>NC_141700.1:777940263-779140263 GCF_964263255.1 Lissotriton vulgaris | reverse complement strand
CCTCTCTGTGAGACAGATGCTGACAAGAGGGCCTCTCTGTGAGACAGATGCTGACAAGAGGGCCTCTCTGTGAGACAGATGCTGGCAAGAGGGCCTCTCTGTGAATCAGATGCAGACATGAGGGCCTTTTTGTGAGACAGATGTGGGCCTCTCTGTGACAAGAGGGCCTCTCTGTGAGACAGATGCTGACAACAGGGCCTCTCTGTGAGACAGATGCTGACAAGAGGGCCTCTCTGTGAGACAGATGCTGACAAGAGGGCCATGTGAGACAGATGCAGGCATGGGGGCCTCTTTGTGAGACAGATGCTGACTAGAGGGCCTCTCTGTGAGACAGATGCTGACAAGAGGGCCATGTGAGACAGATGCAGGCATGAGGGCCTCTTTGTGAGACAGATGCTGACAAACGGGCCTCTCTGTGAGACAGATGCAGGCATGAGGGCCTCTTTGTGAGACAGATGCTGACAAGAGGGCCTCTCTGTGAGACAGATGCTGACAAGAAGGCCTCTCTGTGAGACAGATGCTGACAAGAGGGCCTCTCTGTGAGACAGATGCTGACAAGAGGGCCTCTCTGTGAGACAGATGCTGACAAGAGGGCCTCTCTGTGAGACAGATGCTGACAAGAGGGCCATATGAGACAGATGCAGGCATGAGGGCCTCTTTGTGAGACAGATGCTGACAAGAGGGCCTCTCTGTGAGACAGATGCAGGCATGAGGGCCTCTTTGTGAGACAGATGCTGACAAGAAGGCCTCTCTGTGAGACAGATGCTGACAAGAGGGCCTCTCTGTGAGACAGATGCTGACAAGAGGGCCTCTCTGTGAGACAGATGCTGGCAAGAGGGCCATGTTAGACAGATGCTGGCAAGAGGGCCTCTCTGTGAGACAGATGCTGACAAGAGGGCCTCTCTGTGAGACAGATGCTGACAAGAGGGCCATGTGAGACAGATGCTGACAAGAGGGCCATGTGAGACAGATGCAGGCATGAGGGCCTCTTTGTGAGACAGATGCTGACAAGAGGGCCTCTCTGTGAGACAGATGCAGGCATGAGGGCCTCTTTGTGAGACAGATGCTGACAAGAGGGCCTCTCTGTGAGACAGATGCTGACAAGAAGGCCTCTCTGTGAGACAGATGCTGACAAGAGGGCCTCTCTGTGAGACAGATGCTGACAAGAGGGCCTCTCTGTGAGACAGATGCTGACAAGAGGGCCTCTCTGTGAGACAGGTGCTGGCAAGAGGGCCATGTGAGACAGATGCTGGCAAGAGGGCCTCTCTGTGAGACAGATGCTGACAAGAGGGCCATGTGAGACAGATGCTGGCAAGAGGGCCTCTCTGTGAATCAGATGCAGACATGAGGGCCTTTTTGTGAGACAGATGTGGGCCTCTCTGTGAAACAAATGCTGACAAGAGGGCCTCTCTGTGAGACAGATGCTGACAAGAAGGCCTCTCTGTGAGACAGATGCTGACAAGAAGATCTCTCTGTGAGACAGATGCTACCAAGAGGGCCTATCTTTGAGACAGATGCTGACAAAAGGGCCTTTCTGTGAGACAGATGCTGACAAGAGGGCCCCTCTGGGAGACAGATGCTGGCAAGATCTCTCTGTGAGACAGATGCTGGTAATAGAGTCTCCGTGAGACAGATGCTGACAAGAGGGCCTCTCGGTAAGACATATGTGGGCAAAAGTGCCTCTCCGTGAGACAGATGCTGGCAAGAAGATCTCTCTGTGAGACAGATGCTGGCAAGAAGATCTCTCTGTGAGACAGATGATGACAAGAGGGCCTCTCATTAGACAGATGCTGACAAGAGGACCTCTCTGTGAGACAGATGTGGACAAGAGGGCCTCTCTGTGAGACATATGTGGGCAAGAGGGCCTCTTTGTGAGACAGGTGCTGGGTGTCCTATTACCATTAGGCTTAGGTCCTGCGACTCTGGAGGGTCCTGCTGATGTTTCACTTTAAGTTCCCAGAAGGTGATTGGGTGGCCGCCATCCTGACTGTGAACCAGCAGCAGCTCTTATTTATTAATTCATTCACTCACTCATTAGTCAGGTCTGCACTTTAAAAGGAACTCCCACATGCCTGTAACCCCAGGTCCAGTTCATTTGTGGGTTTTGGCAATAGTGACACATTACCACAACTAAAGGCAAGCGTTTGCATCGGAGGACTCTTCTTTCAGTGCAACACGTGCTGTACCCGTTTGTTATTCACCTTTATTCTCTGCCACCCCTTCTAGGTAGTGTCTCTTCTATCAGACACATCCATTCCTGGACAGTGAATCATGCAAGCATGGGGACCCGTCGCCCCAGCAGAAAAAAATAATATGGTACACTAGAACATATCTGTAAGAAAAACACCTGGTGGACTTCTGAACTAGGACCCTCACACACACACACACACCCACAGACCACGCCCGCAGCCTCCGCATCATCCTGAACAGCAAGCTTGTCATGAAAAGCCAGATCAATGCAGTCTCCTCCGCCTGCTTCCTCACGCTTCGCATGCTCCGGCAAATCTTGAAATGGCTCCAGGCATTACCAGGTGGACCGTCACCCAAGCCCTAGTCACCGGTCGGCTGGACTACGGCAACGCACTCTAAGTAGGAATCACCTCGCTCACCCTAAAGAGACGATGGACCGTACAGAATTCAGCAGCCAGACTCGTCCTCGACCTCCCTAAGAGAACCCAAATCACCCCCACCTCAAGAAGGATCTACTGGCTCCTGAGTCAGGAGATGTCAATTCAAGGTGCTGATCCACACCTACAAAGCCCTACACAACCAAGGACCAGCCTACATCAACCGCCGCCTGAACATCCACCAACGCTCCAGACACCTGAGCTCCGCCTCTCTCTCTCGCACTCCCTGCAGCCGCCAAAGCAACAGTGGAGGATGCTCCTACCTCTCAGCAAAGTCTTAGAACAACCTCCCCCTTCACCTCTGGGCCTTATCCTCCCCGTTGGAATCCAAGAAGAGACTCAAGACCCGGTTGTTCAACTGAACCCTTCTTAAGCAGCAGGTTCGCAGCACATTGATACCCTCACTGTGATAAGCCACGCTTTTTTATGTCCTGCCTGACTGATTGAAAAAGAGAGGGGACAAGGGTGGGTAAAGTGTGCACTGGACCAGTTCTGAACAGGGTTTGTAGATACTTACCGGCACACTATGCATGGGTGTGTGCCCAGCAGAATGATCCCCGACTGCCATTGGTTGGAAGCTGGCAGGATCTACACTGTAGGCAGAGACTTAGGTTAAACAAAGGTCTGGGTTTTGGAATAGTTGAAGCAGTGGCACCGCGGAACACTGGACAAGAAGGTCGAGTCGGGCTAAAAAGGTAAAGTGGGGCACCTGGTGGGGTAGGTGATCCAGGCCGAAGGGGGAGGAGAAAGGAGTTGGGCTGGGTGTGTGGCCGATAAGCAGGTGGAGAGGACGTTCAGGATCACGCTTATGACATGATCACAAGCAGGCCATAAACTGCTCATCCTTCTGCAAACATGGAATTTCAAGTTATGCCAGGTTTACTTCATCCAGTGATAACATCCACACCCTAATTAGCACCAGTTCAAACCTACCACGTTTTACCAGTGAAAACATTTCCATTCATGGAGGCAGGCACTGAATTCTGCATGTTTATGCCCCATTTACAAGTTAGAAGTCTGAACACTGCACTAATTCACTGTCTATTTGGCCTACCAGGAGGAATAGACTATTGACAGCAGGAGGATAGGACGGCCATATGGAGTTTGAATAACGCAGGATGGAGAGAAGCCTATCGGCAGCAGGGGGATTAGACAGACATATGGAGTCCGGACGCAGTCCAGGGTGGAGAGAGTATTGACAGCAGGAGGATGGAACATCTATATGGAGTTTGGAACAGTCGAGGATGGAGAATGTTTTGGCCGCAGGGGGATGGGATGCTCATATGGAGTTCGGAAACAGTCCAGGGTGGAGAGGAGTATCAACAGTAGGAGAGTGAGACAGACATAGGGGGTCCGGACGCAGTCCAGGATGGATGGACTATCGACAGCAGGACAGCCATATGGAGTTGGAACACAATGTAAGAGGGAGGGCAGCATATCGACAGCAGGAAGATGACAGATATATGGAGTCCGGACACAGTCCAGGATGGAGAACGTTTTGGCAGCAGGGAGATGAGACAGACATATGGATGCCGGACGCAGTCCAGGATAGAGTATCAACAGCAAAAGGGTAGAAAAGTCATATGGAGTTGGAAAGCAGTGCAGGAGGTATTGCCAGCAGGAGCATGGAAGATCAATATGGAGTTTGGAACAGTCCATGGTGGACAAAATTTCGGCAGCCGGGGGATGGGATACTCATATGGAGTTTGGAAACAGTCCATGGTGGAGGAGTATCAACAGTAGGGGGATGAGACTGACATAGGGAGTTCGGACGCAGTCCAGGTTGGAGAGAGTATTGACAGCAGGAGGATGGAACATCTATATGGAGTTTGGAACAGTCAAGGATGCAGAATGTTTTGGCCGCAGGGGGATGGGATGCTCATATGGAGTTCGGAAACAGTCCATGGTGGCGGAGTATCAACAGTAGGGGGATGAGACAGACATAGGGAGTTCGGACGCAGGTGAAGATGAGAGATTTTTGACAACAGAGGAGAGACCATATGGATTTCAGACAGAGGGGAATCATCAATAACAGGTGGATGGGATGGATATATGGAGTTCACACGCAAACCACGATGGCCAGAGTATCGATAGGAGGACGGGACGGCCATATGGAGTTTGGATGTAGTCCAAGATGGAGTTTCAACAGGTTGGGGGTGGAATGGTCGCATGGAGTTCGGGCATAGTCCAGGATGGTGAGGATCAACAGCAGGGGAGGTGAGATGGACATATGAAGTTCAGATGTGTTTTACAATGTAGAGGAAAGTATCGCGTAGGATGGTCATATGGAGTTCGGACACACTCCAGGATAGAGAGGAAAGTTTCAACAGCAGATGGGTGGAATGGACATATGGAGTTAGAACGCAGTCCAGGATGGAGGGTGCGAATCAAAAAACAAACTATACCAAAATAGAAAATCAATAAAGAACCCAAAAAATAGCATATACAGACATGGAGCCCATGACTAGTTTGTCTAGATGGAATTACATCTAAGAGGTTGTGTTTATTTTACATTTATTTTACGCTGTTGTTGCGCCCAGTTGTTCTGTCCCGAGTCACACATATCTTGATTACTAAATGTGGAGGAAACGCAGGCATCATAGATTGCATGCAGGGCTCCATGTCTGTTTACTATTCTTGCCCTTTCCTCCTTTTTCATAGAGCATGGCCTCATTTCCTGAGCAAGCGCCAGGTGAGGTTGTTTCCTCGTGAATTACGGGTAAGCGCAATTGAGTATATGTATGTAAGCTGTATACTATTTAGATACTTGAAATACTGGTTATTTCTGTACCACAATCTGGCTTAACATTTGGCATTAGCACTGGACCTTTTTCTGTTTTCTAAACATCACCCTTTTTCCTGCAGGTGCCATCATCATTCTGTACTCCACGGAGGACCTAGAAACTAGATTATAAGGTTGTATTTATTCCAACCTTGAGGTGTTGGCTTTGTCACTGTCACTTTTTCTCTACGCAGTAGCAATATTAGATTGAGGTCCTGAGGAAGGTCTGGATTACACATAATCTATGAAGCTGAAACATGTAGACCCTGTTTTTGGACGCATGCAGTTATGTTAAAACTGTACTTGCCCTGTTTTTAATTTGGATATCAAGAGATAACGAATACAACTTTTTTTCTTTGTTGCAAAGTCATCCTGTGCCCTGGGCACCCCCCAACTTTTTGCTGACCGATGCTGGTTGTAACTGATATTGACTGACCCTGGGCTCTGCCTAACCAGGTGCAGGGCCAGTGCTAAACTGAAAGAAACTCATTAGAATACAGGTAAAGCACCTAACATACACTAGTGTACACAATGGTATGGTGGGGTACCCCTGTAATTGGCATGACCTACTCCATCGGCCCCTAGTATATAATAGGGCAGGGGATTGAAACTACCTAGAAGTCCCCAGTACCCTGGGGCATGGCAGTTCAGAGGCCAGCAGCTTTTTCTGCACTTGCATGTGCGCACTGCTGAAGCCGGAGGTCAGTTTAAAAACAGACCTGGGTGCCAAGACTGCTTTTTAAAAGTAAATTGTGCCCAAACTCAACTGGTAGGGGCACTTCAAAATGGATAACCTACAGTGTTTTGGCATATTAGAGACCCCCAGGGTCTCCCCTATGTATCCCTGGTGTGGTGGGGCGGGGGGGGGGGGGGGGGTCAGTCATCTATAAGGTACACCCTCATAAAATGAGTTTTTATATGCCTGGGTAAAGTGAAATTTCACATTTCACTCCCCACAGTGCTGCTCAAATTCGACTTTGATGCTAGGAGCACTGGGTAAGGAGGATCTGCAATATTTCTGCAGATTCAGAAACCCTAAAGTCTCCCCTAGTTGCACAGGGGGTGGGGGTCCTGCCAAAAATAGGGAAATATTTATAAAATATGTTTTTATAAGACCTGGTGCTAGAAAACTGGCCCAAGTCATTTTCCTATTCCAAATCCCATGGCCCATAGGTTAACATGGTAGGAAATAATTGATTAATAACTGTTGATAGGAGAGGACGAGCCGGACCATTCAAAGACTTCCCAGAATGGTAAAAGTAAATCCAACAATATCTTATTGTTGAATTTCTCCTAAAGTGTACACACAAGAAGTTATAAGACTTTCTTGTTTGAAAGTCCAAATTCAGCCTTCTGGTGGGTCTGCCCCGATTGGTCAGTGTTAAGTGGATTAGCCAGGCTGCTTTGAAGAGGTGATAAAGAGCCCCTGGGGTTACCAACTATGCCTGGAGGGCAGTGTGCTGGTCCATAGGAATCCCAGGCCAGGGGGTGGAGTCGTAAACCATGCTCTTCAAAGGCAGAGGGGAGGCCTGGGTGTCAGTTACACTTTTACACTCTTGACCCAGAGGCAGGGCTAGGCTTAAGGGAGGTATGTGCAGATGGTAGTGGGGGAGTCTAGGGAAATAAGCCATCCCTGGGGGTGTGTTTAGCCAGGTCTTGACTCTGCTGGAAAATCAGCCATTATAGATTTGGAGGATTGGTGCACTCTGGGACAAAATAATGCCACACTCTACAGGATGTGGTCATTAACTATGAGGAGTTACCCTGCTCTCATTGGTCAGAAGTGGCCTGGTGCTTGACCCAGAGAATTTTGAATAGGTATCTGAGAGGGACAGAGCCCTCCAGATCTGCTGCTTGAAACTGAATGAAGCAAGAAGTGCCCTGCTGAGAAATGTTTCTGTGCAAAGATTTCTATGGCCTGACCTCTGAAGATTGCACCAACTGAAACTGCAGCCCTGGGGATTACCTTGCTGCAAAAGGACTAAAGAGTGGACTCCCTACAAGCTACAGGTTAACCAAGCTCACCTGGACATCCCCACAAAGAATTCCCAGCCTGGAGTACCAGTGGGTTTGTAAGGGTTTTGTTCCAAAAATTGCAGAATTGAAGTTTCACACTATCAAGGACCGTCTTGGAGATTCCAGAACCTTGGATTGTGTGTTGGATACTATGGGACCCACAAGTAGAACGTCAGGAAGGAGTTCTAACTGGACTCGCCTGCTGGAGGAGGCGCACAACACATTTGGTGAGATTATCTAGAACAATTTTTAAAGGTGTCCCTGTCAGAGAAAACGGAATGACTAAAAGGGGCACTGTTGGTTTCTAAGCACTACAAAGTGATTTATCTTTAAAAATTCATCTCTCTGGTTCCCTACAGTGTATTTTTTTTGTTTTGGTGTAATTTAAAAGATCAAAATATTACCTATTTTTATAAATTGGCGTTGGATTTTTATTTTGTGGGGTCTTCATTATTTACTGAAATTTTGTTTTTAAATGCTTTGCATACCTGTCTTTGAAGTTAAGCCTGTCTGCTCGCAGCCACGTTACCAAGAGTTGAGCATAGGAATAATTTATTAAGACCTATGCTGGGTCCTACCATGTGTTAGTGGCCTTCTTGCCAGTGGCAGACCTACATTTGCCCCTGACAATAACCCACTTTCCAACAGTATGGTTGACGTGTTTTTCCGCAATCTTTTTCCCAGGGCGATACAGACCCACATCTTTACCCAGCTGGCCCCACAGGTGACACAGCATATCATGAGGTAATACTTTGGGTGGCGTATAACATATCAAAAGGTGGGTATGCACACCCTCCGAGAGGACGACCTCCTTGTGGAGTCGTTGTCTAAGACATGATGCACAGTGCAGGTCCTCCCTATGCTCAGATCCACCATGGAGACCTTTAACCACTTGGCTGCTAAGGCATTATCAGGGTTTTCATTTGATTTCCATTGAAATGAATGGGTGGTGCATGACGAGTTACCCTTGTCATTAGCATCCAAGAGGTTAAGACTGTGAAGGCAAGGGTAATGACAACTTGGATGAACAAAAAAGCAAGCCCTTCCCCATGATTCGCCCTACATTTGTGTCAATGTTTGTCCTGATTACCTTGTGGTTCACACAACATGCAGAAGTTGAGGCCACAAAAGATGCTCCTCCAGACGAGGGGAGCAAGAAAAAGATGAGCTGAAGAATCGCTGTGCTGGCGGACAACCACTGGAGGATTGCTAACTCCGCTGGCCTGCACTCGTAATACACCAGCGCATAAAGACGAGCTGCAGGACCTCAAGCACCACCCCGAAGGGTGGACCCAAAGGGAGTACGGCTTGTGGGGAGAGGAACTGCAATCCAATGCCACTGTTCGCAGCTCCCTGGATGCTGCTGACCATGTGACCTGGGGTGGACACCAGCATCCTAGTAAGACACCACACCTGTCAAGTTTTAAACTGGAGGTGCAACATCTGCTAAACCTGCCCTTCGATGGCAACAACCTCTATGTGCTGCAGCGTGAGCAGGTTCTGGAGTAACGTAAACATTGCTAATGTCATGGATGCCATTCAAAATCCACTCCATCAGAGGTCCTTTTGTAGGTCGCAATACACCACCTCTCCGGACCCTTCTTCCTCCAATCAGAGGCAGCAGAAACCGGCCTACTGCCAGCAGTCACTGCAAGTTTGCTCCTAGGGGGCTACAGTGGCGGTAATAATTGGAGAAGAGACCACCACCTCCAAATAGGGACTCCTTGCTTTCCCTCCTGATCGCACCACACCTGTAGGGGTAACACTTCAAATTTTCCTCCCCAACTTGCAGAAAATCACATCAGACAAGTGGGTATTAGCAATAGATCAGTATGACTATTGCTTTGAACCTCTCACCTAGCAAACATTTGTCCCCAGATTTTTTCCCAGCAAGGCACCTTTCCATCTCAGAGGAAGAGAACCAAGTGTTACTTATAAACTGCACCAGTGCTATGTTTCAACGTAGCAAAAGGGTGTACTCACTCTACTTCCTGAATTTTAAAGACCGCAGACCCCTCATACCCATTCTAGACCTACAACGGATGTTCTCAGAACATTTTCATATGGGCATGCTGCAGGATGATACTTTATTTCTGCAAGGCAGCATTAGACGTCAAGGTCAGCTACTCAACATCCATCCTGTCTTGCTTTTCATGGCCATTGGCCAGCATTATCAGTTCAAAGTACTTCCCTTTTGGTGTCACCACTGCTCAAAGGGGCTTAAGTGCTTGGCATGGGTTCGCGCCAACCTAGGGAAAATCGAAGATCTCTCCTTACTAGAGTGCAAGCAAAGAAGAGTGCCATCAGTACACACAGGCAACAGTCTCACTTCTTCGCAGTCTTGACCATAAATCTGACCATGTCCCATTTGCAGCTCCGGCCCCCCCCATCTTTCTAGGAGTGCTGTTGATCTGTCAGCAGTTACGTCTACTCAAGTCATCTTCCACATCACTTCAGTCAGGACTGTAATGCTCCTGTTGTGTATGATGGCCTTCTGCATTGTGATAGCACCCCAAGCCCAACTTACACATGCGTTTAATTCAAAAGTGCCTGTTGGGACAGTGGTCACAAGTGGAGGATCAGATTCAATCAATTACGTGATGGTCACCATGCTGTTGGCAGCCTGGTCTCCCTTAAAGTGTAAAAGTATCCAGTCTAATCAACTGTGGGATGGTTAGAAATTGAGGCAGGGACTATAAAGTTATTTGGAGCACCCTCCCATGACACTCCCACTGAGGGCACAAGTTATTGCCCCTCACAATGGCAAACTGCCACCGATTTAATTGACTAAACACACAGAACTCTTATCTTGATCTCTATTCCCTGTTGGCATAATATATGGAACACTTGGCTGGAGCATAATAGCTGGCCCTCAAGTTAGCAGACCACCTCTGGGACATCCCTACCCTAATCGGGTTGTCTCAGGACTACAATTAATTCTAAATCATTTATGTTCACCCAGTGACACATGTGAATCCCTCACGTTCACATTGCGTGACTTCTGAATCTCTCACATTGCCTCCACCCAGTGACCTTTAGCTACAATCACTCATACATCTCTTAACACAATCATTACTAATTATTGCACTGTGCAGGACTGTTCATTACTCACCCCATCCTGGACTGCGTCCAAACCCATATGACCATTCCGCCCCCTGCTGTTGATACTCTTCTCCATTGTGGGCTGTCCAAAATCCATATGACCGTCCCATCCCTCTCCATCCTGGACAGTGTCGGAACTCCATTAAGCGGTCCTATCACCCTGCTGTTTATATTCTCCATCTTGGACTGTAATCTAGCTCCATACGACAGCCTGTCATCCCTCCCCGACCGTCAATACGCTCCTCTCCATCCAGAACTGCATCCAATTTTCATGTTACCAGCCCATTCACCTTGATGTCAATAGTCTCTGTCCATCCTGGACTGCATCTGAAAGCCATATAACCATCCCATTCCCCTGCTGCAGATGCTCTCCATTAATGGATATCGGACTGGGCAGCCCTTATGAGACAGTGTGGGACTGCTGCCTCTTTTTGACGCATCTATAAAGGAATCTGTGGCACTCTTGTCCCTCACCAGGTACAATTTCTGCCTGTTGTCATTCACTACTTTTGAGCATAGGAACTAACACAGGAGTCGCTCTGCATCTTGCAGCTGGTTCAGTTTCATCATACATGTCATCTGTGTATTGTTTTTTATTCAATATTTACTTCTGGATTATGTCATGCATTTGTTGAACACTTGGCGGGGGAGGGGAGTATTTCTTTCAGCCTTGTTGTTCAGTATTTGACTACAACAAAATATCCACGGGTCTAGCGAGCCCAAACAGACCCTCAACATAGGCACAGACCGTAAAACTGTAATCAGCAATGATCCTTAACAAGTAACCCCCCCTCCCCGAGATACCTAGGGAAGACCCTGTGGGTCCCTAATATGCCAAAAGATTGTAGGTATCCATTTGTGCCTCTACCTCCAAAGTCGTGCTTGGGCACACTTTACTGTTTAAAAGTAGTCCTGGCACCCAGTGCTGCTTTTAGGCTTCAGCATAAAGCTGCTTGCCTCTAAACTCATGCCACTGGGGACTTTTAGGTAGTTTCAATCCCCTGCCCTATTATATACTAGGGGCCTATGGGGTAGGTCATGTCAATTACAGGAATACCATAGTGTATGTTGGGTGTTTTATTTGTATTCTAATGTGTTCCTTTCAGCTCAGCACTGGCTAGGCAGAGCACAAGGTCAGTCAAAATCAGTTACCATCAGTCAGCGGGGTGCCCAGGGAACAGTATGACTTTGCAACACACACACACACACTGTACCAGTTCCTAGAGGACAAGGAGGCGCTACACCAAACCCAAATGGATTTCAGACCATCACATAGCTCGAAATCTGCCTTACTACTGGTCACAGAGGAACTCAAGGCAATACTAGACCAAAGAGGTACTGCTGCCATCCTGCTGCTTGATCTAAGTGCAGCCTTTGATACAGTGGATCACAACACTTAGTGTTAATCAAGGGAGGAAGTGTAGAGGAAGCGATAGAATCACCCTCCTGGAAGACTTATATAAACAAAGAGATTCTATCAAGAAAAAAGTGCAAGTGTTTATTTTTAAGGGTTTTTTTTGAAAGGGAGATTGGCTCTTCATCTAGGTTGTAAGATGAAGGCACTATGTGCTTTTAAAATACCGCTCACACACTAAGAGTCCCTTAGTGTCATGCTTCATCATGGCGGTCTTCCCGTCCCTCTACAGGGCGGGGCGTGCTACGACCTACGAGCTACGTGGGAGCACTATTGTTTTGTGGTGAAAGACTATGTGTATGTGCAGTGACAGTGAAGGCAGTGAGGTGTAGGGACCTGAGGGAGTGATTAAAAAAGGTTAAAAAATCCCTGGCTAGTGGAAAAAAAAACAATTTTATTCGCTTCCCTAGCTGGGAGTATTAAAAAGGGGTTATGTGGTAGGGCTATTTAGCAACTACCGGGTCGACATGTTTCACAGACAGTCCCCTACTGTCTGATCATCAGGACCAATGGTGGTCCCTACTTGGAGGTACTCAGTTCTAAGTGTTGTTGCCTAGAGTCCTACAAACCGATAGCAAAAATCGGCTAACGGTTTGTGCTTCGGGGCTTGAGTTGGCCCGGGGGTAGGAATAAGGCACTGTCGAGCAGCGGTTACTTGACCGCATTGAAAAACCCTCGTTTCTGCCGGCTCATGGGGCAAGTTTTCTGATCCGGGAAAAGACCACTGTCTTTTTTCTTCCTTTTTTTCGCTTCACACTGGGCCAACTCAAGCCCCGGAGCACAAACCGTTAGCCGATTTTTGCTATCGGTTTGTAGGACTCTAGGCAACAACACTTAGAACTGAGTACCTCCAAGTAGGGACCACCATTGGTCCTGATGATCAGACAGTAGGGGACTGTCTGTGAAACATGTCGACCCGGTAGTTGCTAAATAGCCCTACCACATAACCCCTTTTTAATACTCCCAGCTAGGGAAGCGAATATAATTGTTTTTTTTCCACTAGCCAGGGATTTTTTAACCTTTTTTAATCACTCCCTCAGGTCCCTACACCTCACTGCCTTCACTGTCACTGCACATACACATAGTCTTTCACCACAAAACAATAGTGCTCCCACGTAGCTCGTAGCACGCCCCGCCCCGTAGAGGGACGGGAAGACCGCCATGATGAAGCATGACACTAAGGGACTCTTAGTGTGTGAGCGGTATTTTAAAAGCACAGTGCCTTCATCTTACAACCTAGATGAAGAGCCAATCTCCCTTTCAAAAAAAACCCTTAAAAATAAACACTTGCACTTTTTTTGATCACAACACTTATTCACAGGTTGGAGAAAGCAGGGATACTGGACAGCACTCACGATGGATAGTGTCATTTGACTGGCAGATCCTTTCAGACCACAGAACACAGACACTACTCAGACAACCTACAGATTACATGCGGAGTGCCACATCAGTCCCACTATTCAATCTATACATGCAACCTTTGGCCGAGATTGTCCAGGAATTTGGGTTGTCAATTGTATCCTATGCTGATGACACCCAACTGGTAATCTCAGTGGCAGAGGGCCCCAAATCGAAACACAACCCAGTGGCTCCTTGTATGGAAGAAGGTAGCTAGTTGGATGACAAGCTGTAGACTGAAACTGAATTGTGACAAATCAGAACTTATGTTCCTAGGTAATCTCCCACACAAGTCACCACTGATTGGCCAAAAGGATTGGGCTGTCTGCCGGTCCACAAAAACTCCATTCAGAATTGAGGAATGTGGACAGATCATAACCTCACCATGGAAACACAAGCCAGGAAACTTGCAGTCATCTGTTTTGGAATACAGCAGATGCTTCATAAAGATTCTAGGCCCCATTCCCAAGGCAACCTAGGGAACCAATAGAGTCCCCAGTGGTCTCAAGTCTACTACAGGAACACGTTTAAGGGTCACCCAGAGAGGTTGTGAGCAGGCTGCAGGTGGTACAAAATGCAGTAGCCAGGTTACTTCGAAGAATACCCTGGTATGAATCAGCAAAAGAGGACTTGAAACTACTCCACTAGTTGCCGGTCGAGGTCAGGATAACAGTCAAATCACTATGCATAGCACACAAGGCCTTGAATGGCAAAGGCCAGTCCCCCTCAGGGCACTTATCACACCATATACACCGGAAAAAGCCCCCCCCAGATCCTCCTCCGATTGCCTTGCCAAACCTCTAAGATAAGGCAGTATAGAGGGGAGGAAGATCATTCTCACACTTTGCACCAAAACTCGGGAACTCCATGCCTAAAGGACTATGGCTTCACAGAGGAGTTCAGCTTTAGTATAAAAAAACCTGAAAGATGGTTATTTCTGGGATGAGTTTTTGCTCCACCGTTATCTCCTGCTCCGCAGCACTGGGAAACCTCTGGGCAGCTATGCACTATACAAAACTCAAACATTGACATTGTGGTTGCCCTACAGTCAGTAGGCATCAGATCACAAGGTGGGTCAGAAATGAAGGGGGTCACTTCCCATGGTTTAAGATTTGGATGATCACTCTGTTAAATAAGTACAGGAAGGTATGTCCCTCTGTTAAATAAGTACAGGAAGGTATGTGGAGGTGAAACAGGGAGGGCTGGTGCCCATCCTTGCGTCTCTTGTGCTTGGAAGCGGTGAAGGTAGCTCCCAAGCAATTTACTCAGTGTTAAGCTTCCTCAGCGTGTTGGGTTGGAGGCTGTTGGTGGGGTTCTTGCTTGTATTGATACAGCATTCTACTGTGCAGCTAGACTTCCTTTGGGCAAAACACTAATCAGGAGCAGTGCTCTACCACTGAGGGCTGCTGCGCTGGCTTAACGTAAGGCAGTACCGACCTTACGTATGGCTGCGGTCATCCACTGCTGGGACACCATGGTCCTCCCAGTACAGAGTTGGATATGTTTGCCTCTGGACTGTGACTGAAACTTCTGCCTAGGTATTCTCCGGATGTGCCCAGCTCTGCTAAATTTGATACAGAGGAGTCTCAACCAGAAGGTGAAAGGCCATGCACATGTGGTTGGCAGCGATGCAAATATTTCAGAACTGTTGAGTCCACAGAAACTGAGTGGCACAGTATTGAACATGCATCCTTTCCATTACAGTAAGCATTCTTGATGCAGTCCTTAAGGTAAGGGGTGTGGTGCTTTGTACACAAAAGAGCTACAGGGGAAGAAAACAGGTCCACCCCCACTATTATAGTCAAACACAGGATCTGTTCACACGGTCAATCTAGTGCTCAGATCCCTACCAATCTGTTATAATTTCTCAAAAAATCTGTTGGACCAGCGGTTAATCATTTACCATATGTACTATTAGGATCTGGGTCGACATTTTTTTTTAAGTTTAAAAAGTATCTGTAGCGTTGGTTCTAACTGATGTTGCCCTCAGGCAATGCCCTCCCCTCATGTGATGCAGTCACGCTTCAAAGGAGCGAGAATATAGGAAAAATATATCCACCACACTTTAAAAATGAAGTAAAGCTATCCTCATGGCTAAATACACCTGAACTACTATCTTGATCACTGTTAGTACTCTGCACCGATCTATACTACATGTTTGACCCTTTTGATTATTTGTATTAACTGTCCTATTACTCACATGTTTGGCTTTGTAGCCACCTATTTGTACTCATGTTGGGCTTAGTTGCCACCTACTTGTACTAATTGACCTATTGATTTATCTGTTTAACCATGCCCATGTACTTCTCTTTATAAAGCGCTCCGATATCTGCAAGGATCTTGTCCGCGCTATATAAAACTTTCAAAATAAAAATAAACAGGAGTGGAAAAATGTGAAAGGAGGTTGGTGTCACAGAAGCTACACCATAAGAGTGAGCAGGAAGGTCCTTGCCTGCTTCCACAGGTTCTCATCAGCGACCCATAACAAAACTGTTTAAAGGTGAATGGAAGAAAAGAACCGTGTACAATGGTGCTAGGGTGTGATGGCAAATACTGCCTGTGCGCCAGTCAACCAAAAAATTAGGCTGCAGGGGGTCCAGATCATAGCTCCGCCCGTCCCAGTTAAAACAGAGCTAGATCATACTGGATGTTTTAAATGTATTCAGTGCTGTGCATCTGCTCATTTAAAAGCAGACCTGTTTCATTGCCAGGGGAAATCTCACTGCAATTTCTTCAGGTTGTGGGTCAATCACTCCACCCTGCACCAATATTCGTCTATTGTTAGAGATCTGGGATATTGCCCCACATGGGCATACCTGTACCCTTATGCACATGCGAGAGTGCATGTTCACTGGCTCTCGCAGTCACTGCCACCGTCAATCGTGACAGTCGGTGTATGGCATTGACTCAGCACCACCCTCCCTGGGGCACCACCAAGGGGTGTGGTGCCAGAGGGAGAGCCAGAAGCCTTGGAAGTGAACTGTTGAAACAAGACTTACTGGAGTCAGTGAGCGAATTGGCCTAGAGTAGTACTGCAAACCACTGAACACCAATGATACATGTCCAAAACTGATGGTGGGGAGGGAAATACTGCAGGTAGCCCAGGCACATTGCCAGCTAAATGGACACACTATCCTATGACTCGAAAGAATTCTGTGAAGAAAAAAATTCTAAGTTTCCAAAACCACTAGACAGCAGGCTATGCAGAACAGATATTTGGGGTACTGCATAGTCTGAAAATGTGTGAAAGATGTGTCAAGATATGGCATTTGAGAAGTGCAGCAAACCACACAAGATGGACGGAATGTTGCACATTCAGATTACTTGTAAAGCGCGCTACTTACCCGTGAGGGTTCCAAAGCGCTGCCAGGGAGGGAGGTTGCTACTGCTCGAAGAGCCAGGTCTTGAGGAGCCTTCTGAAGGAGAGTAGGTCTTACCTCTGTCGTATGTGGCTAGGGAGGGTGTTCCAGGTCTTGACAGCAAGGTAGGAGACGGTTCTGCCGCCAGAGGTAGTCCGTTGGATGCGGGGGGACAGCGACGAGGCTGGGAGGTGGACGCCGAGTCTGCTGTTCAAGTAGCCTGGTCCAGTGTTATGGTGCTTTCTGTGGGTGAGGGGCTTGAAGGTGATCCTCTTGTAGACAGGGAGCCAGTGTAGGTCTCAGGTGGGGGTGATGTGGCTGCAGCGGGGGAAGTTGACGATCAGTCGGAACAGTTTTGGATGCGTTGTAGGTGTTTGGCTGGGATTCCCGTGTAGAGTGCGTTGCCGTAGTCTAATCTGCTGACAAGTGCCGGTGTCACTGTTCTTGTTTCGATCGAGATACACTTGTAGATCCTGCGGAGCATGCGGAGGGTAGCATGAGGAGACAGCGTGGACCTGCTTAGACATGGGAGTCGAGGATGAATCCTAGACTGCATGCATGGTCGGCAGGTGTTGGTGCTGTTCCCAGTGTGGTCGCCAGGAGTGTCCCAGGCTGAGGGAGTGGGTCCAAGGAAGAGTACCTCAGTCTTGTCAGTTCAGCTTGACGGGTGCTGCTCATCCAGTCGGCAACAGCCTTAATTCCCTCGTGGAGGATGGTTTTGGCAGTGTGTGGGTCCTTTGTGAGGGAGAGGATGAGCTGGTGTAGTCAGCGTAGATGTTGAGGTTGTGAAGGTGGGCCACTTGTGCGAGGGGGCCATGTAGACCTTGAACAGCGTCAGGCTGAGGGATGAGCCCTGGGGACACCACAGATGTCGGTGGCTTCAAATAAGAAGGGTGGGAGGCAGACTCTGGGTTCTGCTGGATAGAAAGGACGTGGTCCAGTCACGAGCATTTTCTTGGATTCCGGCTTCTAGGGGCATGTCTTTAGAATGCGATGGCAGACTGTCGAAGGCAGCTGACCGGTCCAGGAGGATTAGGGTTGATGTTTCGCCATTGTCTAGCTGGCGCCTGATGTCTGTGGCAGCAAGGAGTGTGGTCTCGGTGCTGTGATTTTATCTGAATCCGGACTGGGATGGGTCAAAGATGGTCTTCCAGGTGGCGAGTCAGTTGCATGTTGAAGATTTTCCTCGATGACTTTTGCCTGGAAGGGGAGCAGGGAGATGGGCCGGAAGTTAGAGGTCCGCTTTGGGCTTCATGAGGAGGGCATTGATTTCAGCATGCTTCCAGCTTACCAGGATTGTCGCTGTTTCGAAGGAGATGTTGATGACCTTTCGTAGTATGGGTGCGATGGCTGCGTCTGCTTTGTTGACTACGTGGTATGGGCACAGGTCAGACTTTAGATCCCGAGTGGATGGAGTGCATGACCTTGCGTTTCTGGTTGACGTTGGACCAGGTGGTCAGCGCTGGTGGTGTTCTTGGGGGTGGAGTCTGGCATAGTCATGGCAGTCATGGTGTAAGCTGTTGTGGATGTCAGCGATCTTGCAGTGGAAGATGGCTAGTGAGTCGCACAGTTCTTGAGGGAGGGATGTCGTTGGCACTGGGGTTGGAGAGTTCCTTTATGATGCTGAAGAGCTCTTTGCTGTCCTGTGCATTGTTATTCAAGCGGTTTTTGAAGGAGGATCTCTTGGCTCATCTGATGTGGTGGTGGTGTCTGCGGGTGGAGTCTGTGGGCTGCGTGGTTGTCCAGTGTGTGGGCTGCGTGGTTGTCTGGTGTGCATTTGTGGAGCCATGTCTTCTAGTTTCTGGCATGTGTGTTTGGAGGTCTGGAGCTAGTCGGTTAACCAGGTGGCCCTCCTGTTGGTGTGGCTGTTGGTTTCTTGAGCAGGCCGAGGGTGTTGGCGCAGTCGTCGATCCACTGTCTGAGGTTGCAGGCTGCGGAGTCTGGGTGGGTGGGTTGTTGGCGAGTGAGGCAAAACATTCAGATCTGGGTGTTTTGCTAATGTACAACATTCTGCCCATCTCGTGTTTGCGTTGCAGCGACCTTCAGCAAGTCTCGGGTTGAAAATGTGAAGATTAAGAATTTGGGATGTCAGTGGGTGACAATGATGAGGGATTAGAAGCAACTGCAAGGTGTAATAGGAGGGAGACCATGTGACTGGGATTTAGGAGGGTATCAAGAGGATCACCTGCGAACATGGAGGTAGACAATGTGGCGGGGCAGCTGCAGAACTCCGTTTGGGGTTAATGTTAGTTAAACTGGAAGAGCTCCTGTTGAGGGTGATCTACTGGACAGATTGTCCACGAACCCTTGATTCAGAACATCTTTTCCTCAAAGCCCATAGGTGGGTTTTTGGCTTCATAAAAAGTTACCAGTGAGACTGGAGTCAGTGTGAAATTAGGAGTATAGAACTACAATGTACCTTATTCTAGCTGTATAGATTTGCAATTTGTTACACCATAAAGAAGAGACCTTGCATACCTTATCGCCACCAAAGCCATAAAAATTGGCAGACCCCTGGCACTTGGTTAACTCTGAACTGCAGCACCATCCCTCTAGCAACAACCTATGAAACAAACGTCTAGCCTAACCCAACCACACTATTCAGTCATACAACTGGCCACCAGTGCTGCTTAACAGGGAGCCCAAGACAGGGAACAGTATATTTCAATTGGGAGCAGAAAACGTCAAAATTCTAAAATGCACGAACCCATACACAGCTCACTTAATGGAAGGGAACAAAGAGAAATGTACCAGAGCCCAAGAACCCAACAATTCACCAAGACGATCCAGTCATTACTCACGATCACATTAAACTAATCACCTCCAGAAGAACACAGGCACCATTCCCAATCCAGAAAACCCACTACATATCACCGATTCAGGTGGGATAGCAAAACGATACACAGAATGCATTAGCCAGCAGATCAACATGTGGACTGGGAATCCGCAATGCCTATTCAGGAGCCCCTAACTTTTTATGTAACTGTATAAACATGAGATATTGAAAGCGTGAACATTCGTAAATAAAGGATTTGAAATTGGAGGGGAAAAATGAAGCTGCCCTCAGACTGAATTGTGGGAGGAGTGTAAACGCATAAGAAAAATATGGTAGCTAGGCAGCCTCCGGTAAAGTTAAAAAGCCCCAATGCCACCAAAAGAAAATATGCTTTTGTGAATTTAAGAGAACATTTGTATTTGATGAATGTCTTCAGTCACATCAAAGTTGCTTAGACTGGGTCTACAACATACAGTAATTAAGATTGGAACAATGAAGTGTGTGGAGGGGTGGGGGGTCAACATAAGTCAAAGGTTAAGAACCACTTCATTAGACTAGCTCTAGAGTCCAGGACTGAAAAGGTCCAATGACTTGGCTGTTGGTGGCCACCCTAACCAACAAGACAACCATGATCAAGGGAATGCAGAAGGGTAAACCGTTTATAAAAGGAAAGCTATACATACTGAAACTATAGCACCATGCTCCTCCAAGCAGCCTCAAGACAAATTTATGCAAACCGTGGCAGCAGGCTGGAGAAGGGCACATGCTGAGACAGCACAAATGTCCAAGCACATTACATAAAGGAAAAGAGAAACACGGTACCAAGAGCCCCAGCACACTTTAGGGGAAGGTGCCTAGACACTCTTCCCTTGCTAAGAGCATGGCTCGCATCCCATGTGGGTAACACCAGATACGTTTGGGACCTCAAACTGGACATGAAGCGTTCGAACGCTTACCTTGGGAAGGGGGTGATTATTCATTTTACAAAATCCTGAAACGAATGTTGCCATCAAGCAGAAGACAGTGTTTGGGTTAACTTCTAACCGTTCACAAAGAACGCAAAGTACAAAAGAGCTGCTGCATTGCCACCCAGCCGAGTTGGCGAAAAACGGCCTTTCAACCAGCAAAGCAACGCGGTCTGTGTCCAGTCACTGCGGCATACAAGACTCACTTTCAAGCTTCCCAAAACCAGTTCCGAATGGCTTTAACCCACTTTTAGTGGGTTAAAGTGGGTGATTAGTTCATGTCATTTATCAATGCCCTCTGAAGCAGAGCTGTAAGCTGGCTGCTGTTCCGCCATATTGCCCAGTACAGTTCACACCGGTCAGCCCTGGGCCAGACTGCTAGCAGGGCATGTTACCCAGCCTGAAGGCAACTAATCATTAGTTCAGGAGTGTGTTAACATGCACCCATCACGTGGCCACACTGAAGACTCGAATAAGCAGGTCATTCAGACTGGACCTGAAGGTAGAGCACCGCTTGAAAGCAAGCATACAGTAAAGATCAGGTCATGTTAACGTGTGGGACCAGTTCAACTCTCAACGCCAAGCCTGATGAGTGCAGAGCACAGATTAAAGACGTCTGGAGAAGCCATGAGGGGTTCGCCAAGCGCAAGCATCGAGGTTCGACTTGTGTTGCTCACTCCCTTCTCCGGCACCAAGCCTGGGAATCCAGGGTACCCACCCCCACAGCACGCACCCAGGTTCGGGACCCCGGAAAAGGGCAATCCGTCAAAGAAACACTTACAAGCGATAATGTCGCAAAAAACTTTATTCATTTTATCTTCAATAAATACTATACAAAAACAAGTAAAAAGTTCATACAGTTGGCCATGTGGGTTCATCTTTTAGCTCTCACTGGAGGTAACAGATGTAATCTGTCGGTTGGAGTGGGGCAATTTAGGGGCAAGAGTTTGGTCCACGTTTGGTGGGACTGGAACAGGGAGGGAGCAACCACTACTGTTGAGGTAGTTGAACTCAAGCAGTAATAAGCACCACTTCTGGAGGTCGGAATATTTGCATCGTGTCCCTGACACTTGTTAGCACGATTAGTGTTCAGTCTCTAATTTAACTAGACGTTAACGAGACGCTCGGACAGAAAATACCAAAGTTCCTGGCGACAGGCTGCCTTCCGAAATATTTATTCAAATCAAAAGAACAAAAATATACTCCAAATAGCCCCAACATGAACAAGCCATGCTAGAAAGACATCCGGGTTCTTTTCCTCCTCTCCTTTGCTCGGTGGTCCACCATGCAAGCTCTCCTCGCGGAGGAGGCTTAGATCAGATCGGCCACGTTCATGGGCATCTCCTCAATGGTGGTGTTGTAGAAAGTCTCAATGTCCTTCAGCGTTCGCTTGTCCTCTTCCGTCACCATGTTGATGGCCACACCTTTCCTACCGAAGCGCCCACCTCGTCCGATTCTGCACAGGTAGAAAAAGCACGTGTGAGGCACGCAGGCACCAGGGAGCCAATAATCACGTGTCGGCTTCTATTCAGTAGTGAGCAGCATGCAGTGCTGTCCACTGTGGAGAGAAGCGCATTCATCTACCAAAGGCCTTCAGTCCACCGTCGGCACAGACAGCCAGGCAGAGAGGGATTCATCTTTGGACACGTGCGAACCCACCCTTCTCCCCTCAGAAGATGGGAGCAGAACTTACCTGTGGATGTAATTCTCCCGGTTCGTTGGCAGGTCGTAGTTGATGACCAAGGAGACCTGCTGCACGTCAATGCCTCTGGCCTGAAGGGGCGAAAAGGTGTGCGTTAGTAAGTGTGAACCCACCCTGCACAAGCATATGACTCTCGACCACAAAATATTTCTTCCAAGACAACAAGGTGCAAGCACCGAAGCCCAACACCAGATGGCAATCTATGCAAAGTGTACTATCTGCAGCTCATATGCCTCGAACACCAATTCAAAGTACACGCTTAAGGCGACCACCATGCTTCTCGAAGAAGCAGGGGCTGCAAGATAAGCACCAGGCAGGAGGGGAGGGGCAGAGTCTTGTGGCATGCAGTATGCATGACTTACCAACAAATCTGTAGTGATGAGCACACGACTGGAGCCGGATCGGAATTCACGCATAATTACATCTCGCTCTTTTTGGTCCATATCTCCATGCTACAGGGATTAAAAACATTTTTTTTTTCAATAAAGTTAGGACGACCCTACTAAGACAGCCAAGCAACAAAACACTGAAGAATGAACCAGTGTTCAAGAGCTAAAAAGTTCAGTATCTACCCAAGAACTTGAACTCAGCATCCACACTGATGCTGGACCTCACACTGATGCTGGACCTCCCAGATAAGCCCACACCTCACCAAAACAAGCATCTGCAATGCAATAATCTCACATTTATACAATTGAGCTGTTGCTAATAGAGTGACAATGCCTTCCGTTTTTAAAACACATGGAATTGTCAAAAAGTCTATAGCTTAAACTGTAGCAAATGCAAGACCTACTGCACTGGCAGTAGGTGTCATTAAAAAAATGACAAGTACCAGTGGAGGATGCTCCTCACCTGGCAGTCAAAGCTTGGAACACCCTTTCCCAGCACCACCCATCGCTCCAGCAATTCAGGGAAGGACTTGGCTGTTTAATGAATGGATAACCACAAAGCTAACAGCAACCCCACCTTGAGGCCGTAAAGAGTGATTTGCTGTGCTTTATAAATCGGTAGAGAAACTGCATAAAGCTCCAACCTCCACCGTATGCACTGCAACATAAATTCTCATCTCACCCACTGTGGTGTGTACCCATAGCATGAACCAGCCAGCAATCACTTAAGGAAGGCACTGGGATGAACATGGATGAGTTTACTCTGCCCCCGCCAGATATAAGAAAGGCGCCACCAATAAGACGCATCCTTGCCCAGTGACGGGGGAGGGGGGCACAGCTGGCCAAGCTATCAGTAGCATAGAGTAAAGTAAGTCTCACCAGAGCAGAGACTGTGAAGTCACGGGCGTGCATCTTCTCCGTCAGCCAGTCCACCTTCCTTCGCGTGTTGATGAAGATGACAGCTTGGGTGATTGTCAATGTTTCGTAAAGATCACACAAGGTGTCCAATTTCCACTCCTGCAGAGTAGATTAACAGTCAAGCAACCGAAATCAACAAGGATTCAAAGAGGAAATTTATACAAGATGGTCATGAATTCAAATGAGGAGAAACTGGTGCAGAAACTCAGTTCAAGTTGCTTTCCAACATCTCCCAGGCCTTGTGTTGTGGGGGCATCCTTCAGTATGAAGCCAGAATGACACTGCCTTTACAGCACCGGTAATAGAACAAATGTGACGTTACCATGCACTTTAAGCAAGCAGCCATTAGAACTTGCTTTAGGGGTCACATTGGCGAAGAGGTGTTCGATTTAATGTCCAACATCTTCCCTACTGTTGCGCACACTGGAGTTCGACTAGTAAAGGATACTAATTTTAAGTCCAGCGTACCCCTAAGGCAAGCCGTAATGATTTGCATGCAAAAGGAACGAGTCTTGATACATTCACGAGTTAATACATTCGTGCCCATACCGGTGTTAAAGCAAGCGAGCAAAATGCTTGCATGATTCAGTCATACAATCGCCGAGACAGATACACCATTTATTAGTGTATGAATTAAAAATCACAACTCCTATTTGGACCTTTCTACTGTAATTGAAGTACACGTCCAACACGAGGCAGATTGGGGTGACTACTGTAGTTTGATCCACATTCATTAACATGATTTCTGTTTGGATGCTGGTGCTGTACATCAGCCTCAATTATCTTAAACAGTAAAACTAAAGCCTTTACACCACTGACAGACGCCACTAGAGCGGAGCAAGCCACCCACTCTTGCATAGCAGACCCAACACTTACACTGTGCCAGGTTCTACAACATAGTACTTTCAAACACGTTCAATGGGGCAAAATAGTGAGGCCCACACTAATGCTGTGTGGGGGGCAGTAAGGGGGGTGTAGGGGAAGAATTACATTTAGTGGCAGAGTTGCACGTGAAATCAGAAATCCTGGATAGATTCCAACTTTTCCACTTGATCAAATTGGATTATCCTATCAATGGTTTGATTCCCCTTCATTATAAATTAAGTACACTTTCAAATACAGGACTTGAGGAAGGGACTATACAAAACCTTTATGTAGGATGTAAGAAACTGTAATAGCAACCCAGGTCACCTAAGTGAGGCAGATGGCTCCAGCAATTCAGAGAAGGACTTGGCTGTTTGAATGAATGGATAACCACTAAGCTAACAGCAACCCCACCTTGAGACCGTAAAGTGTGATTTGCTCTGCTTTATGAATTGGATCGGTAGAGAATCAGCATAAAGCTCCAACCTCCACCTTATGCACTGCAACATACATTCTTCTCACCCACTGTGGTGTGTACCCATAGCATGAACCAGCCAGCAATCACTTAAGGAAGGCACTGGGATGAACATGGATGAGTTTACTCTGCCCCCGCCAGATATAAGAAAGGCGCCACCAATAAGACGCATCCTTGCCCAGTGACGGGGGCACAGCTGGCCAAGCTATCAGCTACATAGAGGAAAGTTGTCCACTATTGCAACAAATCTCTTAATGCACCCAATGTACTAGTGGAGAAACTGCTGAGGGTTAATGACACTTAATACTGAAAATAATGATTACACATTTGCTGTGATCTCTTCAGGAGTAAAGATGATCCTAAAGTTAGGCCGTGCAGGACGCCTAGCCCATCCATTCAACATTAAATGTTAGTGCCTATTCAAGTTAAGCCAGTTCTGCTTTTGTCCCAAATGGCAGGAACTTTCAAGATCCCTGATCTAGAAGGCGCCCAGGTACCTGTAGGCTAGTATCTTGTGCTGCAGCCACATGATCCCTGGTGCAAAGCTCTGGAGAGCCCAGTATAGCTGGGCTCGAAAACTGTATAGACCTGCTGGTCTAGTAACTTTAATTCACTGTTATGTACTTGCCCCGTCCCGTCAACTGGTCCCTTATCACATATGGGACCACCTTCAAATTTGCAAGCTCACTATTTCCGCTTTACAAAAAAAGTTACTAGACTAAAGGTTTGCTCCATGAACAAGAAGCGAGCCCATATATAGGGGGGGGGGGTCCACATGATTCCTGGCTTGCCTTCGTTCACCAATAGCATTGTGGTAGTGCATTGTCATTTCAGGCATTATTTTCTATTGAAACTGACAACATTTACCACCAACATTTAGTTTGATAACTCATAAACTAGTATTGGAAGTGGGTTTCAGCAAATAGATTTGCAGACCATCAAGTAAAGCTTTCCAAATTGTTTTGACGCTATAAAAAAATTCTCACCACAGAATGTTACAAAAACGGGTCTTCATAACTAGTGAAATATTTGAACAGTTCACTTAACTATTTCAATGTTGCGTCAGAAAAAAGCCCATCATACAGCCCCTCATTTAACATGCTTTGCAAAGTTAAATATAAAGTTCAAGTTACAAAATCCTACCAACTCAAGTCACAAAGAATAAATGTAAACAGATAAGCTGATTTTTTAACTTTGGTCTATGAAAGCCTAATGCAACAAAAGAATAATTAAAGGCATTTGTATTGCCATTTCACTTGGTCAGAGGTCAAAAGTCAGGTTGCCTTCCCTGAAGGATTTTTAACTGGACAGAAAGGTCTTGCTCGAAAAAAGCTCACCTCTCGCTCCACATTGACATAGAACTGTCGGATACCCTCCAGGGTCAGCTCCTCCTTTTTCACCAGGATACGGATGGGGTCTCGCATGAACTTTTTGGTCACCTCCAAGACGTCGGCGGGCATGGTGGCAGACAAGAGCACTACCTGGGGCAGAGACAACGGGCAGTTATTGACCAGTGGGTATACAGCTAATCTACCTCAGTGCAACTTCACGCTTTAAAATAAAGACTGCCTCGTTGGTATTTCCTTAAATGTAAAACTCAAGTCTCCAAACCCCAAAGGAGGCAGAACATGCAATCCTGTGCGTTTGGACTCGCTCCGCAAAACAGCAGCCGATATCAAGTACTTATGTGGTAGGTCGGTGGGGATGGAGCTGTAAAGCCACAAGCCGAACGCAAAAAACGACAATAAAATGTCAGCATGCGTTGCTCAAGTACGCACACTCCTAGTCAAGACTAGCCAGGTGTACATTCGTAAATACTGACACCACACCAAGACACCCATTATTGCGCTACTCCCATGAAACCTACCCATGGATGTAAGAGCTCAAACATTTTCTCACCTGCGTGTTGCTGCTCAGCTTCTGAAAGATGTCATAGATCTGGTCTTTAAACCCACGACTCAACATCTCGTCCGCTTCGTCCAGCACAAACATCTTGATGCATTTAGGGGCTGCAAGACAGGACACTTGTTAGAACACTGCACATATACTGCAGAAGAATTCACAAAACACCAGCGCTGTTTTCAGAATCTAAGGCATGATCATGCTCCCACGCAGCTGCCCTCCCGGGTCACCCTGCCAGCAGGACGCCGTCAAGGGCCCAAAGAACGCAGGCTGCGTGAGATCAGATGACACGCATGGATTATCATCACCAGAACAGCAAACTCCCAGCCCTTCTCAAACAGGATCACGCCCTAGGCTTAAGCCACTTACACAGGTATCGTCGGTTAATCATGTCAAACACGCGCCCAGGGGTGCCCACAATAATGTGGGGAGCTTCCGACTGCAGCTTCTGCACTTCAGCCCTCACGTTGGTGCCCCCGATACAGGCGTGGCAGGAAGCCCCCATGTAGTCTCCTAGAGCCATTACCACTTTTTGGATCTGTAAGAAATACATTCGTTAGATAAAGCAACGAAGCCATGATGTGCATAGAACTAAAGCTTAGGAATGTGCCCATAGCATGAACCAGCTAGCACCACTTCAGTTTGTGCTGGGATGAATATGGATCACATTGATCTACCCCCACCAGATATAAGGATCACACCACCGAACAGGCGTTTCTTTGCCCAGTGGTGGGGGTGCAAGTGCAATCTATGTACCATTTAAGATGAGCTTGTTGAGCACACACTGAAGTCACAACCTGCACGCCACCTAACGCAGCAAAGAGCTACACGCATTTTGACAGCCAGCCACAGACAAAACAGCACATGAAAGAACAGAACCACCTCACTCACCTGTTGGGCTAACTCGCGGGTAGGCGCCAGGACCAAAGCTTGGGTAGCCTTCAGGTCCAGCTCAACCTGCTGAAGAATAGAGATGGCAAATGTGGCAGTCTTCCCAGTACCAGACTGGGCCTGTGCAATGACATCATACCCTGTGGGAGAAAGGTAGACCAGTGAGATGGCGCAGCACAGGGCACACGAGTGCAAGAACAGTAACAGAAGAGTGGGCTACCACGGGTTCTACAACTTGCGAGGTCGCGATAGTAACCAAGTATCACCACAAGCCCCCAGGTGAGAGCTTACCCTTGATACAAGGAAGAATGGCCCGCTGCTGGATGGCGGAAGGTTTCTCAAAACCATAGGCATAGATTCCTCGGAGAAGAGACTCCGATAAACTCATGTCATCGAAACTGTCGACAATTTCATTCCAGTTACTCTGTTGGAGAGAAAAAGGGTACAATGAGTTTCGCGGGTCGCACATTCACCCATCAAAACCGATAAGCCGAAGAATCAATGGACTCACCTCGATGATGCCATCCGGCTCCATGCCTTCGGGGCCACTGTCACGGCCATTGTCTCTAGTGCTGAGAAACAGAAATAGGGAGATTAATGCAAGGTAACTGGGAAGCGAAGCTTCATTTCTCTGGCTAGACTTGTGTCCCCTAGAAACCCAAGGGAAAAGTAGCTGCGACAACTCAATGTACACGAAGGAAGGCCATCATAAATGCCGGCAGACAAGTCCATTGACAGTGGTTTGAATGGAAGAGATCTGAGAGACTAATTTGCATGTGAGCAGCTTCATCCCCAGCCGCTTCCTGAAAGGGGAGGAGACCAGATGTCTCCCTATACGTGACTCACAGGGCGGGCCTGGTGCTGACATCGGACATTACACAATCTGCCGAGGCAGCATGAGGTTTCTAGGCCATGGGGCAGGAGAGCCGTCGCCATGGTTGCACAGGACGAGCTTCTCCCGTGATGAAGCAACGGAGTAGAGTCCTTGCAGTTCTTCCGGGGAGGGTCTGTGGCTCTATGGAGGTCAGCATGGGGCGCAAGTGAAGTTCTTAGGATAGTGGTCATCAGGACACGACCCTTGGATGGATGGATGGGAGGACTGTCAGATCTAAGAAAGACTGCAGCATGGTGAAGTTTAGACAGTCAAAAGGCGACCCTTCGTGGTGAGGAAAGAGGGCTCTGGTGTCCCTGGCACAGAGCGGGGCCACGTCAGGGGGTACGCCCGGTGGGCTAGGGGTTGTGTAGAGTCCTGTCACATCACGGGGGGGGGGGGCTCATCAGTCCCCTTGGGAGGTAGATAGCACTAATTTAGTGCTAAAGACTGTTGGTTTAAGCACTTGTAAATCACAGTATTATGAAAGAAGTCTAGAGGGGGACTGACTTGCATATGGGGTGGTGGAGTGAGCAAAAGCACGATGAAGAATTAAACCCATCAGTTGACGGGGGGGCGATTGCTTGCAACCTTTAGTACTCCCGTCCAACATCCTCTTTGATTAGAGTTGTCCCCCCAGGTGGGGCTGTGGGGGCAGTTCGGTACAAAACTGAAATAAACGGGACATTACTTGTTCAGGGCGGAATTTTAATGTACCCGGTGTGCCTGAATGTCACTGTACATGGTGTGCCTATCCGAAATGAATAAAAAATCCTACATCATCCCCATTCACCAACATGGATTTTCTTCTCGTGAAAGGTGCCTCCCCTTCCTGGGGTGGCCCCTTTTTTCTGACAACCCTGCCCCATAGAGATGAGGGCCCCTCCCACACACCGAGCTGGGCCCCGGGGCCCCTCCCGGGAGCGCCCCGCACACAGAAGATGGCCGCGGGGGCTCAGGCGGCGGGAAGATGGCGCCCGCCCGCTCACAGAAAAGAGGGTCGCAGGGCCTGGTCACGCGCAGGAAGTGACGTCGCCGCCCAGCTGAGAAAGACGGGCGGCGGCCGCCATCTTAGCACGCGCGCCGCGGAGGAGCCGGCAGGAGGGAGGGGCGAAGGGGGCCGCGAGGCGCAGGCTGCGGTCCGATGCCACCCCACCCGCGCCGCCGCAGTCACCCCCCCCCCCCCGCAACGCTCCGCTCACAAATGCGGTGGGTTTACTTTAATGCCAAAAAAGGGCAACGCCAAAGCAGCCAGAAGGGGCGCGGAAGGTTACCAAACAGGGGCCAAAGGGAAGCAGGATCGACAGCCCTATCGCCGCGATGACCGGTTCTGTTAAGTGTCACCCGGCTAATGCAGAATCCACTCCCCTTAACCACAGCAGATATCGTCGCGCATAGCACAACACCGACGGTCAGCACAGGTCTTTACGACACTATGGAGCGCTGCTCGTCTAGCACCGCGCCCAGATAGACGTCAGCTATGTTCCTCACTCACCGGTTTTCGTAGCTCGCAGACATTCTTCAGAACGAACGAGCCAAGCCGGCTCCTAATCTCTTATACTCCCTGTACGATCCGCCCACTTATGACTGTCATTGGCCACGCCGAGTGCGCGTCAGCAGGAAAAAGACGTGGATTAGTCGGTCTTTCCCCGCGGACGTCCCCTGTACTCGTTCCATTGGCGGACGTCCCTGTCGTTCATTTCACGCTTTCAGCCTGTCGGAATGTACTGTAACCGGGACTCTGATTGGCTTATGGCGGCTAGCATACGGGTAGCTGCCGCCATTGCTGCCCGACCACCGCCTTTGCAAGAGTGGCGCCAAGCTGCTGTCATTTGATTGGCCTGTTAGGCAGACAATCAACTACCGTAGCCAATGGCATCTCGCGGTATTGTGGGCAGGCGTATGCTGCCGCTTCTGGGAGCAAGTTGGGGTTTTAGGTGCCATGTTGATTCTAGGACGAGCCGCGCGTCACTTCCGATTTTCAATGAGAACATTTTGTCTCGGAGAGAACATCGAGCAATTTTTTTTCTGAGTACGATGTGTGGCCTATAATGGCGACCAAAGCAGTGAGCCCAGTTAATCACTCAAGAGTAATAAAAAGCGTGATCTTTAACACCCAGTTTATTTACATTTGCTTTGTTACCAAATCTTCTTGTTACAATTAAAACAGTCCTGGTTCTCTGAACTCCACCCATTTGGCTAATACAATTGAAAACAGTGATTTGTTAAAAAAATAACATATACTACAGGGATAAGGAGAAGCATCTGGTACCTCTTTCACTCCAATACATCTCTACTGAATGCCTCATGAGCTGTCTTATGTTGAAGAAAACGGAGTTGAATACTTTTGGGGAGCTAGGTATGTCACCTGGCAATTGGGGAAAAAAGAGTAAAAGTCGATATTTACCCACTCGCTTGAAATAATTAAAATGCTCCTCAGAACAATTACGATTAGGGCTCCCGGTTTTATGGTATTTATTTTTTGACCATTTCCGTCTGTATTTATCCATATTTATTTTTTGGGCATTTTTTCTGTATTTATCCACATTTATTTTTGTCACACGCAAAAGACGCCACTACAGCTAGTATTTTTCTGCATTTATTTAAATTGACAACGCACACCAGTGCCGGGTTGTTATTGGTCAACACAATACATTCATCTGAAAACTTTGCCATTGTAGTACAAGCACATGTTTATTTCAAGAGACTTTGCAGACATTTAGGCTCTTTCTGGTTTGTTAATGAAATGAAGACCACTGAAAACCCGTTCAATATTTACTGATGACACTGGAATGGCTCCTCCGAGCCCTGCTAACAACTGATGGCTATGGGAGGAACTGCTTGTCCTTACTTCTACCTAATCAACAATGTGCAGGTGAGTTTAGACAGAAAGTGAAGGTGGGCAAGTATAGCATGCAATGGGTATGACTGTGTGCTACCGAGCAATGTGAGGTGAAAGGGCCACTTTAATTCTGCTATGAGATAGCTCCTTCCATGCAGTGGTAACCCCAGCCAAAAGCTGAAATGTATGTAGGGGCAGATCGACCCTGCACACCTAGCACCATCAACCGTATTGGATGCTGTTTAAATGCAGGTGTAATCTATCTCTCCACACAGAAAGCCAGTAATCTGCAAATGGTAGCGTGCATTAATGTTCTTAGAAACCAACGCTTGCAGCCAGAGTTTTGCTGTTTTGCTAACAGACTGCGAGCCATGAAAGTGAAATGCTTCTGAAAGGAGGCGAGTCCTTCAGGGGCTGTCACCAATCAGGAGGCCCATTAGAGGGCCTTGCAGCTTTCTCCAAAGGACAATAGCCATTGTCAAATGTTCTCATCAGTGCGTGGTTGGCAACAACAAAGAACTTAAAAAGGAGGCCAGAGACAATGCAAAATTATATATATTTTAAAGAGAGATGCATTGAAAGGGAAAGCAGGTAGAAGAAAAGAGTCTTGTGCTGGGTGCACATGAACTGAATCATTTGTGGCCCAGAGGCAAGCATTTCCAAAACCTTGGTGCAAGATTCAAAGTCCTTGATTGTACAAGGTGGCTTGATCACGAAGAGTGCACAGAGGCAGTCTATGCTGAAGCAGTTTGACCAGTGGGTACATCATCCTGCATAGCTCTTCAAGTCTACATTCAACAGTTGAAAAATAGCTCAGTTTGTTAAGCGCCTGCTCCTGAGACTTGTGTGAAATCTGTGGGTTTAATTTTGTTAGAACGCACTGCGATGTATAAAGCTCAACCAACTTTAAACCACCAATGTTACCAATTAACATTGTAAAACCAAGAATAACAGTTTGCATTTTTTCTGTACAATAGACCACGGTGTCCTATGGGTATTAATCTGGCAAAGTAAGACTGCTGTTAAAATGGCGATCAATCCGCAATTAAACTGACCAAGTTCCCTTGCCTCATTGTAAACATTAACACAAAACATTAAGTCTAAAAAAAAAGCTAAGCCATCTTTGAAGTTTTGACAAGTTACTATTATATGACATATTACCCCCATGCCCTCTGACATTTATAAACGGGTCATTTTGAGATCACCGACCACTACCATATCCTGGGATCAACTGGTTTAGAACAATCTGTAGGGGTTTATTAACTTGCATAGCATAGTTTTTGACCAGATCAGAACGGCAAACGGGGCAGGTGTGTACATCCGCCTTTGGGTGCATTTCCTTACATAAAATCACACAGTCACAACCCACATACTTGTGTGATTTTATGTAAGGAAATGTACCCCCCAAATTCTGGGGCTTAATCACTGGCCTCTCTAAGCTGCCTATCTCTGTCCCTCTGCAGCCTTGGGCTCCTGCCCTCCCTCCCCCACCCCACGTACGCAGCACCAGCTGTTTACATCCCCGGTGTTCATTTTGGTTTTTCTTGTGGTTGCATTTTACTCTTAGAAAAGTAACAAAGTCATCTCTTTTAAGATTAAAAATGCAATCAGAAGAAAAACCAAAATGAACACCGGTGATGCAAACAGCTGGTGCTGCGTGGGTGGGGGCGGGAGGGCAGTAGCCCGAGGCTGCAGAGGGACAGAGAGAGGCAGGAGCGGCTTTTAAGGCCATCGATCTGTCCTCATACATAGGGCACATACAGGTACCTTGAAAGTGCAAATGGCGGTGGGCTGGCGCAGGCTAACTCCGGCGGCAGAGTCCTGGATCCCTGAAAGGCTGGAGGTATTAGCACGCCCACACTGACACTTCTAAACACCGGGATTGACTCAGGGTCACTTGAAGACCCTGAGCCAATAGGTCCACAGTGCGTCACTGGAAGGAATTCCCAGAATCTGAGCAGGGCACGGCAACTCTAAACAAAGGCAGCAGCGCCGCAAAATTGACTTGTTTACTCGTATTTTTCCGCTTTTACATATAAATACAGACAAAGGAAAAATACTTTTCCGTCTGTATTTATATGTAAAAATCCGTAAATACGGAAAACCGGGAGCCCTAATTACGATTAGGGTATTTGGGCAAACAGAATTCAAAATGCACTAGTGTGAGTAATCATTCACAATTTTCTACAAATTCGAGCACTATTATTCAATCATCAGCTGCTGACCCTTCTACAATCTGAAAACATTAGTTAATGGCCAGTATTTTCTTCGGAGAAAGGTGGCAACCCTATTTGGGTGATAAAAGAAGGGTTGCCGTGTGAGTGATCACATTGAAGTATATGAGACGCAGCATATTGATGACCTATGCACTAGGATCCTCGTGGTTCTGGTGCAGACTCTCAACAGGAAAGACTTCATATGCAGGGAGGTGTTACGCTGTGGTTAGTGTTGAGTGTGAGATAATTTCAGGTTTTAAACCTGAGGTCCAGCAGTCGATTTTAAATACCCCATTTGACAAGCAACATCTTTTCAGGCCTCAAGTAGAGGAGGCCTCAGAAAAGATGGAGAAAGACACAGACATGGCAAAATCCACAGGGGCACTTCAGTCCCCATCAAACAGAGGCTCCTTTACCCCTCATTTTATAGGGGAGGGTCCAAAAGTACATCCTCAGACCCTAACGCTTCCTCATATAAGTCAAACACACAACCCTCTTCCTCTAGAGGCTTCTATAGAGGAGGGTACAGAGGAAATAACTTCAAAGGTAAGAGGATAAAGCAAGTCTAGCAATCCGGGCCCATGGCTGGATAGTCATCCAAAGCTATACAAGCAGCCTCTGCCAAAGCTATTTAGGAGTCGGGTTCACTAGACGCACACAGGAGAAGTTCCTACGTTTACGGCTGGGCCAACTTCCAGCACAAAACCATCTCCCCCCATGGAACAGGCCCCAAGAAACAATCAATTGCCGAGTATGTGGGAACGCAAAAGAAGACATCCTTCACCTAATATGTACCTGCAAAGGTCTGGACACAGAGCGCAGATCCCATCTAAAAGAGCACTTTAACCGGCTGGGCATAAGAACACGCCGGCAGGCGGTAAAGGCTTGCTTTGATGGAAAGAACATTCAACTAGCTAGATTTGATCTAAGAACCCTGTTTGATGATAGTTTTCGAGTCTCTGTTTCAGGTAGCCCAGGCCCGATCTCTTGCGGCTTTTATAGGCGATGGTGAGTGCCTTATACTCAATCCTCCTTTTGATAGGTAGCTAGTGGAGGCTCCGCAGATGAGGGGAGATGTGGTGGTGAAATGGCACTTTTCTAATGAGTCTAGCCACAGCATTTTGCATTATTTGCAGCTTGCTGATTAGATACGCTGGTAGTCCAACATATAGGCTATTAGGGTAGTCTAGCTGGGACTTGACCAAAGCATGGATCACTGTCTTCCCGAAGTCAATAGGCAGGAGATGAAGGACTCTTCGCAGGGCACTCAGCTTCCAGAAGCAGGACGAGGAGACTTGGCAAATCTGGACCTTGCAGGAGAGGTCTGTATCAAATTTGAACCCCAGATTTCTAGCCGAGTCTACCCGGATCAGCAGGGGGTTTAACTCAGAAGGCCACCAGAGCTCAGGTAGCAGGGGAGAAGATTGGTTCAAGAATAAGACCTCTGTTTTCTTGGTGTTTAATTTCAAGTCGCTTTCCGTCATCCAGGCCGAGATGTTAATCAGGCATTGCTTACAGTTGGCAAAAGAAGCCTTGGAGTGTTCTCTAAAAGAGAACACCAGCTGAGTGTCATCGGCGTATGATACCAATCTCACTCCCCATTGCTCGACTAGGGACGCGAGGGGGGTTAAGTAGGCATTGAATAGTAGTGGGCTCAGAGCCGAGCCCTGGAGAACACCACATACAAGGGGTTTCCGTGAAGACACGTGGGGGTGGAGAAAAACTTGCTGCAAGCGGTCCTCTAAAAATGAGTGGAACCAGGCCAGTGTGGTCCCCCTCACTCCCAAGTGCTTAAGTCTCTCCAAAAGAAACGGGGGTGACACCGTGTCGAATGCTGCAGAGAGATCCAACAGCACAAGCATTGCAGAGCTGCAATGGTCTAATGCTTCACATAGTGTTTCAGCAACTTCCAAAAGAGCAGTCTCCGTGCTGTTGCCACCTCAACTTCGTCTCCCATGCCAACCAAATTGCCTCCTCAGCCTTCTACAAACTACGCTTAATAAAGAAAATCATCCCCTTTCTCCCTGAAACTGCCAGTAAAACCTTGGTGGCCTCTCTAGTGCTGTCCACTTTGGACTACTGTAATGGTCTTTTTGCAAACGCTCAGGTCAGGGTTATCAAAAAAATGCAGACCGTCCAAAACTCAGCAGCAAGACTACTCGCCAGAATCCCTAAATACAAGTCTGCGACTGACACCATCAGAAACTTACATTGGCTTCCCATCAGAAGCAGGATTAAGTTCAAAACTCTCTGCATTGTATACAAGGCACTGCATAAACAAGGACCCTCTTTCTTAAAGAACAACTGATCCCCTATTGTCCATCCAGATCGCTCCGATCTACCACCCTCAAGGATCTAGTGGTCCCCCGCACCAAAACTGTTTCTTGGGGAGACCGAAGGTTCTTGGTCTCGGCACCTAAATGGTGGAATACCTTACCCCAGTCAATCAGGACCAGTCCCACTCTTTGGTCCTTCCGCAAACAGCTAAAGACCTGGCTGTTTAACCAGTAACACCGGGACACACTTTCCGCAGCAGGAGAATTATTGGCAGATGTTGCAGCGCCGAGACGCCCACGGGCATTTGTTCGCGCTTAATCAAATGTCATAAAATAAATAAATAAATAAATAAATAAGATCTAAATCTAGATTGGGAGTCATGGAGACAGTTGTTAGATTCAACAAAGTTGGACAATTGGTTCTGAACTTCCTTCTCAAGAATATTAGCAGGCGCTGGTAGAAAAGAAGTAGGCCTGGAATTCTTGACCTCTGCTGGATCCGCAAAGCTATCTTAAGATTAGGCGGTAGTAGGCTTGTTTCCAGGCTGCAGGATAGATACCCGTTGTCAGAGAGGAGTTAGAAATTGGGTTAAGCAGCGTATTAAGCCATGGGGCAAGTAGTTTTAAGAACTGAGCCGGGCAAGGGTCACCAGGAGAACCTGATTCATACATGCAGTTCTATGAGAGATGCTTCCGGGAGAATTAGGCGAAATTTGGACCAGGAGCCAAGGTGGCCCAAGGTAGGATTTAACAAAGAAGAGGGCTTAGCCGGTGGATAGGAGGAATAAATTAATTGTATTTTCTCTCTCCTGAAAAAAGTCAGATAAGTCCTCGCAGACGGGGAGATGGTGCTGTCAAGAGCCTTTGGCTTGGTAAAACATTGGACAATTTAAAAAACGCCTTTGGATGAATTATCAGACAAATTGATTAGGTTAGCATAGTAGTCCCTAATGATGTTGCGCTTCAGCCCATGGACTTTTTTTTAGAGCCACTCTATAGAGCTGGATTGTACGATTTACGCCAAGCACATTCAAGTTTCTTGCATAAACCTTTTTCTGCTCGCAGTTCCATGGAAAACCAAGGGGAAGAGGGTTTTTTCCTTGCCGATTTAGTAGTTCTAAGAGGGGCCACTCTGTCTAAGACGGAGGTGACTCAGCAGTTGAAAGTGGATACATCACTGCTTGGGTCACCTGTCAGCTGAGGGGGTGCATTTTGTAACACAGGTCCCCGTGTTTCAGGGGAGTCCATCCTCCAGTTTCTGCTTTCTTCGTATATAGGCTTGGCAGTACTACCCGAGGGTTTGCCTACTAAACTGAAAGGAACTAACAGATGGTCTGACCAGGTCAGAGGTAGTGGGGCCTCCACTTTCAGGTTAGAATTATTAGTAAAAATAAGATCGAACATATGGCCCGCTATATGGGTTAGGGGCACACACCTTTTATGTCAGGTTTAGACCCTCCAGCGTGCCTGCCAACTGAGAGGCCATGGAGTAATTGCCATTGTCCATATGGACATTGAAATCGCCATGGACTGAGAAATTGGCGTGCCTCAGAGACAGATCCGCGATGATATTGCAAAGATCTAGCAAATGGCAGGATAGAGTGTCAGGAGGTCTTTAGACCAGAATTCCAGCCATTGATGAGCTGGGGAGGTTTTAATGCAATAGAACAGTGCTTCAATAATCCCTATACGCTCAATTGTCCTGCACAAGATCTCCCAGCCCTCCCTCATAATAATAGCAAGCGCGCCACCTATCCTATGGCCAGCCCAGTTGGCCACTGGGATCCGAAAACCTTCGGGTATTTCTAACAACAGGTCTGGGTTGGAGCTTTCCCGTAACCAGGTTTCGGTTAAAAACATAAGGTCCCAGGAGTTCGACTCCAGAGCAAGCCAGATATTATTGGAGTGTTTCGGGAGAGATCTGCAGTTTATCAAACAGGCCTTTATGTTAGAACTAGTGGCCCTGAGGAGTGTTGTCTGTGACCTCAGAGCAGTCAACAAGAGGTGCAGGCCCTTCTAACTAAAGGAGCTATAGAACCAGTTATGTTACAGTACCAAGGTTCAGGAGTTTACTCTCTGTACTTTCTAGTACCCAAAAAGGACTGCTCCTTAAGACCAATTTTAGAATTAAGGACGATAAATCTGTACATACTGTCAGAACACCTCCACATGGTCATGGTTCAATAACTGCTTCCACTTCTACAGGAAGGCGATTTTATGTCCACACTGGACTTAAAAGACGCATACTTTAACATTCTGGTTCACCTAACACATAGCAAATATCTGAGATTTGTGATAGCAGAAAAACACTATCAGTTCAAAGTACTCCCATTCAGAGTAACTAATGCTCGCAGAGTGTTCACAAAATGTCTAGCAGTAGTAGCAACACATCTCAGAAGACAACAGATTCATGTCTTCCCATACCTAGACGACTGGCTCATCAAAGCCACTACACACCAAAAGTGTTTACAACACACTTAGACTATCGTTCCTAAAATATTCCTAGGTAACTACTCAGTCATGGGCATGGAAGACCATCAACCCGTGATTATAGCAATAAGCTCAATGTACCACTATAAAGTATAAAAAGTCAATTTTATTTAGTAGAAAACTGTGGTTAAAATAGCTACAATAATGCATGAATTCATTGGGTTTGAGTTTAATCAACACTAAACCTATATAAAGAAACAATACAATCATACACAATGACTGACAGGTAAATTGAAAAACTGTGTCACAATGAATATGATAAAACTGTGGACGTCTTAATGGGGAAAAAATGCAACATCACAATATGGAAAAACATATCACAAAAGACATGAAGACAATACAATTGATGGAATACAGAAACATGATGCTTGTCAGCAACACCGTAGAGAGAGTTGCTTTCCATTTACAGAAGCTGTAGAGAGAGAGTTGGTAGCACTTTTAAAATATGACATAATTGAATGTTCCACAGGCCCCACGCCACAGGTTTTGCCCATAGTGGTTGTACCAAAGAAGAAGAGAAGTAGAGCAGTGCACAACTGTGTTGATATGTGCCAGGTAAACAAAGCCATCGAGAGGGAGAGATACACTGGTCCACACATATGATCATGCAGTTGAATGGAGCTAAAGTGTTTTCCCGCTTTGACCTGAATAAAGGATACCATCAAATTGAACTGGAGGAGAACTGCAGGTACATTACTACCTTTTTGACTCATGTTGGTTTGTTCAGATATAACCAACTGAGTTTTGGAGTATTTTCGACTGCTGAGATATTTCAGGATGTTATTTGCCGAACTATTGAACCTGTTACACATGCTTTCAATTACAGTTAATGACTTTCTGTTTTTTGGGAAAACACAAGAAGAATACAATAAAGCTGTTAACCAAGTGTGGCAGTGACTTGTTGATGCTGGTCTCACTCTGATTGCTGCAAAGTGCAAGTTTCAAAAAACCAAACTCAAGTTGTTTGGGTACATATTCTCTAATGGGGGAATGACTCCAGACCCACACAAAGTGCAAGCAATATCACCCACCTGCCCAACCCCCACCCCCAAGATGTTACCATCCTACAATCCTTTCTAGGCATGGCCAGTTTTTGCTCAAGATGCATTCACAACGTTGATACAATGAGTGCCCTATTAAGAGACTTGACAAAGCAAAATGTTCTGTTTCAATGGTCTCCAACATGCGGCCGGAGTTTCCAAGACATTAAGCATGCAATTGAAAATACAACTGAAATGTCCTACTTCAACAAGTTACATTGTGAAAAGTGAAATAACGATTGGTGCAAGCCCGGTAGGACTAGAGGCAATCCTTGCTCAACACCATGGCCACCCTAATCCTCAGAGACAGAACGTGCCTACTCTCATCCAGAGAAGCAGAGTCTGGCTGAGGTACAGGCCTATAAACATTTTCATGTATTCCTCTATGGAAAACAAATCACTGTTATCACAGATCACCAGGCATTACTCACAATTTTTAGGAACCCGAAGGCTAAGATGCCTCTCTGATCGAGAGGTGGGGGTTAAGACTATGGGACTGTGCACAAACCAGGGAACAATCAAAACCCAGCAGATTACTTTTCACGAGTACCACTACATCTTCACAGTTCAATATCTGAAACAGCTGAAGCATATCTCAACTTTATCGCACACCAGCGGCTCTATCAGTGGAACAAATCATTGCTGCCACCAAAGCTGATAAAAACATGATAATCGTTAAAGAATATATTGCTACACAATCATGGAGGAGAAGTACCCACCTTTTGCTAATGATGCTCAATTCCAAAATATCAGAAATGTGTAGGACGAGTTAGTCATGACTCCAGAAGGTATAACTGCTGACAGGCTCAAGAATCGTCATACCCGAAAGCCTAAAGACAGGCCTCGAAAAATCATAAAAATATTACTAGACCTCCAGGTCTAGTGATTTAAATAATGTACTCAACATAATTATAAAGCTCTTGACCCATGTGAGGAAGAACTCACCGCTGTAGCTCCATGGGCAATTACGTCTCCTAATTCGTCCACGGACTTATCGGACACTCCCAAATCTGAAACTCCATGCCGTCTTTCCGTATTCCTACAGAGAGCCAACGATAGTCAGGACCCGGAAGAGGTTGGACCTGACCCCGGAGGTGCACCTAGTGAACCAATGAAAAGGCGAGTTTACAGGGACGAAGGGGCGTTGGGTTGGAAGAGGAAAACCGCGGAGGAGACGCCAGCCGAGGAGACGCCAGTGGAGGAGACGCCAGGAGAGGAGACGCCAGTGGAGAAGACGGACCCTTTGCAACGGAACCGAACCAGCGGATCAAGACTCCGGAACGACGACGTCGCAGAAGAGGAAGCAGACGAACCGTGGTGTGAGGACTGGTGGAGTCCCCCGGAGGATGCTGGAGAGCGGCCGTGACTCTGGAGAGTTACGGCAGGGCCGGTGAGTGGGGTGTGACAAGGGACTGAGGGTAGAGTGTGGAAACAGTGATGTTAAACTGATTCTTTGACTTCGCAAATGCCTACTCAGTTATTCTGACATAACGTGGTAATTTCTTGGTGAAACGTAGAAGTGTCGTGTAATTTTGTTAAACCGGGAGTTGATACTGAGAAAAGTATCAACTCACACTACTCATTTCCATGATTGTTGACGGTTACGCATCCCAATAGGCTGTGGTGACCGAGGGTACATGTTTGTTTCTTGAAGGGACAATAGGAACGCTATGCCTCAGTTCAGTTCAACCGTAGCTTAGTTTAAACCTTGTTTCGTTTTCTTGATACTTGGACCTGTTTGTTTAATTCTACACGGAAAGTACTAGAGACAGAACACGTGGTGTGGTGACAGTATCCTGCTAAACTAACTATTTAGAACAAGTAGTCTGACGGCCCCTTTCTTTCTCCGCTTCTTTTATGAGCCTCCGGGAAAACCCTGAAGACTCCGAAGACGAGGAGCCGGGAAACATCTATAACATCGCCCCTCTACCAGCGGAAGAAACGGACGAGGACATTCACGTTGATTCACGAACCTTTACCCATCCATCTGTTATTAATAAACAACCAATTCGAAACTATCTTTTGCCTCCACGCCTGTTTATCCGACCTGCGCTCCCACAAGTGGTGTCAGAAGTGGGATCGCAAGGCGTGATGGAGGCCGCACTCGCCAAGATGGCCGAAAATCAAGAACACCTGGGAAAGGTGATGGAACGGTTCTTGACTGTAGTGGAAGAAGACCGAGCGAAAATACAACAAGTTATAACCGGTCAAGGGCAAACGCAAGAGACAGCATTGGGCAAACTGACAGAGGCATTGGGACAACAGAGAGGTCCTACAACGTTGCCCTCTGTTGTATTACAGCGATATGTAAGTGGGGAAGACCCCGATTTTTTCTTTACTAACTTTGAAAGAATGGCGACCGCAGCATCATGGCCTGCAGATAAATGGGGACAGTACCTAGGACCACTACTTTCAGGTGATTTACAAGGAGCTTATCAAGCGGCAACGGTACAAGGAGGTGTCGCATACACAGATATAAAAAAATGTATCATGGAACGTTTAGGAATTGACGATGAATCATACAGACAAAAGTTTCGTCAAATGAAAGAGGGTCCCCAGGAGACGCCACGAGCTTTATATTTCCGAGTAAAAGACATGGCCGACAGATGGTTGAAACCTGCAACCACCGACAAAAAAGGCATTATGGCAAAGATTTATTTAGAGCAATATTTGACCTCTCTTCATCCTCCTATACAAAAGTGGGTTCGACAACAAGCCAATCTAACGCTTGAGACAGCAGTAGAGATTGCGAGTGCTTACAGTAGGGCTCAAGAACTCCAAAAAGGTAATGAATTTTCCGGGAAAACGAGTGAACCTGTACCCCACCGACCCTCTCGCCCACTTCCACAGAAAAAACCTGAAGCTATAGCCATTGTACCCGGAACACCCATGATTCGGGCCCCAATGGGACCACAGTGTTACCAATGTGGAGGTATGGGCCACATAGCGCGATTTTGTCCACAAAAAGAGAAGGAAGAACCCATGGAAATAGGGGTGGTGCGTAAATATTATTGTTCGTCCTCAGAAAGAACACAACCCCCATATCATTGCACTGTGTCTGTGAACGGACAGAAAGTAACCGCCTTAGCCGACACGGGTTGTCGACATAGTGTAGTACGGCCTCAGGATTTGGGTGCCCACATAGGTCCCGTGGATGGAGCAGTAGCCATCAGGTGTGTTCACGGGGATACAAAACCCTATCCCACTGCACAAGTAAGAATAAGACACCCGAAGGATGAAGGCACCACTCTGACTGTGGGGTTGATTCCTCAGTTACCCGAACAAGCAATCCTTGGAACGGACTATCCCAAGTTAGATCAATTGTTGCAGGATAAGTCCTCTCAAGAAGAGGAGTGGTTATCAACTGCCCCGTTTTCGCAAGACAAAGAGAAAGAATGGCCGGAAGCGAAAACACGAAAAAGCAAAAGGCAAAGACGGGCTGAGAAAAACAAAAATCCTGTAGCCCTACCTATCACTGTGGACGAAAATCCCTGGGAAACAGATAGGAGTTTCCATGCAGCTCAACAGGAAGATCCGGCATTGCAGGGAGCATGGAATCAAGCACTCAATGATGAGGATCCCCAACATGTATGTCCTTATTTTTTCAAGAAACAGGGTTTGTTATATAGAAAAGGAAATCCAACACAAAAAGCTCAACTACTAGTTCCTGAGCCATTTAGAGAAAAAGTATTATATCTGGCTCATAGCCATCTACTTGGAGGACATTTTGGGGCTGAGAAAACGGAAAAACAGATCCTAGAGTTGTTTTATTGGCCTGGGATATATCAGCAAGTGAAACGGTATTGTAAAGAGTGTCCCATTTGCCAACGTAACAGCAGATACCACCCACCCAGAGTCCCCTTACAGCCTCTTCCCATAATTAGCGAACCTTTCTGTAGAGTTGGTATGGACATCATAGGCCCTTTGTTACCCTCACGTAGTGGGTGTCGTTATGTCCTAGTGATCGTAGATTATGCCACTCGGTTCCCCGAGGCTTTACCCCTGCGGAAGCCCGATACCACGAATGTGGCGAAGGCCATGATCAATGTCTTTTCACGAGTAGGGTTTCCAAAAGAAGTCATAACAGACCAGGGAACCCCGTTTGTATCCCGTCTTATGAAAGAGGTGTGTTTGCAGCTAGGAATCAAGCAGATACGTACATCAGCCTATCATCCTCAAACGGATGGCCTGGTTGAAAGATATAACTCCACTATCAAAACGACTTTGAAAAAACTCTTAGCCTTAGAAACTAGAAGGTGGGAGGATATGCTGCCTTTGGCTTTATTTGCCATTCGTTGCAAAGAGCAGAAGAGTACGGGCTATTCTCCCTTTGAGTTACTGTATGGCCACAAACCCAGAACCCTACTCGAGATGGCACAGGAGAGGTGGGAGACCGAACCACACAATTCGAAACCCATCACTGAATATGTGTCAAATCTCCGAACACATTTGAGTCAGATAAGGTCCATTGTTAGAAACAATTTGGAGGAGGCGCAAACAGCACAAAAACGCCAGTACGATAAAGGTGCTAAAGCAAGATCTCTCCAGGTAGGAGATCCTGTATTATTGATGATGTCGTCCTCTGACCACAAATTATTGGGACAGTGGCAGGGACCCTATATGGTAATAGAGAAAGTAACCCCAGTGACCTATCGCATCGAGCTAGACTCCATTCGACATGTGACCCAAGTGTATCATATCAATTTATTGAAAAAATGGGAAGGGCCCCTACCTGATAAGGTGAACCTAGCAGAAACAGAAACCACTTCCTTTGATCAGTGCATAGATCCAGAGTTGAATGTGATGTTACGAGAGAAGTTGACACAGGTATTACAACCGTTACAGGAGACATTCTCGCCCCCCCCCGGGTAGGACAAGCTTTATAGAACATGCCATCAGAACGCCGCCTGGGAAACGGGTTCGGTTACGACCTTATAGAATTCCTGAAGCCCGTAGACAGACTATAAGGGAGGAAATACAGAAAATGCTCCAAATGGACATTATCGAACCATCCATGAGTGAATGGAATTCACCCATAGTCCTCGTTCCCAAACCTGATGGGTCAGTGCGCTTTTGTATTGACTTTAGAGAGGTGAACAAAATATCCGAGTTCGATACTTATCCCTTACCAAGAGTCGACGAGATGGTGGAAAGAATCGGTCAAGCAAAATATATCAGTACTCTTGACCTTTGTAAGGGATATTGGCAAATTCCACTTCGCAGAGAAGACCGTGAGAAAACGGCTTTTTCTACACCCGATGGGTTGTATCAGTTCAAAGTTTTACCCTTTGGTTTACATGGAGCACCAGCTACTTTCCAGAGGGCCATGAATGTAATACTGCGACCCCATGAACGGTATGCTGGCGCTTATATAGATGATATAATCATCTACAGTGACACATGGGAACAACATTTGAGTCATCTTTGCAATGTAGTTCAGTCTCTGGGAAAATATGGGTTACGGATCAATCCTGCAAAAAGCCATCTTGCATCCCAAACAGTAAGATATTTAGGATACTTGTTAGGTGAGGGAGTAATCAGACCTCAAACTTCCAAACTCACAGCGATTTCTCAAGTACCTTTACCTCAGACAAAGAAAGACTTAAGAGCCTTTCTGGGACTGTTGGGATACTATCGGCGATTCATTCCTCAGTTTTCACAGAGGGCAGCCCCTTTGACCAACTTGTTACAAAAAAATTGTAAGACTGAGGAAATTCTCCGACATCCCTCTCTTGAGATTAGACAAGCGTTTGAGTCTCTGAAAAACACTTTGACCTCAGAATCTGTGTTAATCAGTCCGAACTATTCCCTCCCTTTTATCCTACAGACGGATGCTTCCGACTTAGGTATAGGAGCAGTCTTATCGCAAGATACTCCACAAGGCGAAAAACCCATCTTATACATAAGTCGTAAATTGTTTCCGAGGGAACAGAATTATGCCACCATAGAGAAAGAAGCCTTGGCGATTAAGTGGGCCATAGAGTCGTTGAGATACTATTTAGAAGGTAGGGAGTTCACCCTGTTCACAGACCACGCACCATTGGAATGGTTGGCTAGGAACAAGGGACATAATGAGAGAGTGCTCAGATGGTTTCTGGCTCTTCAACCTTTTCGGTTTTGCACCAAACACAGGAAAGGTCGGGATCAAGGCAATGCAGACTTTTTGTCTCGTTTCCCTCAGGAATTATCCCCAAGTAGTAGGACAGCAAGGGAAAGGGGATGTGAGGAAGAACTCACCGCTGTAGCTCCATGGGCAATTACGTCTCCTAATTCGTCCACGGACTTATCGGACACTCCCAAATCTGAAACTCCATGCCGTCTTTCCGTATTCCTACAGAGAGCCAACGATAGTCAGGACCCGGAAGAGGTTGGACCTGACCCCGGAGGTGCACCTAGTGAACCAATGAAAAGGCGAGTTTACAGGGACGAAGGGGCGTTGGGTTGGAAGAGGAAAACCGCGGAGGAGACGCCAGCCGAGGAGACGCCAGTGGAGGAGACGCCAGGAGAGGAGACGCCAGTGGAGAAGACGGACCCTTTGCAACGGAACCGAACCAGCGGATCAAGACTCCGGAACGACAACGTCGCAGAAGAGGAAGCAGACGAACCGTGGTGTGAGGACTGGTGGAGTCCCCCGGAGGATGCTGGAGAGCGGCCGTGACTCTGGAGAGTTACGGCAGGGCCGGTGAGTGGGGTGTGACAAGGGACTGAGGGTAGAGTGTGGAAACAGTGATGTTAAACTGATTCTTTGACTTCGCAAATGCCTACTCAGTTATTCTGACATAACGTGGTAATTTCTTGGTGAAACGTAGAAGTGTCGTGTAATTTTGTTAAACCGGGAGTTGATACTGAGAAAAGTATCAACTCACACTACTCATTTCCATGATTGTTGACGGTTACGCATCCCAATAGGCTGTGGTGACCGAGGGTACATGTTTGTTTCTTGAAGGGACAATAGGAACGCTATGCCTCAGTTCAGTTCAACCGTAGCTTAGTTTAAACCTTGTTTCGTTTTCTTGATACTTGGACCTGTTTGTTTAATTCTACACGGAAAGTACTAGAGACAGAACACGTGGTGTGGTGACGGTATCCTGCTAAACTAACTATATAGAACAAGTAGTCTGACGGCCCCTTTCTTTCTCCGCTTCTTTTATGAGCCTCCGGGAAAACCCTGAAGACTCCGAAGACGAGGAGCCGGGAAACATCTATAACATCGCCCCTCTACCAGCGGAAGAAACGGACGAGGACATTCACGTTGATTCACGAACCTTTACCCATCCATCTGTTATTAATAAACAACCAATTCGAAACTATCTTTTGCCTCCACGCCTGTTTATCCGACCTGCGCTCCCACAACCCATTAACTGGTTTCAAATGATGTGATCCTGGGGAAATATTTGAATTTACCCACCCACCATTTTCTCCTTTATCACCTATGAGATCACCTTCAAATATGCGAGTTCAGCATTTCTGCTGTACAAAAATCACTCCCAGCAAACTTCCTCACCAAAAAGAATTAGCACAAGTCATTTCAAAAACTGCCAATTTCATTGCCATTCTGTTCATGATATATGGGATTGAACTGACCAATCACAACCCATCGCTAATGCTTTTGAAAGAGGTAGCAAATGTTACTGCCATTACTGTAGTACTTATATCAGATCAGCTAGCAGTCCAGAGGACTCTTATATTGCAGAATGAAATGGCTCTGGATTTTGTCCTTGCTGCAGCGGGTGGGGTGTGCACCATAGTTGGTGCAGAATGTTGCTGCTCCATCCCTAACATCGACCAAACAAAAGGAACAAGCTCACTACTAACCTTACAAATGTTACTGCTCAAAAAGGGGGGAAACCATAGTTTTTTTTAAAGAACCCTCTCTCACCAACCTACTTGGTGACATGTTTCATCATTGGGTTCCCATCCTGGGTGCCGAATGCCTCCAGAGTGTGCTTCAATGGCAGAGTTACAGCGTAATTGTTTTTCGTGTGAAATTGAAAGTGCAAACGATTTTAAAATTGACTCATGGCCACCCATCCGGTAAGGTATTTTAATAATGGAATCTTGGGCAAGTTTTAAAAGCAGTGGTGGATATCTTTGAGATATAAGTGTTCTCATGTTTCCATATGTATGGTCAACATGTTTCAGCCATCTTTACTCTGCGCCCATGTGGGTCAATATGGCTTTCCTCAGGATCAGAAAATGCTGCATGCATGATAAGACATGGGGAGTAAACTTGAATTCAAACCTTCAATGAAGAAATCACCTCTTGTTACAATTTTTGATAATGAAATATAAAAGGAGAGAGACAGTGTGGTTATGTGGATAGCATTTCAAAACAGGTAACATTGGCATAGCGGAGCACAAAGTAAATTCAGTATGTCCCACACATTCTGGAACCTCCAGCACACATTGTCACTGTACCACCGCATTCAGAATCATACTGTGGATATATGGCAGGCAGGGCCTATAAGTATTAGTGATGGCAGCACAATGTCAGCTGGTCATGCACCTCATGATTTCAAGCTGGTGTCACACATATTAACAATTTAAAAAGGCACCCTGAGTCAGGACCAACTTATAGGATTTCTTCACAACATGGTGGCTTCAAGGGGGTGGACTCTTGTCGCACTCTAGAAGGATAATGTTTTTGGAATAAGGGTTAGACAAAACCATCCATGGTACCTTGGGCTTAGTCTGAAATGCCCCTAACCCCCCTCAGGCTTACTTCATCAAGGCATCACACCCTCCGATTCACCTCCATCTTCTCCTCTTGAGCCCCGCATCTTGTTCGTTATGCCGTTCAATCAGACTAAGTACTCACAGTCGACTGATCAGAGGCATTTCCGGGAACGATCTAGCTGCACAAGTGATTGGACTCAGTGGTCCTTGTGACGGCATGGCTGAGTGCCGCCCATGCAGCGTGTGTGATTGGGTTCTGCAGTCCATGTTGTCATAACAATGAGGCTGGGAGTGGTTCGGGATTCTCATTGGTTGTCTGGCATTATGGTACGTCTCCTGAAAGGAGTGATTTTGACTTGGCCAGTAACCTAGCCCTGCATACTGATTCCTGCAAGCATACATTTGTGTAAATCTAAATCAAAAAATTAAAAGAGTGCAATTGCGTCCACTGCCAGTACCAGCACTCCCTTGGCATTCTTGGTATGCTACGTCAGCCAGCATTTGTAAAGGTGACAATAAACAGTGTGAGTGTAAGGAAGTCACACCAAAGGCTGAGAGGAAAATCACCATTCTTAACGCTTGCCACCCATATAGTGGGTTATGGGGTAGATAAGAGTTGGTGCTTTTAACCCCGTATATGCCATGTTATTGCATAGGTATGAAGGGACGATATGTCACCACTACGGCAACCTTGAAGACCTGAGGGGGTCTGTTCTGTGACCTGTGTTGGTATTGCAGATCCTAGGGTCTGATTTATGATCTGTGTTGGTAAAGTGTCCCCTGGGGGGGGTGTGTTTGTATAATACTAGCATCAACATACTGTTTGGTTTTATGGAGAGAACTAGAGAGTAACATATACATAATATCACACCGATGCGTGTCATATCTTGAACATATATGTGTCATGAGCATTGTTCACCACTGCTGAAGTATGGTGTACCACAGGATATTATCGTTTAACCCTGTCTTGTGTGTTGACATATGGTATCTCCACCGTTGTTCTTTTTCCAAGAGTAGTCCTTCAATGTTCCTGGTGGTTTGCACAATCTCTTCTATGACCACCCATCTCATGTCATTTGTTGTATGTCCAGCTCTCAAGAAGTGATCTGTCATTTTTGTGGGGTTTCGCTTGTAACATATATTGCTGTAGTGTTGCGCTGTCTGCCTGATCTCACCGGTGCCTTTAACATCAGGATCGCGCTATTCGATCTCTGTGCCCCAATCCGGTTAGATCTTGGCTGAGGCCATTTTGTTATTGCTGTTGTTGTTGTTTGCTTCCTGTGCCTTCCCCGACCAGATCCCCGCCCAGCTCCGCCTCCCAGCTGACCACCCCTCCCACTGACACCATTTGCCCCGCTCCCCCGCTGCAGCGCTGTGACCGTCCTGTTCTCAACAGACACGGTCGCTCCAGACGCTGCTCCCCGCTCTGCCTGGCTGCTGAAGTGCCTCTGCATCCCCACCTCGCTCTTCTGCAAGTACCCATTGAAGTGTGAACTGAACTGCCTGAGAGGCTGGGACTTTGTTGTGCATTAGTCTGCCGTAGCGCTCCGTCTGCCTAACTACGCTGCAAGTAATCACTTGGTATTGTGGAAATTGTTGCGCTGTCTGCCTGATCTCACCGATGCCTTTAACATCAGGATCGCGCTATTCGATCTCTGTGCCCCAATCCGGTTAGATCTTGGCTGAGGCCATTTTGTTATTGCTGTTGTTGTTGTTTGCTTCCTGTGCCTTCCCCGACCAGATCCCCGCCCAGCTCCCGCCTCCCAGCTGACCACCCCTCGCCCCTCCCCCTCCTCCATCCACATATGACAGATGTCTGTTCGCGCAGCGTTCACGCGCAGCGGTCGCGCCCCATGCGCGCCGAAGGTGCGCCAAAGGTAAGCCCGTCTACGCCCGTCCGCGCCTGGACCGCGCCCAGCGCCAGACCCCCTGGCCCCCGTCCCACCCACCCCACCCGCATTACGTACGACGCCTCCACCCTCTTAGCCCTAAACCCTGGTCGACTCCCCAACTGCGCCCAAGCCGCTCCTGGACACACCCTTCACACGCCATCGACCTTTGGAATCTACTAGACACCATCTCTCCGGACGTCGCCTTCCTAACAGAAACATGGATGAACGCCTCCTCAGCCCCAGACATCACCATTGCCATCCCGGAAGGCTACAAGATCATCCGTAAGGACCGCACCATCCAAACAGGAGGAGGCATCGCTATCGTCCATAAGAATTCCATCCGCATCTCAACCAGCTCAGACGTCAACCTCCCTAGCGCCGAACACCTTCACTTCCAGATCCACACCGACCCCAAGACCACACTCAGAGGCACCCTCCTCTACAGGCCACCAGGACCCCGTGCACAATTCAGTGAAGACATCACTGACTTTATCACCCCACACGCCCTCCCCTCCGAAGACTACATTCTATTGGGAGACCTCAATTTCCACCTGGAAAAGAGCAACGACAGCAACACCACCACCCTCCTGGACCCACAGCTGACCCCACCGAACTCAAAAACCACCGCCCCATCTCGCTCCTTCCATTCCCGACCAAAGTCATCGAGAAAGCTCGCTGTCAACAACCAGCTCGCTGCCTTCCTCGAAACCAACAAATCCCTCGACTCCTCACAGTCCGGTTTCCGAGCCAAACACAGCACTGAGACCGCACTCATCGCAGCAACAGACGACATTCAAACTTTACTGGACAATGGAGACACAGTCGCCCTCATCCTCCGCGACCTCTCCGCAGCCTTCGACACAGTCTGTCATAGCACCCTGTTACAACGCCTCAGAAACATCGGAATCCAAGGAAAAGCACTGGATTGGATCACCTCGTTCCTTGCCGGTAGAACTCAGAGAGTCCGCCTCCCACCATTCAAGTCAGAGGCCACCGAAGTCATATGCGGCGTGCCACAAGGATCTTCACTCAGCCCCACCCTCTTCAACGTATACATGAGCCCCCTCGCGGCCATCGCACGCCAACACAACCTCAACATCATCTCCTACGCTGATGACACTCAACTGATCCTCTCACTGACCAAAGACCCTAACACCGCCAAAACCAACCTACATGAAGGAATGAAAGAAGTAGCCGAGTGGATGAAGCACAGCCGTCTGAAACTGAATTCAGACAAAACAGAAGTCCTTATCTTAGGTACCTCCCCCTCCGCCTGGGACGACTCTTGGTGGCCAGAGGCCCTTAGAAAAGCACCCATGCCGACGGACCACGCACGGAACCTGGGCGTCATCCTGGACTCCTCACTCTCGATGACCAGACAAGTCAACGCCGTTTCATCATCTTGCTTCAACATTCTTCGCATGCTCAAAAAAACATTTCGCTGGATCCCCACCGAAACTAGGAAAACAGTCACCCACGCACTGGTTACAAGCCGCCTGGACTACGGAAACACCCTATACGCCGGTACCACCGCAAAACTTCAGAAAAAACTCCAACGCATCCAGAACGCATCAGCCAGACTCATACTAGACATTCCGCGTAAAGACCACATTTCCGGTCACCTGAAAAACCTCCACTGGCTCCCCGTCAATAAGAGGATAACATTCCGCCTCCTAACCCACGCACACAAAGCACTCTACGAACTTGGACCCGAATGCCTCAACACACGACTTTCCTTCTACACCCCCTCCCGCCAGCTACGCTCTTCCAACCAAGCCCTTGCTGCTGTACCTCGCATCAACAAAACCACCATGGGAGGAAGATCCTTCTCCTACCTGGCGGCTAAAACCTGGAACTCACTTCCCATTCACCTTCGCCTCACTCAGAACCACCTAGCATTCAGAGAGCAACTTAAAACCTGGATTTTCGACATGTAATTCCCCACCCTTCTTCAAGCGCCTTGAGACCCTCTGGGTATGTAGCGCGCTATATAAATTAATTGAATTGAATTGAATTGAATTTACAGATCCATGTTTTAACCTTTCTGTTAGTCATTCTCATGTATTGAAGGTTTCATGGGCAGGTTATTAGGTACACCACATTGGTAGAATTACAACTGGTATGTTTCGTAATGTCCATACCTTTCCTGCTTCCAAGTTCAGTGACTTGTAGTGCTGGGGAGGTGGCAAACACTACAATTTCCAGAGGCATAGTGGCCTACAATCTCCTGTAGGCCCGACCGTTGAGGATTGTGGTCCTTATCTGGATCTTTTTCTTCTTCAGGCGGGTTTAAACTAGACTGTCTTTCAGGCTCCTAGCCTTTTTGAATGAGAAAAGGGGTGTCTTCCAGTCCAGTTTCCCTCTGCATAGAATCCTCCAGTGTTTATTGACTACCTTTTTCAGTTTGTCGGAGATGGTGTTATATTTTGCCATATCCCTAACATCATCACCCATAAACATCTTGAACATATTAGAAACAGTATGAAGAAGAGAAATACAATAAAAATGTGTTTTATATTAAGATGGCGATAGCATCTAGTCCTGGATGAAAGGGATTTTTGCATAGCAGGGAATGCATATTTTTGAAATTGTGCTGGCTGGTTTAATTCTCCTGATTATCATTTATATATATGTAAATCTGTATGCATGCTATTCATTTTCTCACCATTCATAAAACCTCTACCCCTTCTTTGCCCCTGACTGTTACTAAAGCTGTTGATAGCCATGACAGCATCTCAGAATTTAAAATGAAAAGTTGTCATGATGAAGAATTGAATAATGAAGTAAAGAGATTGATGTTGATTAATTTAATAAAGGTGTTTCACCAGATGGTGCAAAAGGGTGGGATCAAGAAGGTGTAAAAATTATTTTGAAATTGCCATAACAGCTGATGCCATGTTGATTGATTTGCTGCTGTTTCGTTTGCCCATGTTGTGTGTAGCCTTCACTGCTTTATCGTGTCTGACGCATTTAGCCTCACTCTTGTGCCTTGCATTGCTAAGCAAGGACCAATAAACAACAAGAGAGAGAGGGTTATCAAGTAATCTAAGAAGAAGCACTCTTAGTCCCCCTGAGCAGTAGAGTCAAAAACAACGAAAGAGTCTACTTTCCTTGAGAGAGGAAGTTGGAGAAAGAATCACAGTGGATTCCTTTAGAAAGCCCTCACTCCCCAACCTAGTTGGTGACATGCTTCATCATCGGGCCCCACCAGGAAGGTCTAAACCCCCCCTGGTGAGCTTCAACGTCAGAATTACTGCGGAGCAGGTTCTTTTGTGTGTGTGTGATCAAGTGAAGTGAAGTAAAAGTGACCAGGTTGTATCTAAAGACATTTTATTTGTAGACCAACCCAGCACGGTTAAAAAATCTGAGCGGGCAGGTGGAAAGTTAGATAGATATTTCAGCTTATTCCACGCTCAGTGTGGTCAGTGTGCTAAGCAAGGAGTCATAAGCAACTAACTCAGCCTCTGAAAGTTTTCATTTCATGTATCTTTTTCAAGGTCCTTCTTCATTCTTCTCAGGAGAAGGAGGAGCACCTAATTACCGAGTTCACTTTCTGTCGCATGTACTCTTTCTTGAAGTGTGCATGAAGAGAACCCATACAAAGTCATGTATATAGGAGAGGGGTTAGGATTTGATGTCACAGCTCAATGGAGGGGAAATATTCTTGCTTTGCCTAGAGATACCACACTTTGCTTGCTTTGCTGAATTAACTGTGACTGATGATCATGACTGGGGGTGAAATTTTTGATTTTTTCTGCATTCCATCCATCAATTGTGTGTCTTTTGCTTTCGCGCCCTAAGTGCGCCAGGTATGCCTAGACGTGGGTCCTGGGCTCACTGTACCACTGGAATCAAGCTATCCTGGCTGAAGAGGGGTGAACCGCCGAAACTGGTCCTAGGATGCTTGTTTCTGGTCCAGGCAGGACTTTTGCTTGGCAGTTCAAGCTGGACTGTTCCCATGAGGCACAGGGTCAAGACTTATTTGCATATGGCCAGGTCTACACTGGGGTGGCATGGTGAGCAAAAGAATGATGGATTTAACCCAGATCTCCTGACTGGGGGTGAATGTTTTGATTTGTTCTGCATTCCGTCCATCAATTGTGTGTATTTTGCTTTCTTGCCCTAAGTGCGCCAGGAATGCCCAAATGTGGGTCCTGGGCTCACTGTGCCACTGGAATCAAGCTATCCTTGCTGAAGAAGGGTGAAACCCCGAAACCAGTTCTAGGATGCTTTTTTACAGTCCAGGGAGGACCTGGTTTGGCAGTTCAAGCTGGACTGTTCCAATGAGGCACGGGATCAAGACTAATTTGCATATGGCCAGGTCTAAACTTGGGTGGTATGGTGAGCAAAAGAATGATGGTTTTAACCCAGATCTCTTTACTAGGGGTGAGTGTTTTGATTTGTTCTGCATTCTGTCCATCAATTGTGTGTCTTCTACTGATGATCTAGTTCGATTGCCAGAATATGTTGTAAGTCCAAAAGAATAGTGATGGGTGCTGTTGTTTTTCATCCCCACCCACTTGTAGTATCCTTGGGGAGAGTTTTCCTTTTTGATGCTGTTGCTTATTCTAAAGGGGTCTCTGGGCCGAAACATAGGTGTTTATTATTGGCACATCTTACCATCATCATCCAAGAAAACTGAGCCCATTGCTGCTTTGGCAAGGCACTACCATCCTACCACTCCAGCCTAGAGTCTAAGATGGCACCATGCCCTATGAGTTTGCATCTTCTTCTCTGTGGGCTCAAAGGCAGCGAGTCAGTGTTTGGGCAATCTAAGGCACCATAGAAAACTGCTTGCCACATACCTATTTGAGATCTCATTTTAATCACTGAATTCTCAATTTGCAAACCTGAAATATTTTATTTTGAGAGGATGTTTTTTTGCCCCGGACAATGTTCTCCATTTGACACAGTTTATTAGACTTCAAACGATCACTCCTTACAAGTTATTGATCCCAATTTGAATTGATGCCCCGTCAAAAAAAGACAAAACAGGGCCATAGCCCCTGAACAGTTTATTGTCACAACCCATGCCCCACCTACTAATGTATGGTAAGTTGGCACACAGACACTTTCCTTTGAACTTCAATGGTGCATAAGTCTTCCACTGCATGGGAGGCCAGAGATACACCCAGAGTGCCGGTGCCCTCGGCATGAGGCTTCGCGGCTGCAATGCATACACTGCATGTTGCATGCAAGAGGAATTAAGGTAAACTACATTTCCCAGAGCACCACAGACCTCTCTTGACACTTGCAATGGTGGCGGCCATCTTAGCTCCACTTTTTTCCCATGGTTCAGAGCATTCATTGTTAGGGAGTTGTGGTACTTTGTTGATTCAGCTGGAATTTTGTTGCCAGGAGACTGGAAATCATTGTGCTCTTATGAAGAGTTTTCAGGACCTTGTTCTCAGAGAAGTATTCCGGATAAACATTAGAGACCACGGATTTAGACTTTGATTTGCAATTTAGGGTGTTATATATATCTTGGCGGCCGGGTTACTCTGTCACAATGGTGACGGACATCCCGTCCGGTGAAATATAAATTCCTTAGGATATATTGTTATTTATAATTTGGCGGACGAGATATCTGTCACAGTTGTGATGGAGTAACCTGTCCGCCAATATCTAAACCAGGCCCTGAGTATTTGAGCCATCCTTTCAAAGATTACGAGCTCTATACACTGGAATCAGCCGTATCAACTCTGTTGCACCTATTCACAGGCGGCGCTAGTGAATCCGCTGTATTGTACAAACCTATCACTTGGATCATGTATGGCATTGAGGTATTGCCAGTGGTGGGGAGGTGAAAGTAGAATACTAAGGAGTGTTTATTATGTTATAGCTGATGAGCTATTTGTTTCGATAATCATTCAGATTACAGTGTTGGGGGCTGAGTCAGAGTTCAGCCTTTGGCCCCTTCCAGGGCACTCTGCTCGTCGTCTTAAGACCCCCATTGATGATAATTTAAAGTCAGTGATGAAAATTACAGCCTTCCAATACAAACCCCAGTGCCATTGCAAGTTATCCTGGACTGGCCATTATTAAGCCTGCAATCTCTGTCCCTCCCCCTGTTCTGTTTCATACAGGTACCCAGATATAGCCGCAGGTAGCAACCAGACCGTTCACCTATATTTCCCCTGCCATTACACTACATAATGGTTCTTGATACTGACCTTTTACCTAGTTACGGTACTACTCAAATGACGTGAGGTTTTCTCTGAAAACTTGCCTCATTCATTATGCATGAGGATTCTTGGAATCTCAGCAGGACAACCATCTACTGCATAATGTGTATGGGTCATTCCTTCCATCATCCTGAGTCTGACATGACACTGCAAGGTAGATCCCCTGAGGGTACCACTTTGGTTTATAAATACCATATCTTTGCTGAGGCAGGAGAGGAGAAAAAGGACTTCCATGCTGACACACTGACGCAAGAGGCTGAGGTTCTTGCATGCAGACACTCCAACTTGCAGTGGTCTGATATCCCTCGCAGAATGCCCATCTCGAGACCAAGACAGGGTCCCACAGTCTCTCACTTCAGGTAATGGGGTTGGCTTTATCTTAGGGAGATTCTTGGCTCTACACCTACATATATGCTACACTTAGGTACATCTACTTAGGGTTGCATCATAGGAGTACGCATTATTACTTTCATGTATTTATATACCTGCCTGTATTCACTGTTTTAGCACGATGGTAGGAATCTACCTTCCTTTTACTCTGCTGGTGCTACTAATCATTTATATCTGTTTCTGACTTATGGTTGTTTCAGCACACCTATTTTACACTAGAATGACACTGGTTCAATAAATACTTACTGAAAACGTCCCCACAGTTTATTCTGTGTATGTCTCTGAGACAAGGTGAGCATGTGTGACTGAGCGAAAAGTACTGTACTGTTTCCATGGTCCCTGATGGGACAGAGTTGTCATGTTTGATAGTTGCCAAGGACTATTCTCTCTTTGGTAAGAGTTTACAGTGGCACTCTGAGGTAGCTGGAATACAGGCGAACATACCCGGTGGGGGTGTCTGGAATCAGTCTGGACACCAATCCCACAGTCTATGTGTCTAAACGCACAGATCCTGTATAGGTTTATAGGAACTACATGGCACCCGAGCACAAGACACCACATTTGAGGCCTGCTTCTCATTCCAGTCAAAGAAAACTCTTCAGTAGTGACATGAGCATAGGTTGGTCTAGGAGAGAATGGAGGGGCAGGAGTCCGACGACACCACAACCGCTTTGGGAAATATAGCACTGAAGCAAAGGAAAAAGCCAGTTCCTCAGAGGCCTGGCTAACCCAGCCCATCTTCGATACGAGCTCTCCCACTGAATTTAAGGGAGTACTATAGCAAGACACAGGTGCTTCGCAACCACGGAAGAAGACTTCGACCGTGAGTATGGTTGGCACCCACACACAACCCAAGCTCACACAGCGGCCCTGTGTAGAGGCAGAGCACTGCCCCAGTGGGGGTCGGGCGACAAGCCCAGATGCTAAACAACATTCTACCGGGCAATCGCTGAGTTCGGGGTATGGTCAGCACCAACCTAAGTCTTTAGAGTCCAGAATGCTCTGCCCTGCGGCCACAAAGATCTTGGGCGAAACCGACAGGGCCCTCGACATAGGCACCAAAGCCTACATTGGCACCAAAGCCCACATCCATGCAAAGATCACCTCGACATCAAGGACTCCCTCAAAACTGAAGGCACACTCTGCACCGAAAGTGACATACACGACTAGCTCCGAGGATGATCATACACAGTGTTTTGGTTGCTTTATATAAAAAGACAGCAGTTTATATTCAGTACAATGAGGGCACAGGGAATTAATCATTGTATCACATTTACGAAAAACAGTCTGTCATTCATGTCTTCCCCACAACCCAAGCTCACTCAGCGGCCCTGTGTAGAGGCAGAGCATTGCCCCAGTGGGGGTCGGGCATCAAGCCCAGATCCTAAACAACATTCTACCGGGCAATCGCTGAGTTCGGGGTATGGTCAGCACCAACCTAAGTCTTTAGAGTCCAGAATGCTCTGCCCTGCGGCCACAAAGATCTTGGGCGAAACCGACAGGGCCCTCGACACAGGCACCAAAGCCTACATTGGCACCAAAGCCCACATCCATGCAAAGATCACCTCGACATCAAGGACTCCCTCAAAACTGAAGGCACACTATGCACCGAAAGTGGCATACCCGACTAGCTCCGAGGATGATCATACACAGTGTTTTGGTTGCTTTATATAAAAAGACAGCAGTTTATATTCAGTACAATTTATGGCACAGGGAATTAATCATTGTATCACAATTGCGAAAAACAGTCTGTCATTCATGTCTTCCCCAGACCCCAAGCAATTTTAGTCCTGATGAGAACTGTGTATTCTTCTAAGAGTCAAAACGCCATTGTCTCATGTAAAAATACAGACTGTTTATTGTAATTGTGATACAAGGATTAATTCCCTGTGTCCTAAATTGTACTGAATATCAACTGCTATCTTTTGATATAAAGCAACCAATACACAGTAGTGTATGTTCACATTTTATTTAACTCTTTTTTTCCTTTGATTTCAGTTTTGGTTTGACTTTACACCTGGGGTCTACTCATTCTTTTCTTCTTTGTTTTGAGAAACACAAGTTGTCTGTCTACATAATTTTCGTATAATAAAACTCGGTTCGGCTAAAACGTAGTTACTCATAAATTCTGGCTGTGCTCCAATATTTTTTACAATGCCTTATTCCAGATCATTTTTGAGTGAATTAAATATGCTGTTATGAAGATTTACCTCACACAGAAAGATCTGTGCAACTAAAAAACATTTCTCAGAATGAGTTCCATATGAACGCTTGTTCCAACGATCAGTATCTATAGCCACACATACTATAAATGGAATATGTTCCCCTATAAGCATCTGTTGTTTGTAGTGCTGTAGATTCACATGCACCCACCTGCCTCCCTGGGATTCATTGGTTGCTACAGGTGTACACTTCTTCATTTACATACTTAAACTCTTTGCGTATACGTTTTTCATGGTCACCAAACTTTCCAATCTACTGCTCAATTTCTACGCTCACCCGCTATGTGAAAAACTAACAATGGAGCCAGTGCCCATGCACATTACCAACTAGGGAAGGAGGCACTACAGCTGGTGCCTCAAAAGACTTCTTTAAAGAAAAACAAGTTCCAAACATCTGAATCCAACACTTGATGGTATGGGGTTGCAGAACATGTGAATAAAATATACATCACTACATGCTACAAACAGATGCTTACAGGGTATGCAACATATTCCATGCAACAACTGATTTGACAAAGGTTGTAAGACCGGCCTACAAAGCAGATAAAAAATTTACCAACAAACCAAAGTACGGCTCTTAAGTCTGTGGTATAGATACATGATAGCACTAGAGTGTGAAGACTTGTGTGTTATGGGGTAGTTTCGGAAGCGATCCCAGGCCTCTGTGGGAAGTCGATGAGGCTTTTTTAAGTTTTGGAAAGTGAGTATGCCACCTCCAGCTGCCACTCTACTGGCTGGATTTCCACTTTTTTGGCATGTCGAGCTCATAATCAGGGGGAGAGAAGGACAAAGTACCAACTGCTGCATGATGAAGGTCAGATGGAAATATGGAACTGGTTGTTCTATGATTCTTTTTGGGAAGATTTGGATTGCTGAAAATATTAAAAGGTTTTCAGGTGATGGGCTTCACTGGAGATTCTATATGACAATTGAACTGAAGGGAATGCCCAGTATTGATAATGTGACTAGGTACGCATTGTAAGTGGCAAAGGGAAGGTAGCCTAGGCTGGGATTTGGTTCAGTTTATATGTCTGGTGTCCATTACAATGAGTTCACGTTGTGTTTTTTGATGCTTCGTCAGTCAGTGTCCACCTCTGCTCTAATGATGTTTGTAAGAAATGGGACTATTGTGCAGGATATGAGGCCTGTGCAAGTAATACGTCCACAATTTGTCCTTACTGGGAGCCAGGTCCCCCATTGTAGCACTGGACTCTTGAAGGATAGTGAAACAGAGCAGTCTAAATCCTACTCAGGGAAGATGATGTGGGCTCGTAATCACCATTTGCCTGCACGCAACAATAAAAGTCAATACATGGTTGTCCAGTCACTGCTTTTTCTTTGAAAAAGTAAAAGTACATTTATTATTCATGTACATTACTAAATACTACACATCAATTTTCCAAATCTATACATTAGGTAAATTAAATTACCTTTACTGACAATCTTAAATCACATTTACCCCTCATGGGTCCTGAACCCCAAAATTACATTTACCACCCCCCTCCTCCAACAATACCAGATAGAACATTACAATATAGGGGCGTATCTCTTAAAATTAAGCAGCCCTATTGGCTTGGTCAAAGGTTACCACATCAATATGTAAGGCAAGCCCATTGATTTTGTCAAGGGATCATCACTACAATACATAAGGCAAGCCTGCTCGCTCTGGCAAGGGGTCACCGCATTAAAAGACATTGAAGCAAAAAAACAGCATATCATTTAAATCAGTAACCATATCCTAATGCAATAATTATTATCAATAACGCATTGCAATGTTTATTAAACATCACTGTCAGCAATTTGCTGTCAATAAAACATTTCAAACCAACATTGCATGTGCTTGAGCCTTTATTGTACTGTTTTAGGTCAAATATAATGATCCATAGAACCAACCCCTAGAGTCTGCTGCATTCCCAAGCTGTGGAACAAATATTTTAGCCTTAGGAACACCTTGGGGAAAAGAAATGATTAAAAAGTTTGGTGGGGTCATATATTTTATGACCCCAAACACCTAGGGTCAGTTTTCAAATTCACTTCTGGGGGGCTTTTGCAACTCCTGCAGCCACCCAAGACACTCCTTTACTTCATTAGTGGTGCCCCTGTCCTCATGGGCCAACCACAAGCAGGGAAACATATGCAAATAAGCCTGCACAATGCATTATGGGGTGCTCCCTCACCAGAGCAGTGAATATTTGATTTGCGGTTCTCCTGCTACTTTCAGGAGAGCCCCGTTGTGTTGAGGTGAGCAGCCTCATGCCTCAATTCTCCCTGTTTTCCTTTCTTTCATTGCGGTTTCCTGGTCTCACCCAGGACACCCCAAAGAGGATCCCACTCTGGGGGATGAGGGAGGAGATCCAGGACTACGACCGCAGGCAGCCCCCCGCACTTGTGCGAGCACCTCAGTGCAGCTCACATGAGCCTGTCCTTCTTCTGCTGCTCCCTTGGTAGGACTGTACTGTTCCCATGAGGCACAGGGTCAAGACTGATTTGCATATGGCCAGGTCTAAACTGGGGTGGCGTGGTGAGCAAAATAACGATGGATTTAACCCAGATCTCTTGACTGGGGTGAATGTTTTGATTTGTTCTGCATTCCATCCATCAATTGTGTGTTGTTTGCTCCCTTGATAGAAGCCGCTTGTTTCCTGCTCTTACCAGCAGCGGGAGCAGGAATCTGTGGCTGGGCCTCCGCTGCACCACATGGTCACAGGCAAGGGAGCAGGGTGATGCTTTTGTGCTCAAGGTCATGGGACCCTGCATTTGTCTCTTCGGGGTAGGGGTCCTGGGCCCCATGGAACTTGTGCCATGTGCAACCTTGGAAAAGGGGGTACCCAGGTCCAAAGGAATTCTGGGGAGGGAGCCCCACACACACCATTTCCCTGGGCAAAATAAATAAATTAATGTTACGCCAACCCCCTGGGCTGTGACCCACCCCAGCGGAAAAGTTGGAAGTTGAGGCAGAACCCCACGCACTCTTTCGCTGAATTTCAACATGTTTAAATTAGCAACTTCAAGAATGCATAACCCGGGCCCCGATGAGCCGATTTTGAAGATCTTGGGCTCATTTTGCCAATGGTGGTGAGCCCATAACCAGTTTCACCAGGTTTCCTGGTCTCCACATGGTTACACTCTGTGGGGAGCTGGTTTCAATGCCTTCCTGCGCTGGTCACACTGGCTCCCTGCGCCACCTTTCTCCTGTGCCAGGCTCCTGATGCTCCCCTGTGCCGGGGCACAGAAGACTAGGTCTTACCCCAACTGGTTTTCAGGGTCTTAAAGGTGCAAGCATCACTGGCACTGGAGCGACCCACTGGTCCTGAGGTCAGCTGTAGGCAGAGCCTTCAGTCCATCAACGGTCCATGGTGTTGCCGCTGTCGCAGTCCAGGTCCAAAGTCTTCTTGCTCTCCTTCGTGTTCTGGGGCTGCCACTTTTATGCCCAGTCCAGCGTGTGGGTTGCTGGACATCCCTCTGTCTGACCCTAAAAGTGGTTCTGGTCCGTTCTTCTCTTTTCTCTGGGTTTGGCTTTGACCTGGCTAGTGAAATGAAAGACTGGTGTCAGGTCTCTTCGTGTTTGCTGTGGAAAGCCCCTTTGAAGTGTATCAATGCACGGCCCAACTCCTCCACTGAGCTATCTGCACCCCGCCTTTTGTGCAAGAAGTTGCAGGGGTGACTTATTAATTTTTAAAAGGAATGCTTAAGCCTGTCAAAAGGAGTATTTTTGCAGGTCAGATTTGCGGTTTAAAACTGCCACAGGCAGGTTACCTGTGCTCGGCTAGCAGGCTATGCATGACTACAGTCTTTCAGGTGCCTGTACCCATGTGCACATGAGTGTGCACACAAGTTTACGTGTAACCAACTCATTGCCCCTTACCCTAGCTGCATCACAGCAGCCTTATCTTAAAAAGCAGGTAGTGTCGACAAACAGGCACAGTCCAATTTAACATGAATTACTGAAAGTTATGTTTATGGGATATATAAAGCGCATGACTACCTGAGGGCTTCCCAGCGCTGCAAAGAAGAGCAGTCAGTTAGAAATGCATCATGGGAACAGCCAGGTTTTGAGTTTTTTTCTGAAACACCATTCTTTTTTGATCAGTCTCAGTTCTATGGTCATTCTATCCCCAGGACACCCCCACGCCGCACGGCCCTCCTGCTGTAGGCGAGTCTGTGCCCCTCGTTGCTGCTCGTGACGCCGTTTGTTCCCTCCTGCGCCTCTGACTGTGTTGGTTTATACTGTATCTCCGTTTTTCCCTCCTGTGCCTCTATTGTGTAATTTGTTTTCAACTGTACCTCTGGTTATTTTGCACGTTGCTCCCCTGGTGTGACCCCCCCTCCGCTGCCCGCTTCCCGCCGCTGTGACATCGCGGCCCGCCCCCTTTCTTCTGTTTCCTCTCCGCTCCCGCCTCCCAGCTGCTCCTTCCTCCCACTTCGCCTTAAATGGAGACCGCGCGTACGAGCAGCGGTCACGCGCAGCGGGCGCGCCGATTGTGCGCCGAAGGCGCGTTAAAGGCAAGCCCGTCTGCGCCCGTCCGCGCATGGACCATGCCCAGCACCAGGACCCCTGGCCCCGCCGACGCCAGACCACACGACGGACCTACGACGCCGCCACCCTCAACGCTCTCAACGCCGGCCGAACCCCCGCCTGCTACCAAGCCACCCCGAAACGCACCCACGGACCCTTCACCTGCCAAGCCTGCAAACTCACCTGCCTCCGGACCTGCACCGCACCCGCCAAGCCGAGCACCAGCAGCAACCACCTCAAGTGCATCCTGCTCAACACCCGCTCTGTCCACAGACACGCCGTGGAACTCTGGAACCTGCTCGACACAACATCACTAGACGTCGCCTTCCTCACAGAAACCAGGATGAACGCCTCCTCAGCGCCCGACATCGCCATAGCCATCCCGGACCGATACAAGATCACCCGGAGGGACCGTGTCAACCAGACTGGAGGAGGCATCACCATCGTACACAAGAACACCATCCGCATCTCGACCAACTCCAACGACACCATCACCACTGCCGAACACCTCCACTTCCAGATACACGCCGACCCCAAGACGACCCTCAGAGGCACCCTCATCTACAGACCCCCGGGACCACGCACACAATTTAGCGAAGACATAGCAGACTTCATCAGCCCGCACACCCTCGCCTCCTTTGACTACATCCTCCTAGGGGACCTCAACTTCCACCTGGAGAACAACAAGGACAGCAACACCACCACCCTGCTGGACAACCTCGCCAACCTCGGACTCAAGCAATTGGTGAACACCCCCACCCACTACGCCGGCCACACGCTTGACTCCGTCTTCTCCTCCAGCAAGCACATCTCCTTCAGCCACTCCACCGGACTTCACTGGACTGATCACAGCTGCGTCCACTTCAGCTTCAGGAGAAACACGACCCACCACCACCCACAACAGATTCCCCACCGGAACTGGAGCAAGATCACCGCCGAGCAGCTCACCAACTCCCTCCGCCAGAACCCTCCCGACAGCACAACGGACCCCAGCGAAGCAGCCAGCAACCTCACACAGTGGCTCACCAACTGCGCCGACGACCTCGCACCACTAAAGAACCCTTCCAGCAAGCCCAGAAGCAAGAAAGCCCCCTGGTTCACCAACGAACTCAAGGACTCCAAGAAGAACTGCCGCACCCTCGAGAAAGCCTGGCGCCTCGATCAGACCTCAGACAACATGACCGTCCTCAAGCACGCCACCCGCAAGCACCACCAGCTGATCCGCACCACCAAGAAGACAGCATTCAAAGAACGACTCGACAACAACGCCCACAACAGCAAGGAACTCTTCAGCATCGTCAAAGAGCTCTCCAACCCCAGCGCTGGAAACAATGACATCACACCCTCGCAAGACCTCTGCGACTCCCTCGCCTCGTTCTTCCACCGCAAGATCGCCGACATACACAACAGCTTCGGCCCCCCACCACCACCCTCTGCAACTGGACCTTGGTCAGCACCGAAGACACCACCCGCACGATGAACACCATCCACTCCGGATCACCTACCGACCCCTGCCCCCACCACGTCTTCAACAAGGCCGACTCCATCATCGCACCCCAACTGCGGGACATCATCAACACCTCCGTCCCACACCGCCACCTTCCCGGAGAGCTGGAAGCACGCCGAGCTCAGCGCCCTCCTGAAGAAACCAACAGCGGACCCCACCGACCTCAAGAACTTCCGCCCCATCTCGCTCCTTCCTTTTCCTTCCAAGGTCATCGAGAAGGCCGTCAACAGACAGCTCGCTGCCTTCCTCGAGACAAATGGATCCCTCGACCCCTCGCAGTCCGGTTTCCGAGCCAACCACAGCACCGAGACCGCCCTGATCGCAGCCACCGATGACATCAGATCCCTGCTCGACAACGGGAAAACAGCAGCCCTCATCCTCCTGGACCTCTCCGCAGCGTTCAACGCTGTCTACCACTGCACCCTAGTACAACGCCTCAGCAACATCGGAATCCAAGGGAAAGCACTAGAGTGGATCATCTCATTCCTCACCGGAAGAACCCAGAGAGTCCGCCTCCCCCGTTCAGATCCGAGGCCACCGAAGTAATTTGCGGCGTACCACAAGGATCATCACTCAGCCTGACCCTCTTCAACGTCTACATGAGCCCCCTCGCAGCCATCGCACGCCAACACAACCTCAACATCATCTCCTACGCCGACGATACCCAGCTGATCCTCTCCCTCACCAACGACCCCGCCACCGCCAGAACCTGCCTACACGGAGGGATGAAAGACGTCGCCGAGTGGATGAAGAACAGCCGCCTGAAACTGAACTCAGACAAAACGGAAGCCCTCATCCTGGGATCTTCTCCCTCTGCCTGGGACGACTCCTGGTGGCCCCCTGCCCTGGGCACCACTCCCAAGCCAACGGACCACGCACGCAACCTGGGCTTCATCCTGGACTCCTCCCTCTCGATGATCAGACAAGTCAATGCCGTCTCCTCATCGTGCTTCAACACCCTGCGTATGCTCCGCAAGATCTTCCGTTGGATCCCCACCAAGACCAGGAAGACCGTCACCCAGGCACTCGTCACCAGCCGACTGGACTACGGGAACACCCTCTACGCCGGAACCACAGCCAAACTGCAGAAAAGACTCCAACGCATCCAGTACGCCTCCGCACGACTCGTCCTGGACATCCCCTGACACAGCCACATCTCCGGCCACCTGAGAGACCTGCACTGGCTCCCCGTCAGCAAGAGGATCACGTTCAGGCTCCTCAACCACGCACACAAGGCTCTCCACGACCTGGGCCCCAAGTACCTCAACGACCGCCTGACCTTCTACGCGCCCACCCGCCAGCTATGATCGACCAACCTCGCCCTCGCCGCCGTTCCACGCATCCGCAGAGCCACCGCCGGAGGAAGATCCTTCTCCTACCTGGCAGCCAAGACCTGGAACTCCCTCCCCATCCACCTTCAGATGACCCAGGACCATCTTTCCTTCAGGAAGCAACTCAAGACCTGGCTGTTCATGCAGTAACGTACCCCTCTCCCCCAGCGCCTTGAGACCCCTCTGGGTGAGTAGCGCGCTATACAAATGTTATGATTGATTGAGTTCCAGAGTTTTGGTACCTTATTTGAGAAGGATCTTCCCCCCCATCAAGCTTTCTTTATCTTTGGGGTATTCATCAGGAAATCATCTGATGACCTGAGGAGCCTGCTGGGAACGTATGGAGAGACAAAGGATTGTATCATGGCTGGGCCTCTCCCCTGCATGCTTTGTGGGCGAGGCAGAGGGCCTTGAATTTAAACCTAGATTGGATGGGTAACCAAAGCAGCTTCTTCAGAGAGGATCTCACTGATTTGTGTCTGGGGATCTTCAGGAGCATTATGGCTGCAGAGTTTTGGACCACCAGCAGCCTGTCTGTCACATATTTAGGAGAGCCCAGGTACAGAGAGTTGCCGTAGTCCAGCCGCGAGATCACCAGGGCCTGGACCACAGTCTTTCTAGCTTTTTCTGGGATTAGGTTCATGATTTTAGGGATCATCCGTAGCATACCGAAACAGGTTGCCAATAGTTTTTTGGCTTGTGTTTCTGTGGATAGGTTTTGTCCTAGCCACATCCCCAGGTTTTTTATGGATGTTTTAGGAGTGGGGGTGGGGCCCAACTCCCAGGCCAGCTGATCCCAGCCCTTAGCCCAGGGCCATTGTCCAGGAACATAAGCTCTGTTTTGTCGTGATCCAGCGCTCCGATTGAAAAACTGTCTCATAAACGCTACCTATCACCTCAATACTCACCATTAATCATGAAACACATATAGAAGCCCATAATGCCAATGAGACAATTTTTGAGCAACTGAATCTGGTGGTATGATTAATAAAACTATTCACATAATATTTACATTATTATATACAACTGCAGTTTATCTTTCTTTACCATGGTTTTAAATCATTTATTATCTATTAATCAAACCACTTAAGGCAATTGGATCAACTGATGGAAACTAGACCATGAATAAACAAGACCAGCTTCTCTTTTCAAATCTAATTTATTAACTTTATTTTTCATAAAGAAAAAGCATTTACGTTTTAGAATCTTTATTTTATAAGCAAATAAGAAAGCAGCATTTTAATAAGGAAATGAATTTAAAACTGACATTTTAAAAGCAAGCTCAGACATAACAAGGTATTAGCAAAAATAACAGTTTCCATTCCCTAAATCTATTTCCCTGTCTATTTCTCACTTCACCTACAAGGAAAAATCATTTCAAGTCTGCTGTCCTTACAAACGCTAAAGGTCCATCAGCATGTGACGTCACTCAGGAATCGGAAAGTAAGAGTTTTTTCCTTGCTCTTAGTGTCAGACTTTATACCTTTCTCTCTAACTAAACTTTCTACATTTTACATTCCTTTAAGCAAATCTGAGCTTTTCATTGGCTGTCCTGTGTCAGTCCATGATAAAATTATTAGGTCATCTCCGACTCTTGACCAAGTCCAGGCTTCATATAAGCCCTATTGTCTTTTATTTCCACCTCTTTCAGCTTCCTCAAGAAAGTTACTTTTTCCTCGAGTTGCGAACATTTACTTCCTAACCTTGCAGACACATTAAGTTCCTGTCCTTGAGCCATCTCTCCGTGAGCACGTTCAACGCGACCAAAGAACTGCTTTTCAATTCACAATGACATTGCAATAAAAATCTTCACAGCTGCGCATGTGTAAGACTTCACTCTGGACAAGCTTTTGCGTCTGCAGCTCTGTCAGCCATGTTTTCTGAACCATCTTTAGGCCTCACTTTCGAAACTATTATTAAACAAACACAAGACATCAATTAAATAAAGAATTGAGACCCATTCTGTTATCCTCCCCCTTTGCTAATTAATCCTGTTAATTATGTTACCTAGCAAAAGCACACTCAAGTAGCATTATAGTTACTTTTTCCTTTTTCGAACAGCACGAACTCCATGAGCTTTTCATCACAGAAAAAACATAACATAAGCACATAAAATAAGCACATGCCATTAATTTAACTGCCGCATTTAATTCTGACAAAGACAATAGACAAGGTTAGTTTATTATGTTTTTCTTTGCGTTTGCAACATAAAGCACATTAGTTTTATCCCACGTGTAATGATGAATGTATTCTTAAACTAAGTTGATTAATAATTTCACCACAAGCTTATTAATTAAATTACTCGTTATGGGAGATTAACTTCACAAGTTTGAACAAAATCTTGTTCTTCACCTTGCTCCATCAACTCCCTCATCTGGTGATTTCTAAATCACCAAATAATACCCAACATTTTATAAATTTTTCAACCCTTGAACATGTTTTGGACTTTCTTAATATTAGTATTTCTAAACTTTAGATTCACCTGATTTTCTGCATTTTTCATATTGAGTTTTCCGAAACTGTTCTAATTCTATTTCTTTTTCTTTTCTTAGTTTGCAAATTCTTTTCTTTTCTATTACATGTTTTCTTCTCTTGTGTATCATGCAACAATTTTTTAACAAAAGTATCACTATAGCTATGATTATTAAAGGAAAAACTATTTTACCTATTATTGACCTACCAATCTCTTGAAACCAGTGTTTAATTGCTGTAAATCTTTTACTTAAACATTCTGAAAAACTCTCGTCTTCTAAAGGTTCTACTTCTTCATGTAACTTTTGTCAGGTATGTAAGTGCAACAATGTTGAACATGCAAAATTCCACAGACTCCACCCTCTTTTGCCAGCAAAATGTCTAGTGCAAGACAATTCTTCATTACCATAGTTCTCATGGCAACAAGTTCTGTATTCACTAATTGAAATCCACTTGCCGTATCTGTTGACAATCTGTCAACAATTGTGGACATTTTTCTGATTTTGTTTACATTCAGGTTTATTCCTACCATGGGTATTAATGCACCAAATATGTCTCCCATAATTTCTGTAAAGCTTTCCCTTCTAAATCTATTCAAGTGATTGCCAATTTCAAATGAAGCTTTTGCATTTCTATCTACATGAAAATTTTTAGGAAAAACTAAACCTACATAACATGTCCCATACCAGTGGTCTGGGAGATTGTAGTAAGCTTTATTCCCACAAATAAAATAAATTCCAGGAAAAATTGGATCTTTGCCTCCTTTAAATCCCCAACTCCCTACAATACGATAAGTGTCTTCACATTGACTTGCACCAACAAAATAATTATCAAACAAAGTATTATCTCTTCGTATACAAAATTTTCCACTAACAGGTTTATCTATGTGAATTGCAACATTTTAAGTTTTGCCATTAAGCTTTTCATCTTCCATCTGCCATAATTTTGACTTAGTAGTTTTCAACATCTCATTTCGCTTGTAAATTGCCCTTCTCTCTTCCACCATATTTAAAAATGTCTTCTCTTCTGTTCTCAATTTACATGTTAAATTATTTCTAAAAGCATACTCATAAGTAAGTTCACTAGTTTCTAAGAAAAATTCCCTCATCTGTTTAGCATATTTCACTTTATTCAAGCTGTCTACAATTTTTAAATTTGCAAAAATCTCATCAAAATCGGAATAGTGATATTCCAAACGTCCAGTTTTATAAAACAAACTAGCTATTACACTACATGTTATACCATAAGTAAGTGGAAGCATATTATACGTAACACCTTCAGACACAGAAGTAGGTAACTTCAGACAAATGTAGCAGTCTTTTGCGTTCATCACCTTAACATATTCAGATAAAAGTCCTGAAAAGGTATTGCTAGAAAAATCTTACACAGATCTATCTTGATGAATCTCTGGTTTATGTACAATAATTTTAACTGTCTTATCATCTTCTTCATGATTAACTGCAACTTTACTAGTCATGTTAGTTTTATACGACTCTTTATCTATTCCAAAAGGAAAAATGACAGCTAAAATTAACCAAACTAAAATTATCATAATTACACATATTGAAGACAATTTGCAACATCTTTTGAGAATTGAGCATCTCGAATTATTATCAGTATAAGGCATCTTTACTTTCAAACAAAAGCCCCAAAAATAAAAATGAAAAATATAAATGAAAAATTACTAAATATACTCCCCTCTTTTTTTTTTTTAACCCCTTCGATGCTTGTGACAAGGTCAACTCGTCATGGGTGTTACCTGCGCTGTGCGTTTGACGAGTTGACCTTGTCACATAACAAGGGATTTTTAAAATTGCAGCGCACCACGGGAATATGCTGTAGCAATGATGCGGTTAACAGATAACTTTGTTTTCTAACAACTTTTCTTCGACCTTATGTCATACATCAATGTGTTTTCCAGCTAACACAATTTCTTCGATCTTGCAACCCCTAACACAATTTCTTCAACCTTGTGTCACCTAATGAACAAAATCAATCATTATCACTTGCATCATCTAAATTACTTTGAGTACCATTTACTTCTACTACTGGTGGAATTATAATATAGGTCCACTCAGGTGATTTGTACTTCTGATTCGGCTTTATTATTCTCTTTGCTCTGCTGTTTATCACTTCTATTTTCTTTCCTGCTTGTTTTTTCTTATTTAAGTCTTCTTCTTTTTGACTTGTAATCTCATTCACCTGCTCCTTTGCTTTATTCACTAATTTAAATTTCAGGCCTTCTGTTTCATTTGGCCAATTATCTCCTTTTCTTGTTAGCTTCCTTTTTAGTTCTGCTAAATTATACTCCACTTTCCAAGCTCTTTTCCTTGATCTTTTCACTTTTGATTCATCTCCACTATCATCTGTTTCACTTTCTGTGTTATCAGCTGATTCATCGATGATCAGTCTTATTGTGTCAGATTCTTCTTCTGATTCAGGTACTTCTTTACTCAGCATTATCACTTTGTTAGGAACAACATCCTTATAGCTGGTACTTGGAAATTCTTCTTCCTCTTCTTCTTCAATTACTTCCAATTCACCAGTTTCAGAATTTTCGTTCCTTCTTCCAAAGTTTCCAATCTGCTTTTCAATACTCTCCTGATCTTGATCTTGAATCACTTCTTGCTCAGTCTCCTCTTCTGCTACTTGATCTAGCAGATCTTTATCATTTTCTTCTTCAGAATCTTGTATTACAATCTCTTCATTTTTTTCATTCAGTGCCTCATTCTTATCTGAATTTTCCAGATGTCGACTTTCTTGTCGATCTTCAGGATCTGGATTTCTTTGAATCTGAATCAGCTGTTGTTTCACCTTCGTCGGGATTCTCAGGTGTTGACACACGTATGGTGTGGCTAGCATGAATCCATCTCTTCAATCCCCTACACTTTACTGCATTTGTCGTGACTAATATCACCTGTCTTGCCTTCTGCCACCTTGGTACAAGGCAATTTCTTCTTCGATGTACTTTTGTCCTTACCCAGTCTCCTGATAACAGATCATGAGCTTGTTCTTTCTCTTTTGTAAATACTTCAGTTCCTACCTGATGGAACACAGAAGTCACCACCTCAGATAGATTTTTGCAGTAATCCATAATGATGCTATCATTAATGCTCAACAGTTTATCGACTGGAACAAACCCTTGCCTCATGACCCTGCCCATTAAAATCTCATGAGGACTCAATACTGTTTTTCTGTCTGGAATGCTTCTCAAAGACATCAAAACAAGTGGAAGTGCATCTGTCCACTTCATTCCTGTTGCTAAGCACATTTTTGCTATTCTGTTTTTTATTTTACCATTTACTTGCTCAACAACACCTGATGCTTCTGGTCTGTAAGCACAATGTAATTTTTGCTTTATATCCAATGCTTCACAAATCAATTTTAGCAATCTGTTTTCAAAATGTGTGCCGCGATCTGTCTCGATCGACACTGGAAATCCATACCTTGGTATGATTTCTCTCAAAAGCAATTTTGCAACAGTAATTGAATCATTGTGACATGTTGGAAATGCTTCTACCCATCTTGAAAACAAACAGATTATCACCAAGACATATCTGAGTTTGTTGTGAGGTGGCATGTCAATGAAGTCAAGCTGTATTCTGGTAAATGGACCGGTAGGGTGTTGAAATATCGATTACAAAAATATAGTTTACAAAAATATAGTTGTAAAAATATCGTTTACAAAAATATCGACACCCTATACCTAAACAGGTAAGTACATAAATATCTACTCACAAATATTGTTGTAATAAATATAGATGTAAAAAATATTGAATTTTTAAAATAATTAAAATTACATTAAATAATAAATAAATATAAGTACTATTAACAAAATACATTACATTACTTTTATTTTTTGACTATTTAAAACAAATTAACTACACTTTTTCATTATAAACTTAATAAATGTGTACATATACATATATTTAACACATTACTTTATATAACAAAAATAATACATACATATAATTAAAATATTAAATATATTATTAGTTAAAACATTTGATAGCAAAGGGGTAAAAATTACTATTCCCACTCCAGAGGGTGCAACAGTAGGGAAAGCGTTGGATAGCGTAGGGGTAAAAATTACTACTCCCACTCCAGAGGGTGCAACAGTAGGGAAAGCATTGGATAGCGTAAGGGTAAAAATTACTATTCCCACTCCAGAGGGTGCAACAGTAGGGAAAGCGTTGGATAGCGTAGGGGTAAAAATTACTATTCCCACTCCAGAGGGTGCAACACTAGGGAAAGCGTTGGATAGCATAGGAGTAAAAATTACTATTCCCACTCCAGAGGGTGCAACAGTAGGGAAAGCGTTGGATAGCGTAGGGGTAAAAATTACTATTCCCACTCCAGAGGGTGCAACAGTAGGGAAAGCGTTGAGTAGCGTAGGGGTAAAAATTACTATTCCCACTCCAGAGGGTGCAACAGTAGGGAAAGTGTTGGATAGCGTAGGGGTAAAAATTACTATTCCCACTCCAGAGGGTGCAACAGTAGGGAAAGCGTTGGATAGCGTAGGAGTAAAAATTACTATTCCCACTCCAGAGGGTGCAACAGTAGGGAAGGTGTTGGATAGTGTAGGGGTAAAAATTACTAAATGTATTTACATTGTTTAAAAATTAACAAATCTTTATTTTTATTTAATTAATCATTAATTAAATAATTATTCAATTAAAATGTAATTAATTCACTACATTTTCACTTAAAAATTCCACTACACACACCTAAAATTAATTAAACAATTAACATAATTAATGTACATAATTATTAATCAATTAACTAATTGAAATTAATTAACTATTATTTATGACACTATTTATATTCAATTAACACATTAATTAATCAATTATTTTATTATATTTAAATTACTTCCCACCCTACTCCCCTATAAACCCACAAGCCGCTACGGAACTATTAACACTAAATTCAACATAAAATACGTTATTAACTAACTAAATACTACAAAAAATACTACTTTGACAACCAATACTCATTAAAAACACTAAATTACTTATAATTATTTAAAAAACGATATTTTTGTAAACTATGTTTTTGTAAACGATATTTATTACAACTATATTAATGTTAACGATATTACTTACCTGTCTCTCGATATTCTGGTCAAACTATATTTTTGACATCGATATTTCTTCTTGTAGATATTTCTGCGGCCATATTAAGGTTAGTCGATATTTTTACGACGATATTCCCGCTCTGCACCAAATGGACCACCCTCCCGTCCTATGGTTCCCATGCTTACAACAGTTTTTCTGTTTGGGTTGATCTGTTGGCAGATAAGACATCTTTGACAAAAGGATTCTGCAATTATTCTGAATTTTGGATTGTACCATATTTGCCTAAATAATCTGATCATTGAATCTCTTCCAATATGTCCCGGACCATGGTACATGCGTGCCATGTCAGAAATCATACTATCTGGCATTACTGCTCTGTCATCCTTGTGAACCCAAACCTCATCCTCTTCTCTTTGTCTGCATCCTGCTTTTAACCATGTGTCTATCTCCTCATCACTCGCTTCATCTTGCAACTGTTTTACTCCCTGCCAAGTCTCAACTACAGATATTAGCATAAGTGAGTTCAAAACATGTTCATTTTTTTTTTTCCGATTGACTGATACATTATGTTTTGCACAGAATTTTGCTATTGCGTCAGCATATGAGTTTCCTTTTGTTATGTAGTCCTCCCCTTTCTTATGTGCTTTGCATTTAACTACTGCAATTTTTTCTGGTAACTGAATTCCGTCAATCAATCTTTTGATCAACTGAGCATTTCTTATTGGTGATCCTGCAGAAGTTAAATAACCTCTTTGAGACCAGAGCTGGCCATAGTCATGGACTACACCATAACCATATTGACTATCAGTCACTATGGTAATTTTTTGCTCTTTTCCCATGCACGAATCAAAGCAATTAATTCTGCTACTTGAGCTGAACGAATTCCTTTGAGACAGGAAGCTTCAATCACATCTGCAACTGTACACACTGAATATGCTGCACTCAGAACACCTTCATCTGTTCTTAAACATGAACCATCAACAAACAAAACATAATCTGATTCAGCTAACGGGACATCCTTAATGTCATGCCTTGATTTTGTGCAATATTCTAATACATCCATGCATTCATGATCAATCTCATCCTTGATTTCTGTTTCAGTAGTGTCAGGTAGTAATGTGGAAGGATTTAAATTTACACATCTTGCAATTGAAACATTGTCTGATCCAAAAATAACTTTTTCATATTTTGTTAGCCTATTGTTTGTCAAATGCTGTGTTTTGCTTCTAGTGAAGAGAATTTCAACTGAGTGTGGTACATATACTTTTACGGGAAACCCCATTATTATTCCTTCACTTTGTTCCAAACTTACACTTGTTGCAGCCACTGCTTTTAAGCAACCTGGTAATGCTTTTGCAACAGGGTCAAGAACAGCTGAGAAATATGCTATTGGCTTTCTCAGTCTTCCATGTCTTTGAATCAAGACTGATAATGCACATCCTTCTCTTTCACTGCCATACAGCTCAAATTATTTTTCATAATCAGGCATTCCCAAAGCTGGAGCTTCACACAAACTTTTCTTTAACTGTTCAAAAGCTTCTAATTCAGTTTTTGTTAGGCTAATCAGGTCTTTTATGTCTGCTTTTGTCAGTCTCTGCAGTGGTTTTGCAATTACTGAAAATCCACTAATCCATTGGCGACAATAACCTACCATTCCTAGAAACATTCTGACTTGTCTCTGTGTTTTTGGAGGTTGCATTGCCCGAATAATTTTTATTCTTTCTGTTGTCACTTGTCTGATTCCCTTTTCAATTCTGTGACCAAGATATTTTACTTCTTGTTTGCAAAACTGTAATTTCGCAGGAGATACTTTATGTCCCTCATCTGCCAGATGATTTAAAAGAGTAATGGTATCTGTTACACAATTATCTCTTGTTTTTGCAGCCACAAGGAGGTCATCAATATACTGCACTAACATAGATTTTCCAGGTAAATCTAGATTTTCCAATGATTTCTTTAGCAACTGATTAAAAATAGATGGACTTTCGGTGTACCTGTGAGGGATTCTACACCATGTGATACGCTGTTCGTACTTCTCCTGAGTCGGAAGCCGGGAGGTCGTTGTTTAATTTTAACTGTGTGTGACCATATTAGGTGAGCTATCACTGGGGTTTCCTCGCAGATTTTAGCGCGAGCGATTCCCTCTCGTTTTAAATCATTTTAAACCCTCCCCTGCACTCTGCTTTATCTCCAACAGTTTTATTTACTTACTTATTTCCCTTGCTCTCCCTGCATTCCTAGGGGTTCTCAGCCTAGTAAGGTGCTGAGCCCCTCGGTCTCGGGCTTCCTGTAGCGGCCATTTTGGCTTGGGAGACTTCCTTCTCACCACTAGAGGGACAGTACTTAAGGATACGGTCATGCCTCCGCGCAGCGGACGCGACCAGCGGACACGCCGTATCAGCGCCGGAGTCACGCCAGAGTCCTGCCCGTCTGCGCCCGTCAGCGACAAGGAGGCGCCAGGAACGCTGCCTCCCCTCTCCCTCCTACCAGAGTGGAACCCCTTTATACCTTTAGCACCCTACGAGCCCTCAAACCCCCTCGCCTACCTTGCCATCATACCATCACTCCGGAAACGCTCTCTATGACCCCCGAGTGCTGCTGGATTAAGACAGCTAACCACCAGCAGGCCTCGGATACCGGTAAATATCTGCCCTCCTCCTTAAGGCCAGGTCCTCCTTCTATGCCTATCCACACCGGTTTCCTCATCAATACCCGCTCGCTTGTTAAAAACATTATCACTTTCAAGGAATTCACCTCCGACAAGCAACCCAGTGGGTCTTTATCACAGAAACCTGGGCCATGGACTCTTCTGAGCCGGACTTAGTAAACGCCATCCCTGAAGGCTATGCATTGGCCAGAATGGATAGAATAGGGCGCGTGGGAGGGGGCCTCGGGATACTTTACCGTAGCTCGATAAAATGCCGAACCTCCTATCTGTCCTCCCCGCATGACCCCTTTCAGGCTATGCATTTTATTCTAAATCCACCCCCCACAGTCTCCTTTTCAAGGATTTGGATCTATAGACCCTCTGGCCCCAGTTCCGCTTTTTGTCTCGAACTTCTAAAAATTCTAGAACCCTACATCGATACCCCTAATTTTACCATCCTCTGGGATTTTAATTTTCATCTTGAAAACCGCAAGTCCCCTGACACTGTCCATTTGTTAAATTCCCTAGCCTCCTGCGGTCTGCTGCAGCTAGTGGGCAGTCCGACCCACTTAGCTGATTCAGAAAAGGGGGTGGTGATGGACAGAGTATCTGAATTAAGCAGACTACTCCTACCCAGTCCAAAGATCAGGGCTTGACCCATCACCGTTTTTTAGCTCACTGCACCATCCCAGCTCAGAACCTGGCTATATGCAATAGTCTGTCCCTGGCCCAGTGCATCATGGGAACAGGGCAGACCAAACTACCAAGCCAATCTTATACTGGGAAGGAAACAAGCTTCCGGGGACCGGTTTCTGGCATTACAGCCGTCTTCGGCCCGGCTTGCTTGAATCCTGATGGTGCAATGAGCAAGGGACTCACATCTGAGTATACCCTTCCACGCTTATGGTGGACAAAACGATTCAGAAAAGGGGGTGGTGATGGACAGAGTATCTGAATTAAGCAGACTACTCCTACCCAGTCCAAAGATCAGGGCTTGACCCATCACCTTTTTTTAGCTCACTGCACCATCCCAGCTCAGAACCTGGCTATATGCAAATTAGTCTGTCCCTGGCCCAGTGCATCATGGGAACAGGGCAGACCAAACTACCAAGCCAATTCTTATACTGGGAAGGAAACAAGCTTCCGGGGACCGGTTTCTGGCATTACAGCCGTCTTCGGCCCGGCTTGCTTGAATCCTGATGGTGCAATGAGCAAGGGACTCACATCTGAGTATACCCTTCCACGCTTATGGTGGACAAAACGATTCAGAAAAGGGGGTGGTGATGGACAGAGTATCTGAATTAAGCAGACTACTCCTACCCAGTCCAAAGATCAGGGCTTGACCCATCACCGTTTTTTTAGCTCACTGCACCATCCCAGCTCAGAACCTGGCTATATGCAAATTAGTCTGTCCCTGGCCCAGTGCATCATGGGAACAGGGCAGACCAAACTACCAAGCCAATTCTTATACTGGGAAGGAAACAAGCTTAGCTGGGCATACCCTGGATGGGGTATTTTCTAACGACCCCCGGCTCCAGACTGGTTCCCCCCTCCCCCTGTCATGGGCTGACCATTTGGCCGTTCCCCTTGAATTTGTAATTCCCCTTCCCATTGGACCCCAGCCGGACCGCAAGAAGTGGGATCTGAGGAGGAATTTTAGGAAGATAAGTAATGAGACCCTTCCTTCCTTCCTATCCAAACGCACGACCCTGCCTATAAAAGATGCCGAAGTTGCAGCTCTCGAGCTCTCTAATACCTTAGCAGAGGCCGTTGAATCTCTCGCCCCGGCTCGCCAACACTATTCAGCCAGGAAGCGACCTTCAGCCCCCTGGTTCTCGGACTCCCTTAGGACCCTTAGACAGGGCTGTAGGAGGCAAGAAAGACTATGGAGATCACACTTGGACCCCATAGAGAAGGATAAACATAAAACCCTCCTCAAGGGCTATAAAGCGGCAGTATTGGCTGAAAAGAAGGCGCACTTTACTAAACTAACTGGCTCACTTACCTCCCCCAGAGACCTGTTCAATATAGTCAACACTTTATCCCTCCTTCAGGCTCCCGACCCCATAATAGCCTCCCAAGATCTATGCGATCGGATTTCCACCTATTTCCACACAAAAATCTTGGATATTTACACTGATTTGGAAACCCTCAACTTCAACCCCGTGATCCCTCCCCCATCTGCTGTAACTCTGGAAAATCAAGCCACCGAGCTCTCCACTCGGCTCACCCATTTTCCCCCTCTTACCCCCGACCACCTTAGTGTGCTCTTGGACAGGCTTGAGTCCGGATCCCTGCTTGATCCCTGTCCTGTAAAAATCTTGAAAGAATGCAGGCAGGTACTCATGCCCCCTCTTGTGGAGGTCATGAATCTAGCTATTTCTGAAGGGGTTTATCCCTCGACGTGGAAAACGGCCATTGTCAAACCCCTTCTGAAAAAGCCCACACTGGACCCGGGGACTTAAAAAAACTTTCGTCCCATCTCCCTTCTCCCTGCCCCCGCTAAACTCCTGGAGGCACATCTTAACCACCACTTGAGTACCTTCTCGACAGTTCCAGTTCTTTAGACCCCTCTGAGCATGGCTTCCGAAGGGCACACAGCACCGAGTCAGCACTCACTGTTGTTGTCGACAGCATTCCGGCCAAGGTTAATAGTGGCCAAACGACTCTACTGGTGCTGCTTGACTTAACGGCGGCTTTTGAAACCCTTTCTCCATCTATCCTTGCTAGCCGCCTTGGCAGGATGGGTGTAGATGGCCCCGCACTCAGCCTCCTCACAATCTTCCTTGACCAACGGCAGCAAAGGGTAAAGCTTGGCGACTTCATCTCACCAATCAAGCCTGTGAAGTGTGGGGTCCCCCAGGACTCTTCTCTGAACCCTACGCTTTTTAACATTTATGTGGCCCCACTCGCCAGGCTTGTAAGGTCCTTTGGCCTAGAACTTCTTTCCTATGCCGACGACACACAGATCATGGTCTCCATAACACAATCTGTGGATATTACAGCCCTTAACTTTAAAAATTGTATGGAGGCAGTCGCTGACTGCATGGTCAAGAACTTCCTTAAATTGAATGGGGAAAAAAACAAGGTCCTCATCTTTGGAGCCAAACATGAGACCTGGTCAATGGACTGGTGCCCCCCTGCCCTTGGCATCTGCCCCACGCCCTCTTCCTCCGCCCGTAATTTGGATGTTATCCTGGACACCACTATTTCCCTCGAGAAACAGGTTAGCAGGACAGTCTCCACCTGCTGTGGTGCTCTGGGGATTTTAAGAAAAATCACCCACTACCTCTCCTTTGAAGCCCGCAAACAGGTCGCAGTGGCTCTTATAGCCTCCAGGCTGGACTATTGCAATGCACTTTATCTAGGCATTAACATCGGCCTGGTCCAACGCCTTCAGATTGTGCAAAATGCAGCGGCCCGGTTTGTCATGGATTCCCCGAAACACTCTTCGGGTTCGGCCATCAGGAAGAACCTGCATTGGCTCCCCATGCAGGCTACGATAAACTTTAAGGCCCTCTGCCTTACGCACTGTGCCTTGAATGGCACTGGGCCCGAAGACATTCGGTACTTGTGTCCCCTTATGTCCCGGGCAGAGCACTTTGCTCCTCTAACACAAATCTGCTTGCTGTTCCTCGAGTCTCCAAGGCTAGATGGGGCGGAAGGGCCTTCCGATTTCTCGCCCCCAGACTCTGGAACACCCTCCCTGGTGACCTCAAGGGGCTTGCTTCTCATGCCTTTTTTCGCAAAGCACTTAAGACCTGGCTCTTTCAGGAAGCTTACCAATAACCCGCTCCCACTCCTCTTCTGAACAAACAGTTTACCATCTTAAGCGCCTTGATGCCTTCGGGTTTAGTTGCGCTCTACAAATCTATTTTCATTCATTCATTCATGCTAGAATATGCTCTTTGAACCGGAACGCAAACATTTGTTGGCTTTCTGGATGAAATGGAACAGTAAAGAATGCGTTACATAAATCAATAACTGTTCACCATTCTGTATCATGCGGAATCTGATATAAAATTACCGCTGGATTTGGTACAACTGGGCAACATGGAACCACAATTTTATTAACCTTTCTCAGGTCCTGAACAATTCAGAAAGTTCAGTTTGGCTTTTTAATTCCCATAATTGGTGAATTACATGGGCTACTCTCAATTTCTTTTAGAACACCTTGTTTTATGAATTTGTCTATTACAGGGGTAACACCTTCAATCACTTCTGCTTTCATTTTATACTGAGGAATGTTTGGATAGTCTGCTCCTTGTTTTACAGTTATTTGTACTGGATCTACGTTTTTCATCAAACACATTTCATCTCCAGTGAAATCCCAAATGTTTACATTCGCTGTGTCTTTTAGTTCTTCAGGTAAATTATTCTTATCGAACACAGGAAATAATTTGCTTTCTTCTGCTTCAACCATTGACATTGTTAATTTGTAAAGCCCATCTTCTTCTGGAGTTTGCAGCTCTATACCATCCGGTGAGCAATATATTGCACAGTTCATTTTACAAAGAATATCCCTACCTAATAGATTTACAGGACTACTATCACAAACTACAAATCTGTGCATGTCTTTAAATTCACCTATTTCAACTTCAACTGGTTCAGTTAAATCTGTTTTTATTTGCTGATTAGCTACACCGACTACTTGGATTTTATCTCCAGAGAGAGGAAGGTTTTCTATTTCCACTGATCTAACAGTAGAACGGGTAGCACCTGTATCCACTAGGAAAGTAATTTCTACATCATTCACTTTGCCATTCACAAATGGACCAGATTGATCTACCTCAAGAGTGGCTCCAAGCACACACTCTTCCTCCTCTCTCAGGCACCATCATAAGTAATCCTCAGATTCGCTTCTATCATTTTCTTTCAACCAATATTGTTGAGACACATTTGACACATTCACTCTCGGTGATCTGTTTACCTGTTCACCTCCGCTGAATCCTGTTTCTGCACTGTATCTCTGCAAATGTACACAGTTTGGGAGTGGCGGTTGAGGTAACTGACTTTGCTGAATCACTACCTGTCACTGTAGCTGATGCTGCTCATTTATCTCATTCTGCATCTGTGGATTTAATAATGTATTTTTTAAATGAATTCTGGGCGGATTCTTGCACTCACGCTTCCAGTGTCCAATTTCGCCGCAATTAAAACATGGGAGTTTCTGTTTTAACTCTTTTATATTTCCCATCAATTTTGGTTTATTATAATTACCTTTAAATTTCCCTTGATTCTGATCAACATTCTTATTTCCTAAAGTTGCTATTTGTTGTTCAGCCACTTTTACAGATTCTTTTGTTTAGCATCTATTTCATCACTACAGTATTTTGCTTTTCTCAAAATATCATCTACTGTGTGTGATTGCCAACCAACTATTCCAGTTCTTACCATTTCACTAATTTCAGGTCTCAAGCCATATACAAATCTGTATATAAAATGGCTCATGTCCTTTTATTTAAATGTTCATAACCACTGTATTGTTTAAAGAAGAGCAGTAATCTTTCATAAAATGAATGTACTGATTATTTTGACTCTTGAATTGTTCTATCTATTTTAACCCAATCTATCTCTTTTGGGGGAATCTTGTTTTTCAAAAACACAATTACCTGTTCGTGCTTTCTCATTACCTCTGGAGAAGGAGCACCTGTTACTTTATCTCGTTCTAATTCTTCTCTAGGCCAATCTATAGAAGTTTTACATTCTGTCCAAAGATCTGATGGGACAACTATGTCAAATAATCCATCAAGATCAACCCACAAAACTTTTGAAACTTTCACAAATCTCTCTACCTGCCGATACCATTCTACAGGTTTTTCTCTTAATCAAGGGAAATCAATTGTGAACAGTAAAATGTCCTGTCTTGTCCATAGGACATGCACATACCCTCCTCCTGCTATTTCTCTCATTGGATACTCATTTACTACTTTTTCCTTTTCTCTGACAGGAAAAGCTAAACTTATTCTGTCTTCATCTCTTTTCTTTGTCCATTTTGCTCTTCATTTACTTAATTCACCCCATTTTCTCAAAATCACAATTAAATCTTTTATATGAGTGATTCTTCTTGTGGTATTCATATTTTCAATGTCTTTTTCAGAGAAATCCACCGTATAATTTTTCTGCAAATTCTTCTGCTTAATTAAATCTACTTCTAATTCAGAAGTCATGTCTTCCAATTGATCATATTTGTTTTTCGTTTTCCATGTTATGCTTTTGCAAATAAATAATAATTCATCATCCTGATATGCCTTCAAACTGTCAGTTCCAATCGTACCAATTATTAATTCCTCTAAGTCTGCTTTCAATTTTCCAACATCAAGTAATTTACATTCTGGGGTTTGTGTTAAATCTATTTTACTCAGACTCTTTTCCGGAGTTCCAGAGTCAGAATCTGCACCAGTTGGAGTTTTACATAACAAACTTTGATTAAAAGTTAAGTCAGGCATCATTATTTTCTCTCGATGTATTTCAGACAGGTCTGAATAAAAATTTTCAGTCACTTTCTGTATTTCTGAATTTAATGGAACAGTTAAAGCTGAATGCCTAATTTCCTTTTGATCAAAGACTGGAAGAATAGGTCCAATCGTTACAGGTACTGTTACTGCTTCCATGCTTTTAGTTAACTGCTGTATTAATTCATTCGTAGAACGAATATATTCTGAGGTATCTGGTAATCACTCATACCTTTCTGTTCTAATTCCACTTTTTGGGGTTTCATTTCTTTGAACTGGGGTTTCAGTATAAATACTATTTTCTCCTGATATATTTGCATTACGTCCTGTTTCTACTCTTTCAGGTGTTTTTCTATTAATCGGATTGGTTTCATGGGATGTCTCCACAATAATTTCTCTTTGAGGGGCACTTGGAGAAGTCCATGAACAAACTGGTTGATAAGGTGTCGTTTTTTTAGTATAAATTTCTTCTAATACCGCATCTTCTGAATCACTTTATTCACTAATTCTATTTTTCTTTTGAGTACTCTTTTGTCCAGTTACCTCATCAATTAATGTCACTGGGTACAAGCCCTCACACATGTTTGCACTTCTCCATCGACGCATTCTATCCTCATGTGTTTTCTACCAAGACCTATTCCTACTCCCCTTAAAATTCCTCTACTCTCTCGCTCTAATTCAAACATTTCATCCTCCCATTCAACTAAAGCTTCAAATTGAGTAGGTCTAGGCTTTGGTACAAGTTTCATCATTTTTTCTCTTAAATTTTTCAAAACTGCTATGTTAAATGATCCATCTTCCGGCCATGCTAATACACCATCATTTTCAGTATATTTCATCCAATTCTCAATCCAAAAACAAGTATGATAACCATATTCACCCAACATATAAGCTGCAGGTGTTTTGTACTTATGAAGTAATCTTCCACCCCGCGTTAAAATTTTCTTGTCAGGTTTAATTTTATTTTTCAATTTCTGAAACCATGAAAGCTTCTTTTTCTCCTTTATGTAATAGTAATCCATGTTTTTTATAAACAATTTCCCTTACTTCGGAAAAGATCGTAACAACTTCCTTGTTATTCTGCAGCACCAACCAATCCGTGCGCAAAACTTACCAACAAACCAATCAGGTTAAGCTTCGTCACTATTTTGCTCAACCAATAGAATTACTGTTTTTCAGGATAGGCCAATCAGCTGTAAGTTTGCCTTAGTCACATGAACCAATCTGTGCGCAAATACTGTGGCGTATGTTAGCCAATCACAGAGCGACACTTGTGACGTATGCTACCAATTGAATTCAGTTAATAACTCCACAAAAACAAACCATTTGTCTGTTTCACTAAAATAAAGTGATAGCTTTCCCAAACATTCAAGTATTCTTTTCACGTGAAATAGACGACGCTATTTTCACAGAATATTTAAATTTGTCGATAAAGTAAGGCTACTTTACCCTTCTAGCAGGTAATAACGAACTTGTTTCTCTCTAAATGCACATACAGAGATATTTTACATCTCCTTAGAGAAAATTTAGAGTTTCACTCGATCGCACATTACAAATTCATTTACGCACAATCATACGGAAAAATCCCTAGCCATGCATACATAAATCTTTAGTAGGACTTTAACCCACTAATAGAAATCCTCATTTGCCAGTAAGATAGACGACGCTTCCTTACCCTTCACTCAAGCTTAGATAAATTCTACTACTCTTTTCACAGTGAGTTTTAAAACAGGACAGAAGTCCCTATACTCGAAAGCTACAATTTCATAGACAATCCTCACTATGCATTCTTCCTTACACACCTAAAATCCCTAAATTCCCTAAACTTGTACTGTACGACCACAACTCTTGTGATATACGGCGATACCACTATTTTGAAACAGAACAAATGCACTGTGTAACTTCACCTGTCCACTTCTCATGCCGGCACAATCCAGGAATTTTCACACTGCTGGAAAAAAACCTTTCGACTACATATAACAACTGAACAAACTTAACATATTTTAGACATCAATCCTATGTAATTACCATGTAACATGCTAGTTACCATAGAAACCGTAATTCTGCTACCAAGTAATTGATCCAGCGCTCCGATTGAAAAACTGTCTCATAAACGCTACCTATCACCTCAATACTCACCATTAATCATGAAACACATATAAAGGCCCATAATACCAATGAGACAATTTTTGAGCAACTGAATCTGGTGGTATGATTAATAAAACTATTCACATATTATTTACATTATTATATACAACTGCAGTTTATCTTTCTTTACCATGGTTTTAAATAATTTATTATCTATTAATCAAACCACTTAAGGCGATTGGATCAACTGATGGAAACTAGTCCATGAATAAACAAGACCAGCTTGTCTTTTCAAATCTAATTTATTTACTTTATTTTTCATAAAGAAAAGGCATTTACGTTTTAGAATCTTTATTTTATAAGCAAAGAAGAAAGCAGCATTTTAATAAGGAAATTAATTTAAAACTGACATTTTAAAAGCAAGCTCAGAAATAACAAGGTATTAGCAAAAATAACAGTTTCCATTCCCTAAATCTATTCCCCTGTCTATTTCTCACTTCACCTAAAAGGAAAAATCATTTAAAGTCTGCTGTCCTTACATACGCCAAAGGTCCATCAGCATGTCACGTCACTCAGGAATCGGAAAGTAAGAGTTTTTTTCCTGGGGGCTCTGCAGCCCATGTCATCCTCAAACCAGACAGTCAATCCACAAGCAGGCCCAGGCACTCCTGGGCCAGGCTCACCAGCCAATCACACGCCAGACACAAGTTACACAAATATGCCAACTTCTAAAAGTGGCACTTCTAGACTAGACACAGTCATGCCACATATATCTTTACGCAGCATTCAATCTCACGAGTTCGTACATATCAAACTCGCCCCTGCACTCCCCACACATCAGGAACTACCATGGGCATACATATTCCCCGTTCATTCCTATGGGAGGGCAGGTCACTCACAACACATACACAGAGAGCTCAAGCACTTTACACTGTACCACAGTGAAAAAGTGCGCAGAGGCCTAAAATCACCACCACCAGGTTCCAGAAACAGGCTAGGAAAAAGCAAAAAGTTTCGGGGTGAACCTGCCAAAAGGGCCGGGTCCAACACTCATAGTGTCAGACTTTATACCTTTCTCTCTAACTAAACTTTCTACATTTTACATTCCTTTAAGCAAATCCGAGCTTTTCATTGGCTGTCCTGTGTCAGTCCATGATAAAATTATTAGGTCATCTCCGACTCTTGACCAAGTCCAGGCTTCATATAAGCCCTATTGTCTTTTATTTCCACGTCTTTCAGCTTCCTAAGGAAAGTTACTTTTTCCTCGAGTTGCGAACATTTACTTCCTAACCTTGGCAGACACATTAAGTTCCTGTCCTTAAGCCATCTCTCCGTGAGCACGTTCAACGCGACCAAAGAACTGCTTTTCAATTCACAATGACATTGCAATAAAAATCTTCACAGCTGCGCATGTGTAAGACTTCACTCTGGACAAGCTTTTGCGTCTGCAGCTCTGTCAGCCATGTTTTCTGAACCATCTTTAGGCCTCACTTTGGAAACTATTATTAAACAAACATAAGACATCAATTAATTAAAGAATTGAGACCCATTCTGTTACCCTCCCCCTTTACTAATTAATCCTGTTAATTATGTTACCTAGCAAAAGCACACTCAAGTAGCATTATAGTTACTATTTCCTTTTTCGAACAGCACGAACTCCATGAGCTTTTCATCACAGAAAAAACATAACGTAAGCACATAAAATAAGCACATGCCATTGATTTAACTGCCGCATTTAATACTGACAAAGACAATAGACAAGGTTAGTTTATTATTTTTTTCTTTGCGTTTGCAACATAAAGCACATTAGTTTTATCACACGTGTAATGATGAATGTATTCTTAAACTAAGTTGATCAGTAATTTCACCACAGGCTTATTAATTAAATTACTCGTTATGGGAGATTAACTTCACAAGTTTGAACAAAATCTTGTTCTTCACCTTGCTCCATCAGTCGCCATGTAATTTTAGGCTAGAGTTGGCCATCTAATTTCCTATTTTTTCCATGCATGGTAGAGGCCGAAGATGGTTCGAGTTCAACTCTTCTGACACAGAGACCACCAGCTAAATCTCATCAGTATAGGATACAATTGACAAGCCAAATTCCTGTACAATGTGTGCTAGAGGGCTCAGATAAATGTTGAACAATGTAAGGCTTAATGATGAGAGGATGCCTGATCCCAAATACTGGAATGATCTTTCCCTGAGGAATGAGGCCACCCATTGATTGGCTTTGTCCTTAATCCCTATTGCTTTGAGCCTGTGAATTAGGATTTTGTAGTCCACGGTGTCAAAAGCCGCGCTTAGCTCTAAGAGCACGATTGCAGTGGCTCTACCTTGGTCGAGTATAATTTTTAGTTTCTCCGTGATCACTAGCAGGGCAGACTCAGTACTGTGTTCCAGACGAAACCCCATCTGAGACTGGCGCAGGATGTTCTTTTCCTCAAGGAACTGGGAGATGGAGCTATTCACGATTTTCTCAACAATTTTACCCAAAATGGGTAGGAGTGACTTGGGACGGAAGTTTCCCATAGCTGTGGGATCACAAGGTTTTTTGAGCAGAGGATTCACTGTGGCATGTTTCCACTCTTTGGGCACTAGGCCTATCTCTAGAGATAGTGAGATGAGGTTGGCCATATTGAGCAGTATAGGATCACCCCCCTGGAGTAGGATGTTTAGAGGGGCGGGATCTAGTGACTTAATGTTACTTAGGAGAAGACCTGTGCGAACTTTGCTCAGCTTTGATCGCGTAATGAAGGGAGTGGGGTTAGACTGGGCTGTTCTGGGCAGGGAAGTAAGTCCATCCTACCTGAGCTGTCCTGCGTCACTTCGGAGTTGTCCCTGGGGTGAGTGTGTAGCGAGTTGTAAATGTTTTCAACTTTGTTTTTAAAGAAAGTGGCTATTTTGTTGCATCTCTCCTTTGAGGGTTGATGTGTGTGTGAGCCTTGTTCAATTGTGATGAGAGATTTCACTATTTTGAATACTTCTTTGGGGGAATTAGAGGACCTCTCAATCCTCTCCTCATAGAATTCTGCCTGAGCTTTCTTAATATCCTCATGATATTGTCTGGTGGCGCTTTTATATAATGATTTAAGGTCTGTGGCATATGTTTTCCTCCGGATCCTTTTGAGTTTTTTACAGTGCTTTTTCTGGGCCGCTAGCTGGGGGTTGAACCAGGTGGCTTTCCTACAGTTCTGTTGCCCTATTGGTCTGGGTTTCCGAAAGCATTTATCAACTGAGCTGATGATCCAGTCTGACCACCGTTTGTGTGCCTCATGGAGGTCTTCTAAAGTTGGAGGGGTAGTGGACTCTAGATGAATAGTCCATGTTTCAAGTGCAAGCCTGGGCCATTTTCGTCCTAGGTCTGGGTAAGTGCTTTCGCATATAGGAGAGGAATGTAGAAGTGGTCCGTCCAGGGGGTTTGGATTGGAATAAGTACCTGTAGTCTGGGGTCATTTGAAAAGATAGGGTTGAGAATATGCCCTTTTTCATGTGTGGCAGAGCCCAAAAGCTAAAGAAGGTGCAGGGCCTCTAGGTCGGATAGACGTCTCTTGGAGGATGAGTTGTTTATATCGTCCAAGTGGATGTTAAAGTCGCCCAAGCCTGTAAATGTACTTTTTCCTATGATTAGACTGGCGAGGAGATCAGGTAGGGACTCTATGAAAGATGTGCATGGCCCTGGGGGCCTGTAGATAAGAGTGCCAGAGAGGGAGGATATGGGGGTGAACGCCAATCTGAATTGTATGGCCTCGCAATTGGTTAGTTTGAGGGGGTTAATGGAGCAGCTAAATAGAAGCCCCCTCCCGGTTATCCTACCCGATCCAGTCTGTGTATGCCATAACCTGAGGGGAGGGTCATTATGATATCTGGTGTTGAGCTTTCTTTAAGCCATTTTTCTGTGATAAACAGAACATCAATGGCTTCATCCTATAATAGCATCCGAATTTTGATTTTGTGGCCTGGGAGGCTTCTGCAGTTAATGAGGTCCATCTTCCAGTGTAAGTTATTACCACTCATGACCTGTTTGCAACCAGGGTTGGGTAACTTTGTTTTTAGTGAGAAGTTAAAATTTTGGCAGGGGGTTCCGTCACCAGAAGCATTTTTCCATGAAGTGCATGCATGCAAAGTGGGGACATGGCCAGCCTAAGTAGTTCTAGTTCACCCTTAGTGTACCTAATTTTTCCTCAAAGGTCAGAGTGAGGTCGACCAGGGTTCCTGGCCCCTGTCCCAGTACGTGCACGGATGAGTGCAGACGGGCTTGCATTAGGCGTGCCTTTGGCACTAATACTAATAAATCCCTAGCTCAGTCCTTGTAGTGTGGCACAGAGTAGTCAGGCTCTACTAGAGGAACATGTGTTAAGCATTTCAGAATACCAACATGTACGATCATTTTGAGACTTTCACGTGTTGGACGGCATTTCTGGGGCATGCGATGGATATTACTATTGCGGACTTATCAAGATCCTGCTACTCTGAATCTCCAAATTCTATTGAATTCTGGACACAGAAGAAGTTGAAATAAAGGGATACCTACCAAACCACTAAATAAGTCAAAGACAAGTTTCATTAAACCCTATTAGTGTGCTACTACATACTATGGGAACGTCATTCTAGAACGTTAGGTGTTTTGCTAACCTGAGGCTTAATCGTGACTCTGTTATTGTGACTTTGATCAGCCTTGAGAAAGTACATGAGGACGAAACACCCGTTGGCTGCTGCATTTGTGATAATTGAGAAGTGTTCCTGCAATAAACAAGATCTTTGTACTGCTATTTGTTGGGACTTCAATTGACAACAGGGAATTTGTGCGGTTACAGAGACAATTTTTGGATGATAGTAACTTGAACGTGTGCGCTTCGGTGCTTTTTTTATTTAATGTACGATAAGTAATTGACATGACTCAAACGAAATCTCACACCAATTGGTAAAAACAAAGAAGATTTTTACATAAATTTAGGCACCAAAATGAAGACAATTGAATGAGTATAACAGAAGTTATGGATTTTAAAAGAAAAAATAAGTCAATGACTTTCACTCTTGCAAAACAATAACGTTTGGTCGATGAGAAATGACACTAGTGACACCCGGTCACTTACAGGTTGAGTTCAGTGGAAACCAATTTGTGGTAAAGTGATGCGGATCTCAGGATCAGGGTCCGACAGTCAGTTGAATTTTATCTGGCTTGTAGGGCACTGGTACAGAGTTGTCCAGGCTGTCCTGGTGCTGAATTCAGGAGCCACAGGTGCTGGTTTTGCTTCTTGGATGGTGCTGGCGAGGAAAGAGTTGCAAAATTTTGACAATAGGGCCACTGGTACATCGGCTTAAAGAAGCTGCGGGGTTCCCTCGAGGCACTGCATCGACAAAAGGTAGTGGTAGCCTGACTGAACATCAATAAGCCTTGGTAACAGCAAACCCAGCCTTGGGGTATTTTGATGTCCTGGATTCCTGGGGAAACAGTGGCTGCCTGAACCTTGCTGGAAGTCAGGACTGCATTTCCCAAAATGCACTGGACCATTTACTTTTGGGCGATCCCACTGCGGACCCGATGGCCAGTGGTTCTTTTGTTCCAGGAGCGTGCTTTACTTGCGGGCTGCAAGAGACTTCTACCTCAAGTCCAAAGAAATTCTAGAGTTGTCTTTGGCTTGCAGAGTGGTTCCTCCCAGTGGGACCAGTCTCTGGTCCAGGACAAGTCACAGTTGTGCAGTAACAGGGTACTGCCACAGGTGCGCTTTATCGCACCTTTGCTTTGTGCAGGTTGTGAAGTGGCAGACTCAGGTCTCTTACTTGTCCTTTGTTGCAAGTTGATCAGATCTGAGGTTCTGGTGCCAAGGGTGTACCCTAAATCATATATTATGGGGTGTTAGGGGTGTAGGTGCTAGTAGCCATGGGCTACTAGCTCCCGCGGCTAAGCTGCCCTTTAGGTGGAGGACAATGCATCCTCATCTAGATTCTGAAGTATCTCAGTTACCCTAGCTGAGAACAAACCCAGGCTGTTCTTATACCCCTGGGGGAGTTGACAAAATTGACGTTGTGACTCTAGTGCTGAGAATGTTGACAAATATCTGCTCTCAAGCACTATGTTTTGGCAGAAAAATCCATTTGAGATATCTAGTGTTGTTTTGTATTTTTTCCACACAATGGTATTCAACAATGCGGCACTGTGTGCGTTTTGTACTGCAAAAGTTTTTGTGCATGAGTTAAGATGTCTGTAATCTAAACCTAGACAATATGAGTTGTCTGGTTTCATTACGGAAAAATAAAGAATTATTCATTGAAGGGCTGCAAGTTTCAATCACCCCCTGGTATTCAAGTTGATCTAAGATCTCTCTGACCTGTTTTTTAGCTTCTTGCTTAATTGGATATTGTCTCTGTGGAGTCGGAGTAGATTTTAATGGTATCATGTGGTGAGTTGAATCCTCATCCCATCCAACATGGTTGCGATATAAAGCAGGAGCAAGGGCTACTTCATACTCCCATGCATAAGTGGGTTTTAATTATTGGGGAACGAGGTCAGAAAAAGCCTGCATAATTACTGTTTCTCCCCTTGGGCAATACATAACAATAGTAGGCGGCCAATCTCTTTCAGCTAAAAGGATGTTGTAGCCAAATGTCAGGCTCTCCCAAAAGAGACCTTTAATTTTTCTGGGGTTCCCCCCCACCATCTGGATTGTTATTTCATGTAACCTATGTGGGACACTTATCCTAGTATCAGGTGTTTCCCCATGATACGTTCACTCAACTCCGCTGTCACCAGAAATTCCATCAGGTTCTGGCGAGCTATTGTTACTTCTGCTGCGCTGTCTAGCATTGTCAGATCACATTCCCCGTTCAGTAGTTGGGTCCTCAGGCTTCTGGGCATGTCTAACTTTGAGACCTTAGGCTTTTCTTCTTTTTTAGAAGTGTAGTCTGAAGTCCGTTGTGCTTCTCTGGACTTTGTACACTCCTCTTGTCTGTGCTCTGACCGTCCTTCCCTCTCAGAGTTTTTCGTTTCCCCATGAATGGAACGAGAGGAATGTGTATCAGTATCCTGATACCTGTCAGGTTTTCTAATGTTATTTCTATTCCTAAGGTTATACCTCCTTTTGGAGGGCTCTTGTTGAGGAGACCTTCCTCTGGATTGAGCTCTATTGTCTTTATTCTTTTGTTGTTTATTATTATCACATTTCTTTTTGGAAGAAGCCGATGCTTGCTTTGTGTTATCCTTCTCAGGACCACCCATGAGTTGAGGTTTTATTGCTCTAGCCCCCAAACTGTCTCTACCTAATTCAGCATAACCTGTTTCAATTATTTTAGGTAATTCATGTTCCTGTTGCAAAGGAGTAAACTCCCTCAGGCGTTGGCGAATTGCCACTGATGCTGCTTCCCCTTTAATATTCGCTAATATTATAGTTGATACCTGTGCAAAATGACCTAGAAATGTCTTCCCTAAGTTTAGAGCACGCTCTGCTCTATACTCATTCTGTTTTTGTCTTGATACATCTGATGTTACTGCTAATGACGGGATACCATGAGTCCTGTTATACATTGCAGTGAAAACGGTAACCCAAGAGGTACAATCCTCTATCTGGGGTGTTATCCCCATGGGCAAGCAAATTGTTAACATTCAATGTTTTTCATGTGGCCCGGTGTTTGGAAATACCGCCTCTAGCTGTGTTATTTTTTAAGCCACCCAGAATGGCATTTGTTCACGTTTAGATGGCATCTTGACCTTGACTGCATATTACATTTGTGGTGTGATTTTAGTTGCTGATGTTTGAGTCAGACCTTTTTGTGTAGCCACCGCTGGCTGAACTGTGAGTGTCCTCATCACGAGCTGTGTCATGTTTCTGTAAAGTTTTATTACTTCTTTATGAAGTGTAAGTAAGTCTCCTCCTGGCATCGTTTCGATGTCAGGATGTGGTGTTTAGGCCGCCAGTACTGGCCATGTTGCTATGTCTCTTCCGAGCGGACCGAGTCTTACTTTATTTCTTGTATGGGGTAGGGCTCCTTTGAACCAGTATAAATGCTCTTGGTAAGTGAGCAGAACATCAATGTCCTCGTACAGTCAATATTCTTTGGTATTTCATCTTCTGTGTAGTAATGAAATGTCTTTGTTAGTGCATTTGCCTGTGGGAATGTAACCCATGAATAGAATACCTCCGTTCTAAATGATTTGTGTGCCTCCATCACGAAAGTTACTGGCCCATCCCTAGCTGTTAAACCATATGCAGCTAGTTTTAGGGTGATGGAGTTTCTAACTTTTCTGTAATTTGTATTGCATCTGCGTCTTCTTCTTCGGCTGAGAGATTTAGGTTATGTACAGTGTTATCCGCTTGCCCAGTCATTGTTTTAGTAAGAAGAGTTTTCCAAGGGAACAGATAAGGTGTTAGGCACAAATAGGAACAATGTGTCCTTCAAGCTTAATAAAACCAACAGCCAATAAATAAGATTGTTCCTACTCAGCTGTGGCGGAGTTTGTGCCCCCCTACTCCAGATCTCTCTGGGATGGTGTGAGAAGGGGTCTCTGAGAATAGCACAACTGAACTACTCAGATTTGATTGTTAAATAAGTACCCAACCAATGTTGGGCACCATGTTGTGTAGTTCCTATAAACCTATATAGGATCTGCGCGTTTAGACAACATACACTGCAGGATTGATGCCGGGTATGTTGGCCAGTGTACCAGCATGCTCACAGTGCCACTAGAACCTCCTCTTAGGAAGGAGAGAATAGTTCTTGGCAACCATCGAACATGACAACGCTGATCCCTCAGGACCGTGGAAACAGTGTACTACTTCTCGCTCAGTCACTCGTGCTCACTTAGTCTCCGAGAGTTACACCAAATAAAAAGTTGGGACGTTTTTCAATACGTGTTTATTGAACAGTTGTTATTCTACTGTAAAATAGGTGCGCTGAAACAATCATTAGACAATAAAAGATATAAATGATTAGAAGGACTAAGAAAGTAAAACAATGGTAGATCTCTATGAATCTCCATGAAAACAGGCAAGTATATGAAATACATGACAATAAAATGCGTACTCCTACGATGCAATCCTAACTAGATGTACCTAAGTGTACCTAGCATGTGTGCAGGTGTTAAGCAAAGAATCTCTCTAGGATAAAGTCAACTCCATTACCTAAAGTGAGAGACTGTGTGACCCCATCTTGGTTTCGAGTTGCACAACCCGCAAGGGATGTTTTAGACCACTGCGAGCTGGAGTATCTGCATGCAGGAATATCAGCGCCACGCGTCATTGTGTCGGCAGGAAAATCCTGATCTCCTCTCCTTGCCTCAGCAAGATGTGATATTTATATATCCGAAGGTCTCCACGGGGGTTCTACCTTGCTGTGCCATTTGTCGGACAGGAGATGGTTGTCCTGCTGAGTTTCCAAGAATATTCAGCCTAATGTATGAGGCCTTTACTATAGAAAATCCAGCGTTCTGTGTGCAGTGTCATACCTAGGTAAAAGGTAAATTGTAAATTGATACTTGTATAGCGCACTACTCACCCGCAAGGGTCTCAAGGCGCTTGTACGAATACCGCTGTGGAACCCGTCCTGGCTTTCCCTGTGAGGCATCCACTCCTGGGCACCCCCAGGGTGAAGGCCAGGCATCCTTAGCGTTGTGGGGGCCGTTGTGGAGATTAAGCAAGTTATTGCCCAGAGTTGCAAAGTGTGACTCTATGATTAGAATAGGCACCGAGGCGAGAATTATCCAGTCCGTGGAATTTTGGGCCCAAGACCCGCCGAGGCGTGGAATTGAACCCTGGTCCCGGGCTAGACCTCTGCATCAGGGTCTGCTGCTCTAACCATTGAGCCACACTTCTCCAAGGTCAGTCCCTAAGAACCGTTATGTATATAATGTAGGGAATAATATAGGTGAAGGGTTAGGATGTTACCTGAGCCAATATTGGGGTACCTATATGTAATGTAATGTAAAAAATTCTTATAGAGCGCACTTACACCCAGCGGTTTCATGGCGCTATAGGCAGTAGAGAGGCAGAGAGAAACAGGTGAGAACAGAAGATAAGGGAATTAATTGTGTGCCTTACGGAACAGGTGTGTTTTCAAGAGGGAACTGAAATGAGGGTAAGAGGTGGTGAGCCTGAACTCTAAGGGGAGTGCATTCCAAAAGGAAGGGGCAAGAAACGAGAATTTGAGCCCTCCATGTTTCTTGCGTTTGAAGGTAGGAGTTTTAAGTAGAGCCAGATGGGAGGACCGGAGGTTCGGGGGGGGACATGGTGCTGGAGAAGGGAGGAGATGAAGGCCGGGCCGAGGCCAGCCAATGCTTTAAAGATAGTGCAGCCCAATTTGATATATGGAATATAACAAAACCAGTGTCAGCGCAAGAGCTAGGTGGAAGCGAGACCTAGACAGGCAGCTATCAGATGAGCAATGGTGTTCGGCTGCTTGCAGCTTAGAGAGGTCTCTATGAATCATCGACCCATACATTCCAAATTCCTGCATAGTTTGCACTACAGCCCGCTGGTTTGAAACACCTGACATTGAGAACTGATGCAAACTGTAGTCAATATGGCTGCACCAAGGTCGATTTCCTGCACTTGGCATGGAGTGAACCTGCAACCTCCCTCACCCCGTGTGTTTTGGACACACGTTTTTTCGAGCCTGTTGGTTATGGCTAAGATTAGGACTGATCCAGACCCTTTTGTAGCACTATCAATCAATCGATCAATCAATCTATTTGTAGAGCGCGCTATTTACCCGTGAGGGTCTCAAGGCGCTGAGGGGGGGAGGGTTGGAAGCTTCGCTACTGTTCGAAGAGCCAGGTCTTGAGGAGTCTTCTGAAGGCGAGTAGGTCTTCGGTCTGCCGTCGGTGTGTAGGAAGGGTGTTCCAGGCCTTGGCGGCGAGGTAGGAGAAGGATCTGCCGCCTGAGGTTGTTAGTTGGATGCGGGGGACGGCGGCGAGGGCGAGGCTGGCAGAGCGGAGCTGGCGGCGAGGGGTGTGGAAGCTGAGTCTGCTGGTCAGGTAGGCTGGTCCGGCGTTGTGGAGTGCTTTGTGTGCGTGGGTGAGGAGCTTGAAGGTGATCCTCTTGTCGACGGGGAGCCAGTGTAGGTTTCTCAGGTGGGGGGTGATGTGGCTGCGGCGGGGGATGTTGATGATCAGTCGGGCGGAGGCATTTTGGATGCGCTGTAGTCGTCGTAGGTGTTTGGCTGGGATTCTGGCGTAGAGTGCGTTGCACTATCAGGTCTTGTCAATAATATTTCTAGTGAGTCGCATAGATGGCTGGCTCTGATGCAGGTGAAGAGAGAGGTGCAACAGCCATTCATTGGGGAGGGGGGGGCACTGCCAAGGCTCATACACTGGCATAGAGGCTGAATGTACTGTAACAAGCAGAGTGAGCTCTCTGCCCAGCTTCAGCCCCAGAGACACTGGCAGCCCCTACAGAGGCTTCTAGGCGGCAAAGGGCAGGACACTCACACACCCACGCACCCAGTGCAAGGGGCGGCCATTACTTGGGCCTCTATGAGGCAGCATAGCAGAGACATAGTGGGACCGGCTCTTGGGACATAAAAGAGGAGCTACGCGCAGAGCAGCAGAGGGTTGGGGCAGGCTTAGTAAAACGTGGGGTGGATGTGTCTTGATGTGTTTACCCAGTGACGCTGCATAATAACCCCCTACTGAGCATCCGCGCTCCTGCTGAGGTGTTTATGTCCCTAACAATGAGTTTTACACAAAATGTACTTCTGTTTTGTAGTTGATTCAAATGATGAAGTATTTTTTTTAAGTTATAGAGCTGCCAGCCAGTCCATCAGCAGTAAGTTATACAGGTTACAGGGTTACAGGGATGCCAACCTGTGCCATCTCAAGCAAGGCAAGCAGGCAGATTGTAGTGAGTTCGCAAACACCAGGCTGTACCACCACCAGTGAATGAGGTTGCCTCTGCTGCCTAATCTACAGTCAGTCAGACTGCAGTAAGTCATAGGGATATCGGGCAGTGCCCTCTCTGCTGAAGGAGTATTCAGGAAGTTGCAGGGACGCCAGGCTGTGCCTTCTGTAGTCAGTCAGAGAGTGCAGTAAGTTAGACCGCTGCCAGCTTGTGCATCCCCAGTGAGCGAGTGCCCGTGCAGTGTCCCCTCCAGCCAGTGGGACTGGGGGGATGGGGGAGGGGGTCTGTGCCCTGTGCGCTCAGTGACTGCAGGGAGTCACTCCGCTGCCCGGCTGTGCTGGCCCGAGCCCGCGAGAGTGCCAGGTTACCCAGCTGAGAGGCAGACCCATGAATCCATAGAGTTGTAAATTTGCCCATCATGGCCCATCTCGTGCGTGTGGGTTTCTTTCCAGGCCTCGGGCGGTTTTCCAGGCGAGCACGGGTTAACATCCGTTCTGTTTATCGCACTGATTATGTGTGTATCACTCTGATGCCCGCGCCGCGCGGATTCCCGGAATGCCCCCCTGGTTCCGGGTAGCACCGGCAGCAGACCCAGCGGTTCCGGCGTCAGCATCCCCCGCGCGTGCACACACACACATGCACGCTTTGTCACCCGTGACGTCCCATGTTAATGAGCAGAAATGACTCCTGGTTGGTTATCACACTGGCACCGTGCCCAGCGGCACCCGCCCAGGGCTCCTCTGACGCCGACAGCTTCTTCCAGCTGAGTCACCTCCAGGGGCATCTTACGTCGTCAGAGCCAAGTTTCGCAGTCACTGCTTGGCACGGAGGGGGTGCACCCATTTAAGGAAGTCTGCCTCCGCAGAGAGGGCACTGGCGGGCATCCCTGTGACTCACTACACTACAGGCTCACCCATGCTACCTGGCAGGCCTGACTAGGTGCACCGTCACGGCAGATGGCACCCTGCCTGGCATCGCTGTGACTAGCCACCCTCACTCGAGATGGCACAGGCAGGTTCACTCACTGGCACTCGTGCAGCCTGACAGGCACAGCTGTGCCACTTACTACAGTTTCACCCGCTGGTATCACACTCTGTAACTATAGTCTCGCTCACTGGCGATGGCACACTGCCTGGCATCAGATTGTGTAACTATCAGGGCACGAGTCGGTGGTCCGGGCGGGTGGACGGAGTCCCCCCCACTCGTTTCACAGGCTGGATGCCGTCCACCCTGCCAAGAAGTTGGGCCCCACTAAAAAATATGCTGAATTCGTCCCGCTGTAATTTCCAAACACGGGACACTTTCCGCAGCGCCTGCACGTGGTTGTCAGGAGGGGGCGGGGCTCTCTTATTTCTGACTCCTGCTGGGATACTTGGCCATAACAAAGGCCGTGTTGATGGGTCATTAGGCCTCCTTGTGTTGAGACCCCTGGCTGGCAGCAGTCAGGAGCCTCACACCTGATGCAAATGCAGCAGAGGGGAAACAAAGGCTCACACCTCGTTAGCACTTCACGCATACTTAGGAGAGGCCGCTATCTTTGTTCAGGCTCTGTTTGGGAGTTATGTATACACTGATTGAACGTCAGATGTGTTGATTTTTCGCAGTATTTGCACACAATTAACTGCATTTATATATGCTTGTTACCCTTGAGGAGGCGTCATAATAATTTAAATATCACTATTTCTTTTAAAGCACTATGGCTATAGAAAGCTTAACGCTGACATAAGGTAACAATATTTTATGTGTAGCGTACAAAAGTGTGAATATTCTGCCTCAATCAGCAGGGTTTGCAAGAATATTCGAAATGTGCTCAAATGTACTCATGGTACACCTGCTAAACATATGTGTGAGGGCTTAAGATCGGAGGTCGCTTCTTGTGATGCCAGTTCATGTGATGTCACACGCTGTGTTGTCACGCACCGTGATGTCACACGCTGCGATGCCACCCGCTGCGGTGCCATTTGCATACTGATTAACTAGGTTAGTCCCCCCACTTCTTTTTTAGGTCTCGCCTGTCGATGCGCATGCGCATCGAGCAAGCGAGACTATAGGGGCTCATCCACTCTTTATCCAACTGCAAGGAATCGTGGCGATTCCTTGCAGTGCCCGTGACTTTTAAGGTCAATGCGCATGCGCATTAAGCTTATGCGCATGCGCATTGACCTTAAAAGTCACGGGCGCGTGCACGTCCGTGTTTTGTTTACCCTTGCCTACTCTCTCTCTCCCCTCCCCGCCCCCGTTCCGCCCCCTCCCCTTCCCGCCGTGTCGCATTTCTCCTCCCCCCTCCCCTCTCTTCCCTCCGTCTTCCTGCCATGTCGCACCTCTCCCCTCTCCGCCCCCTCCCCTGCCCGCCCCCTCCCGCCCGTGTTTGTTTACCCTTGCCTACTCTCTCTCTCCCCGTTCCGCCCCCTCCCCTTCCCGCCGTGTCGCATTTCTCCTCCCCCCTCCCCTCTCTTCCCTCCGTCTTCCTGCCATGTCGCACCTCTCCCCTCTCCGCCCCCTCCCCTGCCCGCCCCCTCCCGCCGTGTCGCATTTTTGTAGAAAGGCGCAGAGGAACCAAGCCAAAGCGCTGTTGGAAATGCAGCAAGCTTATCCGTGACCTCCTTTGGGTAGCCTCGGGCTTCGTTTACTCTACCTGTCTGGGCTGTTGTAGGCAATCCCACTGTCCTCGCTGTGGGCCGCCCCTGAAAGTTGCGCTCGTCAGTCTCTCAGAATCTCTGGGTACTGGTAGAATGTCTGCAGCATGCTTTTGGGCAGTCTCGCTGCACTTCCGGTGGGCACTTTTGTCTGGTCTGTTCTGTTGGAGCCTCACACCCTCCATGGCAGTGATGCTGGCAGTCTTATTGCCCTGACAACGGAGGTCTCCTATGTGTTCCTGCCGCAGTCTCTCTGTCTAGTCTATGAACAGTGGCTACGAGGTGCTCTGTTGCAATCTCACTATCACCCCTCTGCCGAGCTGTCTACACACTGCCCCCAGTCTTTTAAATGGAAGGTGTTTTAAAGCCGCTCTTCATCCTTCCTTACTTGCGTCCTCTTCTTTCGTTTCTCCCCTCAGGCCCTACAATAAACGCTCCTCTCGCCCGTCTGCTCCTTTCCAGGCGCCCCCAAACCCTGACGGAAACCCCTCACAATCCTCTCTGAACCCCCCTTTATTGTGCTACTGCCTCCTTCACTCCTCCACATCACCCCATGCCCCCCCCCCGACTCCCCTGCCCCCCATCTTCAGGTTTATTTCAATAATCCTTATTCTCCTTTCGTCTCCCCCTCGCCCCCTCATACCCCACACTGTCCGGTCAGCCGGCTGCCCTTCGTTCTCTCCCTCTCCCTTCTTCACGGCCCTCCCCAGAGTCCTCGCGCACCTGTGTTCACTCACACCTCCATTCTGTTCCCACGCACCTCTTTCCTTCAGCTATTTCTTTCCCTCGCTCTGGATTACTCACTCTCCCCATCACACCCCCAGACACCCTTTCGTTCACCTCATCTGCTTAAAGCCAAAAACTAGGACATTTCACGGAAATAGAAAAAGGACTACACCATAGTGGTCTCTCTCCTGTCACTAATGGCTGTGTTCGCATCTTGCTGTCACCGTGTCAAGTTGGTTTAATCATTTGGATGCTCCGTCCCGTCTTCGCGCCCCTCCCCCAGCACCCCGAGAGCCACTGAGCCGAGATGAAACACAATAATGGAGTCTCTCAGCTGAATGTTGTTGGATGTGGTGTAGTTAACAGCACCCAGCCGAAGCTAACTGGTTGGGTGACGTAGCTCCTGCCCCCCGTGCCCCCTCCCCACACACACACACAGAGCGAGGCTCTCCTTACAAGCCGCCCCTGCTACTAAGAGAGGGGCCTAGACCATGAGATTGTGAACTTGATTTAGTTAGTGTTCCAGGACCCTGCCTCTTTCTTTCGGGCGCCTGGAGGGATACACAATTGTGCAACCGGTAGACAGGGGGCCTCTGTCACAGCGACCTGGCCAGGGCTGGAGTGTTCGCACTAAGCACCCCATTTGTTCCGGGGTATAAGCCTGTTTTTTTAAGCATTACTCTCACTCTCTCACTCACTCTCACTCACCCTCACTCTCACTCACCCTCACTCTCACTCACCCTCACTCACCCTCACTCACCCTCACTCTCACTCACCCTCACTCTCACTCACCCTCACTCTCACTCACCCTCACTCTCACTCACCCTCACTCACCCACCCTCACTCACCCTCACCCTCACTCACCTTCACCCTCACTCACCCTCAACCCCTCACCCTCACTCACCCCCACTCACCCTCAACCCCTCACCCTCAACCCCTCACCCTCCCTCACCCTCAACCCCTCACCCTCCCTCACCCTCAACCCCTCACCCTCACTCACCCTCAACCCCTCACCCTCACTCACCCTCACTCACCCTCAACCCCTCACCCTCACTCACCCTCAACCCCTCACCCTCAACCCCTCACTCACCCTCACTCTCACTCATCCTCACTCACCCTCAACCCCTCACCCTCACTCACCCTCAACCCCTCACCCTCACTCACCCTCAACCCCTCACCTTCACTCACCCTCAACCCCTCACCCTCACTCACCCTCAACCCCTCACCCTCAATCACCCTCAACCCCTCACCCACCTTCACTCACCCTCACCCTAAACCCCTCACCCTCAACCCCTCACACTCACCCACACTCACCCACACTCACCCACACTCACCCACACTCACCCACACTCACCCTCACTCACCCTCACTCACCCTCACCCTCACTCACCCCACCCCCACTCACCCTCACTCACCCTCAACCCCTCACCCTCACTCACCCTCAACCCCTCACCCTCACTCACCCTCAACCCCTCACCCTCACTCACCCTCAACCCCTCACCCTCACTCACCCTCAACCCCTCACCCTCCCTCACCCTCAACCCCTCACCCTCAACCCCTCACCCTCAATCCCTCACCCACACTCACCCACACTCACCCCCACTCACACTCACCCACCCTCACTCACCCTCACTCACACTCACCCATCTCACTCACCCTCACACCCACCCTCACCCTCACTCACCCTCACACTCACCCTCACTCACCCTCAACCTCATGCTAAAGATTTACAAAAAAACCCATTAACAATTCTAAAAGCACTAACTCTAATGCTGCGAGACCTATTGCATTTCTAATGCTTGTTTAGGACTTGTGCCCTGTTAACTATAGTCTCGCTCACTGGCGATGCCACACTGCCTTGCACCCCTACATGTAACTAGTCTCGCTCACTGCCGATGGCACACTGCCTGGCACCCCGATGTGTAACTATAGTCTCGCTCACTGCCGATGGCACACTGCCTTGCACCCCTACATGTAACTAGTCTCGCTCACTGCCGATGGCACACTGCCTGGCACCCCGATGTGTAACTATAGTCTCGCTCACTGCCGATGCCACACTGCCTTGCACCCCTACATGTAACTAGTCTCGCTCACTGCCGATGGCACACTGCCTGGCACCCCGATGTGTAACTATAGTCTCGCTCACTGCCGATGGCACACTGCCTGGCACCCCGATGTGTAACTATAGTCTCGCTCACTGCCGATGCCACACTGCCTTGCACCCCTACATGTAACTAGTCTCGCTCACTGCCGATGGCACACTGCCTGGCACCCCGATGTGTAACTATAGTCTCGCTCACTGCCGATGGCACACTGCCTGGCACCCCGATGTGTAACTATAGTCTCGCTCACTGCAGATGCCACACTGCCTTGCACCCCTACATGTAACTAGTCTCGCTCACTGCCGATGGCACACTGCCTGGCACCCCGATGTGTAACTTAGTCTCGCTCACTGCCGATGGCACACTGCCTTGCACCCCTACATGTAACTAGTCTCGCTCACTGCCGATGGCACACTGCCTGGCACCCCGATGTGTAACTATAGTCTCGCTCACTGCCGATGCCACACTGCCTTGCACCCCTACATGTAACTAGTCTCGCTCACTGCCGATGGCACACTGCCTGGCACCCCGATGTGTAACTATAGTCTCGCTCACTGCCGATGGCACACTGCCTGGCACCCCGATGTGTAACTATAGTCTCGCTCACTGCCGATGCCACACTGCCTTGCACCCCTACATGTAACTAGTCTCGCTCACTGCCGATGGCACACTGCCTGGCACCCCGATGTGTAACTATAGTCTCGCTCACTGCCGATGGCACACTGCCTGGCACCCCGATGTGTAACTATAGTCTCGCTCACTGCCGATGCCACACTGCCTTGCACCCCTACATGTAACTAGTCTCGCTCACTGCCGATGGCACACTGCCTGGCACCCCGATATGTAACTATAGTCTCGCTCACTGCCGATGGCACACTGCCTGGCACCCCGATGTGTAACTATAGTCTCGCTCACTGCCGATGGCACACTGCCTGGCACCCCGATGTGTAACTTTAGTCTCGCACACTGGCGATGGCACACTACCTGGCATCACATTGTGTAACTAGTCCCTTTGAGCTCTATTTTCTTTAATGGTGTTCCCCTCTTCCACCCATGACTTCGTAACACGCGGCACGCGTGCTTTTAGTTATGAATTTATGTAAATTACAGTGTGGTTCCGGTTTAACTATAGCGTCCGTGCTCCTGCTCCTTTCATTCTTTACGTTGCCAGCACTGTCCAAATCTCTTCTTTCTTTGGTACACTGTTATTGTATGTATTTTCTTAATGGGTAATATGCCTTTGGCTTTTAAAATATTCATTTGACCAGTAAGAGGCACCTCGTTCGTTGACGCAGTGATGCCCGCAAGATTTGAAAAGGACAGAGGGGCAGATTTACAATAACTGGCGGATCCCTACATATCAGTAGGGATGCGCCAGTTATTGTGCGCTGCGGCTCCGCACCATGGATGTGCCGCATTTACAATGCGGCGCACCATGGGGCAAAAATGGCACAGATGCGTCACGCATCTGTGCCGTAAAAGTGGCCCATTGCTAGAGTTGCGTCGAAAGCGCAACGAAGCTCCAGCAATGCTCTGGGGGGCCCTATTCTTACAATGCTGCTTCAATCCTTACGCCTGCATTAAGCAGGCGCAGGGTTTTGACGCAGCATGGGCCCCAACGTGACTGAATGAAATCTTGTAGATTTCACTCAGCCACTTTTAGGAGGCGTTCCTACGCTGGAACGCCCCCCCTGCACAGGAACGCCTCCTAATGGAGCAGGGCTTTACAACATGATGCATCTCCCAGTGATGTAACAGCGGTGTAAAATAGGCACAAGGGACTTGTAAATCAGCCCCAGAATGCCTGGGCTCTGCAGAATCACTGTGTACATCTGAAGTCTCACGAGGCGCCCCAGCACCTCTTCTCAAACACTATGGGGCAGATTTACAAGCCCCTTGCTCCTCTTTTATGCTGCGGTTGCGTCACTTTTGTGACGTAGCGGCGGCGCAAAAGATGCGCCATGGTGCAGTGTATTTACAACGGGACGCATCTGGGAGATGCATCATGTTGTAAAGCCCTGCGCCAGAAGGAGGCGTTCCTGCGCAGAGGGGGTCGTTCCGGCACAGGAACGCCTCCTAAAAGTGGCTGAGTGAAATCTACAAGATTTCACTCAGTCACTTTGGGGCTCATGCTGCGTCAAAACCCTGCGCCTGCTTAAAGCAGGCGTAAGGATTGACACAGCATTGTAAGAATAGGGCCCTCCAGAGCATTGCTGGAGCTGCGTCGCGCATGCGACGCAACTCCAGCAATGCGCCACTTTTACGGCACAGATGCGTGACGCATCTGTGCCATTTTTCCCCCATGGTGCGCCGCATTGTAAATACGGCGCATCCATGGTGGCGGAGGCATGGTGCACAATAAGTGGCTCATCCCTGCTGATATGCAGGGATGCGCCACTTATTGTAAATCTGCCCCAATATTTTAGGCACCCCTCTTGCCTTGTTTGAGATTATAGAAAACATCCAATGGCACAAGTTTGCTCATTCTCTTCTGACAGCATGCACACTGACCCAAGATTCCAAGTCAAGACAGGCGACTCAGAACCCCACTTTTTGACAGGTGCAGCATTACTTGTGTCTCCGAGCAGGTAGCGCCTTGGTGCATGTGAAGGGGCGCAAAGGAGCTGTGACTCAAAGGTCACAGATACACTACTAAATTAAACGCGTCAACATTTGACACCTTGTCTTGCGGACGTGAGTGACTCTCTTGCAGCCTCACTCCGAGAGGAGAGCAGTGCTGTTGTAATCTTAGCCACAGATGTCACCCAGAAGGCTTCTTGGCGCTGGGATAGCACCGTCGAGCGACTGCTCAGAGATAGCTTGGTAATCCCAGGAAGAATGTTCCCAATGCCTACTGTTGGCATACTCAGCAGAGAGGCCAGGGGTAGAATGATCATGGCATGTAAAACAAAAAGCAGCTATCCCGTTTATAGCAGGGACACCTTCTTCCACGCCTTTTTTAGATCTCGCTGAGCTAACGTGCATGCGTTGCTCTGCGAGGATTAAGTAAGGGACTTTCGGAAATGCTCCCAAAGTCTGCAGGCGGATCGGGCACAGTGCATGTGCGCCGGGCCCACGCACCATTTGTCCGCCTGCAGCCTTTGGGAGGACTTTCGCGGCCGTTTTGATGTTCTCAGTGAGCCGCGCAGCCACTGAGAACATCAAAGCGGCCGCGAAAGTGATCACAAACAAAGTGTATCACCAAACGATGAGGGCAGCCTTCGCCTAATCATTGTCCTTAAATATTCTTGCCATTCAAACCCAGCCTCCTCAAAAATTGCTTGGTGCCCTCCTGCTTGGCCTGCCATTTAATAAATGAATGACTGACGATCCACTCCTGCGGTTCTGGTGCACAACCTCCTTGAACATTAAAATGGTCTGTTCTGTGTATAGATTCCAAATCCCTCCTCATCCTCTCTTTGTATAACCTGGCTGTGCTCGAGCTCCTCGCCTCTCGGCATATACCTCAAGCGCTTCCTCACCCTGTGTATATGCCTCGACTTCCAGCTCACCCTGTGTATATATTCCTCAAACTGATCCTTATTGTATAAACCAGCTGTAACTGCCTGAAGCTCCTCACCCTGTATATATGCCTCGAGCTCCTATCTTGTACCACCACCACCAATAGGACCACTAACACCACCAGTACCACAACCACCACCACCAGTACTTCCACTAATACCACCACCAGTACCAGTACCACCATTACCACCCGGACCACTATCACCACCACCAGTACTAGTACTACCAGTACCACCACCAATACCACCACCAGTACTACCACCACTAGTACCACCACCACCAGTTCTACCACCACCATCAGTACCACCACCACCAATACTACCTCTACCAGTATCCTACATTACCATAACACAACGCAGCACAACGATGTTCTTTGTGGAACTGGTTTTGATGCACACTGACTAGCTGTCATGCGCCTCGCACTCATGAGTTCAGTGCCTACCTTTTTTCACCTTTCTAGCGTTTTAAAATCCACACAGTAGCGCCCAGAAGCGATTCACCTTCGATCATGCACAGTTAGACAAGCCACTTATTTGCCTATTCTGTCAGTCAAAATCTTTGACATCTAAAATGTCTATAACTCCACAAGGGTCTTCTCTGTGGCAGGAATTTATAACAAAATTAACTGTTTAGCTAGCAAGACAGCTCAGTGGGTTGAGACACCACTGCAGAAATCTGCCGAGTCCATGATCACATCACAGCAGAGTGTTGTCTCAGCCTTTCACCCATTTAAAGTTGCTGAAATGAGTAACACTGAGATGGAAAATAATTACTCTGGGGCAGGTTTACAAGCCCCTTGCAACACCTTAGCACCACCGCTGCATCACTTTTGTGACGCAGCAGCGGCGTAAACAATGCGCCATGTTGTGCCACATTTACAACGTGACGCATCTAGGGAGATGTGTCACATTGTAAAGCCCTGCGCCACATTATACTTGCATCAGGTATAATGTATGCAGAGTGGGGGTTCCAAGGCAAGAAAGCCTCGTAAAAGTGACACAGTGAAATCTACAAGATTTCACTGTGCCACAATGCCACGGTGTCAAAACCTTACACCTGCTTGAAGCAGACGTAAGGAGTGACACAGCATAATAGGTATAGCCCTTCTCGAGCATTGCTTGAGTTGCAGCGTGCTTGCAAAACGACTCCAGCAATGCGTGACCTTTGCACCAACAGATGCGTGACACATCTGTCAATTCTTGCGCCATAGTGTGCCGCATTGTAAATTTGCAAAAACAACAAGTGATGGACTGAATGTGGATCAATGTCACACACTCCCCCAGTCCAAAGATCTGGGCCCAAATCCATCGTTTTTTTGCACTCCACACCACCCTGGGTTAGACAATGGCGATATGCAAATCAGCTCTGACCCTGTGCCCCATGGGAACAGTCCAGTCCGAACTACAAAAGCCATGTCCTTCCCAGAATGGAATCAAGCATCCGAGGACCGGACCGGTTTCGAGGTAACACCTCTCATCAGCCCGGCTAGCTTGACTCCTAGTGGTGTGGAGTGCCTGGACTGTTCCCATGGGGCATGGGGTCAGAGCTGATTTGCATATCGCCATTGTCTAACCCAGGGTGGTGTGGAGTGCAAAAAAACGATGGATTTGAGCCCAGATCTTTGGACTGGGGTGAATGTGTGACATTGATCCACATTCGGTCCATCACCTGTTTTGTTTGCAAATTCGCCCTATGTGCGCTGGGGATGCTCAGACGTGGGTCCCAGGCACTCCACACCACTGGAGTCAAGCTAGCCGGGCTGATGAGAGGTGTTACCTCGAAACCGGTCCGGTCCTCGGATGCTTGATTCCGTTCTGGGAAGGGCATGGCTTTTGTAGTTCGGACTGGACTGTTCCCATGGGGCATGGGGTCAGAGCTGATTTGCATATCGCCATTGTCTAACCCAGGGTGGTGTGGAGTGCAAAAAAACGATGGATTTGAGCCCAGATCTTTGGACTGGGGTGAATGTGTGACATTGATCCACATTCGGTCCATCACCTGTTTTGTTTGCATTGTAAATTTGCTGCATCTATGGCGGCGCAAGGGTTTTCTGTGTCGCACAAGTAAACTGACGCATCTCTGCTATAATGCCGAGATGCGTTAGTTTCTTGTAAATCTGCCCCTCTGTTTTTAAATGCTGGTGATTCATGAATGCCCAGTGCTGTTGTTGCCACCATGAGGTGTGGAGTAAGACACCGATTCTTCTAAGCATGAGACATTTTTCTGAAACTCATTTAAATACCTTAGAGGTTTCTGACTGGGAACTGAAAGTTTGTCTCTTAGGCAAAAAACGATTCCACATTTAGTTTATTTTTATTTATAATGTACAATTCTACTACCTAAAGCCGAACTTCAAGGCCCAGTAACAACAATTACAAAAGTAAAAACTAGGCACCATAAAGTCAACAAAATAGTAACAATGAAAGAAAACAAAAATGACAATTACATCATGACAATACAGCGATGTATGTGCAATGTATAGGAAATCATGACACAAACTACGTAGTCCGGGGCAGGCGAGGGCTGAACCGATGGCTCAGTTTTGCCAGATTACAGCAGGTGCTGTCCGACCTTGTTTTTGAAATCTATCTGGTCAAGAGCAATATATTTTTTAGAAAATTTGTTGTTAGACGATATTTCCTATTGGCGAGGGAGGCTAAAATGTCTAGGCCCTGCCTAGAAATGTTATGTACAGTTCATTCCAGCAAAAAAACAATGGAATGAAATGTGCCCTTGGAAATTACCTATGAGAAAAAATATTTAAGCTTTCCTTCTGTCACCTTTTTATTTTCTCAGATCACCTCAAAAGCAGCAGCCCGCCCATCGAGTAGCACTTACGATTAAGTAAGCCAGGAAAAAAAACTGTGGAAACGACACCCTAGTTTGCATGCATGAGACTTACAAAGCGCAAAGCCAGCAACTAGGCACTATACTTGTTTTATACTAATGTTTTGGGGGTGTTAGTAGTATAGGAAGCGTTGGCACCTGTCAAAATCTGTGTGTAATATGCTGATCTGATGAAATGTGCAGTGCAAGAGGTAGGGAAAACACCCTGCAACCCCTAAGTTTTGAAGGACCACAGAATCCTACAAGTAAATGTGAAAATAATCCTATGCACACGCTGTTAGTGTTCAAACACATGTTGGCTGGAGTCTTTTGTTTGAATAAAAAGACAAAGCAAGAACTTTATGAGACATTACTAACTTTTGTGCTCCAACCTCACGATGAACTTGTATTGAACACTAACAGCGCGTGCATAGGAATCTTTACACTATACTTGTACTTTTTCAAATGAGTGCTTATTTTTTCCCTTGCACCCCAGCTCTTTAAGTAGCTAAACAAGGACTTATTTATGGAACCCCTACATTTCTTGAATCCGCAGTGTAATCTAGACACAGTGTTAGTGTATGTAACAAGGACCCCCTGACATACAAATTCTTTCAATTCCTAGGTCAGGGACAAAAAGATATATGAGAAGTAACAACCTAGGCAATTTAAGCAATTAGGTCAACTTGTCTGTACAATGACATAAAGGAGAGGTAACACATAAACAACTAAGGTTCTGCTTTTTATTGACTTAGTTAAAAATACATGTTGCATTAAAAGATTTGTATCTGAAGGCAGTTTAGACCAAATCACATCAATATATAAAAACAATATCACAAATTTATAAAGAAAACATAATAAGTGGCACAATAATACATTCGACGCGCGTTTCGGCGAACTAGCGCCTTCTTCAGGAATAGCCACGTATTACCTAAAAAGAGTATGCAATAAAATACTTTTAATAAAAACTTTAAATGTCACATATATAAATGTAATTACAATTAACATGATTCAAAAATAAAAAGGACAAAAGCAGGACCGTAGTTGTTTATGTGTTACCTCTCCTTTATGTCATTGTACAGACAAGTTGACCTAATTGCTTAAATTGCCTGGGTTGTTACTTCTCATATATAGACACAGTGTTACACTAATGCGGCCGAACAAAGTCAAAGCAAGCGTAAAGAGACGGCGCCCATGCATCAGCGTCACCGTTGCATCGACGCTTTCTTAATGATTTTATTACTGCGAAATAGGCTAGATTTTTTATTCATCTGCCCTTTCTTTCCATCGATCCCCTGGCAGTCAGTAGCGTCTCCCTAGTTAGGTCGAGCCTGCACAGCGCATGCGCTGCCCTCCAGTCATGCTGTATTCATGTGTGGACTTGAAGCTCCGCCCGTTTTCTACCCATATTTTCAATTGGCTCCTATTACTGTCCTTTCTAAATGGCTACTTTTGATTCGTGAATAGGTTTAGTAGTCCCTCCTTAGTATCACCTAGTCTACAATAGTAACCTCCCATGAGGACTGCCCCTTTATTTGTGTTGTTACTCTGTATGTTTTATTTAGTCTGTCAACACTATTTTCTTAAAGGATTTCTCCTATTCCACCCACAACATGCTTTCCTGTAACGCAGCACGGCGCCCGCTTTTATATATTTTTTTAGCAATGGCGGACACTCCATATTTACAAAACCAGCTTGTTTAGTAATGTCGGCAGCAGCATATTTACAAAATATGCTTGCACCTTTTCATCAAAAGGTAAATTTTTTGGCAGCGCAGTCAACTTTATCTATAGCGGCCACACTCCTTTCTTTATTTGCATTGCCAGCGCAGACCGCTTTGACTAAAGTGGTCATGCTCCTTTCTTTATTTACGTTGCCACTGTGGTTCGCTTTGACTATAGCGGCCGCCTTCTTTTCTTTTTTATCAGAGTACTAGCCAATGGCAGCGGCACGCCTGGAGTGGGCATGTGCTCATTTTGCATTACACACAGTAACATTCTTTTTTTATCAGCTTGCCCATACCAATGGCAATGGCGCTGTAAAATTTTCAGCACTCCGCAGCATAATAAAAAAAATTTGCAACGCAATAGGTCTCACATCTGCGAGAGTTTGAGCTATTGGCATTGTAAATGACACTGCCTTTTATTCATGTGTTTAGCTTAAACTCTCGCAAATGCAGGACCTCTTGGATTGCAAATGCTTGTTAAATGTAGCAAGAGGCGCTGATTTCAACAAGATGTGCGAGCTAAACCAGTAAGAACAATATATTCAAACTCTAAAGCTGCCTGGGTTCCCTGGGGCAATACCTCAAACTTCGTTTTTAGTGAGAGGTTTTTCTAATCATAACAGCCACATAGACCAAATATGGTGCTTTCTTGGGTCCCAGGACATTCAGAGGTCACTGGGCCATAACCGCATTGTTGTTTACCACCATTGTCCTGGGACCACAACACTGATGCAATCAGACAGTGACCAAGGGCTCAGTTTCAGCATTTGCCTCTCTCAAGGTATGTGTTGGAGCAGTCAAAGTTCCCACAGGAGTTAGGAGCTCCCAAGTGTGACCCTTTAAAAAGGATGTCCTAATACCTAATGTACAGACAGTTCTTGACGATAGTAAATGACTTTCTCAGTAAGTACAAATTTTACACTTTAAATAATGATCAGAAACGAACACCAGAATTGCCTAACACCTTCGGCCAGAGGCTCAAGCATCACTGGCCCCTACACAACCACACAGAAGGTGCAAGGTTCTGTGTAACACTGGGCCCTGGGGCCATTGTTCTCTTGTAGTGGATTACTTGTCTAATCTTGAGTCTTTAAGAAGCTTTCAGTGTTAGTTTCAGTATATTTGGCTTCAGTGATCACAGATGACGGGGTCTAAGAACTGTGCCCCAAAATACACCCCGTGCATCGACTACAGAAGTAAAAACTGCCAAAATGCCAACCACCCCAAGGATGATATGCCTACCCACACAATATTAATTTTTATGTTCTTTCAATTAACTTTGGAGAAGCGTGGCTCAATGGTTAGAGCGGCAGACCCTGATGCAGAGGTCTAGCCCGGGACCAGGGCTCAATTCCCACCTCAGCGGCTCTTGGACTCAATCTCCCCGGACCTGATCATTCTCGCCTCGGTGCCTAGTCTAATCATGGGTCCCACTCTGTGACTCTGGGCAATAGCTGTCTTAATCTCCACAACGGCCCCAGCAGCGCTTGGATGCCTGGCTTCACCTTGGTGGTGCCCAGGAGTGGACATCTCACAGGAAAGCCAGGAAGGGTTCCACAGCGGTATGAATACAGCACTACGAGACCTCTGGGTAGAAGGCGCTATATAAATACAAACACATTAACATTTCCCGGTGATGTTCAAGAGTGACCTGGTGTCTGATCACGATGCCCGGCTAAGGGGCACAGGCCCCTTCACCAGAGTCCAGAACTCCAGCAGCCACTAGCCTACGAAGGAGACAGTGGCAGGATAGGAGCTGGTTCACCCTGAGTGTCCCTTCAGATGGTCAAGTATATCCCCAGAACTGCTGATCACAATTTTCAAGTAGCGGGGGCACCAATAGGCTATTGCTATAGGCTATTGCGACTGTGTGGCTCCTGGCCGTCCAAGAGATGTCCTCTACAGAGGTCTCTTCAGCCAGCTGGGCCATAGCTCTCTTTGATGGCTCAGTCCGTTCCTCTTGGCATGCTCACTCCATCACCTCATGCAGGTAGGTAAGTTTTTCCATCTCTCTTCCCGTCCAGCAGCAGCGCGACTCTACAGACTTCCCAGTCTTGTGCCCAGTTTGAAGAGAGAGCGATGACACAGTAGGGGTTCTACTCATGATCTCAGCATTGTCTCTTCTGGTGTCAAGATGGCCCAGGTGGCCAGATCAAATGTTCGACAGAGAACTGGCTGAGGAGGTTTCACCATTTGAATTTTGGGGATGTTCCTCTAGTTTTGGCTGAGCATGTGTCATGTTCACCCCAATCACAGTATTATTTAGGTTACACCTGGTAGATACCCTCATCTCCCCAAAATATGCATCCTTATTGGAGTAAAAGGGAACTGGCAGGTGTCTCCTATTCCTCTGTAGCGCTTTATATGCTCTGGTAGACCGGTGTTTGGAGTCAGAAAATCCTGTCACCAAATCTGTTACCTGCAGTTGATGATAGATAGGGCCCCCTCCTTGTACCCTCAGAACAATACACACACACAATGATTTATGATTCTCAACTATGTGATTATTATGAAGGACTTGTGTACATAACCAGTGTATCAAAATTAGCATGATTGTAATACACAACTCAGCAGACAATGTGCAACTTAGGGTGAAGGTTAAAAAAGTATTAATCATATTTCAACATCCATCCATAACTGGTTAGAGTATTTCTTACCCAATGTGCCTATGACTTTTTCAGCAACCCCACCTAAATGGCCGTATGTTATGTTTTTGTAGGCATATTGTAGAGCGCACTATCACCCAGAAGGGTATCCTCGCACTGAGCGGGTGTGAGACTAGCCAAATCTTGGGCCTAGTGAGACTACTCGAAAAGCCAGTTCTTCATCTTCTTTCAAAATTTAAGAAGTGAGAAGGAGGCTCTTTTGTGTAGTGTCAGTTCATTCCCCCCCTTAGGGGCGATGTAGGAGAATGGTTTACTGGCAGATCTGGTTTTCTATATGGTGGGATGTGTGCAAGTAAAAGTCTGGTTGAGCGGAGGTGTCTGGAAGGTTTGAGAAAGCAGAAGCGATTAATGAGCTATGCCGTGCCAGTGTTTTATAGTGCCTTGAAAGAGTGGGTGACGAGTTTGAATTGTGCTTGTTTGTGTATGGGGAGCCAGTTGAGCTCCTTCATCGGTGGTGTGATGTGAATGCGGCGTGGGAGGTTGAGAGTGGTGCTGGCTGCCGAGTTCAGAATGGTCTGCAGCCTTCTTGTGAGTTATTTTTTTTATCCCGGCATAGAGGGTGGTCTCGTAGTCCAGCTTGCTTGTGACCAGGGCATGCGTGACAGTTTTACGAGTGCTGACTGGTAGTCATTTGAAAATCTTCCTCAGCATCTTCAGGGTATGGAAGCATGAGGTGTTGACTTGAGCAGTCATGTTGAGTTTGTTGTTGATGACAATGCTGAGTTTCTTGGTATGGGTGATGGGGTGAGTGTAGGTTCTAGTTCGGCTGGCCTCTAGGTGGAGTCTGACAGTGAATTGCTCTTCCCCAACATCACAATTTAGGTCTTGTCGGTGTTCAACTTCAGACAGTTGGTCTTCATCCAGTGGGTGAATTCAGTTATGCAGGAATTTAACTTGGTATGGGTACTGGGCGTCATTTCCATGAGGGAAAGAATGAGTTGCCTGTCGTCAGCATAGAAGACATGGATGTCATGAGATTGGATGATGCTGACTAGAGGGGTCATGTATACTTTGAAGAGGATCGGGCTCTAATAGGGTGAGGGGGATACTTGTGCAGTTCCGCACATAAGGTTGCAGGTGTCCGACGTTTATGGTGCCACGGTGATTGACTGGATCCTTCCAGTCAGGAAGGGACAGATACAGTGGAGTGTGTGTCTTTGGTTCCGATGTAGTGTTGGCAGTGGTCGAAGAGGGCAGGATTGGCAGGGCACGGCGGGCCCCTACTTCTTTATTCAATAGATTAAATTCCCCTACTTTTTAATTTTGAACAGGCATCCGTGGACGGCAGAAATAGCCAAGGTCTACAGATTAAGGCTCTGGTGTTTGTGGCCGTTCGGGGACTGGCGGGTGGGTAGAGAAGGAAGAGGACTCCGTCTTTTCATTTGTGACCAGCGAAGACAAGGACAGTGTCCACTTCTGCTCTGCTGCTGGCAGCTGCACCCCTCTCTCTCGTTCTTCCTCTTATCCCCTCTCTTTCTGTCTAGCTACTCCTTACTTACTGAAAACCGTGGCTTTTAGAAATGGTTCTCACCCTATCGTTCCTCCTTTCGTTTATTTGTTCCCCTGTGAAATTAATGTAAAATATAAACATCCATTTTACTGAAAATGTCGTCTTTTTCTGACATTTTTCTTTTCCAACGTGCAGCCTTTGGAATAAAAGGTTAAAAATATGAAAAATAAATAACTAAATAAAGCAAGACAGAGTGGTTGCAAAGTGGCCAGTTTGATTTTATTCACCCAAACACATCAGCGTCACTTTACAGAGTTTGCCAGTGATGCACTACTTTGGTTTCCTTGTCTGTCTTTGAATAGCATTGTTTTTTTCTGGGTGGGGAAGTGCACCAATCCTGGAGGTACAGCAATGCCTGATTAATGGGTGGATTGGAAAACAAAATGTGCCCCACAGCTCAGTGTTCATGGATGTGGTCTTTTTAAACTATACTGCTCAGGTTTTGTAAGAATATAAGCAATGGACATTGAAATGGGTCCCTTCTGGGTCCTGTAATCAAGTCATTAAATTTTCAGGCAAAAACACTCACTGATTTTTGAATAATGAGTGTAAAAGCCTTAAGGTAACCGTATTGTACTTGCTTACATTTCACATACTTTACTTAATCTTGCATTCCCTAGGAATGTTTGCTTTTTCCCGGATGTTGTAACTTTCTTTTTCAGGCAGCATATTCCTCTTGTATAGCATGTAATTTGAATTCAATTGCATCCAGGTGATTATAGCGGGCACAATTGGGTTGTAGTTGAAGGCAGTGCGAGTTTCTCTCAGTGGGGCAGTATGGTGTTCAGTGGGGGAGAGGATGTGGCACTATGGCCAGAGCTGCCGAATTTTGAACTATGGAACCAGATTCAGCCTTCATGACCAGTCCACCAGACCCTCTCCTGAGGGGGCACCTTCCCATGCTAGACTTTAGAAGGTCCCGCAAGACCTTAGAAGCCCTGGCGTCTTAGCACCAGCAGGTGGCCCTAGCGGTGGCAAGTGTGGGTCAATCCTTGAAGGCCTGTCCACCACAATCCATATTGAAGTTCACCCCCAGTCTTGGGGACAGGCCTATGAAGCAGCACACCCTAGAGTGACAGTGACTGTCACTGAGGTCACAGGACCCTTGAGAAGAACCGGCTCTAGGGCAGTGCAGCCGGTGTGACCACACCGGGTGCTGACTTTGGGAGGTGACGTCAGCAACAATAAAAATTGAAGATAACTCCGGTGATTAGTGTACTACCTAGAGAGAGATCAGAGTTTTGTCTAGTGGAAGTTTTGACTTGTAGAAAGGTAGCACAGAGGGTTAATGTACCTGCTCTAAAGAACATGTGCCATTCAAATCACAAAGTGCACATAATGTGGCTGGGTCAGTGGGCTACTGCTTTTGTTAGAGAGATTATTTTGTTACTTGCAGTTTATAAGTTTAAATCCTACCATAGAACAGTGAGCTATTAACTGTCATCTAAGAGCTGCATGCAAACTGCAAGGTATAAGTTAGGACATTAAGGTTTTCCCCCTCAATCTTTAATTATCCTGATGCTGCAAAAAGTGTTCATTTGGATAGGAAATCAATTCTGATTATTGAGGGGTACCCCCAACCATGATATTATGTTTTAAATTCTGAGTTTGTGTTTCTCCAGATCAATCACTATTAAACTATATGGCCTACTAGTATGGTTGTCAGGTGACACCTACACCTTGTAGTCCTTACTCTTATGTTATAGTGATTTACACATGTATAAGTGATTGTCTACGTGTAATGTGTGTGGTGTAAGTGCTCTGATACCATACACTGATATGAGTGATGCTGTAATCAATCTAAATGCTTCTGAGAGTGTGTGTTTATGGAGACTTGAGGGCACTGTTAAAGGGTGGTAGTGAGAGAATCCGTGGCGGAGGTGGTCATTGAGGGGGGGCACCAACAAACATTGTTGCACAGGGCACCACCAGCGCTAAAGCCGGTCCTGCCCTTGAGGCCTGTCCACCTCGCACATTGGTACCTCTATTGGACTTGTTTCAGCCCTTGTAGCTGCAACTCACCAGGGATCGGCAATGCAGGATTTGTTTGCACACCAAACTAAACTAAGTTTGCAAACTTCACAGTCTCTCTGCTTCATGCACAATCACTTTTAACATGTGCTGCATGCTTTGGGGCCACTGGAATTAAGCAGCGAATGAGGACAAAATTATGCCGCAGGGTTGACTAACTTATGCTGCGAAAAAAAGGCTACTGTGTAATACAGTATATTTTCTGATACTTTATTATTTTGACATTATTACACAGGCTAACAGTCTCAGGACAGATGTTCCAGTCTAACACACAAATACAGCAGTGTGAAAGGTGATCAGTCAACCTTTGAAAAGGGCCGTCCTCTTTGCAGCAACACAAGTCACATTTTTAGTAACGTTTGATCCATTTGAGCTACAAACAATTTATTAGTTAAAATTGTCAGATTATGCATCAGACGTTGTCATATGTGGCAAATATGGCAGAGCCATAATTATACAGAAAACATGTGCAAACTAGAATATTTTACCATTCATGTTTGAACTGATCTTGTGGAAAATGGGAGGAGAAGTGCTGATGACAGAAATTCCATGGTTCAGAGACAAATACTAACGATTCGACTTTTAAGAGCATCTGGGAAATTTTGTGATTGAAACATATCCCAGTTTGTGAATGTATTTTAATGTCAATAACTCATATGAAACCTTAAATAATCATGTGTATTCATTGGTTGAATTACATAACAATAAGCTGTAACTGGTCTGTGAAATACCAAACAAATACAAAAAAATTGAATGTTTTGCACATTCTGGCCACACCTCCGAGTCCGCCCATTGATCCCATCCTCCGGTTATTCCCGCCCTCTGATTCTCCACCCACAGTTCCCTTACCTTTTTCCCACCATTTCGACCACTGACTGCCCTTTGTGTTGGTTACATGGTGGAAGCCATGCGTGGCGCACCCTACCACAAGGGTTGCACAGATTTCCTCAGGTAGAGAGTGGCACAGGGTAGGTGCATTATTGACAACAAGGTCAAGTGCCAAATCATGTGTAATGAGCCTGCTGGACAATTGTGTACAGGCTTCGACAACATTTTGCACGGACGTTCAGTTACAAATCCAAATTTGCACTGATAAATCAGTTACACATAACATTTTATTTTGCAACCAGTCGGAGGGTCCAAATATTGGTACAAAAATTCCCAGCATCCCGGCAAAACGACATGCCACTTGTGCAGATCCCGAGGCCTGGTCCATAAGGTTTCGCACCTGAGCCTCTGCACTCAAGGCAGCCAGTAAAGTTACTGCGCTGTCCCTGCTCAGTTCATGATGAAGCCTGCAGCAAGTGCTTAATTTGAGCCGGTAGTTGCAGGTGCGGATATTCAGCAGGGTGGTTCCATGAGTTAAACACTCCCGCTGAGATCTGCTGGCCATTAGTTGTGCAGCATAATGACTCACTTTCAAAAACACACAAATCAGTACAGAGTTCCTTGTAAACCCAGTCCTATTTCTGCAACAATAAAAGTCTTAAGATGGAGAGAGATTGGAGATTTGTTTGTTGGCAGTTTTGACTCATCTAATGTAGCGCACAGGGTTAATATGTCTGCTGCAAAGAACATGAATCATACGGATGGCAGAAATGTATTTAATGTTCTAAAGTTCTAAATAAAGAATCGGCAGTGGTAAAGCTGGAACAGTAGTTTGCAGCTGTCAATAATTGATTAATGCTGATTAAGTCCATATTTTATAGGGACCTCAAAAGAAATGTTGTTCGTTTCTGTGAAATGCACAAAACATTTAGAAACTTCATATTATTTAATGCATAAAGATAAAGTAACCATTGCATATCTGCAGTGTTGCATTGAAAATGGCTTCACAATAACTAGGCCGGACTGGCAGTTCCAGGCATCAGGTGTATCTCAGGGCGACTGGAAGGGTAGGGGGGGACGATTTAGTTTGTGGGGGGGGCGGTTTTGTAGCAGTGCAGGGGTTTAAAAAACACTGGAAAGTTCTTTGCATATGCAGCAGGGTTCGGGCTACATTGCTGTGCCAAGATAACTCTGGTGATCAATGTACCTGCTGGGGAGAGATGGGAGGGGAGTTTTGTCTAATGGCGGTTTTGACTCATCTAAGGTAGCACAGAGGGTTAATACGCCTGCTGCAAAGAACATGTTCCATGCAGATCAAAGAGCAATATTTTATGTGCTTAGCTCGGTGGGTTACTGCTTTTTGTTCACTTCCCGAATTAAAATATAATTTTGCTTTTCACTGTCAGGATGTCTCATTTTTTGTGAGTAGAAGAGTTGGCCAAGCAGGACAATTCAAAAGGTATCCTTTGCAGGACACTTGATTACATATGTACTATACTATGTTTGAGCAGCTAGCTGGTGACATGAATATGAAGGAGCCCTTGTGGGTTTCTGGGAGTCTAGATTCTCCTGGAGAGTCCCTTGCTCTTCTGAGCCCTGCTTAACACATGTGTACAGGAGGAGCCCTGTATTCAAGACCTCAATGTGTGAGACAAAAAATACTCATGGATTTCTGAACAATGAGAGTAAAAGCGTTAAGGTAACATGTCGTACTTGCTTATATTTTGCACGCTTTACACAATCCTGCATTCCCTATGAGTATTTGCTTTTTCCAGAATATTGTTACTTTTTTTAAGGCAGCGCATAATTTGAATTGAAAAGCCTCACAGGGAGGGACAGGGGGCTTGATAGGTTCAGCATGCGGGCTCCGGCCAGAAGTTGAAGACGAAAGGTATGCTGTTCCTGGGGAGGGGTGGAGGGGGGGTGGAGGGGGGGTGGTGGAGGGGTGGAGTGGGGTGGGGGGGAAGGGGGTGAGATAGGGGGTGAGATAGGGGAGACACGTCAGGGAGGGCGTAGGTAGGTGCTAAAGGGAGCAAGTAAGTGAACCGGAAGAATCAGGTATCTATCCTGGGACAACTGGCCAAGTGTAGGTCCCGCACGGGAATCTCGAGGAAACAAAGTGGTTTCCCACGTGCTTTGAGAGTCCTCCGGCTTGTCTCAGTTGGGGCATGACTACCTGATTCTTCCGGTGCAGTTATCTCCGGAAAGCTATCATTGTACCTCACTTTTATTTTAATTTTTTCCACACACTAGGACGAATAGAATATCCTGACATAAGGGGACGTGACTTTAACCTCGGTCTTATATTATTTGCCACCCCCTTGAGAGTAGACGAGGTTCTTAGGTCCTGATGAATTGCCGAGATCCTTTTGGACTTTTTTCAAGGCAAGAAACATGTTGACCCTTCTGCACAACTCACAAGAACTGACACAGGTCTAATTCCCTCTCTCGGTTTGTGACTTTCCCAGTCTGTTTTTACTTATGGCCCAGACACTCCGTGAATAAATTCACCTTGGAGTATCTTGGAGTCATTTTTAAATCACACCCGCACATTCCCACATCTACTCACTTGACACAGGGTTGCCCACAAATAATATCATCTAGCTTCACAACGGCAAAATCGAGAAGACCTCCGGCAAAGAGCCCCCTCGAGGGGCCCATTGGGCATTGCTGTGCCGGCCCAACAAGGAGCTGCCCAATAATGAAGCATGACATCCCCAGGGGTGTGTGAGGGCCCTTGCTCCTAATTGGAGCTATCCTCGGACGAGTATTCTCTCACTTGCTCCCTTTAGCACCTACCTACGCCCTCCCGACGTTCTCTCCCCCCCCCATTCCCCCCACCCCATTCCCCCCACCCTCCAGCCCCCCAGGAATAGCATACCTTTTGGCTTCATAATCTGAACTGAGTCACATCCAGGTGTTTAAAATGGGGCAGAATCTGGAAGTAGCTGAGCTGCAGGCAGAGAGAGTTTCACTCAGTGGGGCAGAAAGGGTGTTCGGGGGGGATAGGATGTGGCACTATGGCCAGAGATACCAAAGTTGCAACTGGGGAACCTGGTGCAGCCTTCATGACTTGTCCATCAGACCACTCTCCTGAGGGAGCACATTCCCCTACTAGACCTTAGAAGGCCCTACTAGACCACAGAACCCTTGGTCTCTTAGCACCAGCAGGTGGACCCTATCAGTGGCCAGTGTGGGTTAACCTTGAAGGCCTGTCCACCACAATCCGTACTGAAGTTCACCTCCAGTCTTTCAGGCAGGCCTACGAAGAAGCACACCCTAGAGCAGCAGTTACTTTGCCACTGAGGTCACAGGACCCTAAAGGCCAGTCCGCCTCACCCAGAGGCCTTGTTCCAGCAGTACTAATGCAACTCACCAGGGATTGGCAATGCAGGATTTGCATACACACCAGACTAAGGGGCATGTTTACAAGGGCCTTGCGTCATGCTTGCAACGTGGTACATGCACAACGCAAAGCTCCATGTCATATTTTAGAAGCCACGTAAAGCCTCTTTGAATGGCTTCATAAATACGGAGTAATGCAATGCAGCACACACTGCTGCGTTGACTTACTGTGCGCAAGGGAGGTGTTGCGCCGGAGACTGGTTTTATAACTAGGGACCGCTTATGCAGCAGAACTGTGCAGCATAATGACTCACTCTTACAAACACATAAATTACTGCAGAGTTCCTTGTAAACCAAGTAGTTTTCCTGCAACAATAAAAGTCTCCCACGGTTTTTGATGCATTTACAGATTTACAAGGGCTTGTAATCCTGGGAATGCGTCAAAATCTTGCGCCTCCCCAGGGGAGGCATAACGAGGAGAAAGATCTGGGTTTCTCCTTGTTTTTTCCTCTTGCAAAGTGTGCTTTTTTCTGCAGCACCCACAGAAAGAGGAAAAAGCCTCTCAGGATTGGTTTTGTACAGGAAGGTCCCCCTTCCTCCACAAAAACAATCCTGCCAACAACACAGACACCCTTGCACCATGGTACGAAGGTGCCTGCGTTGGCGCTAGGCTTTCGCAATGGCGTCAGCGCAGGGGGGAAAGACAGGAATGCACCATATTGGATAAATACCATGCATTCTTGCCCTTTCCCTGTGATACAGGGCAGTGCAGCAAAGTAACTTGCTGTGATGCCCTGCGCCACCATTCCCATAAATATGACCCTAAGCTCACAAACTTCATGGTCTCTCTGCTTCATACACAAGCACTTTCAGCATTTGCTGCCTGCTTTGGGGCCACTGCAATGATGCAGCAATGGAGCACAAAATGATGTTGCAGTGTTGACTAAATTATGCAGCAAAAAAGACTGCAGTGTAATGTTGTACAATTTCTGATACTTTATTATTTTGACATTTTTACAAAAATAGTCTCTGCAAAGCTTTTGCCTCATTAATGCCAGTGTAACATGCAAATGCAACGGTGAGAAAGGTGACCAGTCAACCTTTGCACACGGCCCCCCACTTCACAGCAACACAAGTCACGTTGTTTCGTAACTTGATCCGTTTGAGCTACAAACACTTTTTAGGTAAAGCCATCAGATTATGCAACAGATGGATCATGTGGCAAATAGTGGAAAACAGCTGCAAACTAGGGTATTCTACCATTCATGTTTGAACTTCTCTCATGCAGTCTTTGTTGGGTGGTGTTTCTAGACACCTACTGAGCTCGCGGTGAGACAAAGGAAGAATTTGTCTAATAGTGATTGAAGAGGATAGTAGTTTGAAGGGGAGAAAATAACGGATTGAGATAATCCGAGGACCACTACCTATTTCTGACCCTACTAATGTAGGAGTCTCATAACTACAGAATTGATACATTTGTAATTTGAGTAGTAATTACATAGACTTCTAATATCATAGTTTTATCTCATTCATCTGATACTACTAAAAGAGTCTGCAAAACCTACAGGCCTGCGTTGTTTGAGGTGTATATATATTAACTTTTGAGTGCTATGTCTAGATTCAAAAACAGGAAACTAAGATGCAGATTTTAGTGTTTGAATCAATGGCTGATCCACCTGGGCCCTTTGCTACAACTGCATTAAATGCTGCTGAATGGATGCAGTTTGCTGGTGTAGGACTGCAACAGAACAAAGGCTGTGCTAGCATCAATAGGGCACAGTTCTTTCGGAGCTTAGCAAATAACCTGCGAAAAAGGACGACAATGACGAATGCATCAAATGTTTCTAGAAGCATAACCACAAACAATGACGTAATAGAATACAAAGAGTTAGTCCATAGAATGAAACTCCTACAACCAGTTTATTAGCCAGATCCAGTAGACATCTTATATAATGAGGTAGAATTACAAAACCTTTGTACAAGGTCGCATGTATTTTATACCAAGCAGTGCATCATTGGTTTCAGAGAGTACAAACAAAATAGAAATTGCATCCCTGAAAGCTTGAAACCATTAGTGCACATTATAGACACCTTTTGTACCTCCACTGCTAAATGTGAACGGGGCTTTAGTGTAATGACTAATGTGCTCCCACCACAGGGAAACAGAATATCAATCAACCGTCTGTCTTCTATAATGTTCATGAACATCGTGCGGCCTCCTGACATAGAATTTAACCCTGAATTTTATTTTCAAAAATGGTTAGAAAAAGGGAGGAGATGTGCTGATAAAAGAAACTGCATGGCTCGGAGACAAATGGCTCATGATTCCACTTTTAAGCGTATTTGGGAATTTCTGTGATTGGAAACATGTCGCACATTTTAAATGTATTTTAATGTAAACAACTTATATATTAAACCGCACATAAACATGTTTATCCATTTTTTGAATTAAATAACGTTATACGCTGTAGCTGGTCAGTGAAATGCCAAACATACTAAAAATTGGTAGGTTTTGCTATTTCTGGCCAAACCTCTGGCTCTGCCCACTGATTCAATCCTCGGGTTATTCCCGCCCCCTGATTCTCTGCCCACAGTTCCCCTACTTTTTCCCCCCACTTTGACCACTGTCCAAAGCCCAACCCCGCGCTCCCTGCCACTCGGTTATGTCGGCTGTAAAAGGCAGCCAGTGGGATCCAACCTCCTGCTCTGGTTAAGGGTGTACATACATCTCGCTATAGATTTCTGGTCTTCACAGCTGCTATAAGGGTAGATTTCTCTCATCCTGTAGCAAAGGTCTTCACGCGCAGTGAAAGCATGTCCACTCATGCGTCTGCCACGGGCAGGCCCCCATCTAACTTATTTTTCTTAATTTACCATACCTAGGGCCCGATGTAGGTAGGCATTTACCGACCGGTAAATGCCTTTTGCTATGTAGGGGGCATGCATTCACAGAATCGGTATTTTTACTGACTCTGTATTTACTGAATCAGTAAATACAGACTCGGTAAAAATACCGAATCTGTAAATGCAGATGTAGGTGGCACTTTTAAGTGTGCCGCAGGCCCTTTAGAATTCGGTATTTCCCATGTAATACTATTGCATGGTAAATAACGAATTCAGGTGTACATGCACATCTGTGCATGCACACCTGTGCCATGCGACACACATACATGCCCTTAGGGCATGTATGTGTGCCACATGGCGCACACAAGCCTGGAATCGGGGTGCTACAGGGTGTCAAAGTGACACCCCGTTCACCCTTGCAGGATTCGGTATTTACAGATTCGGTAAATACCGAATCGGTATTTCCCATTGATTCCTAGGGGCTTCAAGGCCCATAGGAATCAATAGGAAAAACCGATTCGGTATTTACCGAATCGGTAAATACCGAATCTTACAGATTCGGAAATTCTAAAATGAGAATTACCTACATCTGCCCCCTTCCTATTTACCTACTCTTAAATACCGAATCGGTATGATTCGGTATTTAAGAGTAGGTAAATGGGAATTACCCACATCGGGCTCCTAGTGTGGCGTCTTTTTGCCAATGCTGCACAGCATTAGCAAAAAGCGATTTTTTCCATCTCTTTGCCAATGCTCATTTGCACAGTCAACAGGCCCACAGACAGAAGGCTGGACGTACTGGCTTTGCCAGTGCTTATTTGATTTACAGAGCATTCACACAGCTTAAGCTGTAGCTTTCCAGAAAGCCACCTCAGTGTCTAAGAAACCGCTCTCGACAGAAGCACTTCTGAACGCACACACCCACGCAGCAACAAGGCTTTCAAGGCAAATAAACCTGGCTCCCACCTATGGAAAGAGAAGGGGAACAATAACCTTTCTGTTCTCAAAGGAAAACGTCAGCAGCAGGCAGAGGGAAACTGGCATGCCCAAAGACAGACTAACCTGTGAGATCGAACAATAGGGCTACAACTGGCAAGCATCACAGCCACACAACTGGCAACGCAGAGAGCTGCAGCCAAGAGCTTCTTCGGGCTTTGAAACATTCTTGGCAAACCCAGAATGTCCTGCAATGTGCCATAGGCTCACAATAAATGTAACAACCTGCATTGGTACTGTACCACCAAAAATAAACTGGCCAAAGGCAATGCCACTAGGATCAAGCACTAGTTAGACCGCTCCTCCTCTCCTCTGTGCCAATGTCCAGCCTGACCAGTTGCCCGCCGGGCCAACACATTCGCAAGTCAACCCTCACAATTCTTTGCAGCAAATCTTACCAGGCTGCTACGTTTGCCATAAATACTGTAATCACTCTGCTGTTTTTAGGCTAAATGGAAAACCTTCTCGACCTGATCACTCACCAAATAAATCTGCCAACATGGAACTGGCAGAGTCCTTCAGTGTCCGGCCTGCTGGACCTCAAACCTCAACTGAGGACTACAAGAGGAGGGAGCGGCATCAGTCCGGCTGCACACCAGGGCAGAAACTTTCCTGCCAGGAAACAACCTTTGAAGAAATGGACCAAAAGGTGGGGCGTTGTCCTCGACAACCAGTTGACATCCTTTGACACAGCACCCCAACCCAAGGACAGGCTACAAGACCGTTTTGGCATTTGCAATTGGGTACCGCCATGGCTGAAACCACCCCCCAACTAACTGCTTCCCCCAAATGACAATGTGTTTGTTCTTATTCCAAACCCAGGATTCCCCACCTTTATGAACATTGCCCCAAAACAGAACTCCTCCATAGCATTCACCTTGGATTCCAGATGTATGCAAGGACATCCAGCGGGTTTCCACCAGCCTTCCAAAGGCACCAATTCAGATACACCATCACTCAAAGCTACATTTAGGAGTGTCTCCCATCCAGTATACCTTACCACGCCTGCTTAGGTCTTCAACCTTTATCATTCCAGATTACCGAAACCTATGAGTTATGTTCACTATCGATCTGTTCTTCAAGGCTTGCCTCAAGCAGCTGGTAAAATTGTCTGTCACCACCTCCTGATGGAAAATGACCCCATTCCTACTCTTCCTCCATAAAGTCCCCTTACGGTCAGTGCAGACAATGCCTAGAGACTCGATGAGACCAACTCATGTAGCCCATTCCATGTATGTGTAAATGGGTTGCCCTCATCCGTCCACCTGCCACTCTTTAGCTAAGCAGGAGTCGCAATCAGATCCATCAATATCCCACCTCGTGGCTGCAGCAGCTCAATCTCTCGTCCTTACCAGGAGAGCCCTCTTTTCCATCTATCCAGACTGCGGAGGTTGGAGTGTCAGGCACTGGCTTACATTACATGTTATCTTCCATTCTCAGTGCCTCCCCACCCACTTCTGAATCCCTCCTTCGCAAGTGTCTGGAGACCACATAAAGAGACAACGACCATCACTGAGATCCAGGGGATGGAGACCTGGCTTGGAAAGCCTAGATGCCAAACTGCAAACACAATAAAAAGACTAAGGGGTCTGTCTAAACTGGGATCCCTACTGACTTATGCCTGCTTAGTCTTCTGGGATGCAGGTTGTCCAGATTTAGGGACAAAAGGCGGTCGCATGTTGTTGGTATGTTGCATAAAGCAGCAGAGCACGGGGAGGTGGACACCTTTCTACGGTTATTGGTCACATGGGATCTTAGGACTGAGCAAGAGGAGTTGGTGGAGACAGGTTGATCGAGCTGCAGAAGAATAGATATGTCTCTCAGTCACACACTTCGTCCCTCAGCCACACACTGTTCAACATCTGCATGACCCCATTGGCCAACATCTGCATGATCGTCAGATCCTATGGAATGAACATCATACCCTAAGTAGACAACACCCAGATGATCCTCTATCAGAAGACCCCTTCATCACGAAGGTCAACATCTGCAGGTGCACGACAGACATCGCCGAATGGATGAAAGACAAGTACCTAAACCTCAACACAGACAAAACGGAAGTGCTACACCACCTCCCCATGGAACAACTCCTGGTGGCCTCCAGAACTCACACCATTACCCATCCCAACACACCATGCACACAACGTTGGCATCATCCTGGACTGCGAGCTCACAGTGAAAACCCTGATAAGCGCAGCTTTTTCCACCCACTTCCTAAATCTTCGCCTGTTCCATAAAATCTTCAAATGGTTCCCCATCAACACCAGACGAGCCGTCATTCAAGCCCTAGTCACCAGCCAGCTGGACTACGGCAACACACTCTACGTAGGAATCACTATGCACATCCTGAAGAAACTGCAGACCATACAGAATGCAGCGGCCAGACTAATTCTTGACCTCCGTAAGAGGACCCACATCACCCCCACCTCAAGAAGCTACACATGCTCCCCACTCAGAAGCGATGTCAATGCAAGATGCTGATCCACACCTAAAAGGCCCTGATCCACCACCCTCGTGCATACCCACCCGTATCCGCCAGAACCACAGTGGAGGACGCTCCTTCTCCTGCCTTGCAGCGAAATCCTGGAATGACCTCACCCTTCACCTCCAGAAAACATCCTCTCTTCTGGAATTCAGGAAAGGACTGAAGACCTGCTAGTTTGGCTGAACCCCTTAGCAGCTCTGCTCTCAGCCTCTGGATACCCTCACAGGAGATTAGCAGCGCTCAATAAATCTGTTTTTTATTTTGATTTGACATCTCGCTATGGTTCCAGGCAATGTGTTACATTGAAATATATTTATTTTTCTCCTTTTTTTCTTTTTGTACACGTCCTGCATTCTGCTGCACACATAGAAAGAGGAAACCGCCTCTAAGGATTGCTTTTGTGCAGGCAGGTCTCTATATGTACAAACCAATCCTGCCAGCAACGCAGGCACTCTTGTACTATGGAGCAAGGGTGTCTGCATTGGCGCTTGAAAGCACACAATGAGAGAGCAGGAATGTGCCATAAATCCTAGTAGATATGGGGCATACCTGGATGAACTCATTTATAGAGTGCTCAGGATAACATTGTTTCCTGCATACCTGACGCCGCCATTTGACAGTGCGGCAGGTTGTCATCGAGCGTGGCACTGTCAAACGTTAGTAAATCTGGTCCAGGATGGTTAGCTGACCACCTTCATCCAATCCAAGAGCTTCACTAGACGCTTTTTGTTCAGCTAAGTAAACCTTGCATGTGTGCCATCCCTGTTCCCACCCTCTTCTGAGACTACATATAATTTGCAACCTAGTTTTCTACCCCTCTTGCCACCATTTGGAGCTGTCCTGCAAAAGCTGATGGCATCTTTACTACACATTGCAATCTCTGGTAGCTCCTTCTAGGCACAGTGGGCACACACTGGCCACACTGAGTCTCCTGTCGCACAGCACTCAGTGGGCGCAGGCTCCAACATGTTCAAGTTTGTTCACAATGTCCCTTCATTTTCAAAACCAGCCAAACATAGGTTACAAGATACTAAAAAGAACGGAAACAATGGTGAATAAAGTTGCAAGATGTAGACCTTTCGCGGGATGGCCCATCCAGTTTGTGGTGGTCACCCGAGCTTCCACAGCCACGATAAGCTGTGGTAGTGTTCATCTTATGCACATCCATCTTCTCACCTTCCTGCTCATACTTTGTGTATAAAACAGCAGTGCCAAACCTCAAACAACTCTGAGCCACTTCACTGTCCTCTTTGTGGGATAAAGGGAGCACACATCAGATATGTCAGAACCACGTTCAAGTCCCACTGAGGTATTATGAAAGGAACAGGAGGGAAAAGATGAGTAATGCCTTTTAAGAATCTATTTACAACAGGGGACTTGAAAAGGGGAGGCTGATCTGAAAGCCGTAAAAAGGCTGAAATGGTGGGGAGATATCCCTTGATAGTGCCCAGAGCAGAGCCCTGCTGGGCCAAAGTAAGGAGGAACAGGAGGACCTCTGAAAGAGGGGCAGAAAGGGTATCCACAGCCTCTACTGTGCACCATGCAAAAAATTTATTCCACCTGCAGTAATATACAGTCTTAGTGGAGTGACGCATGGCTGCCAATATCACATCACGAACTTCGGGATGCAGGTCAAAAGACGTCAACTGCCACCACTCAATCTCCACGCAAGGAGGTGGAGGCTGGACAGGTTTGGGTGGAGGACCGTCTCCTGTTGCTGCGACGGAAGATCCTCCTGGAGAGGCAGTCGGATCGGGGGATCGATAGCCACGCTGAGTAGCTTAGGATGCCATACTCTTCGAGCCCCGATGTTCCAGCCATGTCCAGAGGAGCAGAGCCTCCTGACAGAGGGTCCACAACCCCACCCCACCCTGTTTGTTGCAGTACCACATGGCGGTGGTGTTGTCTGAACACTTGCACTACTCTCCCTATGACGGAGGGAAGGAATGCCTTCAGTGCAAGCTGGATCGCCCTAAGCTCCAGAAGGTCGATAAGGAGCCGGGACTCCGCCGGAGACCAGTCCTCTGACCTCCGCCTCTCCCAGGTGGCCGCCCCATCCCTGAAGGGACGTGTCTGTCACAACTGTGTGTTCCGGTTGGGGAAGAGAGAGGGATCTTCCATTGACCCAACCGTGATTCGTGAGCCACCACTGCAATTGGCGTGCAGTGCCCGCCGAGATCGGGAAGGGATCGGACAGGTTGCCCTGATGCTGTGCCCACTGGAACTTTAGGTCCCACTGCAGAGCCCGCACATGACATCTGTCATTATCCACTAGCAGGATGCAGGAGGCCATCAAGCCCAGTAGCCGGAGGGTCATCCTGACCAAAACCCGGGATAGAGGCTGAAAGATCGGAATCATAGCCTGAATATCCCGGACTCGCTGCTCAGGAGGATAAACCCGAAACTGTGCAGAGTCCAGAACCGCTCCGATGAAGAGGAGCTTCTGAGAGGAAATCAGGTGCAACTTCGGCACATTAATGGAAAACCCAAGCAAATGGAGGTCGGCCATAGTCTGGAGGAGGGAAATGAATGCCTGGGGCGAGCCCGCCTTCAACAGCCAGTCTTCGAGATAGGGGAAGACTGGAACCCCCGATCTGCACAGATGAGCTGCGACCACTGCCATCACTTTCGTGAACACCCGGGGGCGCTGGTAAGGCCAAAGGGGAGCACAATAAACTGAAAGTGCTTGTGGCCTACCATAAACCGCTGTTAACACCGGTGGGCCGGCAGGACGGGAATGTGGAAATATGCGTCCTGCAAGTCCAACGCTACCATCCAGTCTCCAGGTTCGAAGGCAGACCATACCTGAGCTAACGTCTACATCTTGAACTTCTTCCTCCGCAGGAAGCGGTTGACATTCCTGAGGTCCAAGATAGGACGCAGGCACTTGTCCCTCTTGGGGACCAGAAAGTAGTGGGAATAACAACCATGACCTACTTCTGTCCTAGGAACGTGCTCAATGGCCCCCTTGGCCAAGAGGGCCATGACTTCCTGCTGAAGAAGCGCAAGATGGTCCCCCGACATGCAGTGGTATCAGGGTGGCATGGCTGGAGGGGTAGTCTCGAAGGGGAAGGAGTAGCCCCTTCGGACAATCTGCAGCATGAACTTGTCTGATGTGATGTTGCGCCAGTGGGGGAGAGGATGGTAAATTCTGCCTTCCACTGGCATTTGATGGGCCTGAAAGTCTGGACTAGGAAGTCTTTGCAGTGGATGCTGCGGGGTGGAGGTGGAGGTGGACTGACCCGCCTGCTGGCCCACAGAACCGCCTCAACGGCTCCCACGTCCGCACTGAGGTTGTTGCTGTGCAGGCCTGTGGTTCTGGAACGAACATGTTGGGGCACCCTTTCTGTGGCGGAGGAGGCAGAGTGGCCGACAGGCCCAAGGACTTGGCTGTAGCCTGGGAGTCCATTAAGCGTTCCAACGCACTATCTGTCTTATTGCCAAAGAGTCGAATGCCATCAAAGGGCATATCCATCAGAGTCTTCTGGACATCCCCTGAGAAGCCAGTTGTCCTCAGCCAGGCGTGGCGCCGAAGCGTCACCGTAGTGGGAATCGCCCTGCCCAGCGAGTCTGCGGTATCAAGCCCACAACGGATGGTGAACTTAGTACCCTCCCAAGCTATTGCAGCTGGGAGAGACGCAGCTGTCTGGGCCTCCTCCGGACAGTTAGGCAGCACCTGCGCAACTGTGTCCCACACATAGTGGGAATAATGGCACAAGAGGCATGCAGTGTTCACCGACCATAGCCCTAAGCTGGCAGATGAAAACAGCTTCTTGCCAAGGTGCTCCAGCTTCTTGGATTCCCTATCCGGAGGGGCGGAAGGGAAGGCACTCTGGGAAGTAGAGGCTTGGACAATCAAGTTCTCAGGAGTGGGGTGTTGGGAAAGAAAGAGGGGGTCGCCCAGAGCCGGGCGATGGCGTCGAGCTACGTTCCTTTCCACAGGAGCCCCTGTGTTGGGCCTGGACCAAGTGCCCAAAAGAACGTCTGAAAGTGCATCATTAAAAGCCAGCAAGGGCTCTGAAGAGGTTGCCGACGGCTGAAGCACTTCTGTCAGGATGTTAATCCTGACGGCCACTGTAGGGAGTTTGAGGTGGAGGGCCTCGGCTGCCCTACGCAACACCACTGCATAACTTGCTCCCTCCTCCGTAGCCACGGAAGGAGGAGACCGCATGCTAGGTCAGGTCAGGCGAGGTGTCAAGACCACTGGCATCCCCAAATCCTCTGCCAGTCCGGATCATAACCAGACTGTTGTGTGAGAGGGTCATCAGACCTCTCCCAGTCCTCCCCTTCCTCCGAAGTCTGTGAAATAGGTTTAAAATAAGGAGGACAGACATAGGGGTAAAAGGGTCCCATTGGCATTGAGCGACGCCATTCCGACGCCGGGGCTAAAACTGGGGTCGACGTCGGTGGTAGCACTGAACGATGTCGAAGGTGGTGCGGGAGGAGGGGTCGACACAGGTGGAGGTGTTATGAGGTCAACCGGTGTTGCACAGGATCCGAGCCCGGATCCAAGGGGGTCCTGCGGCGCCGAGCCGAAGCCGGCGTCGATAGAACAGAACCCCCAGACTTCTCTAAAGAATCTTGTAAGGAGTGTCCTCATCAGAAAATGTATGTTTTTGAGGCAGCTTGGTATGAATATGACCAGTGTCAGGGTTGATATATAGCCTCTTTTACTTAGGATCTGTTTTAGATGAAAGAATGTCTAAATTTGGATGCGAAGAAACATCTTTAGATTGAGTCACTGAAGTTTTCAGCGCCGGTGCTTTCGGTGCCAGTGTTTGCTGACCTTTCGGTACAGAGGGTTTCTGCTCCAAAGGCTACTTGGCTTTCGGCATGGAGGATTTCGGCTCAGAGCTGGATTTCTGTTTGGGACCGGAGGGCTTCGGTTTCAATGAGGACTTTTGCCGACTCGGCACCGAACTGCAAGGCTTGACTGGCTGTTTCGGAGCCGAGCCTGGAGGTGGGGCGTTGGAAACGTCGTCTCAGTGCCGACCTTAGCCCGAAGGCAAAGGTGGTGCGATTTGAGGTGGCAATTTGAGGTGGTAAGGGATCTTCTGTACTGCCGTCAACTTGTCCCTGCGGTAACTCTTCAGCATTGAGGTGCATCTCAAGCTCAGATTCGGAGCCCTGTACGGAGAAGGTTTCCTCCTCCTCCGCTGCTGCTGCTGCCGCCACGTCTTCTTGACCGGAATCTTCACCGAAGATGTCCGGTGTGTGTTCGATGCTTTGACTCTGCATCTCGACAGCAAGCCCAATGATTGTGAAGATTTTTCTTTCATCGAAACGATCTGCAAGCATCACAGTCGTCTTCGTTGTGCTCTGAAGACCAGCACAAGTTACACACACTCTGTGAATCAGTGTGTGGATACTGCACGTGGCACTGCGGTCAGAATTTAAAGAGTGTCCAATCCATCGACGAAGAGCTGATTGATGCGGTTAGGCCCGAAGGCCGTCCACAAAGCTTTCCGATCGAAAAGTCGATTCCATTGACCGAAATGATACGCGGAGAAGTGGGAAATGCATACGAAACGAAAAAGTCGAGGGTAAAGAGGATTGCACATCTAGGGGAACCGGAAGAACGGTTTCACACCGGAGCGCAGCACTACACTTCTGAATCCGAGGGCAGAAAAAAATTACCTAACAATGGAGTCGATGACATGAGCATTATCACCGAAAGGAGTTACCTTACCTCGTAACTAGGAAAGATTTCTTCGAAGAAAAACAACTAGCAAACATTTAGACCCAACACTAGATAGCAGGAGTATGCAAATCATGTGTATCTAAAGCACACATGCCTCGAACTTAGTTACAGGTAAGTAACTTATTTTCTTTTAAATGCTTGCACCATCACCTGCAAAGTAAAGGTGGTCGGTGAACTCCGCTCCGCCGGCACAGTTAACAGAGTTTTCAGCAAACACTGCTTGCCACCGGCAGAGCGGAGTTTACCGGTGGGAGAAGCTTGATTTCCATATTTCATTGTTTGAGGCATTGTAGAGTTCGATGCCAAAGTGATGGTGTTGGGTTTGTTAAGTTTGGAATGGTCAAACTATCTTCCCGGTTGCCTTGTTTGGAGTATTGCCCTTTCATTGGCCGCTCTCGTGGTTCTTTCTCATCACACTGGTGTGGGGTTGCCTTCTGCAAATCTGGCCATGTCATTGTGCTTCAGTGATGGATGTTGCAGTCTGCACATCGCAGAGGGGAGTGCCAACACTCCCACCCACCCCATCTGCCCTGGCTGCTATAGCTTCACCGCGTGCAATCTTTGGTTGGTGTGAAATGAATAAATGGAGCGTCCGATTATAAGGCCGGTCCTATTGGGAACTTGTGCTGATAATTGGTAGCAGTTTTTCGAATACTCCTGCATGGTGAGTAAGAGATTCATGGTAACTAAGCCAGAATACAGCTGGGTGAAGGGGATAGGCTCACCGAAGGAAGTGAGCTCTAGGCTCTCCCAAAGAGCAAATCCCCATGGCGGATATGAGTGGGCATGGGTGATCTTTCATGGTTAAACAATGCTTAGGTTGAATCATCTTGGGTCCCGATACGAAGCATTAATTTTAACTTCATTAAGCTGTTTCTCCTTTGACTGCGTTTTTCTTTCATAGGATACGAGGACTACAAATACAGGTATGAATAGGAGGCCGGGGCACGCAAAGTAGGGAAATATTAGAACAGACTGAGTGCCTGCATTTTGAAATCATTTAATATTCGGAGGATAATTCACGTAGTACTCAAACCCACGGGTGTATTTATTTATGCATCTTGTTTTGAAATTCTGCCTACCTTTTGGAACCGATTTCATACCGCATCCATATTAGTTCCAGTTGTCTCGGAGAGGCTGAGACTTGGTCTTCGGGACCCACATGCTTTTTATGAGAGAAGACTGCTTCCTTCTTCCATCAGCAGATCCGTTGTGGGAGCTTTACGAACTAGGCACAATTAGCATGAATCAGAAAATGCCAGCACCTGAACCACATCAGGGCTGAACCAATGAAAGAGCCCGACAGCAAAATGGCAAAGCTGTAACCCAGATGCGGAACACAAACACTGCATGGATTTACACAGCACATCGTTCCAGTCAGTGTTACACAAATGTGTTAGTGCCACAGCACAAGCAAAAAGATGTGTAAGTTTCTTTTCTGCAAACCGGATTAAGTTGCATTAAACTAAAAGGTTGTGTGAGATGGATTTTACAGTTGCATTAACAGGTGGATTTTTTTGACCATTTAAGTGAACACAAGCAAACACACGGATTTAACACAGAGGTCAAACTGTTTGCAGTTCTTTTACAACCTCTTAAACGGATGAAGAACGATGTTGGCGTGTTCAGTTAGGCTCGTTTCTGTAATTGAATGCTGTGTCTATGGCATTGGTATATCAATTAGGTATGGCTGAGCAATACTCCACCTCCTCGCGAAACCCAGCAGAATTTGGCGGCGTTTTTTGGTAACTCTGCGGAATTCCGCGTAGTTAAACTCCGACCAGGCTTACTGCAAAAACAATCATGCTAACTGACACCAAGGTGATATAGTCTGCTATTTTTCTTTTTCTTTCCAGTTGTCTCTACACGGTTTTGACTTTTGGAAGTACACTATAGATGTAAAGTCTATTTGGGGGCAGGTTCAGGGAATGGAGGCTTTGCATAGAGCATGCCTGATTCCACAACAAGTGATTTTCCTGAACAAAATTGCAACAAACACCACAGCTTGGACTTCCCAAGATGAAAGGTCTGAACACACCACAAATTCCTACATTTGCGCATTCTGAAAACTAGCAACAATTTACACACTACAGTGAGGATACATTAGATACCATGATGCGTAATGGTACATACAAGTCATCTTACCCCAATTAGTTTGGCCACTAGACACTAATGGTGGTCAGGCACACTTCCTCGACAACACGCAGGGTTTTAAAATGTGTAGGCCTGATATGCTGTACATGCAGTCTGAACACACCGGGTGGTAACAATTTACAGTGTTGGGAAGTTGTGCCTTGACTAGCTAAAATCCTCAACACTGTTTCAGGTGAAACTCTTCTCCTTTTTATCTTATGACCTGCAACTCAGGGACTTTGTGAGGTCATCGAAACCATGTCAAAAGCACTTCTTATATGCCATATACAACTAATTATGGAAGGTCTCGCAGCAGGAGGCTGAGGAAAGATTGCGAGAAATTGATAGGGTTAATTTAGAACAAGCTCTTGCAGTGGTTAGTAGTATGATCACCTTATCTAGGTGTTACTCATTGGGAAACATACTATCCTCAGTTATAGCCATTGTTCAACAAGACACACTGCGTTACAATATGGGTAGTCACAACTTCGGTCTATTATGCTATTGAGCTTGACATTAAAAATATTACTTTCTGGCCACTTGCAATGACGACATATCAATATCACAAGTCTGTTTTCCCCATACTATCTCACAGAACAACTTATACTTATGGCATGCAAAGATGCTAAATACACTATGTTACACAGAAAAGCTAGAGAAGTTACCTTTCACTGTTGCTAAAGTTGCATTTGGGGATTGGATAATCTATGGGCATATTACACTGCCAGTCCCAACATTTCATTTTCAGTACTTTCAACAACATCCCAAAGTGGGCAGATATGAAGTTAGGAGTAGGGCTTGGTACACAAGTCTTGTGAACTTCTTTTAAGTTTCGGTTTCGAAATAAGGGAACTGAAGTATTTCTCAGCGGTTCAGACTGTGAGAGTACTTTAAGCGGATCCCTTGTTTGCAAGGACATTTCATTGCACTGGGCTTGTAATACTTCTGTTGCAAACCAGTCCTATAACTTGAAAGGTTCCCCGGCTGCTGTGATACGTCAGACTTTCAGATTACTATCAATTGGGAATTACCAGATATTGAACAGTCAAGGTTGCTGCTGAATGAAGGCAGGGGTTGCCTATCTGGAAATGGTTTCTTGCGTTGTCACTTGTACACACATACTGTTCCACCTACATGTACAGTTATGGAGGAGAGGCTTGCCTTCAATTAATCTTACCACTGTGCATTTTGACACCCTGAGCAAACTGAAAGCCTTACTGTTCCAAGATGTAGCATTAACTTTTGCTAAGGAGATGTTGATCTTCAGGTGGCAAGGTCCTCTTCAGAAATACAGGTGCAACTCCACACTAACTTGCCACATTTTGAGAAGCTGGTGCATCATATCTTTAAAATGTCTAGTACAAATGGCATTGTGCTTTTTTTCTAAAGTATAGGCTCTGGGTTGGTTAGCACCTTCCAGGCAGCTTTCTTAGACATTCCGTCTTTTATTCAGTCTGTCCTTGGGATCATCTTTAGATGTCTTACGCTGATCCTGTTCCTGGTTGCTGGGACAGTCATTTCAATATTTTTACTCTGCAATGGATGTCCTATTTCGACTCAGTGCCCCACAAAGCCCGGCCCCAGCAGGCCCCTCATGGCCATGAAAAAAGAAAAAGGGATATGAGCAGACTTAAACCCTTGCTACCCCAGCGCACCCAGGCACGGTCCCAGTCGCCATATAATTCTAATCTACTCTTCCCCAGTCACTTTTAACCGAGACACAAAAACAAGGTGTCAAAAATTAAAAAGTGCAAGATTGTAGGATTCAACATAATCCAAGCAGTCCCGCCATATGTTCAAGCCGTCTGCCATTTGCATAGTGCCAGCTTAGCCTCCAGATCCAAAACAAAAAATAGCGGCTGTCCATCTTTAATAACTTTCAATTTGGCAGGTTCCCGCAGAAACACTTGAGCCCCTGTCGCTTTAAGTGGGTCAATGAGTTGTCTCATTTTCCATCTTTTTTACACAGTAGCTCGGCTTAAATCAGATCTAAAAAATATTGATAAAGAATCTACTGCTACTGGTGAATTGGGGCAAGCCTTAAAGGACAATGCTTGTCTCAGCAAAAAATTCCCCCCAAAAACTCAAAACGGGGCAAGGGTACCGGGCATTTGGCCTCTGTGTAGCAGGGGAGCCTGTGTGCTCTTTGAATTTGGCAATCCCAGTCCGATAGATCCAGAAATGCCTTTTGAAGTAGTTGGACCACAAATGCTCGGGGATCAGCATCCTCCTTACCCTCCGGCACCCCAAGTAATCTTAAGTAATTCCGCCTTTGCCGGTTTTCCAGGTCCTCAATTTTCGCTTGGCAAGCCTGGAGCTGTAGATCAAGTGACTGGTTAGTTTGTGCAAAAGAAGTAACTGACTCCTCTCTCTCTGCTACCCTACTTTGGAGCTCGGTCATATCCTTTGTGATACTAGCCACCGTGTCCGTCACTTCATCCAATGACAGCTTGATGCTAAAATAGTCCACTCTAATCTGCGCATGGTGGTCCTGGGCTGCACCCCGTTGTTCTTGCAAGGCCTGCAATATTACTGCCAGTGATGGCTCCTTCGCATTAAGCTGTTCTTCCATCTCGCACTCAACACCTAGTGAAGCGGTCTGTATTTTACTGGCTAATTCCTCACTGGGTCCAGGCAGACTGTCTAGGCTGTTCTGATTAAAGTATCCTGCCAGATTAATTAGGGGATAACTCTGGGATATCACTTGCTCCCCAATAACCTTGTTATTTTCATTACTGGTTGTACTCCCCATACCTTGACCCCCATTACCGAGCCAGATCAGCGAGAAATCAGTGCCTTGACCTCTCCCTTTGCCTGACCCCATTTCCTGAGTGGACTGTTCTCCAAGCCTCCTCCTCTGTGAGCTCAAGAGCTATTATACCAGTTAGCCCCTTGCGGGTCAATAGATTTCTTATGAGGTTTAGAAATTCTAAGGTCTTTTCTGCGGTTATTCTTTTTTTGGTTCCCCACTAAAGTATTAGAGGATGTTTGCGAGCCCCCTTGATTCTTCCTTGAGGTTGCAGCCTCCATCACAGCGCCAGGTGTATTTAAGCATTTATTTTTCGTTTTAACCTCTTTCGTGTTCGTGACTGAACCACGCAGTCATGAGATACGGGCGGCATGTGCTCATGATGTCATGGTTTCATCATGCTGTGGCCGCTCCGCCCACGAAGCACTGATTCCCCACCTGTGCGGGTGAATTGATGAGCGGGCGTGGTCATGACGGAACCACACTGTCATGAGCACAAGCTGCCCGTGTCTCATGACGGCACAGTTCTGTCATGAGCACGGAAGCGCCGCGTTCAGCACCCACCCCCACCGAGCCGGAATTCGTGCCGCAGCAAAGGGGTTAAGTTTAACACTCGCCTCAGATTGCCCAGAAGCATTGCCTTGGCACATTTGAGTGCCCTTGGACCCATCGGCCTCGGGACTAAACACATCACAGCTTTGGCAGATGCTACTGGGGCTCTCTCCAATAATCTCCGGTCCATGCTCATCAGTGCCCCTGCCCCTTGTAACAGGCAATTCTATGTCATCCTCTTGAATACCCAAAGACTCTCCCAAGTCCGCTCCCCCCCCTGCCGATTCAGCCTTGCAGGCAGCTCGCCACAGACTTTAGGCTCCTCTTCTGCACTCTCAACAGAGTCCTCAGGCAATAGCTTGCTCTCAGGATCAGTCTCCAAAATTTCTTTAGAAGTCGCGATATAAATTAACAATGCAATTGCGATAGCATCCGGTGTTTGAACTCTGAGCTCCCCCTCCGAAATCAGCTCCGCCGCCTTACCTGCCTCTAGGAGCTGCAATGGAGGTCTACCGGCGCTTGTAGAGCGGCTTTAGCACCACTCTTCAGATGGTCCTCTCCCTGCAGGGGGGCTTTTAAACCCGCTATCCGAGTAGCACGGGCAGTTTTTGCCGCGTTTTTCAGCAGCGCCATATTCCTCCTTAGCACTGTCTCTCGTTCAGGAAAGCACAGCCAGTAGACCCCCGATCTGAAGGAGCAGCGGTAACTAGTCGACCAGCAAACTCACCACCAGACCCTCCTCGTGGTCATCCAGTGCCGCCAGAGACTGCAGCCAGGTCCGAGCATCTACAACAGAATCTGGGTCAGTGTAAAAGAGGCTACACCCCATCTAAACCATCGCCGGTAGTTAATGAAGGTAAATCCTTCTTTTCATCTTATCCCTCACATCGCTGTGTTAGGATAGCCAGCCGGGGGCTTTGCGGAGCTGCAAGACACAGCAGCGTTAGTCCGCCATCTACCTTCCCCAAAAGTAAAGCGTCTTTTCATGGCCAGCTGGGGCCGGGCTTTGTGGGACGCGGAGACGTAAGCTGCCATATTTAGCGGCAGCTGTTGGGGGAGGGTAATTCCTTCTTTAAGAAACGGGGAGGAGATGGGTAGGTAGTTTTTGAGGGGGGGAGGAGAAGGGTGCTCTAGGGAGAGAGCGGTTTATGAAGAGGGAAAAAGTCAAACAGAAGGTTTGCAGTCTTATCTTAGGTGGTGGGAATTTAGCGGTTATTACTATTTCTGTTTTGAGGTTTGGCAATTTAAATGGGTATGTCATTGATCAGGCGTTTATCTTGGAATGTGTCTGCACTGAATAGGGGGTCTAAAAGACAATTCGTGAGAGAGGAGCTCAGGGCATATAAACCTCATTTAGTACTTTTAACAGAAACACACAGCAGATAAAGATCGGGAATTTTCTCGAACAACTGGGATTTTCGCACCCCACCTCCGGAACGTCAAACAACTCCTTCGCTTCAGCCACCTTCCCCGAGAGCTGGAAGCACGCAGAGATCAACGCCCTTCTGAAAAAACCCACAGCTGACCCTAAAGACCTCAAGAACTTCAGCCCCATCTCTTCTTCCCTTCCCGGCTAAAGTCATCGAGAAGACCGTCCATAAACAGCTGACTGCATTCCTCGAGGCAAACAACTCACTCGACCCATCCCAGTCCGGATTTCGAGCCAACCACAGCACCGAAACAGCCCTCATCGCAACCACCGATGACATCATGACCCTGATGGACAACCGCCATCATCCTCCTAGACCTCTCAGCCGCCTTTGATACCATCTCCCACCGCACCCTAATAACCCGCCTCTACAACACTGCGATCCAAGGAAAAGCGCTGGACTGGATCACCTCGTTCCTCTTCAACAGAACCCAGAGAGTCCACCTCCCCCTATTTCACTCTACGGCCACCAAGATCATCTGCGGCGTACCCCAAGGCTCCTCACTCAGCCCAACCCTCTTCAATATCTACATGAGCCCCCTCGCCGCCATCGCACACAAACACAACCTCAACATCATCTCCTACGCCAACGACACCCAGCTGATAACTCTCCCTCACCAAATGTAAATGTATTGGCATTTATATAGCGCACTACTTACCCGTAGGGTCCCAAGGCGCTTCGACCGCTGCGAAACCCTTCCTGGCCTCCCTGAGAGATGGTCCATTAATGGGTATCTCCAGGGTGAGACCAGGCATCCCCGGCGGTCTGGTGGGGCCGTTAGTGAAGATGAGGCAAGCTAATGCCCAGAGTTGCCGAGTGTGATCGCTGATCAGAGTGGGCACCGAGGCGAGAGAATTATCGAGTCCGCTGACCCTGGTCCAGAAACCCGCCGCGCCGGGAATCGAACCCTGGTCCCGGGCCGTCCTCTGCTCTTGGGTCTGCCGCCTCTAACCAGTGAGCCACACTACTTCAAAGACCCAACCACCATCAAAACCAACCTCCTGGAAGGAATGAAGGACGTCGCGGAATGGATGAAGCTCAGTCGGCTGAAACGGAACTCAGACAAAACGGAGGTCCTCATCCTCGGACAATCCCCATCCGCCTGGGACTCCTCCTGGTGGCCCACTGCACTGGGCACCGCACCGCCCCCCACGGACCACGCACGCAACCTGGGATTCATCCTGGACTCCTCGCTCACGATGACCAAACAAGTCAACGCCATCTCATCCTCCTGCTTCAACAGATCCCCACAGAAACCAGAAAGACGGTCACGCAGGCCCTTGTCACCAGCCGACTGGACTATGGGAACGCCCTTTACGCAGAAACCACAGCCAAACTTCAGAAACTACTGCAGCGCACACAGAACGCCTTCACACAACTCATCCTCGACATCCCTCGCCACAAGCACTTATCGGCCCACCTGAAAAACCTGCACTGGCTCCCCGTCAGCAAGAGGATCACGTTCAGGCTCCTCACCCACGCACACAAAGCACTCCACAACATGGGCCCGATTACCTCAACAACCGCCTCTCGTTCCACTCTCCTACCGCCAGCTCCGCTCCGCCAGCCTCGCCCTCACAACCGTCCCACGGATCCGCAGAGCCACCACCGGAGGACGATCGTTCTCCTACCTGGCCCCGCCAAGACCTGGAACTCCCTCCCCGCTCACCTACGACTGACCCAGGACCACCTCACCTTCAGGAAACACCTCAAGACCTGGCTATTCGAGCAGTAGCGCCCCTCCCTCCAGCGCCTTGAGGTCCTCGCGGGTGAGTAGCGCGCTCTAGAAATGTATTGATTTCAGACTATAATATGTACCTCTCAAAATGTGTCAGAGGGACTGACATCTTGGTGTCTAAAACATTAGACTGTCAAGTCCACAAGGTGCTAGCAGATCAAAGAGGGAGATGGCCTAGTGCTAAAATTGAGATTAGTACTGTGAGATGTTTTTTGTGTGTTGTATGGTCCCAATGTTGAAGATCCAACAATATTGGATGGACAGCTAGGCAGAGATAGAATATACCCAACTAAATATAGAGAGGGTGCAAGACTGGATCTAAATAGTATAGTTTTTTCCAGGAAATAGTAATTGGATGCCTATTCGATGAATGCTAATGTCCAGGGTACAGGGATTTTTTTTGATATTGACGTCTGTTGAGTGGAGGGCTATCCCGTAGGTACCCTTATATCCCTTTTGGCTCCTTTGTGAATTGCATTACTTTATTATACCCCTGAATGGATTGCCAGATGGTCTCAAGGCGGGGCTGGATGGTGAGAGATTCATGGAGGGACACGTCAGAACTGTCCTAAATGTGGGTTATTTGCAGCTGGCATTGTTCATGTTTGTTATGTGTCCTGCCTTAAAGCTGTTCTGGAATAAGATCTTAGCAGCAATTAAATGTAGACATGACAGGGATCGCATGCTTTCGATAACTGGAAAGATGTTAGGGTACAAGGAAGATTGTGGTTGGAATAGGCCTAGATTGACAATTATGCTGGTTGCCCGGCTGGCGATAGCTAGAGCCTGGATTTCTCCCAAACCTCCTACCGAGATGGAATGGTGGCTAATCCTTAAAGAAACTGGGGAAAGGGAAAAAGCGCTGACTAAAGCAAGGGGTATTCAGGCTCTGCGAAAGTATAGGTCCATATGGGGCTGTTTAGAAGAGCTGTAAAACACATGTTGAAAGCATACCGATTGCCATATGTATATATGGATGTGAAATATTTCAGGAAAGTTCCCATTGCTTTGTTTTTCTTTTGTCTCTCTTTACTAAGCCCTTTTCTTTTTGTTGATTGTATCACTGTACTCCTTGACAATATATTTTCAACAACAAAAAAAAGTCCTATTTCGAGATCAGATGGAGCTGGCACTACCTCATGTGCTACTGTGCTGTGAGCGCATGGTGCATTGCTTTGGCGTACCCTTGCTTCAAGAACTGAATGAGCATTGGTTTTTATCATTTCGCATTGTAGCTTCACTTAGTGCAGCCTGGGTTTCGCTATCTGCTATGCACTTTTGAGTGTGCCTTGGATTTGTGCCTGGGATCGCAACTGGTTGATACTTCAGACATACATGTACAGATGGACCCTTTAAAGGCCCATGTGCATAGCTGTCCGCTGCATATTCCATTGCTCCTGGCTGCACCCATGAACCTCTGGGATGCTTCTGCCCTGGATGGATTGGATCTTGGTTCTACGTCGGCGGAACACCGATTAGCTGTTTTCGCTACCTCAGCAGCGGCATTAGGGGTTAGATGGGAAAATTTGCTCAAAAATCTTGTCCTGAGGTGTGCTTTTGGGATCATCTGCAGATGCTGGGAACAGCAAGGTTTCGACTACCACGTGTAAAACATACACATCTGGCTATTTCGTTTCGTGGGAAGAAAACAAGTTACTTACCTGTAACTTTAGTTCCCCAGTATTGGTAACTTTCATAGATTCCCATGCTTTGTATCATTCCCCGTCGTCGGAATGGGAGTCTCGGTAACAAAAATACCATAGCTGTAGGTACAAAAGACAATGGAAAAAAGGCCTAGGCCTCATTCCCTTTTGTAGCATATCACCCTTTTTGTGTAAAAGAGACCAAACTTTGGCATCAGCCAATCAGAAGTGCCTCACCACTTAGAACCTTCCTGAAGGAACCTCAGATTTTCGTAGCCGTTGTGTACTTAGACACCATATCTGTAGTAGGCTGAGCTTTCCCCGGGGAGGTGGGTGGGCGCATGGGAATCTATGAAAGTTACCAATACTGGGGAACTAAAGTTACAGGTAAGTAACTTGTTTTCTTACCCCAGTATTGGAACTTTCATAGATTCCCATGCTTTGTATCAGAGTAGCAAGCAGTTGGCAAGAGAATCACATTTTGCATCGTACATTATAGCAATAGATAACATGACATTAGATACAAAATGTGAAAAATGGAAGGTGGGAAAGAAAGGAAAGCTCACCATTAGTGGAAGAGGTTCCTCAGGACAGCCTGTCCTACTGCTGCATCATCTTGTTGCAGAGATTCCAAGCAGTAATGCTTGGTAAAGGTGTGAACGCTGCTCCAGGTAGCAGCTCTGCAGATATCCTTAACTTGCACCCCCGCGAAGAGGGCTGTTGAAGAAGCCACAGATCTTGTGGAATGTGCTCTTATCTTTCAAGTCAGAGGTTTTCCTGCAGCCTTTTGACAATGTAATATGGCACTCGTGATACATCTTGAAACACCCTGTTTGGATAGTGGAAGGCCACAAACAGTTGAGAAGATTTTCGAAAATCTTAAGTACGTTCCAAATAGAATTTTAAGCATCGCTGCACATCCAAAGAATGCAATGCTTTCTCCGCTGGCGTAGAAGGTTGAGGGAAGAACGTCTTCAGAATGACCGGTTCATTCAAGTGGAAATCCGAGGGAACCTTTGGCATGAACCTAGGGTTAGTCCTCATGATCACAGTGTTCCTCTTGAATTGAAGGAAAGGTTCTTGGATGGTCAAAGCTTGTAATTCTCCTACACGCAGAGCCGACGTGAGAGCAAGGAGGAGAGCCAATTTCCACGAAAGATATTTGATGTCAGAACGATGGACTGGTTCAAATGGACCCTTCATAAGTTGAGAAAGGACCAGATTCAAATGCCATGTAGGAGGAGGCGGTCTCACCGGTGGATAGACCCTGAACAAGCCCTTAAGAAATTGCTTGATTATTCTGGAAGACCACAATGAAGGCCCGGAGTCTGTCGTTCTGAACCGTGACAAAGCAGCCAAATTGACCTTAATTGATGAGTTGGCTAGTCCAGATTTGGCCAAAGACTATTCTGGAAGACCACAATGAAGGCCCGGAGTCTGTCGTTCTGAACCGTGACAAAGCAGCCAAATTGACCTTAATTGATGAGTTGGCTAGTCCAGATTTGGCCAAAGACTATTCTGGAAGACCACAATGAAGGCCCGGAGTCTGTCGTTCTGAACCGTGACAAAGCAGCCAAATGGACCTTAATTGATGAATGGGCTAGTCCAGATTTGGCCAAAGACAGCAGGTAAGGTAGGATTTGATGAGGCTTGGAATTGAATGGATCAATGCTTTATTTTCGACACCAACAACAAAATCTTTTCCACTTAAGGCGGTAAGTTTTGTTAGTTGAAGGAGCCCTTGCTTGGGACAGAACTTCCCTAACCTCCCTTGACAATGGCAGGTTCATAAATTCTCGCTGTTCAGGAGCCATGCAGTCAGGTGTAACGACTGAGGATCTGGATGTAAAATCTGTCCTCCGGACATCGTGAGAAGATCCGGCAGAATCCTTAAAGGTAAGGGAGGAGCTATCGACAAAAGATGGAGCTCTGTGAACCAGAACTGCCTCGGCCAAGCCGGGGCTATCAGGATCATCCTGCACGGTTCCACCTTGAGTTTCCTGATTAGTCGTGGTATCAGAGGAATGGGAGGAAAAGCGTAGAAAAATGTCTTCGACCAGGCTATCAAAAGGGCATTTCCCAGTGAATCTTTATGGGGAAGCCTGCTTGCGTAAGACCAGCATTTCCTGTTGGTCGGAGTGGCAAAAAGGTCGATGTCCGGCCTGCCCCACAGACTGAAGACTTGTTCCAAGACTTCCTGATTCAACTCCCATTCGTGGCTGACCGAGGATGACCTGCTCAGTCTGTCGGCGTTTTCGTTCAGGACGCCTGGCAAGTGTTCTGCCGTCAGTGACATCTTGTGCTGGATCGCCCATTCCCAGACCTGCTGAGCCTCTAGCGACAATGGGCGCGATCTGGTCCCTCTTTCCTTGTTCACATAGTGCATGGCCGTGGTGTTGTCCGTCCTGATAAGCACTTGTGAACCTTCCAGGCGAGGAAGAAACACTTGCAGAGCCGGTCGTATCGCCCTTAGTTCCAACAGGTTGATGTGGAGGTGTTTTTCCTGGGGTGACCAATGACCGCTGACATGTAGGTCCTGCATCAATGCTCCCCAACCCTCCAATGACACGTCCGTCGTGATCACTTGTGGAGACGGGTCGTTTGCGAAGGGTAGACCTTGGGACAAGTTGTTTTGATCTGTCCACCATAAGGCCGCTTCCTTCATCTCTGGAGTGATTGTCACCCTGTCGTCGAATGAACCGTGGACTTGCTTCCACTGATTGTCCAGCTGCTCCTGCAAGGGACGCATCTTCAGTCTGCAATGGGGAATTAGTGGGATACACGATGATAACACTCCCAGTAGAGACTTGTAGCGGCGTACTGAAAGAGACTTTGTTTGTAAGTCTTGGGCCATGGTTTGTAATTTCTGCCTCCTTTCCGGAGTAGGAAAAGCTCGTGATAGCTTCGAATCCAAGATGGCTCCCAGAAAACGAGCCCTTCTGGAAGGGACCTGGCAAGATTTCTCGTTGTTCAGAGTGAGTCCCAGGTTCTGAAACAAATTGGTACATGCTTGAATCGCCTGCAGCGCTGCTTCTCTGGACGGAGCTTTCAGTAACCAGTCGTCCAGATAGGGGAAGACCTGAAACTTGTGTTTTCGCCGGAAAGCTGCTACTGGCGCCAGCACCTTTGTGAAAATTCTTGGGGCTGAGCGGAGTCCGAAGGGTAAAACCCTGAACTGGTAATGGCTCTTGGCTACTGTGAATCGCAGAAACCTTCTGTGCACTAGGTGAATCGGAACGTGGAAATAGGCATCCTCGAGATCAAGTGTGGCCATGAAATCCCCCGGGCTGATCAGCTTCAAGATGTCCTGGAGGGACACCATCCGGAAGGACAGAGAAATGAGATAGGTGTTTAGCCCCCTGAGGTCTAAAATGGGGCGCCACTTGTCGAGCGTCTTCCTCACCAAGAAGAACCTGGAGTAGAATCCTTGACCTCTTTGGCTTGAGGGAACTGGCTCTATTGCTCCTTTTCGGAGCATCTGTTGAACTTCGAGCCGAAGGAGACGCTGGTGTTTTGATGGAGTGGCTGCCGGGGGCTTGGGTGGAGGGACTTGTGTGAATTCTAAGGTATGCCTTTTCCGAATGATGTTGAGCACCCAACGGTCCGATGTTATCTTGGACCAGTTGTGAAGGTATTTGTTGACCCTGCCTCCAACTGATGTCTTCCTGAAGGAGGGTCCAGTAGGAAGAGCCAGGAGGCCGCTATTGGCGCTTGGACGAATCTCGTCCTCCTGCCCCCTGTTTTCCTTTATTGTAAGGCCTGGAGTAATTGGAAGACTGGCCCTGCCGCTGCTGGTAAGGCTGACGGTGTTGCTGGGAACCTGAGCCTGTGTTGGAATAGTGTTGTTGTTGGAAGGATCCTCTGTAATTACCACCCCTGCCTCTGGATCCCTTGAAAGGCGACTTCCTGTATTGAAGTGTCCCCAAGGACCTAGCAGTCTCTGTGTCCTTTTTTATATCTTGCAGGGTGTCGTCAATGAGTTTGCCGAACAATCCTTCTCCATCAAAGGGGAGATCCAATACTTTATTCTGGATCTCGGGCCGGAACCAGGTAGCTTTAAGCCATCCTTGGCGACTGAGTACTGCCGCTCCAGCCAATGAACGGAATGCAGTAGTTGCAATATCCATTGCAAAATCGATGATTTCCATCGACGTCGCCTCTCCCTCCTGTAAAATCTTCTTTGCCTCAGACGTAGATTCGGGAGGCAGCTGGTCAAGGTACGGGGCGACATCGCACCAGAGTTGGCGGTCGTACCTACCCAGGATCTCTAAGGCATTAGCCGCTCGCACCAGCAAACTTGCCATCGAGGAGAATCGTTTTCCCACGTTATCCAACCTCCGCCCTTCCTTGTCCGGAGGAGTTGTTAGTGGCGCAGAAGGGTTGCGTGATTTCCTCTGCGCCGCCTGCGAGATCGCAGAAGGGTTGCGTGATTTCCTCTGCGCCGCCTGCGAGATCACAGAGTCTGGTCTTGGATGACCTGTCAAGGCCGCAGGAGCATCATCGGTCGCCTTGTACTTTTTATCGAGACGCGGTAGCACCGGGACCACCGTCGCCAGGTGTGTCATTGCCTTTAAGCCCTCTTTTCATAGGTGATCCACAATAGGAATGGACCTGTCAGTTTTCCGAAAGGGTTCCTTAAAATCATATAAGAAACAATCTATGGTAACCTTAGGCATGGCCAATTTAAATCTTGCCGCAGCTTTCTCCATCAGCTGATGGAAGCCCCCAATGTCCGCTGGCGGGGAGTCAGCCGGGTCCGGAATTGGTGATGCGGGATTGTCAATAACATATTCATCATATTCCGTGTCGGGATTAGAGACATGATCTGACTGCTGGTCCTCATCCGAGGATTCATCAACATCATGAGTCCCTGGAATCCTGTTGGAAGGACGCTTGAGGCTGTGGAGAAGTTGGAGCCGTTAAAGTAGGTGGCACCAATGAAGCCGGAGTCCTTGAAGGTGTAGCCGGCGTTGACGTAACTGGCAGAGGTCTACTGGCCTTAGATTTATAGTCCTGTAGCATCTTATGCAGATCTTGCAGGAAAGACGTTGGCACTGAAACCATTTCCTGTTCAGGTTGCTGCTGCAGCTGAAGATGACCACCCTCCTCGTGGCCGTGTTCGCCCTCTGAGTCAGTGTCCTGGCATTTGACAAAAAGTTGGGAAGGACTATTGGCATAGCTATATGCATCTTGTTCATCCTCCTCTGATTCTTCCTCTTGAAGGAGCATGGTAGGTAACAGAGGGGACAGTCCTCGGAGAAGTCATCTCTGGCGTAATCCGCGTCACAGAAATGGTAATCCGCTTTTCTGTGGATAATATTGTCGGTTCCGTAGTCGACGGTTGTATGTACGCCGTCGAGATAGGCGTCGTGGACGTCGTCGACGATGAAACTGTCGACACGCCAGCTGTTGTCATAGTCACCGTAGTAGTCGTCGACGCCCTCGTCGACGAGACCGTAGTCGTCGACACAGTCGTCATCGTCGCCGTCGGCAACATAGTCGTCGGCACCATCGCAGCCTTCGTCGTCGACGGGGCTTTCGTCGTCGACGGGGCTTTCGTCGACACCCTTGTAGCTGGTACCTTCGTCGTCGGCGTCTTCGGTTTCTCCGTCGACGGCGAGGACTCCGCCGACGAGGACTTAGAACTCCTCTCAGAATACTGGAATGAAGGTGTTTTGAAGGCTGTAGCAGTCTTCTCACCTGTAGAAGGCGTAGAAGGTCCATCCCTCTCCTTTACACTTCCGTGAGGAGATTTGCTGGGACCTGGGCTCTCAGACTCACTGGGGGTCTTTTTTGAGGCCTTTGAAGATCTTCCCAAAGAAGTAGAAGGGGAACCCCTACCCCTTTTCACTGACCTTCTTGTAGAAGACATCGATCCTGCATCTTCACTGTCACTTGAGACAGTATCCTTCCTTGATTTAAGCTTTTGAAGCCATGTCAGGAGCCTACCCTCACGGTCCCGGAGGGTCTTGGTGGAAAAAGTGCGACAGATCTTACAGTCAGCAGCTTGGTGGTCAGGATAGAGGCAATAAATGCAGTCCTTATGCTTATCCTCCACAAAAAGCCTTTTCTTGCCACAGGTGGAACAAGGCTTGAAAAAGGGCTTTTTTCTTCTCAATTTCCGACATCCTGGAAGGCAGCAACAATCCTGAAGAGAATCTGGAAGATTCTGAAGAAAAATCCTTTTAGAAAATCCTGAAGTAATCCTTTTGAAGAGTAGAAGTTGAGCAGAGCTCAAGGAGACTCCCTAGCACAACGTGCGGTAGAAAATCTGAGGCTCTGAGGTTCCTTCAGGAAGGTTCTAAGTGGTGAGGCACTTCTGATTGGCTGATGCCAAAGTTTGGTCTCTTTTACACAAAGAGGGTGATATGCTACAAAAGGGAATGAGGCCTAGGCCTTTTTTCCATTGTCTTTTGTACCTACAGCTATGGTATTTTTGTTACCGAGACTCCCATTCCGACGACGGGGAATGATACAAAGCATGGGAATCTATGAAAGTTCCAATACTGGGGTAACTTTTATTCTGCCTGTCTTTAACATCCTAAACTGCTTTTTAAATTGACTATTTTACGCTTTTGTAATTTTAAAGTTTACTTTTTGTGCTTCTAAATCATATGGCAACTTTTTAAACCGTTTTTTCTTTGGCTTTGAGGTATGATTTTTAAAGGCTTACTTTGCATATGCTGCAGCGTTTTTAGCAATAGAGTTTTTTCTATTTGGATAGCTTCTTAGTTGACTTATGTCCTCGGAGTGGGTGCCGTTTTCCAGTTAGGCCTGAAGGTAAGCACTCCCATTTTAGATATACAGGGTCTTTCCTAAAACTGCTTTTACATGACTTGTGATACACATTTACATCCATGACAATCTGGATTAGTTTCTTGGAAACTACTTGCTTACAGAATCAACTTTGCAATAAGACTATCATGCTACCTTGACACTATGTACAAGGTTTATACATACGTTGTGCAAATGTGCTTGTTCTCGTAGAGGTGGCAATATAGCTATCTATAACACAAACAATAGCAGCTTAATCAAGATCTCAGCCCAAGGCAAGGATGCCTTCTGCTATAAACCTCTTTTCCGGGTGTTGGCAGAGAAGCACTTTGCTGTCATTTAGGAGGTCTCTACATGCGGATGCTTCAGTCCAGCAGCCTGTTGAGATCTCTATAGGGGGGTGTCCAGCTTGTGACAATGACAGGGATCTACATTCTTTCCCTTCCGGTAACAGGGGTTGATCATCCAGTACGGGGATTCTTGGCAGAACACACACACAAGCCCTAGACCCTTAGTTGAGTGGACATATAGTAGGAGTACACCAGATTTCTATAATATTTTATATGCTTGCATATTTAGGTTGTTTCATCAAGACTGTGGCATTTTTCATTCTGTTTACTGTCATAGTACTTCTAATAACTTTCATTTGCTTCTATTGATCATTGAAGCACATTTTATACAAGACCCACGTTGGTTCAATAAATATTGGAAATGTCCCACATACTACTTGTATATCTCAGAGTGAAGCACGAGTGAGCAAAAGGGTTCTAGATCGATTAGCACAATTCCGGGGCAGCGGGGGTGAGGAAGGAGTAGTTTCTTAACTGTAACTCCAGTACTGTAATAGGGGTATGCCTGTGATAGTCATAAACTGTGAAAAGTCCCGCCCATGTGCGGGGACCCGGGAGCAATCAAAATAGTCTCTTAAGTCGTCTTCTTCTGCAGTCCTGCATAGACACTTAAGAAAAAATGAAAGACAAATAATGCAGCCTGACATTAACAAGGCTACATTGGCCAGCACTTCATCCTGAAGTGAAAAGGATAGCCAAATAATATCATTACATTTACACCTTTTACAGAGTTTCACCACACATAGAGAAACTCCACTTCACAAAAATCCTTTGACATGATAGAGAGGAAGGGTTGGACAGACAAGCCTCATAGGCGGCCATTGTGTGTCTGGAAAAGGGATACCATGTCTTTAAAGAACCCTCCAGAGACCCTCAGTATCCCATGATGCACAGCCAAAGGCAAGTTACTTTCAGTTCTTTTTGAAGGTCCCTTAAAGCCCGGCATGTAGCATCCAGGTAAAACGTTTTCTTCCACTGGGGAGGAGGGTGGGTCACTTAGGACTATCACAGAGATACCTCTACCACAGAACTGGAGTTACAGGTAAGAAACGACTCCTTCTGTAGTAGGGGATCTCTCTGTATAGTCATAATCTTTGAATAGAATGGCAAGCCCATTCCCCCAACAACCAAACCCAGCGGTGGAAGAAAAACTAGAAGAGAAATCCTTACTGAGCAAATAAATTCCTCAGCGAAGCCTGCCCAACTTGCTCATCTGTCCTGGCATCAGAATCCAGGCAGTAATGTTTAGCAAATGTGTGGACAGACTTGCACATAGCCGCCCTACCGATGTCTGCAATGGGAACGTTACATAGGAATGCCGCTGTAGCCGCTTTGCCTCTAGTCGAATGAGCCTTAGGCTTACCCCCTAGAGTCTTGTTTGCCTTCCGGTAACATAGTTGTAAACAGGACACAATCCACCTAGATATGGATTGTTTGGAGGTGGCAAGGCCAGTCCTGACTGAACCGTAATTCACAAACAACTGATCTGACCTACGAATGTCTTTGGTCTTATCTAAGTAGAATTTCAACACCCGCCTCACATCAAGTGAATGAAGCAACCTCTCCGCCGGAGAGGACGGATGTTGAAAAAACTTAGGTAACGTGATAGTCTGGTTGACATGGAAATCAGATATCACTTTAGGGAGAAACTTAGGGCGAGTCCTCATGACAACCTTGGCAGCATAAAATACAGTATAGGGCTCCTGACAACACAGAGCCTGAATCTCACTCACCCTGCGAGCCGATGTTACAGCCACAAGGAAAGCCGCCTTCCAGGACAAGTGCTGTAGATAAGCCTTATGAATAGGCTCAAAAGGCTCCTTCATCAACCTTGACAGCACCACATTCATCTCCCACGAAGGCGAAGGATGCCTATTGGGGGGGAAATACCTGTATTAAAGACTTTTTGGAGGTTTGAAGAAGGTATCTGGAAAAAGGAGGTTTGTGAAGGGCATTTCCTATACGCAGTTAATGCTGCGAGGTGAACCTTAAAAGAATGGAAATTAAGGCCAGATTTAGCCAAATGCAGTAGGTATGGAAGGATGACATCTTCCTTGCAGGAGGTAGGGTCAGCATTGTTGGACGTGCACCAAATGCAGAACCTTTTCCACTTGTAGGCATAGGAAGTCCTGATGGATGGTCTTTTAGCCGCCTTCAGTATTTCCATGCAGTTGTCGGGCAAGTTCAAGTGTCCATACTGTACTATCTCAGGAGCCATGCCGCCAAACTCATCGATGAGAGGTGGGGGTGCACCATCTGTCCCCCGAACTTTTTTAGAAGGTCCGGCCGACATGGAAGCCGCAGATGGGGTTGGAGAGATCGGTGGAGCAGGTCTGTGAGCCACCACTGGCGAGGCCACTCCAGAGCAAGGAGGATCACTTGCGCTCTGGATTGAGACAGCTTGATGAGCACTGCTGGAAACAGGGGAATAGGAGGAAAAGCATACAGAAAGCTGTTCGACCAGTTGATCCATAGTGCATTCCCCAAAGTCCCTGGTTGGTAAAACCTGGAGGCGAAGTCTCGGTATTTGCTGTTTTCGGCGGTGGCAAACAGATCTATTTCTGGAGTGCCCCATCTTTCGAATAAGTTTCCTAGCACCTCGTCGTTTAAGACCCACTTGTGGTTCTCCTGAACGAGATTGCTGAGAGCGTCCGCCTGAGGATTCTGTACACCTGGTAGATGGGTAGCCGTTATCGTCAGTCCTCTGGCTAGCAGCCAGTACCAGATCGCTTGCGCTTCCAGAGACAGTGTGCGCGATCAAGCCCTGCTGCTTGTTGAGGTAATACATTGTGGTCGTATTGTCCGTCTGTACAAGCAGGGAGCTGGTCCAGAAAGACGGATGAAAGGCTTTCAGCGCCAAATAAATAGCTCTGAGTTCCAGAAAATTGATATGTGGATTCCGCCTGAGACCACGTTCCTTGGATCTGCAGATGACCCGAATGCGCTCCCCAGCCCTGGAGAGAAGCATCCGTCACAATGGTCTGTATTGAAATATCCTTGTGGAATGGAACCCGTTTGCGGAGATTCTCTGCTTAACACCACCACTTCAGGGATTGCTGAGTGCCGAGTGTGTGATCCTGTCCTCCCAGCTCCCCAGTTTCTGGTCCCATTAATCCTCCATGACATTCTTGCAGTAGTCTCATGTGGAGGCGTGCATGTGGTGTGAGGAAGATGCAAGAAGCCATCGACCCCAGGAGAGACGACACTGCTCTCACTGTCGTTGATAAAACAGACACGAGTCTGAGCCTTCCAAAGGATCGATAAGAGTCGCTCCTTGGAAGGACCTACGCTTGCTCTTGAGTGTATTGATGGAGGCTTCCAAGTACTGCAGACACTGAACAGGAGGTAGAATGGACTTGGACATGTTGATATGCAGACCCAGTTGGTACAACAGAACAGCTGTCCTGTTGGAATGCAATTGCGCTTCTTGGAAGGTGGAGGCTTTGATCAACCAGTCGTACAGGTACGGGTAGACAAACACCTTGTTCTTTCCTCAAGTGCTCTGCCACCACCGCCATGCATTTCGAAAACGTGCTGGATGCAGATTTCAGACCAAACGGAAGTACGGTGTACTGATAGTGGTTGTTGCAGACTAGGAAGCGCAGGAACTTCGATGTTTCTGTGCAATGGGCACATGGAAGTACGCATCTTGCAGATCTACTGCGCAAAGCCAGTCTCTTCGATGCAGCTGAGGATAAATCTGGTGCAAGGACAGCATGCAACATTTTTCCCTGCGAATCCATTTTTTTGCTTGTCGCAAATCCAGAATGGGCCTGAAGAACGAAACAGTAGTTAGTATTAGATTCCTTACCTTAGAATATCCCCAGGTCAGACTGGATCCGGAAATATTTGCGTAGCAGTACCCTTGCCCGTCAGTAGGCATCATCCACGGGTCCGCGTCAGTCGTTGGCGCCGTAATGACGTCGGAGTACTTAGACGCCGCCTCCACACGCTGATGTCAGTTCTTAGATACAGCTTTTCTGCGCCAGAAACGCAGAGCCATGTTAAAAACCAACACTGGTGCCATTGAAACTAGGGCCCTGAAAGGGGATGACCTTAACCCTAGATATCGGTTCACAGAATGGAGAGGATGGGTGAGGCGGTAAGGAATCTAATACTAACTACTGTTTCTTACAGATATATCGTTACCAAAGGTAACTTGTTCATCTGAAAGAAACAGGTTAGTATTAGATTCCTTACCTTAGAATAGATACCCCAGCAATACCAACCCCGGTGGTGGGTCTGCGAACCAATGATCACACCAGAAAGTCCTGGAGGACAGAACGGTCCAACAGGAGGCTCCTTCTTAGCCAAGGAGTAGCATGCCTTGATGCACAGGACGACCCACCGAGAGAATGGTCCGTTTGTGCACCGCTCGTCCCTTCTTAGCGCCCACGTAACCAAGAAAGAGTTGGTCATCCACCCGGAACTGGCGTGTGCGATCCAAATAGAAAGATAGCGCACGTTATGGGTCCAGACAGTGGAGCCGCTCTTCCTCTTTAGTGGGATGCGAAGGCGGAAAGAAGGTGGGCAAGGTGATAGACTGCCCGATGTGGAAGGCCGTGACCACCTTGGGCAGGAAAGATTGTCTAGTCCGCAACACAACCATGTCCGGATGGACAGAAAGGAAAGGAGGCTTGGATGAAAGAGCCTGGAGCTCACTCACTCTCCTGGCAGAGGTGATGGCAACCAGAAAAGCAGTCTTCAGAGTAAGAAGGCGGAGAGGACAGTTGTGAAGTGGCTCAAAGGGATCGCACATCAGATAGGTAAGAACAAGGTTCAAGTCCCACTGAGGCATCACAAACTGAACAGGGGGAAACAGGTGTGTGACGCCTTTCAGAAAACGAGTTACAATAGGGGACTTGAACATAGATGGTTGATCAGGCAGCCTCAGAAAGGCTGAAAGGGCAGAATGGTAGCCCTTGATCGTGCCCAGAGCAGAGCCCTGCTGGGCAAGAGAAAGAAGGAAGAGCACCACAGAAAGAGGGGCAGAGAGAGGATCCACAGCCTTTGCTGTGCACCATGCCACAAATCTGTTCCACCTGCAGGAGTATACCAACCTTGTGGAGGGACGCCTGGCTGCCAGAACAACATTACAGACTTCAGGAGGCAAGTCAAATGGCCTCAACTGTCGCCGCTCAATCTCCAAGCATGGAGGTGGAGACTGGACAGGTTCGGGTGGAGGACCATCCCCTGCTGCTGCAACAGAAGGTAGTCCTGAAGAGGCAGACGAACCAGGGGATCGACTGACATACTGAGTAGCCTGGGATACCAGTACCTTCGTGCCCAGTCTGGAGCCACAAGGATGACTTGGGCCCGGTCGAGTTTGATCTTCAGCACTCTGGGCAGAAGTGGTATAGGTGTACAACAGACCGCAAATCCACTCGCGACGAAAAGAGTCTCCGACCGAGTGCCGCCTTGGAAATTCCAACACGCAGAACTGATGACATTGCGCGTTCTCTTCGGTGGTGAATAGATCTAACCAAGGCTCTCCCCACTGCAGAAAGAGACCATGCGCCATGTCAGAGTTCAGACGCCATTCGTGATCCATCATGCACCGGCGGCTGAGTTCGTCCGCCCTGGCGTTCAGAGAACCTGCCAGGTGTTGAACCACCAGGGTCACACCCTGATGTTCCAGCCACTGCCAGAGGCGCAGGGCCTCCTGGCAGAGGGTCCATGACCCCACCTCGCCCTGTTTGTTGCAGTACCACATGGCGGTGGTGTTGTTGTCCGTGAACACCTGCACTACACTCCCCCGGACAGAGGGGAGGAATGCCTTCAGTGCTAGACGAATCGCCCGCAGCTCAAAAAGGTGGATACGGAGCCGGGGCTCCGCCGGAGACCAGAGGCCTCTGATCTCCGCCTCTCCCATGTGGCCTCCCCAGCCCTGGAGGGACGCGTCCGTCACAACTACGTGCTCCGGTTGGGGAAGGAAGAGGGATCTGCCGCTGACCCAATTGCGGTCCGTGAGCCACCACTGCAGCTGTCTCGCAGTGCCCTTCGAGATCAAGACATGGTCGGACAGGTTGCCCTGATGCTGGGCCCACTGAAAGTTCAGGTCCCACTGCAGAGCCCGCATCTGCCATCGGGAGTGATGCACCAGAAGGATGCAGGAGGCCATCAGCCCCAGAAGCCGCAGCGTCAACCTGACCGAGACTCGGGATAAAGGCTGAAAGATCGGAATCAGAGCCTGAATATCCCGAACCCGCTGTTCGGGAGGATAAACCCGAAACTGTGCAGAGTCGAGAACCGCTCTGATGAAGAGGAGCTTCTGGGAGGGGCACAGGTGTGACTTCGGCACATTGATGGAGAACCCCAGCTGGTGCAGGAGGTCTGCCGTCGTCTAGAGGTGGCTGACGACTATCCGTGGCGAGCCCGGCTTTAACAACCAGTCGTCGGGGTAGGGGAAGACAAACTCCTGACCTGCGCAGATGAGCTGCGACCACCGCCATCACCTTCGTGAACAACCGTGGGGCGCTGGTAAGGCCGAAGGGGAGCACGGTAAACTGAAAGGGCTTGTGGCCTACCGTGAACCGCAGGTAGCGCCGGCAGGACGGGGATGTGGGAATAAGCGTCCTGCAAGTCCAACGCTACCATCCAGTCTCCTAGGTCCAGGGCAGCTAAGACCTGAGCCAGTGTCAGCATTTTGAACTTCTCCTTCCAGAGGAAGCCGTTGACGTTCCGTAGATCCAAGATAGGGCGTAGGCCCCCTTTGCCCTTCTTGGGTACCATAAAGTAAAGGGAGTAGCAACCACACCCTACTTCTGGCCCAGGAACGCACTCAATGGCCCCCTTGGCCAAGAGGGCCGTAACTTCCTCCTGCAGAAGTCGCAAGTGATCCCCCAACACGCGGTGGTATTGCGGTGACATGGCTGGAGTGGTCGTCTCGAAGGGGAGGGAGTAGCCCCTTTGGACGATTTGCAGCACCCACCTGTTCGATGTGACAGTGCGCCAGTGGAGGAGGTGATGGCGAACCCTGACCCCCACTGGCGTCACATGGGCCTGAAAGCACGGACTAGGAGGGTTTTGAGGCAGATGCTGCAGGGGTAGGTGTGGACTGGCTTCGCCGTTGTCCCTGACCGCCGCCACAGCGGTTTCCACAGCCGCCACCGCGTTGGAAATTAGTCTGCGGTGCGTGGCTGGCAGCACGTGTGGGGGCGCCCCTTCCTTGGCCACGGAAGGAGCAAAAGGCACCAGTTTGCTGGCGCAGGGCCGAGAGGCCCAAGGACTTGGCCGTAGCCCTGGAGTCCTTAAAGCGCTCAAGCGCATGGTCTGCCTTGTCGCCAAAAAGGAGACGCCCATCAAACGGCATGTCCATGAGTGTATTCTGGACATCGGCCGAAAAGTTGGCGGACCTCAACCAGGCGTGACGACGAATTGCCACAGTCGTTGCCATCGTTCTGCCCAGTGAGTCGGTGGTATCCAGCCCACATAGGATGGAAAAACGTGCTGCAATTCGACCCTCCGCAAGGGCTTGGGTGAGTTTAGCCTTGACCTCCACCAGGCATTGTGCCAGCACGTCCGCGACCGTGTCCCACAGAGAGTGGGTGTAGCGGCCCAAGAGGCATGCAGTGTTGGAAGACCGCAGTCTCTAACTCAGGGAGGAGAATACCTTCTTGCCGTATTGCTCATACCTCTTGGATTCCGGATCGGGTGGAGCCGACGAGAATGCGTTCTGGGAGTTGGAGGCCTGGATGACCAGGCTCCCGGGGGGGGGGGGAACCAAGTGCCCAAAAGAACGTCAGTCAAGGCCTCATTAAACAGCAGCAGAGGCTCAGCCGAGCTTGACTGCGGTTTAAGGACCTCAGTGAGGAGGTTAGTCCTCACGGCCGCGACGGGGGGCCCAAGGCTTTGGCCGCCCGCTTAAGCACCACACTGTAGGTTGCCCCCTCCTCCGTAGCCACGGTAGGAGGCGAGAAAAAGCCAGTGCCTTGGCATCCCCAAGTCCACCTGTCCAGTCCTCTTGGGACTGACACTCCCTCAGACCCCTCCCAATACTCCTCATCACCCATTTCCTGATAATCAGGGTTGTCAAAGGATGGGGCCGGTTCATTGAAGTAGAACTCTCCAAGCGCGTCAAGAGCAGCGCCGTGACGACGCCGGAACCGGATCGAGTGAGGCATCGGGGACAGCGTCGCCCATAGGCGGCGCCGGAGGGGACACCCTGGGGACCGGCGAGGTAGTCAGGTCAACCGGCGACGACCCGGATCCGGAAGCGGACCCAGCAGAGCCCTGCGGCACCGAAGCACTCTACCCGCTAGGGCCTCCAGACGGGTCCGCTGGGCCCGAAGGCTCCACGGAGCCCGGAGGAGAGAGGGACCTCATGGCCATGAGGAAGCGCTCGATCTCCTCCGGCGTCGCTTGCTGCCCAGGGACCGGAGGGTATGGGGCAGGCTGCAACTCCGACGGAGCCGCGTGGGCAGTGTCGCGCGAGAGTCGGGGAGGGTGGGAGTCGGAAGAGCGATGACGTCTCTTCGACTTCTTGTGCTTACCTGACAACTTCGAATCTGAAGAGTGATGTCGACTCCCAGAGCTATGATGGCTCCGGCCCCGCGACCGGTCCCTCGACCTCCGTCCGGACCGGGACCTCTTGTGGCGCGGGGCCGACTGCCGGAGCTCGAGCCGCTTGGGGGACCGCTCACGCCTAGCTTTCGATGTCAGTGCTTGGCAGTCGGAGCAGGCCTTGTCGTCGTTGTCGACGCAGAGACAGTGAAGGCACTGGCGGTGAGGGTCCGTTACCGACATCAGCCGGTCGCAGTCCTCACAGGGTTTAACGCCTGACATCCCTACCGGCACCGTTCGGAGTAGAAGACTTTGAAATCTATCAAAAAGGATCGTAAAAAGTTTAGTCAAAAATGGACTACGGTACCACTTTTTCCGGATCTGCGCTGCTGGCGTGGAAAAAAGAACTGACGTCAGCGCGCGCAAGTACTCAGACGACGTCATCAAGACGGACGCGGAGCCACTGATGAAGCCTACCGACGCGCAAGGGTACTGCTGCGCAAAAATTTCAGGATGCGTCTGACGCCTGGGGATATTCTAAGGTAAGGAATCTGATACTAACCGGTTTCTTTCAGATCTCGTTTTTGTCTTCTTTGCACACAAGAACCTTGAGTATAGACCCTTTCCCCTTTGAGACAGAGGGATGCCTTCTATCGCCCTTTTTCTTAACAGGGTATCGGCCTCCGCTTGAAGTTCGCGCAGCAGGTACTGCGAGCGAACCGTTGGGATAGCTGGAGGAGGGCTTAGAAAACGTAGACTGTATCCATTGCAAACAATATTTAGCACCCACTTGTCCCGAGTAATTTTATTCCACTCTGCCGGGTAATTCTGAATGCTTGTCCTGAGGGACCGTAGACAAAGGAGCAGCAGAATGTTGCTTCTTGGCTGCTGTCACAATGACCGAGCCCGGTGCAGGATCCGCTCTCAGAAATGCAGGATCCGAATCTGGGGGTCTGTACTTCTTCTGCCGTGGTAGGCATCAGGAACAAGGGCAATTATATTGACCCCAATACCTCGACAGAAACTAAATGGTGTCTTGATAAAGGTGAACAAAACTTTGGAAAACCACCGAAACGCATCGCTTCACCCAGTATAATTCATGATCTCGACATCTTTGCTGATATATTGTATTATAGTGCACATAGCTTAGGTGTTAATAATAGAGTCCGAATATACAACCAGTATTGCACAAATTCCATGTCTTACAGTCCTTTCTGTCCTTGTGAATCAATCCTGCTGGCCAAAATTGAATGTAAAAAAAAACCTTTTATTGTTTTACCTGTGTTGAGTGGGTTCCATTTCGGACAACTCTCCTTTTAAAATTTGTATTTCCTAATAAATTGTAAGAATTCTTTATATTTACTTGTATTTTGTAATTATTTTTTTCTTGACCCTCTGGCTTTTCCTATTCATTTACGCTCAAGGGAACACTTTGTTTTACTGATCAAGAACAGCTCCATGGCCGGTTCCTCCAACCCTGGCCCCAACGGACGAGAGAGTTGCCAACGCTGTGGCATTTCGAAGATGACAGAGGTGGACAGAGTAGGCACAGTCGGGGCTATTCCCAGTTTCACCGCTCCCCACAGCAGCACATCCTGAAACGTAACAATGTCATCCACTGCTGAAACTCTGGTAGGCGGAGACGCCAACAATGTAAATGAATACCTCATGTCACTGGAAGAGTAAGTGTACCTCGTATTCCTGGGTCGTGACCTCTCTCTACAACGGCGATGTCGTGATCTGGTCGAAGATCTGCGCCCACTGCACGAGCAGCGTCTCCCCCTGGATCTTGGTCTCCTGGGCACCACCGGCACAGGCAGTTGCGGAAGAGGCGGAGGCTGAGCCGGAAACAACGGCCTCTGCTGTGGAGGAGGAGGAGGAGGAGGAGGAGGAGGAGGAGGAGGTGGCGGAGGAGGGAGGCGGTGGAGGTATTTGAGGAGGAGGAGGAGGTGTCCTAGGCCGTGAAGGTGAGTAGGTCTTGGAATAGTCCGAGTCCGGTGAACGAATTACTCTCCTTCTTACGAGCAGGCCTCGGGGAGGGTGCTCTGGAAGAAATGCGTTACTTACCTGTAACAGCAGTTATCCAGTATTGGTGTCTTTCATAGATTCACATGCCTGAATCATTCCCCGTCGTCGAGACGGGAGCCTCCGGTAAATAAAAAAGTAATGTCCATAGACATACATGGAGAGAAAGGGTCCAAGGGTCTCCCCTTAGTAGCCTTTCCTTGTCCTTATGTAAAAAGGACCAAACTGACATAGTCAGCCAATCAGCTCCGACCTCCCTCTAGAACCTTCCTGGGAGGAGCCTCAGTCCCTCAGATTTTCGTACGCACCCAGCTAGGTTTGGCGTAGTATAGTTCCGAGAGGGAAGTGAGTCCTTCCAGGGGAGGCGGGAGGGTTGCATGTGAATCTATGAAAGACACCAATACTGGATAACTGCTGTTACAGGTAAGTAACGCATTTCTTATCCAGTATTAGGGGTGTCTTTCATAGATTCACATGCCTGAATCAGAGTAGCTAGCAATCACAGTAGCACATTTGTAAAACAGAGTTGTTCTGCCGTCATAGTAGATAATGCATATAATATCATACAATAAAGAGACAGCTTAGACATAATCTCATCAGAGCAATAATGTGCATACCTGGAAGGCGGGATGTAGGAAGGCTCACCTTACTGAAAGAGATGGCGAAGCACCGCCTGGCCCACTGCCGCGTCCTTCTGGAGTTCGATATCCAGGCAGTAGTGTCTGGAGAAAGTGTGCGGTGACTTCCAAGTCGCCGCTCTGCAGATGTCCAGGATCGGTACCCCAGCAAACAGTGCTGCCGATGTAGACATCGCTCTGGTTGAGTGAGCTAGGACACGGTCATTCAAAGGCCGGCCGGCCTTTTCGTGGCAGAAGGAAATCGCCGAGGAGATCCATCTGGATATGCTTTGCTTCGTGAGGGGTAGGCCCATTCTTGGCCTGCTGTATGCCACGAACAGCTGTGAGGATTTCCTGAGATCCTTAGTCTTCTCCAGGTAGAATTTCAGGCACCTCATAAGGTCCAAAGAGTGCAGCGACCTTTCCGCTGCTGTGGAAGGGTTGGCGAAGAATGACCTAAGGACCAATGGTTCGTTGAGATGGAAGTCCGACGGTACCTTTGGAATGAACTTAGGGTTTGGTCGCAGTATCACCCTATCATTTCTGAATTGCAGGTATGGTTCTTGAATGGACAAGGCTTGCAGCTCGCTAACCCTTCTGGCCGAAGTTAGAGCGAGCAAGAGCGCTGTTTTCCATGAGAGGTGTTGAAGCGATGCCCTGTGGATGGGTTCAAACGGGTGACGCATAAGCTGGTTGAGTACCAGGTTAAGCTGCCATGTGGGAGGTACCTTCCGAGGTCTCGGGAAGGATCTGTATAGTCCTTTGAGGAATTGCTTGACTAGCCGACTAGACCACAGAGAAGGTCCTGTGACCGTTCTGGTGAATCTCGAGATCGCTGCCAGGTGGACTTTGATGGACGCATGCGCCAGTCCCGACTGGGCCAAATGCAGGAGGTATGGTAATATTTGTTCTGGTGTGATGGAGAGTGGCCGTAAGCCCTGTACTGAGCACCATATGCAGAACCTCTTCCATTTGAGACAGTAGGTCTTGTTCGTACTGTCTGCTCTTGCTTTGGCTAGCACATCCTTGCAGTCTTGCGGGATATTCAGGCCACCGAACTCTCTGTGCTCAGGAGCCAGGCTGATAATTTGAGCGATTGGAGGTTCGGGTGTTGCACTTGCCCGTCGGACATCGTCAGTAGGGCTGGGTGTTGGTTCAGGCGGATCGGTGATTTGATGGATAGTCGAAGCAGATCCGAGAACCAGTGTTGCCTCGGCCAGGACGGGGCAATCAGGGTGCATGGCTCCGCTTTCATCTTCCTGAGGAGCCGTGGAATCATCGGGAACGGAGGAAAGGCGTATGCAAAGACGCTGTACCATCCGATGGAGAACGCATTTCCTAGTGATCCTGGTTGGGGATGCCAACTTGCGTAACACGGGCATTTGGCGTTCCTCTTGGTGGCAAAGAGGTCGATGTTTGGGACTCCCCAAAGAGAGAAGACGTGAGTGAGGGCGCTGTCCGATAGTTCCCACTCGTGGGAGAGGGACTTCTGCCTGCTCAGGGCGTCTGCGATGGTATTGTCCCTTCCCGGAACATATTCCGCTTTGAGTTGGATGTCGTGTAGTACCAGCCAGTTCCAGATCGTCTGTGATTCGCGTGAGAGCGAGAGTGAACGCGTTCCCCCTTGCTTGTTCAGATAGTGCATCGTCGTGGTGTTGTCCGTCCTGACGAGCACTGGGGATTTCCGGATGCGTGGTTGGAAGGCTTGTAGAGCCAGAAACACTGCTCTCAGTTCCAAGAGGTTGATATGGAGCAATTGCTCTTGAGAGTCCCATTTGCCGCTGATCCGCAGGTCCTGGAGCACCGCGCCCCATCCCTCTAGGGAGGCGTCGGTTGTTATCACCAGAGGTGATGCTGGGAGGAGAAACGGCAGGCCCACTGTCAGATTGTGGCGATGTGTCCACCATTGTAGAGCTTTTGAAATCTTCGGTGTGATCCGAAGGATGTCTTCGAATGAGCCAGTGCTTTGGGTCCATTGGCTCGCGAGCGCCTCCTGCAGGGGCCGCATTCTGAGCCTGCAGTGTGGGATGAGGAGTATGCAGGAGGACATCATCCCTAGGAGGGAGGTGTAAGTCCGAACTTTCAGGTGCTTTTTCTTTGCCACAGCCGTGGCCAGAGATAAGATCTTGTCTGCCCTTTCTTTTGAGGGGAAGGCCTTCGTGCAGCCTGTGTCCAACATGGCCCCTAGGAAGGTAATTCTTGTTGCGGGAACCATGCATGATTTCTTGATATTGAGCGTCAATCCCAGATTTTGAAAGAGATTGGTGCAGGCGTTGGAGGACGTGACCGCGTCCCCCGGTGAGGGTGCTTTCACCAGCCAGTCGTCTAAGTAGGGGAAGATCTGGTGGCCCAGTTGGCGCAGGAAGGCCGCCACAGGCGCAAGGCATTTCGTGAATATGCGCGGCGCTGACTTGAGGCCGAACGGCAGAACTTTGAACTGATAGTGACGGCCCGCCACCTCGAATCTTAGGAACTTCCGGTGATTTTTGAGGATAGGGATGTGGTAGTATGCATCCTGGAGATCCAGTGACACCATGAAATCCCCTTTCTCTAGAATGCCCAGGATTTCCTGAATCGTCACCATCCTGAACGATTGGCTTCGTAGGAAGGTGTTGAGGCCCCGGAGATCCAGGATGGGTCTCCACTTGTTTTCTTTTTGTTGTACAAGAAAGAAGTGGGAGTAAAATCCTTTCCCCTTCGAGGATGCCGGAACCCTTTCGATTGCTCCTTTTTGTAGCATTGTCGAAAGTTCCATTAGAAGCAGGCGCTGATGTTTGTGTGTCCGTCTGCGTGGAGGGGTATTGGGAGGGATGGAGGTGAACTCGAGAGAGTGGCCAAATCGAAACTCGAGAGAGTGGCCAAATCGAATAATTTGAAGAACCCACCGGTCCGTGGTGATGTACTGCCAATTGTGAAGGAAGTGGGTCAGCTTTCCTCCAATTCGAAAGGATGGAGATGGTGTTTGGACTGGCTGGAGTAGGTGGTCACTGGCGGCCGCCAGCGCCCCTCTTGGTATTTTTACCTCTGTAGGACGATCTTCCGAATGAGGATTGTCTGCCCTGATTTTGCTTGTTTTGGTACTGGCCTTTTTGATTGTACGAGAATGAGGACGAGGACCTGTTTTGATATGAGCCTCGATAGGAGGACTGACCTCCGGGCCTGTTGCCTCAAAAGGACTGGTTCCTAGACTGTAGAGAGCCCAGTGCCCTTGCCGTGTCTGTGTCCTTCTTAATGGCCTGTAGGGCCTCGTCGACCTGTACTCCAAACAGGTGTTGGCCGTCGAAGGGCATGTCTAGAACCTTTGCCTGAACTTCTTGGCGGAATGAAGTGGCTTTGAGCCATCCCTGGCGTCTCAGAACGGCAGCTCCCGCCAGTTGACGGAAGCCTGTCATGGCTGCGTCGATAGCACAGTCTATGAGTTCCGCTGCAGAAGATTGACCCTCAACGAGGAGCGCTTTCACCTCACCCTGGACGTCATCAGGTAGTTCCTTTATGTAAGGGGCAATGTCCTCCCATAGCTGTCGATTGTAACGCCCCAGCAAGGCGATGGAGTTGGCCACCTTGATGGACATGGCCGACGTGGAAGTGAAGCGCTTGCCAATCGTGTCCAGTTTCCTGCCCTCTTTGTCAGGGGGAGCTGACAGTGGTGAGGAAGGGTTGCGGGAGTTTTTCTGGGCCGCCTGCGTCACCACCGAGTCCGGTTTGGGGTGACCATTTAGGCAAGCCGCTGCAGTGAGTGGTGCCCTGTATTTCTTCTCAAGGCGTGGGACCAGCGCTGGCACAGAGGCAGGAGTGAGCATTAGCTTCTTTCCCTGTTCCCACAAGAAATCTATGATTGGAACCGCTTTTGCAGATTTTTGAGGCTGTTCCTTGAAGTCATGGAGGAAACAGTCCGTTTCCGTGGATTCCACCACCATGTGGAATCTCTTCGCCGCTCTCTCCACCAGCTTGTGGAAACCCGCAATGTCCACCGGTGGGGAGTCCGCTTGGCGTGGTTGTGGTGAAGCTGGGGATGATGTAATATATTCGTCCTCCACATCCTGGTCTGAGTGGTCTGAGTGAACCTCCTGGACCTCTCCTTCCTCCAGTTCTTCCTCTTCCTCTTCTTCGTCCGAAGAGACCACCACCTGAGGATGGACTTCTTGGTGGTGAGGATGAGGGCGTTCCGGTGCGGACACCTGTACATGAGCTGGAGGTGTCTGATCTCCCTTGTCCCCTGGTGCGGGGCTCTCAGGCGCTTGACCGCCTCTGCTAGGCTCCGGAAAGCGCCGCTTATAGTCTTGCACAAGAAGTTTCAAGTCATCCACCAGGGTCGCCGGCAAGCATATCATGGGGGTTACTTCGGTGCGGACACTGGCTTGGACAGAGTGTTCTTGATATGTGAATTCTTCCTGTTCCTCATCTGTGCTCTGGCATTTTATGTGAAGCTCTGAGATTGAAGTAGCGGGATCCAGGTGTTCATCCTCCTCGGATTCCTCGCTTTGGAAAATTTCTTGAGGTGGTTGCTTCTCCACCTTGCTAGGAGACGTTGTTTCCGGGGTAATTATTGACTTGCCCTGTTTGCCAGTCTGAATGGTATAGCTTGTAGTCGTCGAGGGGACCGTCGACGGTGGTAGCATCATGGACGGCGTCTCGACCAGCTTTGATTTTTTTTTCCATGGTTCATTGGACGATGAATCGCCCGTCGACGGTGTCGTCGTCGAGTCCGTCGACGGAGCTTTTGGTGTCGTCGTCGACGGTGTCTTCGTCGACGGTGTCTTCGTCGACGGTGTCTTCGTCGACGGTGTCTTCGTCGCCGACGAGCCTCTCGTCGACGGGGTCGTCGTCGACGGAGGGGTGGAGGACGGGATCTTGGTCGTCGACGATTGCGCAGTCGTCGTCTTCGTCGACGGTGTCTTCGTAGACGATGGTCTCGTCGACGAGTCTCTCGTCGACACTCTCGTCGTCGTCGGTTGTGACGACGATGGGCTCGTCACTGTGGACGGCGTCGTCGACGGTGCAGTCTTCGTTGTCGACATGGATTTTGTCGTCGACGATGATGACGTCAGGAGAATAATTGAAGAGACAGGCCTACCTGTAGACGAAGAGGAAGTAGTCATCGTCGTCGAAGCCGAGGGCGACGATGCTGACGTGGTAGACACTGTGGTTTTGACTGAAGTAGTCCTCTGGCTTTGTCTGGAGGACGGAGCAGGCATTTTGAAGGTTTTATCCTCCTTAGCAGACACTGAGGATGATACAGATCTCGCCTCTGAAGACTTTTTGTGGGTCTTCGCAGGAGGAGTGTCTGAGGGGCCCGGGGAAGCGTCCCTTGGCCTCTTACTCGAAACAGCAGAAGTTCTGGAAACGCTGCTGACAGAGGACTCCAGATTGTCCCTGTTCTTAAGCCTGTCCAACCAGATCAGAAGGCGACCTTCTCTGTCTCTCACAGTCTTTCTGGGAAAAGACCGACAGATTGCGCATTTTTCCGAATTGTGATCCGGGTAAAGGCAATACAGGCACAGGTCGTGTTTATCATCCACATGAATCCTTTTCTTGCTGCAGGAAGAGCAGGCCCTGAACAGGGCTTTCTTCCCCGAGTCAGACATGGAAAAGGCAGTTTAACCACACACTTACTTCAGGGATAGTGTGTTGAGGAAGTCCTTGAAGAGTTTGTAGGTTCAGAGAAAAACTTCCAAGAGAGTTTGTTGAGTTTAGAATAATCCTGAGGAGAGCTCAGGCTGGAGACTCCCTAGCACAACGTGCGGTAGAAAATCTGAGGGACTGAGGCTCCTCCCAGGAAGGTTCTAGAGGGAGGTCGGAGCTGATTGGCTGACTATGTCAGTTTGGTCCTTTTTACATAAGGACAAGGAAAGGCTACTAAGGGGAGACCCTTGGACCCTTTCTCTCCATGTATGTCTATGGACATAACTTTTTTATTTACCGGAGGCTCCCGTCTCGACGACGGGGAATGATTCAGGCATGTGAATCTATGAAAGACACCCCTAATACTGGATAAGTCGACTTTCCTGAGGAAGAGCGCCGGCGGCGCCGCGAGCGGGTACTCCGATGTGGAAAGGCTAACCACAGAGGACGAACTTTCACTAGACACTGTTCTGGGCATCGACTTTCTCTTAGACGTAGACTTTTGCCGCAACGTCTACTCCTTCCTAGACGTAGACCATCTCCTTCACATCGACCTTCGTGTCTACGTTGACGGCGAACGGCGGTGTCGTCTTGACGGCAAGCGCTGATGCCTACGGGACTTAGCACGACGACGGCGTGTTAACGTAGTCCTAGATGTCGACCTCATCCGAGGTCTCGACATCCTTCCCCTCGACACCAAGCATCGACGTCGCTTCGACCCAGAGCCCTAGGTCGACAGGGAGCATATTGTAGTCCTACCTCTCAATGCCGTAGCAGTCGACGTCGACCAGGACCGGTGCTGTTTCTGGGCCTTTTCTTGACTGGGGAGCCCCACAGAGACCAATGCACAGGCAGAGGAAAAAGAAAGAGTCCCTCCATGCCCAGAGGTCCCACCTTCATCCTGAGGTCTTCTCTGCTCCAGGCCTTGAAGACTGATCTTCTCCCCGTCACGCAGGGTCCTCCTGGAGAAAGATTGACAAATACCACAGGAGTCAGGAACATGTGTTCATGGAAGACATTATGCATATTCTGTGTGGGTCTGACTTGGCCTTCTTCCTACGACACTTGAGGCACTTGTCGAATAAAGCTGGCATTGACAAGAAAGAGGTGGTCTAGCAGCTCAAAAGAAGCAGCAAATGGAAGAGAAAGGCCCCAGACGTCGGATGAAACACTAATTAGATCAAAAAAGCTCCGAAAATTGATGTAATACCAATAAAGGTAGAGCTCAATGCTCCAGGGTCCTGCTAGCAGGAGCCAAAAAAAAATGAAAGTAACTTTCCTTTGGCTGTGCACCATGGGTTACCGAGGGTCTCTGTAACTTTCCCAGACACATAATGGCAGCCTAGGAGGCTTATCTGACCAACCCTTCCTCTCATTGTCAAAGGATTTTTGTGAAGGGGAGTTTCTCTATGTGTGATGAAACTGTAAAATGTGTAAATTTAATGATATTATTTGGCTATCCTTTTCACTTCAGGATGAAGTGCTGGCCAATGTAGCCTTCTTAATGTCAGGCTGCATTATTTGTCCCATTTTCTCTTAAGTGTCTATGCAGGACTGCAGAAGAAGATGACTTAAGAGACTATTTTGACTGCTCCAGGGTCCCCACACATGGGCGGGACTAGTCACAGATTATGACTATACACAGAGATCCCCTACTACAGAAATATTACTTACCAGTATGCATCTGTTCTTGGCATGTAGAGCTGCAGAGTTGTACACTATGCATAGATCACCATCTGGTGTTGGGCTCAGATATTTGCAAGTTGTTTTTGTCTTTGAAGAAGTCTTGTAGTCACAAGGTTGGTGACTCCTTCGGTCGACAGCGCGCATGGGCTTCGGCTCCATCGTTCGATTGTTTTGCCAGTAGGGTTAGATGGAGTAGAGAGAAATAGAAAGATGTCCATTTGTGATGTATCTAATTACGAGAACACTGGATCAGATCGAGGTATCCGGGGAGAAGGTTGGGGGTGTACAACTCTGCAGCTCTACATGCCAAGAACAGATGCATACTGGTAAGTAGCATTGCCCGTTTGAGGCATATGAGCTGCAGATTGTACACTATGCATAGACTATATAGCAGTATCCTTCTTAGCAGTGGCTACCTGTATCTGTTGCAGTAGTTTGAAAAAGTGTTTTTTAATACAGCCTGGCTCACACTAGCTTGTTTTGCTTGCACAGCTACACAATAGTGTTTTGTGAAGGTGTGTGGCGTGGCCCAAGTTGCTGCTTTGCATAGGTCATCTAGCAGAATGTTCTCTAAAAATGCCATAGATGCCCCTAGTTTACATGTAGAATGAGCTTTAGGGGGAATGGTTAACATGCGTTTGGCTTTAAGGTAGCATATTTGTATGCATTTTACAATCTACCGTGCCATTTCTGTCTTAGATATAGGATTGCCCTGATGAGTTGGGGAGAAAGCTATGAAAAGTTGTTTGGTTTTCCTGAAGGATTTTATTCCTTCAATGTAGTAAAGTAATGCTCTTTTAACATTAAGTTCGTGTAGAGCTCTTTCTGCCACTCAGTCTGGTTGAGGGAAGAATACTGGTAGTTCAACATTCTGGTTTAAATGGAAGGCAAATACTATTTTGGGTAAAAATGTTGCGTTTGTTCTAAGAATCACTTTGTTATGATGGATTTGTAAAAATGGTTCATTTGTGGTTAATGCCTGGAGTTCGCTCACTCTTCTGAGAGATGTGGAGGAGACAAAAAATGCTACTTTCCATGTAAGGTACTGTAGTTCACGTTTGTGTAAAGGTTCAAATGGCGGACCCATTAGTCTGGTAAGGACTATATTGAGATTCCACAATGGAGAGGGCGGAGCTCTTGGTGGAATTATTTTAAGTCCTTCCATAAAAGCTTTGATCGCTGGAACTCTAAACAAAGACAAATGTTGTCTGTTTTGCAGGTAGGCCGCTACAGCAGCTAAATGTAGTCCTATAAATGTATACGCTGGGTTATATTGTATATGCAAAAGGTAACCAATGATGTTTTGAATGGAAGCATCCAGTGGGTCAGTTTTGTTGCGAGAGCAATAAATGACAAACCTTTTCCATTTTGGTGCATAGCTTGCTCTTATTGTAGGGCGTCTAGCTTCTTTGATAATGTTCATACAGTCTGGCGGAAGATTAAGGCAGCCAAAGTCTAGGATTTCAGGAACCAGATCGCAAGGTTGAGCAGATTGGGATCTGGGTGTCTTATCTCTCCATGGTTCTGAGTGAGAAGCTTGGGTGAAAGGTGCAGCTTTTGATGTGGTACTACTGATCGCTGCAACAGAGTTGTGAACCATGGTTGCCTTGCCCATGTTGGAGCAACCAGGATCATTGTGAGGGAATGCTGTTGGAGTTTCCTCACTAGCAATGGAATGAGTGGGCGAGGCGGCAAAGCGTAAGCAGAATTGCCTGACGAATTCATCCATAGCGCATAGCCTTTGGACAATGGGTGTGGATACCTGGATACGAAGCTTGGGCATTTTGCGTTTTGGTGTGTGGCGAACAGATCTAGGTCTGGATGTCCCCACATGTGAAAGAAGAACTTGAGGTTGAAGTTCCCATTCGTGCATCTGATCTGTTTGATGGCTGAGCAGATCTGCTATTGGATTGTGTACTCCTGGAATGTGTTCTGCTAGGAGGTATATATACCGTGGAATGGCCCATCTCCAGATGCTCTGTGCTAGACAGGATAACTGGAGTGTCCCCCCCCCCCCTGTTTTTGTATGCAATACATTAATGTCATGTTATATGTACGGATTAGGACAGCTTTGCCTCGGAGTTGTGGTTGAAAAGACTCCAACGCTAGAGAGATTGCCAACAATTCCAGGTAGTTGATGTGGAATTGCTTTTGTTGAGATGTTCATACACCTTGAATGGTATGGTTTTGGGGATGTGTTCCCCAGCCGGTGAGCAGTGCATCTGTTAGCACAATCTGTGGAACTGGTTTGAGGAACGACTGCCCTTTGGAAAGGTTTTTTGTGTTCCACCACTGCAGAGAGCGATGTGTGCGGTCGTCCACCAACACCAGATCTGATAGTGGACCTTGAGCCTGGTTGCACTGACGTACTGTACATTCTTGTAATTGGCGCATTTGAAATCTTACATGAGGGACGAGAAAAATGCAAGATGCCATCATTCCTATTAGCTGCATGAACACTCTTGCTGGTAGTGGGTGTTGTGGTTAAAATCTTTGCACCAGGATTTGTATAGCATTTTTCCTGATGGGATTGGAATATGCTAGGGTTGTGGAAGTATTCACTGTTGCCCCTAGATATTGTTGTATTGTAGACTGTTGGAGATGGGATTTACCTAGATTTATAGTGAATCCCAGACCGTTAAGCAACTGTATTGTCTGGAGTGTGTGTTGAACACAGATGTTGTGTTTTTTTTTTTTTTATTAGCCAATCATCTAGGTAGGGGAAGATATGAATTTGTTGTCTTCTGAGATGGGCTGCAACTACCGCAAGGCATTTGGTGAAAACCCTGGGTGCTGGGGAGCACCTTGAACTGGTAGTGTTGACCATCTACCACAAATCTGTGAGTGGGATGTATTGGAATGTGGAAGTAGGCATCCTTTAAATCTATAGTGGAGAGAAAGTCACCTTGCTGTAGTAGAGGAAGCACTTGCTGTAAAGTGACCACGTGGAAGTGGTCTGATTGAATGTCAAAGTTGAGCAGTCTGAAGTCCAGTATTGGTCTTAGAGAGCTGCCCTTTTTTGGGATTAAGAAATAAAGGGAGTTGACTCATGTGCCCTGATGAAGTAGAGGAACTGGATCTTTTGCATCTTTTTGTAATATTGCTAAGACTTTCTGTTTGAGGAGCGTTAGGTGTCCTAATGACAGTGGACGCTGTCTTGGAGGAATGTTGGGGGTGTAGAAGTGAGTTCCAGGCAATAACCATACTGAATAATTTGTCTTACCCACATGTCTGTTGTGATGGAATCCCAGACAGGTAGGATCCGTGAGAGGCTTCCTCCGACAGGAGTGGGATGATCGGGGGGAACGCAGGGAAGTCAGTTTACTTTTAGGGGAGTTGCGGGTGTTATTACCTCTGCCTCTACCCTTGTTGTTACCTCTGTAACCTCCTCTATTGTATCCCCTAGAAAAGGAGCCCTTGGTTGGGACTGTTATAGGATGATGTGGGGTGTTCTGACGTATTTGTTTTGGAATCTGCTCTATAAAAGGAGCGAGAAAAGGAGCCTCTGGCAGATGGTGACTAAGGCTCCCATAGGCTTTGCAGTCTGTGTCTTTTTCAGTTCTCTCCAAAGATGCGTCGACTGCAGGTCCAAAGAGGTGCTCTTGATCAAATGGTTGATTTAGAATTGTATTTTGCACCTCTTGCTTAAACCCAGATACCCTAAGCCAGGCTTGTCTACGTAGCAGAACACTAGTATTTATTGCACGTGACGTGGTGTCTGCTGCGTCAAGCGCACATTGGTTATAAGTTTGCCTTCTTGTATAAGGTCATTGGCTTGGTCCTTATATTCTTGGGCTAGATGTTGAATGAGCTTTTCCAGCTCATCATACTGAGCCCTATCGTATCTTGCTAGAAGGGCTTGTGTGTTTGCTATCTTCCATGAATTAGCATCTTGAGACGCCATATGTTTACCTGACACGTCTAATAACTTAGATTCTTTGTCAGGAGGTGGCGAGTCACCTGACCCATGGGAGTTTGCCCTTTTGTGTGCATTAGCAACTATTAATCTAAGGGAAGTTGGCCCTTAATGTACATAAGGTCATTGGGAGCTGCATAGTATTTTTTCTCTACTCTGGGGTTAAGAACCCTAGCTCTAACTGGGTCTTTAAAAACCTCAGGAGCATGTGCAAGAAGGCCTTGTACCATGGGTAAGACAGGAGTAGATTTTTGTGGTTGGGCAAGTCTCCAATAAAAAATCCTCTTCTACAGGGTCTGAATGAAATTTGACCTTGTGGTAGGTAGCTGCTCTGTTGATTAGCTAGGCAAATCCCACTTTGTCATCCGGTGGGGATGGTTTTGAGGGATAGAAGTACGGAGCATTTGTTCGATCAGGATTAGTATTATAATCACGCCATGGGTCTGGTTCCTGTAGTGAATCATCAGGATTTAATTAGGTCTTCATCTACTTGCCCATCCCCTTGTGAATTGTCACTATCCTCCGATTGTGGAGACTGTGGTGGCAAAAAGGTGAAGGTGGTGGTGGTGGTGAAGTGTTAGTAGCTATATGAATCTTCTTTGGAGGAACTGGAGCTTGTGGCAAAAGTTCTGATTTCATCTTTGTACGTGGCTTGGGGACTATGTGACCAGTCTTGAGGTGAATAAAGCTAGTAGTCTGTTTTGGATCCGGAAAGAAACTCTTGGGGATCAAAAGGCTTGCTTGGCCTCGAAGATTTCTCTTTGGGAGCTGTTTTTGGATGTTTTGGGACATTGTCCGGTACAGCATCCGTTCCCGAAGATTTCGGTGCTTTGTCTTTTGATGGTCTTGGCTCTGAAGCTTTTGGTGGCAAAGTCTTTTCAGTGTGTTTCAGTGCCCATGATTTTTCTGTGTGCTTCGGGGCCAAGGTTTTATCTGGCTGTTTCGTGCCAATGGCTTATGCGGCTGCTTCAGCGCCAATCCTTTATCCGGTCGCTTCGGTACCGATGCTTTATCGGAGTGCTTCGGTGCCAAGGAATCTTTTGTAGATTTGTGCGCCGAATGTGTTCCCGGTTCCGGTGAAGAGGGCGTGGCAACTAGGACGACTGAGCTGTCGGTGCAGAGGGTGGTTTTTCAGTACCGGATAGTTGGCTCGAGCCAGATGGCTTTTCTTTGTCCTTTGGTGCCGGGCTCGAGGCGTTCAAAGTTTTAATACGGTGTGAACCTGAGCCCGAAAGCGATGGTGTTACCGGAGCCATTGGTGTGGGCTTGGTCGGGGCTGGGGTTTCAGTACTCACGTCCCTTTGAGCCGGGGTGATGCCATCTTCAGCTTCGGAGAGGTCTACTTCGGAGTCCGGGATCTATTCTGGCTCCGAAAGGTTATCGGGACCTAGATGGAAGATGCCCGGAATGGAACTTGTGCCTAGCTGCATGTCGCAGCGTCGAGCTGGACGATCCCGGATGGTCTTTTTCGGTTTAAATGAGAGGCAAGCTTCACAATCATCCTCTCGATGTTCCGGAGAGAGGCACAGAATGCAAACGGGATGGAGGTCCTAGTGTGAAAACTTAGCACCACACTGTGGACATTTTTTAAATGGTGTCCGTTCCATCGACGTCCATCTCTATAGGCGCGGGTAGGTCCAACCGCCTGAGTCGAGGTTCGCAGGCGTCCGAGTGTAATCGAAAGTTGAGGGTGCGCGCCGAATGCATGCGAAACAATACAGTCGGTTAACTGTGATTGCACGTCAAAGGGGGTTCGATAACGATACCAATCCGGAGTGCAGCAAGTCGCATACGAACCAGAGGGCGGAAAAAAACAATCCAACAATGGAGCTGAAGCCCATGCGCACGGTCGACCGAAGGAGGAGTCACCAACCTTATAACTACAAGACTTCTTCAAAGACAAAAACATGCAAACATCCAAGCCCAACACCAGATGGCGATCTATGCATAGTGTACAATTTGCAGCTCATATGCATCCAACATCAAGGTTACCATGTTCAGTGGTTGCCAGAACCGTTTTCTACCTGCCTAAGTTGGGGGAGGGGGGCTTATGGTGGCACTGTGCGTTAGCTGGCCTATAGGATGACATACCCTGAGGGAGTGCATGGAATATGTTTGGCACCATCCTAAAGGTTATGCTGTCCACAAACGCACAGTTGCTGTTGTCTGGTAAAATCTACACAGCAACGCAACATGGTGTGCTCGACCAGCAGGATGCACGAGGCCATTAGTCCCAGTAGCCTCAGTTAACCTCACTGAAATCCAGTTGACCTCACTGAAATCCAGGACAGAGGTTTAAAGATTGAAATGTCATGTATACTGTGCCAGGGGAAGGCATGAAACCAAACTGTGTTCAGATTGGCTCGGATTAGCAGGAGTGTCACAGGAGGAGTCAAGTGCGTCTGTGGCACGTTGAGAGTGAAATCCAAAGAGGACAGGAGGTTTGCCCTAGTCTGGAGATGACCGACTACTGTCTGGGGCAAGCTTGCATTCAACAACCAGTTGTCAATGTAAGGGGAAGGCTGATATCCGAGACCTCTGAGGATGAGGTGCAAACACCGCCATCATTTTTGTGAACACCCGAGGTCCACTTGAGAGCAAGGGGAATCACAGAGTACCGGACATTCTCCTATCCCATCATGAACCACACGGAGCACAAATAGGCCAGCAGAACAGGAAGAAAAAAGCTGTTCAGCAAATCCAGGCCCGAGAGCAGACCAGACCTGGGCTAAGGTGATCATTTTAAACTACATATTTTGGAAGAAGGCATTGAAAGGGTGCATGTCTAATATAGGCTGGAGGGCTACATCGTTCTTGGGCACCAGAAAGTAGCAAGTATAGCAACCATGAGCTTCTGCTGGCACCGTCTGATAGCCCCTTTGGCCAAACGGGTTAACACTTTCTGCTGTAAAATGTAGAGATGTTCCTTAGCCATTCATTGGGGGTAGGGCGGAAAGAAGTGGAAGGTGCAGCAGGAAAGAAAGGAATGGTAGAGCATACCTCCTGTGAACAATCTGCAGGACCCGTCTGTCCAACAGGATCCTCTGTCAACCAAGAAAGAATCGGATTCGGACTTCTTCTGGGCTGCTGTGTTTAATCCAGTCAAGGGCACGCTTAAGAGGTTTAGACAGGGTGGCGTTATGGGGTGCCATCCAAAACAGTGAAAGGAGCGCGGACACTGGGCAGTTGGAGGATAGGCCCAAAGAGCAAGCCGTGGCCTTATTTTTTTAACCACTTTTAAGCAGTCAGTATTGTCCCTTAACAGGCACGTCACGGGAAAGTGTGTGTCCATTAGTGAGGACTGAACATCGCTTGGGAACATGGTAGATCACAACCACTGGCTCACCAGATGGTGTCAGCGGTGTTCAAACCACAGCGTATTGTCAATAGGTCAGCATCATGGCCATCTCGAATTTCCCGTGCCAAGATAGGACGAAGATAATCAGGAACACCAGGCAAGACATGAGCCACCGAATCCCAAAGGGCATGGGAGTAACAGCCTCCATTGACAGAGCAGAGGGCTAGGCTGGGGGCCGAAAAGACCTTCTTGCCAAATGTTCCACAGAATTAGATTCTAGATCAGGGGACAATAGAGGGAAACCTGTTTAGATTAGACCGACTTGTGCATGCCTGAACAAGGATGCCTGGTTAAGGACGTAGTGAGAGAAAAGCAGGGTCGTTCGGAGCAGGACGATGGTGTTGGGCAACTGGTCAGCTGACTGGGGGCCCAGAGCAAAGTTTGGACCAGGCCCCTAATAAAGCATCTGTCATAACCTTGTTAAATGGAAGAAGAGGCTCAGCAGAAATCACACCAGGTTGTAGGACATCAGACAAAATATTTGCTTTGGCCTCCATGGGGCAAGATGGAAGGCAAACTTCAGCCACCGCAGCGTAGGAGGCAGATTCCCCTGTGGTGGGTTCAAGAGCAGAAGAAAGGGCCATCTCGAGCAAGGTGTCTGAGCCACTTACCTTCTGTAATGAGTCAACCCCAAATGTCATCTGTGAAAGACTGAGGGAACTAATCACCCTGCTCACAGTCAGCAGAAGTGGCACCACTGTCACATTCGGGTGCAAACTATTTCAGCAAAAGATAACACCACTGTACTTAGAGGGCCTATACCCCTATACTCCTATACTGCTAAAGGGTACTTTATTGCCATAGGCTCATAATCCAGTTACACCAATGTTTTAGAACTCTAGGCAGGAGGTAAGTGTGGACTGTCGATGGTGGGATTAGAACCTGAAAATACTGATGTTCAGAGCCCACACATGCATTCAGCAACTTGTCCCACTTTACAGCAACTGACTTCTTTTTGCACTGAACCAGAAAACTAGAGTGAAAAGGTGCAATTTTCAGAATTAGGCGGTATGTTGCAAAAAAACAAGGAGAAAAAAAACCCTGCCATACCTTTCTTCATAATGGTGCTGGTAGCCCGCCCCTATGTTTTTTGCCATACTATACAACATCCACCATGCTGTGTAGTAGGGTTAAAAGGAAAAAAAATGGACGCGGCTGGCCACATTTTGTGAACCAAAAAAAAAAAATCAGGTTGGACCCATTTACCCCTCTAGAGCCTAGGCTACACATCACAAGTATACAAAATATAGGTAGCTGTAGCAGGATAAATTCAAAAGTACAATTGCACCAACATTAACATTTTAATTGGTATTGGTCAGGATTTTTATGATCCTACTTGCATACTTTCAAACAAGATATTCTTGTTTATACGCCTAGACACTGGATTTTAAGAAACTAGACAACACATGGGTGGCAGAATGACGGAGGGCGGGGATATGCAACAAGGGGGCTGGGGATATGCAACATGGGGGCTGGGGATATGCAACATGGGGGCTGGGGATATGCAACATGTGGGCTGGGGATATGCAACATGGGGGCGGGTGAAGGGGAAGCAACACATGGGAGGGCAGCCAACAGGAAACTAGCAATGTGAAGGGGGGCAGAGAATAGAAAACTGGCAAGGGAGCAGCATGGGGCTGGGATTGAGGGGCAGGAGGACACAGCGGAGAAAGCAACACAAAGGCAGTTAGGGGCGGTAAAAAGAAGCACACTAGGGTGAGTGCATCACAGAAAGGGGCCAGGAGCGGCACACTGGTGTGTGCGCGCAACACTAAGCTAAGGAGCACAAAATAGAGGAGGGATACAGCTGTAAAACACATGCACTCTTGTGGAGAGCTTAGAAAAGAAAAAAGTAGCACCTAAAAAGATTAGCAATGGAAGGGCAAGTAATGTGTACATGCTCAGGGGAGGTACAAGCAAAGGAAGCAGGAAATGAGTTAACAAAGCCAACCAATGTTAAGTAAAGGGTGAGGTCCAAGCCAACTGTAAGCTGACAATAGGCCTTTCTGCCTACAGACAACTTGCACTGATTGGCAAAATCTAAAAAGTGCAGCAATAAGTATTCAAATGTAAGAGGGAGATTCTCTTAAATTAAAGGTGTCATTTTGACCCCGCATTTCCTTACAATCCCTTTGTATTGCCCCCCAACTACAAAAACAGGAGCATAAGTGGTAACAAAGTTCAACTTTTAATAAGTTTCACCACCTATCAGCCAACATTTGCTTTTTTCTCTTCATCTTTCATCTCGACAAAAAAAAAACTACAGAATTGCGTCCTCAAGTCAGTAACATTTAAATATGCAAAAATATGGTGACCAAGAAAATAAAAGTAAAAAAAAAAAAAGTTAACCGCGAGGTCCCAATATTAAGTTAGAACGTACTAACACAGACGGATTTTTTTTTCCATTTTTGTTTTCTCGAAGACAGCTTTCGCTTTTTGTTTTTAGTCACCCCCCCACCCTTAACACCACCCCCCCTTGACAGTTCCATCTTAATTGTCGGGCTTCCTCAAATTGCCCCCGGCCCCTTCACATAAAGTCTCGGCAAGCAGGTGCTTTGGCCCCCGGTTCAAGTTAGTCTTGCAGCAGGGCTACTTGTGCCTCAGTGTATGTTGTACTGAGAGGGTCCCCCCTCTCCTGCTCTCCTCACACAGTCAGCTTACAGTGGCACAGCTCTTTGTAGATCTGACGTCTCAGTTTTGGCATGTCTTGCTGTGTGAAGGTAAAAGGCTGACCAAGGGCCAAATGCTTGCAGTACTGTGGGGATGACAAAAAAAACCATTAATCAAACTGTGCACTAGGCGTTAATGATAAAAGCTACACGTCCTAAATATTTACTAACACAAGCACAAGTGACATTTAATAATTTGAGGTTCCTCTTTTTACAGGAGGGTAGGAGAGTGGGCAAATCTAAGAAATCAGAAGCCAGGGTGTGTGCATGGAACAGCCAGAGGCACAGGCCTTCCACAACATACCCATCAGAACTCCTGGCCTTTAACGTGGTAGAACGCCTACTCATGAGTGATGTCCGCTAGTCGGCTAGAACTACTTGTGCTTTGACATCCACCTGTGCCAGATATACAAGTGTAAAGTTTAATATTGGAGCATTTTTCTCCCCAGAGAGGACTAGAGTGGATTGTGGCTCAGAGTTAGGGCTCACTGATAATTCTGTGCAGACTGGTCAAAAATAGAGGCCAGAAAATCTTGAAGGAAAAAAAACCTTAAGGAAATTCAGGTTATGTGACCACCACAAGTGTTTGATTTTCATATTTTTCTATACTGCCACCTATTTCCAATGAGTGACTGACATGTAGAGAAGAAACCTGCCAACGATGATACAAAAGCAGGTGATCGCTCCTACGTAGATTACAACGCAGCAAAGTGAAGAAACACTGTCTGGACACAGCGGCAGAAGGTCTGTAGCACGATCCACCCAATGATATTTGGGAAGTCACAAGAGACACCAGTGCTTCTCATGGATGAAGTAGGAGAAGCAGGCGGGCATTCAGTGCCACAGGGCTAAACAAGATAAATTAAAGTCTGAAAAGCAGTCTGGTCATTGACTGTAGCAATTCCTTACAATGGGAAGTCTTGCTGGTGGAAGGCAGTATAGTGAATCATACATGCCACGCAAACACCTAGAAAATTCTAATAAAATGGAACTAAGGCAATAGCCTATGATGCACCTAATGGACGATTATCAACTTTGACGTTTTCTTACGGACTTCGACGACCGTGCAGTCCTCTGGTCCTTCGGCGATGATGTCCTCCTCCTCACTGGAGAGGCCCAAGTCTCCGAGCAATGGAGGTGGCCTCTGCCCCTGCATGGTGTAGTTCGCCCTTCTCTGCCTCTCTTACTCTGAGGGTCTTGGGTGTGAACGCCGAGCACGCGTTGCAGTCCTCGCTGTTGTGGTCGAGCGGCAGGCAGAGGTTGCTGACTGGATGCTGGTCCTTCTGGGCTTATTTGTGGTGGCAATTGGTGCAAAACTTGAAGGGCGTTTCGTCCATTCCTGCGCTCTGGGAGCCCCCTGTGTGCGCATTTTTGTGTGAACGTCTAGTTCTCTCGAAAATGTCTTCTCCTTAGTAGTCCCTGCTACCTGGCTTGTAGTCGGGTGAGACGATAACCATCGATTTCGTCGATTTTTCCTGTTTTCCGTCGATTCCTTCCCCAAAACTCTGGAACTCCTCAACAACGATCAAGACCCAACAGCGGAAAAAAGAATCGGAAGATGGCAAACAAAGGTGGGAGCTTCTGGAGGAAGCACGTTGATGTTATGAAGAACAACAAATGGTGGTATCTCAACACCTACCTGGGCCACGAAAAAAAAAAAACACTACAATTCCGGACCCAATCACTAGATGGCGGAATAATGCTCAGCATAGTGAATCCAGAAAGATTTACGCTGCTAAACTTGCTGAAGTGTGCGACTTTTACAAAGTAGCTACTTTGTTGCCCTTAATCCCCTGTGCCCATCCACGGTTGCACATAGGGGTATATCCTAGAGAGCTTCCTGCTCTCCTGGGAAGATGTACAAACGACTCACTTGCGTGGGGGAGAGGTATTTTCTTTCCCTGGCAGGAAGCCACTCAGGTGTTAGCCAAAACAAGAGCTTCAAAGGTGAAGCTGTCTTTGAAGAGCAAATAGGGAACACTTGGGAGAGAAGCGGCCCTATTGTTTAGAAAGATAGGCTTACATTAGGGAATGAGAGGGAAAACCAGGTGTCAGACCGGTTTTCCAGGGGTGTAGACCCACCTCTGAGTTGGCTAGGGAGCTCTGGACACCAAGAGAGGGATTCTGCCATGTTGGAAGTGGGCAGAATGATGCATTCTGCGATAGCCAGATGTTTCACTTTGCAGGAAGTGGTCATCAGGAGGGAAGGAGCCCGGCAGTTCTTTGGCACTAACCGCATCCTACCCGGAGGGCATTTTCTGAGGATAAAAAAGGCACCCAGAACTCAAATCTCTAAGGACTTGAGAAGAGGACCCAAGGACTGCCCTGCTGCACCATGGACAAGCAAAGGGGCTGCACTGGTGTAGATTGCACTTGCATGACCTGGTGGCCATCAAAGAAGCAGGTACTGGGCCCTGCTGTGTGCGGATTGTGGAGAAATCTTCTCCGGAGCCCAGCTGAAGCAAGATACTCCAAGAGTCAGTTTGACTGAACTGTTCGTAGCACAGGGCCACAACAGATGAAGGAGCCTACTGGGACAAAATGGTAGCCCAGATCTTTGCATTGCAGGCACTCATCGCCTTGCAACACTAGAGACCAGGACCGGATGCTGAAAATTGCACTATAGTCTGCTGTACCCAGGAGAGTCCTCTGAGTTGGTCGTGCAGAAGACAAGTTATTGCCCAAGAAAGGATACGGCTGTAACCATATCTGTCAACTGCTAGATAAATGGCGACTGAACTTCTACCAGAACCAAGAGAACTTAGAGGGATGTTGACCCCTGTGGCCAGGACCGCCTCATCAATTCTGTGGACCACGATGTAGCTGCAGAAATGCCCCCGCCCCAACTGCATTGCATCCACAGCATCTTTAAGCATTCTGTGCCCCTTGCATCAGGACCAATTTCATAGAAACTTCTAGCACAGGGATAAAAGTACCTATGAGTTATTTAAGACATTTTCTTCCTCCTAGGTAATTATTTGAGGACCTAGCTGGTCCCCCTGAGTGGCGTCCTACAGAAGTTGGTCGCCTAAAGTAACTCAAAATAACCACATTGATACCTACACCTAAGATTTTCTTGAAAGTTTCCAAGTGTCTAATTCGGTGAATTTGCCAAAGCTTGTTCGAAGTTACATGAAAAAGTGCATATTTAGTATACTTTGCAACTGCTGCATCTCCGAACCGTTCACTGTGTTCCATTCTAAGAGTGGTACTCAGGACGCATCCTGCTTTTCTGCCCAAGATAGTGTCAGATTTTCATATTAATCAGGCCATAACATTGCCTTCTTTTTTCCCAAACCCTACCGGTCTTGCTGAAAGGGCTCTTCACTCTTTAGATCGGAAGAGGGTCCGTAAGTTTCACTTGGACAGAACAAAGACTTTGAGACAGTCAGACCGTTTGTTCATTAACTATGGTCCCATTGATACAGGATCTGCAGCATCTAAGAGGTCCATTTCTAGATGGATGGTTTCTTGTATACTTCTAGCTTATCAGTTGTCAAACAGGTCTTTGTCAGGAAGACCAAAGGCGCATTCTACAAGAGGGAAAGCTTCCACCACACCTTTCTTAATTGTTTCTATGGCAGAAATCAGTAAGGCAGCTGCTTGGCGTTCAGTACATACTTTTACTCGCCATTATTGTCTTGACTCAGACACACAGGCAGATGCACAGGTTGGACAAGCATCTCTCAGAAATATATTTGCTAATTCTATCCGAGATCTGTGTGTTAAAGCGGTTATTATTTTTTCTGTTCGCCCGCGTCTTGTGGGTATGAGCTTGCTACTCTTTTCAGTGCTTATGACTATTAATGAGTATCCCTTGGAAGAGAAGGATTAGTTACTTACCTATAATCCTAGTTCCCTTCCAGGGGTATACTCATTAAAGTCATAAGCACCCTCCCGCCTCCCCGGGCGAGCAGTAACATTATGGTTTTTTGAATATATTATTGTATTTCTGGATGCAGATACCTGCTAAGTTTACTGTACCGTAAAAAAGAACGGACCTAACTGTCACCTGTGGTGCATGATGGGAACAGAGTTCCCCTGGAGGCCTTAAAGGCAAAGTGTTCAGATTCTCTGAGGCCTTAAAGGCGAGGTGTCAGTCTGATTTTCTGTACAGGGATAGTTTTTTTGTATGCAGCCTTCTTAGGCTAATTGCCTTTTATTACAGATTCTTTGATGAAAATAAAAGGTTTTGCTGGTTATGGAATGCATTTTAGGCTCATGCCCGTTCATTGCATCGTTTATATAGTTTATTTTCATACTGCAAAAAGTATGTAATGATGGCTTTATTAGCCTATGGGTTATGCTAGGCTGCATTTTATTGGTTTATACATGTATATGTGTATAATTTGTTTGGTACTATGTACTATTCATATATATTTACACATATGTTTTTTGTTATATGTTCCGGGTTCCCGCTCATGGGCGGAGATTATTCAGTGCTTATGACTTTAATGAGTATACTCCCTGGAAGAGAACTAGGATTACAGGTAAGTAACTAATCCATCTTGCTCATCAGCGTGAGATCAGATTATGATCTGGCCTAGGGTTTCAACATTTTTGGATCTTCGGTTTCTGCATTTCACGCCGTAACATTTTGGTTGCGGTTCAGTGGAAAAGAGGGAGAAAGGAATTCCATAAGGGACCAACAGACCAAGATGGTGATTTTGATGGCAATCTATACCTTTGCAAAGATTAGGTCCAGAGCGAGGTCCTTAAAGGGAGGGAGGAGGGGGGGGGGTGGAGGGGGGTTACACATTGTGCATGATACTGTTTGAGGAAAGCGGCAAGAGTTTTAGAGGATATGTTTAACTTGTTCTCTCCATGGATACAGAAGTCGTGGCGTAGATTAACATGCATGCCTGAGTTTCTTAAGTAACAAAGATTACTGCACAAGTAAGGTTTAGAGTAGTATTAACTATGGCTTCGTTACAATCTAGTATGCATCAGTGCTTAGTTTCTAAAAGAATCATTACCAGGGCCCATAGCTCTGCTCAGAAGCCACGGACAGCGATGTTAAATTGTCAGTGTGCTGAATGCCAAGTCTGCATAGTCTTGAATTCACCCCAGGCCTCTTTAATCCACTGCCAGACACTCCCTACCCCTTTATCTCACTTTTGCTAGGCTCTGCTTTTTCCCTTTGAGATAGTTTTGTGGTCAAATCTTTTCCTCCTCCTTTCCAGTTTGTGTTTTCTCCTCTCTTGCTTTCATCAAAATCCAAACAGAGAAAACTGTTGCCCTCACTAGCTAACACCCGCTCAAATTAACCACAGAGTATAATATCAATTCAAGCTCCTATGTGATCCATAGTGACATCATTTACATTTCTAAGGTCCAGAATAACAATTTACAACTCTTGTATGTTCAAGAGAGTAGATCCCTTCTTTGACTGCAGATGCCTCAAGATATTACTCTTCTGGTTCGATATCTTCCTGTCCTGTTCGATTTCACATGTCTGCATATCTCTGCCTTGTGCCCAATGGTCTTGCAGGGTCTTTTTCTATCAAAACGACCAACAGGCCTCACAATTTTCTTCTCTGTGCTCTGGATAAGCACAGATTACAGACCTGGTGAAGATCAGTCCACAGGTACTTTGAATGGTACTGGCGGCAAAATCAAAACTAAGTACGTCCCATTAGCACAGTATCATCAATGGAGTAGAATGAGAGGCCGGGATCAAAACTTTCCAACCCGATGAATGAAAGTCTTCCAAATTTCGATACGTGAGAGAGGGAAATGCATTTGAAACAATATCAATGAGGGCAGAGTAGATTACATAACAAAAGGATCAAGCTCGAGACAGTTTTCGGGAGCGCCGTAATACACATCTGAACCAGATGTCAGAAAGGAAACAATCTAATAATGCAGATGATGCCCATGCACACTATTAAAGAGGTGGAGCTTTACTTCTAAGAACAACAACACATCCTGCCCCAACAGTAGATGGCAGGAGTATGCAAATCATGTTTATCTACACATGCCTCGAAAACCAACTTTGTCATGCAAAAATGTATCCCAAAATCCTTTGGGATCTCACATGTGTCTGAAGATAAGGGTACAGGTTCTATTGGAAAAAAATCATTAAGAAAAAATATAACAAATGTAAGTGGATAATCAAAGAAAACATTTTCCATGACTGCATAAAGCCATTCTTCACTGAGTTCTTCCTGCCCCCATGCTGGACTCCACATTGATGCACCCACAACCCAGAGTCTCAGCTGGTCTCTCCAGCCTCCACAATGTTTAATCACCCTATGACCCCACATCACCCAGGAAATCCGAGCTGAGCCGTGCCCAGACACTCACCTGTAGTACAAAGGCCCCGCAATCACTGTCATTATTCTGTCTTGCTACGTTCTGTGGACAAACAAAAAAAACAGATCAGTCTAGAGTAGGAACCAAAGTGTATAAAAAAATATTTATGGGAAAGACCGGTCACCAACTCATCAAGTAAACTGTATGCCAACTATCTAGACGGTGTGAATGAATCTTGTGCTGCTGCCTGCATGGTGACTGATAAAGGGTTGCTCTTCTTTAGTGAGTCCTACATCTTTATGTGAGGTGTGTGTAAGAAACTGGCTCTATATATACTACACCAAAATGAGGTATAGTGTGTATAGAGTCCAAGTGTCCCCGGAGGTAGGCAGAGGTTAAAGTTAGATAGACCTACATAGACAAGTAACATGTTTGCATACTTGAGCTCGTTTTTTTCTCTTCTCCAACAGGTGTTCACCACGTATCCCTGTAGTTCCCACAACAAATAATACACAGGTATACTGTTGGTTGTTTTGTTCCTAATATTCTGTTATTCATTTTGTTTTGTGATAGTTTTCACTCACTTAGTTCTGCAGTGGTAACAACTAGGTCCCAAAGAAAGCCATAACCAATTCTTGATCAAGATTGGCTGAAACATGTAGACCTTCCCAACATTCTTCACCAGCGCACTCATACATTTATTTAGACCCCGCTCTTATTGCTTTCAACTCTTGACACCACGGGATACTTAATAAATTCAATTTTCTCCTGGTAGTCAATTTTAAGTCACTTTTTTCATACACTGTACCACGTACTGTCACCACACTGTTTCATGCTCCATCGATCTTAGGAGATCTAGCCCCCGGATCATACTAAAAGATCCGAGAGCTCCTCCTTTACACTAGCAAGGAGTTGTAGCTCCTTGGCTGCACTAGGTTGCAGCCAAGAGGAGATCCCAAATGATGAAGCATGACACCTCAGTGGGTGATGGGATTCAGTCCTCTTAAATAAGACTTCCCCCAATGTTTGGTTTCCTGTTGGTTTGCGCGGTTTACTCGTCTGTTTATATATAATTCTTCTAGGGACCCACGGATTCTATGTTATTCATAAAGTTAGTTAGAACCTTACTCGCTTTTTGTGGTAGAGTGGTCGAGCAGTAAGGCAGTATCAGAGGACAGTGTTAAGCATTCGATGTACACACTCCGTCAGATGAATTCACATACTCAAGAACTGAACTCTAGGCCAATTGTTTTTGTAAAGAAATATACTGTTAATTTTCAGAAACAAGCAAGCCTGGCACAGGTAAGCATTAAATACTTTTCAGTAATAAGCTACTGGATATAGAACAGTTTGAAAATGCAATAGAAATTTTAATTTGATTTACAGGGGAGCAGTAGTATGCAACACTTCGCAAATACAGTCCATTGAAATGAATAGGCTTTTACTGTAAATTGCAGGCAAGTTACTTTTCTAACTCCGTGCTGGATACCTAGATTCAGCACTGGGATATTTCCTGCAAACAGACAAGTTCACACGTTTTGGTTATTTGTGCGATTTTTAAAGTATATTTTTCGATTTCAAAACTCCACATTTGGAAACTTTTGGGAGAAAAAGTGTCAATGTTATCCTATGGAGGGATAACAGGTTAACTGTTCTCAGGTAAGTAATCGACTGAGTTAAGGTTCTGGGGTTAGTCTCAGGGGTCCTCCAGGGTCAGTGGTGCACTGTTGCACCATCAGCGGCACTAAGGCAGCCGGGTGCAGAGTGTTGAGGCCCAATGTTATCCAATGGGGGATAGGGGCCTCTGGTTGGTGGCTGCTGGCAAGCAAACCACTGGGTTGTGGAAGCAAAGCTCCTAGGGTTAAGGTCAGGGCAAATGGGGAAACTAAGTAGCACAAAAGGTGCACCCTCAGCGGCACTGGGGCAGCCGGGTACAGAGTGCTGTTTTGGCGTCTGGCACCCTGTTTTCTATGGAGAACCTCTGGTTTGCTTTTGAAAAGAATTTTGCACCAGGTTCAGTGCTGGATAAGATTATTAAAGCAAATTTACTTTAGGCCACCAAACTGATATATACACACAATACAACTAATATAGAAAAATATATTTTATTTTTTCTTCTTATTTTCTTCTTTCACCGTATTTCAAGATAGAAAATTTAGAAATATACTAATTACATATAATTCATTCTTTTCATACAATTTAAACTTCAAACATGATTATTCATCCTTAAGCCACAGATTATTAGATGAAAAAATGATTATACATGTTAGAACCACTGATTGTCATATTGTGAAATAACCTATGAAGATCCGGGTCTTCAGTTGTTCTAACTAACCTCTGATTTGCAAAAGCACTGCAGGCAGGGAGACTAAGGATTTCTGGGTGCGACCACCACTTGGGAGACATAAGTTGGGAAGTTAAGGGTTGGCTAGGCACTTTCTGTTGGGGCAAACAAGGCCATGGGGTGTCGGGTGCAGGGGTGCCTTTTGGGGTCGATCTTCTTACCAGCTCCTGGTCTTGGTTAGAGGGGCATTCTGGATTTAGGCTGCAGGCGTTGGCTGGAGGCAGGTCAGGGGGTCGCTGGATCTCGGGTCAGGATCGCTGGGTTGACCTTGTGATATTTTTCCGCTCTGGCAGGGTTCGGCGGGTGCAGAGTGGGCTGGATTCGCGGTGCCAGGCCGGAGCCAGAATTTGAAGTTTGAACAAGTCCGGTGTTCACTGGAGATTCAGTCTTTGAAGTGAAGGCAGGCAGGCAGGTCCTCCAGAGTTTTTGAGGTTGCTGGCTGCAGGATGACCAGGATTTTTCAGGAGCAGGTTCGAGGGAGGGGGAGGGGGGGGGGGGGGGGACAGGCCTGTATGGCTGGGGCAAGTCAGTGGGCGTTGTCCTCTTGTTAGCTCTGCACAGCTCTTCGGTCCTTCTTCTCTTCTTTTCTTGTTGTTTCTGGATCTTAGGAAGCAAGGTTCAGGGCGACTCCTAAATACTACATTTAGGGGCGTTACATGTAGGTAAAGGGCAGGGACCAATGGGTCCTTTCCCTGGGGTGGGTAGACCCATTATTCTGCCACTCCTCAGTGGCAGGGGGGCAGGAGCCTGTCCCTGGTTGGCTGGGTCCCCCCCATCCTCAAGATGGCAGAGACTCGAGGTTGTGCCTCACCTCGCCTCCCCCACCTGAGGGGTGAAGTTGACAGAGGGGGGAACACCCCTCTTCCTCACTTGTTTTTCCCGCCGGTTCTCCCACCAAAAGTGGGGGGTAGAACCAGTGGGGACCGGTTGCTGAAAGCATCAAATGGGCTGGAGAGGCTCACAAAGGAGGCATGCTTTTGAAATTTCTCCTATGTGAACCCTGCCCATCCTGGGGGTGGAGGCTTGGCACCTTGTCCCAGAATGTGCATTGTTTCAGGGCCCGAGAGCAACAGCTCTCGACCCAGGGGTCCAGAAACATGTCTGGTGGTGGCAGTCTAGGCAGCCACTCAGTCAGTTCATTAGAAGTTGGTCGAGTTTCAGGGGGCATCTCTAAGATGCCCCCTGTTGTACATTTTACATTAAATCTCACACTGGCATCAATGTGGGTTTAATGTGCTGAGAAGTTTAACACCAAGCTTCCCAGTCTTCAGTGTAGCCATTATGGTGCTGTGGAGTTCGTAATGACAAACTCCCAGCACCATATACTCTTAATGGCAGCACTGTACTTACAGTGCCCAGGAATAGGCCTGGGTACTCTAGGGGTACAGGGCTCATGCACCTGTACCCTCACCACTGGCATAGGGCACCCAGCTATCGGGGTGACTGATGTATGCCAGGGCAGTGGTTTGTGGACATGGCACACAGGGGTGTGTGCCATGTCGACCTTCACTTTGTTCTGCAGCAAGACACACAGCCTGCAAAGGCAGTGTGAGTGTCAGGGTACAGGGCCTCCAAGGGTGGCACAATAAGTGCTGCAGCCCTTGGAGGCCTTCTCTGGCCACAGTGTCCTGGGTACCTGTGGTATCATTTACCAGGGGCTGACATGTGGCCAGAGCTGCCAATTGGGTTTAGGCTTCAATTCAGTTTTAGGGAAGGAACATAGGCTCTGAGGGCCTGATTACCAGGGGCCCAGGGCACACTCCAAGAACATCAGCAATTTAGCAAAAAGTGGGGGCATACCATGCAAGAAAGAGGGCACTTTCTCACAACTACTGAACACACAACTATTCTCAAACGTAGACTTGTTTGAGTCTAAACACAGACATACTCGTGATAATACCACCAACTTGGTAATCCACATAATTGCAGGCTCCAGTGTTTACACATTTTACTTAATGAAGGAGAAACAGTGCTGATTACTTAAAAATAGCATTTATATTCGGATTATGAAATGAATTTTGCATCAACATTTTTGACTGCAGTTAAAACAGCTGTTCTGAAGGAACTTTCATTGGCTCTGGTGAAACGCTTAATTGTGGTGTCTCCTGTTCCGGGTTTAGAGGCAGTCACCAAGGGCAGCGTTCCAAACACGAAAGCCTTGTAACCTAGAAGGATCCAGTGGGCTTTCTCCTTGACTGCTACTGATGTAGATTATGGTTTTGCCCTACTTTACAAAGACAATACCTCCAGTATGAACAATACTCTGTCTAGTGAAATATTGTCACTAGATTAAAATGATTTTATAATCTATACTGATGGTGCAGCCCGCGGATGGTAATAAGCCCAAGCACTCTGCTGCATGTGCTGCAGTAAAAGGTGTCATGAAAGAACGTATTTCAGGCACAAAAAAAGCACTGAAAACGTAGTTGACTGCACTGCTCAACTGGCTAATTTGGCCCTGGCTTTGCAGATTACGAATTCAGAATTCCCCACATTTAGTGTTTGATTCATATTACTGCGTCCAGGCCTTTATTGGTAATTTACCTTATTGACACTTACAGAGATTGGCAGATTCTAGAGGAAAGGCTATCTAGCATACGCTTTTATGGGGCAAGGGGGCTGCACTTAAGGATGCTTTGTCACTGGATCATGTAATTCAAACATTGAGTCATCAACGCATTACAAGTTGCAGGGAATTCATTGGCTGATGAAGCAACCAAAGCGGCTGTTTAGATTTTTTGTGGCTGCGATTACTAGTTCACATACAAGGATTGATGATAACCTAATGGCTGCGATCACTGCTTCGGCTAGTGGCGATCCCTTACCTAAAGGCGATTCTGCAAAATACTCCGATCTATTGAGTCCTCAAAATATCCCCTTAGTTCACATTCCCAGGGTAGGTGATCGAGTGATACCCAACCAGGACCGCAGTGTCTCTAGAGAATTGTGCACTATTTGGGGTTATCAGGACCAATTAGATTCACCCTACCTGTCCTTTTACTCAGTCAACACAAGAATCTAAAACTCCATATCATCCTCTTTTGCGATTGTGAATAATTTAATAGTAGTTAATTTCCTGATGGCCTAAAACCAGAGTCAAAACAGTCATCATACTGGGTATTACAGGCAGTAAAATACAGATTAAATGTGTAGGGGCACCTGCTACCAGCTCAAAATAGGCAAATGAATAAGACCATGTTGGCACACCTTCGAGGAACAGAATTCCCATCTGCAGTGTTACAACCTTTTTCCTCTCCCAGAGGCTGAAAGTGAGTGAATTGCAGGTTATGGGGTCAAGCAACACTCTGGTTAGTAGCAAACAGCCACCTGAAACCTAGACTAAAAACTGCATGATGAAGCAACAAACAGTTAATTATGGACCTCAAGCAAAAGTGCATAAGTCCAGGTCATACCACCTTACAAGATCCAAACTCACCTAGTGTAAATGCAGTTGCAGGGCCACTTACCATTTTGAAATAACCTTTCCAACCACTGAAGAAGTCCTGTCTGTCCTTCTTTACTGCTTCTGCTTGGAGGTACTTGGCAATGTGCTGAAAGACGGAGGAAACCTTTTAGCTTATTTTACATACACAATCAAGATGGGGGACTGTCTTCCTCCATCCTACAGCCTCAAAACATAGAACGTAAGGGAAAAAGTTACTTACCTGTAACGAGGATCTCAGACATTGATATCTGTCAGATTCACATGCTTGAAGAACAAGTTATTTACCTTCGGTAACAATGTATCTGTAAGAGACATATTAGTTATAGATACCTTACCTTAGAATGACCCCCATCAGACTGGATCCGGAGAATTTTTCTTCAGCAATATACCTGCGTGTCGGTAGGTGGCGTTGGTCGACTCCGTGTCAGGCATAGGCGTTGCCGGAATGACGTTGCGGTGGCTACTTAGACTTCGCCCCTCCACGCAGACGTCAGTTCTGACACGACTTTCCACACCAGAAGCGCAAAGCCATGAAAGACACTAACCACTGGTGCGCCATACGAGGGCCCTGCAAGAGAGTCCCTATCCCTAGAAGTAGGTTTGCAGAGCGGGTGGATTGGTGGGGCGGTAAAGAATCTATAACTAATTTATGTTTCTTACAGATACATAGTTACTGAAGGTAAGTAACTTGTTCATCTTAACAGAGACTATTAGTTACAAATTCCTTAACTTAGAGTAGATACCCCAGCAAAACCATCCCCTAGAGGAGGGTCTGCGAACCAAGTTCACACCAGAAAGTCCGGGAGGACAGAACAGGTAAAGTAGCAGTTCCTCCGGACTGGACTATCCAGGCAGTAATGTCTGGTGAACGTTTGCATAGAAGCCCACATGGCCGCCTGGCAGATATCCAGGATTGGAACTCCACGTGACAAAGCAATGGTTGCTGCCGTAGCTCTAGTGGAATGAGCTCGCAGGTCCCCTGGAGGTTCCTTTTTAGCCAAAGCGTAACAAATCTTTATACAAAGGACTACCCATCGAGAGATTGTACGCTTTTGCACAGCCAGACTTTTTTTTGACACCCACATAGCCAACAAAGAGTTGATCCTCCACTCAGAAATCCTTTGTGCGGTCAAGGTATTTCACCAACTGCTTTTAAAAAAACCTTGTAAAATTGTTATTCTTGTGATTTTAAAAAGGAGCTCACCTGTTGAAAGCGCCCTCATCACGCGCCGACACAGCCCTCCTCACCCCTCCCTGAGACAGCGGTCCGCGCTGAGACAGGGAACGCCCTAAGCGCTAGCCACGCCCACTGCGAGGCCACGCCCACCCTCAAGGACTACAAATACGCTGGTTTTAAGCGTTCGCTATTCACTTGTACTTATCCTCTGAGGCGGAAGCCGGAGGACTGTTATTTCACCAACTGCTTTTAAAAAACCTTGTAAAATTGTTATTCTTGTGATTTTAAAAAGGAGCTCACCTGTTGAAAGCGCCCACATCACGCGCCGACACAGCCCTCCTCACCCCTCCCTGAGACAGCGTTCCGCGCTGAGACAGGGAACGCCCTAAGCGCTAGCCACGCCCACTGCGAGGCCACGCCCACCCTCAAGGACTACAAATGTGCCGGCCATACCAGCGCAGCGGTCGAGCGCAGCGGGAGCGCCGTTTGCGCGCCGAAGGCGCGCCTAAGGTAAGCCCGTCTGCACCCGTCCGCGCACGACCGGGCCTAGGGCCAGCCCCCATGCCGGATCCTACCGCCATTAGGAGACTCTACTCTCGGCGAGATCTCCTTAGCCTCAGACCCTCGAAAAACAATAACTGTCATGACATACATGACCCAAATGTCCCCTTCGTCGGCTGTAACATCTGCAAACCTGGAAACCTACTCCTTCCCAGGTTGGCCGTCCCTCTCCCGGGCCTCAAATTAGCGACACTTAACTGTAGATCGCTCCCCAAACACGCCCTACACATTAACCACTTAATTGTCGACCACGACCTGGATATACTATTTCTCACCGAAACCTGGATCACTAGCCATTCTAACGCCGACATAGTCGCGGCCCTCCCCCCGGGCTTTCTCATCATGTCCCAACCCCGCCCTATAGGTCGAGGTGGTGGGATAGCCATCATCCACCGAGACTACTTCACCTGCCGCTCTACAGAGATCCAGAGTAAGGAGTCGGAGAGCTGTCTGTTCACACTGACGCTCTCGCCGACCTATTCCCTATCAGGCCTTCTGGTCTACAGACCCCCTGGTCATTTCGGCCCTTTTTCCACCGCTTTCTTGGAATCCGTCTCTTCCCTGGCCTACCAAACTTCCAACTTCCTGATTACAGGGGACCTCAACATTCATTTCGATGACCCAACAGACACCGGGTCGTCCGATTTAATCAGTGAACTTGGCGCCCTCGGCTTCTCCCTGACTAACTCAGGAGCCACGCATGCGAAAGGTCACCTACTCGACCCTGTACTCTCGAACATCCCTTCCCTCCAGTTCACCAATTCCATCCCCCTCCCGTGGACAGACCACTTCCTGGTCTTGACCCATCTCCCGGGGGCCTTCAAGAAACCCCACAACCCTCCAACCTTCAACAAGGATAGATCCTGGGCCAGACTTTCGACTGACAACTGGGCCTTGGCGCTTGACGCTTCTACCCCCACTCTTGCAATCGACTCCACCACGGCGGACACTCAGGTCAGAGACTGGATCTCCTCCTCCCTTGACAGCCTCATCCCCATCAAAAACCGAGAGGTGAAAAACAAAACCAAGGGCCATGCCCCCTGGTACAATTCTGATCTTAGAGCCCTGCGCAAAGTGTGTAAAAAGGCTGAGAGAGCCTGGAGGAAAGATTGGCTCCACAGCAACAAGGATACTTATCGCAATGCGGTTAGACAATACAAGACTGCCTTGAAATCCGCGAAATCACTATTCTACGACAACAGAATAAAAACCTCGACCAACTCAGCCAAAGAATCCTACCAGATTGTCAAAGAATTACTAAACATCCCTACAGCACCTCCCCCTCACTCCCCCGCCACAGACAGAAGCAAGGATCTAGCAAAATACTTTGACTCTAAAATTCTACGGATACTGGACTCCCTTCCTACCATCAGCCCTCCCATCCTGGACACAGCGGATGAAAACAATGGCCCACAGCTGAAAACTTTCAGAGCAGTTTCCCTCCCCGAGGTGATGGCCACGCTTGATAAAATGAAAAGTGGCTCCCCCCTGGACCCAGCCCCGGTTAGATTCCTAAAAAAGGTGTCCTCCACCATAGCCCCCACCATCAGGGACCTGATCAACTCTTCCCTAGCTAGTGGAACGGTTCCCCCCAACTGGAAGAACGCAGTCGTGAAGGCTTTGCTGAAAAAGCCCCAACTAAACCCGGACGACATGTCCAATTACAGACCGATCTCACTGCTCCCCTGCATCAGTAAGATGGCTGAAAAACTAGTCAACTTACAGCTATCCCAATTTCTCGAAACCCACAACATCTGCGCCAATCCCAAACTGGGTTTCGACCCGGCCATGGCACGGACACCGCACTCCTCGCTGTCATCGAGGAGGCAAGGTGTATCCTAGACTCAGGGGGATCAGTGGCAGTGATCCTCCTGGATCTTAGCGCCGCTTTCGATACGGTGGATCACCGTGTCCTGTTACACCGCCTGGCCAAGGCAGGAATTGTGGGTACGGCGCGAGCATGGATCGAATCCTTCCTCTCCCATCGATCCTTTCAGGTGTGGGACGGCAACTCCCGGTCAGATCCTCTTCCACTGAAGAACGGAGTTCCCCAGGGGTCGTCGCTCAGCCCAACCCTTTTCAATGTCTATATGGCGCCCCTGGAAGACGTAGTGGCCCCCTACGGTATAAAAATAATTAACTACGCTGACGACACCCAACTTGTCGTATCCCTGTCCCACCTGGATATCCATCCGGACAGTTTGCTCCACTGTCTCCAGGACATTCATACCTGGATGTGTGACTCGGCCTTGAAGCTGAACGGCGCAAAGACCGAGATCATGCTCCTAGGCAATAAACGGACGACCTTGCCGCCTACGTCCTGGCCCGACACCTTCGGTGAAATCCCCTCTCCTAAAAATGAAATCAAGACTCTAGGAGTTTGGTTAGAACCGGACCTCACCATGAAAACGCAGGCAACCAAGACAGCAGGCACCTGTTTCGGTCTACTGCGGTCGGTCCGCAAGATCCTGCCTCTTCTCCCCCTCCCATCCAGGAAACTACTTGTCCAGGGCCTTGTCTTGGCACGGCTCGATTACAGCAATGCCATTTATCTGGGGGCCCCTGAGTACACCTTGGCCAAACTCCAACGTACCCAGAATGCGGCGGCCAGGCTCATCATGAACCTCTCCCCTTGAGTGTCGGCTAAGCCCGCCCTCAAAGCCCTACACTGGCTCCCTGTTCGCCAGAGAGTAGAGTTCAAGGCCCTATGTACCACCCACAAGCTCATGAATGGAGCTGGCCCTGACGCGCTTAAACATATGGTTACCCCATACAAAGCCTCAAGATCCCTTCGCTCCGACGCCGAACATCTTGCTACGGTGCCCAAATTCAAGAAGGCTCGTTCCGGCGGACGCCGCTTCTCGGTCAAAGCCTCCACAGCCTGGAACCTACTCCCCCTCAGCCTACGTCTGGAACCCTCCCACATAGTGTTCCGTAGGAAACTTAAAACATTCCTGTTTCCCAATTAAAACACTCCCTCCTCCCCCCTCTGGATATCGACAGGTTTAATAGCGCGGGGATGCCTACGGGTCACCAGGTGCTCTAGAAATCGCGAAAATAAATAAATAAATAGGTAGAAAGACAGCACACGTTTCTAGTCCAGACGGAGTCTCTCCTCCTCCTTGGAAGGGCGCAGGATAAGGTGGGCAGAGTAACAGCCTGCCCGATGTGAAAGGGAGTGACAACTTTAGGCAGGAACGAGGGTCTCGTTCGAAGCACCATTCTGGCCGGACTGAGAAGAAAGGGGGTTTAGAAGAAAGAGCCTGAAGCTCACTCACTCAGCGAGCAGAGGTGATGGCAACAAGAAATCAGTCTTGAGAGGGAGGAGCCTGAGGGGACACCTATGAAGAGGCTCGAAGGGAGCGCACATAAGGTAAATCAAGACAAGGTTCAAGTCCCACTGAGGCATTATGAAAGGAGATGGAGGAAAGATGAATAATGCCTTTAAAGAACAGACTTACAATAGGGGACTTGAACAAAGAGGGCTGATCTGGTAGCCAAAGAAAAGCAGAAATGGCTGCCAGGTAGCCTTTAAGAGTGCCCAGAGCAGAGCCCGGGTGGGCCCAAGAAAGAAAGAACAGAAGAGACTCAGAAAGAAGGGCAGAAAGAGGATCCACAGCCTTTGCTGTGCACCATGCCACAAGCTTGTTCCATCACCAGGCCCGCATGTGCCATATGGGATGATCCACCAGCAGGATGCATGAGGCCATGAGGCCTGGCAGCCTCATTTTCACCAAAACCCGGGACAATGGCTGAAACATCGGTACCATAGCCCGAATATCCCAGACTCGCTGCTCAGGAATAGGCCCAAAACTAAACTGTGTCCTGAACAGCTTTGATGAAACAGACCGACAGAGTGAGTCAGTTGTGACTTCGGCGCGTTGATAGGGAACCCCAGCTAATACAGGAGGTCCACCGTAGTCTGGAGGTGGGGGACGACAGCCTGGGGTGAGGTCAACTTCAACAGCCAGTTGTCGAGATCGGGGAAGACTGTAACCCCCTGATCTGCGCAGATGAGCTGCGACCACCGCCATCACCTTCGTGAATATCTGAGGGGCACTGCTAAGGCAGTAGGGGGACACGGGGAACTGAAATTGCTCGTGGCCTACCATGACTCATAGGTAATGGCTATGGGCTGGCAGGACGGGAATATGAAAATTGGCATTCTGCAAGTCCAACGCCACCATACAGTCTTCAGGGTCGAGGGCAGACAGGACCGGAGCCAAGGTTAGCACTTTGAACTTCTCCTTCTGGAGGAAGCGGTTGAGGGCCTTGAAGTCTAGGATAGGACGCAAGCCTTTGCACCAGAAACTAGCAGGAATAGCCACCACAACCTATTTCTGGCGCTGGGACCCTCTCGATAGCTCCCTTGGCCAAGAGAGATGGGATTTCCTGGCGGAGAAGAGCCAAATGATCCTCCGACATGCGATGGAAAGACTGTGGCATGGAGGAAGGGCTTGTCTCAAAGAGGAGGGAGAAGCCCCTTCGGACTATCTGCAAAACCCACCTGTCCGACGTGATGGATTGCCAGTAGGAGAATTGATGGCGGATCCTGCCACCCATTGGGAGCGGGAAGAAGAGGGGTGGATTTGCCCACCCGCTGGTTCCCAGTCCCGCGTCGCTGGGTCCCATGTCTGCAGCCACGCAGAGGATGGGCAGCTTGCGCGGGCCAGTGGCTGGACTGGGTCGGAAGTGGTGTGGTGCCCCTTCCGTAGCCACGAAAGGCAGACTGTGGTGAACAGGACGACGCAGCGAGGCCCAAGGATCTGGCCGTTGCCCGAGAAGCCTTAACTTGCTCGAACGACGAGTCTGCCTTGTCACCAAAAAGGTGACTGCCATCGAAGGGAATGTCCAGCATGGTTGACTGGACATCCCCCGAAAAACCAGACTTCCTCAACCAGGCGTAGTGCCGAAGAGCTACCGACGTGGCAATCGCTATGCCCAGAGTCTCGGCTGTAATTATCCAAGCAGATTGTGAATTTTGTTGCATCTCTCCCATCCACCACTGCCTGGGGAGAATGGTCCGAGCCTCCTCCGAGCACTAAGCCAGCAGCACTTGCGCAACCATATCCCTGACTGTATGGGTATAGCGGCCCAAGAGGCATGCAGTATACACGGACCGCAGCGCCAAGCTGGAAGAGAACATACGCTTCCCAAGATGATCAAGCTTCTTGGATTCCATATGCGGGGGTGGGAAGGGAATGCACCCCTGGAAGAGGAGGCATAGATCACCAAGTTCTCAGGGGAAGGGTGTTGAGAGATGAAAATGCGATCTCCCAGAGCCGGGCGGTGGGTAACTGTCAGTTCCACAGGAGCCTCTGTGCTAGGTTTGGACCAAGTGCCCAGAAGGACGTCCGTGAGGGCTTCACTGAATAATAATCCACATTTGTAAAGCACACAATCACCCGTGAGGGTCTCTAGGCGCTGGGGGCCGTCGGGAAAATTAAGCAAGCTATTGCCCAGAGTCACATTGTGCTGGGCTAATCTGGGCTAATCTGCCATCGGGGATCGAGCCGTGATCCTCAGATTCCAGAGTCAGTCGCCCTAGCCGGGGCGCCACAAGGGCAAGAGTGGTTCAGAGGAAGTTGCAGCACCTCTGGCAGGAGATTAGTTCTGACTGCCTCTATATGGAGCTCCAGGCCCAATGCCTCGGCTACCCTACGCACCACTATTGCATAGGACGCTCCCTCCTCTGTAGCCACGGTAGGGGGAGAAAGCATCCCAAGGTCTGGGGAGGTATCCAGACCACTGATGTCACCCAATTCCTCTCTCCAGTCCGATCTGTTAAAGGGTCCAGCGACCCCCCCAGTCATCATCACCACCCTCAGGGCGATAGGGTACACCTGAGATAAACAAGAGAACATAAGTACCCTCCGGTGTCTGATTTGAAGTCGGCCGACGTCGTTCTGGCTTCGGGTCCATCTCTAGGATGAGGATGCATACTTTCGGCGGGGGGTGTTGCCGGCATTGGTGCCGGGAAAGGTCAAGTAAGGTCGACTGGCGTCGATCTAGATCCAGGCCCATATCTAAGGGGATCCTGCGGCGCCAGAGCCACAGGCATCGAAGGCCCAGAGCCCCCCAACCAGCTCTGCAGGGCCCGAAGACGCACCAGGGGAGTCAGGTTGCCCAAACACACGATGGAGGGCTTTGTACAACGTACGAAGCTGGGCAGGGGACATTCCGGCTCCCGGAAATGAGGGGTAGCACGGAGTCGTCCCAGAATCAGGCGCCGGAGACTTCGAGTGACGATGCTTCAGGTCCAGCGTCGCGTCAGCCGACCGACGGGGCGAAGACAAAGAGCAACAGTTCTTCACCTTCTTCTTGCACTTCATCACCGGATGAGTGTGAAGACTTGGACTGGCCCTGGTCTCGAGACCTTCCCCTTGAGCGAGACCGGAAGCGACGAAGGGCTGCCTGCCAGATCTCTAAAAGCTTTCGGGACCGCTCCCGCACAGACTTCGAATTCGTGGCCCGACAGTCTGAGCAAGACTTCGGGTCGTGGTTGCTCTCCAGGCACCAGAGGCACATGAGGTGCGGATCCGTAACGGACATCAGTTTTTGACAGGAGTCACAAAGCTTAAATCCGGTCTGACTATGGGATATCCCTTGCACACCAGAAGTTGGAGACTCACAAAAAGACATCGACAAAAGTTTAGTCAAAGAATAACTAAGGGGTAAGCTCTCTCTGGATCTGTGCTAGGCTGGCGCGGAAAAATAAAAAACTAGCGGCATCTAAGTAGGCACCGTAATGTTACCCTGGCAACCACGATGCAGACGACGGACGCGGAGTCTACCGGCGCCACCAACTGACACGCAGCGGCATTGCTGAAGAAAAATTCTCCAGATCCAATCTGACGCCTGAGGGTAATTCTAAGGTAAGGAATCTATAACTAATAGTCTTTCAGATTTATTCCCTGTAGCCAGACTGGAACAATGTTAGTTCAGCAATGAAAGGATTACATTTCAGAACACTGAATTTCATAGATCTTTTGTAACCTATCCACATCATTATAGATGATCGACATCATTATAGATGATCCATATCCTGGACATGTTCACCTACTTAGAAAATTTTTGCATTTATGTTTTTTCTCTGTAGCAAACATGTCCCTATTGGGAGAGCCCCAGCTCCAAAACAAACAGATGCATCCAATTCCATTTTCTGGACATCTCTAAACTGTCTGCTCAGACGATCTGCACTTCATTGTGCAATCCTAGGACTTGTTCTGCTGATCGGTCTAAAATATACCCAACTACCTTGTCCACAATTTGTAGGCTTCCTATGACCACGCAAGTGAACGAGTCTCTACCTGTTTCAATACGTAAAGCATTGTCGTGGTTTCTGTAGACACACTGGGAGGGTAGATTTTGCACTATGAGCAAAAATGCTATTAAGGCCAACCTCACTACTCTTAGTTCCACAATATTTATGAGCAACTGACCTTCCTCTTTTGTCCATTAAGATGTGCACCGCATCCTGGGGTAATGTAGCCAAAGTAAGAAAAAGCTTAGATTTTATTGGGTTCTGTAGCTGTCCTTTGAAGATCAACATTTGAGTGCTGGTTTCTTAGTTGGTGTTAATATCACAGAATCATCCCAGTCTGAGATCTGCTGCCACTGATTGGTTTGTTTTTCCTATACAATTCATGCGTAAGCGACAAGGAGTCAATAGTAAAATGCATGAAGATGTTACTAGACCGGCAGGTCGAGTAACTTTAATAATCTGCTCAACCCAATTGTAAAGCACTTGACCCATAAACTGGCCCAAAATGTGCGATCATTAGTGAGAGAATGGGGTTTTGTTTTAGTACCTCTACCAAACTTTTTGCCTGGCTTTTGATTCAACTTGGACTGTAGAGTATTTGGTCCCTGCTGTCCAGGTTTCCAGTACCAGTGTTTTCCTTCAAAACATGTCCCAGATTGGTACTTCTGCCCCCCTGTAAGTATCTAGTAAGTGATACCCTGGGTGCCTAGGGCCTGGAGGCTGAAGTGTTCACTGGGACCATTCCACTTCCCCTGCAGCTGGCCTGCCCCTGTGAGGTGAAAGAATGACCAAGTCGACCTAACACGCTGCCAGTGTGCCATGCCTGCTAGCACTGCTTAAGATAAAGGTAAGTCAGCCCTCTAGTATTCCTTGCCAGCTCTAAGGTAGGGTGCACTGTATCCCACATGTGGGCATATCGGCATGAGCAGACATGCCCCTTCAGTAGTAGGGTCTATTCCCCAATATTGTAAGTGAAAGGAATGCAATAGAGTACATGGGCTGGGAACTTGACAACGTTCGTTCCACAGCACGATGAGCGCTTCACTGAACCCAGAAGAGTTTGGTACCAAACAGTTCCTTGTAATAAATCCACACTGATGCCAGTGTGATATATTTAGGCTTTCCTGTTTTCAGTTTCTATTTTTGGTAAATTCTGGTGGTGTTTTTTAGGGTTTTCCAGTGATTTCAATACCTCAAAAAAACAGTGCTTTTCAGTGGTTACTCATTTTTGCACCATAAAAAACAACTGAAACAGTGTTTTACCGTTGTTTATGGAACACTTTGCTTTTATTATTGCTTGCTTTCTTCATTGATGCATGGTATATAGACAATCTATGTACAGTGTATATGAGGTCCAAATACATTTTTATAAGTCGAAGGTTAAGTCAGCACTTTCAGATATTTGCCTAAAAAGGGAGGCTCTGCATTCACACCTCTCGAACTGGGGGGTACAGAGAGACCTTTTTGGAAATGAGAGATTTCTGGGGGAGTTGGGCGTTGTAGGCAAGGCAGGCAGTTCTCATAGTTCATTTAGAATCAATGTGTTGTCATTTGAAGTGAGAGCTGGGTGACATGTTCATGGTTTTGGGCACTCCTCACAAATCATGTAGCATGATGGCACGGCTCCAAATAAAGCTAGGCTGGTTTTCACTGCTATTTTTTCCCCCTCAGATTTAAATAGTGCTAACTCGACCTGAAGGTATTGAAGCGCTTCACATGAGCACCTGTTGCGTTACACAAGGGCACATTCATTTTTGTTAGGGATGGGTAGATTACGTGATTTGCCCAGAATCACAGGATGTAGAGCGTCATTGCCGAGATTCGAACCCCGTTCGTCAGATTTGAGGTCCACCACTCTAACCATAAGACTACATCCTCTCCTGTTATTTTCAAGGTTTATGGAAGAGTGTATGATTTAAGTGTTTCAGTTTGTAAAGTTGAAATCTTGCCATTGCAGCAACGCACTGATTACAAAAACATGTTTTGTAAAAGAATGATAACTGGTTTGTTGTTTCAGCCGTAGGTGCCTATCAACATGATCAGTTAAATACAACTGAAGAGTACCAGCAAAATGCGAGCAGAAAGAAGCACTACTATAAATCAAACTCCTGCTCCACTCATCTACCCCAGCCCCTGCCTGCTGGACATCCACACCACTCACGGCGTGAAGGATGGCCGGGTGCTCAGAGAAAGACAATTTCATCTTTATTAGTGTGCGATTTCTCCTTAGTAATAAGCACACTTCAAATAATTAGCGTGCTGTACGTAATGCACAAGTTACTTACCTGCGGTAAAGATATATCTAAGAAACAGTTAGTATTAGATTCCTTACCTTACAATATCCCCAGGCGTCAGCCTGGATCCTGACATTTTTGTGTAACAGTACCCCTGCGCGTCAGTAGGCGTCGTCTGCGGCTCCGGGATGACGTCGCAGGAGTACTTCGACACCGCCCTCGCGCACCGACGTCAGTTCTTATACACAGCTTTTCCGCGCCAGAAACGCAGAGCCATGATAAAAACCAACACTGGTGCCAAGAAACTAGGGCCCTGAAAGGGGATGACCTTAACCCTAGATTTCGGTTCGCAGAACGGGGAGGATGGGTGGGGCGGTAAGGAATCTAATACTAACTACTGTTTCTTACAGATATATTGTTACCGAAGGTAAGTAACTTGTGCATCTGAAAGAAACATGTTAGTATTAGATTCCTTACCTTAGAATAGATACCCCAGCAATACCAACCCCGGTGGTGGGTCTGCGAACCAATAATCCCACCAGAAAGTCCTGGAGAACGGAACGGCCAAAAAAGCCATCTCTCCGGACTTGGCTGTCCAGGCAGTAGTGTCTAGCGAACGTGTGCAGCGAGGCCCATGTAGCTACCTGACAGATGTCCTGCAAGGGGACTCCCCGACCCAGGGCATTAGTAACTGCCGTGGCCAGAGTGGAATGGGCACGCAGCCCCACAGGAGGCTCCTTTTTAGCCAGTTTATAACAAGCCTTGATGCACAAGATGACCCATTGGGAAATGGTCAGTTTGTGCACCGCCTGTCTTAGCGCCCACGTAACCAACAAAGAGTTGGTCATCCACCCGGAACTGGCGTGTGCGATACAGATAGTATGAGAGGGCACGTGTTGGGTCTAGACGGTGGAGTCTCTCTTCCTCTTTCGAGGGATGCAGAGGCGGAGAGAAGGTGGGCAAGGTGATGGACTGCCCGATGTGGAAGGCTGTGACTACCTTGGGCAGGAAAGAGGGTCGCGTCCGCAACACAACTTTGTCCTGATGGACTGAAAGGAACGGAGGTTTTGAAGTAAGGGCCTGGAGCTCACTCACTCTCCTGGCAGAGGTGATGGCAACCAGGAATGCAGTTTTAAGGGTAAGTAGACGAAGAGGACAGTTATGAAGTGGCTCCCACTGAGGCATCACGAAAGGAACAGGAGGGAACATATGAGTGATTCCCTTCAAGAACCTATTTACAACTGGGGACTTTAACAAAGAGGGCTGATCAGGTAGCCTTAAGAAGGCGGAAATGGCAGAGAGGTAGCCCTTGATAGTGCCCAGAGCAGAGCCCTGCTGGGCAAGGGAAAGAAGAAAGAGGAGAACCTCAGAAAGAGGGGTAGAAAGGGGATCCGCAGCCTTTGCTGTGCACCATGCCACAAATTTGTTCTACCTGCAGGCTTATACCGATTTTGTGGAGGGACGCCTGGCTGCCAGAACATCACCACAGACTTCAGGAGGCAAGTCAAATGGCCTCAACTGTTGCCGCTCAATCTCCACGCATGGAGGTGGAGGCTGGACAGGTTCGGGTGGAGGACTGTCCCCTGCTGCTGCGACAGAAGGTCCTCCTGAAGAGGCAGACAAAATCGGGGGATCGACTGACACATGCTGAGTAGCTCGGGATACCAGTCTCTTCGAGCCCAGTCCAGAGCCACAAGGATGACTTGCGCACGGTCGCGCCTGCTCTTCAGCACTTGGGCAGAAGTGGTATAGGCGGAAAGGCGTACAATAGACCGCAACTCCACGCGTGACGAAAAGAGTCTCCGAGCGAGTGCCGCCTTGGAAAGTCCAACGTGCAGAACTGATGACATTGCACGTTCTCGTCTGTGGCGAATAGATCTAACCAAGGCTCTCCCCACTGCTGAAAGACCTTGTGCCACGTCAGATAGATCTAACCAAGGCTCTCCCCACTGCTGAAAGAGACCTTGTGCCACGTCAGAGTTCAGACGCCATTCATGATCAATCATGCAGACGGCCGAGTTCGTCCGCCCTGGCGTTCAGGGAACCTGCCGGGTGTTGAATCACCAGGGTCACACCCTGATGTTTCAGCCACTGCCAGAGGCGCAGAGCCTCCTGGCGTAAGGTCCACAACCCTATCCCGCCCTGTATGTTGGAGTACCACATGGCGGTGGTGTTGTCCGTGAACACCTGCACTACACTCCCCCGGACAGAGAGGAGGAATGCCTTCAGTGCAAGCCGGATCGCTCGCAGCTCCAGAAGGTTGATGTGGAGCCGGGACTCTGCCGGAGACCAGAGGCTTCTGATCTCCGCCTCTCCCATGTGGCCCCCCCCAGCCCAGGAGGGACGCGTCAGTCACAACTGCGTGCTCCGGTTGGGGTAGGGAGAGGGATCTGCCGCGGACCCAATCGCGGTCCGTGATCCACCACTGCAACTGTCTTGCAGTGCCCTCCGAGATCAAGACATGGTCAGACAAGTTGCCCTGATGCTGGGCCTACTGAAACTTCATATCCCACTGCAGAGCCCGCATCCGCCACCTGCCGTGATGCAACAGAAGAATGCAGGAGGCAATCAGCCCCAGAAGCTGCAGCGTCAACCTGATCGAGACAGAGGATAACTGCTGAAAGATCGGAATCAGAGTCTGAATATCCAGAACCCACTGTTCGGGAGGATAAACCCGAAACTGCGCCGAGTTGAGAACCACTCCGATGAAGAGAAGCTTTTGAGAGGGACACAGGTACAACTTCTGCACATTGATTGAGAACCCCAGCAGGTGCAGGAGGTCGGCCTTAGTCTGGAGGTGGCTGGCGACTGTCTGGGGTGAGCCCACCTTCAACAACCAGTCGTCGCGGTAGGGGAAGACTGAAACTCCTAACCTGCGCAGATGAGCTCCTACCACCGCCATCACCTTCGTGAACACCCGTGGGGCGCTGGTAAGGCCGAAGGGGAGCACAGTAAACTGAAAGTGCACGTGGCCTACCGTGAACCGCAGGTAGCACCGGTGGGCCGGCAGGATGGGGATGTGGAAATAGGCATCCTGCAAGCTTAACGCTACCATCCAGTCGCCCGGGTCTATGGCAGCTAAGACCTGAGCCAAAGTCAGCATCTGGACCATCTCTGTCCGGAGGAAGCAGTTGACGTTCCGCAGGTCCAAGATAGGCCCCCTTTGCCCTTCTTGGGAACCAGAAAGTACTGGGGTAGTGGGAGTAACAACCACACCCTACTTCTGGCCCAGAAACGCGCTCGATGGCCCGCTTGGCTTAGAGGGCCATAACTTCCTCTTGCAGAATTTGCAAGTGATCCCCCGACAAGCGGTGGTACTGCTGTGGCATGGCTGGAGGGGTCGCCTCGAAGGGGAGGGAGTAGCCCCTTCGGACGATTTGCAGCACCCACCTGTCCGATGTGATGGAGCGCCAGTGGAGGAGGTGATGGCGAACCCTGCCCCCCACTGGCGTCAAATGGGCCTGAAAGCTCAGACTAGGAAAGCTTTGAGGCGGATGCTGCGGGGGTGGATGTGGACTGGCCGCGCCGCTGTCCCCTGTTACCGCCGCAACGGTAACCACGCCCGCCGCGCTCTGAATGGTAGTCTGCGGCCCGTGGCTGGCAGGACGTGTGGGGGCGCCCCTTCCGTGGCCACGAAAGGAGCGCTGGGCGGAAGATTGCTGGCACAGACCGACAGGCCCAAGGACTTGGCATTGGCCCTGGAGTCCTTAAAGCGTTCCAGCGCACTATCTGCCTTGCCACCGAAGAGGTGGCTCCAATCAAACGGCATGTCCATAAGTGTGTTCTGGACATCAGCCGAGAAGTTGGCGGGCCTCAGCCAGGCGTGGCGGCGAACCGCCACAGACGTGGAAATCGCTCTCCCCAGCGAGTCCGTGGTATCCAGTCCACATCGTATGGCGCTGCGTATCGTCCCTCTGCGAGGGCTTGAGCGAGCTTCACCCAGGCTCCCTCCGGGCACTCCGGCAGCACGGCCGCAACCGTAACCCACAGGGAGTGGGTGAAACGGCCCAAGAGGCACAGGGTTTTGACCGACCGCAACCCCAAACTAAGGGAGGAGAACATCTTCTTGCCATATTTCTCATACCTTCTGGATTCCTGATCTGGAGGTGCAGTCGGAAATGCGGATCGGGAAGTAGAACCCTGGATAACCAGGCTCTCGGGGGTGGGGTAGGTGGACAAAAAACTAGGGTCGTCCGGAGAAGGGCGGTGGCGCCTAGCGACGTTCCTATCTACAGGAGGACCTATAGTGGGCCTGGACCAAGTGCCCAACCTGACGTTCGCGAGAGCCTCACTGAACGGCAGTAGAGGCTCAGGAGAGCTTCCCTGCGGTTTAATGACCTCTTTGAAGATGTTACACCTCACTGTTGCGATGGGGAGCTCAAGAGCCAAGGCCTTGGCCGCCCTCATCAGCACCACACTATAAGTAGCCTCCTCCTCCGTAGCCACGGTAGGAGGGGAGACATAACCAGTGTCTGTGGAGGTATCCAGGCCACTGGCCTCCCCTAGTTCCTGTGTGCAGTCCTGAAATGACTGGCACTCACGTGCCAGAGGGTCCTCAGACCCCACCCAGCCTCCCTCGTCATCCATCTCCTGATATTCAGGGTTAAAGGATGGACCCAGATCCTCGAAGAATTCCTCTTTGGCCGGCGACGAATGCGGCGTCTAGCAACGCAGCTCGCCGTCGGATCAGGACCGAGGGTTGGACCAGGGGCGCCTGGGGTGACACTCTAGGAGTCGACGCTGGCGGGGTCGTAAGGTCGACCAGCGGCGACCTGGATCCAGATCCAGGCCTTGCGGCGTCAGGACCGAAGTCGCCGGGGCCGAAGCACCCGACCCGCTTGGGCTTCCAGTCTGGGCCGCATGGCACGAAGGCGCCGCGGAACCAGACGGAGGAGTGAGCGATCTCATAGCCATGAGGAAGGCATCGATCTCCTCCGGCGTTGCGTTCTGCCCAGGGACCGGCAGGTATAGAGCAGGCCGCGATGCCTGCGGCTCCGGCGGGGCCGTGTGGGCGGTGTCACCTGAACCCCCGGCCGCGTCGTGTGAGCGTCGGGGGGAGTCAGAAGAGCATTGTCGCTTCTTCGACTTCTTGTGCCTCTTACCTGAGGACTTGGAGCCCGACGAGTGGTGTCGACTCGTTGAGCTGTGATGACTCTGGCCCCGCGACCGGTCCCTCGACCTCCTTCCAGACCGGGACCTCGAACGGCGCGGGCCGACAGCCAGAGCTCGAGGCGCTTGCGGGACCGCTCCCGCCTAGCCTTCGACGTCAAGGCCCGACAGTCGGGGCACGATTTGTCATCATGGTCAGGCCCCAGGCAATGTAGGCACCAGCGATGCGGGTCGGTAACTGACATCAGTCGGTTGCAGTCGGCACAGGTCTTGAACCCAGGCATCCCTACCGGCACCGATGGAGTCGGACTACTTGAAACGGATCGAAAAAGCTTAGTCAAAAAGTGACTAAAGGGTACCACTTTCTCCGGACCTGTGCTTGCTGGCACCAAAAAAAGAACAGAAGTGAACGCGTGAGGGCAGCGTCTAAGTACTCTGGCAACATCATCCGGACGCCAACGACGGACGCGGAGCCGCAGACGACGCCTACCGACACTTGGGGGTACTGCTACGCAAAAATTTCCGGATCCAGACGGACGCCTGGGGATATTCTAAGGTAAGGAATCTAATACTAACCTGTTTCTTTCAGATAATGAAATTATGGAAATGCCAGACACTTATTCAAATAAGTCACCAATACCGAATTTTAAACTAAATAGACCTGTGGTTTTGGAGCCATGAGAGAATGCCTTCCTGAACGAACAACATACTTTGAATGGTTACGAGTGAATTAGCTCAAATAGTAATTAAAGATGGAAACGTACCCCTGTACTTGTTACGTAGACACAAGGCTCAAAGAAAATATGCTCTCAAAGAGAGAGTAGGCGGGCAGCTATTTGAAGGGGAGGGTGTCTTGATGGATTCTGCCAAGTAACAAGACCTGGTTTACAGTTTTATCTAATCTAGATGTCCTGCGTCTGTCGTTGCACCAGTTACAGACACTGAACTGGTCTTGGCCGGTCAAAATAGCCTTTTTAGTTTGGTTTTAACAAAACAATTATTTGTTTTTTTAGCAAAACAATCACTTTCATAATAAAGTTGGTGATGAATATAATGTAGCTTTTGGATTTGACCGAGTGTGTTATTGACAGTTACGCAGACGTTTGTGTAGGGACTTTTAATTGACTAATATTGGCTCTGTGTTTTTTACATGGAGAGGCGCCCGTGGGCAAAAGAATATGACGCGAGAGGGAGAAAATATGTTGTCTTATTTCTTAATGAAATGTCACGGTCATTTTAGTTTAGTATGTGTATCGCAGACAGTATTGTCGTTTCAAAGAGGAATTATATTCTATTTATGGGCCTGTGTATTAAATGAAACTTTTTTCAACTAGGTGAAGTTTTATGGGTTTCATTTTTTTTTTTTGCATTTTCCACCATTTACTCTTATCAAAAATAGTTGATTCTTCTTGCAAAAACGGAATGAGGGTGTGGGTAAAGTACAGACTCCACATATACATCACATTGTTATTCTTCCTATGGCTTTAACCCTTCCTCCCACCAGAAACAAAATACCACATTCACAGAAATGACAAGGGTATACTACAAAATAGATGGTGGTGCCATCCCATCTGTATCCTAATATTAAACCTGCAGTTTATAGAGGACACTAGTAACCATCCATGTACATGCTTTGTGCTAAATCAAAACAAGTTTTCAGTGTTCCTGGGCACAAGGAAACAAGTCATTTTCAAAGATAAAGGGTGGTGGTGCAAATTTTGGGTTCTTAGGTCAGGCGCACTAGAGATCCCAAAAAGACTGTCAACTGCACTTCGAATGATTGAGGCATAGGAACTTCTCTTAGGGTATTTGAGAAACTGACAGCTTCCAAATGCATGCATCAAGCATGGAAACTACTACTGCATGGTGCGCCGCTGCCCGGGCTGCCCTCGGGGCCCGGTGCTCTCCGCCTGGTTAATGCCACTGCTCTCTACATTTCCGCAAGTCGCCTGGTGCTCCATTATCAGCCCGGGGACCGGCAAAACTTTTCTCACATTAATCCCCTCCCATGCTCATGACTGAACGGTTCCGTCATGAGCGTCGGTTGAGCTGTGCTCATGACGGAACTGTTCCGTCATGAGCCGATAGACTCATTAGAACCTTCAGCACTGCGCGAAAATTCGCGCCGCGCTGAAGGGGTTAACAAACTACTGCCCTTCTTCCACCAGTCTCTAGCCTGCTGTTTGTAGTAGTGCTGGAGATATCAAAACCGAAGAGCTTTTTGGCATGCAAAGTGTCTGCAATGCAGTCTCAGCCAGTGACCTTTGCACAGAGAATACGGACATTTGTGCTTTTGATGAAGATATAAAATCTGGCGACTCTTTGTTGATTAGTGTGGAGGAAGTGTGTGGCGATACAGAAGGAGGGACACTAAGACTTGAGCGTGGAAGTGATGGTTTTATTTTAATAAATGTTTTCTTTCTCCTCTGAGTGAGTCTTTCCCGGGCTAAGGCCGCCGGATCCAAGGTGTCAGCTATGTTGATGGTCCTCCCAGGGCTTGCACGTCTTCGCTCCCTGGCGACACGGTCGTCGTCTCTCGCGGTGTTCCAGCGCCACATGCGGGGAGAAAGAACACTCTTAGTTTGGCGTTCTAGGTTAGAGCTTTCCCAGGGGGTACCAGAGCAGTAAGGACACCGGTGAGTTTGTACACGTGTGCTAAGCAGTATCTGTGGACGTTGGTAGTGAGGGCGTACTGTGAGGAAAGGTCGGGGAGGTAAGCGGTAGGGTGCAGGGAGGGAGGAATGGAGGGAAGGGAAGGGAAACGTCAAGGAAAGAAAGGGCAAGGGAAACTATACAATAGTTACACGGAAGCGTCCCGCCTCCCCAGCCACCCTGCCACACGGTGACGCATCTGGGAGAGCCACACTCCTCCACGAGCGTGGCTGGGCGCTGCGTGATAACGTTGGCCTCCTGGCTCTGCTTCTCGCTCCTCCTGGTTTCCTCCGGTCTTCCTCCCGCAAACTCGCTCTCCGCTCTTCTCCTTCTCGGTGTCGGGACACACCTCTCTTCCGTCCTCCCCTCCTCTTAGCGGCGCAATTGGGTGTACGTCATCCAGAGGCTTGTCGATTTCCGTCATCCGGATTGGCTGGCACAATAGTGACTCTGCTGGGGGGGCGTTCCTCTGCATCTGAGACGGCCCCGTAAAAGGTACAGGCCTCTCCTGTTGTCTCGGGCTGCGTCCACCAGCTGTTCGACTCAGTCTCCCATCGATCCTGAGATGGTGAAAGAGAGGTAGGACGTAAGGCACAGTTCCACCACTCGTGCACTGGGGTAGTGTCTGATACCCGGTCCGCCTCCTCCCCGCTACAAAGTGCTCCGTAGTTTTAAAAACGTTTTAAGGGTTTCTTCTAACTCTCTAAAGAAACAAAGTTTGCTTCTCTTTGGTGTTTACCGGCAGCCAGGTCACGGGGTTTCTGTTGCCCTGCCACTTATTTTGGCACACACGCTGAGTTTTCTGATCCGCATATCATTTACAATCCCACTCCAGAGTGTGTAGGAGACCTGCCAGGGACTTGTAAAAGAATGTTAGGGGGCCGTAAAGACAACCGTGGGGACAGGGCATTGCCACTCATGTAGGGAGGAGTCAAATGGAAATAATACCCTGTGTGGGAAAATAAAGGGATTGAAGCCAGGTTAGTACATGGTCATGAGGGCCTGGTGTGAAGCCCTTGCTATGGACACTGGCATCCTTACGAATGAGGGCTTTGGCACGCCTCCAGCCACCTCTTGTGGAAAGTTACTGGAGGCTGCGGACAAAGCCTAATTAACAAGTCAATGGTCTTAAAGACCTGTGAAGTACTCAGTGCGGCTGGCAGATCAAAAACGTGTCTTTGTGTGTGCCCTGGAGGCTGCTCAGCCCAGGCTGACACTACGGGGGGAGAAGGTGGGAGGTGGGGGGGGCTGCGGACGGGACAGAAGCCCGTTTGAGCCAAATAGGGGTCTGATTCCAAGCTCACTGGTGCAGGGCCGGCTGCCAGACATGTGACAAAACCGCACGCAATGAAGACTGTTTTTGCGCTCAGCCCCGCCCCCAGGGACTCTGAGAAGGGGCGACAGAACAACAAAGCCTCATAAAGTGAATGGTCTTTTTAAAGACCTGTGAAGTACTCGGGTGCAGCTTCAGTAAAACAGACGGTAGAACAGCCTAGATATATTAAAACATTTACTCCGAAGTCACCTCAGAGGTGCCCCCTGAAAAACTACCAACCCTGATGTGAGTACCGACTGGCTTTAGGCAGCCTGAAACACAGACATGTCTCTGGACCCTTCGGTGGAGAGCCTCTGCTCTCTAGCACCAGGTACAATGCAACTCCTGGGCAGAGGTGTCAAACACGCTCCCTCAGGATGGGCCAGTGCTCGAAATGGACGCTTCAAAAAACCTGCTGCCTTTGCAATGCGATCACCAACCTCTGCTGCTAGCAGCAGATGGCAGCCCCTGGTTTACACCCCCACTTTGGGCAGGAAAACCGACAGAAAAACTCAAAAGAATACAAGGTGTACCCGCCTCACCCCTAATGTGGGGGAGGCGAGGTGAAGCACAAATGTCAGTCCCCATCTTGAAGAGGTGACACCTCCAATCAGGGCTATGTCTAGGCCTCCGCCTATAGGAGGGTGGAATAATAGAGGGTATAGTCACCCCAAGTAAGGTGCCCATTGGCCCTACCTACTGCTCTCCTAAAAACCCCTCCTAAATTTAGTATTTAGGTGGCTCCTCCAGACAAAGAAGGGAGATCTGCGATGACCTAAGAAGACACCATGCAGCGGAAGCCAGAAGACGACAACTGCCTTGGCCCCAGCCCAACTGGCCTGTCTCCAGCGACCCTGCAACCGGTCTTGCAACAACGACCTCTAAAACCCCTGGGAGGACTGTTGCCTTCAATAAAGACTCCACTCTCCCAAGAACAGTGGACCGGTCTAGAAGAAACAGACTCCATAGACTTCGCATCCAGGCAGATCTGAGTCTCTGCCCACTCCACACCCTGCCAGAGTGGGGAGTGGCTCACGTGTGCAGGGAAGTGCCCCAGCGATCCAGACCTCGTGTCCAGTGTTGGTTGACCTCCCCTATGCTCCACGACAGGGCCTGCAGTGTGAATCTAGAGGCTCCCACGTCCACGACCGGCTATGGTAATAAGATTCCGATGTCCGAAGGCACCCCTGCACCAGACGACCCTGGAGAGCGGTACTGACTGTGCCCCTGCAACACTACCTCCCAACTTACCTTTGCTGCCGTTGGTCTACCTCCTGCAACCGCCGGTGCCACGCCGGCAGCCTCTTAGCTGACCAAAGAATCACTGAAAAGCATTGGGTGCCAGATGTCTAATATGCATCTTGCAACCAGCCGCCCTTGTGCCGCTGGTGGTGTAAGCTTTGTCCCCCCTCACCACCATCCAAGTCTGTGCTTAACCTAACTGCCAAAGCTTGGCCCCTGCAGCAGATTTAGGCACCTGCAAGCAGTGTGGCTCCAGGCACCCCCTGTCTCACTGGAAAGCTTTGGGCCAAACTCAGATTTTGACCGCTGCACCCGGCCGCCCCTGTGCTGCTGGTGGTGCAGTTTCGGTACTTGCCTGACCCCTGGCCCATAATTACTTTTGGGTCCGAAGACTGAAATAGTAAATTTGATACACAACTGTTTAACCGAAAGTTTGTTTTCCCCATAGGATAACATTGGACAGTGAGCAGAAAGTCGATTTTTGAAAGTGAAAAGTAGTTTTAATTAGAAAAACTTACCTTATTATGAAGTCCTGGGTCTTCATATAAAGTACAAAATATAATTTCATAAAATTGGTCCAGATCTCCTTCTTGAGTCATGTGTTCATTATTGATCATGTTTGTGCAATAAATGTCTACACTACCACTAATAGAGATCTTTGGTTTTTACATTGAGCCCAGTACACTTTTGGGGAACCCATGGACTCTGTGCACGGTATTACCACCTAGTAATATCATATACAGAGCAAGCCTCCTACAATTAGTAAATATTTACTTTACAGAGTCTCCTTTCTCTATTCTCACATGTGCATCTTCAAATATGGGAGTTCAGCATTTCTGCTGTACAAAACTGGTTTGATTAAATAGACAAAATGTTTGCCCCATGTGTAATAAGAATATAGCTCACAAATGGGGTACACATGATCCCTGACTTGCCTCTCAGTTCACTAATAGCATTGCCATCAAGGAAGGACCATTTTGCAGTTAAAAAAACACTCACTTTTAATAAATATATTACTAAAGCATGTGGTAACTCACTGCCATTTACAGATGGCAAAATTCCAAGAAATGGTCACAAGCCTTTCCACTACCTTGCAACTTTACTGATAAATCTACATAGTGTAGTAATCTGTGAAGACTAGGTTTCAGAAAACATTTATCATTTGCACATCACCAAGTATAGTGTTCCAATTTATTTTTCATCCTATTAAAATATATTTTTTTATCAAAAATGTTTTTTTGCAACTGCTGGAATATATTTTGGAATGTTTGTACAGTTGACTTATAAGCTATTTAAACGAGTGTTAGGAAAAACCCGAAACCCTACAGCCTTTCATTTCACACTTCGTATGGCTGGTCAGACAGTTCACTTTACAAAATTCTGAAACTCTGCAGTCAGATAAGGAAAAGTAATTGTAAACTGACTTCTGACCTCAGTCTTTGAGCGCAGAGCAAATGTGACAAGATAAAATCAAGATTTAAAGGCATCTTTATTGCTCCTTCCCTTTCTGACTGCACAGCACCCGTTTTTGTCAGCTCTCAAGGACATGTGAGTAGGTCATAAATATAGCGCAATCTGATCAAATCTGACTCGCCATAGTGAGTGGGCGAGTAGATTTTGCGAGGCCTGTGTACGGATTGCTTAGTGAATTACCGTGACCCTTCCTTCTTTGCATTATCCAGTCTTACCTTTGGGCATCTCCGGTTGAGGGTACGCTGAGAATCAAAGTATGTAATGCTTCTCTGAGTTACATCCACGGACACCAGCGACCAGTGAACCTCCAGATGAATGGGTATAAGAAGCAGATCCTTCTTAAAGATATCCACCTAGAAAACAGAACACACCATACAACCATTGACCAAAGGGGACAACTCACAGTCAACATTTCAGTGGCACAAAGCAGATCAGGCCTGCACAGAGATACTGGTGAACAGTATTAAACAAACAATGATAAGCACCATGGCAATCCAGAGAAGGAATCACATTTAAATACTTAATACAAGACTTACATTTTTCGTCCAGCGCTTGACTCCATCGTACCCCTTAGTGCGCAGCTTATCGTAAAAAAAGCTGTTAAAGAAGTGCACCTGTGAAAAGAAAAATACATTTACATGCCATTTAAATCTAACAGGATACATTTAAGAGAAGACTATTTCCCAAGTGCATAGAGTCACTTTTTTGCTTTCAAATGTTTTTATGGTGGATGAAACCAGAGCCTGGAGATGAGAGGAGACTTTCTCCTGATTAAATTAATTGTTCAGCAACGGGGCTTTAACCTGGGCGGATGAACAAATGCCTCATGAACAAAGCAACTTACTTTTATAAAGGTGGGTATGTAGTTCAAAGGTTACTTTGAAAAGATTCACATATTTCCCCAAGTCAAATTGGCAATGTTCAAATAGCATACAAAACTATCAAAAGATAAATTGCTGAGCAAGGTTACCTTTTAATATTGTGACATACCCGACAATGATTCAGCTGTCATTCACAAGCATTTGAAAAGCTTATTTCAACTAGGAGACAGACCAATTAAAGACATGAAACTGTATCAATAATCCTGCCGCTGTCACCAAGTAAACTACCTGATCCTATTTTCTCCAAACAAAATGCTTGCATACCTACTGCTCTCCGATTTCATATTGGTCACCCAAAATTTGGATTCTTGCAGCTCAAATTTTTTGGGAGAAGGGGGTTGGGGGGGAGGTGGATGATGTACCCTCATTTTTAAAGCAATGCAAGCTGAAAGGCAGCTCAGCCCTGGAGGATTCAAATACTTAGTTACAACATTATCAGATCTCCTTTTTTGATGCAGAAATTGAAATCCTTAGGCATACGTTTTACACAACTCCGATCAGCGTTGGGAAGAGAACTGAATTACATTCTTTTACGACTTTAGATTTACACATGCATTCTGCAATGATGGGGGAAAGTCAATGCTTTCCGCAAATTTCTATGGCCAGGCAGTTAAATGTTGGGTCTTTTACGTAGTCAAGAAAAAGGCAGATGTATCAAGGGAACAAACTGCCTCCAACTTAAATATGTTGATAACAGTTAACGGTCTCCTAATTTCCTACAACATTGTAGTTTTGGATAGTAGGTAAAACAACCTCAGTACAAAAGTCAAGCTTTTGAGACTTTGAGACAGTCAATGCCATTAGAGACCCACTCAGAGAACGCAGCATAATTCACTACCATTAAAGAGAAGGAACGAGGAGCAGACACCAGCAATACATCATCACACAGAGTGTAAAGCCAACCTGGCAAGTTTAGTACTTGTGTGTAATCTCAAATGAAGCCCCGTTTATTAGAGAGGATACATCACTGGAGAGAGCCTTACTTTCAAATGCTCTTTCCAAACACTTTCAAAATTAGGACTCTCAGGCATTTCAATAAAAGATCACTGATTTGGTAGTTTGCATAATGAATCATTGCAGAAAAGCCATCTCAAAGAGCACGTTTTGCGAACAGAACCTGGAAGGCGCAACCTTTTCACAATCATGAATAAGTCAATGGCCCTTAGAGATGCACCATGTGCAACACGCTTTTGGATTCCTAGTCACCTAGAGGCTTAAGGAAAATCAACTCAACAATCCAATGCCAGCTTCTGAGACTTCAGAAAGCCCAACATTATTAAGTTGTAGTGATTTCCCTTTGATAGGAGAAAAAGAAATCCTTTGAGGCATCCAGTGTCAAATGGATAGGAAAATAAGGTCGGAAATAAATGGTAGTTATTCTTCCTAACAGAATTGCACCTGCAAAAAGACAGCTAGTCTGAATTTAGCAGATAATGACTGAAAGATAAGCATGCTGTTCGTCTATATAGTCATTCAGCAACAGTGAGTCCAGAGAATGCAGCAGCTTTAAGAGTCCCAGACAGAGCTTCTAGGTATAGATGTGTGAATGAGTTTCAGCTGACTATGTGCAAGGGCTGGGCTTCCAATGCAGATGGAACTTATGACCAGGCCAGATCACACTAGCAGTCAGCAGCAAACAAACTTTAGTATGGCTCTTGGAAAAGCTGCACGTATAACTCACTGCTGGGTAGATTGCCAGTCAGTCCAGGATGAAACTTGATATACTGCCCCAATTTTAAAATAAATGGTGGCTGGGGTTGAAGTTACAGGTGACTAACTTCTGGCCTCTTACTTATAGTCTCTTACTATATGCATATGCAGGACAGCTGCTTCAGTGGTACTGGTCGTATATGGATAGTGCACCACTTCTCAAAGAACAGGGAATCCAGACACGAAACAGTCTCCTCCGCCAGAGGCAGAAGGTGCAAGCTTTGAGGTGGTGATGCTACTGCTTAAGTAAAGTGTTGCAAGATGAGCAATTCTGGGGCTACTGAAGCCTCACATACTGGCCTAACACTTTGAGACAAATGACTGACTGAAGAAATGCGCAGTAGTTCATGGGCAATTCAAAAATCCCAGCACCACTCAATTATGAAATGCTCTTCCTTCTTTGTTCCATAAAAGCAACTGTGGTAGTGAAATACATTGTGATGCATGAAAAAATACTACAGGTTGGCTCAAAGTTTGGCACTGTGGTCAGCAGCACAATCCTCATCGAGAGATCTATGGGCAAAAAAGAAGCGGCAAAACCTTTAAAATGGCGGTGAAAACCGAAAAGTCAAAAACTTTAAAACTCAAGTATTTTTGTATGAATTGCATCCTACTTTCCAAGTGAAAGGTCTATCATTTTATTAGTGAATGCAGGGCTATGGTTAAAAGAACAGTTCCTCTGGAACAGTGGTGTAGATAACCATGAAGACCAAATTCACTTGTAACTTTGGTCAAGGCAGAGTGGTAATCGTTCTGGGAATTCATGAGACCTTGCCTCAGCTCACTCAATTATGGAACAATAACATTGTGCAGTGTAAACCTTGGTTTTGTAGGATTTCCCAGTGGTTTACAATGCATTCTGGACCATCATTTACGGACTGCTGACAACATAAGCATATATGAATGAAGAGGCCATTGAGCAGATGGGGGCACTGTGAGATGTATGGCCTAGGAGCCACAGTGACTTGCTTTTGAGTTAGTAGAGCTCATGAGAGATACGACCCGAACACCATTGTGTATGGGTGCTGGGAAACTGGAGAACATACAAGGTATGGCCCAGGCACCACAGTATGTTTTCTGAGTTAGCAGGGTACGTGCAAGACAATGGAACATACACGGTATGGCCCAGCAGCCAGTGTGCATGGTTGCTGGTTTAAATGAACAGTGTGCGATGTGGAAAATTCACCAGCATGCCTTGGCACTCGTCTAGCTCGATTTTTGAACTTTAACCAGCATGGTACCCATTATTCAATTGTCCAAAGGTGCAGACACCGAATCAGAAGTGAACTGTGCAGACAACGGAGCAGAGAGGTGAGCTGCAGATGCCTGCCTGCTGGGGGGGGGGGGGGGGGGGGGGGGGGGAGGGGGGGGGGAAAGACGCCCCTACCCCCCCCCCCCCCCCCCCCCCCCCCTTGAATTGTGAGAAGGTCCTTTTCTGCCTTGAATTTGATCATCTGAACCCAGGAGAGTTCGATGAGGCTCGAGTACCAGATTTGCCTTGCCCATTTAGGGGCTATGAGAATGGTTTGTTCCTGGTGGTCTGGTTTACTACCCTTTGTAGTAGAGGAATTGGAGGAAAAGTGAATGCAAACGTACCTGGCCAGTTTAGTGACCCGTCATTCCTTTTTGATAGGCCATGTTGAAACCTGGAGGCGAATAATTGGCATTTCTTCTTCTCCACTGCTGCAAATACGTCTAATATTGGTGTCCCCCAGAGGCTGAATACCTTTTGCAGACTCCTTTGCTTTATCTCCCATTCATGTGAGCTGCTGTTCTGCCTGCTGATCAGAGTCTGTGTTGTCCTTCCCTGGCAGGTGAATGGTCTGCAGACGGATTCTCTTTGTACAGCCCACTGCCATATTTCCGGAGCTAGCTTGCTTAGGGTAAATGATTTTGTTCTTCCCAATATCTTGAGGTAAAACGCTGTAGTATTGCCCGTTTGGATCAATACCATCTTCCCCGCAATGTGGGCTTGGAAGGCTTTAAGTGCCTGAAACAGTCTTCATCTTTAGGAAGATATATTTTATGGAGTCTGCATAGTTCCACTGACCCCGTATCTTTAGGTTTCCTGAATGCGCTTTCTAACCCTTGTGGGGCACATCTGTTGTGATGGTCACTGAGGGAGTTGGTGATTTGAATGGTCTGCCTGTGTTATGTTCTTGGATGCCCACCACTTGATCTCCTTCTGTACCCAGTCTGTTACAACTACTAGATCCTCCCAACTCCTTGCGGTTTGTGACCAACTGTTGCACAGCCATTCCTGTAGAAGGTGCATGTGTAGGCGTGCGTGCGTAATGAAGTGGATGCATGATGCCATCATGCCCATTAGTTTCATAATGTCCTCACTGTCAGAGACTTACTTCTGGTAGAGGAGATTTTGCGCTTAGATTGCTTGTATCCTCTATTGGGTCGGTTATGACCGTGCCATTTTGGAGCTTAATCTTGCGCCTAGGGATATTTCTTCCTGTTTGGATTTTGGTGAGTATTTATTGTGGTTTATGGAGAAACCCAATCCATGTAGCATTGCGATCACCTGTTGAACGTGTGTGTAACATATTTGTTTCAAATGTGCCTTCATCAACCATTTGTCTAGATGGGGATAATCATGGATTTCCCTCCTTCTTAGGGGTGCTGCTAAGCACTTTGCGATAACTTTTTGTGCAGATTTTATTCCACAGGGCAAGACCTTGAATTGGTAGCGAATGTCCTCGTGGATGATCCAGATGTATCTTTTGTGTGCTTGATTCGTGGGGATTTACAGTTAGGAGTCCGTCTATTGCTGCCATGTAGTCCCGTTTTTGTAATTGTGGGATTCCTTCTTGTAGTGTTGCCATCTTGAAATGCTGCGTGCAATGAATTGGTTTATGAATCTGGGATTGAAGATCAGTCTTAAAGTGAGATTTTGCTTTGGCACCAAGAAATAAGGTGAGTTTTCTTTGTTGTGCTCCTTTTTTGGTACTTTCAACCATTGCTTGCTTTTCTAGGAGTTCCTTTATTTCCTGCTTCAATTTAAGAGTTCTGTTCTTTGGAATCTTTCCTCCTTTGGTGGAGGTTGCTTTGTTATTTCTATACAATAGCCGTGGCGTACCACATTTAAAAGCCAATCGTCTGTAGTTATACTTTCCCATTGTTGTGGGTTGCGCTAGTCTGCCTCCCACTGGTATTTTGTGGGGGGTCTTCCCTTGTGGGTAAGTCACTGAGTTTGCTCCTGCCCCTCTTGAGGATTTTACCCTGGCTCTTCCTCGGTCACGTAAGGACTGATTAGGTCGCTGCTGCAAAACTTGGTTTCCGGACTGGTATCCATTGCATTGCGCTTGCTGTTGCCATGTTGAGAAGACTCTTCCACCCGCCCCCCTCCTGTGTGTCTTCTGAAGTTAAATCCTTCCCTTTTTTAAGGTCCCCTATATTGCAGGGCTCCCATAACTTTGGCTGTTTCATGGTCTCTTTATTTGGTGTTGGGACTTATCTACTTCATGTCCAGATAGGATGTCTCCTGTGAAGGGTTTAAGATTATGGATGTTTGTACTTCCTGTTTGAAGCCTGAGATTCTGAGCAAGGCGTGCCTTCTTAGTGTTGTACCTGTGCACATGTGTCTGCTGGCTGTATCGGCTGTTATCTAGATATGATTTAAGGCAGGCGTTTGCTATGTTTCTATCCCTCTTGTATGATCGATTTTGCTCTTTTATCCTTCTCAGGCCGTTTGTTCATTATTTCCTCAATGACGTCCCATGTTGACGGCCATAACTATTGAGGAAGGTATTCGAGTTTACAATGCACCATTGCGTTGCTGCCTCCCTTTCCATCTTCCTCCCCTCCATGTCCCTTCTCTTACTTCTTTATCCTCCTTCTTGCTGTTGTAACAACGATGGAGTAAGCAAACGTGTTCCTTTGAATGTATTTAGGGTCCTTTGTGGAGGATTTGTATTTTTCTACCCTTTGTGTTACTCCCTTTGCTGAGGCAGGCTCCATGAAAGCCTCCTTGCCCTGATCAAGAATGCTTGGTAGCATAGGAAGGTATTGTCTACCTTTTGCGGATGGTGTCAATGTTTTTAGGAGAAAACATGTATCCTGTCTCCTCCTCTAAGAGGACCTCGAAATTATCAGCTGCTCTTTTGATGAGGCTGCTGTAAAAGGCTATGTCTGGTGGAGAAGCCTTCGAGGGACAGCTACAGATCTCTTCTTCAGGGCTCTCTGTGTCAAAGTCATTCCACTCTTCCTAAAAGGTTCCTGTAGCTTCCTCTTCTTCTGGAACGACAAATTCTTTCTCTACTTAATCTTCATCAATCAATCAATGAACTTGTAAAGCACGCTACTTACCTGTTGAGGGTCTCAAGGTACTGAGGGGGGTGTGGGGGCTGCTACTGCTCGAAGAGCCAGGTCTTGAGGAGCCTTCTGAAGGTGAGCAGGTCTTGGGTCTGCCGCAGATGGGTGGGGAGGGTGTTCCAGGTCTTGGCGGCGAGGAAGGAGAAGGATATGTCGCTGGAGGTTGTGCGTTGGATGTGCGGGACGGCGGCAAGGGCGAGGCTGGTGGAGCGGAGCTGGCAGGGGTGTGGAAGTTGAGTCTGTTGTTCAGGTAGGCTGGTCTGGTGTTGTGGAGTGCTTTGTGTGCGTGGGTCTCTTAGGTGGGAGGTGATGTGGCTGCGGTGGGGGGCGTTGAGGATCAGTCGGGCGGAGGGGTTTTGGATGCGTTGTAGTCGTCGCAGGGGTTTTGCCAGGATCCCTGCGTAGAGTGCGTTGCCGTAGTCCAGTCTGCTGCTGACGAGGGCTTGGGTCACTGTTCTTGTTTCGGTCGGGATCCATTTGTAGATTCTGCGAAGCATGCGGAGGGTGTTGTAATAGGAGGAGATGGCGTTGAACTGCTTTGACATGGAGAGGGAGGAGTCTAGGATGAATCCGAGGTTGCGTGCGTGGTCCGTGGGTTTTGGAGCTGCTCCCAGTGTGGCCGGCCACCAGGAGTTGTCACACACAGAAAGGTTGAGACCTAGGATGAGGACCTCCGTCTTGTCAGAGTTCAGTTTCAGACTGCTGCTCCTCATCCACTCGGCGACGGCCTTCATTCCCTCGTGGAGGTTGGTTTTGGCGGTGTGCGGGTCCTTAGTGAGGGAGAGGATGAGCTGGGTGTCATCGCCATATGAGATGATGTTCAGGTCGTGCTAGCGGGCCACTTGTGCGAGGGGGGCCATGTAGACGTTGAACAGGGTCGGGCTGAGGGATGAGCCCTGGGGTACGCCTCAGATGTCGGAGGCTTCAGATCAGAAGGGTGGGAGGACTCCTCTCTGGGTTCTGCCGGCGAGGAAGGATGTGGTCCAGTCCAGGGCCTTCTGCTGGATCCCGGCTTCTTGGAGGCGTGATTTTAGTGTGCAGTGGCAGACCGTGTCGAAAGCGGCTGACAGGTCCAGGAGGATGAGGGCTGAGGTTTCGCAGTTGTCTAGCTGGCGCCTGATGTAGTCAGTGGCGGCGATGAGGTTAGTCTCGGTGCTGGTTTCGTCTGAATCCGGATGGAGATGGGTCTAGGATGTGGTTGTCCTCGAGGTGGCGGGTCATCTGCAAGTTGGCGATTTTCTCGATGACCTTCGCCGGGAAGGGGAGCAGGGAGATGGGCCAGAAGTTCTTGAGGTCTTTGGGGTCCGCCTTGGGCTTCTTGAGAAGGGCGTTTATTTCGGCGTGCTCCCAGCTTTCCGGGAATGTCGCTGTGTCGAAGGAGATGATGACCTTCTGTAGTTGGGGTGCGATGGTTGCGTCAGCTTTGTTGAAAACGTGGTGTGGGCAGGGGTCTGACGGAGATCCGGAGTGGATGGAGTTCATGATCTTGCGTGTCTTAGTCGTTGAAGTGGGACCAGGAGGTCAGCTGGTTGGTGCAGGTGTCGTTCAGGGTGGGGGTCTGTTGTGGTTGGGGCGGGAGAGGAGTTGAAGCTGTCGTGGATGTCGGCGATCTTGCGATGGATGAAGGTGGCCAGAGAGTCGCACAGATCCTGCGAGGGCGGGATGTTGTTGGTGCTGGAGAGTTCCTTCACAATGTTTAAGAGTTCTTTTATGTGGTGTGCGTTGTTGTCCAGTCGGGCTTTGAAGGACGATCTCTTGGCTGTTCTGATGAGGTGGTGATGTCTGCGGATGGCGTCATTGTGGGCTGCTTGGCCGACTGGTGTGCGGTCGTGGAGCCATTTCTTCTCCAGCTTCCGGCATGTGAGTTTGGAGGTCTGGAGTTCTTCGGCGAACCAGACGGCTTTCTTGCTGGGGTAGTTGCTGGGGGGTTTCTTGATCGGGGCGAGGGTGTTGGCGCACTCGTCAATCCACTGTCTGAAATTTCGGGCAGCGGCATCTGTCGGTGGGTGGGTTCTGGGCGAGTGTGGAGGTCAGTTGGTCTTCGGTGACTTTGCTCCAGCAACGGCGAGGCAGCAGTTGGGTGCAGTGGTGCGTGTTTGGTTTCTTGAAGGTGAAGTGGATGCATCGGTGGTCGGTCCAGTGGAGTTCGGTGGTGTGGTTGAAGGAGAAGTGGGTGCTTGTTGAGAAGAGCGGGTCGAGCGTGTGGCCGGCCACGTGGGTGGGTTCGATGACGAGTTGTCGGAGGCCGAGGTTGGAGAGGTTGTCTATCAGGGTAGTGGAGTTTGCGTCTTTGTTGTTCGAGGTGGAAGTTCAGGTCCCAGGAGGATGTAGTCTGTGGAGGAGTGCGCGTGGGTGCTGGCGAAGTCTGCTATGGAGTCGCTGAAGGTGGCCCGGGGTCCATGAGGTCTGCAGATGAGTGTTCCTCTGAGGGTGGTGTTGGGTGACGGTGTAGATCAGGAAGTGAAGGTGTTCGTCGGAGTTGAGGGAGTCACCTGTGAAGGTGTGGACCTGGAGGGTGGGCTTGTGGCCGATGGCTATTCCTCCTCCGGTTCCGTTGGTGCGATCTCTGCGGAAGATTTTGTAGCCGTCCGGGATGGCTATGGCAATGGCGGGTAAAGAGGAGACGTTCCACCAAGTCTCGGTCAGGAAGGTGCAGTGGTGTCGAGCAGGTCCCAGAGCTCGACGTTGTGTTTGCGTGCGGAGCGGGTGTTGAGTATGCAGCAGAGGTGGTTGGGCCCGGTCCTTGGAGGTTCTGACGCATGTGAAGTTGCAGGTGTGGCAGGAGAAGGGTCCGTGGGTGCATTTCGGGGCGGCCTGGAAGCAGCGGGGGTCTTGCCCGGTGTTGAGAGAGTGGAGGGTGTTGGCGTCGTATCGGAGTCTGGCGTGTATGGGGTCCAGGCTCTGGGCGCAGCCCTGGTGCAGATGGGCTTGCCTTCGGATAACAATCGGGGCGCCCACTGCGTGCTCGGGCAGCGACCGCCATTTAAAGCGAGGAGGGAGGGAGGAGCAGCTGAGAAGCGGGGCGGCGAGGGGGCGTGGCCTCAGGGGCAGCGTCGGGGAAAGAGCGGGGTTTAACAGAAGTCAAAGGGGGGGGGGAGGGGGCGACAAGAGCTAGCAAGGGGCTAAGAGGAAGGTACAAATGAGCAATTTAAAAAAGGGGCTGAGAAAGGCACAACACAAATACAGCGAGCACAGCGAAGTATAGGAGACAATAATAAAGCACAGGTCTGACCAGGACACGGCTGTGATCAGAGGCAGACAGCGGGCGCGAACACACGCGCACAGGAGCAGGCAAGCAGCTGGTGGAGTTTTTCGGCAGAAGGGGGGGGGGGGGGGGGGGTGACCTGACCTGCAAGCAGGGTCAGAGGTCATGAGGTTCGGATACTGCCAGAGCATTGAGGATATCATCTTCCTCTTGTGTACTGGAGACTTTTGAAGGAATTCAGTATTCTTTAGCGCCTCAAACGCCTTATGTTGAAATGCCACCATTTCTGCCTCCAGGAGTCTTTCCTCCACCGAGGGCCCTTGAAGCGTCTGAAGCCGAGGAGATCTTTGGTGTGGTGAATTCTTCCACAGAAGGAATGGTCTTATCCTTCAATACGTCTTGTTGGCACACGTCTTAGTGGATTTCTATGTTTTTCCCCCATTGGTATCCCTGGCATGGGATCCGTGGGGTTCTTACAGCGGCAGTTGACCCTCAGTCATAGTCTTCCATGCCTGGGCTGCCTTTTGCGCTGTCTTTTTGAGGAATGTGGTATCTTAGGTGTGAGTGGTCTTCGTTGCCATCTCTGCTTTTTTTCCAATGTCCTTGGGGATCTTATCAGCATCCGATTCTCAGTTTGTTGTTTCTGCGGCCCCCCGTTAGTCTTCATCGCTTTAGAGGTCCAAGTCCTTCAGCGATACCTGCGGTTACAGGCTGCAGAACATAGTTGCATGGTGCTCTTCCCTCAGCATCCACTGGGACTTGAGTTTTAGACAAACATACAGCACAGGCCTCGCAGTCCTGATCCTTATGGTCTTTAGGCAGGCAGAGGTTGCAGATGTTATGTGGAAGGCATTGTGCAAAATTGTGGTGGCAATTAGGGCAAAACTTGAAAAGGGGTACTCTACATGGTCCCGATCTTGCCTCGTTTCGGTCCATCTGCTTGGTTGGCGCTCCGACGGGGTCCCACGTAGTGGAAGGTGGCCCGAGGTCTTGCTTCTACTGTGCCTTGCTAATCGGTGTACAATGGTTCTTTAAGCTAAAATTCCAAACATTTTCTAGGATTTCATACAAAAAATATCCCTTGCTTCCACACCCAACAGCGGAAAAATAATATGAAGATGGCTACCACGCACAGGAACTTCTGGGGCGCCGCCTGACGTCACACAAGGGATGGACCTAGCACAAAACAGTGGTCAACAACGCCCGGAAAACCCAGCCACTATATTGCGAAATAACGCACAGTATGTGAATCCACAAAGGGATTAATGCTGCAAAACCAAAGCTAAGCCAATGCTAGGAGACACTGAAAATCTCTGAAAAGTTAAGCAGCAGTCTAGTCTTGATTATATACCACAAATTCTGGAAGGGATAGGACGACACGTTTTTTTCCCTTTTGACAATTTAAAAGCATGTTCAGTTCAGTCTAAACATAAATCTCACCTTGTCAGGCACACTGTCCATTACTAGATCTCCATACATGTTCATAACCTGGGAAAGGGATACAGATCTTGGTTAGTGCCACCAATAACAAAATCATTTACAGGCAATGAAGAAGTACAGTACTTGCATGAATATGTAGGTGATTTTATACCTGGTCATTGAGCCAGTTCTGTCCATAAAGTGTGCCTAGATCATCCATGGTCAGCACATGGCGATTGTAATTGACTCTGAAGCCTCGAACCATAGCATTGCCGGGCACGCGCTGGTAGGACTGAATAAGATGGTACACTAAGCTCTTCCTACAAAAAAGGACAGGACAGAAAATAAAATGCCAGCAAACCACATTTTGGACCACAAGTGTAACAATCACAAACTCATCAGTGGGTCAGGTAAAAAAGGAGGTTGCCTTTCAGCCTAGTAGCAACCTACACCTACCACAAAATCAGAAATCCATCATTCAGGGACTAGGAAGCGCAACAACAATCTGCCTCTTTCAACCCTCCCCTTAGTGCCTGCAAAAATCCCTTAGAACTGAGAAAGTATTACAGGCTTGGGGTTATCCCCAATAATTTATTCATTCCACTCCCTAGACAATCTGCTTACCATCATTCATCACTAAACTTTCACTCCACTCCCTTCCCCCGTCCTTAACCTGTCCTGCCGTTATACAACTAAGCTACAATTTTGACACATAAGTTAGAGATCAAGGTTTAACCCTTCCACAGAAAGCAAAGCATCCGCATCACCAATTTCGCAGATCTCTGTATAGGTGCCAGCACATAGTAAGTAACTCAATACAGCACCAGAGCAGTACAATCCCCCACATCACTTCTGCCCACAGTTTATCTTGCTAGCACCATCAGTTGCATTTGGATTCCAGATATATAGTTACTCAATCAGAAGCATTGCAAGGCCTGGGAAGCAGGTTTCACTATCATAAAAAGATTAGTAAGTTACCACAATGTGAACTGGATCTCCTCAGATTGCCCAGTATCCACAGATTTCCAAAATCTTGTCCCTGGAGTTTTCGCAAAAGGGATGAGGACTAAGATCAGCCCTGCACTATTCATCAAGTCTCCTCTGCAGCCAAGATACCCAAAGAAATATGTATGCGCTACTTGCGACAGTATCCAAGGTTTTGCAAGCATAGTTTACTGTTGAAGCAGGTCTTTGTACTTTGCCCTGTACCGGTGCTACCTATGCGGCCTCACACTACTTTGTGCCATCTACATGTAACAACCACCAGTCCCCTAAGGATTAATGTAATTATTTATGCTTCATTTGAATTGAGTGTACTATTCTTCAAAATGTAAGAAATGTTTACATGACCCTGTCCAAGTCTCAATCGGGTGCTGGCAGTTTCTCCAGAAATCCAGGCTGGGTCAATGTTGTGCTTGCGTTCGGGGACGTGGTTGGCAAGCTTCAGCTCCTGTTGGTTGGCAAACTCACGGCGCATGCCTGAAGAGCCAAGCATGCGCAGATAGAACATACCAGTCTTTAAACCACCCCCCTTCCCTGCATTGAACGCTTCACGTTCCGTTCCGGTTCCGAGGTCGCTTGTTGCTCGTTTCCGGGTCACGGTGGTGGCGAGTAGCGGGATCCGTCGGGTCTTCGGCAGGCGTCGGTTCTTCACCAGGCAGGTACCATCGTCTGAAGGGAGATCCTTGTTGTGCGCATCTGCTATTTGAGTTTGAAGTGCGTTTGTGTTTACAAACTCGCGAGTACGTTTATATTGTTTATTTAGCCTCGGCGTTTCCCTGAGTTTAAGGGATTGGTCAAGATACTACCTGCAGTTTATTTGGAATTTAGTTTTCCACGCGGTGCGTGGTGGATTGAAGGTGATATTGGAAGACAGTATTTTTCCCTGGATACAGACCGGGACTAGTGGAGCATTGATACTAGTCCCGGCGCTTAATTATAGTTTACCTGGAACTAGAGGAGTGTTGATTCTAGTTCCAGGCGTTAAGGCTTCTTTAAAACCTATACACAAGTAGGCAGTAAGTTGTCATTTACTCATTTACCTGCATAGCACAGAGATAGGTCACTCACTTTGCACTATATTACAGGATACAGAGACTGCCATTCCTGGCTGCCATCTCTTCCATATTTACACCTTGCCAGCTTTCTCATCTTACCCCTGTAGGTAACTTTCTCACCATCAGTACCTTTTCTAGTACGCTTAGTAATTACTACACTAACCATTTGTTCTTTGCATTTACATAGGACTCCTGTATTCAGAAATTCGGTGGTTCCAGGAATAACAGTTACTCCTCCAGTGCATGACGACACATGTATTTTCTCCCCGCCCCACACTTTCCTTGTTTTGTCTCCCTGTGTTCCCTTGATGGACATCACTATTCCTGCGCAGTGATATCATTCTGGCAGGTGGTGAACCAGTTAGGGGAGGAAGTGGAAAGAGCATCACCTTCCTGGTACTTCTGAGGCAACATTTGTGTCAAGCATCACAGTCAATACGGATTCCTTTTGCAGCTCCTTCGCAAACTCCTTGCCTATGCGATATTCATGCTCCTCTTTGGAGTCAGAGCTCCAAGGAGCAACAATGCTTCAAAAGGGTTCTCTGAGGATTTAAAGTCAGCAAATTAGAACTGTGTCGTGCTAAACGCAATTGCCGGAAAAACTACTCCGCCAATTTACCAAACACTTGTCAAACAATGCAAAATGCTCATTATTCAAGACAAATCAGCCTTTTTCTCAAACAAAATTACTAAGTCAGCTAATAGGTCCAAGAAAATCTTCAAAATTGCATCCTAACCCTCCAAACCTGATAGAGTGACTATGTTGCAAAGTCATCCTGTGCCCTGGGCACCCCCCCCAACTTTTTGCTGACTGGAACTGGTGGTAACTGACTCTGACCGACCCTGTGCTCTGTTAAACCAGGCCCAGGGCCAGTGCCAAGCTAAAAGGAACACATTAGAATACAGTTAAGACACCCAACATACACTAGGGTACACTATGGTATGGTGGGGTACCCCTGTAATTGGCATGCCCTATCCCATAAGGCCCTAGTATGTAATAGGGCAGGGGATTGAAACTATCTAGAAGTCTCCAGTATCTTGGGGAATGGCAGTTTACAGGCCAGCAGACTCTCTGCACCAGCATGTGTGCAGTGCTGAAGCCGGAGGTCAGTTTAAAAGCTGCACTAGTGGCCAGGACAGCTTTTAAACCTTAAATTGTGCCCAAACACAACTTTGGGGGTAGGGGCCCTTAGAAATTAAAAACCTACCGTGTTTTTGTATATTAGGGACCCCAGGGTCACCCCTAGGTATCCCAGCGGTGGGGGGGGTCAGTTATCTATAAGGAGCACCCTTATAAAATGAGTTTTTATATGCCTGGGTAAAGTTAAATTTTACATTTCACTCCCCACATTGTATTAAAGAGCTGCTCAAATTCGACTTGGATGCTAGAAGGATTGGGTACGGATGATCTGCAATGTTTCTGCAGATTCAGAACCCCTGAAGTCTCCCCTAGTTGCACAGGGGGTGGGAGTCCTGTAGAAATTAGGGAAATACTTATTAAATATGGTTTTATAAGCCCTAGTTCTTGAAAAGTGGCCAGGTCATTTTCCCTATTGCAAACCCCATGGCCCATAGGTTAACATGGTAGGAAGTGATTGATTAATAAATACTGATAGGAAAGGACTAGCCAGACCATTCAAAGACTTTCCAGAATGGTAGTAGTAAATCCAACTTTATATTGTTAAATTTCTCCTAAAGTGTACATACAACAAGGTATGAGACTTTCTTGTTTGTAAGTCCAAATTCAGCCTTTCAGTGGTCTGCCCTGATTGGTCAGAGTTAAGTGGATTAGCCAGGTTGCTGGGAGGGCCGTGTGCTTTTCTATAGGAATGCCAGGCCAGGAGGTGGCATCGTAAACTACGCTCTTCAAAGGCAAGAGGGGAGGCCTGGGTTTCAGTCCACTATGACAGTCTGACCCAGAGTCCAGGCTAGGCTTAAGAAAGGTATGTGCGAGAAGGAGCCAAGACGGCGGCCAAAATGGCCGCATAGACGCCCGGCTCCGCAGCTCGCCCTCACCTCCGGAACTATCCTGGCGATGATCCTGCACCCCAGCCACGACCCAGTGCAGCGGAATCTCGACGGAGCTTGACCGCGTTATTCTGATCTTTTTGCGCCCTCTGACGGCCGAATAAGACCGCCTGCAAGTTTCTGGCCTTTCCTCCAGCACGAGCCGGGACCTCACGTAGCGAAGCAGCCGTCCCGCACAGCGTCAACACCGGCCTCCATCGGCCATTGATACCCGGCGACCCGAGTGGTGAAACCGAAACCGCTCTTCTATGATCCTGTGACTGTCGCCGCAACGCAGCACTGACTAACGCGGAGTGCACATTCTGCTGGCCCCAGCAACCTCGCGCATATGATCGGACAGCAGATTGGCTTGCCTGACCGGACTCTGATTACACCGTGGTGAGAGGTGTGTAGCGCTGCACATCTGAAGGAACCTGCGTGTGCCTCATTCTATTTCTCCAAACACCGCGATTTGCTGATGTAGCCGTGACACCGGTAAGAACTACTTTCTTTGGTGTGCGTGGCTTGAAGTCCTTGGGCGTTGGAGATACAACATGGCGCCCACGCTAATGGATGTTTGGCTGGCCCTCCGAGACTGGCGCACTGAGTGGCAAGAGCTGCGGGCGGCTGCACATGTTTCTTACCCTACTATCTCTCCTGCTGCGAAAGACTTGGCTACGGTACCGTGCACTGTGGACTGTGAGCCCGAATGCTCCCCGGTTGTCATAGCCGAGGTCTCCCAGGCGTGCAGGAAGCGTGTTGGAGGGTCCGGGGAGCACAACAACAAGATCAGTGACTCTGTTTATCCCTTTTCCTTCCTATTGCCAGCCTGCCTGCCTGAATGCCAACACCCTGCCTTTGTGTGGAATGTGATTCTACCTCGGGGGGACCCTCCTGGACTATTCCTTTGGTTCTTGGCTCGATCTGAGATTGCCCGTCCGGGTACTACGTGTTTGCTGATACCACCTGTGTGCAACTGTGACTCATTTTTGACTCTTTTCCGTACTGGCCAGGGCTGACTCTTGCTCACTCATGTCGCTTATTCGTGAATTGAATGCTGGAGTGGATTATGGACTGCACTGGGGACCGCGGGTGGCTGGGGTGATTGCATATTGATGCCCGCGTACTATTTCAGTGGGCCCTTGCTTCTGGGGTTGGGGGTGCACAAGGGGCTGGTGCTATGGCCCTCCTCCGTTTCTCCCTCTTTTGGGGTTTCTTGGGGAGACAGGCATGCCTAATGGGGGGGGGGGGGGGGGGGGGGGGGGCCGTGGCCTTCCGCTGGTATGCAGGGTGGGGGATGGGATGTGTTGTTTGTACCTCTGTCTCCATGGCCTGCTATCTTCTTCTTTTCTTGTTCTCTCTCTTGTTTCTCTTCTTCTTTCTTATATATCTTGGGTCAGACGGGTGGTCAGGGTTTAGTTCTTTCCGGGACGATTTTTGCGCTTTGCGTTTATGTCTTTATCGCATGGTTTATTGATTCTATGGCTAAGATCTCGATTTTACTGCATATTCGCTGAATGACCGCATATTCCGCTTTTCCTTCCCTCCTATACTTCTGTTTGAGGGCGCATATCCTGTCTACGAATTGTTCCACGTAATACATGCTTTTTATAGGTCGTCAGATCCTTCCATTGATGCTATAGAATGAACCCTTGTCCATCCTCGTATACCATAGACTTGTTAGATCGCAACTCCTGAGGTGATATATTGATTGGGCGGGCGCTAACTGGGGCGACATGTATTTCCGCGCTTGTGTATCCTGTTTATAATGACTTACGCCAGTATTTTAATAACGCTGCTTCACTTGTGGATACCCTGCTATGTGGCTCGCCCTCTCAGCTGCCCGGTCTGACTTTAGGACGATTCGCCAAAATTACAAAATGAAACCCTCTTTATCCTTTTCCTGTAGTTCCTTGCCAGTACATTGTAGTGTTGTTACTTCTGTCATTGATTGCAGCGCAAGGTAACCTGGAATGTTTTACAGTGTCATAGCGGCCGGCCCGCAGTGGTTGTAGGCAGACGCTGTGTACTATATTTACAATAAATAAAGGTTTTCAAAAAAAAAAAAAAAGAAAGAAAGGTATGTGCAGATGGTAGGGGGTGTGTTTAGCCAGCTCTTACCTCCTTGCTGGAAAATCAGCCATTATGGATTTGGAAGAATGATGCACTCTGGGACAAACTAATGCCACACTCCACAGGATGTGGTCTTAACTATGAGGAGTTGCCTGCTCTCATTGGTCAGCAGTAACCTGGTGCTTGACCCAGAGAATTTTGAATAAGTATCTGAGAGGGGTAGAGCCCTCCAGATCTGCTGCTTGAAACTGAATGAAGCAAGAAGTGCCCTGCTGAAGATTTTGCTGTGTGCCAGGAACTCTAAGGCCTGACCTATGAAGACTGCGCCATCTGGAACTACAGCCCCGTGGATTACCTTGCTGCCAAAAGACTCAAGAGTGGAAACTCCCTGCAAGCTACAGGTTAACAGGGATCACCTGGACAGCCCAGCAAAGAATTCAAAGCCTGGAGTACCAGTGGATTTGTAAGGGTTTTGTTCAAGTGGATTGCGGAATTGAAGTTTCACGCTTTCAAGGACCCTCTTGGAGATTCCATAACCTTGGATTGTGTGTTGGATACTTTGGGACCAGCAAGCAGAACGCCAGGAAGGTGTTCTAACTGGACCCAGCTTGCTGAAGAAGGTGGCCCACTACAGTGGTGAGAATTCTTCAGAACAATTTATAAAGGTGTCCCTGACAGAGAAAACGAAATGACTTAAGGGGCACTGATGGTTTCTAAGCACTAGAAAGTGACTAATCTTTAAAAAAAAAATCATCTCTCTGGTACCCTACAGTGGATTATTTTCGTTTTGGTGTCATTTAAAAGATAAAAATATTACCTATTTTTATAAATTGGGGTTGGATTTTTATTTTGTGTTGTGTCTTTTTTTTACTTAAATTGTGTTTTTAAATGCTTTACATACCTGTCTTTGAAGTTAAGCCTGTACTTGCAGCCACGTTACCAAGGGTTGAGCAAAGGAATGATTTTCTAAGACCTATGCTGAGTCCTATCATGTGTTAGTGGCCTTATTGCCAGTGGCAGACCTACATTTGCCCCTACCAATAACTCACTTTCCAACAGACTCCTACAATCACTCCTTCTCAGACTTTGAGAGGCTCTCTTTCTTTATTGTTAAGATTACCAACACCAAAGCCAGTATCCTCTCTAGTCCTTCACCTTCGGCTACATCTTCAACAGACTAACTCAGCCATAATGTCTGATCTGCACGCCACTAGAAATGCAGGTCTTATTGGCCTCTTAGGTAAAGCGAAATTGGGCTCTTCAAATGATCCCTGCCCTCCTGAGGACCTAAACATTGTTTTTCTCACTTCCCTGATTTCGCCCTATCCCTTCTCAACAAGTCCTTGAGCGGTTGTTGGGGCCCTACCACCTTTAAGGAGGAGATAGTTGTCCCTTTTCTGAATAAAATCGGCAGCGATCCATCTATCTTAAAAAATAACAGTCATATCTCTTTGCTTCCCTACCTGGCAAAGGTAGCTGACTGCATTTGCTCTTTCGTGGAGGAAAACTTCACCCACCAAGCGGGCTTCTGGCCGGCCCATTTCACAGAGACTTATTCTCAGCAGTGGACGATCTACGCGAGTCAGCCGACAGGGACACCACCCAGGCACTGTTACTTCTTGACCTTTCGGCTGCTTTGAACGTGGTCGACCACAATATCCTGATGGACTGTTGAGGCTGCAGGCCTCCAGAGCTCTGGGCGGGACTGGATTATTTATTTTTTGGAAGACTGGTCCCAGGCGTTTAGGCTTTCTGCTTCCCTAAGATTAGGTTGACCTGTGGTGTTACTCAAGGATCTGCTCTGTCCCCCTACCCTTGCAACCTATATATACATCCATTGGTCTGATCCCTGAACCAAATGAAGGTAAAGGTTACCAATTCTGCAGATTTGCAATTGGTTTTCACTATAACTCCCCGGAATGCAAATGCTCTTCTCAAAATACAATGTTATTCATCCGCTACTGGATGACAGACAACAAACTTAAATTGAACTCAGACAGGACGGAGACGGTCATCACTAGAAATAAACATGACCAGTGGAAGTCTACACTTTGGTCTGTCACCATGGTTTCCCTCCCTATGCCCAAGAATTCAGTTAAGAGCCTTGGAGTACTGATCAATGCCAAATTGTGTATTAAACCTAAATTAGGGGCTGTAATATCTTGCTTTCTACAGTTTTGAACATTTGAAAAAAAGATCAGCAAATTCCTTTTCTTCAAGGCTCTCACTCAGACTATCATTGCTCTAGTCACCTCAATGTTGGGAAGGCCCAAGTAGAAGGAGTTAGCATAGTGTAAGTATCTGACTCGAAGACTAACTGGTTCAAAATCAGGCAGCCAGATTATTGTTCCAACAACCTCGGAACAGTCATATCTCCCCCCCCCCCTCCCTTGCTGAGGAAATTGCACTAGATAGTCCTAAAACAACGCTCCATTGTTAAGGCTGGCTGCCTCATCTTTAAATCTCTACAGACTGGTAGTCCTGGTTTTATCTCTGCTCGCATACAAAAATACATCCCCTCTCGCAATTTACTTTCTATGTACTTGGATTTTTTCACCATTGCTACTTAAAAAAAAAAAAAAAAAAAAAAAGACGCTCTGTGGCTCCAGATTCTAAGGACTTGACCCCCCCCCGCATATGCAAAGCCCTTCTACCTGAAATCAGGTCTTCCCCCCCTCATCACTCGTTACTCTGTGTTCAGAAAACTTCTACAGATCTGGCTTTTCAGGCAAGCATGTGAGTAACGATCAGTTGTGTGCTTTGTTTCAGCTACCATAGAGCCACGAAACCATTTGGGGAACGTGCGCTATAGAAATGTATATAACAATGTTAGCACTTTTTTTGTCCAAGGTCATCCATAGCTAGTCACACCCAAAGAAGGCTAGCTTATATCTAAAATAGACAGAAGTTTTCCCAAACAACTATCTGCATGAAAAAACTTCTAACATAGAGGGGTTTACCTCTGTGAAGTGGAGAAGTCCTCTTGGAATACATCTTCCAGTTTTTCGACCACTTCATCAGTGCCCAGAGGAATAAGGCTCCCATAGGTCTGCAAAAACTGATCCAAAATACCTGGCCGGGCAAGAGCAGGAATTTAGGGAAAACAGCACAAGTTGAAACATTCTCCAGAATGGCATGCAGCATTTACTTTCACCAGATTCAACTAGCTTTTTCATGATTGCACACCATAACATTTTAGCCACTCTGTATAAAAGCAGTTTAATAATGTCAATTAGCAAAGAGTAGCTTATAAACCGAGTAGCTACCCTTGGTGTGACAAAGCTACACTGGTGTGCAGTACTGCAGTAGCTTGCAGATTCACTGGTATCTGTAAAAGGGTAGCAGGGGAATGAATAGTGATGGTGGAGGGCTACTCTAAAGTTACATATGTGAGACAACACTCGTTTAGCAGTCACATCGACAGGTCAGAGTGCTGTGCAGGTCCATCCTTTATGCAGCTTGCACAAAGGGATACAATGAGTACCTGCCTCTTATAGAAGGAAGGAGGGAAGGAGGGAAGGTCACTAATACTCAGCGTTTTCAGCTTCAAGTCCTGCTAACAGCTGGCCGACTAAGAATAGCTTCAGTTGGAGAAGTGTCAATCAAATTTAATAACACCTTCAAATAAATATTAGAAAAGTAGGCTTACTCTGTACACAGGCTATGTGTTCTTCTGTCAAGGACTCAGACTGGCCTGGCTTCTCAGGCTGCTCATTTTCTTCTCCCACTTGAGCTTCCAGCTTGCTGGGAACAGGCTCAGTTGGTTCTGCGCGAGGGCCATTGCTGATCACTGCATCCGGCGCTCTGGGGCTCTTATGCAATTGATCTATCAACACTGAATCAATACTACAAACGTTGGTAATCATGATGCTGGGGTCCGTAGTCCCACCAGGAAGGCAAATGTCACTGTGTGATGTCATGGACATGTAGCCATTTGGGAGCATAGCTGCTGTGCATGCAAAGAAAACAGGTTATGAGTATTCTACAGAACACTACAGCAATAAGAGGAGCAAGTACAGCATATTCAAAAGAAACAATTATTGCAAAATCAACAGGATTTAATCCATAGCTAGCTTGCTGATGAATTCATGGTCTGCAGAGCTCTCTGCGCATCGGTTAGGTCATCCCAGTGATAGCAAGGCATGTTACCAGTCACCACTAAGCTGTATTGGTACACTAAAGTGTGTGAGGCCCAGTGCTGGAACAGCAGAGTACTATATGTGGATATGGGGAACCCATTAAGAGCAAGCTGTGCTACTGGGCAGATATGCTGCATGTCGGGATTAGGGTTCACTTGTAATCCTGTATATGGGTTCTAGTTGTAGAATAGGTGCTATGAGTCAAGACTGAGGTGCACTGGCAGTAGGCTGCAGCACTGGAACAGCACAGCTGGTACAAGTCCATACTGCGGCATATTGTCAGAGCTGTAAGCAGACCCCAAGAGCAGGAAAAAAGTTTCACCAAAATCATTGAAGTACATTAACAAGAGACTATGAACTCAGTCCTGGACAGCTGGTGTGCTATACATTGCTCAATTTTTATTTTTTCCCTAGGAGTGTGGAAATCAGTACCAGTTCTACAGCACTTATGCTCAAACAGCCGCAGGCACATCAAAAATAGTTGAATTGCGAGCAGGTTTGTGGTCTCTCTGGTGGGAAACTGGCAACATATATTGCTGTGACAGTTGCATCTACTGGAAGGCGAGTTGTATCCGGTCCAGTTTGTCCTGTCCAGTTAAATATCAGCCTCCAGACTGGAGATAGTAAGGGATGGATTTTTACACACTAAGGATCAACGGGGGATCAAAAGAAAGCCAGGGGTACTTACTAATCCCTCTAGAACACTAAATATCACAGAGAGCACGTCTGGCTAAATGTGAGAAAGATTAAAATTGAAAAGAGTCATGTAATGTCAGAAGAAAGAGCCAGGAGGAGAAATTTCCTTCAGGACAAGAACCCTCACTCACCGTTAGGTGACATACTTCATCATATGGGTTAATCCTGATTACCTTTGACCCCACGCAGAGGAGCCGTTACGTCTGTTACGCCATTTCTCCATACTTACTTGTATCCTGAGATGGATTACACAAGGATTCTTCACCATAAGGATTTAACACTTATCGGTCTGAATATATGGACACAATCACAGGGGAGACTTGACGTTCCCTTAAGGCAATGAACATTGATTTTGAACTTCAGCTCTGATTACTCATAGATTGTCCTTAAATTCACCATAAGGGTCATCTTCATTGCATTAAATTCACTGTCCTGATGATGGTCTCTGGATTTCACCTCTGAGACCGAAACGTCGACACATCAGTCCAAGTCTACCTCCTGCACTTGACTTTCTATTTATTATTTTTAATAGAAGTCAATTTTATATATTTCGTTAAGACTGGATTGTTTTCTTATGTATTAATGGATTGTTTTGTCATCTCCATTTACTTAAGATACATATGCAATTACCATTGACTGTATACCCTTGAAAATTTGACAATCTGCATTTAAAAGAATATAAATAATAATTCTCTTTGAAGAACAAACCTTTCCGTGTTGCTTTACCTTTGTTCTTGTTTCCAATATTTCATTTATTGAGCAAAATCACAAAAAGTGTTGTGAATCTGTTTAATTTGTTTGACTTATATGGGGCTAGTGTGGTAGCTTCTATAGGGTTCTGAAACAGATTATAAATACGTTGAACAGTTGCTGTTCTGCTCAGCTGATAAGTCTAAATAATATAGACTTCACTACACTGTTAAACTTTGATCAGTAAACAAATCCCTTGCTGGCACTTTTACTTTAAACATATTGATTGCCCAAGCCCGCAAGGGTATATTGGGTTACCCACCCCTATAACCAGTGAGGTGAAAAGGGCACTATATTCAGTAAAATGTTACAAATTCTCCAACTTCCATAAATAAATACCCATAAATGCTTCTTTGTAGGAGATAAATACATAGAAACCCATACCAATTTGCTGATTCAGGTCAGTTTAATCCAAAGCAGAACATCTGACCAATGCGGCACAACAAAACTGCATTTCTGTAAAGTAGCTACATGATTTTCACCCAGGACTATTCAGAAAAGACACTAGAAATGAACAATAGGAATGGATGTATAACATGTGTCCCAGAACCCAGATGATTTCCCTTACTGCATCAAATTCTCTTTAGCTAACTGAGGAAATAAGGTTCTGTTCTGATGCTCTGGAGTCCTAGTAGGAATTACAAAAGCGCCTTTAAGGGACTTACTAAAGAAAGATTTATCAACTGGGTCAGAGTTCAACCTGGGTTGCAAACTCTGGCACCTGCAACGCTCACCTTTATTTAGCTTGCAATTTAAGGGAGTGTTACTCACCTTGTAATGATCTGGTCTTTTTGCATGTACTGTTTTATATTGGCATGCTCTGCTTACTCCTGCCATTTAGTGTTGGGTGCAGATGTTTGCAAGTTGTTTTTACTTCTTAAAAGTCTTTGGTCTTGAGATATCAACTCCATAGTAATCTTACAATGCACCAGGACTCCATATCAAACAGTTTTTTTCCCCAATGGGCGAGTAGTGAAGCTTAACTATGTAAGAGAACATAGTTACGGTGCATTGTAACTTATAAAGCTAGCAAACATCGGAGATCTTTGCCTGCTTCTGAAGACACAGGAGGGCACATGTGAATATGCAGTACTACAAGTTACAAACAGACTAGCACTTAGTTTGAATCATGTGCTGCTGTATTTCATATGCTGTGCGTATATTGAATATCAGTAGTTTATGCATCGAGCAGTGGGTAGCGAGCAGACAATTCTCGTTTGGAATGAAGTTTTCAACACTGTCTAACCAAGCAGTCTTGCTGGGCCTGAAATGAACACAAAAGTGCCTAGTGACCGGGAAGAGTTTACCATGTAGCAGCTTTATAGATGTCGATGTTCGTATGTTCCCTAAAAAAAGGCATAGTTACACCCTTCTTTCTAGCGGCATGTGTCTAAGGAATAGCATGCAGTGTACATTTTGCTTTAGCATACATGTACGCAGGCATTTCACTATCCATCTAGCAAGACCACACTTTGAAATGGGATTTCCTGAGTGAGGCTTCACAAAAGCAACAAACAGTTGTTTGGTCTTGCATATCTTTTGTTCTTTCAATGTAGTACATTTGTGCCCTCTTGACATCTAATATGTATAATGCCCGCTTTGTCACGGTCTCTGGCTGTGGGAAAAAGATGGGCAAAACCACTACCCGATTGACAGAGGGGAAATCATCTTGGACATAAACGTTGTTTTTGTCCTGAAGACGACTGTATTGCGAGCCCTGTACAAACGTTCCGAGTGCTTGTTCCTCACTAACTCATTTGTGGGGTGACTGTCTAGGAAGGCTGCCTTTAAAGGAAGAAAATGTGTATCACAAGAGGGGGTCCCATGAATCTTGTTAGCCCCACTTTAGGTCCCATGTAAGTGCCGGTGGAGTCCTTGTAGAAAGAACTCTTAATCTCCTCCATAAAGTTTTAACTGCAGGAATTTTGAACAAAATAGTGTTCTACATTTAGCATGCAGGCTGCCACTACTGCTAAATGTAAACAAATTGAAGATATACTTTTTAAAGGTGAAGCAACAGTGGGTAACAAACTATATCCTGCACAGTGGCTCAGAGTGATTTTAAATGCTTACAGGCAGTAATGGACAAATCCTTTCCATTTTGCGGCACAGCACACTCATGTGGCAGGCTGGAGTGCCTCGCATAGATTTGCATACATGTTTGTCTAACTTCATTTTAAAGACTTGTAGCATTACAACAGGTTGAAAGTTAGATCTCAGGTTATGCCAATAGTACACAGTACATGTAGAAACTCTTGGTCCCGGTATAAAGCTTATCCAATGCATTCGTTCCCAGTCACAGTTGATGGATCCCATCCCATCCTCTACGCAGTTCACCTGGGGAGGGCGCGGGTGGGGCACTGGGGGATGGGAGATTACATATTCCACCACTAGACGTATTCCATTTGCCCATTTTTGATCCCATTTCTTTGGGCAACCTTAGGATGGAATTATAGGGCAACCCCAGTGCACATGAAAGAACGTTCCTTTCTAGGCACAGCACCTGAGGCATTTCGAGTCAATTTGAAGGAAGTTAGAAGTAGCCAAACTAAGGCCCCAGGTGCTAAATTGCGGGATTCATAGTCTTTAGGTTAGGGTATCTGAGCTGAAGAGGCCTGGTTTGATGGATAACTTTTCATGCGAATGGACAGACATTTCTAGTAACATCGAATGCAATGGCTGTTTCGCCCAAGCAAGCACAACCACAATGAGAGTCATAGATGCTTAACTCATTTTCCTCACTACGTATGGGATCAGAAGCAGTGGAGGAAAGCACAAGCAAAAATCTACCCACGACTGTGGGTGTCGTTACCTGGTGGCAAATTTGGAGCATTTTGAATTTGTACAGTGGCACACAGACCAAATGTGCATCCCATTTCTGAAAGTACCACTGAAGCACTTGGGGATCCCTCTCCCATTCGTAGACTTGTTGATGTGTCCTGCTTAGCAGCTCTGCAGCGTTGTTGTCCACACCAGGCAGATGCTCAGCTAGGTGCGGATTGTGAATGGCTCAATGCCAGATCTTTTGGGCCATCGCTGATAGTGGAGGAGAGCAAGTTCTCTGTGTTTCTGGACGCAGTACATAGCAGTCATGTTGCCTGTCTTTACTAGGAATCCTGGTCTCCAACGAGCTCCTTAAGCACGCACAATGTCAACTGAATAGCTGTAAGCTCCAGATAACGAATAGTTTCTTACCTGTCAGTGTAGTTTTGCAGCTTGAAGACTTTCTGGATTCACTATGCTGTGCATTATTCTGCGGTCTAGTGGTTGGGTCTGGAATCATCGTACTTTTTTCTTTTGTAGCTCAGGTATATAAGGTGGGTGGGTTCGCTAGTGAATCCAGAAAGTCTTGTTTGTAGGAACTTGCCTTTATCAGCCAGTCATCGAGGTAGGGGTATACATGAATCCCCTCCCTTAGTAGGTGTGCCACTACAGCTTGAAGACCCTTGGTGCAGATTTTAGTCTCAAGGCCAGGGCTGTGAACTGGTAGTGTGCTTTGCCGATGGCAAATCTTCGTAGTGGTTGGTGTTGTCTGTTCATGGGACTGTGTGGGTAGGTGTCTGAGGTCTATGGTGGACATAAAATCTCCGAACCTTATCTGAGGAAGAACCTCCTGTAGGGATGTCATTTTGAATCTTTATGTATTGGTTTAGGAATCGTAGGTGCAGGATGGGTCTTAACGTTTCGTCTCCTTTTTGTAAGAGGAAGTAGTTTGAGTAAACTCCCTTGTTTCTTTCTTTGAACGGTACAGTTTCTATTGCCTCCTTGTGGAGGAGTTCTTGTGCTTCCTGCAGAAAGAGCGCGAGTTCTTTTGCAGAGCGCGTCTTGCTTTTTGGCCTCCTGTTTGGTGGCTTCTTTTCCAGTTCTATACAGTATCCGGACTGTATGAAGTTCAGTATCCATTTGTCTGTTGGTATAGTCTTCCACTCCTGAAAAAAGTGTCTTACCCTGCCTCCTACTGGTGTTACATATTCGTTGATCTCTTTTGTGTTTGTGTAATTGTTTTTGAGTCCTTTGTTGTGCCGCTCCTGTGAAGGTGTTGTGTGGGTGGGCACGAACGGTGTAGCGGAGTCACTTTGACGTGGGTTGCTGGCCCCCTCTTGTTTGCCCTCTTCCATTCGATCGCCCTCGAAAGGACTGGCCCCTAGGTTGGGACTGCCAGGTTTGCTGTTGCGGACCCTGCTGCTCTTGGTTGTTGCCCTGGTAGGTTTGTTGGAAGGACTGGTGGGACGTTCCCGGCTGGTTTCCTCCTCGGCCGTTTGGGTCTCCTTGAGGGGGTGCCCCTTCTCATACCTCTGAACTGCAGTGCCCCCATGGACCTCGCAGTTTCAATCTCATTCTTGAGCTGTGTCAAGTTTGTCATTTACTGATGCCCCGAACAATGTCTCCCCATTGAAGGGCGTGTTTAGAATATCATTCTGGACTTCCGGCATGAAACCTGAGATCCTCAGCCTGGCATGCCTCCTCTGTTATCCACTCCATCATGAGTCTGCAGGATGGGTCTGCCGCATTCAGGGCTGATTTGAGGCAGGAGTTTGCCATGTTCTTGCCTTCCTCCACTAGGTGTGTTGCTCTCTGCTGGTACTGTTCAGGGAGGTGTTTGAGTAGCTGTCCGACCTCCTCCGAATGCTGGTACGTATGCCTGTTTAGTAGGGCATTAGAGTTAGCAATGTGCCCGTGAATAGCTACATTCCTCTCCATTTTCCTTCCTGTGAGGTCTAGCCTCTTACTTTTTGTCTGGAGGTGGTCCGGAGTTTGTGGGAATGTTGGCCCTCTTTCTGGCTGTTGCTGCAATAATGGAGTCAGCCGGGACGGATCCCTGGATGTATGCTGGGTCCTTAGAGGAATGTTTATATTTTTTCTCTGTCCTAGGTGTGACTGACCTGCAAGTCGATGGCTCCTTGAATGCTTCCCTGCCTTGGTCCAGGACACTTGGGAGCATGGGGAGGAATTGGCTCCTAGTTTGAGTGGGGAGCAAGGTCTCCAAGAGGAAGCAAGCGGTTAGTTTCTCTTCCTCTAGTTTCACCCCATATGCTGCAGCCGCATTTTTGATGACCATGTTATAGGATGCCAATGTCGTCTGGCGGCGAAGGCCTCGAAGGATATGTCTCTATGGCCTCTTTCGGGCTTTCAGCGTTGACGTCCTGCCAATCCAGGTCCTGCGCCACAGAGGATGCCAACCCCAAGCTTGTTTGTCGGTCTTCCGCGCCTTCTCCCTCGTAGCAAAATAGGGCCTCTTCATCCTGCTGTTCTGCAGATTCGGGAGTTTCGGCCGTCCTTCGGCGTCCAACTCCTCTTCGACTTCTACAATAGTCATGGGCTTCGAAGGGCCCGTTCGTCGAAATCCTTCTTTCTCTGGAGGATACTGTCATTTCGGCCTCCAGCCTTCTCTTTTTTCTTTCCATCTCGGCAGCTTGTTCGGTGTGGAGTGTTTCAGCAGTTCTCTTCGATGTCAAAGTTGCCTTCGGCTCTTTTTCCTTCGGTGTCGAGCGTGCCTTTTCTGGGACGTGCTTAGACGACCTAGGTTTGGTCTTGGGTTTTCGTTGGCTGGAAGCCCTTTTCGAAGGATCCGCTCGGCTGTTTATCCCTGGATGTAGCTGTGGCTGTCGATTGCTTCGGCACCAGTGCTCCTTTCGAGGACTTTGACTCTGCTTCTCGAGAGTCTGTCGGGTTTTTAAGGGGTCTACGTCTCTTACCTCCTTTGTCGACTTCATAACGGTCTCTACGACCGTGTAGTCCTCAGGTCCCTTGGCGAGGTTTTCCTTTTCACCACCGGAGAAGCCCAAGTCCCGGAGTGACTGAGGTTGACCATGGCCCTGCATGTTGTAGTTGAATCTCCTCTGTCTTCTCTTACTCGGAGGGTCTTTGGGGTGAATGCCAAGCAGGCTTTGCAATCCTTGCTGGTCCTTCTGCGTGTACTTTTGGTGGCCATTACGGCAGAATTTGAAAGGTGTGTGTATTCCTGCGCTCAGAGGGCCCCCTGTATGCACATTCTCCGTTGGATGTCAAAGTTTGTTCTTCCTCTCCTTCGTCATCCCGAAACGGTGTTCTGGATTGCGAGATGTATTTTCTAATTTTTGGTGATTTTCCTGCTTTAATTTTGCTTCACCTTTCCAAACCTCTGGAACCTATCGGTGACAATCCAAACCCAACGGTGGAAAAAAAGAATCTGAAGATTGCGTTCAAAGGTGGGAGCTTCCGGGGGAAGCGCACCAACGTCACAGGAGGACATCAAATTGTGGGATGTCGACGCCCACCTGGGCTACAAAAAAAAACCTTAAAAAAATACTACGATTCCGGACCCAACCACTAGACCGCAGAATAATGCACAGCATAGTGAATCCAGAAAGATTCACGCTGCAAAGCTGATGTTACATTCCTGTGGTTTTCGTGTCCGGGTACCCTGAACAGCAAGCAGTTTAGATATGCTGAGTGAGGCGTCTAGTAATAGTCACCTGTGTTTGAGGGTCAAGAAATAGCGTGCCTAGCAAAAGGTTCTTGTGAGCTGCACCATTTGGGTGTGTGCTGAATTCTGGGTTATACTAACACTAGACGTTCCAATTGACCCTTTTTTGTGGCCATTGCCGTACTAGACACTCTTGCAGTGTACACAGGCAATCTTCCATGCAGCTCTATTGCTATACATGGAGCTCTCCTCCCTAGCAGTTTCACTACTGTCTTTATCGTAAAGGGACCTGGTCACTGAAAAAGAGGAAGAAGTCTTTGGCATGCTATCATCCTCCCTTTGTTTGGGTAAGTTTAATTCAGTTCCCAGGAAAGGATGGATCTGTATTGGCTAGGATGCGAAAGTATTGCACAGATTGTGAACTCCAGTCGTCATAACAGACACTGCAACCCAAGTGAGCATGAGGAATTCGTCAGTTGCTGCTGTTTATCAGCTAATCACTCAGGTATTGGAAGATATATATGGTGTTTTGTTGCAGATATCACTGCTAGACATTGGGTGGAAGCCCTTAGGACTGTGGTAACCCCAAATGGTAGACCTCTGAATTGGTAGGGTGGTCTCCTTACCACCACACAGAGGTATGGGTCATGTACCAGAGGTATGGGGACATGGTAGTGTGCATCCTTTAGGCAGAGGTTACCATGGGGAATCAAGTGCACAATAGCGGGATGACATCCTGAAGGGTAGACATTTTGAAGGGTTCAGACAGGATATAGCGATTTAGTGACCAGAGTTCCAGCTAAGGCCGCAGGTCAGTCTTTTCCTTGGGCCCCACTGGTTTTGGGACACTTGTTTAATAGCACCATTGTTCAGAAGAGTCTGTACTTTCTTTTGCAACAGTCATAGCTGCTCTGAATTCATTATGAGCATGTGTGGGGTCGATGTAGAAGTTGATAATTGGGTGGGCAAGGTTGTGGTACAAGACTGGTGTCCTTGTTATAACTGTTTAGATACAGGCTATAAGAGCAATTTATTATACATGTGTGTAATGATGGGAAGTCCACACGTTGAGTAGTATTTAGTGATGCTTTATTAACCACTAAAAAAAAAACGCATTCCTTGTAAATAGGACGTTGGCTCTCCTTGAAAGTAGGACAAAATACAAAATTGCCCAATCAAATGCTTGCCCTCATGTGAGGAATAAACGTGAGTCCCAAAGTCACAACAGGCACGCTTACCCAAAGTCAGGGCACAGCTCCATTTTAAAAATGTTTGACTCACTGTTACACAGGACGACTGCCAGACTGCTGAGGGCGACCGGTTGTAGGTCACTGGTGGGGTCATGCTGGCAGTTGGGGTAACTTCTTGTTGCTCGAGGACCTTCCATGGTTTCTTGTTTCTTTTCTTAATTTCACACAGCTTGAAGTTCTTCCAGACTTGACAGGTGTAGGTTCTTTGTTTAGATCGTCGCCATGAATGTAATGATGAGAAGTCCACACGTTGAGTAGTATTTAGTGATGCTTTATTCCAAGATGTAAAGGGAGACCCCACCAGGAGCATCCAACATGGTGCTCAGCACAGCCAACTGTAATCACAGGCAGATCACCAACATTCTGTTAGATGCATCACATCAACATTCTAATAGAGGTAGAGAGGGAAGGCATAGGGAATAACAAGATACTACAATGTGTTCCTCGAAAAGGAGTTTCTGCTTATTCCAAGGTGTTGGCTGGGGTACGAGGCTCATCTTGAGGTGGAGGCCGAGCAAGAGTTCTCTCAGGGGGATGCATATATATCATGCACTGTCTTACATTGGCCTTCTCGGAGCTCAATGACAATGGAGAGGCACTAGACTCAGGCCTTAGCATCAAGATGCATATAGGGGCCAGCTCTGGAGTCTGCTTCAAACTGATTTTGACTCTGTAGGTGGCTGGCCCAAGACAGTGAGGATTGAGTTAGATGATGCAGAGGCTTGTGGCTCATCCCAAAAATCTTTCATGTTTGAAGGACCCGCTAAAAGCAGAGAGGGCTTTTGCCAAATACGAAAGCTGGAGGGTGTCTTAGGATTAGTCTTGTGTCTAGAGGACAAACTCCCCTGGGAGCAGTGCTCAGCCTCAAAGACTGCTTTGAAGGGTGATTCCCAAAGGCTTGATCCTTGCGGATAGAGGAATGGTGACTCAGCACTGTCTTTGTGCTTGTTGTGGGTTACCTAATGCACTGCAGGCTGCCATCTATGTTCGAGCCTCTGAGAGGAGCTCAGGGCCCTTTGTTTTGTGCTGCTGGTACACTACACAGTCCTCTGCTCACAGTAGTTCTCCTTGGTTTCTTTGAATCATAGTGCAGCAAGTAGATCAGTGGGGTCTAAAGTACCCAGCAATGTTCCCGGCAATATTTAATTTTTGTTTTAATCCTTGAACACATGGCATGCCAAGCAGTTTGATTCCTCATGCTCTGTAGACAGGCAGAGGTTCCAGACCCAATGGTAATCTGACCACAGGTATTTTTTTCTTATTGGGGCAGAATTAAAAGGGCATATTCTTGTTGCCAGTTCCCCACCCTCCCCACAAGAGTTTTATGTAAGAACGGAGTCCTGTAAAGCAACAATCTTAGAATGGATGGAAACCATAGCAACAGTTATGGATGTGACTTTCGATGAATCTTCTGAAGATGGATCAGGATACTCAACGACTGGAAAGAAAGCAACAAAAAAAGTTGTTCACAATCCCAGAGCTCATGCTGGAACATCTAAACCAATGGCAGGAAAGAAATCTATGGCAGTTCATTACACTCAAACAGAATGGTCCTTAAACCCTGGGATTAAGAGTTTAATAGTCCCCAGATGCCTCTCCCAAACTGAAGATGCCCAGCATTAATTACAACCCTTACCAGAGTCACCATCCAGCGAAGCATCCCCTTTCAGCTCCCCAGAGGACTGGGAATCCATCCCATGATACAAGGCATCTTGGTCCTCTTCGCTCTCCCCATCAAAGGTTACCTTCTCCAACTCTGTGTACTGTGGATACAAGGATGAAAGCTCCCCAGCGTCCTCGTCCTCAGTCATTAGCGAGCTCAGGAGACCGGTGTGGGGAGACCTGCTGGTACTCTCACCGGTGTGGTTGAGGAGACCTTGCAAATGATTAGTTTCTGCCGACACATAGCCTGTACAGTTATACTCAGTCATTGGTGTGGAATTATTTCTGCGATACCCATAGTTGTGTGGGAGTCTGTCTGTACTGGGGCCTGGCGAGGGGCTGCAGTTGATCAGAGAAAACTGATGAGGGGGACTCAGGTTAGTGTGTGGCTGTACCCGTGACCCATGTCCAACCTGCAGCCGCACAGGAGTGTGATCATCCGGTGCAGTTCTCCCGCACAGTGGTGGCTCACAGCACTCCCGGGGACCTATGCAGTTTTTCTTTGATGGGCAATAAGCAGAACCCAGGTCTTCATCAGCCTCTGAAGCCGGGGACAAGGAAACAGAGGACCGGATGCGCTTGGAGCCAATGCTCCTTCGCCGACCTCCACCCTTCCGCCAGATCTTCCAATGGAATGTCAACGCCGATTTTTTCAAATGATACAGCATCATGTACGCCAGAAATGACCGTCTGTTTTTCCGAATGGCCCTCTTGCGCAAAATTTCGCCAGGCACTACATCCTCCCTTTCAAACCTGGGGCTATTTTTTCGATCCACCGGAGGCCCACGAGCCACATTATTTGCACAGGGCCAATGGCCCTTTGAATTCCCTTGCACATCCATGGTGTGTTTGGATTTCACAGCACCACCTCTCACAAGGTCCGAGCTGTTCCAGCCAGACATCATAGGCAAATCCCAACTGTCATCATTCGCCACACTCCCAGAGGTGTTTATGTTCCTAGGTAGCTGCTTTTGGATCCGAACCTTATGGCCCAACTCTTGCCTGACACAGCCACCATATTTCATCAGCTTCTGGAAGCCAGCTGTGGTCTTGGCAGAGGGGACCTCTGGCTCCAGCCCTCTGGCCAGCCGAAGCTTGTCCCTTCGTGCTAGGATGTCTGCCTTGCGCACAGAGTAGAGTTTAGTGTCACGGAAGCCTGCAGGTTTACAGAACCTTCTTGCTTGCATGTTCTCTCTCATCGTGACGATCTACCTGTGGAAGGAGAAAGGACTGGGATTAGTGACATTAACAGCAGTGCAGTAGAAGGAAGCTTGGGTTCATTAACTATTCCCAAGGCTCCTCCTATCTTAAATTCTACAAAGGGTATATTCATCATTGTACCATAGCATCCCACAGCCTAACCCCTAAAGTTCATAAACTGACTGAAACATATTGGACAATGCACTGCTGAAATACTTCTAAGATCAATACAAACCACTAAGAATCCATTTTGAATTTAAGATAACCTATAAACTTCATTCATAATGGTCAGATATTGTACTATATATGTGATCATCCTAATCATCTGCCAAGGAGCTAACAGAATTTTATTTGGCCTCGACAAAGAATAAACAAATCTGACAATTCAAGACTGGTCCAGGGAGAGCCCAAAACACCTCAACTGATCAAGAGTATAGAAGCACAACAGTGCCATAAAAATGATTAACGGTACAAAAGGGGGTGGTGATGAACGGAGCATCTGAATCAATTAAACACTCACACCCAGTCAAAAGATCTGGGTTTAATCCATCACCGTTCTTTAGCCCACTCTGCCACCCAAGTTCAGACATGGCTATATGCAAATCAGTCTGACCCTGTGCCTCATGGGAACAGTCCAGCTTAAACTGCCAAGCCATGTCTTCCCTGGACAGGAAACAAGCTTCCGAGGACCGGTTTCTGGCATTCCAGCCGTCTTCAGCCCAGCTTGCTTGAATCCAGTGGCAAAGTGAGCAAGGGACTCACGTCTGAGCATACCCTGCCACACTTATGGCGGCCAAAAGCGGTACAAAAGGGGGTGGTGATGGACGGAGCATCTGAATCAAACACTCACACCCAGTCAAAAGATATGAATTTAATCCATCATCATTCTTTAGCCCACTCTGCCACCCCAGTTCAGACATGCAAATCAGTCTGACCCTGTGCCTCATGGGAACAGTCCAGCCCGAACTGCCAAGCCATGTCTTCCCTGGACCGGAAACAAGCTTCTGAGGACGGGATTCAAGCAAGCCGGGCTGAAGACGGCTGGAATGCCAGAAACCGTTAAAATGATAAAAATGATTAAAGCATGGTATAGAAGGTTTATAACTACATATCTAACCAATAAACACAAGCAATGGAGAAGCCCATGCGTTTTTTGTTTTATCCGTCACATGACAGTGACATTTAAATCTTTAAGTGCTTTGAGGAAAATAATTTCAGCTGTAACCAAAGTAGTTTGCCCAGGATCACCTACGTAGTTAAGTGGGACAGCTAGGATTATACTCTTGGTAATGCAAATGCTACTTACCAGTATGCATCTGTTCTTGGCATGTAGGGCTGCTGACATTCATATCTGTGCATAGATCGCCGCCTAGTGTTGGGTCCGGATGATTGCACATTGTTGTCCTGGAAGAGTCTTCGAAGTATCACGAGATAGGTGGCTCCTCCCCTGGACTACAGTGCGCATGGGCATCGACTCCATCCCCAGATTGTTTTTAGCCATTGTGGCCGAGATGGAGTGAATTTTGTGAATGATGACCAGGCTATGAAATGATATGTAAACACTGCAGCTGCTACAGGCGCCGGGGAGGAGGGCGGGCGATATGAATGTCAGCAGCCCTACATGCCAAGAACAGATGCATACTGGTAAGTAGCATTTGCAGTTCGAGGCATGTGGGCTGCTGAATTCATATCTGTGCATAGAATACATAGCAGTCCCTCCATTAGCGGCGGCCGCCCGTGCCAGCTGCAGCAGTTTGGAAAAGTGTCTTGAGAACAGCCTGACCTACAGCTGCCTGCTGTTTAGAGTGCACGTCTACACAGTAATGTTTAGTAAATGTATGTGTGGTAGACCATGTGGCTGCTCTACATATGTCCTCTAAGGGAATGTTTCCAAGGAAGGCCATAGAGGCCCCCAACTTTCTGGTGGAGTGGGCTCTTGGTGGAATTGTAAGAGTGCGTTTAGCTTTTGCATAACAGATCTGAATGCATTTCACGATCCACCTAGCAATACCAGCCTTGGAAATAGCGTTACCTTTGTGGTGTGATGCAAAGGCAACGAAAAGCTGCTTAGTCTTTCGAAAATCCTTGGTCCTATCAATGTAATACATTAGGGCCCTTTTAACGTCAAGGGTGTGGAGCATCCTCTCCGCCAGTGACTCAGGATTTTGAAAAAACACCGGCAACTCAATTGTTTGGTTTATGTGGAACTGAGACACAACCTTGGGTAGGAATTTAGGGTTAGTGCGGAGCACTACCCTGTTAGCATGAACCTGGAAGAATGGCTCTTGTATTGTGAGGGCCTGCAGCTCACTAACCCTCCGTAGCGATGTAATTGCTACTAAGAAAGCCACTTTCCAAGTCAAGAACTGCAGTTCGCAAGAATGTAGTGGCTCAAAGGGAGGACCCATCAGTCTCGTAAGAACCACATTGAGGTTCCATTCCGGAGCTGGTGGTGTCCGTAGTGGAATGACCCTTTTGAGTCCTTCCAGAAAGGCTTTGATAGCAGGCACTTTGAAAAGTGAAAGGTGTTGTCTATTCTGGAGGTATGCGGCCATCGCAGACAGGTGAATGCGGATGGAAGTATATGCCAAATTACACTGGTACAGATGGAACAGATAACAGATGATGTTCTGAATGGAAGCATCCAGTGGGTTAATGTTGTGGTTTGCGCAATAAATGACAAACCGCTTCCATTTGGCCGCATAACAAGCTCTAGTAGTGGGCTTTCTTGCCTCCCGAATGATGTCCATGCAATTGGGAGGAAGATTAAGGTAGCCAAACTCTAGGACCTCAGGAGCCAGATCGCCAGGTTGAGCTGTTGCGGATCTGGGTGCTGAATGTCGCCATGGCTCTGCGTCAGAAGGCTGGGTGTGAGATGAAGCCTTTGATGCGGTACCACGGACAGTTCCAGAAACGTGGTGTACCATGGTTGGCGAGCCCACGTTGGAGCAACCAGGATGAGAGTCATCGAGTGTTGCCTGAGCTTGCGTGCCACCAGCGGAATCAGGGGCGCTGGGGGAAAAGCGTACGCAAATTTGCCTGACCAGTTCATCCATATCGCATTGCCCTGCGATTGCGGGTGTGGGAACCTGGCGGCGAAGCTTTGGCATTTTGCGTTCTCCCTAGTGGCGAACAGGTGTATCTCTGGATGACCCCATCTTTGGAAGTACGGCTGGAGTACTGATGGATGTATCTCCCACTCGTGCATTTGGTGGCTGTGCCTGCTGAGCAGGTCCGCCATCTGATTGTCTTTGCTTGGGAGGTGTTCTGCCATGAGGAAGATGTTCCTCTGAATGGCCCACTTCCACATGCTCTGAGCCAGATGAGACAGCTGCGGAGAGTGTGTTCCTCCCTGTTTCTGAATGTAGTACATGGCCGTCATGTTGTCCGTCCGGATCAACACGACCTTGTTGCACAGATGTACTTTGAACGCCTTTAAGGCCATGAAGGTCGCCATCAGTTCTAACACATTGATGTGCATCTTCTTCTGCTGTAGTGTCCATAGTCCCTGCACTGTGTAATGGAGTACATGCGCTCCCCAGCCCTGGAGAGAAGCGTCCGTCGTCAGGACAATCTGTGGCACAGGCTCCTGGAACGGTCGGCCCTTGCAAAGGTTTTGTGGATTCCACCAATGCAGAGAGTTGTATGCCCGACCGCTCACCAACACTAGGTCTTTCAGTTGCCCGTGAGCCTGAGTCCACTGACGTGCTAAGCACTCCTGAAGCGGACGCATATGTAGTCTCGCGTGCGGGACAATGGAGATGCAGGAGGCCATCATGCCTATCAACTGCATGAACACTCTTGCTGGAAGCGAGTGTTGAGGTCTGAAACTTTGGATCAGCGATTGAATGCGGTTGATCCTCACTGAATTCGGCTGTGCTGTAGCCGTAAGAGTGTTTATGGTCGCACCCAGATACTGCCGTATGTGAGCGGGCTGGAGATGGTACTATGGGTAATTCAGTGAGAATCCCAGATCGTGCAGAAGGTGAATGGTTTGGGACACGTGGTCGGCGCACTACTTGTCCGACTTTGCTTGAATGAGCCAGTCGTCCAGATAGGGGTAGACGTGGATGTTCTGACGTCTTAGATGCGCCGCCACTGTCGCCAGGCACTTTGTGAAGACCCTGGGCGCCGTGGTGACCCCAAAAAGGCAGAACCTTGAATTGGTAATGCTGGTTTTGAATGGTGAACCTTAGATATTTTCTGTGTGAAGGATGCAGGGGAATGTGAAAGTATGCATCCTTGAGATCCAGAGTTGCTAGGAAGTCCCCTTGCTGAAGCAGTGGGAGAACCTGCTGCAGTGTAAGCATATGGAAATGTTCTGACAGAATGTACAAGTTGAGAGGTCTGAGGTCTAGGATGGGCCTGAGGGATTTGTCCTTCTTGGGATTAGAAAGTACAGGGAGTAAACCCCTGTTCCCCTTTCTTGCAGTGGAACGAGCTCTATTGCCCCTTTTTGCAGCATGACTTGGACTTCTTGCTGCAACAAGTGCAAGTGCTCGCCGGACATAGGACGGTTCCTTGGAGGTATGTTTGGTGGAGTGGAAGTGAGTTCCAGACAATAACCGTATTGGATAAGAGATTTGACCCACCTGTCCGTGGTGATGGACTTCCACACGGGCAGGAAATGCTGGAGTCTCCCCCCGACCGGTGTTGTGTGGTCGGGGGGCAGTGACAAGGCGTCACTGTTTGCTGGCGGTGGAGGACCTGGAGCTGTTATTTCCACGTCCTCTGCCCTTGACGTTGTTGCCACGGTAACCACCTCTACCCTTGTTGGTATATGAGGACTGGGTGTTACTTTTATAGAATTGCGTGGATTGTGACGCTTGACCCTTTGAGGTGCCCCTGTTATTGGAGCGGCGAAAGGAACCACCCCGAAACTGCTGGGACTGTAGGGCACCCATAGATTTCGCAGTGTCAGTGTCTTTTTTCATTTTTTCAAGGGTGGCATCCACTTCTGGCCCAAACAGGTGGTCTGGATTTACTGTTTGGTTTAGGATGGTAGTCTGAATGTCTGGTTTAAAGCCTGATATTCTGAGCCATGCATGCCGGCGCAGCAGAACGCTAGTGTTTATTGCTCGTGAGGCGGTATCAGCCACATCTAGAGCACACTTAATTGAGGCATTGGTGATAAGCTTCCCCTCCTGAATCAACATTTCAGCAGCCTCCTTAAACTGATCTGGTAAGTGCTGTAGAAGGGTTTCTAGGGTGTCATAGTGTGCCCTATCGTAGCGTGCAAGTAGCGCCTGCGTGTTGGATATGCGCCACATATTGGCTGCCTGCGCAGCAATACGTTTCCCTGAAGCCTCAAACACCTTTGATTCCTTGTCTGGGGGAGGAGCATCACCCGTGGTTTGTGAGTTGGCTCGTTTACGTGCGTTGGATACAACCAAAGAGTCCAGTGGCAACTGCCCCTTGATGTACGTTGGATCAGTGGGCGCTGCCTTGTATTTCTTGTCAATACGAGGATTGATGACTCTTGCCCGGGTGGGCTCCTTGAAAACCTCTGGCGCATGTTTTAGCACTTCTTTGAGCATTGGCAATGTCTTGACAGTCTTTTCAGCCACTGAGAAAGTGTCAAAAAGAAAATCGACATCCACTGGGTCTGCATGGAGGTCGACGTCATGATTGGCTGCAGCTCTTTCAATTAGAGCGTTGAAGGCTGCAGAGTCTTCTGTTGGGGAAGTTTTTGCAGCAAAAAGCTGCGGCTCGTGTCCTGAATGAGGGTCCTCAGGGTCGCCCCCGGCAGACCATGGCTCATTGACATCTTCTGGGTCTGAGTAAACTGGATAAGCATACTCATCCTCTTAGTCTCCGTCACCCTCCCCAGCGTTAGAATGAGTGGGTGAGAGCTCTAGACCTTGTGGAGATGCAGGCTCCATAGGGGTAGATGCACCCGCAGAGTCCAACTTCTTTTTAAGTGGGATGTGGAAATGCTCCAACGCTGGCTCCGGGGTGATCTTCCGTTTAAGGAGAGAGAGCTTGCCTGTGTTGGCATCGATGAGGACCTCTCGACGCTCCTCCTCTGCTAGTGGTTGGTGCCGTGGGTTTGGAGCCACCAATGATGCCTTCGGCATAGAAACCAGCTTCAAGGGCACTCCGGCCCCAGGTTTCGGAGTGAAAGCCTTCGGCGCCGTCCTTGGCGGCAGCGTGAAGTGAATCGGCGTCTGCGCCTTCGCCGGTTTCTGTGGAGGCTTGGGCGGCACAGTGTCCTTCGGCTCGAGCGCCGCGGCCCCCTCCCGGATACGCTGAAGGGGCTCCGTGACCTTCTTGGTGAGTGAGGCGGATGGACGGACCGGCTCGAGCGAGTCCTCCGAGGCCGGATTCGGGTCGGCAACCAAAGCCGCAGTCTTCGGAGCCGACGCAGCACCCCCTTTTGCCTTGTCGACCGGGATCGGTGCAGCCAGAGACTTGGGGTCGTCCTGACGCTTCTTTGGGGCCTTCTTATGGTCATCGACCTTCTTGGCGTCGCGCGACTCTTCAGAGCGTCGACCAGCTTCGGCGCCGATGCAGCCGCGTCGGGCGTCTTCGTTTTTGGCTTCGACACCGGATTCTTCGGATCGGCCATTTTGGCGTGGCTCTTGAGCTAGACGGCCATGTTGGATTTCTTCGGCGCCGAGGCCTCTGAAGCCTTCGATCCAACCAGTGCGACTTGCACTTTCGGTTTCGATACGGATAGCGTCGACCCCAATGGTTTCACTTTCGGTTTCTGGACCGGGAGGGGTGCCGCACCAATGTCAGTGGCCGGGCCAGAAGGCGGAGCCGTGGGACGAGTATTGAGGTCTTGGGTAAGGCCCGAAGGCGATCCCTCGACCTGGGCCTTATAATGTTGGCTGGCCCCGGAGTCAGTGTGAGGAAGCTCCTCTTCTGAGCTATCCTCTACGGTGGCAATGGCCCAGCCGTCGTCCCCTACCTCCTCGACGACTTCCTCGAACTCTTAGTCTTCCGCGTCGTAGTCTTCCTCGCCCTCCGACGCCGGGTTAGAGTCCGAGACATTCTGGATGGTGTCGTCTTCAACATCCTCTTCAAAGATGTTCGTCGGTGGGGGTGCCGAACTCTGGGCCTGCAGTCTTGCGGCCCGACGTAGCTTGAGAGTTTTCTTCGACCGGAACTTGGAGCAGGCCATACACTTGGCCTCGTCGTGGTCCGGCGACAAGCACTTGTTGCACACTGGGTGCACATCGATGTGCGGGTACTTTGAGGCACACACTGGGCACCTCTTAAATGGACTTCGTTCCATGTTGAAGTAGTCTGGAGCGTCGTGTAGGCCCGTCCGCACCGACAGCACGCGGAAGGGCAGCAGTTGATCGGAGCCGATGAATAAACCAACCCGACCGATAAACAATACCGACGCGAGTCCTAAAGACCTTTTGGTCTCAAGTAAAGAAAGTTAAACAACTATCGATTCCGACAGAGGGAACCGAAACACATCCGAACCCAATGGCGGAAAAAAACAATCTGGGGATGGAGTCGATGCCCATGCGCACTGTAGTCCAGGGGAGGAGCCACCTATCTCGTGATACTTCGAAGACTCTTCCAGGACAACAATGTGCAATCATCCGGACCCAACACTAGGCGGCGATCTATGCACAGATATGAATTCAGCAGCCCACATGCCTCGAACCTAAATTTAGTGACCACACCATATCTACTCCAAAGTAAAGTCTTGCTGGCCACTAGGATAAACTCCTGATTCACAACACGCTGGTACTGCTGAAAAAGACTAAGCAAGGTACATGCAATTGTCTGGTATGTAACAGCAGGTCCTTGTGGCTTACTTGACCTAAAAGGTGAATTCCAGTGGGCTACCTACATGTACCATGAGATATAGCACAACAATATTTAATACATCATTAACCTTCTATTCACGTGCATCAAATGTACACCTCAATGGCTCGGCAAAGAAGGGATCTGGTCTGCAGCTGGGTAAAGTAATTTACCCAAGATTAAACCTAGCGTACAAGCATGGGTTTCAGGATTATAAGGCAGAGCGAACCACAATTACCAAGTCAGTCACTAGAACACATGTTCCAGGAAGAGGTTTAGTTGGGCAGGGAGAAGCCAGGCTACCTGAGCACTAGATGCGACCCAAAATACTGCACAACACTCCAGAGAAGATCTTAAAAGTAGTGTGTTGCACAGCGCAGTGGTAACAATCAACTTATCCTTGTTTTATCACCTCTCGTCAGCAAAAACAATCTTTGTTTGTGGTGTAAGTAGCTCAAATTAACGTACTCTGAGTTGGACGGACTTGAAAACCACAAGCACAAAAAAGCTTGTATTACCGCTGCCTTCATCATAGGCAAGTACACTGGAATTATCAATTTGTATTATATGGCACAAACGTTAACCAATAGAGCTTCAGAGCGCTGTACATAAGTGGGTGTGAAACACCAGTTAGAACAAAACAATGTGTTGACTGAAGCCAAATTTAGTATTGCTAGGACACAGCATTTGTAAGGGTCTACAGCGTATATGGGTAAAATGGTGTATACAAGGTAATAATGGTGCACTGAGCTGTTTAAAATGCAGTATTTAAGAATTATAGAGGATAACAGTTCAAAAGGATAAAGATTGGGCTGTTGGGCAGAACTGGGTGAGATGACCGACATATCTGGAACTGCTAAATACAATCTGCTCTAAGAGTAGCAGGAGAAAGCAATACTACAGCAGACTAGATTATGTGGAATTACCAATTAAATTAGGTCACAAGAAAAGGCAAATTCTGCAGCACATTCTGTGGCAGTATTATTGTGCTGTTTTGTCACTTTAACACTAATTATTCTATTGAAACAAAGGTTTCATCCTAGTACCAGTAACATCTGAATACAGCAGGCAGACCTCCAAAAAGTAACTACCCTATAAAACGTGTCTGTTACTGTTGAGCACCCTGTTCATGTTCTTTGGAACTTTTGATCCTTGTGGAGTAGAGATTTATTTTTAATTAAAATGCACAAAGAATACATGCTATAGCAGATATGTAGCAAGTGATGCAAATCCCTCATTATGTAGGGGACGTCCTCACCAGAGTCGCACAATTCCTGTAGCAATGGTAATAGATGTCCTGGTTTAGGGTGAGTCTGCAGTGTGGGAGTGCGCAAGCGAATGAGGCGAGTGTATGTTTGTGAGTGAGTGAGAAGAGTTTGCTGTGTGTCGCGAGTGTGGGTGTGTGGCAAGTTTACAGTGTGGGTGTTGAGGCAAGTTGCCATGTAGGCATTGTGTGAGGGGTGAACTGCTGTTGTCTGCACTATGTGAGGAAGCTCACACTGCTTCTACACCTGTGCCATACAGCAGACGAATGTTTAAACCACTTCACTAAACAAAAATGGAATTGAGGTTTTTTCAATCTCTTAATTTAATTTCTAGGCACTTTTAAGGATGTTAACTGAATATATTTCTGTGTTGTGGTCCAAATATACGAGTGCCTTACGTGTTTTGATTGTGCACTGAACCCCGTGCAAACCTTTTTTCCAAATAAATGTACTTTCAATATTTCCATTTGATAGATACTAGTTGTTCATGGGTGCGCAGGGTGATTTATATCTTTGACAATGTACCCCAGTCAGAACTCCACTTCTATAGATCGATAAGGTTGACCAATTATTATATTGTGCAACAGCAACTCGCTAGGACATCGGGTTCAGGAAGGAACGCGTTGGGGAAAGGCGAGGGATTGTTCGCGAGTTTTGAAGGGTAGGGGAGAGTCAATATCCAAACATTTGCGATGAAGAATAAGGAAAGCATCAAATTTGCTACTTCCCCTATTGTCTTGATTATAATATAACTAATCTATCGATGTACCACATGCCAATAAAAATATATAGGGTTTATCTGGGGATTTAGCAGACGGGGTGGGGGGGAACTTGGGATGGAAACTGTGTTGGAGAGAATAATGGTGGCATTTGATTTATTAGATATTTGGATACAAACACATATCAAGTGTATTACTTAAATTCTTCAGTACACAAATCCTACTGCAGAATAGATATGTTGGTGCAATGAGTGGGACAAGGTTGATTTGTTTGAAAAAGATGCACACCTAAATAGATCTTACGGAATACTCTCCTCTGCTTTATGCTGTCAAAATCTGACAGCACAGATCCATAATACCTTTAGGGAAGTGGAGGACAGAAGTCCAAACGGATGCAGTCTTTGTTGCCCAGGTGCAAGACTTCTTTGAACAGTTTTGTCAGATGAATCACAAGTCCACAATTAGTAGGGCTAGAGAATGTGAAGCTTATATAGAGACATAAGTGGTCATTGTTGGGGCAAAGCACAGTCTGATGCATTTTACGCTGCATTTTAAAACTTGGTTTGTTGCACTCTGCTGCATTTTTAAAACGTTGCTGCTTTACTGCCTAATTTTAAATCTTTGCTCTGATGCACTCACCTGTCCAAAATTTGCTTGTTGCACTGATCACTTTGTTTGCCATCGCCCCGTTCCACCACGGGTTTTCCCGCTTGCTGTGGAGGGCGCCGGCTCAGATTGTTGGTCCCTTCCTCATTCGAGACTCAGGGTCACGCGCTAGCCTCTCCTACAGGCGCCGCCCTATTTAATCCTCATGACTTCTTCCGCGCTCAGCAGACGCTCGCCGCGGGCGTGCGCCAAAGTCGCACCAAAGTCCAGCCCGTCTGCGCCCGTCCGCGCCTGGGAGGCTGGACCATGTATGGTCGACGCACAAGTAGGTGTATGCTATTCTAGACAACTTATGTATGCCCTTAAACCATTACTAAAGCCCTGCCATCATTCATTTACACCGGAAGCTCTTTTAACACCATGCGCGCTAGCGGAATTCCGCTCGCACGCTGGGTTTTGCGGAAACGCACTATACGTGACGAGCTGGGCTCGTCATCAGCGTGCGAGGAGGCTACGCCATGACGAGCCCAGCTCGTCATCAGCGTCGAAGGGGTTAACTGGGACTGGCTGTGGATGTGGTAGCAGTGGGTATGGAGATGGTAATTGTCGGTCTGCTTTATCCCTGTCCAGTCGTCCCTATGCCTGGCTCGAATACTATCTCGGAAAGAGGTTCTCTTATCCACGCCAGGTCTCTAATAAAAAACAATATTGCCTTCAGCGATTTTGTTTCTGCTAGGAAACCCACTTGGGTTTTTAATCACAGAGACCTGGGTGTCTGACTCTTCGGGGCCTGACCTGATACATGCCATTTCTACTGGGTATGCCCTCGCTAGACTGGACAGGATTGGTCGTCACGGAGGAGGCTTAGGGATCCTTTATAAAGATACTCTCACATGTCACACTGAGTTCTGTCTCTCCTACTGAGGCCTTTCAGGCTCTTTATTTTTCTATCAATTCCACCCCGTCCATTTCTTTCTATGGTCTACTGTGTTACAGACCTCCGGGCCCTAGATCCTCCTTCAGTCAGGACATGATCAAGCTACTAGAGCCATTTGATGAGAGGTCCAACATCACCCTTCTTGGTGATTTTAATTTTAACCTGGAGAACATGAAATAAAGTGATACGAAGACTCTATTGGACACACTGGGCTCCTGTGACCTCACGCAGCGGGTGGTAGGTCCCTCCCACTTGGCTGGGCACACCCTAGACGGAGTCTTCTCTAATTACCCCAGGTTGAAGGTGGGCTCTCCAGTCCCCTTAGCCTGGTCTGACCGCCTGGTCTGACCACCTGGCTGTTCCTCTGGAGCAGTCTCTTTTGGACTCATCTCCCCCTCTCCTGCACACTAAGAAGTGGGAACTTAGGAGGAACCTTAAAAACATCAATAATGAATCCCTATCCCCTTACCTGAACAAACTTACGCCCGCTGAACTGCAGGATGCCAATTCTGCTGCTCCTGAACTGGCAAGCACCTTCTCAGGGGCATTAGAGATCCTGGCCCCCTTTAAGAAACATTACTCTGCAAGAAAGAATCCTTCATCCCCCTGGTTCTCGGACAGACTTAGGTTGCTGAGACAAAGGTGTCGTAAGCAGGAGAGGCGTTGGAGGACTAAGCTGGATCCCCTAGAGAAGGAATTACATAAACTCTTCCTTAAAGATTATAAATTAGCTATTATGGAGGAAAAGGACCACTTTTCTAAGATTACAGTTTCCCTCAGCTCTTCCAGGGATCTTTTTTAAAATCATAGATTCCCTGTCTTCCCCTCAGGGAGCTGATCCTATAGTGGAATCTCAAGATCTGTGTGATAACATCTCAGTCTTCTTCCACTCTAAAATCGTGGATATCTATAGCTCCCTTGAATGATCTAATCAGAGTATGACTCCTCTTGACACTCTGGCTTCACCCAGAGTCCGAGCACATCTGTTGGATCCTCACCCAGTTTTCTGTCCTTCCCCTTACTCACTCCTGAGCTGACAATTCAGCTCTTGGACAACATCAAATCAAGGTCCCCTTTGGATCCCGGTCCACTTAAAGTTCGCAAATCCTGCCGGGATGTTGTGACTCTCCCCCTCATGAATGTCATGAATCGTGCTATTTCTAAGGGAGTATTTCCATTTGGCGGTCGTTAAACCCCTACTTAAGAAGCACACTCTAGACCCAGGGGTCTTGAAAAAACTTCCGCCCCATTTCACTCCTCCCTGCCTCAGCAAAGATGTTGGAATTCTATCTTAATCAACATCTCAGCTACTTTCTTCAGGACTCAGCCCTTGTTGATATCTCCCAACACGGTTTCAGGAGCTCCCATAGTACTGAGACGGCTCTAACGGCATGGTTAACAACATCCGCTCTCAAGTCGATAAAGGCCACACCACCCTTCTAGTCCTTTTAGACCCGACGGCGGCCTTTGACACCCTATCTCCCTCTATTTTGATCTTTCGCCTTAGGTAGATTGGGGTTGGAGGCCCTGCCCTGAGCCTCCTGTCTTCTTTTCTTACTGAAAGAGAACAGAGTGAAGCTGGGCCAGTTTCTTTCCTCCCCGAAGCCTGTACATTGTGGGGTCCCTCAGGGCTCCTCGTTCAGCCCTACCTTATTTAATATCTATGTGACCCCACTTGCCAGGATAGTTAGATCATTGGGGCTGGAAGTACTTTCATACGCAGATGACACCCAAATAACGGTCTCTTTCGCAGCCTGGGACTCGGCTTCGAACTTCAGGAACTGCATGGAGGCGGTGTCTCAGTGGATGATTCAGAACTTCCTGAAACTGAACGGGGAGAAGACGGAGGTGTTGATCTTCGGGAGCTGTCAGGATGTCTGGTCCAATGACTGGTGGCCGGCTTCTCTCAGGGATTGCCCCCCCCCCGTCAGTTTGCCAAGAACCTAGGGGTTCTGATGGACTCCGCACTCTCCTTTGACCGCCAAGTCAGCAGGACTGTCTCCACCTGTTGTGGCATCATCAAGGTCCTCAAACATTGCTCACTACCTGTCCGCTGAGGACCGGAAACTGGCCACTGTGGCCTTAGTCTCTTCGAGACTGGACTACTGTAATGCCCTTTACGTGGGCATTAATAAGAGTCTTATCCATCGCCTTCAGATGGTTCAGAACGCGGCTGCAAAGATGGTTCTTAACCTCCCTAGACGTGCCTCGGCATCGGCAGCCCGTAAAAGCCTACACTGGCTTCCTATTCAATCTAGGATTTCCTTTAAGATTCTTTGTCTTGCCTACAGGGCTCTCCATGGTACAGGTGCTGAGGGTCTTAGGTCACTTATACATCCGTATGCTCCTTGTCGATCTCATCGCTCCTCTAGCAAAAATCTTCTTGAGGTACCCAAGTTCAATAAGGCCAAATGGGGAGGTGGAGCGTTTTCCATGGTTGCACCTAGGATTATGGAACCCCCCCCCCCTCCTCCCGCCGAGCTCCTAAGGCAACCCTCTCTTGCACTGTTTCGCAGAGCACTGAAAACCTGTTTTTTCTCTGAAGCGTATCTGTAAGATCTCCCCTAGTCTACTATTCTCTACCTGACCTGTTTATGCGCCTTGACGCCCTTGGGCTAAGTTGCGCTTTAGAAGACTCCATTCATTCATTTGGATGAGAATGTAAGTTGTGAATCTTTGGAATTAATAGACAAGTGAAGAAATTAGTCGATGCAGAGAGGGCAAATGCAGATCTGGACATTAAAGCTGTGGGAGACCAAGAGTATATGCATAGCCTGTAACGGACAATAGCAGACAAGTGGATTCAGCTGGACAAGTATCCACACACACAACACATGCCCAGATATTTTAGGGATTAAGATAAGTCTGTTATTCTCCTGACATGACTGCTGAGACAGGAGAAACAGACATTACCATTGTGGCAGGAAGATGGGAGGGAGATGATAGCACAGGACCACATAAATGGAATGTAGGAAGTACCTTGCGCGTGGTAACAAGTATAATGTAGTTGAACACGAGATAGAGGAGAATGTGGCTGGGGCATGCCTCAGGAGATTTAGAGGCACAAAGAAAGATGTTGGAGGCCCAAATGAGATACAGGAACTGAAGGAGGCACTAGAGGGAATGGGTAAGGGAAAGAACACAAGCGGTATCCCAGTCGACCTTTACCAGGTAAAGCCAACAAAGTTCTGTGGAAAAAAAAAGCTGGGAGTGTAGGAGGAGGCCAGAAAGTAGGCCATGTACACTGAGAAGCGATAACAGATCGATCTAGTGCAGAAGGAGGACAAGACCATACACAAGTGTCAAGGCATTGACTTTTATCGTTGATAAATACTGTATCAAAGTGTTGAGTAAGGCTTTGGCAAATAGAGTAGTCATATGTGGTCTGGTGCATAAGAATTAAATTGGGTTAATCTCGGGCAGACGTATAAGGTTTAACATTAGACGTTTGACACACAATACAAGATCTGGTTGAATCTGAACGAGAGTATGCACTGGATCTGGGCCATGCCTCTGACATGTGGCTGGTATTAACTCTGGGTGGTCCAGAGGTGAACAGGGGTTGCCCTAATTTTATAAGCTGAGCAAAATTGCTCTATACTGACCCTACTGGTAGAGTGCAAATGGGTGGGATGTCACAGAAGAATGGGGGTGGAAAAGGGGGACCAGAGCCGGGTGACACTGCCCATGCTCTTTGTGTTGGCGGTGAAACAGCTTGCTGGCCGACTGTGGGGCGGAATGGAAAATACAGGTGAGAGAGCAGAACCATGGTGTGTTCTTACATGCGGATGTGTTAAGTGTATTTGAGGGATCCAACACTATCTCAGGCCTTTTTGTGGAATTGGAGAGATCTGGGAGAATATTTGTGGCAAAACCAAGCAGGGTAAATAGTAGCTCTTCCCTCGGGTTGGGGAAGATAGTGCGATATTTGGATATCTAGCAACTTCAGCTAACAATGTGCCCGTAATATGGGTAGAGTGGGGGAGAGTTTATAGAGCTCGGTTAACCTTTGGAAGACACTTCCTCTTTCTATAATGGGGCGCATTTCATTAGCTAAAATTAGATATCTGTATACGATGCAAAACACCATGTATCCGATACCCCTGGCCATATTCCGCTTCTTTGAATGGCTCCTTTGTGAATTGGTGTGATCAGGGAAAAGGAGTAGTGTGGCTGCCCATTCTTAAGCTGCTGAGGATAAAGGGGAGATTGGGGTTACCAGATCTAATTTTAGATCAAGCCTAGCGTTGCAGCGCATGCGCTGCTCGCTCTCAAAGGAATGCTGTAGTAGGGTAGTGGAGTGGAAGCCCCGCCCATCTTTTTCATTGGCTGGCGTCATCGTCCATGGTAAATGCTGGCTTCCGATTGATGAGGCTTCTTAGTCCCTCCTTATTGCCGCCCTGTCTCCTGTTGCGACTGCCCATCAAGACTGGATCTTTTACTAGCGGCGTTACACTGTATCCTTCATTAATCTGTAGGCACTATTTTTTTTCATTCTGCTTTGGCAAAGGCGACAGCTTGTTATCAGACAATGGTTTGGTTACTCCACTGAAATAGCAATACAAAACTTCAGGAAATTATCCTAGCTAATCTTTAACAAACTTTAAAGAATTTTTGAACCCCTGGTCTTGCGTGCCTGCTCTGTGACAATCTCAGTTAACAAACATGCCTTCAGTGCTGGAAGCACGGTGGCTCGTTTGTAGAACAGTATTTGTACTCTGGCTTCTATGAAATTCATATATCAGAAACGCATGTCCATCTGCAGAGCCTGCAGCAAGGCTTGTGAAATGCCCTGTTAACACTGCTGCAGTTTTAAGGTTCAGGCTCCACAAATTTTCCCTAAAAAGGTCAACGGCTCGTGAGCACTAAAGTCAGCGTTTCACCTCCGATTTTTAGAGGGAGGAAGGGGCCCCTTTTCAAGATCAATCATCTTGGCACAAATTTCACTAGCGTTTCGTTTTAACCTACAAAGGGAATGGTTGTGTGTGTGCTGTGACTGCCATCTGGTGGTCAAATCAAACAAAAGCATTTGCAATGCAATAGGTCTCGCATTCATGCGAGTTTGAGCTATTAACATTGCAAAAACAATGCCTTGTATTTATTTTTAGTTTTAAAAACAAATAAAAGGCATTGTCATTTACAATGCCAATAGCTTAAACACGCGTAAATGTGAGACCTTTTGCATTGTAAATGCAGGTTATATTAGGCAGCTACCCAGCAGCAGCATAAGGTGTACTAGTTTTAGGAGGTCCCAAACAGAAGAAGCCCTAACTGGCAGGGATGTGTGTGGAATATACCTTAACAGATCTGTTTTTGAATGGACAAGGATTGCCAAGAGACCTGGTCTGGCTGATTTGGGAGGGTATAGTGTGGTGGCGAGGGATCCCCATTCGTAAGGGATAACACACTGTGGAAGCTGCAACCAATTCATGCTATCCAAACGGATATATCCTTCAAGAGGTAGGAAGGAGGGATGTTGTAAGAGTGGGGGACTTGTATGAGAATACTAGACTTGATATTGCAGAGGACGGACATTGTCTGGAATTGGCCCGCGCAGTTATTGCAATATTAGAAAACAATATGAGAGAGAGGGCTAGAGACACTCTCGGTCCCCCTGGGTTAAATGTATCAAACAAAAGGAGTGTCATGCGCAAAAAGATCTGTGTATGAACACTGAGGCAAAGACTGTAAAGAAGAATCCCTTCAAAGAACACACTGGAAATCTCGTAGGGATTATTTTGAAGCCCTCACTCACCAACCTGGTTGGTGACATGCTTCATCATCAGGCCCACCAGGAGAAGCCGAATGCCTCCCTGGTGTGCTACAACGCCAGATTACTGCGGAGCTGGTTGTTGTGAGTGATGTGAAAAAGTGATTTAAAAAAGGTCTAAACTGTACCAAACAAAAATGTTATTCACTGGTCAGTTCGACATGGTTAAAAGATGTGTTGGAGAACTACCATAGATTATGATGGAAGTTTCCACTTTATAGTGGGGTCGACATGTTTCTACCCTTGATGATTTACTGGGCATTCTTCAGGACCGTGTTGTGTGTACCTCGGCGGTATGGGCGCGCTAAGGCCCACCCTGACCTGAGGACGTGAAAGTTAAAATAGAGATAGTGGTGTAAAAATAAGTGCAAGAAAAACAAACCACAAGTTGTGGGAATTACCTCAGTTACGAGGAACCTGTGTAGTCTGTAAAGATAAAAAGACATTCAAACATGTAAGACATAACATATACATTATGCTTTCAGAATAAGAATGTTTCTTGCAAGGTCAGTCTCTGCAACATGGTGCTGTATATTGTTCTGGAGGTGGTCCAGGTGCCATAGGTTATAAATTAGTGCAAGAAACGCTGTATAGTTGCCCAGGGGGCCATTACAGACGTGTGGGCATGCACTATGGCAAAAGGTAACAGGGCCACATGACAGAGTGGCTAGTTATACAACACATGTGAATAGCGATCAATGGGCCATGAATGTACGGCCAAAAGTGCTAGCCTGTAAATCACACGCTAAACATATGTACAAGACATGATGATCTCACTTGTATTTTAAAAGATCCACGCCCCATAGGTCTCGGGAGGGGGTGGAGGCGACAATGGCACACCCTGTAGGGGGACATTAGATAGAGGAAAGCCTGGTAAAAATTACGCGCCAGAAAGTAGCGAAAGCATTAGTTACTTAGCTCTTCGTAAATTCTGTGAAGTCTTACACCCGCAACGCCTGGCACCCGCTCGGCACCTAGCTTCTCCTGCAACCGGACCTTGTGGATACGAGCCGGGGCATGGGGAAAGATAATGAGGAGTGCCGGTAGGGGCCGGGTGACGCGTGGCACACAGCAGCCAATCGGAGGGCTGTATTGGAAGCGAGGCTTGAAAGGCAAGCCCGTTTGTCGGCCAATCTTTTGCAATATGTCAGGATGGTGAAGACTGTCAGAGGCATAAGGAACAATAAGAGAAGTCCCAGCGGTGGCGTCACACGGCTCCTATTTGATTTGTGATGTGGTAAGAGGATATGCAAGCTAATGTATACTGCGGAGACGGAGGTTAGAGCAGGCGATACTGCACAAGCATACAATCAATGGGTTGAGGAGTGCGCAAGGCCTTGACTGGGAAAGAGTATTAGCGCAGGTCAAGGACCCCGAATGTAATGCCAGATCCAGTTCCATTTCCTACACTGTATGTACCTTAACCAAACAGAGATGGGAACAAGCAGGTATGCTCAGACCAACAGGCCTCCTGAAGGAGATGTGGTGGAAATGGGGCAGGCTTTGTACACATGACATGGAGCAGGCTAAAGCTTGAGAATTTTTTGGCATGGGTGTGCACTACCTCAACATCTATGACAGGGATGCAACTAGATAGATCCCTGGGAAAAAAAAGTCAGCTGGCTATATTTCCTCTTAAGAAAAGTCAAAATGAGGTTAAACTTGTTGAGTCTTGGAACAGTGTATACCCAGAGGCTAATAGCAATTCATTGGGTTGCACCATGCACACCAGAATGTAGTACATGGAAAAATGATCCACAGGACTGGGGTCTGGCAGTTGAGCAACATATTAATGAGACAAGGAAAGATGATGAACTTACAGAGGAATTTGCAGAACGGTCTAAGATGTTACTTAATTGTTAAACCCAATCTGAATGGTTGCTTGGGGGAAGAGGACTGTCTCCTGGGGTATGACTGGAAGGCACTTGGAGAGTACTCTAAACTACAGGAAGTGTACAAGACTGGGTTCTGTAGATTGTCCATGATTCCAAGCCAGGACCAGAGGCGAGGATTATGCTCATCTTTCTTTTAATTCCATACTCAGCAACTTCAACTTTAATAACAAAAAAACTACAAGTCCCATGGTTTGTGTAGTTCATAGGCCATTACTAGTCCACCAATAAGTAGTGCTCATGGTCCTAGAGGGCGTGCTCCTGGCAATACCCTTCCTCTTTCTTGCCTGCTCTCAACAAGCTAAGTACCGTTTTCTTCTCGCTTGTCAGGGCGGAAGGCATTCTGTGTTAATTGGCTAACATTTATTTTTGAGCAGCTTCGTTATGGTTGTTGCGGTATATGTGTTGCACGCGAGCGCCTGTGTTTATTATGGTGGTTTTTCCTTTCAGGTTCAGGCTGCGGGAGGTTTCACCGCTCCACTCGTGGCCCATCTTGAGGCAGTGTTTGTTTTCACATGCTCGAGGCAGGGGGCACGTGGGTGCGTCTCGTTAGTCCGCGTCGCGCTTGTGACGGGACCAGAGAGTATCGGACGAGCTCCCTTGATACACGGTTGCCTCAACAGCTCTAGAAGACCTTATTTCCGCGGGCGTGAATCTAAATAACGAGCTCCCTTATGCCGGCATTGCGGGTCGGTAGCAACACCGAACGGCGATTTTTGGCAGTGTTTCTCACGCGCATCAGAGCAGTGAGGGGAGATTCTCGGGGGCGGGCCCAGACGCTTTGGACACCCAACTGAACAAGGGGGAAGTCACCCCTAGCAGGTTCCTTAGCCCAGCTTACACCTTGTGTGCCAAAACCAGTCTTTCTATTCACGCATAATTTAACCCCTGAAGTGTAGTGCCACTACTAGCGCTTAGAGTTGTTCTCTCTCATGACCTCCAGTCTGTCAGCCCCTTTCCTGGCTTTAACTCATTTTACTATGGAGGAGTACACAGAAGAGGAATCCCTCCAAGTCCTTCTCCTAGATGATGAATTTTGCGACGCGGTGGACACATCCATCCACCAGGCAGTTTCTGCTACCATGGGACCCTTTGAACGTCTTATTTTGCAATTCACAATTGCTTGTCAAGCCCAGCACCCTCCAAAGCGCAAAAGCATTTCAAACATGGATCTGGGAACCTTTTATCGCCTGATAAATACGTTTTTGGCCAGTTCAAAAAGGGGATCAGAGTCTCTCCTCCCAGAGGACCCTCCTTTACAAGACGATGATGAGCTTGCAGTAGATGAGTCCACAAATGAAGCAGGCCCATCCAAGCCTTGGCGCCCTGTAGAGCCCTCAGCCACCAACACCACAGAGGGTGAGAAAATCTCAGACAGGTTAGTCCCTGAGGATCTCCTCCTCCTCCTGGTGCTCAGAGTGGACCCCCTCCACTAAAGTTTCGGCGTTTGTGGCGGGGGGAGCCTACACAAACCCGAGAAGGGGGTAAGAGCTTGCCTCAAAGTAGAATGCCCGCGCACAGCCGGGCATGGTGGCTTTGACCCCGGAAATTGACCCCAGGATGGCAACCATCCGTAAAAATATATTTGTGATCTTAAAAAAGGGATTAACCGATCATGGAGGTCGTGTCAAGATAAGCTTTAGACATCGCAGGTCCCCACACCAAAGTACTGGAGCTGGCAGAAGAGGCCTAATCGTGTGGCACCCCACTTTCACCGGAGAGAATCTGGAATTGGGCGCAACGCTCTGTAGTCTTTTTGGGCAATGCAAACTGCACCCTTTCCGTGGAAAGGAGGCGCTCGTTTTTGCTGAAGGTAGACCCCAAATTGGGAGACCTCCCCACTACGGAGGCAGGAGCAGTGGCACAAGGCGATCTCTTCGGAGAACAGTTTATAAGAGCTGACCAAATTTGTGATCACCTTCACGTCGCTTGACAAAGCGCAATCCTCCATAAAGAGGGTGTTTCGCCCTAAGGTTTTGGTTGGGGCCAGCCGTAGCAGAGGAAGTTCGACCGGCGTTTCTTCAACCAAAGCTCTCAAAGAGGCAACGGCAAAAAGCAGCAGGATATGGGCAGACAGGAGTTTTTCCAGTCCCGTCGCGGCTTCAGAGGCCACAGTGGCAGAGAAGCAGCCAGAGGCCACAACATGCCTAACTCAGGGGAGACTCCCCATTTTTTCACACCTACCGGTGGGGGGCAGGTTGGCGTTTTTTGTAAACAACTGGAAGGCTATTACCTCCGACACCTGGGTGCTACAGACTGTTCATGGGTTCCATATAAAATTCTACGGTTCCCCTGTGCAGGACATTCGTCCTCGGCTACTGGTTTTTGCAAGAGATCAAGCAGCCCTCAGACCAGGAAGTCACGGATCAATTGCAAAAGGAGCGGTGACTCCCACAAACCTTCAGCCCAGGGGTTTCCTCTGCAATGTCTTCCTGGTAGACAAGATGGCCTGCGGACAGTGTCTAGTAATCAATCTGAGAGAATTCAATCAATGTTTGATATACCGCCATTTCAAGATTGAGGGAATCCATCTGCTGCAAGACCTCGTTCAACCGGACGATTGGATGGCCAGGCTGGATTTAAAAGATCGATACCCGGTGATTTCCATTTATCCCCCGCAGTCGATTCCTGCAGTTTATGTGGAAAGATTAGGTGTGTGAATTCGCCTTGCTCCCTTTCGGCTTGTCCTCAGCCCTGTGGTGCTTCACCATGGTTCTCAAGCCCTGAATACGCTAAGGGCCAAAGGGTTTCACCTTATTTATTTGGACGACATTGTCCTTTTGGAGCAATGTCCCCTCTGACTCTCCCAACAACTCCAAGAAACTACAGACCTCCTTCAGAGCATGGGGTTCATAATCAATACAAAGTCGCCGTTTCTGATACCTGTCCAACAGGTAACCTTCCTGGGTTTTGTCGTAGACTCCGCATCCCGCACTTTGAACCTTCCGGCTCAGAAGATGACCAAGATACGCAGGGAACTGAGACGTGCGTTAGCCCTTCCTAGACCTCGCTGAGACAGATTGCTCGTCTGGTGGGCTTGCTCAGCTCCTCAATCCAGGCGATTTTTCAGGGTCCGCTCCATTACAGAGCATTGCAACGCCTGAAAGACTCCCACCTTAGCAGGGGCCTACAATACTTGGACCATGTACCCCGGACAGACTAGGTGTGCCTGGAGATGCAGTGGTGGCTCGCCCATATAGATGCCTGGAATGGCAGGGCCATATTCGGTTGTGAACCAGACTTAGTGATAGAGTCAGATGCTAGCAAGTCAGGCTGTGGAGCCTGCTGCGGGGACTCCTTTACTGGAGGAAAGTGGTCGGCAGACGAAGGTCAACTCCACATCAACTGTCTGGAACGGATGGCGGGGTCCTTCGCAATCCAGTGTTGGACGAAAGACAGCGTCCTACAGCATGCTTCTGAAAATGAACATATCAGCGGTCCGGTACATCGATCATCTGGGGGTGGGGGGGGGGGGGGGGGGGGGGGGGTTGGGGGACGACGACGAAGTCCAAGGCCTTGACGGATCTAGCCAAAGATTTTTGGACCTTTTGCCTTTCCCACAGTGTCTCGGTAATGGCAGAGTATCCAGGAGCTTCCAACATCATAGCGGACTGGTGCTCCAGGAGTTGGTCAGACATGAGTCTCTGGCAGCTCCATCCTCCGACCTTTCAACGTCTCCACGACACAATGGGGTCCTTTTTCAGTGGATCTCTTTGCGTCCCGCTTGGACAACCAATTCCTGCATTTCTTCAGTTGGAAACCGGATCCCCTAGCGTCAGCAACGGATGCTTTCCTCCAGAATTGGTCCAAGGATTTGGTTTATGCCTTTCCCCCATTTGCCATGATAATGAGGCTCATGACCAGTCCGGAAGCAACAGGCGAAGGTGGTTTTGGTCACCCCGTACTAGAGGTCTCAAGTGTGGTTTCCAGTTCTTCTGGATCTTTCTTGGAATTCTCGAATCCTTCTACCCCAAGATCTTTCTCCTGAGGGAACCCCAGGGCGCTCCACACCCTCTAATTCAGCAAGGGAGGATGCCCTAGGTAGCATGACTGATTTCAGGCAACGGTGGAGAATCTCTGGCCGAAGCTCAAACATTACTGGGAGTGGCTTGGGCCGACAGCACTAACAAGCACTGTAAGTCAGCATGGTCCAGATGGGTCCGTTGGTGAGTTCGGAACGACCAGGATAGCATGGGATGCGAAATGGTAGCCATTATGAATTTCTTGGCCTTGCTGGCGGCCCAAGACCTTGCGTATCGCACTGTCAATTCCTATAGATCGGCAAATTCTGCTGGATACATTCCGGTCGCAGGAGCCCCGGTGGGAGAACATCAGTTGATCTGCAAGTTAAAGCAAGGGATCAGTCTTATCTGCCTCCGGAACCACGGTACTCCTCCTTATGGGATGTTAATAGGGTGTTACACCTGTTCCAGTCTTGGCAAGCTAATAGATATCTTTCCTGTAAAGATCTTTCATTCAAATTGGCTATGCTCCTGTGCTTGCCGACGGGTGTCTGATGTTCGAGCTCTGGACATTTCTGGTCAGGATTTTACCCCGGAAGGTGTTACCTTTCATATAACGCGTAGAACAAAGTCTGATTCTCGAATAGTGTCCTAACCAGCTTTTGATAACTCCCCAAAGCTGTGCGTCGTCAGAGGTCTCAAAGAGTACGAGAACATAACAGAAGAGACTAGCCCACCAGGCGAGGGCCAACTACTAATTTCCTTAAGGAAGCCCTTCAAAGCGGTGTCGCCACCAACAATAGCTCATTGGATCAGATGGGTGATGCAGGTAGCAGGCATTAATTAAATTAAGGCTTTTCTCTGGGCGCCTGATTAGAAGATATTCTAAATGCTGCTGACTGGTCTTCAGACTCCATGTTCAAAAAATTCTACTTTAAACCAGTCGTGAACATGGCGTCGTTGGTGGTGGATAAGCTTTGAACAAGCATAATCCTCGCCAGAGATCCCGACATAGAATGAAAAATGTCATAGTAATCATGAAGGAAAGTTGCAATTCTATTAAGGAGGCAGAGGCGAGGATTAATTCCGCCCGCGGCTCAAGGAGACCTGTTCCCACCCAAACACACAGTTATATAGACTCGCCTGAACATTGTTACGATTGGTTTCTCTCCCCCCCCCCCCCAACGTATGGGATAAGTATATGCTTTTCCAGGCTGTTTGATGTGGTCTTGCTGTCTGATGTTTCTGTGAGCATTTGGTACATTGTTCTAATGCTTGACGCAGTTTGGAGATTGGCTTCATTGGTTTCTCATTCTGGCTTCTCCAAGGGTCTGAAGGCTCCAAAACAGACTGACGAGCTTCAGTGTCATGTTAATCGCAGTCAAGAAAGAAGAAGGGAATTGACAGCAGCATGCCCTCGAGTACCATGAGCACTACTGATTGGTGGACTAGGAATGGCCTATGAACTACACGAACCATGGGACTTGTAGTTTACTCACACTCGCGTAAATGTCAGACCTATTGCATTGCAAATGCTGGTTTAGGTAAAAAGTACCTGCCTTTCACCACAACAGAACCAAGCCTCGCGTGACATGCCTGGCTCAAGCCCCAATCTGTGCCCCTCACGCAGAAGAAAACAGCAAATTAATTAAATAACCAAGCGCAATTGCTAAAGTGATCGGGCTGAACTGCAAATTTATTAAATAAACAAGCGCGTCTGCTAAAGTGAAAGCCAACCACGCTGCAATAAATAAATAGTGCTCTTAGCCATGATACAGAAAAACCGTGTAGCATGACCAGTAAAAGGTCCAGTCCTTATGGGTGGTAACAAATTGAGACAAGGCCGTACCAAGCAGGGACTAAAAAGCCTATTTACCAATCTGAAGCCAGCATTTGAGAAGCACAATGACACAAAGCCAATGACAAATATGCGAGGAGAGTGGACGAGGCTTTCACATCATACACTACTACAGGATGCCTCGCAGAGTGAGGAGTGCATGCGCGCTGCCGCTAGGCTCAACCTAAAAGAACTATCTGATGGGATTTCGAATGAAGAAAACATTCTGGTAGAAATACCGGATTAACACGCAACTCTCCTGCTCGAAGTTATCATGTAGAAATACAGATAGAGGGGAAGGGTTGGAGAGTCAGTCAAAAGCGGTGGATAAATCCATAAAGGCAAGATATAGCTTCCCACTCTTGGCTCTTGTATATTTGTCCCTAGTAAGGGAGAGGATCAGACACAGATCAACAGTGCCCTTCCCTTGCTGGAAACCATACTGGGTCTGCATTAGAAGATTCCTGTCTCGGGCCCAGAGTTCAAGTCTAGACAGGAGGAGATGACCCATCAATTTGGCTGTTGTGGTGTCTATAAGAGATATGGGTCTATAGTTTTTGGGATTTCTCTTATCTACCTTTTTTGTGAATGGGGACTATTACACTTGTCCTCCACGAAGGTAGTGGGCCTGTTTGCGCAATCTTGTTAAAAACATTTGTCAGGAGGGGGACCCAGAGATACGGATCCACCAGAAAAATCTATGGAATCCCCATACGTGCCCGGCGCTTTTCCCATACTGCATGCCTCTAAGGCACACTTTACCTCTAAGAGAGGGAACAGTAATTTATCCTGAAAATTAAACCCTACTTTATTGGAACCGGGCGGGGTGTCAATAAAGGAAACAAAACACTTTAATAGTGTGCCACCCAATCTTCTTCACCTACATGGGACTCTAATGTGGAGTCTCCTTGCATCTTAAAGTAGGGGGAATTAATCACATCCCAGAACTCTTTACTGTTTCCCATTTCTGAGGTCTCCTTTAAACTTGCCTAAATATCATCCCTTAGTACCCTTTCCCTGGACGTTCTTGCCATTTTAGACTCCCTACGGAGCGATGCAATTAATAATGCGTCTCTAGGTTGGGTCCTGAGTGCAATTGCCAGGGCCTTTCTTGATTTTGAACAAGATGTATCAAACAAGCCCATTGCCCTTTTGGGTTTATAACGTATTACCGCGCCGCTTATGTTTTCTAGGATTTTCGTAAACCCTAGTAACATTACGCGGGGAGAGATATTCAAATCCAAGCAGGTTTAAAGTTTATCAAGAGAGTTTTTCACCATTTCAAAAAGTAATTTAGAACAATCAATCTGAGCCCACTTGAGCTGGTATCCATTTCTTCTCGCTAAGAGTGGTGGATGAACGTCCTGTTCGTGGGCACTTTTCTGGAGAAAGACCAAAACTCTCAGGTAACGATCGCATGATCACTAAAAATCATGAATTGGGCATCAACATTAGTACAGGTCTCATTAAGAGGGTTTGAGACCAGGATAAAATCAATAGTTGCTTCGTAGTCTGACCGTCGAAAGGTTTTTAACATTGAGTCCGAGAGGGAAGATTAGTTATTCACAACCATCAAATTCGTGGCTTATAGAGTTCGATTAAGACTGTTACCATAGGTGCAGTGTGAAAAATGAGAACAGATTACCGGCAAGGTCCACCAAACCACATAAATTCTCTAGGTTTTATTTACAAGGATGAATGTTAAAATCTCCCAGCCATATAATATGTGTTGGTTCCTTTAACCTTGGTAATATTTCATCCAATTCCCTATTTACTTGGTCTACAGCCAGGTTCATATTAGGCATGAAATTGTTATTGTAGAAGTTAATTAAAAGACATACGCCTTGTTTAGCTAGCTCAAAAATAATAATGTAGAAAAGCTGGCTCTGGTCTTTAAACCTCTGTACTTCCAGGGCAGACGTGCTAGGGATCAGTGTTAACAAGCCCCCCTTAGACCTCCCTGACGACAACAGAGCAGCCCTAATTTGAAAAGAGCAGTAGCCATTTACAAAAATCGTGTCTGTTGCCTAGGTTTCTTGGAAGGAAATGGTGTTGCAATTCTGCCAAGTTTTTACCCACTTGTCATCACCCAACTTATTTATTATACCTGCAACATTCCAGGATGCTAAAAAAATGTACTAGGCTCCCTTGGCTTGTGGTCAGATGATCTAGGGGACTGGGTAACGTCAGGTGGTACCGTTTGAAGTAGGGAGAGCACAGCAGATGGCCTTGGGGGCAGTCAGTCGCAGAGGTTCATACCTGAGACTGGGGCAAATCTATTCGAGGTAGGTATGCCCAAGCTTCCCAGGGAGGTAAGATTAGTATGACCCTCCCTATAGTTACGTATTGGTTCCAGAGCTATATGAGGGACAGGGGTATAAAAGTGACAAAGGGAGGGCTATAATCTGGGAGACCCTAGGTGGTACTCTGTTACTGAAACAAAAGCGATCTGGATATTGAGTTATTAAAGTTGAGTACCTCAATCGCCTACAAGGTATTTTTGGGTTGGTCCCACCCACCTTACTCTTGCCATAATATGGCTGGCAAGGCGTGACCCCCCTGAATGCCCCCTCCGTCCAGCCTGTTGTATGGCTAGACAATCAGTGAAGAGATTTATCAATTAACTGGATCGTGCATTCAAATTGACCTTCCCCCAAAATGGGAACATTACCTAAAACCAATACAAGAGGAGCCACTGAAGGAGGTAGATGCAGGATTTCCGACTTCAGGGCCTGGCCCTTTAAACCACCCCCCTCCCCATTTAAACTGACATCATTGGCTCCCACGGTTTTACTTGGGAGTGGACTACTTCCGGGCGTATCCGAGATATTACTACAAATTAGGGGGGGGGGTGTAGTTAAGAGTTCCCTCAAATTAGAGGAGTTGCCAGGGATGGAGCAAGAGTTCTCAAGTTTATATTTTGACATGGTTCCCGATTATGTTCTTTGAGTCCTTTGCCCTTCTTCCATTCCCGCAGTTGAGTGTGATGTACGAGTGAGACCCTGCAAACCCAGACCCTCTAGTTTGGCCAGCCTCTCTTCAATTTCAGATAGCTTCAGCTGCAGGGGGTTTAATGACACCATAAACAGCATCTCCATTAGTTTCCAAAATTCATCTCCGTCCAGCAGGAAGGGCAGTGTTGTCTGGTCAGAGGCCAATGAAGTAGGACTTTGCCCCTGTGCGGGATCGCCGTGACATTTAGGTTTTGTGAGTTTGGCCAAACGAGCCCCTTTCGGTCCCACGCCCCTCCTTCGCTTTACTGTAAGTTAACTCATTAGATCATCATGTGACTTGGAAGCCTTGTCCGTTATTCCTATGCTGGACCCATTTGGAATATCAGAAGAGATGGGGCAACAGAGTCTGGTGGAGGGTGAGGAGAAGGGGGTTTATCCCAGCGGTGGGCGAATTGCAGAATGCTGGTCGAGTTGTCAATGCCTAATGTAGAACATCTCTGCAGGGTGAGCGGGTCGAGCTGAAAGACGACGCTCAGTTAACTGGATCGCATGAGTAAGCATTGATTCAGAGCGCGTGAGAAAAGTGTCCAGGGTTCCCGCTACTCCAGTACAATCGGGACGGCCCTTGCACTTACTCATTTTTTAATTTCGAGTTTCTTAAATAGGTGGGCTGAGGGAATTTTGATAACTGTTTAAAGAAATCAATAGTACAGTCCCTGAAAGTTAAGGGTTCACTCTGTTGGACCAGATGTTAGTGGGGGGGGGGCCCAGCTTCCCCCCGGGCGTGGACAGGCCCACCAATGGCCCGGGGAGTCCACGCGTGAGTCTTGCGCCGCAGGACTCCAGGCACGTTGACTGTGTTAGCAGGGCTGGGGCGGCAGGGACTCAGAGACCCGCCGAATTTGCGTTGCTCCCAGCGGTAGAAAACAAGCAGGAGCAGTGGAAATGGGGCTAAAGCACTGCAGGACTCCAGGCGCGCTTTTAAGCGTATTGACGGTGTTGGCAGGGCTGGGGCTGCTGGGACTCCGAATTTGCGGTGCTTCCAGCAGAAGAAAACCGGCTGGAGCCGTGTATATCAGTATACAATTGTCATTTCATCACTACTACCCAGCCACATATACACATCAGAAATCCATGTTTCTAGTAGGCCATTACATACATAATGGGCACATGGCACAAATGTGGGATGGGTATGCCAGTGCACGCTTGCACAAACTTTCAAAAAGGAGATTGGTTCTACATAGAAGGGATTGGTAAAATAAAAATAATTCAACTGGCGTAGCAGTAGAATCTCGTCAAAGTAATAGCATCAGAGTACACCCATGTTCTTCCGATCTTGTGTACTAAGTGCTGGTCCAGATGGATCCGCCGATTGCGAATAGTATGGTGTTTGGCAATTTTAACTCTATTAGGCACAGGAAGCACCCCATCCAAAATAAAAGTAATCTAGCACAAGAAAGTGTTGGGGTTCTTCAGTAAATTTTTCTGCCATGTAGAAGTGGCTCTTTATGTTCTATCTTTGGGGTGGAGATAATGTTAGCTGATATGGGCCAAAAGGTGCAGGTACACATTAAATATTGTAGCTCTGGAGGCAACGCAAGATGGTTACAATACTTGTCAGAATAGCAAACGCCCACCAATCACTATACAATTCTCCCCATTTACTTCAGGACAACTCTGGCCAAGAGTGGGCAATGGCGATTCATGCTAGGCCTGGCAAGTGGCAGAAACTCCATCTAAACCCTCCTACAACACAGCAACACACCGGTCATCATATGCTTCATTCTGCACATGAAACATTGCACTATCTTCACAGATACCATGCATCAGCCACGCAGTCACCATCCTCAGCACAGTCTGCACCAAGTACACTGAACAGACCAGCTGAGTCATTGCCCTAAATGCATTCAGCAGACAAAGTCAACCTAGTTATACACATTCAGCCATTACACTATTTTCATTTGAGAAATATGGCTAATTTTAACTAACAATCAGCTGAACATCATGACACCACCACAACACTACAGAATCCTGTAAGTTGCCAAACATACATGACCAGGAAAGCCTTGCACACCCTTCCAACAGACGCTCAACATCTTCGAGCTCTTCTGACATGTAACATTGACTATCAAGTTTTACCTCATCCACCACCCACAGGCCTCGAAAGCCCACTTGCTATGGTGAGTCGGATCTGATCAGGTCAAGCTATTTTTTGCAACTACAGGTCCGTTGTGGCGAGTGAAGTTAAACTGGAAGAACAGTTGTACTGTTCATTCAGAAAGTGAACGAACAATAAAGACACTTTTAAACCTTGGTTTATATTGACTCATTTACCGTCTATTCAAGGACGCAAGTCAAATGTCAGTTTATCTTTTCACTAATGGTTTCTCATCTCATCCTAGAAAACTGGGTTTACTTTTCTTTCTCTTATTACAGTTAGAGGTTTTTGTCAACTGAGCTGTCTGACAATTATTGAGAAACAAAAGGATATATAATGTCAGGTTTTTTTCTAACACAACATTTCAACACCATGTAAATGAATAGTACAAGTATTTCAAAATATCAGAAATTAAGAAAACTTTCTGCAATTCAGAAGTGTGATGCAAAAAAAGATTGAAATAGGAGCGAAATAAAATCAGATTGATGTGCAAATGACATTTTCAGAAACTTGATTTCCAAACATTATACACTTTGTTTTATTAGTAAAACAACATTAGTGGGAAAATGTTGTGCCTGTTTCAATGGGAAAGCTACTGATTACAAAGAAGTGTGCTGCCACTTCATGTTTCAGGTATGTTTATTAAAAGTGGTTTTTGAAACATGATTTAAGAAACATTCTTGCCCCCACCCGGATGGCAATAAGGTTAATGAACTAAGAGGCCAGTCAGTGGTCATGCGGCTAGATTTATATTTTATACGAAGCAAATTTTTTGTCTATTAAACCAAAAGCAGTTTCTTTCAAGCTTTTAATCTGGTGTGTTCATTCTTAAAATTTCCAAACAACTTTTAATCCACAAGTTTAATATAGTGCCAATTCAAGCTTTCATTGAACGGTTCACAATTCTTTGTGAATCACCATAAAAAGCTATACACCATGCATTTCGGGCCACAGGCCTTCGTCAGGTGTAACTAAGACAAAAGGAACACTCAATCAGAATTAAAAAAGTACATAATCGACCCTTTAATTAAACTGCGCTCCATGCTAAAAACGTTATCAAAAGTGTGAAACGTGTACAAAAATTTCAAAAAAGTTAAGTAAATACGTGAAATACAACTGAAGACAACTTGAGTGAGCCTTATCAAAATAAAACAAAACAAATCGATAAATACACTGTACATGTCTTTTTATACAGGGACCCTTCTAGGGATTTCGTCTACACAATTTGTACAAGGTTGTTGGCAATACATAACAAAATAGTCAACTGTTTCTTTGCTCATTCAGCAACAGTTACTAACGTTTAGACATAACACGGTCGTACATCTGCATCTCCTGCACAATAGTTCTTTCATATAAGTTTTATCCTGTCCTCTTGGGGGCCAGAGAGGAGTATTCTGGCAGGGAAGAGAATTCCAGCAGAGAGGAGAATTCTGGAACGATAGGAGTATCTGATCAGCAGTCGTGTGTAAGCTTAGGTTTACACTAATGATGCGGCCCACCTAACTGCATACACCAGGTATGAGGTTCTAGGCCAATTCCATAGATTGCAAATATATCCCTGTGCTTACCTAGTAAGGGTAGACAGACAATATAGAATTTGTCATGGTTGCGATGTTTGTCCTATACAGTCTGTTGGTAACCGCAGCACTTTTGCTTCGCAATAGACAATAGCTCCAATAAATATATTTAGGGCTCCCGGTTTTACAGTATTTATTTTTCAACATTTCCGTCATTTATCCATAATTTTTTTGGCCACCTTATTGGAATTTATTCCATTCTTGTTTGGTGCACAGATGAGGAGAAAACTTGCATATTTCCACATTTATTCAACAACTAAACATGCACTCATACTTTGAGGTCTGCCAGGTTTTCGTACATTACACATCCAAAAATAGTAAAATAAACACACACTGAAACAAGCGATGGCATAGCCAATAGGTCTTGCTTTTGGGACCTTATAAGTATTTAGTTATGCAGCACAGTATCCTTGGTGCAACAATATCAACCGTTACATGGCTAAACATAATAAGGTCCCAAAGGTGAGACCTATTGGCTATGCCAATGCTCGTTTACGATGTTGCTGGGATCGACGCTGCAGACTCTTTGCTTTTGGGTGAAATCATGGAAAGCAGCAACACAGCTGGAAGGAAGCGAGAGGCAGGGACGGCGCCTGGGTTCAGGGGCAAAACAGCGATAGCCAGGCCAGCTCTGGTGTTTCAGTGCTTTGACAGTTTAAGCTATTAGCATTGTAAATGGCAATGCCTTTTATTCATGTTTTAAAAAGCAAAACATAAAAGGCATTTTCATTTAAAGTGCCAATAGCTAAAATTCACGTAATTGACAGACCTATTGCATTGCAAATGCTTGTTTTTTTGGGCACTAAGAGGTTAAGTGTTTGATCAGAAACACAGGATGTTGAGCGGCTTCGGAGAATTTAAACTGGTTTTTACTTCTAAAGTCAGGAGCTTTGGCCACACTCCACATCCTCTCTAGGACTATGGTTTGATAGCTTGAGCAGAGTTATTCATAGCGGGCTGTTTTAAGAATTGTTTATATACTGGAAAATAAATATTCGCACCCCATAAGAGATCTGCTTCAGGCCAGACCACTCGTATCGATTCTACAATGGTCGCACCACTCGTTTGCTTTCAAGATCAAGGCATAGAAGTGGTCTCACGGCCAGAGCTGCCTTCTTTGGAGCTGGTGAACCAGGTTCGACCCTCTGTGTCTACTCAGCATCTGTGCTTCTGGCAAATCACCTAATCTCCCGGGCCTACCAAAAATGAAAGTGTCCTTGTGTAATGGGACTGGTGCTTATGTATGCTCCGGTACATTCGGGTCGAGGTCACGGTACATAAATCTACAAAGTAAAGGTCAGAGCTGGTGACGTTGGAATTGGAAAGCCAGGTTAGAGTCCGAGTGGCAGCTAAATATTTTATTGTGATTGTAACTGGCGCTCATGGAAAGAGCTGCAAAACCTTTGTTAGGGTAGATCTTGCGCTATATAAAACTGCAACAAAATAACGAAAGAGGAAAACACACCTCCAACAGCGCTCAGGACCTGCCGCTCCTATAAATATAGTGTGCCCATCCAGAGAACGCACGAGGCAGTCGCTGTAGGAAGGTGGGCGCGCTCTCGCAACCCTGTCAGTCGTGGCGCGACAGCTAAATGCAGCTGAGTGGTTGGCGAAGAACTAGTGCGATTCTAGTCTGCATGTAATACAATAGGCCCCAGTGCTGGCTGTTGCTCCATGGTCACGTGATCTTTTGTTTCCATTGTTGCAGAGGGAATGCGCAGACATGCAAAATACATATGCGTTGCAAGAAGTGAGGAAGAGCAGGTAAAATATATAATTTCAACTTTTATGTAGAAGTTTCGGCGGAGGGAAGAAAGGCTTACACTCTGGCGATGAATCAAAGCGGCTAGAGCCAGGGAATCCGTTAAAAACCAAGGTGGGGAAAAGATTAGAAATAATAAGTGGGAGGGGTTGGGGGAATGCAGCAGAGAGCAGGGATGCACTTGCGGGAGCGAGCAGGGGTACCATCTGTTTGCAAGTTAATTACAAACAGATGTCGCCAAAGCTCTCTCCCGCAAGGGAATCGCCAAACATGCACACGTTGCCATTGAAAGCAAATGCAAAGCATGCACGTTTTTGGGTGAAAAAGCAAATAGATTCCAAGAGGTCTCCTCCTATGCAGCGCATGTGCGCTGCATAGGAGAGGCCTAAAAATGTGCATACTAGCACCAATACATGCTGCAAAGTGTAGCAATTTACACAAATCTCATTGAGCTTGTAACTCCCCATGCATAGCTATTGGTCTGAAAGTCATTAACCTCATCATGGAGAGTCACTCAAAAGAAGCCAAGTTATCAGTATTTCTAGACTTAAATATCTGTAAAATGGAAAACAGAAAGCCTTAAATATATTCGAAACTTTCTTTATGTCTTTCTTATGTTTACTACAGGTATGCATGCACGAGTAACAAAAGGGGAGGATCAGTTTTCACGTTTTCTTTGGGAACTGGAGGGTCATGTTTGAGGTTGCCGAAATCACCTGTTACTCTGGAAAGATTAGTAGTTCAGGTTAGCCAGGATTGGGCTGACAGGCACTGACACCATAGAGAGACTCCAACGGCATGCTGTCCTAACACATTTATGCGTTACCAGTATGGTCTGTGCAACATGACTCTTCCAGCTATGGTGAAGTACTTAACAGGTCTCCTGAGTAGAACTTGTGTGCCCTTAGTACCCTATACAGCTCTACAGGAGACATCTGTGGTGTTGGGGATTAATCCTCTGCAGTATTTTTAGGAAATAGCTACATTTTGTCGGTTGATTGTTCAAGGTTGAATTTTTGAAAGGATACCCATCTTAATGCTTCCACTCAGTTTCCTTTCCTTTGTTGGTAAAGTTTGCGCCACAGCCTATACCTATCATTTGTAATTTACAAGGGAACCCAAGGAAGCAATACGCTAGGGACCTTAGGGTAATTATATCTATAAACAGGACAGTGGTCCCTAGACAGGGTAATGATGTCAGGTCAATATAGGCTAAATAGACACTATATTCTTAGTCCAGCCGGACTGATTTATTTTGTAATAGACAAATTTTAGAAGCCTTTATAAAAAGTGTTAACAGCAGGACACCAGCCGATGTCAACTGACACACTAACAAAGAAAAAACAAACAAGGCAACTTGACAGTCTGTGTAGTAAATTCACAGTCAGACAATATTATAAACACACTATTGCTGGAATCAATATACACATTTAAACTGCATATAGTGTGGTTCAGTCGACGACGTTTCGAACCTATGATTGATACAGGTTCATCTTCAGGACATTAAATATATGCCTTTTCACTTTAAGAGTTGTAACAAGGTATAAATTAACTTGCTCAACCCCTGTGGGGATGGCGCCAAGAGGTCGCTGTCCTAGGGGTGTGGGAGCTACCAGATACGGCAAAAGTAATGGCTCCGTAATAAGGGAATGTGCTGTTAGATACAGTCAGGGGTCGATAATACGGTCCACATCGGAGGATAGATTCACCCTGCCGGCGTTTTACCGGAGTAATACGGAAATAAAATCCCCAGCCTATACCTATAGCTGATAATTTCAGACCTGAAGTCCATGCTCGTAGTGGAAGTCCGCGATGGCTATTGATTGGAATTTTTTTATTCTTGGGTCAATTTTCCAGCTGTGGATGTTACCGTACAAACATTTCAAACATACACTGACGTTGCACCCCCACCCAATACAGAACATACCAGCAGGTAGGAATATCACCTTGTGTTTGGTAACATAAAACATAGCACTGAGGCGACCTAGTACACGTGCTGGACAATATCCACACAGAATACTCAGTAAGGAGGGAGCCACGTGGCTGGTGCTAGCTGGCTATGCACCATACCCTAAGGTACAGATTCTCTATGAGAAATAGAAGCTGCCACTATAAAATGGTCTATCAAGGCTATTAAGACGCTTAACTCAATGGATTACGTGCACCCAGATAGCTGTCCCTGGGCGCGCAGCTCTAGCAGGGCAAACAGTTGCCTGCTGTACCACAAATTAGCCTCGTAATTATTAATGCAATTATGGGTAAAATTCCCACAAAACGTGATGAAATACCATTTTGTATTGCTCAACAAATCTGATTGAAGCAGTGTTTCCCCTTATGGGACCACAAGATAAAGATAGAATATTAACTATGTACTTAACCTTTGGGATGGTTCCCCAAATAAGTGTCTGCGCCACTTGGGGCGCAGTCTTTGCTGCAGTCTGTACCATCATGCATGGTACTCCACCTATGACAATCTTGCCGGAGGTGCTGAAACAAATACAAAATGAGCACAGGGCAGCTTCTGCCCTGGATTTGGGGACAAAATGAATGGGAAACATTCCTGTGGTCTTCAATGATTCTAGCTAACATTAAAGGTGAAGCATTATCTTTGAGTATACGCCAACAGCTCGTGCTGGTCGCACTAGTTGACCAGGAACGTGAACTACCAATAATTACAGCAGAGAAATACACCTCCATACCTAGTAATAATTTGGGGGTCAGACTAAATAAAACGCATCTTGGCAAACTTGGTGCCGACAAGGACACTGCCAAGTAAAACACAGTTTATTAAAAAATGATGCGACAAACCTAAACCTAATGAAAAAAAACTCAGTTTCGAGGATGTTCGCCTTAACAGGAGCCTTCTGACAGACACTATAACGTGTGTGATCGCACAAAATTTAAGCCACCTGATAGGTATCAGTATACTGATATTTGTCCTTCTCGTTCCTTTCAGGATTCATCGGATAAACAACAGACAGGATGGTATTCAGAGTGCAGATAGGAGTACATGAAACTGGTAAAGGACTCCACGCTTGTCTGACGCAAAGATAAACAAGAAAGAGAAACGTCTTCAGTTTAAACACAGATTTCAGAAAAAGAAACGAACATTGAGAACTCTCCTCCAGAACAGGATGTGGGCAGTGACTCTTCGACAGCACGGAAGAGATCAGTATGGTGCACCAGAATCTTCAGGAGTTTCTGGCGGCGAATGGAACTAAAATATATAATTGAAACCCCAGATAGGTACGTAGGCGCTCCAGATAGATTATATGATTTGGAATTACAAATTGTGGGTGACAAAGCACACCATACATTTAATATTCTGGGAACATTTAATTACATTCTCTTAGTGGAGGTAGATTGACCCCCTGGAGATTGGACGCAAATCCCCACAAGGTGAGGCTGTAATAATACCGTCATTTTCTGGGCTTCTCCCTAAGTAAGTCAAAAAAGCCTACGAATCTCAATGGGATATTGCACAAGCCCCAGCGTTATACCACAAACATGTCTGAGATATGCCTCTCCTCAAGGTCCAGCCCACAAGTGCAACCAGAATACCAAACTAAACGAGAAGCTAAAGCTCCTGTCCAAGACACACTCTCACTATTAGAAGTGTCACTGAGCATTGTATTTCCCAAATGAACACCCTTCTTTTTCCATTGGTTAAGCCTGACCACTCCTATCGTCTTATCTGAGACTAAAGAAATGTAAACAATCGTACACGCCCATTTGCAACACAAAATGCGCATAGTAAGGCACTTAGACTAACAAATATAAAACCCTGATCTTTCCAATGGGTTTTTCTGCCAGAATATAGCACCTGAAAGTAGGGATTGGACTGCCTTCTTTGTGCTAGGCTCTTAATGTCGCTTTTGCTGACTCCCCATGGGGTAGAATAGTACAGAACCGTTTGCTGCCTTAAATGTGTCAATTCTACGTGCTATTGAACCAGAAGCTTTGTCCTACGTAGATATCTACCTTACAGAAAATTAATTAAATAAATATACATTTAGATAAAGTAGATCGCATAATATTGGGATTTGAGGACTATGGCTACAAATTCAACTTTAAGAAATGTTATAAAGCTTTTCTAAGTGGCCTGTTTCTGGGATGCAAACTTACCCATGAGGGAAAGAGCCTCGCACCACACTTCCTAGAGAAGTGTGCTCTGTTACCACCAAATACACTTTTAAAAAACATCTCCACTCCGATTCCTGAATTTGGGCAGAACTTACATTTCTGACTATGCACAACACATTAAACAATTATATTAATTCATCCTGACTTTTCCAGTTTACATTGAACATCAGCTCATAGAGACATACTCAGATCACCGCAATCTGACTTGCTTGCGACACTACATCTATGTGTCAATACCACAAACCTGGCCCTCCGAATAGTTGTGGGTGCCATTGGTTTTACATAGGTCACCTTTAGCAAAGGTGAAACTGTGCCAATAGCATATAAATCACGTTTATATTCCAAAGCGGCAATGTGTTTTTTGACTGAAAAAATACTGACTGCAGTTCAAATGACTCATTAACCCCTTCCAGGCTCATGACGAGCTGGGCTCGTCATGGTGTAGCCTCCTCGCATGCTGATGACGAGCCCAGCTCGTTATGTAACATGGGTTTTTTAAAATCTCAGCATAGAAGGAGAATCCCACTAGCGCGCATGTGGTTAAAGAGAGGCCACTTGTACAAGGGAAACATTGTCGTTACTCCCATTCTAGCCTTAGAGGCTGTCACAAAAGCAAGTGTCCCTAAAGCAAAATCAAAAGCCTAACATCCACGTTGGATACAATGGGCTACATCCTTAACAGCTACAGACAGAATGTCTTTATCCCATTTTATAAAAACAATAATTTCTGCAATAATGTCTATTGCATGCCTAGCAATTTTTTTCCTCTTAAGCAGATTAAATATATCGTTTATACGGATGACGCAAGCCCAGCCTGCGAGAGGCACCAAGCACCAATATTCACCGGTGTGCGCTACTGTTCACAGTGCAATGTTGAATGGTAAATTCTAAACACAGAAAAACATGCAAGCAATCCATTGGTGACTGTGCTACACAGTTGGCTGAACTAAAAGCATTAATTCTGGCACCAGATATTTCGGATTCTGAATTCCCCACTCTTACAGGGTGTGATTTGTATTACTGTGTCCAGTCTTTTAATGATCATTTACATTATTGGCACCAGAATGGTTTCAGAGATTCTAAAGGAATCACTATAACACAAACTGCTTTGGATGAAGGTAGTGGACCTCACAAATAGGTTTTAGCAGACTCATGCAATTCATAAATTGAGTCAGTGTGTTGAAATACATGCTGCTGGGAATTCTTTTACAGATAAAGTTGCCAAATCTGCAGTTTCGACTGCGACAGTTGCTGCGATTACTCGTTTTCATATTTATTTTGTATTTATTTTTTTATTTTAAAAAAGGTTTTATATAGCGCCAGCTGGACCCAAGTGTATCAGAGCGCTTTACAGGATTTGGTAACACAGAATAACAGAAAAACTTTGTACATTGAGAAATGAGGTAAGGCAATTTCACATTTTAAGAACGTTTTAAATTAGGAAGATCTAAATCAAATAACAGATCGAAGATAGTAGAACTGGAAGACAGTAAAGATCATATAGTGTGTGAGAAGGTGGGGAGGAGAGAGAGTGAAGGACAATTGTGGAGGGTGCGGGGTAGGTGGAAAGCAGGTGGTGGGTATTATCCGAGAAAGAAAAAAGGGTGAGGTGTTGGTGGGTGTTCGAGATGAAAGAAATAAATATGATGGGGCGGAGGTAGGGAGTGAAACTAAGTAAAAGGGAGGCCAGTATTGACAGTGTAAGGGGGAGGAATTCGTAGCCAGTGAAAATAAATTAAGAACCCCAGTATTTATTGAGAAGGAGCAGCTAGAGGTCTTTTTTAAAGCAGGGGTAGGAGGGGTTGCAACGTAGATCTTTGGGAAGGGGATTCAAGGCGGAGGGCGCATTACCAGAGAAGAGCAAGACTGTTGATTTCTTTTTTAACAGAGGAGGGACAAGAGCATTAGTGCTCCTCATTGTTCTAGTACAGCCCGCTTTTTGAATTTTGTCAGAGGTAAGATGGGTTATTTTGATGAAGGGCTTTGCGCGCGATGCAGGTGATCTCGTAGGTGGATCTGCCTTAGATCGGAAGCCATTTAAAGGTTTTTGAGAACAGGGGCGATGTACTCATAACGCTTACAGCCAGTAATAAGCCTGGCAGCGAGGTTAAGAACAAATTTGAAAGGGGTTAGGTGGAGTTTAGGGGTACCAGCAAGAGTGGCGTTACCGTAATCAATTCTAGACCGGATTGATTGTACAACTGATTTAAAATCATCTGCTGGAATAAAGGGTTCCGTTTTTTACAGTGGTGTGATGTGAAGATAGCATTCATATGAAGGTAAATGACTATAAACTGGCTGCCGTTCATACTATATGCAAAAGCACCCCTTTGTCAAGAAGCTTTTCAGCTAAATCTACTTATCATTTGAGGAACAAAATGCTCTTGTGGCTAAAATTGCAGGAGTTGGTGATCATGCGCTTCCTAACCAAGACTGGCCTTAGTGATAGCTGCACATGAAGGTGTTGCATCTGCACATGCGGCAGCCACAATTTCCTTATTGCAACAGCGTTATTGGTGGCATGGCTTATATTAACAGGCCAAGAAATATGTCCATTGTTGTGACATTTGTCAACAGATTAAATGTTTCATTGTGTCTCGTCACCTGCAGACAACTGTTGATTCCAACAAACCTTTAAGCTGCATTTATTTGTACCACTCTGGTCCTCTTAATTCGGAAGGAGCGAATAAATTTATCCTACTTGCAGTTGATTTTTTATGAGATTCCTCTGGGTGTGGCCACAATGTTACAAAAGCTTTGCTAGTCTTCATCGGAACACGTTAATGCACTACATTCCACTCAGACCAGGGCCCTGCTTTCGCCTCAAAAGCATATAGGGATTCTAGGGCCTCCTGGATATAAAAGTGCATTGCTCCTCTTCCTACCATACTGATAAGTAGATCATTTGGTCCAATAAGCCCATGGCTTACGTTATACTCCAAATCCGGGATTGGGGTAGAAGGTTTGAGAATAGCTGGCAAGTGGTTAGATTCTTGGGGTCTGTAGAATGAATAATTAAAGCTGTCCTACTATGTGAAAAGGTTCAGGATTCTACCTTGTAAGAGGGATTAATCCACACCCTCTAACATCCAGCAGCTGCACTGAGCAAATACAGCAACTGAACTACTGTGGACAGTACAAATACTTTCAGTGGGCTTTGGATCAACCCATCATTGGTTGAATTTCTTGCCACTCGCAATTCCATACATCTTAATGGATGGCTATCCTTCTCGTGTCTCCCTACCCTACTGCACAGCTTCTTTAGCATCCTTGTTATTGGATAACGTGAATCCCTCCAATGCTCACATTCAAGAACTAATTTTTAAGTTAAGACTACTAGACCGTGCATGCAGACTGCTGCAAATATTGTTAACTTACAGTGGGCTTACAGCCTGCCATTACTTACTATTGTTTGGTTTAATTTCACTTATACGGGTGCTTCTTATTCGCTTGTGTGTGGACTTTCTTTCCTCTTCCTGTGTTTGTCCCTTCCTTGGAGCAAGGACGCATTACTTGTGCCCTTACACCGCTTTTATTTTCAGGTGCTATTTTTTCGTTTGAGAACTCTACGAGGGTGCAAACTTTTCGGCTATCTCACTGGGTTCCTTCTCTTTCCCTCTCCATGCTGCTTTCTCTCACCCATGTGCTTCTTACCCGCCCCAGTGATGTGCTTGCCCTCTTGTTCTCCCCCACCCTCAAAATGTCAATAGTTTTTAGGTCTAGCTTAGAGCAGCGCATGCGCTGTATGCTCGACTTTTAGTAACGGGTAATAAAAGTGCTACCAGATGCTGCCATGGCCAGCCTAGAGCGGAGTGCATGTGCTCAGGAGCATGCTTTGCTTGCCTCTCCCCGTGCTTCAATTCGCACCTCCACCTTGCATGCCTCTCTGTGCTTCAATTCTACCAGAGGTGCTGGCCTCCACTCCCCCCCCCCCCCCCCCTCCAAACCTCTCTATACTGCAGCAGGCCGCACAATCACTTTCATCAGTTTCACTTTAGCGGCATTCATTAGTTTAACTTTCGCAGCCAATGCTTGTTTGTTGCTCTCACTCCCCGTTCTTTCACTGTCTGTTGTTGCATCCTCTCTATGTCTCCTGCTAGTTCTCTCTCTCATACTATCTGCTTCGCTCTTTTGTTTATTTCTATTGCGCTCCTCTTTTTTAAAAATCGGTCTTTCTATTTCTCTAGCTGATAATACACACAGGCTGTGTGGACGTTTCTCCTTCTGTCTCCCTCTTAACTGGACAAGACGGTGCCAGGACCAGTGTGGCCCTGCGAGATAGCTCAGTGGACTAATTTCCTCACTGCAGAGAAGTATGCAATGCATGAAAGTTAAAAAATTAACTCCCAGTTGGCCCGCTCAGTCTCTGATCCTCCTGACGGCGGTAAAGGAGTGATACTGGATTGTTACAGCGCCCTGATTCTACGCTAATAACCGCACTCTGTTACGATACCAATGAGACATCTCAGCGGCCTATGAGGGTGAACGTTTCGCCTAGTTACCTAACCTGTCAGTCATATTCATGGCTCCTCGCAGGGCCAACTCTGCCCTTTACCCTTCTAAGCTCCATAACATAGGCACTCTAAATTCTGATAGCACACAGTACTGAACATTATTATTATTATTATAAGCTACACAAGTCACAGAGTCTAAGACAACCCCTTGCGAATGGAGGGGGGAAGTCACCATCACAGCGTAACATGCATGTTACTGCACCACACTTTACTCTTCCCTGCAGATCAAACTACAAATCATGGCCTTATGTGCATGGGTGCGTTTTTCTTTTAAGTTGGCTTTGCATATCTCTGTAAAAGTGCCTGTATGTGATTCTATAGAAGTACATATCTAATTATGTACACAGGCTGTCCCCGCCCACATCACTTTACCTCCCACCTTGACGGCTGTGACGTATGCTCCCAGTTCCATCTGCTCTTGCTACATCATAACTTCCCCTGCTGTTTCAGGCGATGGCCTCCCTTGCGCTCACAGACGGCTAAAAAACATTAGCATTAACAAAGACTATAGCTCTTGCACTGCCGAGACAGGCCCGGACTGGCCGTTGCGGGCACCGGGCAATCCCCCGGTGCGCCGCAAGGGTGTGGGGCCGGGTTTGGGCCCTGGGGGCCGTTTGTTAAAGCACAGCTGCAAAATCAGCAGTGTAACAAAATCGGTCGAAAACCGGACCCACCAAAGAGCTCGGTCGCACCCCCAGGGGGCCGGCCGAGCACTTTGCTAGTGCCCGTTTTGGTTCTGAGTCCGGCCCTGTGCAGAGACCTATTGGCTTTGCCAATGCTTGTATTACACATCTTTTGAAGGCTTCTTTCACACATTTACCTTACATTTTAGAACCGGATTCACATGAAGGTATGAAATGAGCAGTATCACACAATGTTTCCTCAATGGTGATGCGGAGATTAGAACCCTTGTCTCAGAGTACCAAAGATAGCTGTTTCTTTGACACCAATATTCTATCATCATGCATCCTTTCATGCAGTTCATGGGAGGATTATGAACATGCAGGCTACGACTCCTCCCCAAACTACACATGTAGGGTTTCATCATGGGTATTTATTTGAAAAGTTATGAGCCGAGTGCCTTCATGGCAGAACACAAATAACTGCATGACCTTGACTTTCGTGTTACCGGTCAATAGGGCCCCTTGTTTCTTATTTACTTTTAAAACGAGCATTGGCAAAAACCAATTGTTCTGCCTCAACAAGCCATGCGATTACATACAACAAGCATTGGCATAGCCAATAGGTCTCGCCTTTGGGACCTAGTTATCCGGCACAATATCTTTGGTGCTACAACATCAACTGTTGCATGGCTAAACCCTTATAAGGTCCCAAAGGCAAGACCTATTGGCTATGCCAATGCTTTTTTTTTACGTTTAGTCATGCTGCACAGCATAGCTAAAAAGCATAAACAAAGCCATGTGTTTTCTTGCACTCTGTGGAGTGTTTGCCTGCGCACACCTATTCTAAATGCTAAGTACTCTGTATTTGAAGCTAATTTACACAAAATATGTGTGGACGTACTGATAAGTCAACAAAATAATAAATTGGAAACTTCGGTATACACAAAGCCAACAGACAGAAATAATTTGTTACTGTATACAAGTTTCCATCCACCCTCTTTGAAGAAAAATGTACCCTTTTCACAAATGCTGAGGGTTAAACGCATTACCTCTAACACAACCAGCTTACAAGAGGAATTAGAGAAACAACAAGTAAAATTCAATGAGCGGGGCTATCCCCCTGAAATTGTCAGAGGCAATTTGCAAGACTGAAACCAAAGAACGTAGGAATCTGTTGATTTCTAAGCCTAAAGAAAAATCCAACCGACATGTTTTTGTTTCCAAATATTCATCTAAATCCCATGCAATCAAAAAGATCAAACCAAGATGGGAATTACTTAAACAAGAACCAGACTTCAAGGGTATATATGATGAGGAACCCTTGTTCGCGTACACGCGCAGCAAAAATTTCAAGGAAATTCTGTCTTCCAAAGCTGTAACTGAACAACAATATCAAGGCATGCGGAAATGCCATAATTCTGTGCATTGCAACAATGTAATGATCAGCAACACGTTATATCATCCACAGACAGGGAAAGCAATCTCTTTGAAATACAACGGAGATTGCAACAGTTCCAACGTAATGTATGCAATAAAATGTCCATGCGGATTATTATACGTTGGGAAAACTTCAAGAAAAATAAAAGTACGAATAACAGAACATAAAAGCACATTTCGCACCAAGTCTACCAAGGCTCACTTTGCATTACATTGGCTAGAACACCAGCATACTAATGCGCAGCTGCGATTTACTATTTTGGAAACGGTCACAGTCAAATCTGATTATAATCACACAATACTATTAGCACAGAGAGAAGCTTGGTGGATCAAACATTTGCAAACTCTAGTACCAGGGTGACTTAATGACAGAATTGAGTTACAATGTTTTCTAAGATCATTTCCAGTACTGTAAATAGTGTTGTATGTTCAGACTGCCTTCCATCTATTGTAAATGGATTTATTCTTAGGTCAATGTCATGACTTGTCACTCCTAGTTTCTCGTGCGCACATTTCCTGATTTTACACTTCTATAGGACTTTCAGATAAACTTGCTCTAGATTCTGGGGCTCTCTTTTTCAACACAACCCGCTCTTGCATGTAGTCTATTCACAAGAAAGTAACATCTTCTCTTGGTTTTCCATCCAGTAATTTACTCACTCACACAAACTATCTATCAGGTACTCCAAATTTCAGTTTCCAGCAGACAGTCTCAGGTATTTTTCAGACTGCTCGCACTCTTGAATTCAATATATACTCTTTGGTTTTTGTATAGGCCTAGGCACCCCTGTGCTGGTTTCTTTTTTCACTAAGGTGGATGTACTCAGTTGGATTACTGGGTGTTTAACACTTCACTAGTGGAGAAGTGTGGCTCAGGGGTTAGAGGCGGCAGACCCGGAATCTGAGATCGGCCCTGGACCAGGGTTCAATTCCCCACCTCGACGGGGCTTGTGCTCAATAATTCCACAGACTCGATAATTCTCGCTCCGGTGCCTACTCGACTCACGGGTTCACACTCTGCGACTCTGGGCAATAGCTTGCTTAATCTCCACAACGGCCCCTCGCGGCGGGATGCCTGGCTTTCACTTTGTGGATACCCTGCCGGGGTTATCTCACAGGGGAATACCAGGACGGGTTCCCTAAGCAAGCGCTTAGATGCCTGCGATGTGGGTAATTTGCGCTATATAAATACATGTACATTTACATTTACTAGCACAGCTCTCTTTACGACAACAGATTCTACGTTTTCAAGCATTTACTTATAAGCTGGGCATCATGTAACTAGTACTCATTCAATCACACAAACCATTAGGCACTCCAAAATACAGTAACCAGTATTTTTCACTCTTGTTAACTATCTATCAGGAATTCCAAAACTCAGTATTTCGCGGACAGTCTAAGGTACATTTCAGACTGCTCGTACCATTGAATTTGGTGTACATTCTTTGTTTTTTGCGCAGTTTTAGGCACCCCCGTGCTGGATTCTTTTTACACCAAGGCGGTTGTACTCAGTCGGACAATTAGGTTTTTAGTACATATTTCCTGGTTTTACGCGCAGTTCTAGGCACCTCCCGCGCTTGATTCTTTCACAGCTGGGCGGATATATTCAGTAGGATAACTAGGTGGTTTGTATTCAACTAGTGCAGCAGATTGGTGAGAACAGATCTCACGTTTCTCAAGTGTTTGTTTACATGCTCGACATCATTTAGTTCTGCATGGAACATACATTTTTTCCATATACAACACTCTACAGCGCTCAGTACAATCACTCCAATCACCTAACGCGATGGACAAGTGTAGTCTGCTTCCTCCAATAGATCGTTCCCACTCAATGTGGCAGACCAGCTCAGTCCGCTTTCCATGCGCATACAGGAAGCGCATTTAGGAAGTACACACTAATTAAATTCACGGGGCTCGCTGAATCCTGTGATCGTGCTAGTCGCGGCTTTGGCGTTTGGGAGATAATACCACATGTTGCTATCGACCGGTGAGTACAGGATTACTAGAATATCCTCCTAGTTACGGGGAGGTCAGGCAGGTATCTTTAAGTTCTAGCGCGGGTAAACTCATTGTGCTTACGTTTTTTTTTCCAGAGCGCGTTATCTAACGAATAGAGATCGTGTTTAAAGGGACCACACGCTGACTCTTACTGTTGGTGAGTCGGTGTGTTAAATCCTTGTTAGTTTCAATTGAGAAAGGCGTTTGGGAGCTGATGTAGGTACCTCAAGTTTTAATGCACGAAACACTTATTGTGTTTTCGGTCTTTTTTCAGAACCCGTTTTCTAACTAACAGACGTGTTTAAAGGGATTCCCCTTTTTCTCATACCTTTGGCGAGTTGTTTTCAGAAACTTTAGGCAGATGTAATTGAGAAACGCGTTATGTACAATATATAACGCATACACTCATAGTGCTTTGTTTATTCATTGCAGATCTCGAACAAGCCACTTGTTTCTATATTATCCTGAACAGGATTGTGATACTAGAATCCAGAGGGATTTGATTAGCTTTTACTGGTGAGTTCGGATCACAGTTCGAACCTATTATCACGAACAGGCCATTAGATTAGTCCACAGTTTTCTGCCCTTAACATTTAGTAAGCGCTATTTTCACATTCCAGGGCCGAGATTTAGCGAGAGAACAACACGCATTTGCGGATTTCTGTTTTTACAATTCAAACCGTGAGTTTTATTTAGTACTACGGCATTGCTACCAGCAAGTTGGCAACCGGGGTCTCTGAGTTCTTAATTCACAGCAAGACGTTGCATTAATGCGGACAACAGCAACTGATATTTTTTCTTGAACATTTTTTCTTGAACATTATAGACGCTGTTGCTCAGAAATTCAATACGAAAACACAAGTGTCATACAACAACATTTATAAGGGAGTACATTCATTCTCGACAAGAGCGCAGCATCAGTTTTTCTTTTGGTGTCTTAGTTCACACAGTGGTGTTATTAGTTTAACAAGCACAATCACACACCATATACGCTTAAAGGAGCAGGAACACATTTGATATTGAGACACCTTTGGTGGTGGTCTTTTCACACGTAACTTTCATTGCTCTGTCATATTTTGATTCCTCTTGACCTAGCAATAAGTTCATCAGGTATATGCAATGTAATCTACAACGGTGTCAGTTTGTTTTTCAAACTGCTATTCGGTAAATCCCAATCTTTCTTTCTTAGAATTACCTAGTAATATGATGATTACAAAATTCAGTAGACATATAAAGAGTTGATAAAGTGTTCTATGTTTATTATTTCCACAATGCCCCTGAAGAAGGGAGTTTCCCGAAATGCATTGGGCCTTTTCCAAGCTGTGATTATGTTATAAATGTGCAAATAATTGATTGACGGCCATGTTTATTCAATTCTGTACAACAGTAGCGTTATATTGATTGTGTTTTGATACAAGCAAATATAAAAATCTCAAATGGTTTTTTTGATTTCAGACAATGTAAATGAATATATAAAATAGAATTCATATATTTTTTCTAAAAAGTGCATCTCTTGACTGATTATTGATGACCCAAATTAGGCACAGTTTAATGTTTTCACAGTGACATATTTTATAACCAGTTGTGCATTTGGTATACTAATGGGGGATTCCACCAGAAGTTGTTTTCTTGCACTCTGCCATGCTGCTTTTGTTCTCCTTGCATTCCTGCTATCCTGCTGAGCTCTGTGCTGCACTTCCTATCTCGTCCAAGATTTCAACAAAAATCCCACCTGAGCTCTCGTCATTTTCTTAAAGCTTCCACACCCAGGTCCGTCTCACCCTCTGCTGCACTTGACCACTTGTACCCTCCACCTTCTTGCCCATTGCATCCTTTTTTATTAAATATTCAGGCCGCTCCATTTTTAAAAGGCCCTTTCATGCACGTTGTATTCTTTTTTTATGTACAGCTCAGAGACACACATATGCTATCTTCAAAGTCAATTTAAATAATGGCACCTATGTTCTTTCCAATGTGCATGTATGAATGCACATGGTGTTTTTTAGGTTGAGCCTAGCGCAGCGCGCTTGAGCTGCTCTATTTTATCTTTTGGAATCGGTCTGCGCATTTCTAACATTTGTGCATGCGGCGGCATCCACTTTGCAGGAGCGAGCAGCGGCGCGCAGGGGCCATCTGTTTCTAATTAGCGTGGCTGCACTGGTTTACATTTGTGGTCGCTTTCACTTTTGTGCCAGCTTGTTAAAAGAGTGTAAACACTGCTCGTTTGAACGGAAATAGCATTTGCAAGGCTGCTGGGACACCCAACACAACTGTGCCACGAGCATCGCAAAACACGTGCAAAAATTACATTCGGGAGCCTTCTTTCAAACAGGATCGCCTTATTCTTCTTTCTCTTTCCTCAAATGTGTCTAAAAGCATTTTTAGCAAACATACACCTAGCTGTAACAGTTCATTTATTTGAACTCTTATTTTACTATAAAATCCTGTGCGATTAGATCTTGTGAGCTCGCACTAACAGAAGGTGATGATCAGAAGGTTAAAATTTGAATCCAGGCAAGCCTGTTCAGCTTTCCGTCATAATACTTTATGTATAGCGCTTAGATGTGCAGAACTGCGTCTGTAGCACTAGACACAGTACAGTCTAGTGGTATAGAACAAACTGCAGGCAATGCTTGCCTTCTGCAAAAATAATGAATTTGCAAACACCTGCACCAGAACTTATATTTCTGCGATATATTTTCTATAAAAGTATACGGACAGCCTTGCTCATTTATTGCTATTTTATAAATCGAATTGGCATATTTTATACATCGGATGCCCTGACTCCACTGGCAAAGGAGAGCTGTAAGGGTCCACGGTTCGTAGACCGGCTTGACAGTTTTACTTCCAGAAATATGCGCAAAATAAGAGCCGGCTTCTAAAACAATTGGGTTTAAAGTATTCAACATGCGTACAAGTTCTTTAGTTTTTTTCGGGTGCGATTAACTGCAAGCCGTGTATAAACTCTAGACTAGAGCAACGCCAAGAATTCACATCCAAGGAGGCCGGCTGCCCGCGCCACCTCCAACACAGACCGTCATTGGCAGGCACCACACTACCAGGTTTGTAGAGTTGTGGTATACAAGCAGGGTCACCAGACTTAGACGGCAGGGGAGAACCAAAGTATGCAGCAGGGTTGACTATATTATGTGGCAAAAGAAAGTTATGCACCACATTTTGGGATAGTATCACTTCATTATTTTGTTATTTTTCTTCTCGTGTTAACACCGTGTGGATAAACATTTCACCTCATTAATACCAAGTTAACACCCAAACACATCAATAAGAAACTTACAGTTGACTAGTCACTCTTTGTGAATGGCCTTCCACTGCCAACAACACCAGTTGCTGTCTTGTAATAATTATTGATCCGTTTGAGTTAGAAAGTTAGAATTTTGGGGGGGGAGGGGGGGGGGGGGGGGGAGTAAAAATGTGCAGTTTATGCAGAAAACGATGGATTATGTGGCAACATTTATAATTATGCGGAAAGTGCCACCGAAGATATTTCGCTGTTTATGCTCTAGAACATAGCTTAAAAACATTGTCAAAGCCAATAGCTCTAGCTAAACACTTATAAGGTTCCAAAGGCGAGACCTATTGGCTATGCCAATGCTGGTTTTTGTTGCTGCTATTCAACATTTGCCAACACTTTTTTTTTTAAGTGAACAATATGGGAGATGGGTATCTTCTCAACTGGCAAATGAGCAACGCAGATGAAGTTTAGATGCAAAATATATGGACATACTACTTTTGGGGGCAGGAATTATGGGCCACTATGTGGCTTGATAAGAGAAAGATAAAAATGCAAAATAAAAAGTTCTAGAATGCTGCATTTTAGCCTCTAGCGTATCCACCATTATTACTGTGCAATCTAAAGAACCGTAGTGTGAACAGTTTAGTTGCATTGGTTGTTTCCTTCTATAAATGTGCCATGCTTGTTTCATGTAGGCAAGTTGATTTAACCATCCATCATGACCACTTTAAGCATCCTCTACACATTCCTTTGATAACATGTTGGTTTTACTAGGACTCTCCTGCATAGCAGCCAGGGTTTCAGATTCTTATGCGTGACATTTATAATTTCAGTGTAATTATCAGTGACATTCAACGACTGAGAGGCACTTTTTCACAAGCAAAATCAAGCACTGAAGACGAAAGCAACAAATATCAGAAAGTACACCCATTTGATGAACGAGTAGCCCTAAAATATCTTGAAACTGCTTCAAACCCTTGAAATGGAAGGTTAAGGTACTGATACAAAACTATTTTCGGTCTATAAAATATAAAAGTAAATAAATCATAATAAAACGTCTCACACCCCCATGCCAATGCACTTTATTGTGCCCCAACAGGTAAGCACATCTTACAGAGATGCAATGCACAGAGGGTAGATATTTGTTGTTCCTGCAGGTGCAAAATAAATCAACTAACGCTGGTATTTTTTTTGTTTGGGGGGGGGGGGGCAATGTCATTTCCACTCCTTCCACACCCCTGCCATGCCCTCTGGCCTTCAAACTATCCCGAACACTAGAAGGCTGCTTTATCTGCATCACTATTCCTGACCCACCGGCCTGGCATCAACATTTCTCTCCAACTATGCACCTCATCATACTTTGCCGTCAACCCAATACCTACCAGCCGCTACTTCAACCACTCACTCCTTATTCACAAACTAGCAGCAATCAACAGGTTACAACGGAGACAGGGGTGTTTCTATTGACATGGGTAGGCATTGAATGCGTGAAATGTCTGGAAGACACTGGTACTTAGTTTACTAAGATAAGGAAAGGATGGAGACTAAATGAGGATCAACTGGTGTTGCACAATCCTTGCCAAAAAACACCTCCAACACCGCTCCTTTGTCGCTTTCCTGCTACAACGCCAGCTGTATGGGGGGTCTCAATATCAGCTGTCATCTCCAAGTCTGGAGAAAGGCACTTGTGCCCCCCTCCCCTATGCGAGGGGAGGGGCCTCTGATATTTTACCATCACAACAAAGTTGCAACTGCTCCAGGTTTTCCCCGCCTCCCCCTCCCACGGGGGCGTCTCTTCCCACCATGCCCCCTTTACCCCCCGGGTATTCTCACTTTCCTCGATCAAACAGGACACCTGTCGGGAACGGTTAGAGGCCCCTTCCCCCCACACCGCCCCTCGGGTACTGGCCGCTCACCTCTCCCGGTCACGCGCCCCTCACTTCCTCCGCCTTCATCCCCCGCGAGCCGCCCTCTTCCTCCGGGGGGACCTTGCACGGCCTACCGAGGCGCCCCTCGTCCGCCGCTTCGGTTCCTGCCCTGGCACTTCGCCGCGGCCCCCTCAGCAGCGTCTCCCCCTATTTTTGTTACCCCCTTTCTCTGTCTCCAGCCCTCACGGCCGCCGTCGCCGTTCCGGCGTCACACGCGCGCGACCACGATGGGCAAAAAGCGACCGGGCGGCCAGACGGATATAAGCGTCGACGACGGACAAATGTAACGGAAGGTGTGACGGCCATGTCGGATGAGATAAGCATCCGTGCGATATTAACAACTTGGAGGGATTTAACTGTCAGACAATCTGTGATCTTCTTCACAAGTCTTTATTTTTCCTTTTTTCGTAACTATTTATAAAATCTCACACTTATTTAGATAATGCTGTAGAAATATTTCGCACCCAACATGAGGCTTTTTGTAAAGCTAAGATTGTTGTCACTCGTCATGATTTTAATAAACACATTTTCCCTTTCTGTAATTTATTTCCTTGCAATTTTGAATTTGAATTTTACAAGTAGATGACGATGTACTTCTTTCCAAGATGTACACTGCCTTTACGTTGAGATTCAGTTGTAAAGACCGGTGGCTTTCCCCTTGTCGTCCGTCTTCTCTTTCCGAAGTGGCGACCTGGCGGGAGACGCGGGCGGTGCAGACAGTCGTATGGAAATCCAGCCAAGAGGTCCCCGCCTTTATTAAACTATAACTGGAGCCAGCCGTGTACACGTTATTCACGGGACGATGCGCTTCAAGCCTCGTTTTCAGCCTGTTCTCTTCGTGTCCAATTTTTGTATGGATAATAGCAGCAAGGAGGTGTTTCTGAATGAGTTTTTTTAAACTGCCTGTTCCTGCTGAAAGCAGAAGCTTTCCAACACCATTTTAAATCTCCAGTTTACCACAATTGCACGTTATTTTCGCTCTTTTCACTTGACAAATATAATTGAGGCATAATTCACAGGAAAGGTAATAGATATGAATCTCTTTTTACATTTTTGCCTAAAACATATATCTTAATTAGGGTACTCACCTTTACCAGAGAAAAACACCAGCCATTTGTATCCCTTACGGACATGATACTTAAATTTTGCTTTATATTAAACCATCTTTAATCTTTTTTAACACCGCTTTTCTATTTTTTTTAAACTTTGGTTTTAAGGCAGCTCTGTGTTTTTTCATAGGGCCACAAGGCAAGCTGGAGCTCTCGTCCCAACCTTGGAGGTTGAGGCCTTTTACTCCTTATGCCCGGGGGCCCAACCTGCTATCGGTGCTGAGCAATTGGGCCCAATATCCCTTCTGCACTTGGCTCTCAGTGATCGTGGGGATAAAGCAGTGCAAGTTCTTGGTGGGGCAGGGATACTGGGGTAAATGCAGAGGTGAATACAGGCTCATAACTCAAAATACATTTTATGAACATTTATATAGGAACACAAGGTAAATTCCAGCATACGCGATACACAACGTCCCCTGAGGATGGGGCTTTAGTGTTCGATAGGCAGATAACTGAGTCCTGCTTACCCGTCCTTCTGGTAATGGTTATTCCCCATTCTCTATAGGCGTCATTCTGGTTAAGCTCCACTAGAAACCTGAGTCTCAGGAGTTCCACTCTGACTTCTTCAAAAGTGTTTGAGCGCTCTTCCGACTGCGATTAGTCTTACCTGCATCTGCAGCGATTGCACTACTGAATCCCTGGGAGCGCTTCTATCTCGAACGTGGTGGAGGGTTGTTGCCTATGACTAGCACCAATGGCTCTGCGAGGGCAGCGGCAGGGCGTCCAGAGCACTTTCTCCGATGAGACAGTAAGTTCCTCTGATCTTACTCACAGGTAATGGGGACAAATGCTTTGGTTCAGATCCTCAGTCAGAGCTCGGGTACACGCAGGTTACCACAGCGTCCTCTCAATGATGACTGAACCAGGCAACGTTCCTTGTTCTTCGAGGTGGCTTCTTCTGGCATACGGGGTTACCAACCTTACTACGCACACAGGTGACAGGACAGCCCGTTCAGTACAGCCGTAAGTTAGTCTTCACTGTGCCCTCCTCTGGCATACAGGCTCACCAAATTCACACTGCACACTGGCTACAACCCAATCGGCACTGTATAATTCTTCACTGCAACATCTCTGACATGTAGGGTCACTGCCTTTGCTCAGCACCAGGGCTACTGCCTGATCTGCCCAGCAGTAATCTTCATGGCAGTCCTGTGGCATACGGGGTAGATGACTTCCTAGGCACACGGGCTGATCCCCAATCAATGCAACCACAGCTAACTTCTCAGCAGCCTCCTGTGGCATATGGGGTCATTGACTGGGATCTGCACACAGGTGATTGCCAGGCCAGTGCAGCAACCATCTTCTCGCACCTCGCTACTCAGATCCACTCGCCAGAAAACCCCACTGGATCATGCTGCCTCCAGTCCTCTCCTCTTCCTCACAAGGCTCACTGGTCTTGGCAAGAAGGGAGACACTGGTGCTCCAGGGGCAGGTGGTCTTGGATTCTCCTGGGTGATATCACATCTCCCAGCTGGGAGACTGGCATGCCTTAGCCCCCAGCCCTGGGCAGCAGAAGTCTTGCAGAGCTTCTCCTCGTGCAGCTCAACTGGCTGATTGAATATGGACAATTTTGGGGGCCTCAAGCTCTCCTTTTCATAGTCCATTTCCAGCACGTCATATGATTTAGTGTCTGAGTCTTTAAATGTTTGTGTTGAGAGGCTGGTTCCTTTTGAAGTGCCCACTCCTCTCCCCGGTCCTTCCTTCAGAAAGCAATCTTTCACAGCAGGAGCACCTCCAAATCTGATACCCCCCCAAAACACAGGCCACGGGGACGATTAGAGGTTCACACCTGGATGTTAGCCACAGTAATATATCCATCAAAAGGTTACCCCAGGGCCCCAGCCCTACTCTTTATGATTCCCCTACCATCCTTATCTCCTTCCTGAGATGTGCCATGGCCCCTTTCCAGTGACCCCTTCCTTAATCATGAGCACCCTTTGAGGTAGATTGAAGAGCCGGACACTTCTTTCTCCAGTGTGTTCCCCACCCAGCTCACAGGCTGGCAGCAATCCACAATCTGTCTGGGGGGAGGGGTCCTCTGCCTCCACATGTTCCTCCAGTCAGCCCTGAGTCTCCAAAAATGGAGCCCAGAGTACTCCGTGTTATTATATGTTTATTGAATTCCACTTCCAAGAGGGGAAACAAACCATAATTGCTGAAAGTTAAAGACCCACACACCAAACTGGGTGGCCTAAAGGGCAGGCATTCTTCGCAATTCAGCTTTATTTCCTATCTTGTCAAGGAACCAGGAATGGAGGTTCTTGTTGGGCTTGACCTGGTTTTCCGTTGCTGCTTGGATTTGGGTTGTGGGAAATTACCTCCATAGTGGTGGTATAAACATTGGTGCGTTCCCTAGCAACAATTCTTGCTGCTTATTTTTTGCTCGTTCTTTGTAAGATGTATGTGCAGTCAATCCTTAAAAGGGTGTGCAGAGAAGTGTCTTTATTTCATACAACCTTATTGTTTATGTGTAAAGCAGTGCATGTGCAGACTTTTGGTTTGTCGCAGGCCTAATTTTCACACATTTAGATGTGAGTGCAGCATTTATTAAAAGGCACCGGTTTGCCTGATAAGTCTGTTGTGGGTGCCATTGGTGAATTCTTAGTTGTTGAGTCCTATTATTTATACCAAGCTGGCTGAGATATATACTGAAAAGAGGAGACAGAACACCCCCTTATCTTCATGATGGTCTGTGTCCTACTCTTATCCCTCTCAATCTCCTCCTCAGAAATGCTAGAGGAGTTGCAGGAATAAAGAAGTTGAACAGATCAGACAAATTGTTTCCGATACTCTGCCAGCATTTAAACTTAAACTTGCTCTAGATTCTGGGGCTCTCTTTTTCAACACAACCCACTCTTGCATGTAGTCTATTCACAAATATATACTCAGATGTGAGTCCCTTGCTCATTGCACCATCAGGATTCAAGCAAGCCGGGCCGACGACGGCTGAAATGCCAGAAACCGGTCCCCGGAAGCTTGTTCCCTTCCCAGTATAAGAATTGGCTTGGTAGTTTGGTTTGCCCTGTTCCCATCATGCACTGGGACAGGAACAGACTAATTTGCATGTAGCCAGGTTCTGAGCTGGGATGGTGTAGTGAGCTAAAAAACGGTGATGGATCAAGCCCTGATCTTTGGACTGGGTAAGAGTGGTCTGCTTAATTCAGACACTCTGTTCATCACCACCCCCTTTTCTGAATCATTTTGTCCACCATAAGCGTGGAAGGGTATACTCAGATGTAAGTCCCTTGCTCATTGCACCATCAGGATTCAAGCAAGCCGGGCCGACGACGGCTGAAATGCCAGAAACCGGTCCCCGGAAGCTTGTTTCCTTCCCAGTATAAGAATTGGCTTGGTAGTTTGGTTTGCCCTGTTCCCATCATGCACTGGGACGGGAACAGACTAATTTGCATGTAGCCAGGTTCTGAGCTGGGATGGTGCAGTGAGCTAAAAAACGGTGATCTTTGGACTGGGTAAGAGTGGTCCGCTTAATTCAGACACTCTGTTCATCACCACCCCCTTTTCTGAATCACTCTAACCATTGAGCCACACTTCTCCACTACACTCCACTTGCCAAAGTAGTTGTTCCATGGGTGTGTTGCCCACAGGCAGCCACATCCCAGGCGTGGGCTACCAAGCTCTCGAGTCAGAGAGAGAAGGTCTGCAATCTTGAGAGTGAGCAGAATAGAGCACGCTGGGATATCAAGATGTCACACTTAACAGGAAGTTGTCATCAGGCGGGAGGGATCATGGTAGCACCATGGCTAGTGACCACAACCTCACCTAAGGACACTTTCTGTGCATTAAAGGGGCACCCAGAATTCAGATCTCACTTCACTGGAAGAGGACAGAAGAAGTAGTGCCCTTGCAACCGTGAAGATGAGGCTGCACTGAAGTTGGACTGCACCTGCTGCTCCTTAGGCTAGCAAAGTGCTGTGCGTGCTGTGTTCTGCTCGTGGAGAAGTCATCCCCCAAGCCCACCTTGAAGCAGAGACTCCAAGATTCCGTTGGCTGACTTCCTGTTGGCAGCACAGGGCCACAAATGCTGAAGGAGCCTGCTGTGGCAAGTTGGTACCCGAGAATACCGTATCACCGCTCATCGCCACTGTGCAGACCAAGAACCGAGGCTCCAAAGTTGTACCCAAGGTTGCTGGACGCAGGAGGTGGATTCATCACCCACAAGAAGAGTTAAACCACCAAAAAAAGGAAACCACTCACCAGGACCGAGGATTAGCCCTAGGGAGACTCCCATCAACTGTCGATTATCTTCAGCATCCTGGGTCCCTTGCATCAGGACCAATTCATAGAAGTCAATGGCAAGAATCCATGGACAGTGGCACTGGACTGAAGACTGCTTTTCTTGAGGAGGTAAATGTTTTGTTGGACCTTGCTGGTCCCTTTTTGGAATTGGTCACCCAAAGTAACTCTAAATGACTGTAAAGGTTTTTCTTGAAAAAGTTTTAAGTGTCAAGTTTGTTCACTGTTAAGCTAAAGGCCCTGATTTACTGTTTCTTGTCAAATTCATATTTCCGGAACCCTCCAGGGGAGCTTTTCATTTTGGTGACCATAAATTCTTAAAAAATATCTTCTATTTTTATAAATTGTTGTCAGGTTTATTAAGTGTCGAGTGCCATTCTTCTTTAGTTGTTTTGGTGTGGTTTAAATGATTTACACTTGGTCTTTTGTGAAAGCCTGACGGCTCAGGGCCAGAGCTACCCAGGCTTGAGCTAAGGTTTAACAAACAAAACCAGACTGGTCTTACAGGCTCTGGTAGTGTATTACACGACGAGACTCCACAATCACCTCATATAATACAACCCATTTCCCCACAACATGTATATAGGCCTGCACATGTTTCCAGGTCTTCTTTTGTGGAAAAGCGGAAAAGAAAAAATAAATGAACATTTTGCTAGAGCACAGAAACCTACTAAGGGTAAATGAATTTTGAAAATGTGCTACTGATCCTAGCATGCAACACTTAGTTGAACTCACCTGTGAGTCCCACTGAAGCACCTGTATCCTAGTTGGTGTTGGGCTCGTCAAAGCTCCTTCCGCCACAAAGTCCGGTAAGTGACATTAATTCTTCTTTACCACACTTTGTATCCGGGTGTTTTTGTTCTATGTTGCTCACATATTTTGTTGTATATTTAGTTTGAAGACTGCCACATCCTTATTAAAGTTCTAAAGCAAACAAACACCACCTGTGTCTCTTTTGCTCCTCTCCCTCTTTTCCCATCTGGGCTTGACCTATGTTGTCTTGTTTTAGATTGACAGAGATGGAACTGGATTATCGTTGGAACAGATGCCTGTCCTGCAACGTTTGGCAGTGTTTATCAACCATAGAGGTGGTAACTTTGAAAGAACACTGGCAACTATAAAAGACCCCTGCATTCAATTGTTCTGCATATGGCCTTAATAAATCTGTTAAAATATTGTAAATGTTGCTGTGATATAAAGTCACTATAAATAGATGTACAAATAGATTCTGACCAGCTTGGTATTTAAATGTATTGCTTGAAGTTTTTGGAATCTTGTCACACCGGATGAAATCATCCAGATGATAGTACTATTCATTAAAATTAGGTAAATAATGTGTTTCCTGCTCTGGTGAATATTTGTACAGGAATTGTATGTCTTTAGCTAATTGTGTTAACTGTGCTTACTTTTATATGTACAACACACACTAGGGCTACTCAGTGTTACCCCAGGAGACTGGGTATAAACGTAGTTAGAAAACAATGAGCTTTTGAAGGAGTAACGTGTATGTACTGTGATTTAAGTTGGTATGAAAAAAATCCAACCTATATTGAATTAACCAAAGAAAGCATTCATATAAGGCGTACCAAAAATTAAATTATGAAAGGATATATATATATATATATATATATATATATATATTCTGATTCCCAAAGTGCCCAAAGCAACGGGAGAGCACTCGACTGTGACCTGCCATCCAGCATTCTAATGCATCCTTCCTGTTTGCTCCAACTTCATTATTGTGCCGACGCGTTTCGAGGCCATTAGCCTCTTCTTCCTGGGCTGCTGGGGAAATCAAACAAAAGGCTCGCATTAACCATTTACGTCATATTTATTGCATGCTCGCCTCCAATGGGTGTATGTTCACAAGGATCTTTCTCACTGCATGCTGGATGTTGTTGTTCCCATAATGCGAGCGCTATTGTCCAATGTGCATTTCCTTATTAAATAGCAAAGTTTTTGTCCTTAAGTAGGTGTCAGAGCAACACCGTGGGGAGAGAACCATCGTCAGTAGGGGAACAAGCCAATCCCTGCTGTCAGAGGCTGTGGTTTCGAACTGTTCGAGACATTTTAAGCATTGTGACCCAAATGCGGAACCAAGCCTTCGGTGTTGCTCTGACACCTACTTAAGGACAAAAACTTTGCTATTTAATAAGGAAATGCACATTGAACAATAGCGCTCGCATTATGGGAACAACAACATCCAGCATGCAGTGAGAAAGATCCTTGTGAACATACGCCCATTGGAGGCGAGCATGCAATAAATATGACGTAAATGGTTAATGCGAGCCTTTTGTTTGATTTCCCCAGCAGCCCAGGAAGAAGAGGCTAATGGCCTCGAAACGTGTCGGCACAATAATGAAGTTGGAGCAAACAGGAAGGATGCATTCGAATGCTGGATGGCAGGTCACAGTCGAGTGCTCTCCCATTGCTTTGGGCACTTTGGGAATCAAAATTTACACGGCCGTCCTGCCGTGGGGAGAGAACCATCGTCAGTGGGGGAACAAGCCAATCCCTGCTGTCAGAGGCTGTGGTTTCGAACTGTTCGAGACATTTTAAGCACTGTGACCCAAATGCGGAACCAAGCCTTCGGTGTTGCTCTGACACCTACTTAAGGACAAAAACTTTGCTATTTAATAAGGAAATGCACATTGAACAATAGCGCTCGCATTATGGGAACAACAACATCCAGCATGCAGTGAGAAAGATCCTTGTGAACATACGCCCATTGGAGGCGAGCATGCAATAAATATGACGTAAATGGTTAATGCGAGCCTTTTGTTTGATTTCCCCAGCAGCCCAGGAAGAAGAGGCTAATGGCCTCGAAACGCGTCGGCAGCAATAATGAAGTTGGAGCAAACAGGAAGGATGCATTAGAATGCTGGATGGCAGGTCACAGTCGAGTGCTCTCCCGTTGCTTTGGGCACTTTGGGAATATATATATACACACACACACACACACAATAATTCAGCAATATGTACCATCAACGCTCCGCAGCACCAATGTGCAAGTATATGCATTTGGCAACCTTTCACCTCTGAAGCTGTGTGGCTGTCTTCCAGGCAGATCTCTCTCATGACGCTACCCACCAACCGGCCAAAGTCCATGTGTAGCAGGAAGGGTCAGGCTTCCTATACACCTGCCGCACTGCTCAAAACCTCAATCTGATCCAGTTTTCATTTGACGTACACGCACACTACTTAGACCGCCTACTGCAGGATTTCACGCCATTGTTTGATGGGATTGGGTGTTTGAAAGGACCAACCATCCAGTTACATATCGACAAATCGGTGGCTCCAAAAGCCCTCAGACACCGAAGAATCGCATTCCATCTCCGACCGTAAGTGGAGGCCGAGCTCCGACTCCTAAAGAGAGCGGGTATCATCGAACAGGTGAGAGGACCGATACCGTGGGTATCACCCATCTTTGTGGCAAAGAAGTCTAAACAGTCTTACACTGTACGCATCTGCGTGGACATGAGTCCCACACCTAACGATTAAGCGGGAACACCACCTCACACCGACTGTGGATGACATAATCGATGAGCTGGCTAGGTCCAAGTTGTTCTCCAAGAAGGACCTCCGGTCTGGCTACCATCAACTACCTCTGCACCCAGAGTCGCGCCCCATCACCATTTTCTCAACTCATGCAGGGTTCTAGAAGTACACGAGGCTCAATTTTGGGATCCCCAGCGCTGCCGAGGTCTTCCAGAACATCATCAGAAACGTCCTCCATGGGCTGAATGGAGTGCTCAACGTAAGTGACGATATTCTGGTGCACGCCCCCACGTTGGAAGAACATCTCGTTTGTCTCCAAGCAGTGTTCTCCCGCCTCAGAGACAGTGGGCTTACCCTACACCGGGAGAAGTGTGATTTCCTGCGAACAGATATCAGTTTCTTTGGCTATTGATTCTCCGATAAAGGCATCGGCCCGACCCCCACAAAGTAAAAGACATCCAAGAGGCACCAGCCCCAACCTCAGTGTCAGGAGTCTCAGTTTCTTGGGTATGGTAACCTACTGCGGACGGTTCGTCAAAAACCTGTCAGCCCTAACCGGCCCGCTCAGAGACCTGACCAAGGTCACCAGCCCGTGGATATGGGAATCTGAGCAGGAAGATTCTTTCAAATAAACCAAAGCAGCCCCGTCGGCAGACACCACACTGGTATATTTTGACCCCAAGAGAGAGTCACAACTCGTAGCGGATACCAGCTCCACTGGCCTAGGTGCAGTCCTAGCTCAGCGACAAGAGTGCAGAGAATGGGCTCCAGTAGCCTATGCCAGCCGAACACTCACACAACGGAGGTACTCACAGATTGAGAGAGAAGCGATCGCAATCCTGTGGGGCTGTCAACACTTCTACATATATCTGTACAGCTAGCAATTTGCTGTCATCACCGACCACAAGCCTCTGATCCCGCTTTTTCATGGCTCCTTGTCTTGCCCTCCCCCGAGGATCGAGAAGTGGATTTTGCTAAATGCAAGAATTTCAATTCACTGTTGAATACCAACCTGGCACCCGAAATCAATCAGACTTCCTGTCAAGACACTCTCAACCTGCCCCAATCCCAGAGGTCACGGAGGCGGCTGCCACCGAAGACTATGTGAAGATGATCATAGAAAGGTCACGGCCCCTCCCAATTTCCTTGGAAGATGTCATAGAGGCCACGAAGAAAGACAACTGCCTTCAAATCGCAATACAAGCATTCACCTCGTGTGATTGGAAGACACTGCAAAATCCAACCCCACTCCATACCGAGGCAGCTCAGTCGATCCTGAAAGCCATCTACAAGGTTTGCCAAGAGTTATCCGTGACTACTGCTGGCTTCCTCCTTCGGGGCCCACGCCTCGTGCTACCCGAAGGCCTGACTCATAAAGCTGCTCTTAGCGCACTGAGCTCACCAAGGGATTGTCAATTCCAAGAACCGACTTCGAAGCAAGGTCCGGTTTCCCTGCTCGACCAAAAGACAGAGAACATTTTGAGGCACTGTCCCGTCTGCTTAGCAACTAGGCCACTGGATAGGCCCGCACCCTTCATTACGAAGCAGCTCCCGGCAACCCTTGGGAGAGGGTAAGTGCGGATTTCGGCAGGTTCCCTGTAGGGACACACATTCTAGTCGTAATGGACGACTTTTCACAGTACCACGAAGTAGAAATCATATCTACAATGTCTGCGGCTGAAGTAATACCAAAGCTCGAAAAGCTCATGGCAACACACGGACTCTTCAAAGAGATTCATACTGACAATGGCCCGCCATTTACCAGCGCGGAATTCACAGACTATCTAGCATCCCACACTGTCAAACACTGCCGGATAACCCTGGGATGGCCTGAAGCCAGTGGCAAAGTAGGACGCCTAATGAGAACCCTCAACAAGATGATTCAGATCGCCCTAGCAGAAAATCTCAACCTGGAACAAGCTTTGTACCAATTCCTATGTGAATATCGGCTTACCCCGCACGGTACACAGACAAAATATCGATTTTTAAATATCGATATACAAAAATATCGAAGTTTAAATATCGATGGGACAAAATATCGAAGGTAAGTAATATCGACAGTCTTAATATCGATATTGGCAGATATCAGTAATATCGAAGTTGTAAATATCGATGTCAATAATATCGAAATTAATAACTTTGATGTTACTAATATCAATTTTTAAATAAATTTAGTGTATATTATATTGTATTTATTATGTTTTATTATTTATTTTTAATGTAATTTAATTAAATATTGTCTTTTACTACTGTAGCGGGTTGTGGGTTTATAGGGGAATAGGGTGGGAAGTAATTTAATTATGTTAAATTAATTATTAATTAGTAGGAATTATTAATTAATTAATTGAGAAATAATTTTTAATTATTTTTAATTAATTGATTAATTGATAAATATGTTCTGTAGCGGGTTATGGGTTTATAGGGGAATAGGGTGGGAAGTAATTTAATAATAATGAATTAATTGATATTTGTTTGTACATATTTTAATTAATAATTAATTGGTAATTAATTTCTATTAATTAGTTAATTAATTAATATAATTTTTGACATATTTATAATTATTAATTAGTTGGTAATTAATTAATATTAATTATTTAAATTACATTAATTATAGTAATGTTTTTTATATATAATTTATTGTTATTCTTAATTAATTAATTGGGAAAAATAATATTAATTATTAAATTAAATTAATTACAGCAAATGTGCTAATATATTTACTTTATTGTTATTGTTAATTAATAATTAATTGGTAATTAAATAATATTAATTAATTTTGGGTAAAGGAGTATTTTTAGGGTTCAGGGTCAGTTTTCAGTTTTTGGGTAAAGGGGTATTTTTAGGGTTCTGGGTCAGTTTTCAGTTTTTGGGTAAAGGGGTATTTTTAGGGTTCAGGGTCAGTTTTCAGTTCATGGGTAAAGGGGTATTTTTAGGGTTCAGGGCCAGTTTTCAGTTTTTGGGTAAAGGGGTATTTTTAGGGTTCAGGGTCAGTTTTCAGTTTTTGGGTAAAGGGGTATTTTTAGGGTTCTGGGTCAGTTTTCAGTTTTTGGGTAAAGGGGTATTTTTAGGGTTTAGGGTCAGTTTTCAGTTTTTGGGTAAAGGGGTCTTTTTAGGGTTCAGGGTCAGTTTTCAGGTTTTGGGTAAAGGGGTATTTTTAGGGATAAGGGTCAGTTTTCAGTTTTTGGGTAAAGGGGTATTTTTAGGTTTCAGGGTCAGTTTTGGGTTTTTGGGGTACAGGGATATTTTTAGGGTTCAGGGTCAGTTTTGGGTTTTTGAGGTACAGGCGTACAGGGTAAAAACAAAAAAAAATTTCAGTAAATCAAATAAATTACATGAAAAAAATTAAAATTACTTTAAATTATTACGTGTTTTATTTATTTTAAATGTATATGTATTAGTTTTAATTTTGTTTTAATATTTTTATTTAATAGTTGTAAAATTATATGTATTTTAAATTTATTTTTACATTATTATTAATACATTTAAAAAAACGATATTTTTGATTCCGATATTTTTGTACTTCGATATTATTTTTTCGATATTTTTGTACTTACCTTAATGAAGATAGGATTCCGATATTTTTGCTGTCGATATTTTTGCTCCGATATTTTTGCATATCGATATTCTGTCTGTCGATATTATGTCAGACATTCACCCCGCACTGCACCACAGGAATTTCTCTGTGCAAGTTATGTTTTGGTCGAACTGTGACTGCTACTATCCCACATCACCCTGTGTGGGAGGAAACACCCAACCCCCCAAATCAGTCGGACACCAGAAGAACCCATAACAGCGAAGAAGCCTCCCAGAAACACGCTCAAGAACGCTCGATCCTAGTAGGGGACCATGTATTGGTGCAAGACCGTCATCCTGGAGGGAAATTTCGATTACTGTTTGAACTCGACCCGTGGACAGTAGTCAAAGTCAAAGGTACCAAAGTAACCGCTCAAAGAGGCCAAGAAAGTGGAACCCACAACATCTCTCAATTCAAGAAAGTCACGAAGACGACACTGAGGAATTTCCTGCGGCTAGTTTGCCATGCGATGAAGGCACAACAAACACCCCACGGGTCAGTGGAGAAAATGACGAATCCTCAAATAAAACAGTATGAGATCTAAGTGTGATGCCTTCCCGCGGCACCTCCCACGGCTCAGAGCTGGAAGCCCCTGCCGCTAGAATCGGAAGGAGCGGTGAAAACTAACAAGAAAATCAGTACTCTGTACATGTCTGTCAGTCTGAACTTTTCTTACAAGGGTTGTTGAAACTCGTCCAACCTTGAAAAAAGGCATCTTTAACAATTGACCGAACTGGACTTTCGGTGTCTTGGTCTGCATAAATAATTACACGCACAGAAGATTATTAAAAGAAATACTATAACAAATGTGAAGTGAGAGAAACAGCATGACGTTTTGTACAGATATGGGATGTATTGATATGAAACACTTGATGTATGTATTTTTTGTATGAATGTGAAAATAAAGACTGCACTTAAATAGTAATGCATTGTTTGAATATGATTAATATATGAATGAACACTTCACTAGTTTAAACACAACAAACAATATGAAATGTAAAGTGATCCTTCCCCAATGGAAACACTTTGTATCTTAAACCCAGACTTCTACACCATCGCTTTCCGCTTGATTTGAGAGTATGTTTTTCCATGCCAGTGAGGGCCCTGGAAGGGCGCTATGTTTCTACTTTCCTTCAACACGACCCATCATTGGGGTGGCCTACACAGACTTGCATCAACCATAAGTGCACTCAACGTGTTACTGTTGAGGTACTGGATGGTGGTATTATGTATCAAAGTCTCTTTCGCCTCTTGCACTAGTATGCAATTTTGCTAAAACCCACACCATTTTAGTTCTTGTTAGTTCTCTTAGAGGCTGAGGTATGACATGGTATACATCGCTCATGATATGATACCATTGGCAAGATTCTCGAAATGGCTACCACAGTTTTCTGCGGTTGTGCAGTCCGTGTGCCTTTCATCGTCTTGTAACCATCTTCGTCTCCGTTGAAGATATATCTGGAGAATTCCAACTTATCTTTCAGAATTAGCATTTCTTTCTGGCATCATGGGGTCATTCCCCAACAAATGTGTGTGTAATGTAGAATGGCTCTTTCCATTATGTTCCAACATAGCTGTGCCCGGCAGTAGGGGTTTTGGGTTTGTGATGACATATCTTGATATTCAAGCACACTACTTAATTTCCTCGCAACAATATATGTGGCAATTCTCTTGCACCCAATTGCCCGTTAGTATCGTAGCACATTTGATAGTCTCTAGGTTGACTTTCCAACTGTTCCGTCATTCACCAACCTCTTCTTACGTTGAGATATGGCTGCCACATAACTTCAGGTCATGAAAACGCCTGGTTTCAAATCTTGTGCCTTCATTCCTTTCGATAAAGAGAGCAGCGGCTACCCTATAAACCACCATGATCATCGGATAAATATCATGTATATAATCTTCATAGGCTGGTAGTGGTGTCAGTCAGAATTACTTTTTTTAAAAACAATCTGCACAACACATCTCTTGTAACAAAACAGCAAATGTCATAATCATTAACAAAAAGACAATGCTGTGTGAAAATATAAATTAATCAATTGTTTTTTGGGGATTTTTTTGGGTCAAACACCAGTGGGTACAGACTAATGGATTAACAACATACATAAAATCCACTGTATGCACATGTGAACCAGCATTTCCTTTTTCCATCCCAGCTTCTTCCATGAGTACCTGTTCCACTTTGCAATGTGCATAGTAGGATGGCCTTCTAAGACAGTGGAGTGACCCATACCCACTGTAGAAGAGATCACCCATTTATCTTTTATGGCTAGGGATGCAGCTGCCAACCCTTACTGTACTCCTCACAACTGATCATCACCTAAGCCCACATCAGGGGGATTCCAGCTGTTTGGCAAAAAGGGGTGATGGCTCCACTCTCATGAGTCCTGATTGTTGCTGAGAAACCCATACGGACCGTGACAGACAGATTCAGGCTCTGTCTGTGTTGGAAGCCAACCCCTTAAGCAGGTCAGGCCAACTCTTTTACTGAGGAGTGGCAGTAACCCACTTGCTCCAAATGGGAAATGTGCCTCTCCCTGACAAGGGATATTAGGAGGAGGTTATAGCTATCTCCCTTTTATAAACCTCCCTGCCAGAGACTCAGGATATTATGGGGCCCAAGGCAATCCTCTGAAGTTTTCTCCATATTTTCAGACAAGAGGACCATTGGAGAGGAGTGGTAGAAGGAGATGTCCTAGGAACACCCCATCCAGTGAAGCTTCCTACTTACTTTGAGGCAAGAGAAAGGGTTGGTAGGAACAGGGGTATATGAGGGGTAGCAGGCAATGTCCCGGAGATCAGAACCATCCAGTGAAGTCTTCTTACTTTAAGGCAAAATGATTACTGGGGAGGGGTGCTAAGAACAGGAGTAGGAAGAGATGTCCAGGGGACCGGGACCAGGACCATCCGGTGAAGCCTCCTGCTTTTTTAAGGCACGAGGACTACTGGGGATGAGGGAATGTGTGGCGGGTCAGGGCCGTCCACTGAAGCCTACTCCTTCTTACTTTCAGGTGTAAGGAACTCCTAGTTCTGACTATACCTCAAGAGTATCTAATTGGCATAATTAGCAACAACCTAAATCCAGAGACCCATGTACTCTAAAGGCTATGGAATGAATAGAATACCTGTGTGGGGTAACAGGTTCTCCTTGGGACCAATACTCCTGTCCTCTGTTGGGCAATAGAGGGAAATGAAGGTTACAAAGGTGGAGATTGCATTGTAAGCAAAGCCACATTAACCACGACAAATCCCATTCCTCTGTTCATAAAACCAACCCTTGTCTCACTTCATTTATTTACAATAGAGAACAGAAAAAGCAATGCAATATTCATAAAGTTAATGCAAAAATGAATGATATGCATCCACCAAGCCTAGTTTAAACAAAGATTACCTGGTCTAATTGCCCTTTGTGCCAATGGCAGCTCAACCCTGAATTGTTTTAAGGGTCAACATGTGGACAAGATTAGGAGTAACAAGCATTATGTAAATAATGAGCACCATTTATCCAAACTTCTAAAATAGTGTAGTTCTGGTTGAATATACCATTATCACCCACTATCAGCCATTGTTTACATTCTTTACTTCCATTACTCTCTTCCTCGTGCCAGCCCTAACATACTGGAGAAATGTGTACATAGCCATCTTTGCCAGCACATTAGAGACTTCAACTTGATAAATGACTTCCAAACAGGTTTTAGACAGGACACAGCATAGAGACAACCACCCTACACATCATAGACGGTCACTCAAAGTTATCTGGACCGGAACAACCCATGCCTAATCATCCTCCTCGATCTAACTCGGTGTTTGATACGGTCAACCAGGCAGTCTTCTAGACGTCCTAGAATGCAGAATGGGGCTGTCCATAAACATACTAAAATGGTTCAACTTTTACCCACAAAATCAGTCACAATGTATCAAATGGGCTGGCTCACTTTTTAACTCTTCCGCGGTTCATCTTGGAGTCCCTCAAGATTCCACCATCTCCCCAACGGTATTCAGCTTGTACATGGACCCGCTGATGGAGATGATAAAACAAGCTAGCCTTGCCTACCACGTGTATGCGGATGACATTCAACTATACCTCAAGGTATCCACTCTGGAGGATGTTATCTATCTCAGTGATTCTCTAAAAGACTAGCTCCACCACCTGGATGCAATCGAATGCAAATCTGTCACTGTCGAATCAACAAAATCCCTGCGGATAGCCCTTGACTTAAATCTGCAAGTCCACATATGCTCATCCACAGGCAGTGCATTTCTCCAACTCAGACTTCTAAAGAATGTGAAACCCTTCATCCTGACAACAGACTTCACTGTAGCAGTAGAATCCCTAGCCATATCCAGACTGGACTATGGAAATAAAACTAACTGGACTGCCAGTTATGAGAAGCAGTTATGAACAACCAGCTTTCAGGGTTCATAGATAGTCACCAACTTCTAAATGATACCCAGTTCGGGTTCAGGAAGGGCCACAGCACCGAAACCGCCCTGATAAAGGCCTCTGACGAGATTAGGACTATAATGGACCAAGGTGGGGCGGCGGTCCTAATACTCCTTGACCTATCCGCGGCCTTTGACACGGTCGATCACTCCATCTTGATCGACCGTGTCACATCCCTGGGGGGTCTCCCATCTATCCAGGGACCTTATCGCTTCATTTCTGGCCAACAGCACGCAGACGGTGAAACTGGGCTCTTTCTCTTCTCCCACCTTTAGCCACCCGTGCGGGGTGCCCCAGGGTTCCGCGCTAAGCCCCACATTATTTAATATATATGTGGCGGATTTGGCGAGGGTGATAAAAGCACACGGGCTGCGCTTAACCACCTATGCGGATGACACCCAATTGGTTCTGACAGTGCATAAGGATGGACCAGCCGTTGCCGCAAAATTTCAGGAGAGGATGCTGGCCATCGGTTCATGGATGTCAAATAACTGCTTGAAATTAAATTCGGATAAGACCGAGGTGATGACCTTTGGCAGCCTTTTACCGGAATGGTCCGCCACCTGGTGGCCCAGTCAAATGGGCCCCCCTCCCACTCCGGTTGCCAGGGTCAGAAACCTCTGTGTTATGTTCGATGACAAGCTGTTATTTAAGCACCACGTGAACGCAGTGGTCTCATCTTCCTTCTACATACTGAGGAAGATTAAGAAACTGTTGCCATATCTCCCTCCAGCTGCAGGAAAAATATTGATCACCACCCTCGTTTTTTCCAAAATGGACTATGGCAACGCTCTCTTCCTCAATACTCAAGAACACGTCTTAAAGAAACTACAGTCAGTCCAAAACGCTGCCGCTAGAATTCTGCTCGGCCTCCCCAGACACTGCCCCACCTCCTCGGCCATACGTCACCTGCATTGGCTAAGGGTTAAGAGTCGGATAAAGTTCAAGGCACTTTGCATTGCCTATAAAGCCATCCATGACTTAGGACCCAGGTTTCTTAAGGATGCTTCTCGGATCTACGCTCCAAAAAGATCACTTCGCTCATCCTCCACCCATCTCCTCTCTGTCCCACGTACCAGAACCACTACTTGGGGAGATAGACGTTTCTTAGTAGCAACACCTAGGCTATGGAACTCTCTCCCACTGTTCATCAAAACCAGCCCCACTCTTTTCAGCTCCCGTAAACTCCTGAAAACCTGGTTATTTAATCAATAATTACTTGGCTGCTTTCCGGCCCAGGAAGTCCGACATGCGCCGAGACACCCTCGGGTAGTTGTGCGCAATAAAAATTCCAGAAACATAAACATAAACATACCAAACGCTCCACTGGCTCCACTAAACCAACCTTCAACGCCGCAGCAAGACTAGTAACGAGGAAAACAAGACATTTCAACCATATCACACCCTCAGTTAAGTCTCCCCAACGGCTCGCTTTCGACACAAGGATCTTTCTTAAGATAACATGCCTGACTCACAAAGCTTTGCACTACGACACACCTGAGTATGTATCCCACTATCTCAGGTAGTTGTAGCTCTCTAAGGAGCACAAGCTCCCTCCTGCTAGAGCCAGCGAGAGTCCAAAAGCCAAAGACGCATTCCTACACTTTTTATGGTTCGGCCCCCAGAATATGGCACTCTCCCCCATTTGAAGTCAAGCTGAATCCATTGACCACTGCTTTCCAAACGGTGATCAAAAGGATTTTATTCAACAGATTTCTCCTGGGTGAGTAGATCCAGGGTCAACATTGAAACCACACAACCACTACGCCCACACCATAGCCAACAGAGGCACAGCTGACACAGTGGAAACAAAACAATCCGGGGAAGAGCTGGTACAACTTCTATATGATTAGCTGATACAGTTTACTTCTTAATATTGTTGTTTATATTCTAGATGGTTTTTTCTATACTTTATTGATGTTTACGGGTAATAATATCTTTTTTTTTAATAACCAAGTTTATTGATTTTGTAAAGATAGAAACAACAATACCAGCTGTACACATAATTAGGCAAGCAATGCAAATATAAGTGGACGTTACACCATCTTACGTAGGTTGATGGACATAGCAGAGGCAAAAACAGAGAGAGTCGCACACATTCCAGTCCTCGGGCACGCTCTGGGAGTATCAGTCTTCTACCACCCCAACCCATTTGCCCCACATTCTGCTAAATTTCTTCGGGCAACCCTTTGCCTCGTACAGGGGCCGCTCCTGGGCGGCGCACTGGTCCACCCCCCTGCGTCAATTGCCATGCTGGGGGGGCGAGTTTAACCAGTTGGCTGCAATGTCTCTCTTGGCCACCATCAGCGCTGTGTTCAGAAAGAGCTTTTCGGCTCTAGTCCCACCCGTAATATCTTAACGTGTATACTTCATAGATGTTATGGTGCAGTGACATTTTTTGGTATAACGCCGATGATGTTAGATTACATTTTGCATCTGTTGTAACAGGAACAGCCTTTTCTCTGTACAGCGCTCTGATACCTTTGGGTTATGTTTGCACTTTACAAAACTCTCTAAATAAAACTATGAAAACATAGGAAGTGGAACTTGCTACTATGTTCAGATAATGAAGTCTCTTTCTGATGGGTTGCACAGCTTCAATGGAGCATCCTAATGGCTTTAATAAAGGCAATTCCAGTGAACAGCAGGCATTTCCCAGTAGAGAGCCATAGTTTGAAGCTGGAATATACTGACCCTCATTCCAAATCCTCATCATTCCATCAGGAACATGATGCAGCTCCAGATCTGGCAATTGACACTAAGTAGGTAATACTACAAAGTACAGCTCATATTTAGTGCACCCTCTGGTCTCTTTTTAATTATTTTGTCTACCCTAGAAGGATGAACTACGAAGCCAATGGCTTTCAGGTTACACACACATATCTCTGTAATGGAGTCAGTATTCCACTGGCCAAGCTACCCAACTGCCTAAGAAAGCACAGACTCCATAGCAGCCTGACATGTACAAGCAGATGGTTCTTTGCTCGCTGCAGATGAAGAAGGTACTTTGGTGCCCGCGGTTGATCCCAGAGTGACTTCTCTTCCATTCTGCTCACAAGTTCCACAATTGGCAAACAGCCTGAGCATCAAGTTGAGCTGTTGGACTACCAGTGCAGGAGACTGAGGGTCCCAGATGGCATCTCAAAGAGGTAGAAGTTGCATCAGCACTCACTCACACTTTCAGGTGAATGTGTACTGCAATAGGGTTCTGCTGAGTCAATCAAGAACATACTCAATTCCAGGATGATTTCCATGCAACACTGGGATTATGTGCACGATGACTGGTCCTGATGAGGGGGTGCAAGCTCATAACATAAAAGCCAGTAGCTCCTCCAGATGGCTGCATCTCACCTTGGGGAAGGAGTCCTCTGCCTTGAATAATATCCAAGAGCGTGACAGACCGTAAATCTCTGGTGGTCCAGGCCACACTTAGGGATGCAACACTCCTGTCCTAATGGTTTAAAGGAAATGTATTTCCCAGTTAACTTGCATTGGTGGGGAGGAGGTTTCAATGAGAGAAAGCTAAAATAACAATTCATAGCTTTGAAAATCAATCAGGAATCTCCTACTTACATCTGGAGACCTGGCATGTGTGGATAGCACAGAAAGATGCTAAGGGTAGGTAGGGACACATTCCATAGAGGAGAGAAGCCTGCTGTGAGGCACTGCTCCTAAGCCTGCTAGGATATGAATCCCCTTGCAAGAGTTTGCAGATTCAGGAACATGAGGCCAGCAGAATAACTTCACCTTATGTCATGAGGTCCTGTAGTCCGCAAGACGCAATATGAGGTTGCCTGCTCTTCCGCGCCTAGGAGCTGGAGGATGAAGAGGAAGACATCATTTCAGTGATACACAACAGCAGAAATGTAACCAGTGGGGGGTGCACCTCATTGCAGTTAAGGGGGCGTATTATACAGCAGGAAGGTGCCTAGAAATAATGTATTATGCTCGAAGATTATGGAATATATATGTTGGGGGAAGGATACTTTGGGGAGCCATTGAGGCCTGTGTACCTGTGATGTCACAGTAGAATGCTGAGGCTGGTGATAACTGGTTCCCTTGGGAGAGTCAGTACATACATTGGTTTTACCCAAAGCCAGTTTGTTTATGGAAACTAAAACCCATAACGCAGAGGGGGTAATCTTGTGGAGCATGAGGCTCATTGTAAATGTTCCCTTCTTGCCCCCCCCCCCTTCCTTCATATGATGGACCAGGGAAGGCCAGTAACTATTACCCACCCTAAACATAATGCGATCACTGTCATTGTGACCTGGTAACCCGATGCTAGGCAGATCGCCAGGTCAGGAGCTTCCATTGGCCGAGGCAGTTGATTCTGCACCAACGAAAACCCCCTGGTTGGGTCACCTCTACTTTTTCATGAGGATGCTCTGAATGATGAAGGTAATGCATATTCCTCCAGTTTTTAGTGGTAACCTGTCATGTGGATGCTGACAGTGGTAAGACCATAAGGGGTCAGTATATGCGTTTGTATATTATGTATGGACCACTATTCATTTGAAACAAATCCCTCTGAATAGACAGCCTTCCTTCTCCTCTGAACCTTTCGGAGCCACTCTTTCCTTCAAGAAAACTCCAGTTACCATCAAACCAAACCAATGTACTCTCAGTGTTCGCCATTCCTGGCTGTGTCTGCAAACAAAAAGTTACAAACTAGTGGAACCTCCAGTCCACCAACTCAGCCAAACTATGGAATTCAACACCTGCTCAAATAAGAATTGACTATTCTCTTGTGTACTGGAAAGCAATAAAACAGTGGGTCTCTCCAGCATTAGAATACAATGATCCAAAGTATGTCTTATAAATAAAATCAGGAAGTGTGGCTGTTTCCCTCACACTAACTTTCTACAACATTACATGCCTGAGCACTGTGATGCCTTCTGTGCCATGTGTTTGTCCAGGGATATGACTAATTTAATCCTCTCACTGCTGTAGCATTCCCTGGACTCCAGCGCCATGAAACAGACCGGTGTACGTGCGCTTTACAAGTTCATTTAACATAACATGTGTGGAGCATGTCTCTGAATCTCAAACACCTTCATCAATATTTCCAACATAGGGCATACTACATCCAACACCCCTTAGCGTCCTTGTACTGGGTTTAATAGGAAAGTTTTGTGCTTTCGTCAGGTATATAGATCTCTATACAGATGTGACAATACCTACAGTACATGAACATGTTTGTTTCTAATGTTTATTGTTACTTATGACCCAGATGCTGGTTTCTGATTTTTTCCAACACCCCTCAGGTCTGGTACTCCTCAAAACCACCAAAACTCCCACAAATTGGTACTAGCCATTGTTTAATTGACACCAGCCTACGACTAGTTATTGGGCTTCATTCAGATAGTTCATTTTGGCAGTCTTAAATTTCCAGTTGCTCAGTTATAGGCATCGTGGAGCCCACCCCGGAACCTCATTTGATAAGAGAAGAGGGCATGTATCTCCCCTTCCCAAGCCATTGTAGGCTTTGGGGAGCCCCACCCCTGGGGTTGCATTTGATATGGGAAGGGGGGGGGGGGGGCGGGGGGGGGGGGACTCCCGACCCTCCTTCCCAAGCCATTGTAGATCTCAAGGAGCCCATGGCAGGACTGCATTTTATAAGGGGAGGTGGGTGCATGGCACCCCTCCCCAAGCCATCATAGGCCCCGGGGAGCCCACCGCTGGGCCAAAATGTTCAGAAAAGGGGAGGGGGGGGCGGGACGCTCCTGAGCCTTCAAAGGACCCGGGGACTCCTGCTCCCGAGGTTGATTAATTAATGAAAGGGGCTGTGTTGCCCCCCTCCGAGCTTGTATTGCCTCTGGGAGCCCACCCACAGAGCTGGCTTACTTGATGTGTCCCGGAGAGCACACCACTGGGACACAGCAGTTTCCCTGCCCGCACCGGAAACGTATTTGCTTCTGATGGCGGGAGCATTTGTTAATCTCTTGCCATGTGGGGCAAACAAAGTCTGCTCCCAGTCGACGGGAGCTTTCAAAATGCTCCGCGGGCTGGGAGCAGACTTTTGATCTGTTTCCCTGCCCAGACTGATGCGGGCAGGGAAACAGATCAAGAGATTGCTCCTGCCGGGAGGGAGCAACATAAGTAGCTGCTCCCTGATGGCAGGAGCAATGACAGCTCCCGCTACATGCAGGGAGCTGGCTGGGGCTGCAGGGCCCTTAGGCTACCTACAGTGGCCCCCGAGTGTATGGGGGTGCCCTGGGTAGGTACCTAGAGCACCCACCTATATAAATGCAGACCCTGGGGATGGGGTCAGCAGGGCGGAATATGCTAGAGGATGGAGGCCGCGCCCCCTCCCTTCAACTTATTCTCGTAACTAGTGGCCCTAGGATATGGGAGCTCCAGGGTTTTTTAAAGGCTTGGGGAGGGGTGGCTGCATGCCCCCCTCCCCCACCCATAAAATAAAATGAAAAAAGACTATGGGGTCCCAAGGGTCTAAAGAGGCTTGGCTGGAAGCACCTCCCCTTTTCAATAAATGTGGCCCTGGGGGATGGGTTCCCCAGGGACATGATTTGCTTGGGAAGGGGGCCTCATGACCCCTTACCCTTTTAATATAGATCACTCCCTGGGGGGTGGGGACCCCAGGGACAAAATATGCCTGGGGAGGGGGGCTATATGGCCGCCTCTCCCTAAAAAACAATATAGATAGCCCTGGGGGACGGGTCCCCGGGGACTATAGAGGTTCAGGGAAGGGGGCCACGCGCCCCCTCCACTTTAAAATATGCATGACCCTGGGAGATGGGGTTCCCAGGGCCATAATAGGCTTGATAAGAGGAGCCATATAGTCCCCCCTCCCCTTTAAAATAAAAAAAACTGCCCTGGAGAATGAGGTCTCCAGGGCTTAATGAGGCCCAGAGTGGAGGGCCATGTGGCCTCCCTCCCCTTTAATATATATATATATATATATCTCAATCGCCTTGGGGGGTGGGGTCCCTAGGGCCTATAAAGGCTCAAGAGGGAGACCACGTGGCCCCTCTGCCCTTTAAAATAAAAAAACTGCCCTTGAGGATGAGGTCCCCTGGGCTTAATGAGGCTCAGGGAGGAGGGCCATGTGGCCTCCCTCCCCTTTAATATACATATCTCAATAGCCTTGGGGGGTGGGGTCCCTCGGGCCTATAAAGGCTCAAGAGGGAGACCACGTGGCCCCTCTGCCCTTTAAAAAACATACAGCTCTGGGGAATGGAGTCCTCAGGACCTAATAAGGCACAGGGAGGGGGCATGTGGCCCCTCTCTACTTTAAAACACATAGGGCCCTGGGGCCCCGAATACCTAATGAGGCTCGGGGTTTGAGCTACATGGCCCCTAGCCCTTTTTGTATGGGTATCGCATTAGGGACGGGATCCCCGGTGCCTAATAAAGCTCAGGGACGAGGGCTGTGTGGCTCGTCTCTTTTTTTCTTTTGTTGGCCCCGGATGAGGTTCCTGGTGCCTGACTTTATGCTTCGCACTGCAAAGTACATGTGTGATGGAGGTTTGGCTTTATGAATGGTAATAAAATTTTCCTTTACATTTTAAAAAAACTAGAAATTCACTGGGAAAAAAACAAATAGTAAAGTAACCTTATAGTTCGGTGTGAAAAAAGATCTGTTTTTGTTAAGAAAAAACCTTAGAAATTCACTGGGAAAAAAAATAAGGTTAAAGTAACATTATAGTTAGATGAATGCCAGTGACATTAACATTTTGAACAAAACAAAAAGCAGACATTCACCAGTTATAGTTATCACGTCTAACTTTAGGTTGCGCACCCACCTTGCACTGCTTATGACCGCACATATTACATCACTGATGGCATCTCAAATGACATCACTGATGACATCATTCGATGAGTGTGCTACATTGTTTTATAATTTACAAAGTGGAAGGCACCTACCTTAATACTTCTCCCCATAATTTTGTGCAGCCTGTGTTCAGCTAATGGGGGTGTTTTCAAAATGCATGTGCTGTGTATGTGTCATAGGTGTGAAGAAGTATTGAACATGTTAAAAATCTTTGTATTCAGGAGTAACTGTGTGCAGAGGACAGTTGAAAACGTGTTCACTGTATTCTCCACACAAGTTTTTTGGTTCTGTAAAAAGTTTTTTCCAACAGGGTAAAGATTCTACGTAGTAGATATTAAGTATTGTAAGCAGGCCGGAGTTATTAGACAGAATCGTCTCAGCATTACAATTTCTATATAACATAGAAGACTGTGTGCACCAGGTACTAACCTATGTACAAGTGCCTCTTTTGCTTCAGAAGACGGGGTATCTGTAAAGCGTTTATTACAGTATGACGGCTGCAGGTGGCTTTATCCTTAGCACCCCCAGGTCTTGTTTGCTTTAAATGAATAGTGTTATTTTTGGCAAGGGCTGCATGAAGTGTACACTGCTCTAAATAGATGGTCTGGTGTATTTCTCATGGGTTTCTCTGTCTGCAAAAAGTACAGAGTGAACTCTCGATAGAGTAAGCACAGTTTACAGTACCCACTGTTCTACTCATATCAACTTCATTTCTCATTATAGGTTCGGCGACTGAGAGGGGATTGATACAGATAAAAGCTGGCCGTAGCAGGGCATTGATTTTGCCACAGACGTTGAGTATCGCGAGGAACTTGTCTTTCTCTCAACAGTTCTACACAGATTGAACACACGTGCAATGAGGGTTTCCCTTATATCTGTGGGTGATTGTTATTTTGAACTAGGCTCCCCGTGCAGTGTAAGGTGAAAGGTCAATGCTGCACATAACCCATGCTTGCTACGCCCAAGGGAGTTGTACCTGTGATTGCATTAACAATGCTTCATATCCTGAGCTATTTTGTAATTACTTTCAGAGCTCTAATGCCATACTGGTTGATATAGAGGAGTGTGTGCAAAAGAAGCTTGGATGATGCCATCAGTGATGTCATCAATGATGTCATTTGGGATCTTATCAGTGATATCATGAAAGAGGTCATGGAACGCTTCATGAGTGATGTAATATGTGAGGTCAAAAGCAGTGCATGGCGGGGGCGCCAGTAATAGGTAGCTTCTGTATTTGTTTTAGTTCAAAACATTACAGTTGTCACGACATTCACCTAACTATAACGTTCCTTTACCCTTTGTTTTTTTTCAGTGAATATATATATTTTCACTGAGAAATATTAAAAGGTTTAAAGTGCAGTTATGATTCGCTTTTGGTATGTGTGCAACTATTATTTCAAAACCTAGAAAGCACCGAAATTCGCTAATAATGGTTAGGTGAACTGACCGTAACTCACTACTATGACCTTACATAAGACATCACTCATGGCATTTTAAATAATTCATTGATTACCCCATTGATATCAGCATTCAGTGCAGGCTGCACCAGAAAGTAGCTTGAGAGCTACTGGTAGTATCCAGTTACCTGTAAGTATCTTGCCTGTGTCTGCCCGGCCTACTAAATTAGAGTTTTTCCTTGGCTGAATTAATGTGTGTACCAAAATTAAAAAGTGCACATTTGAGATGAAAATGTGTGTATTTTCAGAAGGACTTAGCAATGTTTGGAGAAAAACAAATGGGCCAATTTCCAAAATATATTTAGTTGCTGATATTCGAGTGATAACTCACTTGGCATTGAGGAGACTTATTACTAATATTACCTTGGTGCCAGGGGTGTTTCAGCTATGACTAGTATACAGTGCCCATGTAAAGGCATTTCTTTCGCCCAGTCAATTCACATAGGTGCACACTGGGAGTTGGCCGCAGGGCTTGACCATATGGCCACCGCTTTTACCCAGGCATCCAGCGGTGGGCAATCCCTTTTGCGCACAATCTGCAGTTGTGTACCTCAGTGGTTGGGTGCAGTGCTGGGCCTTCAGCCAGGACCTGCACCAAAACTTCTGATTGGACAACCCCCCCCCCCAACTACACAAAGCATTCCGCTGTGCACAGTGGGGCTCAGCCAAGCGGCTAGCCTGTAGGCAGGTCCAACACCAACACTTTTCAGGCATTCCCCCCCCCCCCCCCCCTCATTGCATGTGGTCTTCAGCGGTGTGCCGCTGAGGTGGTCTGCATTAACTTGACCTAGGCCAGGCCTGCATCCATCCCTCCGCATGCAATAAACCCCTGCTGTATAGGCCCTTGTTACCTTTCACACTCTACTGTCATCAGCATGGTCAATGATGATGTCATCACGGATGTGACTTGAGATGTCATTTAATGTGCTGAGAGATGTCATATGTAAGGCCATGAACAGTGTGTGTCTGTCGCACGAGTTATGGTTAGATTAAACCTTTAAAAGACAGAAATGTGTGAGTTATGGTTAGATATTTTGTAATCATAGGGCCACATAAACAGTTTTTTTTTTTACAGTGAATTTGAGTTTTTTTTTAACTAATGTTGAGGTCTAAAGCTAGCCATAAATTCACTTTAAACTCCCCCCTTCCCCGCAGGATTTTGTTTTGTTTTACCTTATCTTGCTCCTTATCCAACGGTTTGTTGTGCCAAACCACCACCACGGTTTACAGCCTTTGACAGTGATGCACAGTCGGGTTTGGATGCGTAGCCCTGTGCCTAACCTGCATAAGGGATTGACAGCAGTAATTGGCTTGCATCCATTCCCACATGGACAGCCAGTCTCTGGTATGCATGTCCATTAACCATGCGCCACAGTGGTTGGAGACAGGTTCAGACCCCCACCTGCCATAGATACACAATCCCCACTGCAGACAGCCACCGCAGGCTCTTTTTTGTTTTGTTTTTTTAGATCTAGGTTTTTAATGTATTTTTTTTAAGGACTCAGATCCATCACTGGATTGACAAACTTTCCCTGGTTGGAGTCTCCTTGCTGCACCTTTCAAAGGGTTAGCAAACCTGGTTTTGGATTCGGAGAACCGGCAAATGGGCCAATATGGGTCTCTGAAGCTTGCTGTAGGTTCACTGTCTGGCACCGTAAAGCTTGTACTGGGTTCGTAGGAGCCCAGGCAAATTTTGTGGATCTCTGGCGGTGCTGCCCAGTCCCAGGTTCCAAAAAAACCCTATTGCAGAATTGTCTTTTTTTATCACAGGAGGACATGGAGGTCGTGGTCTGCTCACCCTGCCCCTTTATGGCCCTTTTTAGGTCTCGCCTATTCTATCCCGCAGGGATAAATTAGTGAGTATATAGTAGGCGGCTCGAATTCTTTACCAAGTGCGGATCACGTACAGTCATGTGGACACAATCACGCGAATTGTCACCAGCTGCCACAACCACGCACATTTTTTAAAGAGCTTCCATTTGCTCCCAGACACTTTGTGCTCGCGCGCCGTGCTCTCTCTCTGTTGCCACATGCATTAAACTGCCCAGGCAGCCCACCTCCTCCCTCTCCATCACGTGCCACGCTCTTCCTCTGTTGCTAAACGCATTAAAGTGACCAGGCAGCCCACCCCCCTCCCTCTCCAGCATGCGCCATGCTCTCTCTTAGTATGCAGGCCACCCCCTCCCTCTCCATATGCTTCCTCGAGTTGCAGGCAGCCCACTCCCTCCCTCTCCATATGGTAGTTCGAGTTCACTTTTAAATTTGCCGTGCATTTATTTTTACTGGCTCCTCTGCCTACGCATCGCGCCTTTTATTTTATTTGAACTTCAAGGAAGGCCTATTTACGCTCTAATACTCTATTTTGTTTTACTCTTTTTGGCATGCATTCTCAAATCCTTCCAATGCTTACCTCATCCCAGACGCTCCTGACACACATTGCGGTCTATGCTTGCTGTACATTTTAGGACCCCGAGATGTCCAAATACCACGCTGGGTTTTATTGCTTTAGAGGCCCACTCCCAACTATCCCACCATAAGAGCCGTCACTCACATCCCTCTTTTGCTGCTGTCTGCGCGATGCATTGCCCAGCCCTCTTGTGGGGTTCTTCCACAGCGCAGCAACTTCGTGTCACTACAGGGGCTCTCGACGAGCAGAGGCGGGATAATGCTTACATCTCCCAATGCTCTGGGCTTCCGCAGCTCGGTATCCAGCCGGTTCTCGGCCTTTATTTTTTTGCCTTTCTTCCATCTTCAGCAGCTCACTAAGTAACATCGCGTTTCACCACAACTCAGCTCTTTGTTCTAAGCCAATGAATGGCCCCGATGTGGCCTGCTTTATCTGCCGGTCTGCTCACAAGCGTGTGGCTTTACCTTAAACTGGGACAGCTCTGGATTCCTTACCATATCTCGGTGCGGACACCAGTTTGGAGGGCCTACCATTAAGCTGTTTTAATATTCGCAAGTGCCACTTCCCAGCTTTTCACTGCACTTCTTCGACCTGTCTGATATCGGACACAATCCGTCAGGCGCTTGGACTTGTTACAATTGAGTTTTTTTAAACCTATGAACTTCCACAAGGGGAAATAATTTATGATAGTATGTAACCAGAGAGTAAGGTTTGAAGAAGTTGCCACTCACTTCATTACGTTTGTCTTTATAAATTTCTGTGGGTAAGTGTGGCAGGAAGGAAGCAGGGAGCACAACACACAGTTCAGTTCATGTGACCCAGGCGCATGCACAGGACTTCCCTCCCCCTCCCACAAAGCAAGACAAGCCAAGAACATCAAAGCGACCGGCCGCTTTGATTCCATTTGCCAGCAACTACTTCACGCGCTGCAGGTCATAAACAGGACCATCTGCTCATGAAACATAAACCGGTCTTTCCCAAACAAAAACGCAACAGAAATGCCGAGAGCTTGTTCTCCTTCTGCTCTGCTCCTGTCCCCGTCTCCCCCTTCTTTCTTCTACTTTCTGGCCCTTCTTTTCTCATGTTTCCTCTAATTTCACTGTTTTGCTACCTTTCTCTTCCTTCCTTTCTCTTCCTTCCTTTGTCCCTCTTTTTCTATTCTGTTTTTTCTTCCTTGCACTGCTTTCCTCTCCTCTCATTTTCTTCCTACTTCCTTTTCTGACTTTCTCTCTCTCGGAGTCAAGGGCTGATAATGAAAATAAGCCCCGATCCCTACAAATGAGTGCAGACCTGCCAACACCCGCAGAAATTAGGCGCTGTCTGGGCAGGCACTGGCAGGGAAAGCCATTCCATTGGATTAGCAGATAATCAGCTACGGACAGCGCTCTGTAGAAGGTTTGACGTAGGTTGTGAGGGTATCGTAAATTTACCAAGTTAGTAGTAGATAGTGTGAAGGAAGATATTGGACAACAGGAAATATTGCCTTTAGTACTCTTCCTGCCACAGATGCTGCTTAAATGTGTAAGTCAAATTTTCGTCCGTCTGCTCCTTGTCTGTCTGTCTCTTCTCTCTCTCTCTTGCTCTCTGCCCCCTATTTATCAATCCTGTAGATCTAGCTATCGAAGTGGAATTATTCTCTGCATTTTTTACGATTAATCTAATGACCATAAAAGGAAGCAGATCCGGAAATGTCTCTAAGACTATTTCCGCCAAAGCTATGAAGCTAGCGCTTCTGCAGTTTCCTTGGTGAGAACCTAGCATTTAATACACATGCAGCGCCGAGAAGCTTCAGAGAAACGGATCCTTGCGGAGTTTTTCGGGATGCTCTGAGACTAGAACACTTCCAAGTATATGTACAGGACAAAAGGTAGAATTGTACTGACAAGGTACACGTCAATGAATGTACTGACATCTATTAATGAGTCGTTCTGTTTATAGACTTCACAGGGGAGCTGCGTTAGATTCAAATTCCGTTTCGCCCTCATGGCGCCATCCAGTGTAACGAAGAAATTGTTCTCTTTGCCCATTCACGCACCCCACTAACCATACGCACTGCGCATTCTGGCATGTTGTTGTCTTTGATGAGGACTGATTGGGGTTTGAGATGCAGCCTGACGTCATTACCGGATGACCCCTCTCAGAGCGCACTATTTTATTCCTCATATGAGCCGCTTCGAAACAGAGGCAGGCCAAGACCAACAAAGACACCTCAGGCGAACCATGCAATCGGGTCAACCGCCTTTTAAGAATTTGATATCTTGAAATTAGTGTTTCTTCTGATCTGGCACCCACTTGCCTTGTTAGGTCTTGCCTGGCGTTAGCAGCGCGCATGTGCCGCTCTCACCATGTGAGGGCCTTTTGGAATCAATACTAATTCCGAAGTAACTTAAAGCCCAGCCCAGTCATTGTTTATGTTAAATGCTGGCGCATGATTGAAAACCAGGCTTTGGGGTTACCTCCTTCTCCACTTTTAGGAAGGCCCATCTGGACAGGCCGACGCCATCTTGGATTCCAGTGAGGTAGGAGGCTGTGCTCCTCGCTTGTTTAGTGGTGCTGTTGCAGACAGTCCTGTGCGCCGGAGAGAGTCTCTCTTTCCCTCTACTACTGCCTGAAAACTGCGGACCACAGTCTGGCAGATGTAGGGCATCCACTTACAAATGGGGTCTTTTTTATTTCTCACATAGCGAACGCTGCGCATGCGTTGCGTCGCCTTGGTGAGACTACTGTTGTCAGTTTGGTGCGCGAAGGGAGACAAACCATGTGCGTGCCCGGACAGGCGATGTGCACGCGCATGGCATTTCCTCTCTGGCTCCCACCGCGTGCTTGTTTAAGTGACATGCACACGTCTGGCGCACGGCGTGATCCTGCTCGCTTGTTTTTATTCAGTGATTGCAGCTCTTGTGCTAGTTGATTCCCCAGCATCCGTGCTGTTAACCCAATAGTCCCACTGACTTCAGTTTCACTTCACCTGTGCGGGCTGTTTGGTGGCGCATGGCGAAGGAGGAGGAACGGCGGGGCGTTTAAAGCTCCTACGTGCACCACAGAGCAGGGCGGAGTGAAGAGTTGGAGCAGAGTACGGAGTGTGGAGTCTCTTGGGAGTTGTAATGTCTGATGTCACACCATGCTGGGAGAGGCAAGTGAGCTCGGTCTTGCTTCTTTCACAAAGGGCAGTGGGAGGTTTGCAGTTATTTTCAGCATCAATTGAGGGACTCAGACGTGTAGGGGGAAGTAGGCAATGTTCCAGGACAGAGCTGCCTACTCCCCTCGATGCATTCACAAACCAGACACTTTTTAAAATTTTAAAGTAGCACTGGTTACGCTGAGGAATACTGGCTGTTTTTAAAAAAATGCTGTTTATGAATCCCACCAAATAGCGGAGCGGCCTGCTGTAGACAATCAAAAGAGGTCAGGGAAATTGGCAGTGTATTAAAGTGAAATGAAAAAAAAGGATGGGCATAAGTTGGAGAAACGTAACGCCTTATGATGAGGCTTTACTATCGGATATACTGCAGTCCTATCAGCCAAACCCCCGAAAACGTCAACAGTTTCCAGACCCAAGCATCAGTAATCTTCCTTTACCTGAACTCTTTCTAAGAGGATCAGGAGTTTGATAATGGCTCCTTGTGCAGCAAAATAAAATAAGGCACTATTCTTCTATGCCCTCTGTATCGGCGAAGTACAGAGTTGCTGTCCCTACTAAGGTAAGAAGTTATCAGGGACACCAACATGGGGGCGTTTATCGGTTAAGCAAATGGGTATCCACACGGGACCAAAGAAAAGGTGAACTATCTGCTGGTCCTGTCTTTTAAGGCTTTTATTGCCCCTTTCATCCATCAACTTAGCAAATATATGGTAGCGATGGAATGGACTATTATATTACGTTTCTAATACGTTGCTTTTAAACTCCAACAGTTTGAATTCTCTGATGTGTTTTGTTTGTGAATGTTGGTCCAAATCTTTCCTATCAGAAAGATCAGCCGACTACGTTATTAACATAAACTGTAACGCTTGACACCATTTCAATTAAACATGCAACAGAAGAGGTTTTTTGATTTTGACCCCTTGATTACCTCCCATGACTAACAGTAAGGGGTTAATCGCCCATTTCATTGATTGTATTATGGTTTCCATGGTAATTTAAAACGTTGAAAACAATAAACAAGCATTTGCAATGCAATAGGTTTCGCAGTTGTGAGAGTCAGCTATCGGCATTGTAAATAACAATGCCTGTATTTCCCTTCTTCCTTTCCTGGGAAAGATCTTAGAGACCTACGTCACCAAATGTTTGAGCGCTTTTATTGAGTCTTCCTTCTTCCTTGATCCCCAGCAGGCGGGCTTTCGCCCCCTGCATTCTACGGAGATGGTGATTGCAGCTGTGATGGACACACTTCGAACTGGGGCCGACAACAATATCCCCCAAGCCCTTGTCCTGTTAGACTTGTCGGCAGCTTTTGACACGGTCGATCATACTATTCTGATCGACCGTGTCAGTAACGCCGGCATTCGGGGCACTGCCCTTGACTGGGTTCAATCCTTCTTGCAGGACCGCTCCCAGGCAGTCCACCTCTTCTGCTTCTTCTCTCCCCCTCACTTGCGGTGTTCCCCAGGGATCTGCTCTTTCTCCTCTCCTTTTTAATCTTTATATGCAACCACTCATGGCTTCCCTTCGCCACTCCTCTGCTACAATATACAATTATGCCGATGATTTACAACTGATCTTTCCTTTGGACGTTACATCCTCCTCTCGCCTCAACTTCCAAACAACCATGTTACTCATCTCGGACTGGATGGCTCACAGCCAGCTCAAGCTGAATCCGTCTAAAACGGAACTTGTCCTGATGGGTGGTCCGTCCAACCCTTGGGACGACAACTATTGGCCCCCCTCTTTGGGTCCCCCCCCCTGCCCGGTCAGCTCTGTGAAAAGCCTAGGAGTGATCATCTCGGAGGATCTCTCCATGAAACCTCAGATCTCAGCGGTGACATCATCCTGCTTTTTCCAACTTCGTAGGATTCGCAAGATCTGCAGATTCTTAACCAGAGAGGCACTCATTCTAGTAACACTGGCTCTGGTCATCTCCAGAGTTGAATTTGCCAACATCTTGTATGTGGGGATCCCTGGCTATCAGCTTCATAAACTGCAGCTGATCCAGAACCAGGCCTGGTGTACCACCAACCCAAACACCAGCATGTCTCCCCCCTCCTGAGGAGCCTCCATTGGCTCCCTGTGGCTAAACGATGTTCCTTTAAGCTAGGCTGCACCCTATTCAAATCTTTGCATAACCAGGCCCCTGAGTTTATTTCCTCCAAACTTAAGCGTTATTCTCCTACCCGCAACTTACGATCTTCTGCCAATAATCTCCTCTGCATTCCATCATTCCGCCGAAAAAAACATGGAGGATTATGTTTTTCTCTCCTAGGCCCTTCCTACTGGAACTCCCTCCCTTCTTCCTTTCGTCATTTTACCTCATATGAGTTGTTCCGCAAAACCCTAAAAACACACCTTTTCAAGGTGGCTTTTGAGTAACTCTCCTGCCCTGGCTAGCTATGTTTGTTATGAGCGCCAAGAAACCGTCTCGGTGTACGTGCGCGGTATAAATCTTTTAACATAACATAACATTTATGTTGGTTTTCAAAACATAAATGGCATTGTCATTTACAATGCCAATAGCTTAAACTCTCGTAAATGCGAGACCTATTGCATTGCAAATGCTTGTTGTAGTGTGTGTGTAAATGCATTTTTCAAATGCTTAGTTCCCTGCTTCTGCCAAACTCGAACCTTTGTGTCTTCCTGGATTAAACATCTGTTACTGACTTCAATTCCATCCCCCACGTGTGCCCATTACAGCTAGCGCCCAGTACAGCGCTCCTTTGTAAGGAGCTGGATTCTCGCTTCGGAGGTACCCAGAGACACTTACACACAGAAGTCTTACCCTGATATTAAAGTTTATTAATTTCCAAAGACAAATCTGCACAACAGCAGCATTTCACTCACTTCATATACTACTTGGAACATCTTTCGACAGAGATCAGCGAGGGAGTCTGTGTGTAGTTCCTGCTGAGCCGCTTCTGTCTAGACCAAGTGACCTTTGCCCTCTGGGCCCCTTCGGAATCAGGGTGTCCGTGTAAGTGCGAGGTGAGACGGACGAAGAGACGTCTCCTGTGAGTACTCTGCGTGGGAGACTGCGCTTGGATTTACGATGTATCTCAGTTTACTAGGGAAGTTGTTGGTATCGATACCTGTTGTGTTTGTGATCATGAAGAGACTCTTTGTGTACTCTGGCACTTTTACACCCACACATATGCATGCACAGACACACACATCACATCCATACACATCAGACTTAAAAACCAGGCAAACACCTAAACAAGCACACACCAAACATACACTTCAGACACACATACACACAACACATCCATACTCTTCAGGCACCCATAAACATACACAACACATCAGACGCATAAACCTCCTTAGGCAAAAACCAAAGCACACACACAAATCGCATCCACACACAGCAGATTCATACACATAAGGCAATCAGCAGTCATTACATTTGGACTGCACTGAGTACCAGAGGTGGGGATCCAGGTAACAAGCATCGAACGTCATCTGTAAGAGGTCAAAGTAAAGGTCATGGACTCTCTGCAGCCACCCATATTCATCAGTGTGTGTCCCCGAGTGCTCGTTTGATCGTGGGACGTCGACTGGTGTCGAGTGTCTTGTGTACACGTCCACCAGATCAGAACTGCATCTCCTAAGATCAGTGGTGCTGACACGATTTCCAGGGTGGGGGTGCTGCCAACAATGTTGCAGCAATTCACACATAGGCACCGCGAACAATCCAAGCGTTTCATAAAGGACACGTCCATTCAGGAGACTGGTCAAGGTGTGGTATGGAGCTAGGGGCGCATTATGAAGAATAGGTTATTAAGAGCATCACGTGATCTAGCACACTCATTTACAGACATCATGTATCATTGATAAGGCTACAGACGTGGCACTGATGCAGTTTTACTGATAGAACTATATAGGCTCGCATGCAATAATGTGTCAGTACCTGGTTTCCACAAATGTTGATCTTTTACTCATTCCAAGTAAAGGATCTTCATTTGTTTTGGTCCTATTAAATATTTGTTTCCAACACGCTTCAGGCGTGCTTTCCTAAATGCGGATATTTCAAAAATGTGTACAATTGATTTAGAGGTATTTACATTTCATTGCGTAAAAAAACAAGCATGTGCAATGCAATAGGTCTCACATTTACGCTAGTTTAAGCTATTGGCACTTTAGATGACAATGCCTTTTATTTAGGTTTTAAAAATAAAAACAAAAATAAGACATGGTCATTTGCAGTGTTAATAGCTCCAACTTGCATAAATACGAGACCTATTGCATTGCAAATGCTTGTTTTTCTTTGCAGGACACATGACCAGGTCTCTGCATCTAGTAATGGTGGCAACATTTTTCTCCAAGTGACTGACGCCAATCATGATCTGGGCTCACGACCTAAAAAATACAATGGCCGGAAATACTTCCTCCTCCAATCATTTTCATTTTTTGGGGGTATGCAGAGGCCCATGAAACAGAGCTTGTGGCACTCCATGAATTAACAGTCCACATATCTCTAAAATTGAACCTCTTCATGCACAGATGGAACAATCTTTAAATGAAATTTTTAAAAAACTACTTACTGATGTACACCCAGCCAAGTAAAATCATTTACTTGAGACAAGTTCTAGATTCATGCCAAGTTTGGTGTAATTCTGTTCAGCGGTTTTATTTTTGTAACAAGGAGCTAAGAATGCTATGGAAGTTAAAATTGGAGATATCACTGTTCGGGCCCCTCTATTTTATTTGGCCCCTACTTGACAAATTGCACCTGTGAGTAATTGATAGAACCTACTTTAAATCCAGCTTAGCCACTGAGCAGGCCTTATAAAGCCACCAATATGCATTCAGGTTAGCCAGAGTAAGTTTGAAAATAAACTGCTTTATGGCCCATGTTAAGCTAATCTAGGATAACATATGGTCATCAAGAATTTCTCTCAAACAGCTAAACAATCCTTGGTGCAGGTCCATGAGAGATGCTAAGGCATCAGTGGGATTACTGAGTCTACAACCCAGCCGAAGGCCACTGCCAGAGTGGTGAACTGGTAAAATGGCTGGTGTAGGGCAGAACCCATTTAAAGGAATCCCACAAGGGAAAGTGAATTATGGTCACCCCATACTGTCGGAACAGCCCCCGCCATTAAACAAAGGGTAAAGGCTTTTAGACAAAGATGAACAGAGGACTGACCACGACCTCTACAAGTGGGCTGTCGGAACTCACCCTCCGAGTTTGCCACTTTTTCCAAGGCGCTCAAGTCCTGTAAATGGGCCATCATGCCATTGACAAGGACCTTACGTTCAGTATCAACAAGTGGGTATTGGTTTCCTGGCTTTAGTTTGGGAGACTTACTCTCACTTATTGATCAACATAACTCAGCCACCATTTCTCTCACGATTTGTAGCTGATCCTCTATGTAGTGTATTTTGTAATGTAGTGTAAAGTGCACAGCTGCCCCAACGGGGCGTCCCGGCGCTGTATAACGCTGTGGAACCCTTCCTGGCTCTCCTTGTGAGATGCCACTCCTGGGCACCCCCAAGGTGAAGCCAGGCATCCCAGTGTTGTAGGGGCTTTTGTGGAGATTAAGCAAGCTATTGCCCAGAGTTGCCGCGTGGGACCCATGATTAGAGTAGGTGCTGAGGCGAGAATTATGATGTCCACAGACATTGAGCCCAAGACCCTGCCGCGTCGGGAATTGAACCCTGGTCCCGGGCCTGATCTCTGCTTCAGAGTCTGCCTCTCTAACCATTGAGCCACACTTCTCCTGAATGACTAAGTATCAACAAGGATGGGGCATGGTCCCCTCTTCAGCAATGTACAAAATGAGCACAGGTAAGAATCAAGAGGTCACATGGGCAGCAGGAGGGTCCCTCTGGAATGATCTCCATGATCTTATGGTGCTCTACAGAAGGCCACACTGAAGCAGGATCTTCTGTGCTGGGGTGTTGGACAACATGCCACACTGTGCTCAGGCCACACTGCTCTTACACAAGAAGAGAGCCCCACACTTCAATCCAATGGGAAGGAACATTGACCAGTGAGACCCTCCCACCCCCTGGTAAGTGGGATCCGTGCACTCTGGGGGCTTCCTCCGTGTATTTTCAGAATAGGAGGTGGTCTCACAGGGCAAGCCGTGCCAATCCTAGGCTCCATTCATCTGCTAGCGTACAGCACAAGTCTGCCCTTCACAAGTTTAGATTCCTCCACTCTTCATTTGCAGCTCCCCATTGCTCATTAAATATAGGAGATTGCAGCCTTCATCCCACTGAAGGCCACATTCATATCGGCCCTACAAGATCTCTGGCTTTCATAAATCACTGGTTATCAAGTCACTGAACTGGTTTCACCCCACGGGTGGCATCAGAGGGACAGATCACTTACTGGACAAGACTGTCTAGAGAGGTCAGCATCCCGGCCCGATACAGTCCTATTCAGTTCATATCTTCAAAGAATGTATTTTATGTGAGGGACTACAAAGTGGGGCAAGACTCCTCGGCATGTCTGAGGTGTTAAACCTCCACGGCTATTTTGTCCCCCATTTGGACTGCCCCTCAGGTTTGGGGGCCAGGGGAAGGAAGTGTGCTAGATGTATTCAGATTGGATAATCCAACTGCCTCCAGAATCAAGGCCTACGACAATACTGAAGCTAAGACCTGTGCAAAGGCCTGGTTACACCTGGGTTTGGGAGCTGCTCACTGATCTAGCACCGAGGGAGAGCCACCAGCAGGGAATTAATGAATCTGTCGTGAACAATCTATAGGTGAAGCAAAAGTGTCTTAAAACAAAGCCTGGGACTTTCAGAAGTCAGACCGACCTTTCACCAAGAAAGTATTCGGTTTCTATTGAAGTGTAACCTTTAGAGTGGCTATTTAAAGCACTTACAGCTATAAACCAGTCATGAAATGTCTGACCAAGGGTAGACCCACTGATGAAAGCACCCAAGATGACTGGCAGTTCTGTCCCTCCTCACAGCTGCTTTCATTTAGTGTGCCCCTTGTATTCCCATAACTTGAGTGCAATGGTACCATGGAATGCAAACCCAACGTACTTTCTCCAACACAGTACTGGGCTGTATGTTTACAACTCCTGTTGTGGGCTATGCCCACAAGAAAACAAACCTCTTCTAGCACCTACATGAGTTTGCTCCCAATGCAACCCAGCCCTTTGATGGCAGAATGGTTTGTGGTGTTAAGATTTGTGCATGCTGATCTTGCACCTCATCTTTGGCATCCTGAAAGCTAATTTTGCTGTGGACCCTAACACCGTCTCAAGACACCCCCCACCATCCTTCCTGCCAGCCCACACAGCCTTAAGGTACCAGACAATCAAGCTAGGATGCCCCATAGCCAAGAACAATTTACATGCCAAACCCTCACAGCAGCCATCACTCCTCGAGACAACCACCATCAGTCGAAACAAACTCCTGCTATACCAAAACTACACAACTGGGCACCACAGGAGTGCCACTCCTAGGCATGGACACGGTGTGAAAAGTCATTACAGCCTCTAATTAGAGAACAAATCTACAGTTTATTCAGGTTACAGAGTCTGACAACACTTTAGCTCTTCCACGCACAAGGTCCATCCACAGATTGCTCCACAAACACCCCCAGTGCACACCACTCCGCTGTAACGGAGCACGCTCCCACATGCAGAGTACTGCAATGAGTCCGAGCCCATCCATTCCCATACTGCCCACTAACAAACTACAGGATGGCGGGGATGTCTAATGCAAGGTAGAGACCTACTCTTACCCAAGAGACCCCAACGCCATTGCCTGGTTCTGCCAGACCACTCTTGCCACTAGACCATTCTCTGCCTGGAACCCCAAGAGCGTCCCTTTAACACAAGCAACTTTAATTCCAGTGCTTCACTGCAGCAATTACAAACTTCACATACAAGCGACTGTGGTGGTCTTAAAGCTTGCCCGGCAAAAAGGAGAACTCACTCAATTGAAGCACTGATCAACTCGAGATCAGTTTCTCCCGCTCAAAAAACGTAACTGAGATTTTGGGGGCAATGAAAGGCATGCCTACACTTCCCTCAAGTGCTTCCAATCGAGCAACATTGCCCATTAAAAAGTTATAACCACCCACAGGACAGAAGTCTAACACTACTTGTTAAAGGGAGTCATTTGAAAACTGACAAACCTGCCCTCCCCCATCCTCAACCGGAGATTGGATGAGACCTCAACCTGCATCAGCAGACGGGCTCCATGCAATACACCCATCCATAGAAACAGGATGCATTCAGCCCGTGTAGCCGCCTCTGTGCCCCTGCGGTATTTTCCCAGTTTCCCTCCAGTGCATGATCCTAGTGATGTGCAGTCTCAAGCACAGTCAGGCCTGTAAGTCCAGCTGTGCAGTTCCCAGGGCCCAGGAAGAGACCTTGCTTTCAGGTTCACACCTGAAAAAATGGGAGACAGAATGCAGAACAATGTCATACATCCACCCCAGGAAATCCATCGTTCTGGGCTCGACATTCAAACCTGAATCTAGCCATGTGCAAATCAGTCTTGACCCTGCACCCAGTGGGAGCAGTCCAGCCCGAACATCCAGGACCTCCGAGGACTGTAAACAAGCATCCTAGGCCCAGTTTCGGAGTTTCACCCCTCAGCCAGGATAGCTTGACTCCAGTGGCATGGGAACCACATCTGGGCATACCTGTCCCACTTAGGGGGACAAGTGCAAGAAGGATGGCTTTAACTCTGCTCTTGACGGGGGTGAATGCTTTGTTCTGCATTCTGTCCATCATATGTGTCTCGCTTTCGGTTTAACGTCAGCAGACCACTTGGTACCTTAGAGTTTGTCCAACAAAGGGGCTATAGTTCTGATCTTGTGTAGCTAAATGGGTAGAATTGAAAGTAAGCTTCTGGATTTAGAAGGAGCTAAAAATACCTCTGCAATCTGCAGTATGCGAAGGGGAGTGCACTTGGGTTTTAATCTTATGTCCAAGATTAAATAATTTCAGCCAGCATTGAAGATTAGGATTTATTCAAGTAGAACCTCAAGGACACAGACGCCATTGGTGTGAGAACTGGTTCATGGTACACAAGCACAATATTTAACATGTCGTGCATGAATGGAATAGGCACATCTATTCTGCAGGTGTAATGTAGCCCGATCCTGCCTCCCTAGTAGGTGTCACTCCAGTCCTTTACTCTATGACCTCCATCTGCCTACAAGTATTCAGAAAGGTCAAACACATCTAAAGTCAGTTGCCATTGCTGGTCAGTCACTGCTGATGGCCTAAAGCGCCTGAAAATCAGGTGGTTGATTGCGCAGTCCATCCTCTTGTCCGCCTGTGAAACTCCCCATATGTAGTCCAGACCACAGAAGCCCATCATGCTTTGATAAGGGTTGAGAGACCATACACTCATCGATTGCTTAGTTCAGAAGCTCCGGTTCTCCCCAGTATCCAACCCAACATCCTGTGTTCCGAGCACAGCAAGTCCACCCACCACAGACACAATGCCATGTGCCAGGCAGAGCCTGAATGATGAAACAAACCCAACACTCGTTTTTCTTCTTTTATTGCACAAATCCAAACACACTAGTCGCGACATCTCTTGTACACAACCACGGCTCCTAAAGTGACAAACGACAGGAGAACAGCAAGTCCCACCAGACCCAGTCCAAGGACAGACCACGGCTCCTTCTCTTCACCTGTAAGAGGAAGGACAGTGTTAAAAGTTGTATCCAAACCTCACCACACGCAAGCTGTGGGATTGTTGCACCAACAGGTCAAGTTGTACCCAGAGTTCAACAGCAACAGAGGGGTATTTTGACCAGATTGCATTAGTCTGTTGGGTCTTGCCTTATGATCCACATTAGAAATTAATCTCCCACCCACTTCAGTTTACCCACCACAGACCCAGTTACTCAACACAAGGAATTTGCTGGCATTTCTCATTTAGTGGGAACAAGAGGTCGGTGGACCAGCCAGGCTACACAGGATCAACCCCTCGAAATATTTAGGGTGCAGTGATAATCTGTTGATGCAAGTCAATCTACAGGGAATTAAGACACTCACACTCTAATAGTTAGCCATTCAAACCAGGACTATGGAAAACTGGCCAAATGAAGAGGTCTGCATTGACCAATGCTAGTCAGTGGCTCTTCCATGGTTTGAGAACCCCCCCCCCCCCCCCCCCCCCAAAAAAAAGACCCCACAACTTTGAAGAGCCACACCACTGCACCCAGGCCATGCTATACTCAGCTGGAGCATGTGGCTTCCCTCTAAAAGAGGAAGCCAGAACACTACCCTTTAACCACATGATGCTTTTACAGTGGAGTCATCTGCAATATGGACAACACCAGATTAGACCTCATTTCTGCACCCACCTAGTGTTTGTGGCTTTAATCCTAACTTTGTGCCAGTGAAGGCATCCTAAGGCGGCTGCCTTGAATCCCAGCTCTTGCTGCAAACACTGCCAGTTGTTTAAGACCTATGCTTCAAACACTGCCGCCCCCCCCCCCCCCCACCCATTACAGGCTCCTAGATTAACCGAAGCCGGTGCCCTCTGCATGAAGAGGCGTTGGCCAAGACCTCACTGCAGCGTAGGGGCGAGTCAAGCACTGGAGATGCTTGCAGGGCAACCAACTCCTGCAGCCAGAGCATCCATCAAGCCAAAGCTGCAGTCTGGAGGTTCTCTCCTATAAGGCCAGAAACCAGACTTGAGCTTAAGAAATGCTATGGAAGACTGAAATGTCAGTGCACGACCATATACAAAGTTAAGGCCTAGTAAAGATGTCAGGGGAGCAGAGGAAACCAATTTTTTGGTCAACACTAGCCACTCCAGAACCCAATCAAATATTCCATCATTTAGGTGCTATAATGGAACACTCCTTTTCAGGGCAGGAACTAGTCACATTCACTCCAGCTGAAAGAACAGGATCTTACCTTCTAAGACCATGCTGCCCTTTCCTTCATTTGCCACGATGACCAGAGGTCCCAAGACCGCAACAGTTTCTTCTGCAAAGGGGGAGGGAAAAGTTACATTAACAAAGTGGAGATTCAGCAGCTACATTCCCAGACTGTACCATGCTTTTGCAGAAATCTAATCCCAACCATCCCAGATACTGTTGGCACATTAACACCTGCATTCTTTAAGCACATCATGTGACTGTTCCAACCATAATCAGGTGTGGGCTACCATCCTCTTGAGCCAATGCCGTCCGAAGAACAAGCCAGGTGTGAGCGATCACCTTAGACCTATGCCCCATTGAGAGTTCTATATAAAAGTGGCAAGATCAGAGACCTTGCCAACGTTGACTGGCAGTGACATCACAGTAAGAAGTAAATGTAAATAACAGTGGAGCGTTGCATCTGGTGTATAGAGAAAAACCATCTATACATAGAGTGGAGATTTCCTAAATGCGCTATGCTTTACTGTCCAGAGGGTGATGGTCCTTATTGAGGAGATCATGTCTGGGTGAGATAAGTAGTCTTGGTGTAGAAGTTTTGCAGCGACAGCCAGCTTCAGTTGAGCCACCTTCGAGGGGGCGTGGGGTAATGCAATAGTATTTCGACACCAGGGACCATCCATGCCACTGCATTTAGAGTGGTTCTAAGTGGGACTTCGGTGCCTGTGAGGGTCGCATTCCCATAGTCTAGCCTGGAAGGACCCAGGGCTTGGATCAGAGGGGGGTGGCGGTCCTGGATTAGACGGACACACTACTCCTGGTGATACCCATTCACCATACCAATGGTTTGACGAGGCAAGGTAGTTTGTGGTCCATGCCCTGGGGTATGATGGAGCCCTGCATGTGTGGCGCCCCCCGCACCTCACACATCTGGCCGCATCATACACAGGGACTGGAGCAAGGGTTAACTTTGGCAACTTAACTCCTTGCCAAGTAAAGCAGAAAAAGGGTGAATTTACAATAAGCTAATCTTAAACTAGGAGCAAAGCCTCCATGTCCCTTCACATCAGAAAGCACTTTAATGAGCCTACCAGATCTAGCAGCCTCGCTTCTCCTCGCTCGCCGGCTGTGCAAGCTGAAGCGGGAGCTCCCAAGGTTCCTCACGCAGGAGCTGGTGTCGCAGCAGCTGCAGATACCACCGGAGCCTTCTACAGGAGACCAGCTGGAAGAGAGAAGCATTGCATGGAGGGGAGCAGCACCAGTCTCCCTAGAGCCCACCCAGAGCCCACCAGCAACCCCCACCACCCAGAGCCCACCAGCAACCCCCACCACCCAGAGCCCACCAGCAACCCCCACCACCCAGAGCCCACCAGCAACCCCCACCACCCAGAGCCCACCAGCAACCCCCACCACCCAGAGCCCACCAGCAACCCCCACCACCCAGAGCCCACCAGCAACCCCCACCACCCAGAGCCCACCAGCAACCCCCACCACCCAGAGCCCACCAGCAACCCCCACCACCCAGAGCCCACCAGCAACCCCCACCACCCAGAGCCCACCAGCAACACCAGCCACCCAAAGCCCACCAGCCACCCAAAGCCCACCAGCCACCCAAAGCCCACCAGCCACCCAAAGCCCACCAGCCACCCAAAGCCCACCAGCCACCCAAAGCCCACCAGCCACCCAAAGCCCACCAGCCACCCAAAGCCCACCAGCCACCCAAAGCCCACCAGCCACCCCCACCACCCAAAGCCCAAAGCCCACCAGCACCCCACTGACCTGCCGCCAGCGTGGCTGTACGAACACGCCTTGTTCTCCGCACTTGGGACCGCGGAGGCGTCCACGGCCTTCAGATTGCAGGTGATGTAAATCTGGAAAGGACAAGGTCAGAGGTCAGGTTTGGGACAGAGTCCAGGGTTCCTCCTGGGACGGCCAAGCTCTGCAGCCATCCTCCAGATCACAAGGCCATCTTACCAAAGATCTGGAGTCTCCAATGAAAATGAAGGAGTCCACCGTGAACTGCAGCCTGTTGGGCTGGGACCGCGGAGAGAGGAAGGCAGAGGAGGAGTCCGGAGAGAGGAAGGCAGAGGAGGAGTCCGGAAGCTTCCCGTCCACCAGGCACCTGGAAACAAGACCAGCAGTGACGTCACCCAACCAAGACAGGACTCCTGAAGGCAGAGAGGTGCCCAACATGCAGAGTTAGATACACTGCCCTATGCAGGCTAGGAAGAGTGGGGGTCTGGCCCCCTTCCATCCCCTCCCCCCAAGCAAAGGACAGGTTCCGGCTTGCACCTAGCTCCCAGTAGATCTACCAGCCACACGAGTCTTCACAATGGAGGCCATTTGAGACAGAAAGTGAAGTTTTTATGAGATTAATCCCAGAATATGCACCAGTCTTCTAGCCGGATGTGAGGCAGAAGGAGTTGATCATTGGGCATCAGCAGATGCAAGATCAGTCTGGTCCAAGGAATCTCAAGCTTGGGGTGGGCAATTAGGTCGCTATTCACAGCACCTTCTCATGTCAATCTGGTTTCTAAAGTGCTTGTAACCATGGCCTCTTGGCACTTGTCTGATATGGAAGAACCTGGGCTAAACTCAACTGATCAAAAGCAGCAAAGATTGCAAAGTGATCTTAAGAGAACTGATCTAGAGCAGCTGGCAGACGTTTAAAAACCCAAGTTACTTCCTGAGTGGTCAAGGTGGGCTCTTCGCGACCATCGGTCCAAAGATGGATTCCAGCTGTTGGTGCATAAGACCAATCTTCCACCCCAAACGAAGACACTAGGGGTTCAGTGACCTGGACTTCAGTCCGGTGCTGCCCGGCCCCCGACACAACTGGCAGTGTTTTTTCCAGCCAGGTTCTGAAACTGGGATGGTGCAGTGAGCTAAATAACGGTGTTGGATCTAGCCCTGATCTCTTGACTGGGTGAGAGCTTTCTGCTTAATTCAGAGACTCTGTCCCTCACCACCCCTTGTTGTAAATATTTTTGTCCACCCCAAGCGTGGAAGGGTATACTCAGATGTGAGTCCCTTGCTCATTGCACCATCAGGATTCAAGCAAGCCGGGCCGAAGACGGCTGTAATGCCAGAAACCGGTCCCCGGGAGCTTGTTTCCTTCCCAGTGTAAGAATTGGCTTCTGTAGTTTGGTTTGTCCTGTTCCCATCATGCACTGGGACAGGAACAGACTAATTTGCATACAGCCAGGTTCTGAAACTGGGATGGTGCAGTGAGCTAAAAAACGGTGTTGGATCTAGCCCTGATCTCTTGACCCTTTCTGCTTAATTCAGAGACTCTGTCCCTCACCACCCCTTGTTGTAAATATATAGTGTTTTTTCCACAGCAGGGTCTATCACCACAACCCCCCACCCCCCCGGATTCCCCCCCCCCCCCCCCCCCTTGACCTTCCTCCCCCTGACAGGGAGCTGCATCTCTTTGGTACAAGCTGTTCCCCAAAGTACTCTGGATGAACCCCGTCTCTAGAGAGAAAACACCCCTCACATGGATACCTGTGGAGTTGGATTCCGGCCCATTCCTAGTCTGGCCTCTCCTGCAACCGAGACCCCAGGAATATCTATTAAGCGCTCAACGTGAAGACCCCTTCTTTTACCCAGGGGATGGAAGGCTGGTCTAGAGATAACTAGTTGCACTCAGGAACAATTGCCACTAATGCTACTTCCTTCAGTGGGTGAGGACTGCCAGACCAACCTTTCAGAAGAGTCTGGCCAGATGCTGCAGCTAGTCTTCCCACTGAAAGCAAGGAAGGGTCTTGGCCAGATCATGCACTGGCCACAAAGTTAAGTCTCCGACTACCAAACTCAACCCCTCCAGCCCCTGCCCTTACATGGTTTTACAAGCGACACCGCCCTTACCCGTTGTTTGCGATGATGTCATATCGGGGGCTGGAGGTCTTGGCTGGAGTCAGGGTGGCCACACAGCTGTCCACAAGCACTTTCATGTCCATGTGACTGCCAGTGTGCACCGAGGCCTCGATGTGGAAGACGTCGCCCAGTTGGAAGGTGGTGGTGGTCCTCTCAGCCGACCAGTCGTCTGGAAAGGTGAACATGGACACAGCAGGTGTAAGGCCACACTCTGAACTCCTCTACACACAAGAGTCCCATGGCTCTCAAGTCTGCCTACACCCATGACTATCAAGATTCAAACTCACCGTTCATCAGGCGCAGAGAGAAGACGAGACTGCTCTCCACCGACACCGTGGAGCTGAAGGGGATCCAGGTGGGTCTGACGGGGTTGCTGCTCACGTTTCCATCCCTGGAAGAGAAGAGACCATAGCAGCCAAGTTACATCCATAGCAGTGAAGATGACGAGCCCAAGCCGCGAGGCAAGGTCCACTCACCTGGGATACAGGCACTGGATGAGCACGGACACTGGGTTGGACCGGACGATCACTGCGCTGGCGGATTGAGTCGGGTTGTAGGTCAGAATCGAGCTGTAGACCAGCAGGGTCGGGGTGACCTGCAGGACAGGAAGGAGATGCTGCATGAATGTACTGCGAACCAGGGGGCACTCCTGCACCTCCCAGGGGGCACTCCTGCACCTCCCCCTTCAGCACTAGCCTGGACTTGAAGCAACAAATGCAAAAGCCCAGGAAACACTAGGTAGCCTGGGCAGAGAGCAGGAACACCCCCATATCCATCTTGTCCCCCAGTGCGTCTCCATCTATGAAAGATGAGCCTCTTGAGAGAATCACAGTGCACCAAGCATCCATAGCCCAGCTACCGCCCATCATAGGTTTGCCCATGAACCTACAGATCGGTCCACTGCCATTGGCTAGGTTTGTGCAATATAAATACCACAGACATACAACAGGGCCATAAAAGCTTTGGTGTCAACCAATGGTTAAAGACTAGACTGTTCAAGGTAGAAATTGTGGTCCTGGAGCAAGGCAGCTTAATTTGAGCGGGTGCTTCTACAAAATATGAAAAAACGTGTAAACGATAGTTGTATCACGTTTGTTTGCACTTTACTAGACCCTGCTTCAGACCTTATTTGTTAATGAACATTCCATAGGCTTTACTGTTTAAGCAATCCATACAGTAGGTCTGAGCGTTTCAGTCACCAACTAATAACAGGTTAGACCCAAATGTATAAGAAGCTTCGATCTAGGCAGTTGGGCTGACATGGATTGTGAAACTTACGCAAGTCAGCAAACAGTCAAGGGTTATACTCTGAATCTCCAATTTCCATAGACTAGGGTTTTGGTGTCACCCCCCATCCAGACAATCTTGATACAGATTTGCAATGAGAAAAGTCTTGCTAGGCCCTCATGAGTGGGGAGGGGGGCATATTTTTTTGCTTGGCAGACTAAGAGCAAACTTTCAAACAGTTCAACAGCAAGCATTTTCAGAATTAAACAAGTGTACAAAATTAGAGTAAGCCAGAGGTGGATTTGGCGACAAGCCTTGGGTCTGATCCGTTTATTATGAAAGTTACTACAAAAGGCAACATGTTCGAGCCAATAGGCCTTTAAGGGTGGATTGTGTTGTGCCTTGTTAGATCTGCAGTTGGGCATTTTGTAAAAAATTAATACAATGGGTAGAAGACTTGCACTATTAATGCTTGCTAGACTCCTCGGAAGGCCTGCATCTGCCAGGTCTTGTAATGAAGAGATTAGATAACACATTAACCACAGAGAGGGTCTTTGGGGCAGACGTCTTCTCTCATTGGCCTGTGAGGTTTACACTGCTTCGGTACACAGCAGCATTTGTTCAGAACCCATCAGTCATTAGCCCTCTTGCCTCGAGATTACCCGCGTTAAGTGTTCACAAGCACATCACTCGAGTGAATGAACTTTTGTCAAGATTGGTTGACACAGCCCTTCAGTTCTTTATAGATCAATTTCTTAATCTGATACCAGAGCACCCCAGGCAGCGCCTATATAGGCACTTGCTTTTTGCTTATTTATTCAGTAGTAAGTCACATCCCATGGTCACTGGAACACCCTCATAGAATCCTGTAAACTATTGCTTTACCATTCCAAGTTGGCCAATTGGTTTGTTTTAAACGTGGCGACCATGCTGGGACTTTAACAATGAGACTAAGGACATTGCCTTGGCAAGTCTGACACCTGCTGTTTGGTTTCATTATTGCACGCCTCCATCTGATGATTAGATGACTGCTGTAGGGAGGGGTTCGGTCCATTTGACTGGGGCTGTGGAGATTCTACTTTACACAAAGGCCTGGAAATGTAGACACTGACTGAGCTTGGCCCAGCTGCCGCTCCTAATCAGGTAGCAAAAACATCTGGGGTTAGATTTGTTCGATCCCAGGTGGACTATGGTCCCTCCACCAGATATAGCAAGTCTCTAGTACAGGGCTCTAGATACCCGGCGCCTGGATTACGATAATGCGCTTCTAGGAGCAGCCAACACCTTGGTATCAAAGCATCGAGCGGCGCACAATTCTGCTGTCCGGCTCATTTGCAACTTGCCCCACCGCACTCCTGTGTCCCCCATTTTAAGGGACCTCGACTGGCGGTCCATAAAAACGGACAGGCACCTTCAAGCGGTTGGAAATAGAAAGCGTTAGTCAAGGCCCTGCCCACCTATGTGCATTTCAAGCTTCGCTTAGATCAGCCCTCCCAGGTTTCAAGATCTCCCAGCATGTCCCATCAAAGATACCTCATCCGCACGGCCAGATGTGGCGGTAGACCATTCTCCCCCCACGCCCCCCCCCCCCCCCAAGAGGCTGCCAGCGGGTGTTTAACAGGGCACGAAAAGTGCAGTTAGCTGTTTAAATGGACAGGCTGAAAAAGAAAATGTAGTGCTTACAGCGGATACGATAAGCACGTGCAGGGGTGGTGGGCTGCAGAGGATCAAACATGAAGCACGTGCAGGGGTGGGGGCTGCAGAGGATCAAACATGAAGCACGTGCATGGGTGAGGGGGCTGCAGAGGATCAAACATGCAGATGGAGAATCAGACGTATAAGAAAACGTGCGCTGTCTGCGGCTGCAGAACCGAGTAAGTGACTTAGCCCGTTCAGAACTAGAACAGTTCCAGTTCTAGCTACTCAATATTGTTATTCATCTGATACTGCCAACAAACATTGGCAAAGCTAATCGGCCTTGCTTGATTTAGACAGTGATGCTAGAACAGTTTTCAGAGTGGGGGTGCGGCCATCGGTGTAACGTCATTGAAGTCATGGGGAGTGACAAATCCCAACACCACACACCAGTGAGCCACGCCCACTCAGCAGGACGCAGGTGCATTTGAGAGCAGGCCGCTGCCAATATAGATCCTGAAGCAGCGCGCGGTAGCGCATTTTTTTATGGGAACTAAATTTACACAGACCTACAGTTTAACTCCTACAAACTTACGTATCGCACAATTGTGTGAAATCAGCGAATATTCATCGTTTGCACATCTGACCACAATGAGCCATAATCAGAGCACAGGATTTACACCCTTCATCAGAATTATAAAAATATGCGTTTCATGTCCGCTCTCCTGACTGGGGATATATTTTGCAGGCAGTCTCATTTCGTTATAGGCTCGAAAAAACTGCATCCTACAGCTGTTCCTTTCACAATCCCTGAACCAAGCAGCAAGAGGGTCACCCTTCACTTTAAAATCTCCCCACACTTTATAGCTGGAAAAAAAAAAAAAAAAAAGGGGAGCACCGTCCAAAGATTGTGGGGGAGGGGGGCGCTAGTTTACGGGATTTGGGCAAGTTAGGGTTTCAAAAGTCTAGTCCAGGGTGGGGAGCTGGTGAACTCCAGCATCGCCCGAGGAAGGAGAAGCAGGGAAGTGTCAAAACCAGGTACCATGATGCAGAGTTTGTCGAAAGGTAGCAAGCAAGGGCGGGACAGCTGGCCCTCCCGTGGGTGATGGTACCCCACTGCAGTAAGGGGGGGGGGGGGGGGCGCAACAGGTCTCACTCTGCACGTCTAATCTCTGAGGGGTGACTAGAAGGTTGTTATGTTCCGCTGCGGCCGCAGGGCCTAAAGCCATCTTTGGCCCACAAACACGACACACACCGCTCGAAATAACCCAACAAGAGCCCGGATAGCGCCCAGAGGCCGCACTCACCTGCAGCGTGTTGCCGCAGTCCTGCAGCGCGCTCTGGAAGGTGACCGTGTTGTTTGCATTCACAGACTTGTAGTTACAGAAAGCGGCCCCCAGCCGGAGGTCCCCCGGCTGGACCAGCCTCCCCGTACCGAAGAGATCCCGCTGGACCGTCACCACCATGTCGGCTTCCAGGCACTGCACGGCCACCGGGCGGTAGGAGGGTCCTGCGCGCACGCCATTGGCGCCGCCCAGGGTGATGCCGGGTGCAGCCAAGCGGCTCCCGAGAGACTCCCAGGACAGAGGGTTCTTCCTGAGAAACGACTCCCAGGGGTTGGAGGAAGCGCCTCGACCCACGAGGGCGGCGACCAACAGCGCTACAACTGCCACGAACCCTGCGGTATGCATCCTGAGCCCTGCAAACAGACACTTCAGAGAGTGGGGCTCATACAGGCCTTATAAGGCCCACCTGGACCCGAGCCCGCCCCTGGAGACAAGGCCCACCTGTGTGATGGTCAGCCTCACCCAGTCCAAGGCCCGCCTCCTAGCTGACTGACAGCCCGCCCCTGGAGACAAGGCCCACCTGTGTGATGGACAGCCTCAACCAGTCCCAGGTCCGCCTCCTAGCTGACTGACAGCAAGCGCCTGGAGACAAGGCCCACCTGTGTGATGGACAGCCCCACCCAGTCCAAGGCCCGCCTCCTAGCTGATTGACAGCCCTCAATTGAAGCCAAAGGCCCACCTCCTACCTGACTGACAACCCTCACTTTGAGCTAAAGCTCGCCCACAATTTAATTGACAGCCTTCATCTGGAACAAAAGCCAACCTACTGGGTGACTCTTCAGACTGACAGCCCCCCTCATGTAGCCTACAACAATGCAGAGGTCAGCTGTAGACCATCCTGCCAGGTGATTGACAGAGCACCCCTGAGCTCTGTGCTCACCTGCTCTGAACCCTCGAGTGGCACATTCAGGCCAGGTTCTTTCGTTGCATTCTGGTACTTGTAGTCAGAATTCATAAACGGATGAAGCGGTGGAGCAGATTTACAATAACTGGCGCATCCCTGCATATCAGCAGGTATACAGCAGGTATTGTGCGTCACCACTCCGCCACTATGGATGCGCAGCATTTACAATGCGGCGCACCATGGGGGAAAAACGGACCGATGCGTGACGTATCTGTGCCGTAAAGGCGGCGCATTGCTGGAGTTGCGCCGCAAGACCGACACAGCTCCAGCAAGGTTCTGGGGTGCCCTATCTCCACAATGCTGCATCAATCCTTACGTCTGCTTCAAGCAGGCGCAGGGTTTTAACGCAGCATGGGCTCAAAAGTGACTGAGTGAAATCTTGTAGATTTCGCTCAGCCACTTTTAAGAGGCGAGCCTGCGCCGGAACCCCCACCTGCGTAGGAACGCCTACTTCTTGCGCAGTGCTTTACAACGTGAAGCATCTCCCAGATGCGTCACATTGTAAATACCCCGCAGCATGGCGCTGGTTTTGCGCCACTGCTGCGTCACAAAAAAGTGACGCAACGGCGGCCTAATGGAGGCGCAAGGGGCTTGTAAATCTGCCACCAAGGTTTTAAAGTCAAGCAAATAATATCTAAGTGCTGGAGCTGCTGATCTAGACCTAGGGATCCAGGCTCGAGTCTCGGCGTAGGCTCAACACATCCTGTGATTCTGGGCAAAACACCTAATCTCCCCGTGCTTACCAAAAATGAAAAATGTTGTCCTTCTGTAATGTAACTGGTGCTCATGTAGAGAGCGCTGCAAATATAAAAAAAAAAATGTGGCACTCCCAATGAATATTGGCCTTCACTAGGGCTGCGTAGGCATCTGCAGTTCACTATCATGTCATTCACACGCTCTCGGGGCCAATGCACATGAGCGCTATATGTAAAAGCTACGGGGCAGATTTACAAGCCACGTGCAACACTTTTGCGCTGCCGTTGCATCACTTTTGTGACGCAGTAGCGGCGTAAACAATGCGGCCAATTTACAATGTGACACATCTAGGGAGATGCGTCACGTTGTATAGCCCTGCGCCACATTATACCGGCGCCAGGTATAATGTATACAGGGAGGGCGTTCTTATGCAGGAAAGCCTCGTAAAAGTGATGCAGTGAAATCTACAAGATTTCACTGTGCCACTTTTAGGGGCCTCCTGCGTCAAAACCTTACGCCTGCTTGAAGCAGGCGTAAGGAGTGACGCAGTATAATAAGTATAGGCCTCCACATGCATCGCTGGAGTTGCATCGTGCTTGCGACACGACTCCAGCAATGCGTGACTTTTGGGCCAACAGATGCGTCAGAATTTCTGACACATCTGTCAATCCTTGGGCCATGGTGCAGAGTATTGTAAATACGGCGCATCCATGGTGGTGAAAGGGTATCGGAGCTGGTGCAGAAAAACTGACGCATCTCTACAGATGTGTCAGTTTCATGTAAATCTGCCCCTATATTTGCTAGGACTAGGCGAAACTGCTGTCATTCCGGGGTCATCTTGTGTAATTTTGCGTTGCGCTTGTTACTAGAAATTCCCCAAATTATGCTACTACGCCACATCTCATGATTATCGCCCATTGTGGCAAACATTTAGCGCAAGCACATCGGAGCAACTTAAGTCATCAAAATGGACGCCGCTGCTGTTTGTGGCACGTGCATTTTCTGCGATATATTTGTGCACAAAATGCGTCCTTGCATTTCAAGCTAAAATACAGCATCAAATGCCAATTTGCATTTTGCTTATTTACACATAATATTTCCAAAATCTTTTGTAATTATGCAAATTGTGCAATTTTTGCGCACCCCTAGTATTTGCCTCGTCCCCTTCACCTACGAAAGTCCTTCGCCCATATATACATTGTTAAATACACATCACTACATACTCCTCAAGCACACCATGTAACAACTACTAAGAAAATACGTTGATGTTTATATTCATTTTATCCTAATCTTCATTCATTACAGTCACTCTTTTAGGTAGAAGGTAAAAGGTAAGTCTGTTGTCATTTGTACCCTACATTTTGTCCTAGATTTTCTTTTCGCTTTATGGCAACATTATGGATTGAATCAATCAAATCCAAGTGGTTTTTGTAGAGCACACACCCTGATGTCATGCATTTGAATGTGCTCCCTCATGTGCTAATGAAAACAGGAGGGGCAGTGAAATAACATTTTCGCCCAGGATCACACAATTTAGTCAAGCAAAGAAGCTGGAATTGATCCCTGGTTTTCTTGTTTTACATTGTGCAAGCCAGCCACTAGACAGCTTTCTAATTTTCCTGTTTTACATCACAGATTAATAATTTGTCTTTCCTTCTTGGCACATGATATTATATTGGTGGCAGGCAAAGGCACATGAAGGGAAGGCCCATTTTGGGCTCCAATGTCCAAGAGCTAAACCAGAGCCAGGCATTTAGCCCAACCTATCAATGACTCGCCCACCTCTAGTGACCCATGTTTGCTGTCAGCCACTGACGTAGAGAATTTTGAAAGGTATATTTTTCAGTCATTTTGCTTTTACAGGAAGTTGCTACTTTAAACAACTTCAATCTGATAGAGACATCTATCTGCAGATTCCTTACCTTAGAATTATCCCCAGGCGTCAGTCTTGAAACAAAAATCTTATGTGAGCAGTACCCGTGCACACAAGCAGGTGGCGTCATTCGGCTCTGCGTGGCATAGTCCGTGACGGAAGTGTCATGCGCGGTGCCTATGTTAATGCTACCCCAGCACGCTGGCGTCCGTTTTTTTCTTTCTGCACCAGAAAGCACAGATCCGAAGAGAGCTACTCCTAGTTACTTTTTGACTAGCATTTCTTTTTACTTTTGTCACAGTCTTTTTAAGAGTTCAGGAATGTCCTCTGGGAAGGCCTGCTTCAAGACCTATGGTGCCTGTCACCACTCCATGTTGGTGACAGACCCGCACCTTGCTTGCTTCTGTTGCCTCGAGCACCACCACAACATGAAGACCTGCATTGACTGTTGTGCGATGAATCCAAAGGCCTTGAGGGAGCAGGACCTCAAGCTCTTGGCAGCTCGATGTGCGATGCCACAATGAGTTTGATTGCATCGAGAGCCAGGTCCTGGGATCAGCTGTGGAGCCCGAAATCCTAGACGCATTCAAGTCTTCAGGTCACTCAGGTAGGTCCCACTGCATGAAGAAGGGAAGGAGGTTGAAGAGGTCTTCGACTTCACCTCATCTGTCGACCTGGCTCCGGGGTTGAGCCCGCTCCTGGGTCAGCTGCACTCTTCTCAGAGTTTTGGGGATCTGGAGCGACCGCCACTCAAATCCATGAGTTTTATGAGGTCATATGCCGGATATTTGAGCTGCCTGTTCCCTTCGGTGTGTCATTAGGCCCCACGGGTTCAGGAGGTGCCCCTACTGTTTCCACGCTAGCAGCTCCAGCCCTGGCACCAGTTGGGCCCCACGGGTCCACGGATGGATCTGGACCGGTGCCGTCGTACCACCTCAACCTTCCCTGGTGGTGATCCTGATGTCAATTCTCCCGGAGCTGCCAAAACCCAATGATCCCTGACTCCGACATGGAGCCTGGGGGATGTCGTCTAACGCTGACTCTGGCACCGACTGGAGCCATGTCGGAGCCTGAGCCCTATTCCTATGGGGTAAGACTCAGGGAGTATTGGAAGAGGATGCTGGAGCCGAGGAATACCAACCCCTAGATCCACAAATGTACTGGCGTGAGGACTTAGTGGAGGCCAAGTGACCAGACACTTCTCCAGATACTGGCATGCTTTCTACCAATAGGTGGCTACGGAGGTGGGAACGTCCTTTGCAAGGGTGGTAAGGAGGGAGGTGAAGGTCCTGGAAGGTCTTGGACCTTAGCCCGCCCTCAGTGGCAGTCAAGACAAATGTCTTTACGTTGGTGCTTCAGCTGGGAGTGTCCCACTCAGAACCGCTTCTCTCATTTAATGAGGCCCTGACAGACATCCTGATTGAGAACTGGCACCTCCTGACCCGCAAGTCCAGGATATTCAGGCTATGATACTGATGTTTCAACCTCTATCATGGATTTCGGTGAGACGGACTCTGAGGCTGCTGGGACTCATGGCCTTGTGCATCCTGCTTGTGACACATACCATATGCCGGCTTTACAGTGGACCTGAAGTTCCAGTGTCAGGGGAATCTCACCGACATTCAGTGGCGGTTCCCCCTGCTGATAGAAGAGGGTTGCCTCACCTACTGTGAGTGCAGCAGCTGCAGCAATTTGATTCATCAACCCTCACTCACTGTCTTTTCTCGGGGGTTTCTACTGCTGATTGGCAGCAGGAATAACTGCACTAAATCCTAAAGTGCACATGTTAGATTAGGCGGCAGCTCCTTGGTGGAGGAGTGTGGCTCAATGATTAGAGCGGCAGAGCCTGATGCAGAGGTCTGGCCCGGGACCAGGGTTCAATTTCCAACACGGCAGGGTCGTGGACCAGGGTCAGCAGTCTCGATAATTCTCGCCTCGGCACCTACTCTAATCATGGGGTCCCACGCTGCAACTCTGGGCAATAGCTTGCTTAATCTCCTCCAACGGCCCCTACAACACTGGGATGCAGCTTCACCTTGGGGGTGCCCAGGAGGGGCATCTCACAGGGAGAGCCAGAAAGGGTTCCACAGCGCTATACAGCGCCGGGACGCCCCGGTGATGGGCAGCTGTGTGCTTTACAAGTATCTTACATTTACATTTACATGTGCACTTCAACCCCTACCTATGTTTATACTGAGTGAAAGAAGGCGGACTATAGGCACAGGCTCCTATTTTAAAAGGAGCGCTGTGTGAACCTGTCACTCTTATGCTGAGAGCAGCTCCATGATTGGTTACTTTCGTTGGCTCTTCACTTCAGGCTCTGTGCTTTTCTTCTGTGAACTAAGTGGCCTGCAGATTCCAAAAACTCCAACTGGATGAACCAACCTCATCAGTAAGTACTTTTGTTTGTTATCTATGTAAAGAAGTGCACAATTTCCTGCTTCGCAGAGAGGTGTGCACCACCTCGTGCTGCACGGGGTCATGGCTCTGTACTTCGTGATGAGCCGTGCCAGCAAAGGGGCCGGTGAGGCTGTGATGAGGCTGTTGAAGGTCTTTCCCACCACTGCACTTTCATTTTCTTTTTTTTTTTAATGTCTTTAGTGGCATTTCAAAAAATAGTGCAATATGAACATAGTAAAACCATTAGGAAACAGGTCATCACACTACTACATTCGTCATTCAAGTGGAGAAATTGCATAGCTATAGTCATAACGTAAGGCACATCTACTACCACAAGCAATCATGGGGACATAATTATATCACTTTCCTGTACAGCAGGATTGGCATTTAAATACTCCGTTAGATATTTCCAATAGTCTTTTGGTCTGGACCGAACTGGTAGCTCCTCTTCATACGTTCTCAATGTGTCTTGACAATGAGACATGTCTTTAATCCATTGCCCAACCGTTGGTGCCAATCTACTCTCCCAATTTATAGAAACTCTTCTCTTGGCAAGTAGCAGTGCTACCGCACAGAATTTTAGTTTTGTCGCCTTAACATTGTGCAAAAGTCCCAGCAAACATACACGTATACTGCAATCAATGACAGTGCCCACCATTTCTGTTAGTGGATTAGTCACCTTTTCCCAGTATTCCTGCACCCTCAAGCAGCTCCACGCTAAATGTATGATGTCAGCTAGATCAGCTCCACAACGTTTGCAGCGTGCATCTGGCCGCAGCCCATACCTACACAGTTTCATATGTGTATGATATGCTTGGTGGAGGTACTTGAAGTGAATAATCCTCAGATTACCATTAGGTGTCAGCAGTTCAATCAATATACAGGCATTGTGCCAATCTTTCCCTGTGAGTGGATTGTCTAATACGGAGCTCCATCTGTCCCTGGCCTTGTGAGTGTCGTAGTTTAGCTCATTCTGTGTGACTGTGTATAAGCGGGACACCAAATGTGTAGTGTTCTGGGAGGTCAATATGAGCTGCAGGGAGTCAAGCTGTACTGGTTCGTTTGGGTAACAAGGATAGAGTTTCTTAATGGCTTCCTGCAATCTATAGAAGGTGAAACGGAACAGTAGTGACTGATTCTGTATGAATGCTAAGTCCTGTGTCGTTCTAAATGTCCCGTTATGATACAGGACTCCCAGTGTATCCAATCCAACATGTCGCAACAGCCCTGCACCCACCTCCTCATTCGTAACCGACAGTGCAGGGTGAGAATGTAGCGGGAGAGCCGGAGCATAAAGCGGCAGCTTACATGTCATTTGTCGCAAGCGGCGCCACGCTTCATTGGTGGTATCTATCGTGTTAATGTCTTTTGTGTGTAACAGTGGTCTTTTATGACTAATTATTGCTGTTAGTGGTATTGGCGAGGCATCTCCCTCCTCCACCGCCGTGTGTGTCAAGTATGGGACGTTATAATACCAATATGCAGCATATTGCGCCTGGGCGCATAGACAGTACAGGAAGAAGTCACCCTTCGAGTACGGTAACGTCAAAGTTTTCAGTTCCACACGTGCTTGTTTGCCTGCCCATATCAACCTGAGCACCATTGAAGATATTCTTTTGAAAACTACCTTCGATGGGAGGATGGGAATATTGTTAAAAAGATAGAGGAGTTTGGGAAGTATTACCATTTTAACAATCGCTATACGGTCCGCTAGTGACAATGGGAGCTGTATCCAGTGGCTTACTTTATCTTCCAATGTAGCAATCACTCTCCCATAGTTCATTCTAATAACAAGTTCCGGATCTCTGTGGAACCAGACTCCGAGATATTTAATTGGATCTGTCTGCCATTCCAACGGGAATTCAGTGGCATGTGGAAGTGTGGTGTCAGTGAGTGGAATGATGGAGGATTTGTCCCAGTTTATTTGGAGTCCCGAGTGCCCGCCAAATTTAAGATATTCCCGCAATAATGATGACAAGTGTGTCTCAGGATCACGCACATACAAAAGCATGTCATCTGCGTACAATGAAATGAGTAGGGGTCTACTGGGAAATTGCAGCGCAGACAGATGGTGGAGCTGCCTGACTTTGCAGGCCAGCGGCTCTAGGGCAAGAGCAAATAGCAGAGGGGAGAGCGGACATCCCTGTCTAGTCCGACGTTCTATGTTGAAGGCATCAGATACATAACCATGTACTCTAATTCTAGCCCCTGAGTTCGTGTAGAGAAACTGAATCCATTTCGTGAATAGTGGGGCGAAACCCATTCTATTGAGTATCGTGATGAGATACGACCATTCGATGGAATCGAATGCCTTAGCGGCATCTAACATGACGGTTACCGATTTGGTACTTGGAATCAGGTAATGAGACAGTGCAAATAGGGTCCGGGTATTATGCGAGGTGGCTCTAGATGGTATGAAGCCTGATTGGTCTGGAAGGACCAAGTTGGTCATGAGAGGTTGCAGTCTCGTAGCGAGCAGTTTGGCTAAGATTTTAGAATCCACATTTAGCAATGATAATGGACGATATGATTCGCATAATTCAGGATCTTTTGCTGGTTTTAACAGTGCTATCACTACTGCTTCCCTTAACATTGGTGGGAGTATGTCCTTCTCAAATGCATCTCCATACATTGCTACTAGTCTGGGCGCTAATATGTCAGTGAATGCTTAATAAAATTCACATGTAAACCCGTCTGGGCCTGGGGCCTTCCCATTGGGCAACGTCTTGATTATATCAGAGACCTCCTCTACTGTTATTGAAAGTGATAGATAGGTGCGCTGTGTGTCTGAGAGCCACGCTATGGTCACATCTTCGAGATATTTAAAGATTTCGACAGGTGTCTTAGTAGGCTGGGATTTGTATAATTTACTATATGTGGCTACAAATCTACTAAGTATGCCCGGTGGGTCTGCACATATGTCTTCAGTTTCATCCCGAATTTGCAGTATAGCTTGGGGTTCTTTACCCTCACATATTCTGGAGGCGAGCACCCTGCCTGGTCTACCTCCCTCGCCAAATGCCCTAGCTTTGTGTCTTTTATGGATATATTTGATCTCATCCGCTGCATATGATTGATATTCTGTCATTATCTTGCGCAGTTAGGCCAATATAGTAGGATCTTGCGTCTGCTCATATTGAGTTTCTAACGTTTTTAGTTGTTTTTCGCATCTGTATAGTTGTGTACGAATATCTTTCAGGATCCCTGCTGTAGTGCTTATACAAATTCCACGTAGTGTGGCCTTAAAGGCTTCCCAAAGAAGGCAGGAGTCATCCGTGGAGGGTTCATTTGCATGGAAATAATCCTTAATCGCCTTTTGTATGGTCCCTTCACCCAGCCGCAAGCCCTAGTATCGGCGGACTGTCTCCTCCGCCATTCAGCACGCAGGAATATTGTGGTTCAGCTGCATAGTGCACCTTCACTACAAGCGTAATTCACAGTTTGCCGAGACGTGTTCCGTAATGGTTACCACCTAACTGTGACGCTTCCGTAACTAGCTCGGTGGCATTTTCGTTCGCAAAGTTCAATCGCGCAAAATGGCCGCTCACAATCTTCCTGATAGTTATTCTTGCTTTGTATCTGCCATAGGAGTCATGCAATGCAGGCTGTGGTCTGTACGTAGTATACAGCATGTCTAACATCGGAGGTACACTCTATCTTGCGGTGGTGTCTCAATTACAAATGCGCCTGTGATCTCAGTGCCATCTTGTCCCGTAGAACCGCGATCCGCAGACTAGAGGACCTGAGCGTGCAGCATACAGTCTGTCAGTTGCGCTATTGTGTGCTGAGTTGGCATATTGCATCTGATTATTGCGCAATTATTTTACGTGTTTCCAGTGTGGTAGCATCGTGGAGATTACTGTAGCGCCTCCCTCTCAGCGCATGTAGCTGCTCCCACTTGGCCCGATAGCATCAGCAAACACCGGGCACCGCCATTTTAGCTCCATCGCCGCCAATTCGCCTCCAACAGCCCGCCCGGGTCCGTATCACCCGTGATGTCCTTCTAGATCTAGGTCGCTCTCAGCCCACTCACCGCAGTTCTTTGTTTGCTGGTTTGAGCTGAGTATGCCATTTGCCGAGATCACCGGAGCTTTCAAGGGCTGCTTCTGGTGCATTCAGCAGCGCGGGTCCGCCATCTTGTCAATAAGCTTCCCCAGTCGCCGAGCTCTCCGATGTATTTCCACCATTTTGGAGCAGTGTAGTCACCCGCAGCTGTGCCCCGCAGTAGCTCTGTGCATTCCGATTCACATAATTTGCCGATTTAGCGCTGACTTTCAGCAGGACATAGATCTGCCCAGCGGAGCTGTCTGATTAGGAAGCCAATCCGCTTTGCACCCTCTAGCGCCCCCCCCCCCCCCCCCCCACTGCACTTTCATTTTCCATCCATGAAGCCTCTTTGTGCTTCATGGTCTCAGCTCCAAACCAGGAGCACAAAATATTCTCTTGTTGTTACAGCTGGACTGACCGATAAAAAAAGAACCACTCATTTCTCTGTAATCCGGTCGGCTGTAGCCTCTGGGCTAGAAAAAAAGAGACGGGCTGCTGCAATCTGAGCTGGGCTCTGAGCCAGGCTCTACCGTCATCTCCATGGCAGAAAAAGCAAGCTGGGCGAGTTACTGCTGGAGCAGGAGGAGCTAAGTAGGCTGAAGGGGCTGCCCCCAGTCAGCAGCACCACCTTCTGGGCAAGGCGGCGATCTACAATGGCAGGAATAGCATAGCGTAAAAAAAAAGTGCTTACCAACTAAATGAAGGAGACAGAATAACGCAGCAAGCACACAATCGAGTCTGGATGGGTAGGGCCTAAAGGAGACAGGGCGGTCACCAAAAAGCCTCACTTTTAATCGGAGGCCAGCGTTTACCATAAAGGATGACACACGCCAATAAAAAGCATGGGTGGAGCTTCCACTCCACTTCCGAAATCGTCTCAATAACAATAGATCTCGCAGAGCTATCAGCGCATGCGCTGTGATGCTAGGTGAGACCTAAAAAGCATGTGCTTGTCCTTGTTGCTGGCAGAATTACAGATGATGAACAGGGGCGGCTCTAGGCTCATGGCGGCCCTGGGCAGGGAGCGTAGGTGGGGTCCCCGGAAGAGGGGGTCCGGGTGGGGCGGAGCCCCTGGAGCTCAGGAAGGTGGCAGGGTGTTTGGTAGTGGAACAGAGCCGGAGGCCGCCAAATTCCTGCCACTGGGGCCGCCACGCAAATATGTATTATTATATTAAGGATATATATTGGCGTGGCGGCCCCTGGAGTTTGGCGGCCCTGTGCAGGTGCACAGCTTGCACATACCTAAGGCCGGCCCTGTGATGAAAGTCGCTACAGCTTTTTAGTTTACTGGTGGGATTATCAGCAGGGTGGGTGGCAGTTCTAACGTTTCTAAGTTCTCCCTTAAAAACAGTCACAGCTTCTTCTGGATCTCGTCCCCATGAAAACATCATTGTGTTTGGTTCTCAACATCTTTACTAACTTTGGGAAAAAAACTAGGTATCAACGTTCTTTAAAATGATGTCCCTGCCGCGCTTCCTATATGTCCTGCAGAATTACCTGGACTTGGTCCCGGCCAAATACTTCAAGGAAATAGAGAGCATTCAGAGAGAACTGCTGTGGGGCGGTAGATCCCGCATTGCTTTACACAAACTGACGGGGGTATAGGGCTACCAGATATTAGAAAGTACTATTGGGCTGCCCACTTGGCAGCGGTGAACCACTGTACCTACGGCCTTGGAGATGACCCAGGGTACAGACTGGATAGATGGATACTCCCCAGTGGGAACTTTAACAGAGCGCTAAACTCCAAACCTTGCAGATACTTCCTTACGGGACCGACAAAAAACATTCAGTCCAAGTCTGGCACACTGTGAACCTTAGCCTAGGGTGGGACCGAACACTCACATTAGCCACCCTGTTATGAGACTCGGAACAACTGGGTACCCTGAGAGGGTCAAAGGGGTTCGACAAATGGGACCTTATAGGGATATCACAGATTGGCGACTTATGGGAATCAGGCAAAGTGGTAGAGTTTGCTGCACTCCGGTGCACACACCAACTGGCAGACACTGAATATTTTGGATACTTGCAAGTCCGACACGCCCTCCAATCCAATCCGCCAAAGGGAACTTCTCCCCCAGAATCCTCCACCCTAGAGGGCAGATTGCTTGATGGTTACTTGCCAGATAAAATGTTCTCCCTTACCTACAAAAAACTTATCAACAATACTGCAGATCCTTTAGTAGCATTGTGGGAGAGATGGGAGAGGGATTTATTAGAACTGGAAGATGAGGAATAGCAGGAGGCATTAGCCTCTCCACGAGAAGTGGCAATCTTTATCTCATCCAGATTACGGCTTGTCCAGCTGAAAATTTTACATAGAGTCTGTCTCTTTGGACCCAGGTTGGCATGCATGGGCAGGGTGACAGACGACCAATGCAAGAGACAGTGTGGACTAGAGGGCCCTTTTATATACATTATATGGGAGTGTAGGTACATCCAGAAATATTGGAAGGGGGTGCATGACTGCATGTGCAAAGTACTGGAGATAGAGATTAGACCGGAAGCAAAGAGGTGCCTTTTGAAGGTGTGGGAGCCCACGGACCTCAGCAGGAAAGATAAGCTATGGGCAACCTTGGGCCAAATGGTAGTAAAAAGGAATATTTCACGACAATGGGGGCAGCATCACAGCTGAAGATTAAAGTCTGGAAGGCAGATATGGACTGGTGCATGGTCAGGGGAAAAACGGTCTACGTGGCACGAGGATGCCTATCTGGGACAAATGGAATGCTTATCATGGGTATATCTGTGAGCCACCTGTCCTTCTTTCCCAAGATCATCCAACAGCACTGGAACTAGAATAACTTGTTTTGTCTCAATGTAGAGGGGCTTTGTACAATGTTTCTGTCAGGTCCGCATAACTGTAATATTCATTTCAGTCTGAAGCTGTGATAAACCATTGGTTAATAAAAAAGAAATATAAAAAAAAACAGTCACAGTATCTATGACTTCTTAGTAACTTAGCATAAATACTCACTGTATATTGTAGAAAATTGCACCGTTATTCTCCAATGTTTAACCCTCCCCCCGAAACATGCCTGATAAATGTCGGGCTCGCTTTGTTCTCGCGTCAACATTCATTACCCTCATCACTTTCAAATTGCACCAGTCTCCACTGGAATGTATTCACAATAGTCTTCAGAGGCACCTCAACCTGGGAACAAACCTACCAACTCTGCCCCAACCACTGGCACCACCATCACCTCCACCACCACACAGTGAGCCACCTACAACACAAGTCACACCTGAAAACACCACCAACATTGTAGGCAGAGTAGTGGGATAAACATCCCAAGAACATTTGTTTAAATATTCACTACTCGTTCCTTAACTCATTGATAACTATTGTTAATTTCAATATACTATATACTTTTTTAAAAAAGTGTGCAACTTTCTGTTATCAATTTTGAGTTTGAACTTAGTACATGGGAAAGTATTATTTCTTTTCTGTTCTTTGTTGACTTTCTAAGTGTTATATATTTCAAAGTTTGTTGATTATCTAAAAAAACGAACACTCTATAACTAAAACTTTCATTTTCATGACATAGAATGGATTGATATAAAGGTTTTTTAAAGAATAACCAAGTGAGCAATTGTTAAAAAATGTTCAGTTTTTTTAAATTAAATAAAGAAATAACATTTATTAGAAAAATATTTTAACAAAAATGTAAACCGTCCTTGCGATTGGGCAACAGAAAATAATACATAGTGTTCTTGTAGAGGGGAAATCCAAACTTAGGGGCCGATTAGGTTTGCGGTGAATCCGCATCCTCAGGGCCGGCGGAAGCCACCGCCGGCCCGGATGATGCGGATTCACTGCTGCGGTGATAGAAAAGACCCCCGCCAGATTAGGATGGCAGGGGGGTCGGGAAGACTGTCCGCAGCTTTTCCGCTGCGGTCCCGTGGCGGAAAAGCTCTAATATGGTGGCGGTGTCTATCAGACACCGCCAGCCATATTAGGATGTAGGGGGAAATATGCTTTTCCACGGCAGCTTTTCCGCCGTGGAAAAGCATGTGGTCTTTTCAGTTTGGGGGCTCTTTGCGGACCCCCAGGGTGTCAGGGGGTGGGCGGTGCACATGGGGGGTACCTATGGTACCCTCCTGCATTTACATGAACAAAGCGGCAGGCACCGTGAGGTGCCTGCCGCTTTGTGCATGTAAATGCAATACATGCATTTTTACCCTTGCGGCAGGTGCTGCTTCAAGCAGCACCCGCCGCAAGGTTAAAGATATGGGATGTGACCGCCAGGGTGGCGGTCACATCCTAATTTGCATGGAGGGACCGCTGCTGCCCCTGCGGATGGTCCCTCTACCTCGGGGTGGAGGACGGACGCAGGTCCGTCCGCCATCCTAATGACCCCCCCTAGAGAGGGGTGGGCAAATAATAAAACATGTCAGTAAATGTCAGGGAGCAAGTCTAAATACCAAGTGGCGTGAATTAAAAAAAAGAATAGCTAAAAACAAATACAAATCAATTACTCCCTTAATTAAATTCTAAACTCCTAAAAAAATATAAAGTCATCAAATAAAGTCCAATGTCAGAACCAAGCTCATGGTTTGGCTGCAGAAGTTCCTGCCCATCGCCTGCTTCGCTTTCCATCACAACAATTTTGAAGTTCTTCTCAGTCGCGGATGTTGAATGGCTGCTGTTGCAGGACTAGCCACCCATGGGAAGCTCAAAACAAAACACGAGGTAGTGGATGAACTAGGTAACAGTGACAAACTGGTAGATGAAACAACAGGAGATGGGGTGGATTGGGGAGGCAAAGAGACCTTGGGACATATTATCAAGGGGGTTTATCTCCTCTTTTTTGGCTTTAAAAGCCAAGAAAGCGGAGATAAAATTATCTCCCTATTACCTTAGCGACAGCTAGTAGGAGATAGCGACCATCTTGGGCCCCACTTTGCATGTCAGTGATATTTATCACTAATGACATGCAAAGTGGGCGTGCCAAGATGTTAGAGACTGAAAACAGTCGCTAACATCGCTATCTCCTATTACCAACTTTTGCAGATATTCGCGCTAAGCGCGAATATCTCCAAAAGCTAACACCTGCCCTGAGCAGTTCTTAGCCATGTTACCCAATGGGAGGTGGATAACATGGCTAAGAGCATTAGCTCGGTAATGCATGAATATCGCTGACTTTTCAGCGATATTCATGCATTGCGGCGATTTTTATCGCATTTGCGATAAACCTTGGTAATACCAAGGTTTATTTGCGGTAAAAATCGCCGCAGCTCAGCGGTAAATTTTTGTCTCTAACCAAGCAATGGCGATAATTATCGCTATTGCTTGGTAATATGCCCCCTTAAGCCTGCTGTCAAGGAGGGCCCTGAAGCCACTTACACTTCAGAGGTGTTCAGTTACTGACTCTCAGGGTATCTGGACCTCACCTACTAAGTCCTAAATATCCAGAGGAACCAATCCCTGAACCTCTTTGATTGTCCTCAGGGCCTCATTGAGAGCAGGAAATGATATAATCCTTGGAAGAGAGTGGGGATTACATGAGAGCTGAGGGGTGTGAGGGGCAAAAGTATCCTGGTCGGCTGTTCTTGCTCTGGGTGGGCACTTGGAGGAGGGGAGGAAGGCTGTTCAGGGGGTGCAGCTGGAGCCCCCGATGGTATGTGGGTGGGTGCAGCCCGGGTGACTGTGGGGCCTGCTCTTCTGACACCAATGGCAGATCTTCCTCAAGGTAAGAAGGATCCACCATTTCTGCCTCCTCCAAGCTGGTGTTCACATCCACCACAACCCTCTTGACTGGGTAGCCTCTGCCCAATCTCTTTGTGTTAAGAAGTGTGTTTGTTTCCAGGTGTCTCCACTCCCCAGCTGGTGTTGGCTTCCTGCTCCTAGCTTCTGCTGGATAAATGTTGTGCCCCCTCACACCTCTTGCAGTCGAGGATGTTCTTCTCGGCCATTGGAATTCCTGTGATGGCGCTCACCAGGCTCTGGTCACCGAAAAAGAATGAAAAAATATAAACAAAAGTTTTTTATTGTTTCATTTATAGTTTTAGATAACATTACAATCTACAACGAACCATGGCTCATGATGTAAGCATATCACAAGGTACCCTGTGTACTTTGGACAAGATTTTCTTGAAAAGCAGTAGATGTTCAGCTCAAATTGTAATGCCAGTTATGTGCAATTTCAATATACAAAACCATTTGGCAGCATTTGCGCTGTTTCAATGTCACACACCAAAGGTTCTTAAACTTCTGAGTTCTGAGGACCACCACTTAATCCTTACTGGAGCCTGGGGACCCCACTGAATTGTTTTTTGGAATCCGGGGACCCCCAATGAATCATTACTGGAATCTGGGGACCACGGGCTAAGCATCTTCGATTATCTGAACGGTAAAGAGTATACAAAAATACAGAAACAAGCATTCTAATAAATACACAAATGATGAAATAGAGTATTTAATTCACAAACAAATATATAAAACAAAATGTTCATTGGTTTACAAAGGTTGGAGCAGTTTTAACTTGAGGCCACTCATCAGCAATACTATATTCTGTTTGATGCACTGCTTCCAAAAATCAATCTGAGGATATTAACTTCATTTTGTCCTTCGATATCAAACTCCTTACACATTAACAGAACATTTCAAAATGTTCAATTGTGCATTTCCTCTTTATTTGTATACACTTTATTAATCTGTTTATATTATTACATTTTCTAAGCAGTCGCAGAAACCCCTGAGTAGGATTCGCAGACCCCCAGGGATCCCTGGGCCACAGATTAAAAACAACTGACCAAAACATTCTATGATGAGAAAGATTTTTTTTTCCGGAGTTTCATTTAGCACGAACTTGACCCAAAGGTATCAGAGCGATTTACATGAGCACTAGTTGCGTTTACACAAGGACACATTTATTTTTAGGTCTTGCCTAGGCAGCGCACATGCGCTGCACTAGGAGGGCCTTTAGCCATCGGTCTGGTCATTTTGAAGCACACTCGTGCTTGTGGCGGCATCCACCTTGCGGGAGCGAGCAGGGGCACACGTGCTAATTGGCCGCTGCTTGCTCCCGCAAGGCGGATGCTGCCACAAGCATGAGTGTGCTTCAAAACAGTCATTAAGCAGAGCGTGGGCAGTTTCACTTAATGACTGTGTGCTTGGCAATCTAACATGCTTGGTTCTCGTATCACGGTTCTGTGTGACATGACTGCAGCAATTTTATTTTAGCAGACGTACCTATTAACATTCAGGGTATGCCCCTCTTTCGCGGAATCGCACAGTAACTTAGTATAGCGCCTGGTTATTACTCATTTTGGGAATTAATTGATGAAAACATGGCATCTCTTCTGTCTGTTAAACAAATAAGTAACACAGGGATTCTTGATTTTTCTTTGTCATTTCTATCTTCCATTGTTCTTACTTGTCATTCGTTGTTCCATTACTATACTCTTTTACAATATCCATCATTGCCCTGTCGCGCTATATTCCCTCATCATCAACAATGGCAGCCCCACATCGTCTGCATTCTTGGTGATTTAATGCCTCATCCTTCGAACGCAGAAGACCCAGACCTGTCACACTGTCGACATTTTTCCTAGGCCCTCGCACTGGCTATTGGCAGGCCTGTTGAACCTTGCTGTGGTCGCGGAATGGATACTCACCAGCTCTCTCTTCTTCCAGCATCCACGTCCCCTGCTATTTCACTCATGACAGGACTTCCTGTCGCAGCAGTTATGTCATCCCAGTGGGACTGACATCTGCTTTCCTGCTAACTATAACAATTTGCTCAGCGCACAGAGCGCTCGCCCGTTTGTCACTTTGCCTGCCCTTCTCGCAGCTGGAGGTTCTGGCTCGCACAGACTAGTTATACATGTCTCAGTTGTAGCCAGAAGGACCCCACACACTCCATATGTTTTATTAATTGTAGACATTATTAATGTGGCACGGGAAAGGGGTAGGCATTCTACAAAAGTAAAATATGGAAACATCCAAACATAAAATAATATGGCATAAGTAAAGTATATCAAAAGCATTGTCCTCTTCCTTTTATCAAAGCAAAACAATTGTCCCTACTTTATTTTGTTCTTACAATAGGCACTCCAAGGGACAGTGACACACCGCTGCTTCACCATGACTGCAGGACTGAAGCAATAGCGACAGCACTTATTTCTTTCAGCCAACTGCCGAACAATGCATAGCACACTCCACCATCGATTTTGTATAATTACACTGAACAATGGAAGTGCTCTCAGAGCAGCACACATTTCTTTTTATTATATTTTTTTTTAGATCTGAGATTTGACAGTGAAGCTTAGCTTCCTTGTCTTCATTTGCCAGATGCAATGGTGAACTCTTCCAGTAGCACAGTGTCGCCAATTCCCTTGCTAAGCACCAGGCAAACTGTGCCTTACAGTAAAAACTGCAAGAAGGAACAAGCCTTGGCATAGCTAATAGGCTCGCTTTTGGGACCTTATAAGTATTTAGTTATGCAGCACAATATCCTTGGTGCAACAACACCAAATGTTGCATGGCTAAACACGTATAAGGTCACAAAAGCGAGACCTGTTGGCTATGCCAGTGCTCGTTTTATTAGGCACAGGGAGATTACACGATTTGCCCAGAATCACAGGATGTTGAGTGTCCTTGCCGAGACTCCAACCTGGTTCCCCATATTTGAGCTCCATCTCTCTAGCTTTTAAGCCATAATCTCTCCTTACCTCAGTTTGTCCACCCTTCTTTGCATCATTACATCCCCATGCATGGTGGAGAAGTGTGGCTCAATGGTTAGAGCGGCAGACCCTGATGCAGAGGTCTAGCCTGGGACCAGGGTTCAATTCCTGCTTCGGCAGGTCTTGAGCTCAATTTCCCCGGACCTGATAATTCTCGCCTCGGTGCCTCTTCTAATCATGGGTCCCACTCTGCAACTCTGGGCAATAGCTTGCTTAATCTCCACAACGGCCCCAACAACGCTAGGATGCCTGGCTTCACCTTGGGGTGCCCAGGAGTGGGCACTTCACAGGGAAAAGCCAGGAAGGGTTCCACAGCGGTATGCGTACAAGTGCCTGAGAAACCCCTTCGGGGGTCGATTCGGTGAGCTATACAAATACTACTATGTTTACATTACATGGTCTACTTTTTTTCTGAGAGCCCGTGCTCTATAGTTGTCGCCAGTCATCTCACGGTGAGTATACTTGCCACTGTAAAAGATAGTTCTTAAGTCGGGCCCAAATTTCCCCTGGGGGTGATGAAGGATGCAGACGGTCTGCACATAGTTCAAGTTACTAATTACAGAAGGTTAACGCATATAACCATTGCTTGAATTTAACTCAAAGTTTCCTTTCCCCAGTAGCAGACAATCAAGCGTTTGGCCGAGAGCAGTGCTAGCATGGGAGATTTCTTTTGGGCGGTGGGAATCTTCTCTGTCCATTCCTGTAGGATTTTCCTGGAGTCTAATGGGATGTCACATTCTACCATACGTTTCAGCGTGTCTAATACTTATGTCCAATGGGCCAAGACTCTATCACAAGACCATGACAGGTGGGAAAAGCTTGCCTCTAAACTCAAGTACCATAGGCATTGTGAGTCATCTTGGTGGCCAAAGCAGCATAGGGCCTTAGGGGTGCAGAGCGCACGGTGGAGGTATTTGAAATGGCTGATACACAGCCTGCTGCTTGAGGATATCGGGCCTGTTTGAGCACAGTAGAATCATGGGCGTCCGCAGACTTTTTTCCAGGGGGGGCAACATGTTAACGTCATCACCATCCTCCGACATGATGTGTGCCAGGTGGGCACAAGAAACACTGGGGCGCAGAACTGGGATAGACTCAATTAAATGACAGGAATCCAGGACATGTGACTGACCCTGCCACAGGCCAACAAACACCGCCTGTAGGGAAAATGCTAACATTTCTGACAAGTTGCTTTATCTCTGTCTGCTAGGTGTGCAGACTTCCGGGTCCTCGATCCAACACCAATCAAGGCTGTCTTCAGCACTGAATACTTTAAAACAGCCTATGATTAAAGCACCAGATTAAATATACTGTATGCACAGTGTATGTTAGGGATTACTTGTAGCACACATATTTACCAATATTGGCTTCTTGGAACTAGAATTCATGAGAAATGTTATCCAAACTTAAAGCACAACGTCAAAGTCAGTAATAAATAATGCAGCACTCACACACGCTAGTGATTCGCCAAGGGGTGCTCCCTTTACTAGAATTCCCCGGGCATTGCACAATTTTACACACATTCAAATAATTTATACAAAATAAAATGTATAGGTCCAAATGTTAGCTATATTTGTGAAAAGAAACCTAGAGTCTCTCTACGTGTAGTCAATGTCAAACTGACAACGTGCCCACGTTTAGGGATACAATAATGGCCAGCTACTTATGCGGAAGCCCTGCACCGTAAATGTGTGGCACATGCGGAGCCCGCAGCGGCGGGACATCACAGGTACAGGGATGCTGAGTCTTACACTGTGGTCGAAGTTCGGGGAAAAAAGTGGGGGAACAGTGGGCGGAGAATCAGAGGGCGGGAATAACCAGAGGATTGGATCTGTGGGTGGAGCCAGAGGTGTGGCCAGAATGTGCAGACATCCCAATTTTTAGTATTTGTTTGGCATTTCACTGCCCAGTTTAATCAACCAATGAATACACATGATTATTTAAGGTTATAATGAGTTATTGACATTAAAATATATTCACAAAGTGGGATATGCTTCTAATCACAGAATGTACCAAATACGATAAAATGTGGAAACACAAGCCATTTGTCTCCGAGCCATGGAGTTTCTGTCATCAGCACTACTCCCTTTTTCCACAACAGCAGTTCAAAATGAATGGCAAAATATCCTAGTTTGCAAATGTTTTCTCTAAAATGATGGCCCTGCCATAGTTGCCTCATAATGCAAGATCTGCTGCATGATCTGACCATTTAAACTAATAAATTGTTTGTAGCTCAAACATATAAAAAGTTAATAAAAAATGTGACTTGTGTTGCTGCGGAGTGGATGGCCTATTGAAAAGGTTGACTGGTCACCTTTCTCACTGCTGCGTTTGTATGTTACACTGGTACTAATAAGGCAAAATCTTTCCAGAGACTGTTAGCATGTGTACACGTCAAAATAATAAAATATCTGAAAATATACAGCCTTATTTTTAATGCATAATTTAGTCAACACTACGGCATCATTTAGTCATCCTTTGCTGCATAATTAATTCCAGTGGCCCCACAGCAGGCAGCACATGTTAAAAGCGATTGTAAATGAAGCAGGGAGACTGTGAAGTTTGTGAACTTAGTTTGGTGTGCATGCAAATCCTGCATTGTCAATCCCTGGTGAGTTCCAGCTACTACTGCTGAAACAAGGCCAATGGAGGTACCTATGGGTGAGGCAGACTGGCCTCAAGGGCAGGGCCAGACATAGCACTGGTGGTGTCCTGTGCATTAATGTTTATTAGTGCCCCCCAATGACCACCTCTGCCATGGATTCCCTCGCTACCACCCTTTAACTGTGCCCCCCAAGTCTCCACAACCACTCTCTCTCAGATGCATTTAATTTGATTTACAGCGCCACTCATACCATTGTAGGGTGTCAGAGCACTTTACATCACACACATTACACAGAGACAATCAATATGAGTGTAAATCAGTGTATAGAAAATGTTACATAAGACTAAGGAATACAAGGTGTAGGAGTCACATGACAACCATACTAGTAGCCCATCCAGTTTTATAGTGATTGGTCTGGAGAAACACAATACCCGGAATGTAAAACATAATACCATGGTTGGGGGTTCTCCTTAATATTCAGAATTGATTTCTGTCCAAAAGAACACTACCAAAGACTGGGGAGGGACGGGACACATAACGCTCTCATTTACACCTTGCAGTTTGTATGCAGCTCTTAGATGACAGTTAATAGCTCACTGTTCTAAGTTAGGATTTTAACTTATAAACTACAAGTAACAAAAGGATCTCTCTGACAAAAGCAGTACCCACTGACCTATTTACATTATGTGCACTTTGTGATCTGCATTGAACATGTTCTTTGCAGCCGGGACATTAACCCTCTGAGCTACGTTCCCATGAGTCAAAACTTCCACTAGACAAAATTCTGATCTCTCTCTAGGAAGAACATTAATCACCAGAGTCATCATGACATTTTTATTGTTGCAGAAAATTGCTGGAGGCCAGGAAGGAGGCAGCAAGCGTTTTTAAAACCATAATATACTTGCAAACAGGATGCCACCACCTAAAGTCAGCACCCGGTGCGGTCACACTGGTTGCACCGCCCTAGAGCTGGCCCTTCTCAAGGGTTCTGTGACATCAGTGACAGAGTCACTATTGTTCTAGGGTGTGCTGCTTCAAAGTTCTGCTCGCAAGACTGGAGGTGAACTTCAGTATGGATAGTGGTGGACAAGACTTGATGGTTAACCTACACTTGTCATGCTAGGGTCCACCTGCTGGTGCGAAGACACCAGGACTTCTAAGGTGTTGCGAAGCCTTCTAAGGTCTAGCATGTGATTGTGCTCTCGCAGGAGAGTGGTCTGGTGGACTGGTTATTAAGGCTGAACCTGGTTCCCAGTTCCAAATTCAGCAGCTCTGACCATAGTGCCACATCCTCTCCCCCACTGAACACCGTACTGCCCCACTGAGAAAAACTCCCACTGTCTTCAACTACAACCCAATTGTTGCCCGCTATAAACACCTGGATGCGGCTCAATTTAAATTACGCACTAGACAAGAGCAATATGCGGCCTACAAAAAAAAAGGTAACAACATCCTGGAAAAAGCAAACACTTATAGGGAATGCAACATTTAGCAAACCATGGGAAATGTAAGCAGGAACAACATGGTTACCTTAATGCTTTTACACTCACTATTCAGAAATCAGTGAGTGCTTTTGCCTGAAAAGTTAAGGACACGACTACAGCGCCCTGAATGGACCCATTTCAATGGCCATTGCTTATATCTTTACAAAACATAAGCAGTATAGTAAAAAGACCACATCCCTGGACGCAGAGCCGCAGCACACATTTTGTTTTCCAATCCACACATTGCAGTACCTCCAGGATTGGTGCACTAGATCCAAGTCCAGAGAAAACAAAGGCAAGAAAACAAAAATAGCGCTTCACTGGCAAACTCTGTTAAAGTGGCGCTAATGTGTTTCGGTGTGAAAAAAATCAGTTTGGGCAGTTTGCTACCACTCTGTCTTACTTTATTTAGTTATTTATCTATTTTTCATATTTTTTGCCTTTTATTCCCAATGCTGCACTTTGGCATTAAAATGTCAGAAAAATACGACATTTCCAGCAAAAGCGTCTTTTCTTTTTGGATCCATTTCACAGGGAAGCAAATAAAAGAAAGGAGAGTGAGAGTGAGAACCCAGTCTTGAAGTCACGGTTTTCATGGGCGTCTGCAGGGGGGGCAAGGAGGGGTGCTCGGGGGGGGGCAAGCGCCCCTCCTTGCCCCCCCCCCTGCGGACGCCCATGAGTAGAATTTCTAAATGTTCAGGACATTTTCAACCCCATGTCATCTTCCCACCCAGTCCTAGCTAACTGGTCCTTTTGGGGAGGTCCACTTGTGTTGTATGGTACAGAATAGATATCAAGGGGCCCATTACGATGTCGGGTGGATCGCCACCGCCATGGGGGGAGTGGCGATCCGCCTGACATCCATGCCGGCCTGCCACCCATTTCCCCGACCATATTACTATGGTGGGGGGGACCGCGGCAGACGGAAACACCATCTGCCGCATTTCCGCCCCGGTCGCCTTGCGGCCGGGGGCGGAAAAGGGTTTATATGGTGGCGGTATCTACCTGACACCGCCAGCCATATTAGGATAGGCTTAAAACAATGCCTTTCCGTGGCGGCAGGCATGCGGTCTTCACTTCGGCGGCCCCCTGCGGGCCCCCAGAGTGAAGGACAGGTGGGGGGTGCACACGGGGGGCCCCCTGCCGCTTTGTTACTGCAAATGCATTTGTGCATTTTTAGCATTGTGGCGGGCGGTGCTGAGAGCACCGCCCGCCACAATGCTAAAAATGCAGGATGCGCCCACCATAGTGGCGGGCGCATCCTAATAGCCCCCACGGGACCCCCGCCCTTATGATGGGTGGTCCCAATGACCGATAGGATGGTGGGCGGACTAAGTCCGCCTGCCATCCTAATGGACCCCCAAGTGTTTTGTAGTGGGTATGTTAAGTAATCTGTCTAGTGCTGGGAGAGATTTTAGTTCTGATGGGTATGTGGGATCTGCAAGCTGGCTTGTCCCAGGAAGGTGGTAGTAGAGGAACATGCTATTGGGCATGAGCTGGATGGTCCTCCATACTTTGCGTACAATAGGAAAGTGTCATCTTTCTAGACATCACCCCGTATAAGCCCCAATCTGCGTAACTGAGACCGTGCCTTAAGTTCTGTTATGTGGTCACAATAGGCCCAGTCGAGAACACCACCATTTTACATGTTCACGTTTTAAAGTTGACATCTTTCTTGAACATTGGCATTTGACAAACATTTGTTTGCATGCCTGTATAGAATAATATTCTCTGAAACGTCTTTGCTTACATGTACATTTCTTCATAGGCATTTTATCACAAGTCTCGAACATTCTGCAGAAGGGCTAAGTTCACAGTGCTAAATGTAGTCATTGATTCTTGTCTGCTTGGCAACAGAACTATCAGGGTAGAATGAACAATAGTGACATGACTGGGGCTTCGGCATGGTATCATTGGTGAAGTTTGTTACATAAATGGCATCACTCCTTTGTTAAGGCAGAGGAGCATTTCTCTGACACTGTCTAGGTTACCCCATGATGGATTTCCAACCCAGCTGATTCCTGTTTACCTTCTGAGAAAGATGGTGCCCAGCTCTAGACCAAGACTGGCTCCCAGATGAAACATACCCACAGATATCTGGGAGTTATATCCCCTACAGGGATTCTGGCAGATTCACCCACCCTAGGCACACCAGGACGGTGCACAGTCTAAATATCGAATCCTAAATATCAACCTACAGAAATATTGAGTTGGTAATATCGAAGGTATAGAATATCGAAGTCAAGAATATCGTTGGACAGAATATCAACCCTAAGATAAGTAATATCAATTTTTTTATATCGATGTAAGTAATATCAAAGTTATTAATATCAATATTTATATTATTGTTATGTATTTTATTATGTATTTTAATATGTGTTTGTTATACATTTTTTGTAAAGTATTCTACTGGTTTTTAAATTATATGTATACTATTTTTATATGTTAATAATGTTTTTTTAAGTCAAATTTGTGTTTTAGTACCGGAGTGGTTGTGGGTTTATAGGGGAATAGGGTGGGAAGTAATCTAATTATACTAAATTAATAATTATTTTTTAGGAATTATAAATTAATTTTAATTAATGTTTGCGTTTAAGTTCTGTAGCGGGTTGTGGGTTTATAGGGGAATTGGGTGCGAAGTAATTTAATTGTAATTAATGATTTATTTTTATTTATTGGTAGTGATAATTATTATTTTTTTTAATTATTAATTGGTAATACATTTTTTAATTGGTAATACATTTTTTTGAATTGCTAATTAATTTTTATGATTGGCAAAAAAAAATGTTATTGGTAATTTTTTTATTGGAAATTAATTTGTATTAATTGAATAATTGATAATTATGTTAAGTTTATTATTTTCATTATTGGATTGTATTGTGCATTTATAGGGGAATAGTGTTGGAAGTAATTTAAATCTAATTAACCCCTTCGATGCTCATGACGGAATGGTTCCGTCATGAGGCACAGTGGAGCTGTGCTGATGACGGAACCGTTCCGTCATGACCACACCCATTATCATTGTCCCTCAGCACAGGAGGGAAATATCTCTAGCAGTGATGGGGTTAAGTAATTATTACATTTATTGTTGGGTGTTGATCATTTATTAGACATTAATTATTCATTGGAAAAAATGTTATATTATAATTTTTGGGTTATGAAAATTAATTTATTGTTGATTAATCATTAATTGGTAAAGACATTTTAGTATATATTATTTATTGATATTTTTTATTAGTATTTTAAAAAGTAATTATTAATTGGTAATTAATGTTTAATAAATACTATTTTTTGGTATACAAAACCATTTGATAGTTCAATATTTTTTAATTGTTGATCAATTTTTAATGATTAATATGTTTTTGTTATGAAAAATATTTTATTAATCAATATTTATTATTTGGTAATTATTATTTATTAATTAACATTTATTGGTATTTATTATTAATTTATTGCTAATTAATTATTCAATGGCAATTATGTTTTTAATAATTATTAATGGATATTTGTAAATAATTTTGAGTGATTTAAAAATTAAATTATTAATTATTTTAAGTACAAAAGTTAATTATAAGTATGTTATATTTAACTTCTAAGCTATGCAACACTTTCCCTACTGTTCCACTCTCTGGAGTTGGAATAGTAATTATTACCCCAACGCTATCCCACACTTTCCCTACTGTTGCACTCTCTGACCGCCTGGTCTCACGTCAGCGACGAGGACACCATCAAAACCATGAACTCCATCCACTCCGGATCCCCATCCGACCCCTGCCCACACCACATCTTCAACGAAGCCAGCACAACCATCGCACCCCACCTCCGGAAAACAATCAACTGCTCCTTCGAAACTACAACCTTCCCAGGAAGCTGGAAGCACGCCGAGATCAACGCCCTGCTGAAGAAGCCCAAGGCGGACCCCAAGGACCTCAAGAACATCCGGCCCATCTCCCTGCTCCCATTCCCGGCGAAAGTCACGGAGAAGATCGTCAACAGACAGCTGACCCACTACCTCGAAGACAACAACGTCCTGGACCCATCCCAATCAGGCTTCCGCAGCAACCACAGCACCGAGACCGCCCTCATCGCCGCCACCGACGACATCAGGATCCTGATGGACAAAGGAGAAACAGCCGCCCTCATCCTCCTGGACCTATCAGCTGCCTTCGACACGGTCTGCGACTGCACCCTATCAGCGCGCCTCCATGACGCCGGAATTCAAGAGAAGGCCCTGACCTGGGCCACATCCTTCCTCGCTGGCAGAACCCAGAGCCTCCGCCTCCCTCCCTTCCGCTCAAGAACCACAAGATCATCTGCGGCGTCCCACAGGGATCCTCCCTCAGCCCGATGCTGTTCAATATCTACATGGCTCCACTCGCCCACGTCGCACGGCAACACAGCCTCAACATCATCTCCTACGCCGATGACACCCAGCTGATCATATCCCTCACCGAAGACCCCAACACCGCCAAAGCCAACTTCCACAGAGGAATGAAGGCCGTCGTCGACTGGATGAAGGACAGCAGACTGAAGCTGAACTCAGACAAAACAGAGGTCCTCATCCTCGGACCCACCCCATCAGCCTGGGACAACTCGTGGTGGCCCACGTCACTAGGCACACCCCCGGAACCCACCGACCACGCACGCAACCTGGGCTTCATCCTCGACTCTCCCCTCTCAATGATCAAGCAAGTCAACACCGTCTCCGCGTCCTGCTTCAACACCCTCTGAATGCTCCGCAGGATCTTCAAGTGGATCCCCCCCGACACGAGAAAAACAGTCACCCAGGCCCTCATCACTAACAGACTCGATTACGGAAACGCCCTCTACTCAGGAACAACAGCCAAGCTCCTGAGATGGCTACAACAAATCCAGAACGCCTCGGCACGACTGATCCTCGACGTTCCCCGACGCAGCCACATCACACCCCACCTAAGAGGCCTGCACTGGCTACCAGTCAACAAGAGGATCACCTTCAAACTCCTCATCCACTCACACAAGGTGCTACACAACACCGGACCATCCTACCTCAAAAACCGACTCAGCTTCCACACCCCCACCCGCAACCTCCGCTCTGCCACCCTCGCCCTCACCCTTGCCACAGTTCCTCGTATCAGGAAAAACACCGCCGGCGGCAGATCCTTCTCCTACCTCGCCGCCAAGACCTGGAGCGATCTCCCCACCATCCTGCGACAGACCCAGGACCTGCTGGCCTTCAGAAGACGTCTCAAGACCTGGTCCTTTGATCAGTAGCAGCCACCCCCCCCCCCCTCCCCAGCGCCTTGAGACCCTCACGGGTATGTAGCGCGCTTTATAAATGCTTGATTGATTGATTGGAGTTGGAATAGTAATTTTTACCCCTACGCTATCCGACACTTTCCCTACTGTTGCACTCTCTGGAGTTGGAATAGTAATTTTTACCCCTTCGCTATCCGACACTTTCCCTACTGTTGCACTCTCTGGAGTTGCAATAGTAATTTTTACCCCTACGCTATCCAACACTTTCCCTACTGTTCCACTCTCTGGAGCTGCAATAATAATTTTTACCCATACGCTATCCAACACTTTTCCTACTGTTGCATTCTCTGGAGTTGGAATAGTAATTTTTACCCCTATGCTATCCAACACTTTCCCTACTGTACCACTCTCTGGAGTGGGAATAATAATTCCTACCCTACGCTATCCAACACTTTCCCTACTGTTCCACTCTCTGGAGTGGGAATAATAATTCTTACCCCTACGCTATCCCACACTTTCACTACTGTTGCACTCTCTGGAGTTGGAATAGTAATTTTTACCGCTACGCTATCCAACACTTTCCCCACTGTTTCATTCTCTGGAGTTGGAATAGTAATTTTTACCCCAACGCTATCCAACACTTTCACTACTGTTGCACTTTCTGGAGTGGGAATAGTAAGTTTAAGCCCTACGCTATCCAACATTTTCCTTACTGTATTTTTGTTTGGAGTTTGAATAGTAGTTTTATTTTTTTAGCTCTTTAATATATTTTTTGTCTTATTTCAGTTAATGTAGAATATAATTAATTTTAAAAATATTGAAAGTTAATTGGATTTTTTTAATGTATTAAACAATTATTTCGTTTTTATTTATGTTATTGTTTTATGTGTATAGATGGATTTGTAATTTATAATATTTTTTATAATTTATAAGTTTTTAAAATAAGTATTAAAACTGATTATTAAGTATATATTATATATTTTATGTATATGTTTAATTAATTTTTTATTATTATATATGTATTACTCATTAATTTTAAACTTTAATAAATATTTTTAACTATGTTTATTTTATTTATTATTATTATTTAGTTTATTTTACATATTGTTTTAAACAAAAAAAGATCTTTTTAATAACAATATTTTAAACATCGATATTTTATTTTCGATATTTTTGTAGTTGCCATGTTGTAGATAGGATGTCGATATTCTTGCCTTCGATATTCTTGTGTCGATATTTCTGTAGGTCGATTTTCTGTCCGTCGATATTCTGTCAGAGATTCCACCAGGACAGGGAGCGCTATGTAGGAGCATAGCTATAGCCATACTTATAAGCAAGCATATAATCTAGGTAACAGAAGAATGGTTGAATTGTTACTTTTCTGTACCAGTCTCATGATGCGGATTACTTTGTTTTGTTTCCTTCTATTGATGATTGCAGCAAACGCATTTTGCACAAGAATCCTATTGCTTCAATAAATATTTGAAATGCCAAATCAAGTATTTCTTGTGTCTCCCTTTGGGCATTATTAAGTAATCATATGAAAGGGTTCTAGATATGTTTTCACGATTTCCTTGGGGAGTCAGGGTTGTCATGTTCTGAGGTTGCACATGCCACCTGTTACCTTCCAAGTTCAGGGGTACAGATGGTGTAGTGTGAACTAACCAGGACTAAGGCCAACATATCCTGATAGTGTGCGTGGACTCAGTCTTGCGCAGTTTTGACATTTATGTTGGCCAATAAACGCAGTTTTACTGAGAAAGTATGAACCATATGACAGTTCATGCAATGATAGTAAGTGCAGGTGGTGATGCAATGGCAGGCCTATTATACCTATTTCAGCTCACCCTAACAGGCCTTCCCAGGCCTCGATTGTATAGGCTGCGGTAAAGGTTTAGTCCAGCTGCGCTGAGCCAATTAAGGATGTGAGTGTGATGGGGTCTACACTGTTTCTGATACCTGCACCAAGTAGGGGATCTAGCTGTGCCAGTAGTAGGCAAAGTGCACCTGGGCGCGCAAGTAGTATCATTCGGAATCAGGTGCCTCAAAGCCACCCAAATGGAAGTTAAGGCCCAGTGTATCCAGATGAACCTTGCTTGCTTACCCGCCCATACTAGGCGTATCAGCTGCATTTTGTATTCATGGAAAAATGTTTTGTTAAGCACCAGGGATATATTGATGAATAGGTGGAGGAGTCTGGGTAGAATAATCATATTTATGAGGCTGATGTGCCCCGCTAGGGACAAGGGGAAGGCTATCCATTGTGTGATACGTTCGCTTATATGGGAGACCGCAACCCCATAGTTCTCTCGGATTACCAACTGTGGATCTCGATTTATTTTAATGCCCAGATATTTGATGGTGTCACCATTGTAGTGGGTAGTCCAGCGTAAATTGTGGTGTCGCAGGAGTAAGGGAAAAATCCAGAGAGCATCCCAAATCAGACGCATCCTGGCATCACACAGTTAAGGCTACCGGTGGGGTTCCTGAGATAAAGTGTTATATCTTCTGCATACAATGATATTAGCACTTGGCGGTTGCGATATTGGCATGTGTGCTTGGTGTGATGTTCTCTGATCTTTGCTGCTAATGGTATAAGAAACAGGGCAAATAGGATGGGTGATAGAGGACAACCCTGATGGGACCTTCTGGCAATTAACTCGGTGGAGTGGTGCTATTATTAATTTAAATTTTAAGGAGAAAGGCCGATGTAGAGTAGCGTCACCAATCAACAAAGGAGCTGGGCATCCCCTCATGTGTGAGGATGGTAAAAAGAGAATTCCTTTCCAGTGAGTCAAACTCTTTGGTGACTTCTGGGAAGATAGCAATGGCATCTGAGTCAGAATCCAGGTAACTGAGTAGTGCAAATAAGGTGCGCAGATTGTGGGACATGGAGCGACCAGAATAATCAGGCCAGACCCAGGCCCTGATTGCGAGTTATGGTATTATTTATTGTACATTATAAATAACAATACTACGGGGTAAGTTATAACATGTCTTATAAGTTTGCGGGTAATAGCATAGGGTTTTTGGTGCATAACGCACCACAATCAGCATGGTACAGTAAGGACTGTACAATTTCACCTGTTAAGCCTTTCGATGCTAGTGACGGAACGGTTCCATCACGAGCGCCGGTTGGGCTGTGCTTATGACGGAACCGTTCCGTCACGACCACGCCCGTTATTTAGAACCTTCAGCACAGCGCGAAAATTTGCGCCGCGCTGAAGGTGTTAAATGTTAGCAGGTTAATTTAACAACACCCTAGGTATTTAACGCATCCAATAATGAATGGGAATGTTAAAAACAGCCAAACTCGTAATTCTGACCGGTGCGCAATCAGGGATTTACACATGGGTTGGGCTTTACAGGCCCACCCGAAATCAGGGCCCAAGTTCAGTAATAGCAGGGTGCGGTGATCTGCGATTAACTTGGCTAACATTTTGGCATTACAGTTAATCAATGAGAGCGTGTAGAACTCGCATTTGTGGGGAAGCTTGTCTGCCTTAATTAGTGTTATTATTAATGGCTCACTCATAGATAGAGGTAATATTTTCTTCTTATGGTTGTTTTCATATATATCAGAACATATATATATCACTTATAGAATTTGGCTGGGAAGGTGTCAAGCCCTGAACCGTACCCTCCTGAAGTCCAAATATTGCAGCTTAGATATCCTTAAGTTCAAATGGTTGCATTAAAAAAAATGTTCTGGGTTCTTCCATAGCCAAGCTATGGCAGTGTCTTCAAGGTAACTGCCCACCTCTGCTGAGAAGTAGGTGGATTATGAAGTGTTGAGGTCAGTGTACTATTTAGTAAATATGTTTAGTACCTGATCATTACCCTGGAAGTGACAGCCAGCTCTGTCCTTGATTTCCATAATGTCATTGGTGGCCTATGAACTCTTGAGCATTGCCGTCAATGATTTGCCTTCTCCGTAGAATGGAGACCACACATATTTGCCTTGCAATTTCAGCTCCCTGTCCTCTATGTCATTATATTCATGAAAGTGTGTCCCCTAGCCGCTCAAGTATCTGTGAAATCTCAGTCCTTGCTAGCCTTCCCTCTAATGTTTTAATGTCACATTCAGTCGATTAAAATGTTGTCTGGGTGACTTATGTACTCCATATTGCTTAGTAATACAGAGCCCTCTTATCATCACTTTAAAGGCGTCTCAAACAGTGCTCAAGCAGACCAATATGGCCAGATTATGCTTAAAGAACTCTAGAACTCCCTCCTGTATGACCCCTGTACCTCAAAACCTAAACCTACCCCTGAACCCTAAAAATACCCCTGTACCCCAAAACCCAAACCTAGCCCTGAACCCTAAAAATACCACTGTACCCCAAAACCCAAACCTACCCCTGAACCCTAATATACCCCTGTACCCCAAACCCAAACCTAGCTCTGAACCCTTAAAATACCCCTGTACCCCAAAACCCAAACCTACCCCTGAATCCTAAAAATACCCCTGTACCCCAAAACCCAAACCTAGCCCTGAAACCTAAAAATAACCCTGTACCCCAAAACCCAAACCTACCCCTGAACCCTAAAATACCCCTGTACCCCAAAACCCAAACCTAGCCCTGAACCCTAAAAATACCCCTGTACCCCAAAACCCAAACCTAGCCCTGAACCCTTAAAATACCCCTGTACCCCAAAACCCAAACCTACCCCTGAACCCTAAAAATACCCCTATACCTCAAAACCCTAACCTAGCCCTGAACCCTAAAAATACCCCTGTACCCCAAAACGCATACCTATCCCTAAACCCTAAAACTACCCCTGTACTCCATAACCCAAAACTATATCTGAACCCTTAAAATACCCAAACACCCCAAAACATATACCTCAGTACCCCAAAACATATACCCCTATACCCATACCTACCTTATCCAAACATTAAAAAAAACATGCTTTTACCATTCAGGCCTGCCTTTTGGAAATTCTTTTACTGTGGTTGGTCAATATTGCCCATCCGCCCCACCTTTGGTGCTTGGTTTCCGCCCACAGGGACGTCATCAATTGTTTCTTTTGGTTGGAACATATGTTGCATCCTCGCTTGCAGACACACACCCTCCCTCCCATTATTGCTGCCGTCCTTCCTGGTTTTTGCTGCACAACTTTATTTTTCTATGTATTGACTTTTGTGGCAATGGCGGCACACCACGCTTTAGCTTTCAACATCTACAGCTAAAGTGCGGCGTGCCGCCATTGCTACAAAAGTCAATAAATAAAAAAACAAAGGCAGGCGGATGCCGCATTTCTTTTCCATTTACTTACTGTTATAACAATCGTGGCACGCTGCGTTTTACTTTTAAACATATTAAACTAAAATGCAGCATGCTGCAATTGCTACAATGGTAAATAAATAGAAAAAAAATATGATTACACAACTTTTTTTCTATTTATTGACTTTTGTAGCAATGATGGCACACACGCTTTAGCTTTACACATCAAAATCTAAAGTGTGGCGTGCCGCCATTACTACAAAAGTCAATAAATAACAAAACAAAGGCAGGTGGACGTCACATTTCTTTTCCATTTGCAAAGCCAATAGTTATCCATTTAACTAATGTGAGACCTAGTGCATTGCAAATTCTTGTTACTATTGTAGGTCAATGGGAAAGGAAAGTACTTTAGAAAACTCGAAGCAGCTGTAGCTGAAGTAGAAGTGCTTTGTAATCCTACAGGGAGAAGAACAGGATGACCTGCTTGTCAGAAAGCCCTCCTCCTGTACTCCGAGCCCAACGGGAGGGTCATCTCTCACCGTTTCCCCCAATGACCCAAATACAACCAGAATGTGAAGGACGGTGGTAGAAATGTGGAAAGGAAAATGAGGGAAGAGAGAAAACAGACACCAGACCCCTCCACTCTAGCTCACCGCTGCTGCAGGGCACTCATGTCTACTAGCAAGGTGATACCTAAAGGCAGTGAAGACATCTCGGTAGCTTGCCGTGAAGTCCTGCTTCTAACTATGACCATGAGTGGATACACCTTACGTGTATCTCTGTTGGACCAAGTCTCCGCGCTGATGTGCCAGGTTTTAGTCATGCAGAAGTTGAATTTCTTTTATATATGTTCATTGGTACTTCAGTCCTGTTACTCAGATAACTACCTCAAGCTTTGGGACTATATACTCTCTAAGAAACATTAGTTTGGTACCTACTTGTCTCTTGTGCCTCGATCAAAGATATTAAATAAGTATCAATTTTTAGTGATCCATATCTTAGTACATTTTGGGATCCTTAAGGGAATTCTGCATACGTTACACATATAATACTTCCATAGATATTATATGTAACATTGATGCGTTCAGATAATTCTTACTGTTGTCATGCAGAAATGTTTACAGTCTTAGAAATGTTCAAAGTTAAGTGCTGTAAATAGATCACCTTTGTTTTAACGACATGGCTCGAATTTCAGAATAGTTCTCATTAGTACCAAATGTCTTCCGACAAACTCCAGGAAGCCATTATTTTCTTACAAAGGGAATCCAAACTCCATGTAGCAAGGTCCTGGGCGCAGCAACATTGAATCATGATTGCAGACAAGGACTCCACGAAACATGATTGTTGTTATACCTGATAATCCAAAATGGCAGCCCGAGTCTCCAAACAACATGAGCATGGACGTCGATTCTATGTCTGGACAGGAGGCTCCGGTTATGCTTTTTCTCATTTCTTTAATGAAATGCTCAGCAGCCAATATAAAACAAAAACTACATTTCCCATGAACACTAGGGAATAACCATAGAGTATGTAGTATAAAAGGGCACAACACTAGTCCTTCTTCCTCTTTCTTTGCTGCTCCGCAGCCAGTTAAGTGACTTTGTCTATATTTACATGCTTCTTTGCTGTTTATGTACTTAGTTATTAACTTTGAAGCTTACTTTGTATTTCGGCTTGGCGTTTCAGCGCGCTGTGTTTGCGCATTCTCGGAGCGCTCCGACTCCGGTTGCCGTTTTTGCCGTTTTTCGTCCCGTTTGGCGGCGTGTTGGATTGGGAGCGTGTGTTCGCCTCCCTGTGCCTGGGAGCTGGTGTGTTGCCCGGTTACTGTTGTGGAGCGGGAGTAGGGGTTCTCGGCTCGCGCAGAGAGCGCGAGCGCTCTTGAGCCGTGTTTACACGGGCGGCGGTGTCGCGCATGCGCATTGCCTTATTCCGGCTTCTGAGCTTCTTCAAAGCGCCGGTTGCGAGAAAGGTTGTTTCCTCAAACGCCCACGCCCACAGCATGTGTAATTTGGACCCCGTTCGACGCTGGAGTTCAGGAAAGGGCTTCAGTAGTTACTTTGTTGCATAGGCTCTGCCTAGAGTGTGTTTAGGTCTCGGCAGGCTTGTCTCCCTCCACGCTTTATTGTATTTAGAGTCAGGTTTGCCCTTGCTCTTTGGGCCTGCTGTGGGGTCTCACACTCCCCCTAAATTGTATCTTTGATACACCGATATTGTTATTGTCATCTTGTGGGCTCTGAATTGCTACTCTTGAGTATTATGGCGGATTATTATGACGCAAAAGATGACTATTACTATGGGGATGAGGATGATGATTCTCTGGAACAGAATTTGGTGGAGAAGCTGGATAAGGGTGTCCAGCAGTCTGTCAATAAGGCACTTGTTCGTGCCATTAACCCACTTAAGCGTAATTTAAATCAATATGCGCAGCAACAGGGTTGGTTGCCTACGTCCGAGAAGTCCTCCAAGTCTCCTGTCAATCCCCACAAGTCTGACTTCCAGAAATTGGCAAAAACTCTGGCGGCTGAGGCTTCGAAGTCTTCTGCGCCTCAGGACACCGACGTTTCTGATGATGGGCATACTTCCGCTTCTGAGCAAGACTCACCCCCGCCCAGAAAGCGTGTTCGCAAGGAGCATTTTGTTGACGCTCCTAAGCGTCCGTCAGTGTTGAACTTTGAGCCCGCGGATATCGTCCATCCTAATTCCTCCTCATGGTTGCCCTCGCCTGCTGTTGCAGCTTATGTACAGGCTCATTTTCGTCAGCCTTTTGATGCCTCCGTTAGAGCCAGACTCCGCTCTGAATGCCCGAGGCCTGATCTCGCGGATCATTTAGCGGATACCCCAGAAGTAGATCCCATGATGGTCACCTATTTGAAAAAATATGCTAAAGACCCAAAAAAGGGGCTTGACCGGTGTTGGAGGTCTTGCCAAGACAAATTACTTGATATGCTTGGTCCTCTGACCAAAATTCTGGATCTTGGCTTTCAAGCAAAGGAAGCCTCGGCTCTTGTGGACCCTGATGAGCTGATAGAATGGGCGCAGAGAGCTATCTGCCAATTAGGTAACGCAAATTGTGCTGTTTCCTCTGAGCGGCGCCGATCTATTCTGTTAAAGTTGGATCCGAAAATAGCAGAGCTTTCGAGCTCTGAGTCTGGTCCTGAAGCGCAAGGTCTTTTATTTGGACAACCTTTCTTGAAGGAACTTACCAAATTTGTCTCCACCTTCAGTGGCATTGACAAGGCACAGGCTTCCTTACGCCAGGCTATGCGTCCGGTTTTTGCCAAGGCCGGACGACATCGTGGACGCTCGTTCGGCCGTGGGTCAAACCAACAGTCCCAGCGAGGTAATTCCTCTCAGCGTGGTGGAGGACATGACTCCGGCTATTCCACCAGGGCGAACTTCTACCCCTCCCGCAAGGGGAAAGGACAATATGGAAAAGGCCGTTCTGGAGGACAGCAAGGTCATTACCAGGACTCCAACTCTGCAGGTGAGCCTGATTTTTTTTTTAAACCTTTATTCGCAACAAGTAGTGGAAGACAAGCATGAGATCATCAACAATGTACATACAAAGCATACAAAGAGTCAGGTGTAGTGCAGTGCAGCGGCATACAGAGAATGTCCAGGTTGCATATGCAGAAGGTGAAACACAGCGGGCAGAGATGGAGTCATGGCAACAGCAGTATTCTGTGGCGCAATACATCATTACTAAGCAAATAAACAGAGCAATAACATGAGTAACAAGCAAATATCGCTCAGGAGAGGAGTGCTGCGGCAGGGCAGCAGGTACGTATTCTCAGTGCAATAGTCCCCGACGTGAGGCCCCATAGGCAACACCACCAGAGAGAGGGCTGTAAATCCCCGCTCCCCCCGCCGGTGGCTACAGCATATTCCCCGTATGAAAAAAAGCAGCAGTGTAAATAGAGGAATCCACACATCGTGTAAACGGAACGAGTGGCAGAGAGGCTTGTAAGTCCAGCAAATGAAGCCCTATTAACCTACCCCAACCCGATCAGCACTGTCCGAGTCAGAATCCTGCACAGCCCTGGTAAGGAGGTACACCTGCAGCGGGCTCCAAAAGTCTCTGGGTCTACAGCGCATAGGCATCATCTCTGCGTAAACATTATATTGGTCCTGGCAATAAATGACATCCTTCAACCAGTCATCGAACTGCGGCATCCTGCCTCTCCCCCAGCAGCAGGCCACCCGCCTCTTAGCTAGAAGCAGAGTTACATCCACAAACCTACGATATAGCGCCGGCACCGCCTTGGTATAACCCAACAACAGGACCATAGGGTCAAGTGGTACTCCATTGTCGGTCATAATCTGAAGGGCATCATGGACCTGCACCCAGTACTCCGAAACCATCCTACACTCCCACGCCAACAGGTGAGCCTGATTCATGCTTGCGATGTGATTTTCGGGGGCAGAGTACAGTTTTTCCTCGAAAACTAGCGCATGATCTCCAACGATGCATGGGTGCTAGAAACCGTTCAAGGGTTCAAAATAGAGTTCTATCACCCTCTGCATCAGACCCGTCTTCCCCCTCCTTTAAGTTTTTCCCTTCCACATCAAGCTTGCCTTTCAGACGAAATCGAAGTTCTACTGCAAAAGGGAGCGATTCTTCCGACCGCCCGTCATCCGAAGGGTTTTGTCAGCTCAGTCTTTCTGGTCGAGAAGAAGGGAGGCGGGTCTCGCCTGGTTCTCAACCTGAAAGACTTCAACGGAGGGGTTGTGTACCGACACTTCAAGATGGAGGGCATCCATCTCTTGCAAGATCTCCTTCGCGAAGGAGACTGGATGGTCCGTCTGGACCTCAAGGACGCGTATCTGTCGATTCCGATCTTCAAGCCTCATCGTCGGTTCCACCTTTTTCAATGGAAGGGGGTTTGGTACGAATATCAGGTTCTCCCGTTCGGCCTTTCGTCGGCACGTGGTGCTTCACAAAGCTTCTGAGGCCGGTTGTGGAACATCTCCGCGCTCGAGGTATACGTCTGATTATTTATTTGGACGATATTCTCCTAATGGCAGATTGCCCACTCAAGCTTCTGACTCATCTGTAATGGTCCATCGATCTTTTGCAATCTCTCGGTTTCCTGATCAACGTTCCGAAATCGGTCTTGACTCCGACGCAATCAATAGATTTTCTGGGTTTCAAGATAGATTCAGTTGCTTGTCAGCTTCTCTTACCCGCTCAGAAAATTTGTTACATCCAGCGGGAGTTGACGTCTGTTATTTCTAGACAGACTGTGTCATTGAGATCGTTGGCACGTGTAGTAGGTCTGTTAGCGTCTTCCATTCAGGCGATCTTCCCGGGACCGCTGCATTACCGTGCAATGCAGCGTCTCAAGATTCAGCATCTCCGCAAAGGCCTCAGGTACTCGGATCAGATTCCTCTGTCGGAGGAGGTGAAGTGGGAGATGCAGTGGTGGCTGGACCACATGGAGGCCTGGAATGGGCGAGCTCTATTCAGTGCATCGCCGGAACTAGTGATCGAATCCGATGCCAGTCGCTGGGGTTGGGGAGCCCGCTGCGGCCAAGTCTCGACAAGGGGGGTCGCTGGTCTCCTCAGGAGTTGTCTCTCCACATAAACTGTCTGGAACTCCTGGCGGGTTCTTTTGCGATCAAGTGCTTTACACCCCAACAGTCCAACTGCTGCATTCTTCTCAGGATGGACAACGTGTCTGCAGTCCGTTATGTCAACAAACTGGGCGGGACTCGGTCCAAGGTGCTTGCGGAGATCGCCAAGGATTTTTGGCACTCTTGCCTGCAGCGGAAGATCACTGTTATAGCAGAGTATCTTCCAGGTTGTCACAATCAGATTGCGGATTGGCATTCGAGGCATCTTCGGGACTTCAGCGACTGGAGGCTTCACCCTCGCGTGTTCCGCTCTCTTCGGCGCTGGGGCCAGTATCACATAGTCCTGTTTGCTTCTCGCCTTAACACACAGCTTCCGCTGTTTTACAGTTGGAGACCGGATCCGCTGGCTCTAGCCACGGATGCTTTTCTCCAAGCTTGGCCCTCGACTCTGTGCTATGCGTTTCCCCCATTCATGATGATCCCCAGGGTTCTGGCTTACGCCACACGGTTTCGAGCGGATCTGATTCTGATTACTCCGCTCTGGAGGGCTCAAGCGTGGTTCCCGGTTCTCCTGGAAATGTGTTGCGAGGCTCCTCTCCTTCTTCCCCAGAAGTGGAATCTGTTGCTGGATCCTCTAGAAGGTCCGCATCCCCTGATTCTGTCCGGATCCCTCCGGTTGCTGGCGTGGCGAATCTCGGGGAACGCTGGACGATCCCAGGCATTTCTAGCGACGCTTCCAAGTTCATTAGTGAGGTCTGGTCTCCCAATACTCACAAACGATACAAGGGTGCTTGGAAACGCTGGTGTGATTGGTGTGTTCAACGGGAAGTTGATCCCGTTTCAGCAGATGTCTCTTTGATAATTAACTTTCTGGCATCCCTAGCCTCTTCAGGTCTGGCTTATAGGACTGTCAACAATTTTCGTTCCGCTATCTCGGCTGGCCATATCCAGATTGATGGAAAGCCTGCTGGTGAACACCCTTTCATTTCCAAGTTACTTAAGGGTATTTGTCTCTCAAAACCACCAACTCCTAAGTATGTCTCTTTATGGGATGTTTCCATCGTTTTGCGGTTCTTGAAGGCATGGCCTTCTAACCCGTTGTTATCCCGTAAACAGTTGTCTGCAAAGTTGACCATGTTGTTGTGTCTTGTCTCTTGTAAACGTGTGTCGGATGTCCGTGCGTTGGACCTTGCGGGTCGCTGTTTTACGCCGTTCGTCTTTCCAGGCGTACAAAATCTAACACTGAGATAATCTCGTATCCCTCTTTTCCCGCTCATCCCAACCTTTGCGTTGTGCAGTGCCTCAAGGATTATGAAGTAAGTACTGCTTCTTTACGTTCTGATATGCAGGGTCAATTATTGATTGCCTTACAAAAACCTTTTCGCCCTGTGACTCCAGCTACTTTGGCACGCTGGGTAAGATGGCTCATGTCAGAGGCTGGCATTGATGTGTCTGTGTTTGGGGCACATTCTGCTCGTGGGGCGATGGCTTCTAAAGCTTTCTCCTTAGGTGTCACCCTTTTTGACATTATGAAGGCAGCGGATTGGTCATCTGACTCAGTTTTTAAAACGTTTTATTATAAACCCATTGATCATATTGCTTCTGTGGTGGTGGATCAGCTTTGAACAAGCATAATCGGAGCCTCCTGTCCTGACATAGAATTCAAAATTTGCAAACATACGTGACAAGAATTTTCAATTCTATTAAGGACAAGGAGGCGAGGATTATCCCACCCATTGTTCTTGACTTGCATTGTTATCTGCTGTACAATGTATTGATGATAGTGCACAATTGTCTCTTCTCTTGTTTTTTTTACCCCCCCATTTTGCATTATTACTTGCACTATTTGGGTATTACGGCTCTATGTCTCTTTTCAGGTTCCGACCTGAAGTAGAGTTTGCCGGTCTCATCCGTCTCACCGTTCTTCTACTGTCTGCGTCCAGTTCCTTTGGATTTCTGCGGCGTGCTTGGCCTTATTCCTTTTGATCTACGTTGGATTGCCTTTTGAACTTGAACTGTTTCCTCAACAAAGAAAGAGGAAGAAGGACTAGTGCTGTGCCCTTTTATACTACATACTCTATGGTTATTCCCTAGTGTTCATGGGAAATGTAGTTTTTGTTTTATATTGGCTGCTGAGCATTTCATTAAAGAAATGAGAAAAAGCATAATCCTCGCCTCCTTGTCCTTAATAGAATTGAAAATTCTTGTCACGTATGTTTGCAAATTTTGAATTCACCAAAACTCTAGAGGTAGCGGAAGTGACATCATATGCCTTTTGACCCCGCTCTTGACAACACATAAAGTGACACCATCTTCTATCCGATCGTCTCAAGAAACTTGTCCTTTGAGGAAATGATGTCACATATGAGCAATTACATAATTAAACTCTACAAAAGCAAATGCATGTTCGTTTAGTGTGTACGAAGGATTAGCTTCTCTGCTAATTAGTGTGTTTAAAAGAGGAAACATCCTAACTTTTTTTGGGGGGGGGGGGGGGGGGGGACATGCGACGGATGAATAGCTGCTGCTTCCAGACCTGAAATGATCTGGGTCTGTTTGTAATCCGTCAGCAGAAAGGGGCATTTCAGTGCATTGCATCAACCTGCAAAAAAAACCAATTCTGTGTGATACATGATCGAATGAATTAAGATGCCCCAGTCCTGGCCAAGCAATAAAAAGCAAAGAGTGCTCATCTGAGCCCCGTCTACCTTCTGTTCTTGCGTCTGCCTTTGCGACCTCTGAGTCCAGGGGTCGCAAGGGGCAGGCCAGGGGTAGCACGTGCTGACTGATGTCCATGAATATGAGAGGTCGGGGATTGCTGGAGGTGCCTTTGTGTAGTGCCCCCTGCACACGCATAAATTCTCACACCAGATAGCGCCTCCTACACTGCCTGTCTCTTTCCTTCTCTGCGATGCACTCAAGAGCTGCTCCCCTGGTACCCACAGAGTCTCAAGGGGAGTTTTTATTTATTTTGTATTTATTTAATGCGATTTTCTATAGCGCGAACATTACCCGAAGGTGTCAGAGCGCTTTACAAAAGAACCAGTTGTGTTACATAAGGACTTTGGATTACACGAGTTACATAAGAGATACAAACAGGGAAACAAATTGCAAATGTACAAGTGAAGCGAAAGGAGGGAAAAATTGCAAATGTACAAGTTGTAAAGTCACTCATGGAAGTGGTACAAACAGATCAACTCTAAAATCGCATAGGAAATGTAGTAAGTACAAAGGTCTACTATAAATACTAGTGGTTAGACTAGAGATAAATATATATATACCAATTTAGATTCACTCAGGATTTCCTTTTAGGACCTGCCTCTGACAGTGTTTTATGATACCAGAGGTAGAAGAACAAAAATACTGCTTTAGCATAATGGTGACTGAGGAACGCAGTGGAATGTTCTAATCCATGGTGTAGACGTACAGTATGCACTTTATAATCACACAGAAGTGGATAAAGTGCTTTGTAGCAGGAACAGTGAGGAGACACACTTAAACCCAGAAGAGAACCACATTGAAATGGTGAATACGTGAGCTCTATCTGCAGGACTCGTGCGCCCTCTCGTGGTTAAAATATCTAATGCAAGGCGTGTGCACATAAGGAGGTAGTTACAGGGAAGATGAAACGAGCCAGGCTGGGGATGCAGTGTGCTGCCTGACAACATTGCCCTCTGGATGCTGAAGCTCCCACCCTCACAGAGCACAGAACTGCCTGTCTACCACACCCGGCCTCAACACAGCACACGAGGTGTTGAATGAACACGTCTTCATTGTATAAAAGATATTAAAATATTCGTACCATAAAAAGGATGTTAAAATCACATTGCATAAAAGCAGCATTTCGTCACAGTTTCTTTTTTTTTGATAAACACATTTTTCTTGAGTTTGCAAAAAGCATCAGCCAGTCAACAAGACCCCATGATAACAGAGAAATATAAGCAGTGATCCAAGAGTGTGGCTCAATGGTTAGAGCGGCCTCGGCGGGTCTTGGGCTCAATCTCCCCGGACCTGATAATTCTCGCCTCGGTGCCTATTCCAATCATGGAGTCCCACTCTGCAACTCTGGGCAATAGCTTGCTTAATCTCCACAACGGCCCCAACAACGCTTGGATGCCTGGCTTCCACCTTGGGGGTGCCCAGGAGTGGACGCCTCACAGGGAAAGCCAGGATGGGTTCCACAGCGGTATACGTACAAGCACCTTGAGACCCTTGCGGGTGAGTAGTGCGCTATACAAATATCAATTTACATTTTTTACAACCCAGCGGCCAGAGGCAGTTAAGATCAAAAGGACAGATTCTGGAGCGTTTCGTCACAGTTTCTTAGGACTACAATAGGCATAATGTAAAAAGTTTATTAACTTTCCAATAAATGGACAATTTGTAGTGGAAAACAATGTGCAACAGCTTTTCTGATCGACCTACAATTGATTGCATGTTTTTATCAGGCATTTTTTTCATAGCTCTAATAAGTTAGGCCATAGGTTGATTACATGCTCAATCAACTCCTCTTTGCAGTTGCACGAGCTGCAGGCTTTTGAGGGTTAGCAGTTAGTGTTCCAAGACCCCTCAATTTGAGCTATTGGTATCAACAGGAAGTGAAATATCATATTTTTATTTGTATCCTAGATTCAAATTTGAGGCCTACGGCCAGATTCATCAAGCTTAATTGCGCTCGCAAAGGGTCAGATTCTGAGAATCTGGCCCTTTGCGAGTGCAATTTTTGCATTTGGGATTCATCATCCCAAGTGCAAAATTCGCTATTAAAGAATTTGCACATTTGCGAGGAATCGCATTTAAGGAATCTCTATTTGAGATTCCTTAAATGCAATTCATGAACCATTTTAAAATAGCGAAATCGCAATTTTGGGCCGCTATTTACCGCGAGGTCAAACCTCGTGGTAAATAGCGAAAACTTAGAAAAATGCATTTAAATGCATTTTTCTAAGTTGCATGTTACACACACACATGTCCTTTGGACATGTGTGTGTGCAACACCAATGTAGACTACATTTCAGGGGTGCTACAGGGTGTCCTTTGGACACCCCTGGCACCCTTGAAATCGCATCCTTATTGGCCCATAGGAATGAATGGGGAGTCATTCCTTATTTGCGATTAGCAATTTGCTAATCGCAAATAAGGAGGCTGTAGGAATCGCAATTTATTTAGGGATTTCTACATGAATGACGATTTGCAAGTCCTTAATAGTGATTCCTTAATAATCGCTATTAAGGACTCGCAAATCGGGACATTGATGAATCTACCTGCTAGTTCTCTTATTTTAGTCTGGAATATGATTCCGTTGTGTGATGGGCATGTCGATATTTCTGCAGTGGCGGTAAATCCGCAGCTCTTGCGTTCTTCCCAAGGGCCTCTCCGATTAACATGATCTGCTCCACAGGGGGTAAATTGATGAGCTCTGCCAATGGCAGGAAGTTGGTTTCCATAATTGTTTTATTACCGGAACCCGGGTTCAAGCCCACATCTTGGTTGTTGATTACCTCGTTGTAGATCAGAGATCTCTTGAGTCTTTTTTCGCTCTTGCGCAGTCACAGAAATAGTTCAACATGGTCGCTAAATAAGGAACAGTTAATGAGACCGGTGTTAACTCCAGCCGTAGTTTACATTGGGGAATTCAGTAATCTGAGCTCTTTCACATAGATTTTATCCAGATCACTAGTGGATTTTTCTGGCAGAACAAATGCTCCATATAGATGTGAAGGCAGTGCTTTAAATGGGCTGGTACTCACAGGTACTGAGTACCAGCACTTCTTGTTTTTACCAACCGGAGTACCGGCAGTTTTCCAGTGCCAAGGAGAGTACCGGTACTCGGATTGATTAGGTGGGCACTGGGCCTATGCCTGAGGATCAGCTGTGGCCCGTTTATTTGGCAGCATGTTTGCCGATTAGGAATCGGTCTGTATCATTCAGTTGAACGGCCTGCTGGAGGCCTGTCGCAAGGGGAAGTGGGCCTCTGCTCCCGAATCTCTCATTGTCCTCTGCTGTCCCCTGCTGGGCCTCCATACTGGGTCTTGTTAGTGTATTGGACACCGGCTGCCAAGGGCACAGTGATGTGTGCAGTCTGAATGGGTGGGAGGTAAGATCCTGCACAAGAAACCATGCCATTAAAAGCTTGGCCTCCCACTGAGGCCTGACTCCCTTGCTCCTGCAAATCCACCCCCACATATACCCCCACCCCCCTCCACCTGCTGGGACATTGCCTGGGATAAGTTGGTGGAGATGGCCTACGCGGCCTGCCTGGAGCCCAGGTGAGGTGGGAGGCGGTGTACTGACGTGCCCATCAGGGCCCAGTATTGCTCTCCCCTGACCTCTACCCTGCTGGACTTTGCGCATGCTCACGACCCTGCAGTGCTCACTGCCTGCCACTGCAAGCTCTCCGGCCGTGTGGCCTTCTGCCGAGGGAAGAGGAAGGAGAATGGGGTGAAAGAAGGTGAAGAGTGAGGGGGCAGGGATAGAAGGAGCACTGAACAGAGGAGAGTTTAACCCCTCCCATGCTCAAGATGAGCTCAGCTCCTCATGAGCCATGGTGGCCGCGTGCTCATGACGAGCTGAGCGCGTCATAACGGCCACAAAGCTCGCACGCGGGGCTAATTCCCCCGCTGTGCTGAGTGTTCTAAAGAAACAGGTGTGGCTGTGACGAGCACCGGGGCGCTGTGCGTGACCCCCCCCCGCACAGCAGGGGAATCAGCCCCGCAGGCAAGGGGTTAAAGTGGAAAAAATAGAGACAAAAAGGGTAGGCACAGACAGAGATGGGGAAGACATTGAGACAGCTATGGTAAGAGAGGCACGTAGATGGCAGGCTAGGAATAGAAAGAGTGATAGTAGAGGATGATAGGATATCTTTTGGGTAAACAGAGTGGGGCAGAAAGAGAATGGATACAAATGGGAGAGACTTGAGTCCGGGAGGGATCAATAGATTAGCGATGTGAAGATTGATAGAGGGTATTTGTCTGCTTGTTTGTGTGCGTTTGCCTGATTGTGTGTGAGAGAGAAACTAAATCAGATAGGAAGAGAGTCAAAACACCCCGGAGGTATTTAAAAATAAATGCACCTAATGTTGGTTATTAATGATGCTATGCCCGACTCTCTCTTGTCCTGGTGCACATTGATTCTGAGCCTGAAAGTGCTAACAGTACTGTTGATGGCTTGGCTGCAGTCAGGGTTTAGAAGCTCCTGGCATTGTTCCCAGAAGACCTCCACACCACTGTTTCTTAGCATGTGCACCTGTTAATCTGCACATATGGAAAGTTTGAGACACTGTCAAGGGCAATGCAAGGGCAAAATGAATACTCAATAGTAGTGTTTTCTATCATCACATCTCACCCCGCCTCTAAACCCGCCCACTAGCCATGCCCCTAACTCAATTTGATGAGTACCTGCACTTATTTTTTTCCATTTAAAGTGTAGGCACTAGCTTCGTTTCCAGCACCCTTAAAAAGTGACAGACTGCATGACCTCCGTGTACTGAAAATGAGACTGTACAGGCTTTTGTTAACTGTTAGACCAAGTAATGATAAGTCGGTACTTCTTCCAAAGTGTTGCCTTTGATTGTTGATTTAACATGCTTCCCGACTTTCCCCAAGAGTCTGGTGGTCTTGCAACGCCAGACTCGTGGTGGCACAGGAGTGGCGGTCCACCATTTTGCCAATTATAACTTTGAATTATGCTGAGCAGGGACTGGCACAGTCCCGCTCAGCATATTTTGAGTTCCTGGACCAGCAGGCTTTTCATGGTGGAGGCCCGCCATGAAAAGGCCGGCAGTGCAGGAACAAAGGCCCTCATGTCTCCTCGTCATGGGGATACATTCAGGGGAGCACAACATGTACCTCCATGCCTGTATTCCCCCCAGTTCCAGCACGGCATGGCCATCACCATCCTTGCCGTGCTGGAACTTTTTGGCCAATCCCAGTGTGGTACCTGTTTTCAAGGCACCGCCATGGGAAAAGCCAAAGGACCGCTGACCATATCATGAGATGTACTTATACAGCTCGTAATATGGCCGGTGGTCCATGCGTGGTTTTGGCACAGCGGTGCTGGCACCGCTGTGCCAAATTCATAACCAGGCCTGTAGTCTTTGTCATACTAAGGTTGAGTTTTAGGTAATTTTCAACATCACATTTTTGTAGGTTCTGTAACTTCAATTGTACCGACAGGGCCAGTGAAAATAAGGTGATGTTGTCGCCATATGACCAGCAACTGATTGGTTTCCCTTCCAACTCGTGGGTCATTCCCTCAGGAGCATTTAAAAGGATCGATAAATCCGTAATGTACAGTGAGAAGGGTAGCGGCGCTGAAACGCATCCCTGTTTCAATCCAGTGGGTATCTTTGGGGGCAAAACTTTTTTTGTCAACTTAAAATGTTGCCATGTTTTTTCATTAAGGGATATCACAACATTTTTAATGCTGGGGCTAATCCCATTACTACGCAATTCCCTCCCCCAAGAGGGTTTTGTTGACCAGTAGTTGTAGTGCAACGACATTGTTAGCAGCCGAGCATCCTTGCCTGAACCCAGATTGCTCGAAGGGGATGGAGTTGAGAACAGACACCAGGCGCGCAATGCCCATAGGGCTCAAAGGGCTGAGCCAGCTTCCCGGGCGCACACACAGACAGTTTTTGAGCTGCTGTGGGCTGGCTGGTCTGGCGTTCATCCATCTTCTTGCAGCTGCACCTGAGTACTTCATAGGTCTTTAAAAGAACATTTACTTGTTAAGGAGGCTTTGTTGTTTTTTCACCCTTTCCAAGAGCCCCTACATCTCCACTCTGGCTATTGCTGGAAGAATTACCCCCCACCCATTTTTTGAGCCCCCACCCCCTCAAATGTGGCTCTAGTCTAGTTGCACCTCTGTCAGACATCCATCATGAGGTGTTAGACCCTGACCTATACATACCAACATTTTAGAACTGGAAAGTAGAGATTTTGAAACACAAATTGGGGTAATGGTTTCCTCCCATTGACTTCTATTAAAGCAGAGGCAATTTCAGGAGGGAAACCGCTCCGGCATCGGCAAAATCGGAGGCTGCGCTGGGGGAGGGGGGATTCGAGGGGCGGGGGGGGGGGGGGGGGACGTGGGTTAGTGTACTTTAAATTAAAAAAATTCTAAACACCCCCCCCCCAGTTCCCCCTGTCCTCACCCCATCTGTGTTGTGACAGCCACTACTGCTAGGAGATCTTTAAGTCCGACTCAGCCCCCTTGGTCTGCCATGGCGCGAGTTTCAAGGGTGTCTGTCACAGAGACTGCATGTTCAATAGGCAGCTCTGCTTTTACCAGGAGCATCTTGCATTCAGGGGCCTGGTGCATTGCTCTAAAACTGCAAGTGCTGTCCTAAAAAAACTTTCAAACTGATATCAGTAAAACAGGGGGAAACATTGTACACTTGACACTGTCCCGGCTACCATCATTTAGACTTATACAGAACGACCTAGTCCAACTTTGAAAATGTGTTTCACCTGCAGTATCAAACATAAACCCGTCATATTTTGTGGAGTGTTCTCAATAAACCTTGAAGACACCGAACAAGGTGCTGTCCGGGGTCCTCCCTGGATCCAGGTTCCACAACTCATTACCAAATCAAGTTACAATCAATGAACATGGAAGTTTATTCCATCGAGATATGCTGGACAGGACATTCCGAACCCTGGCGACAGCTCCAGAACCCACAGCAATGGCAGAGATCTGGAACACTCGCCAAGAAACCCTCGAATGAGCCTTCAACACCTGAAGAGAACATTGCAGGCTGAAAAGAGACCTGCTCACCCCTACTGATCACTACACGGTATGCTGCCACCACCGCTCTCAGGCTGCTCAACTCCTGGTGACGCCAGTAGCCTTCCACCACTATGTGGGTAGCGCTTTGGGCACCCCTCCTGGTCCAACAAGACCGCATTCTGCAAGACAGGCCTATTTCATGGTGCACACACATGATCCGCGTTAAACTGCAACAACAAAAATGAGCATGAGGGATCCAGACATCAGTACAGTTTAGCAATCCGGAGAGGGGTACATGTCGTTTGCCATGCAGAGGATTTCTCCATCCAAACACCGCCTCTTCCAGGAACACATGGCAACGTCCGGCCTCCGGTGCCAGCATCTCTGCACAGGTACACTGAGCTCTTCCGGGTCAAAAAGATAACCTGAATACACCAAAAGGGCTGGTTTACAATCTGACACAGAGGCAGCCAACTCAACACACAAGTTCAACGCTGGCCTCTGTCTTGTGGAGGAGGCCCTGAGCATTCTCTTCTAATGCAGCTCTACACCAACCAATGGGAACCATTGCTCTTATCCTGCAGGTTGAGTCAGACATCTGTTTGACCAGATGTTGTGGTGAAGTTGCATGGGATGTTCTGTAAGGGGATTTCAAGGAGAAGAGAGAAGGAACAGAGGAAGACAAGCTAGCAGGGTGTACAGCTATAACCAAGGCTCTTCAGGATTAATAAATATTCTAGCTTGCAAAATATTTACACACCATGATGACAAGCAATTAACCGAAGAGCTACCCTCACGTGCACATTGTTCCGCCCCCATGAGTTCTACTGCTATATGTTCCATGAGGATCATAACTGAGGACATTTTAGACTCTCATTGTGTACACTTTTATACAGCGGAGTGAAGAGACACAATTGAGCTTTGTTTACCTTCAAATTTGATTCCATTATACTCTACAGGGACATTGCACTAGACCACAAATCGCCTCACTCTGAAGCCTGCTCTACTGTGGACGTCTGGGAGCAGACATCATGCACGCTACAACTCATGCAGTGGCCATCTTGGGTTGATAGTTGGCATTTGTTGTCCTTCACACTTCAATATTAGTTGTAGAACACAGACTTCTTCACGCTAGGCCGCACATACGACATTCTCAGGACGGCCATCTTGGAAGGGGGTTTCGGATTCACAAAGTTTATGACAACTGCTATAGCTTGTGCAGTTCCAGCAGCATAGCTCCATGGTGAGACATTACAGTAACTTATTTATCGTCCAGCACTTCTCTATCAATTACATTTCAATTGGAGTCTGGTAAATTTTTGCCATTAGTCATTTTACTTGTGAGGAAGGGTGGATATTGGACTAGTACAATTTCTGGTGATGGGTGGACTCTGAACAGTTCCCCTGGGTTAAAATGAGCAATGAGAGTTTTACTAGTAGTCCACCGCAGGAATCTTCGCCATCTAGTTCAGAAAATGCCTTAAAATGGGGGTATGGAAGGCACATTTTTTTAAACTAGAGAACAGCTGTGGATGAAAAGAGCAAAATATCTCCAGAACAAACAAAGAAGAAGAAAATTCTACTACACTCCTTTGGTCCTAAAGGGTTGAAGGTTTTCACTCAAATGACTAAAGCAGTAGTTACGGGTGAGACGAACACTTTCCATGCAGTAGTGTGAGATTCTGATAACTATTTTGCACCAAAAGTGTGTTTTGGGGATAACCATTTATACATTTGTTTAGAGGAAACAAAGCAAATAGGAGTTCAGAACTCTGCAGCCAGACTGCTCTGCCGAAAAAGACCTCCACCTGAGCTTCTCTCCATGACCTCCACTGGCTCAGGATAGAGAATCGTACTAAATGTAAGGCATTATGTTATATGCATAAGACCAAGCTGGGCAATGCACCTCAATATCTGAGCTCCATAGCCCATTCATATCTTCCGACACACTTGCTTCAACCCTCTTCTCAAGCCAAATGTTTAGTTCCCAGGTTCAAACTATCACGTATGGGTGGTCGGTCCTTTTTAGGTTTTGCCTCGCCAAAGATGCGCTCTGCGCATCTTTTCGGCGCAGGCGAAAACCTGATGAGAACTGTAGTGTGGCTTGGTTCGGCCCTCGTCGTTGATTGGCTGGCTCCGTAAACGGAGCCTTGCCATTGGAAGAGGGGCCTGTCCGTCAATGCCGGAACAGACACGGGGGCGTTCCCGACATTCTTTGGCTTTTGCCGACGTCACGGGACGCCGGGAACGCCCCCGTGTCTGGTCCGGCATTGCCAGGCACTACTGCGTCTCTTCTCCCCCGTTTCCCGCCCCGTGACTGGCCGGCCGGCCAATCCTAGCGCGGCCGGCCGGAAGTGCCCGCCCCCCGCAGCCCGGGGGGAAGAAGGAAGACCAGAGCGCATCGAGTCCGAGGAGGGCACAGCGCACTGAAGCGGACAGTTCAATCACCGTGGGCACGGGACAGAGGCAACTTTACACCAGCAGTAGGTGCGACGTAAAGGACTAGAAGGGGCGATAACTTCACGAGGGGACTTTAGGAGGATCTTCGTTCCCATAGGAGACCTCGGGAGGGCACCGCACCCGAGAAACACCTGCAGGTGGGCACCGAGGCCTCGGAAACGGGGGCACCGGCCTCAGGCAGACTAACGCCGCCAGACGGGGCAGTGACACCGGGAGCGAGCCAGAAAGGGCACCGACCCGTCGTGGGTCCCTGGAGCCCGGGCATCACGTCCATAGGTCACCAGCGGGGGGCACTGAGCCCGGAGGCTGTGCCAGGAGGGTACCGAGTCAGCGACGGTCACCAGAGGGGCGGCCAGGCCCGTGCGCGCCCCCGACAGACCTGCGGGGGCCGCACTCTTTTGTCCATGATGTCCGGAGTGCAGGCGGCGCTCCTCCTGCTGGTGGTGACGGTGGGTGGTTTTACACTTTTGATCACTCTCCAGATGCGGTCGGAAACACAGTGGCGGATATTTGGAAAGAGTGCGGTTTTGAGGGCTGCAGTGTGTTGGGCTGGCGAATGGAGGTTGTGGTGGAGGAATGGAAGTTCATTAGACGTGATGTTTTATTCCGGAGTTCGCTAAAGAAAGATACAACAGAGCTTAATTTGTACCATAATAATTGGCGGCGCCCAAAGTTTGTCTGAGAGGCCGGCGATCGGCACTACGCAATGGCGTGGGTGCCAAATTCCAGCGCTGTGTAGTGCCGATAACACTTCACGCCCGCCTCTTTCATCCACCACCTGCCACTTTCTGCTCGTTTTTTTCAAAATTGAAGGTTATTTTTCACCCCTACTTTCGCCCTTTATCGATGTTTCTCTGTATTTCGCTTCCTATTTCTTTTAATCTTTTTTGTTTTTCTCTCTCTTGCCCTGTATCTGAGTTGGGTGAGGAAAAGTAAGTGCCGATGTACGGAAATAGTCATTTTTTGTGTTGTTCTCCTACTCTTATGGACCGGCTCTCGTTCCCGCCCCCCTACCGCTGCCTCGCTCTCTATGTCTCCCCGGCCCCGTTCCCGCCCCCCTACCTCCCTCGTCATTTCTTGCCTGCATGCTCCTAACGCCTGTACCTCCCTCGTCATTTCTTGCCTGCATGCTCCTAACCCCCAGCTTCTATTATCCTGCAGCTGTTACTGGTGAGTCGTGTCTGTGGCTTTTAGCAGTTGATTCTGTGTTTGTGTTTTTCATGGTTTCCATCTCCTCCTTGTTTTCTTAATACTTTAGACGCCCCTCGGTGCCCAGGAGAGTCCCTAGGTGTCGACTGTCTGTTTCCAGAGAGTTCCCCTAGTTGTTTGCCCAAAGTTTGTCTGAGAGGCCGGCGATCGGCACTACGCAATGGCGTGGGTGCCAAATTCCAGCGCTGTGTAGTGCCGATAACACTTCACGCCCGCCTCTTTCATCCACCACCTGCCACTTTCTGCTAGTTTTTTTCAAAATTGAAGGTTATTTTTCACCCCTACTTTCGCCCTTTATCGATGTTTCTCTGTATTTTCGCCCTTTATCGATGTTTCTCTGTATTTCGCTTCCTATTTCTTTTAATCTTTTTTGTTTTTCTCTCTCTTGCCCTGTATCTGAGTTGGGTGAGGAAAAGTAAGTGCCGATGTACGGAAATAGTCATTTTTTGTGGTGTTCTCCTACTCTTATGGACCGGCTCCCGTTCCCGCCCCCCTACCGCTGCCTCGCTCTCTATGTCTCCCCGGCCCCGTTCCCGCCCCCCTACCTCCCTCGTCATTTCTTGCCTGCATGCTCCTAACGCCCGTACCTCCCTCGTCATTTCTTGCCTGCATGCTCCTAACCCCCAGCTTCTATTATCCTGCAGCTGTTACTGGTGAGTCGTGTCTGTGGCTTTTAGCAGTTGATTCTGTGTTTGTGTTTTTCATGGTTTCCATCTCCTCCTTGTTTTCTTAATACTTTAGACGCCCCTCGGTGCCCAGGAGAGTCCCTAGGTGTCGACTGTCTGTTTCCAGAGAGTTCCCCTAGTTGTTTTCAGCATCCGTTTCTTTTTCTCAATATTTTCAGATGTCTCTGGTTGCCTGTTTGTCTTCTGTCTACTTCCAGTTAATGTTCCTGTTTCTTCAGTGTCTGATTTTTGTTTAATCAATACTTCAGATGTTCCTCTGTGCACAGGCGTGTCACTGTAAGTTTCCAGTGTGTGTCCTTATTGATTTTCACTGTCTATTTCTTGCAGTTTGTGTATTTCAGATGTGCTTCTGTGTCGAGCCGTGGCCCTGTCTGTTTGCTGCCTGTCTCCAGTTTATGCACCTGGTTGTCTTTCAGTGCCTGTTCCCTGTTCTCTCTGAACTTCGGATACTTTGTTTCCAGGGGTTTTCCTGTCGGTCAGTTTCTGTGCATGGTCCGTATTCTCCCATGGTCCTATTGCAGACGCCTCTATGGGGCCAAGTGTGTCCCTGCCTGTCCTGACCGTTTCAAGAGTAGGTTTTGAGCTTTCTCTGTGTATTGCAGGTGTCTCTTTGTGCTCGAGTGTCTCCCTCTCTGTCTCCTGGCTGTTTCCATTTTATAATCCAGATTGTCTTTCAGTGCCTGCTCCCTCTGCTCTGTATACTCCAGATGTCTCTCTGTACCCCTGCCTGTCTCTTGCCTGTTCCTAGGTCACGTCCTCGATTGTCAGGGCCTGTTCCTGTACTCTGTATACTCCAGATGTCTCTCTGGGCCCATGCCTGTGTCTTGTCTGTTCCTAGTGCCTGCTCCTTGCACTCTGTATACTCCAGATGACTCTCTGTGCCCATGCCTGTCTCTTGTCTGTTCCTAGTGCCTGCTCGTTGTACTCTATGTACTCCAGATGTCTCTCTGTGCCCATGCCTGTCTCTTGTCTGTTCCTAGTGCCTGCTCCTTGCACTCTGTATACTCCAGATGACTCTCTGTGCCCATGCCCGTCTCTTGTCTGTTCCTATTGCCTGCTCCTTGTACTCTGTATACTCCAGATGTCACTCTGTGCTCCTGCCTGTCTCTTGCCTGTTCCTAGGTCACGTCCTCGGTTGTCTTTCAGTGTCTATTCTCTGCACTATGCATACTCCAGATGTCTCTCTGTGCCCCTGCCTGTCTCTTGCCTGCTCCTAGGTCACGTCCTCGGTTATCAGGGTCTGTTCCTTGTACTCTGTATACTCCAGATGTCTCTTTTTGCCCATGCCTGTGTCTTGTCTGTTCCTTGTGCCTGCTCCTGGTACTCTGTATACTCCAGATGTCTCTCTGTGCCCATGCCTGTCTCTTGTCTGTTCCTAGTGCCTGCTCCTTGTACTCTGTTTACTCCAGATAACTCTCTTTGCCCATGCCTGTGTCTTGTCTGTTCCTAGTGCCTGCTCCTTGTACTCTGTTTACTCCACATGTCTTTCTGTGCCCATGCTTGTGTCTTGTCTGTTCCCAGTGCCTGCTCCTTGTACTCTGTATACTGCAGATAACTCTCTTTGCCCATGCCTGTGTCTTGTCTGTTCCCAGTGCCTGCTCCTTGTACTCTGTATACTCCAGATAACTCTCTTTGCCCATGCCGGTGTCTTGTCTGTTCCTAGTGCCTGCTCCTTGTACTCTGTATACTGCAGATAACTCTCTTTGCCCATGCCTGTGTCTTGTCTGTTCCTAGTGCCTGCTCCTTGTACTCTGTATACTCCAGATAACTCTCTTTGCCCATGCCTGTGTTTTGTCTGTTCCTAGTGCCTGCTCCCTCTGCTCTGTATACTCCAGATGACTTCTCTGTGCCCCTGCCTGTGTCTTGTCTGTTCCTAGTGCCTGCTCCCTCTGCTCTGTATACTCCAGATGACTTCTCTGTGTATACATGTTGTATGTGGTCGTTTTTAGGGTGTGCAGGCAAAAATGGGGGTAAAATTGGGGTCTGCAGTGCTACACGGTCAGCTCTCCTAGATATCAAGTGTGTATGTTACTGTTTTAAACACATTTTTTGTCTGGCAATAATTGTCAGTATGGAACTAATTAAGTTCTATCAAGCCCTGTGTGTGTTGAGGAGGGCCCCTCAGTGTTAGACATGCTTTTACGGAGGTTTAGGGACCTTGTTGCTTCACTGCTGATTGGGCTCTGAGACGGCCATCCTGCCTAGTTGCCTGTTGTGAATGGGTATAAACAATAAACGTCCGATTATGGTGCCGGTTGGACCTATCCCCCCTCAAGAACACAAATAACCTACTGACATTTTCTACCTGAAATAGACCATCTAATTTGGAAAGACCACCCTGTGTCCTTCCTGATTTTATTTTCACCTAGTCACTAATCTCAAACTTATACTCCTTTCTCTCCATGCTCACATTTGTCCCCTTGCCTCCTACACCATTTCAACCTTTCAGCCATGCAGGGACCAATTTAGTACCAGGTAAGCATCACACATCTATTGAAATGGGGGTCGCAGTGTGTAGGGCTTGCAGTGTGTGGGGGGGGGACGCAGTGTGTGGGGGGGGCTCTGTGTGGGTGTGTGTGGAGGGCTCTGTGTGGGTGTGTGTGGGGGGGAGCTCTGTGTGGGTGTGTGTGTGGGGGGCTCTGTGTGTGTGGGGGGCTCTGTGTGTGTGTGGGGGGGCTCTCTGTGGGTGTTTGTGTGTGTCATTTGCGAGAGATAAAGCTAGTTGCATTGTAAATGACAATGCCATTTATTTATGTTTTAAAAAAAACACATAAATAAAAATAATGTCAAGAGCAATGCCAATAGCTCTAACTTTAACAAAGGCAAAACCATTGCATTGTAAATGCTTGTTTCATCTGGCACCCTCACTGTGGAATTCGCTACCTGCGCCGCTCCAGCACAAAACCAGTTATAGAACTTAAGTAAGGGCATAAAAACGTGGCTATCAGTAGAGGTTATCTCTTTCTTTCGAACTGTGTCGGCTGGCCCAGGAAACCTCCAGGTAGCAGTGCGCCTTATACATTCAATAATAGGAGTTGTTAGAAGAATGTGTGTCAGAGTTAAAGAAATTGGCTCTGGATTGCAAACTTGGTGTATTGCAGAAGGAGTCAATCAGAGACCAAGTGGTTATGCATGCTAGTATTTATTTATTTATTTATTTAGAAAGTTTTATATAGCGCGGACAAGATCCTTGCGGATATCAGAGCGCTTTACAAGAGAAGTACCTGGGGGAGCATAGACAGACAGGTGGAACAATAGGTCACATAGTATGAGACAGCATTCGATGTCCAGTGCCCTCCTCCGCCGTGTAGCGGGGGACCTCTTCCAGCCCTCCGAAGTCGTCGAGCTGTCGGGACTAGGCTCCTGGAATTTGCAATTAATAACAGTACTGAAAGGTTGAGTGAGAGAGTTCGGGCGGGGAGGTGTAGTTGAGTGAGGTGTTGCAAGGGCGACAAGGGGGGCATATGCTGCGTCTAAGAGTGGGGATTGGCGCTAGGCTTGTGACATGTTAAGTGAGTGAGTCAACCAGAGGGTAGGGGATAGGTTTGGAGGGGAGGTGGGTGAGGGGTGAATGGGGTGTGCGGCGAGGGGTCATCGTGGGGTAGATGGAGGAGGTGGGGGCGGCCGACCGAGGAGAATGGCTGACCAGGGAGTTCGTATGCAGGTGGGAGAGTGGGCTGGTGTTCGAGGAGGTGTGCGCTGTATTGATGTACGGGAAGGTGATAGGGAGAAGGGGTCTTTTGGGCGGGAGGTGTGTGTATGAGGTGGGTTACAGATATGTACATTTTGTTGTGTGCTACAAAAAAATAACCTCGTACAGATTAACCTCAGCACACCTGCAGTACTCAGCCTGTTTGTCACATAAATGGTCTCACTTTGACGTCTGGGAAAAAGAGAGAAAACAGTAAACTAACTCAGAAGATAGAGCCTGACACTTGAGCTTAGCTGGAGCCAAAAAGTAATTACTAAATGTGTATTTCAAACTACAATGTGCGGAATGCATTCGTATGCACTATGGAAGCTTTTGTAACCCCCCCAAAATGTCTTTAGCAAAGTAGAGAGCGCTTGGTAGGCTTCAACCTAATTAAACAAGAAAGGGGGGTGATAAACGAGAGCGTTACAGAAAAGCAAAGACAGAGGTGAAGGACTAAGAGGGCAGAGGAAGAAGACAGGAGGAAAAAAAAGAAAGGGATGTGCGCAAGTGAGGATAAGATGGAGAGAAAAAGATAACAGGGAGAGAGGGAGTGATGAACATGAGAGAGAAGGAAGATGAAGAAGAGAGATTGGTAGGAAGATAACGAGAGGATGAAAAGAGAAAGAGGGATAGGAATTAGAGAAAGCGAGCAGAGGAAAGTAATAGACAAGGACACAGTGGTAAAGCTAGCTGCATATGCGGACGACATGATATTAGTAACTGACGAACCAAAAACTTCAATTAAGGCCCTTATGAGCACAATTGCTCAGTACTCAACCTATCAAGCAACAAGTGAAATAACGATAAATCTGAATGTAAGCCACTAAACATACACCGTACTAGGGACTTGCTGGGTGATACCAGTCTGACCTGGCAGACAGGTAACATTAAATACTTAGGCATTCTTTTTGGAGCGGACTTATACAGCTTAGATGCGCTTGTGAGGGCTGAGCCTGAGGGGCCCCCTGGAGCTTGGGGGGGCCCCCCCCCCGCACCGCAGGGGCTGCAGGGGGCGTGTGTTACGCCCCTGCAGCTGTGGCGAGCCGAGATAAGGTGGGCCCGCAACTCGAGCAGGGAGCACTGTACGCTGTAGGCACTCGGCAGAGTTGTGGGCACACTTGGATACGAGGTTCACCACGGAGGCCCAAGTTTGGGGAGTGGGACTCGGGACCTAGAGGCTCGCGATCAGGGATCCGCCTGCACTGGAAGCTGGGTGGCTATAAGGAAGGAACAAAGCGCAGAAAATACCAGAGGCCATGCTGGCACCTCAGTCTAGGATATATACCAGTTGAGGATCCCTGGCCCCGAGTGATGATGTCAAGTGGATGTGCTGTACTGAACGTGCGACTGCAGTGGGGAAAGTTTGTGATTCAGAGCAATCTTACATAAGGTGAATAAACCAGAAACACTGCGGTGGCAGGACCATCCGGGGTGCACGTTATACTGCTGCTGAAGACATTGGGACACCTGGATTGAGATCTACCAGACTTACCTGGTCGTAAAACCCCTAACGAGGCAGATAGTTGAGAATCCAGCAGCGGTGCCTATACCTGTAGCTAGCCCAGCTCAGCCGCAATGGGAAAAGTGGATAAAACACAGCCCAAACTCAACTTTGAGCAGCGGAAATCTAGGACGAGAGAGAACACCCCGACGTGCAGGAGGCGACAACAGAGCAGGTGGAAAGGGATATCCGTGTGAGGCTCACCGCCATGGAGAAAAGCCTGCAAGAAAGCTTGTCTGCTATAGACACTGAATTGGATTCTCTGTCGTATCGGATGGACAGAATGAATGAACAAATGGATAAACAGATGGAAAGGCTAGACATGGCTGAACGCAGAGTAACTGAAGTAGAGGAGGCACAGACAGAAATGGACATAGAACACAAGAAGATGGGAAGAGCATTGCAAACTCTACAGGACTAGGCGGAGGATCTGGAAGTGCGGTCCAGAAAAAGCAATATACAAATTAGATGCCTTCCAGAGTCCACTCAGACTGGGAATATGGAGCTCTTTGTTAAAAAACGCCTGGTTACTTTGCTGGGTGCGGAAACATTTTCTTCGATGTTTGTACTGGAGAGGGTGCACCGCTCATTGGGCCACAGGCCTGCACCTGGAGCCCCCCGAGGCCTATTACAGCTAAGTTGTTGAACTACAGGGATAGAGATGCAGCACTGAAAGTAGCATGGGAGAAGCAGACATTGCAGCACAAGGGATCTGATATTTCACTATATCCGGACTTCACACTCCGGGTGCAGGAGGTGCGCAGGCAGTTTACACCACTCAAACGTGGGGGGGGGGGGGAAGGAACAGAGACAGACATATCGCAGAGTTCTTAGAAATACATGGTTTCGACGACCACTGATACCTTGACTTCAGTCATGCATTACAGCCAAGGTTACATTTTGATGCCAATTAATGTGAAGATGAACCGTAGTGAGTGCGCTTCGGATAAACATCTGTGCTGAGGATTCTGATCTGGAATGTCAGGGGCCTCAATGACCATAGAAAACCTAGGAAGGTCATAGCTTACTTGACAAGACACGAACAAGATATTGCCCTACTACAAGTATCACACCTGCCCCTGAATAGTGTGATGTTCCAAAACAGAAGTTTACAAGGGTGTATCTATAGTGCGGGCTTCCCCACCCATGCAAGATGGGTAATCACTTGGGTAAATCCTAAATCTCACCATAAACCTGACCCCCTACACTTGGAACCTGAGGGTAGATATGTAGTTACACGCTGCTCAGGGAAAGGTTTAGACATGTTTGTGGTTAATGCCAACGGCCCAAACTATGATAACCAGGGGTTTTACATCTCCCTCACGGACATATTGCGCAACTATGTAGGAAGACCTCAACTCTGGAGGGGGGATTTTAATTGTGTCTTGAACCACAGTCTAGACAGATTGGGTGGCCCAGACAGGAAAGGTTGTGGGTTTACAAGGATTCCTCTGTGGAGGAAGTTCCACCAATTATTTGCGAGGATGACCTTTCTAATAGATCTGAAAAATAATTTGGATCAAAAGTCACACATAAATAAAAATCAAAAGATAAGGCAAGGACAAGCTAAATGTTACTGTTGTGGTAATAAAGAGCATTTAGCGTATAGCAAAAGTTTTCCAACTACCAAACAAAAGTTTTGCAATTGTGGTATAATTGGTAATTTTGCTAAAGTGTGCAGGAAGAAGAATTAATGTGTGCATGATAATATAGAAGTCCAAATCTGAAAACGAGGAGTTGAATACATGTTTGGCGGTACAAAAGGGGGTGATGATGGACGGAGCATCTGAACCAATCAAACACTCACACCCAGTCAACATCTGGGTTTAATCCATCACTGTTCTTTAGCCCACTCTGTCATCCCAGTTCAGACATGGCTATATGCAAATCAGTCTGACCCTGCGCCTCATGGGAACAGTCCAGTTCGAACTGCCAAGCCATGTCTTCCCTGGACCGGAAACAAGCTTCCGAGGCCGGTTTCTGGCATTCCAGCCGTCTTCAGCCCGGCTTGCTTGAATCCAGTGGCAAAGTGAGCAAGGGACTCACGTTTGAGCATACCCTGCCACACTTATGGTGGCCAAAAGCAGTACAAAAGGGGGTGGTGATGGACGGAGCATCTGAATCAAACAAACACCCAATCAACAGATCTAGGTTTAATTCTTCCCCCACCACGTGATAACTGTTGTGCTCCATGCCTCTAGAAGCATTTTGGCCTTCCCTAGCAGAGCTTTTTCATTTTGGCAAATGGAGCTGTATAAATCCGCTCCAAAAAGAATGCCTAAGTATTTAATGTTACCTGTCTGCCAGGTCAGACTGGTATCACCCAGCAAGTCCCTAGTACGGTGTATGTTTAGTGGCTTACATTCAGATTTATCGTTATTTCACTTGTTGCTTGATAGGTTGAGTACTGAGCAATTGTGCTCATAAGGGCCTTAATTGAAGTTTTTGGTTCGTCAGTTACTATTATCATGTCGTCCGCATATGAGGCTAGCTTTACCACTGTGTCCTCGATTCATACCCTTTTAATTTCCTCGTTTAGTTTTATCCCCTGGATGAGGGGTTTCCAAGAACAGTTAGAGCGATAGTGGGCAGCACCTCTGTTGTACCCTGCTTCAGTTTGAAGGGTCTCGATAGTGAGCCGTTGATCGAGATGCATGCTGAGGGTGACTAGTAGAGGGCCATTGTAATCTTTATGTAGGCCTCCCCCGGGTTGAGCGGCCGCATGCACTCTTCCAGAAAAGTCCACAAGACGTTGAAGGCTTTCTCTGAATCTAGAGCAATTGCCACTGCTGTTGGGGTGGTTTAACAAAAGACCTCCATATAGTTTAAGACCCCCCCAAAAGCATGGAGCAAGTTATTATTGACGAGTGTTTGAAGTGCTGCTAAATTATTTTTCCATACATTTCCAAACGTTCAGTTCACCATTAGGCTTGCTACCGGGGTTTTATCAGGATAAAACCAGATGAATGCCACTCCTAAGATTCATGAAGTAAGTAATGTTGCTAGAATGAGTCGCAAATAATAATTACTCCAACTCTTTTGAAACTTATCAATTATATGTAACCTTTGAAGTGTCCCATTGGATTTAGTAATTAGTCATGGTAAGGTGAATCAATGGCAAAAAAAAAAAGATTACAGGTTGATTTGCATCATTTGAACAAGAACATGTTGTAGAAAAGTTTCCACTGCCAGGGAAGAGAAGAAAAAAGTGAAAGGGGGAACTTACATTCTGGCAAAAAAGTAATTTGGTGGCATGATTAATACTTGGCTTTAACTATTTTTTATTATAGTTTTTGGTGGGTTTCAGTTTCTGCATATGCCTATTGGGTTGGCAGCAGCTGTATTTCAGAATCTCATGTTCAACTTGTTTGGAAAGGACAGTGGCTTGTTTTTGGAATTCTGGTGGCTCACTGCGGCTGAGCGGCCCATGATGCATCACTGCGGCTGAGCGGCCCATGATGCATCACTGTGGCTGAGCGGCCCATGATGCATCACTGCGGCTGAGCGGCCCATGATGCATCACTGCGGCTGAGCGGCCCGCGACGCAGGATAGGCTCGTGCCAGGATCCTTGGACCACAGGACAAATTGTTGCACCGTGTGCTCCAGTATGCCTACCCCATGCCCCCGACACCCAACGGAAAGTGGAGACGCAGTACTTGTACCACCTCCTGGTCCCCAGCACAAAGGACAGTTCGCCCAGTTCCAGTAAGCGCTGTTCCACTGAAGCAGGTGCCAGGTGTGCGTAGGGGAAGGAGTCGTCTCCAATCTTGCTAGCAGCCAAGCCTTCCGGAATCAGAGCCACTGGGAACAAGAGCAAGCGTCAGCTGCCATATTCTTGACCCTTTGAATGTGCCAAGCCAGATACTCCACATTGCTATGTAGGCAACCCTCGCTCGTTCACTCAGTAGGCAGAGCACCAGTGGACACTTTGCAGATTGTGCATTTGTGGCCTGCAGACCCACCATGTAATCAAAACAAAACCCTTTTAGGCACCAAAGCACCTGGCCATATGTAGAGGGCTGACACTAAGGGAAACAGTTCCAAGACCAACATTGGCTGTAATCTTACTTATGCATGTACACCACTCACTCCATAATTGCAGAAAAGCCTTCCCCGTCTGATGCTTCTGTAAACTGGCACAATTCAGGGATGCCCACACAGAGGGCTCTCCAAATCAGAGTGCCACCCACATTCTGAGGTCCAGTCAAACCATTGCCAAGTCTGACATAGGTTTTTTTTTTACATTAGCTGTGGCACTGGCCAGCCTTCTGGTAAAAACCTCCTCCTTGCTGCAACATTTAATTTACCCAGGATGTTCTGAATGGGGTGCAAGGAAGCTTGGTCCTTCCCCAGCGTGCCCATCGGTAGTCTGGGAACTCCCTCCACAATACCTAGCTCTGTGCCCAGGAATGTCAGGACCTGCGCTGGGCCCAGCATGACCAGGAGGAACAAAGAAGAAGGCCAGTGGGTGGGAGCAGGTACAAGTACCTCTCCCCTACACGGAGCGTCGGAAGTGTAAATGTAATGTAAATTGATACTTGTATAGCGCACTACTCACCCGCAAGGGTCTCAAGGCGCTTTTACGAATACTGCTGTTTAACCCATCCTGGCTTTCCCTGTGAGGCGTCCACTCCTGGGCACCCCCAAGGTGGAGGCCAGGCATCCTTAGCGTTGTGGGGGCTGTTGTGGAGATTAAGCAAGCTATTGCCCAGAGTTGCAGAGTGGGACTCCATGATTGGAATAGGCACCGAGGCGAGAATTATCAGATCTGTGGAATTTGAGCCCAAGACCCGCCGAGGCGGGAAATTGAACCCTGGTCCCGGGCTTGACCTCTGCATCAGGGTCTGCCGCTCCAATCATTGAGCCACACTACTCCAGTGATGTGGCATCTGCGCCACTCCCCAAGGGTCACTACAACTAAATTGTGGTGATTCAGCTAATGCAGCCCCCCTTTTGAATAGGCACGCTGCAGGCAGCGCATTTAATCCCACTGGCTAATGAGAGCCGTGATCCAACTACTTTTCAGTGACCCATTTGAAAGCGTTACTGGCTAGTGAAAGGCTGAAACTAAAGACTGATGGGGCTGTTGTCAGTATTCAAATATTGGGCAGGCTGGCATGTGTCCAGTGGTCTGTCCACTGCAGGGGCAGAATTTGTTTCGCTGGTAGAGCTGTAACGTATTTGTACTCAGTTTGTTACCCAACTCATGGTACTCATTTTATCCACCTCAGGAGGATGAAAGGCTGAGTGGATGTGCCAGAATTGAACCTGTGACCATGAGGTCAAACACCAGACCCTACATTGAGGCATTAGTACACTGAGCCACCAGACCCGGCATTACCACTGGTTTGGTCTCTTAAGCATCAAAGTCACCTAGAAGCAGTGACTATTTTCAGAGTAATGAGACTTAAAGTACAGGCAACTTAATTGGTCTATTAGGAAAATCTGAACCTTCGAAAACCAATCCTCCGGCTCACCAAACCTCCAGCAGAAGGACAAGATAAGACAATTGTAGTGTACAAATATTTATTGTTATGGCACGTGCTGTTCACACAAGGGAAAGTCTTCTCTTCCGGTGCACCAAGAACCCTCCAAGGACCACCAAGCAGGCCAGAACCACCCCACCTACGGTCAGCAGCATCACTACCGCAAGCCTCTCGTGTGCTTCTGCTTCCACCCGCATCCCTTCAGGCTCAGGGGGCGCTCCCCCATCACCAGCCAAACGTGGAGTCCCCTCCAGTAACAGGGGCTGGCGTTGGATGTTCTGCAGCAGTGGGGTTCCCAGGGGTCCATCCAGAGATTTTAAATGGTTTGCTTCAGGCATTGGTCCAGAGGCAGATCCCTCACCCAGCACTACCGCAGCAGGTGCATCACCCACAGAGCTACCGGATCCTTCCCACAAGGCCTCAATGCCTGGCCCAGTAAGCACTGCAGGGTCATTATCACCACGAAACGACGAGTCCTGAAGAATGATGGGCCCAACATTCACCACCTGCAGCATCTCCCTTGGATCCTCAAGCCCTGGGCGTGGCTTAGCCCACTCAACAACATGGCCAACCTTCAGGAAACTAGTCAACGCCTCACTTTCTGGGAAATCCTCCTGGTTCACTAAAACGATGGGCCCAGCATGGACAGTCTGCGATACGTGCACACTATGGAGCCCAGCTGCAACTGGGTGAGGGTCAGCGATGTCGGCGAGCTTTTCACCCAGAGGGATGTGATCTTCCATGACCTCAAGATGGGAAGCTTGCACCGGCGGCATGGGGCTGCTCCCTTTGGGATCGGTTTCAGATCTGTCCAGCACCTCCAGTGATCCCAGTTGAGTAATGTTTACATCAGGACCAGTTTCAGTTCCATCTAGGACCTTCAGCGGTCCTAGCTGGGCAATGTGCACCTCTGGCTCGGTTTCAGGTAGGTCCAGCACCGACAGGGGTCCTAGCTGGGCAATGTGCACCTCGGGATCGGTTTCAGGTGGGACCTGCACCTCCAGGGGTCCTAGCTGGGCAATGTGCACCTCTGGCTCAGTTTCAGGTAGGTCCAGCACCGACAGGGGTCCTAGCTGGGCAATGTGCACCTCGGGCTTGGTTTCAGGTGGGTCCAGCACCGACAGGGGTCCTAGCTGGGCAATGTGCACCTCGGGATCGGTTTCAAGTGGGTCCAGCACTGACAGGGGTCCTAGCTGGGCAATATGCACCTTGGGATCGGTTTCAGGTGGGACCTGCACCTCCAGGGGTCCTAGCTGGGCAATGTGCACCTCGGGATCGGTTTCAGGTGGGACCTGCACCTCCAGGGGTCCTAGCTGGGCAATGTGCACTGCAGGACGGCCTTCAAGGTGGGCTTCAGGCTGGTCTAGTGCTAGCAGAGATCCAGGTTGGGCACTGTGCTCTTGTGGCCCATCAGGACTGGCCTTTGAACAGTTTTTATGAACCCAAAACTCTTCTACAAGTTCAAGAGGGGTAAGACTCAACCTGGATTTAGTTTCAGGGCCAGTGACGCGCACATGTGAATTCTCCTGCAGCCTGGATTCAAGATCCTCTGGCTGGGATTCCAACAGCTGGGAATCCTGCACATCCCCCTCAACCATACTGCTCACCAGCTCCTCCTCCCCTAGTCCCGTTTCCAGGCGGTTAATGTCCCCCTTTAACCTCTGGTCCACCCATTGCAGCTCATCTAGGCCAGCACCCCAGTCCACAACCGTAGGAGACCCATTGCCCTCCATGCCAAAGTCTGTGGCGCTCTCCTCTCTGCGATGGTGCTCGCCCTCCTGATCCATCTCAGGTGCCAGGAGCTCCGGCTGCAGTCCCAGCATGCTCCTGGGCTCTCCATCCGACAGGCCTAGGATATCCAGTGGTGGCACATCTGCCCCCGCGGCATCGTTCTCACTCAGGACGACGAGAGGTCCAACAGCAAGAGCTCGGGACTCGAAGGTAGGCTCCCCTGCAGACAAAACATGGTTTAGCTTTCCTTCTTACAAAAGATACCCAGCTAAAAATACACCTTCTGCACTACCCTTTAGGCAGGGCCACTGGAATTATGCAAATTGTGAGGTCATGGCGATTGTCACATTTCTTGAATTGCAGAAAAGTCCAGATTTTAACCAAAAAAGTTTCTTGTTCAAACATCAAAAGTTATTAAAAGTGCAGCGACAGGTGTTGCTGAACAGTGGGAGGCCTTTTGTAAAGTTGCACTGATCACCTTTGTTTATTGCTCTATTTGGGTGTTAAAATGGTACTGAGGTGCAACCAATGCCCTCAGTGTTACCCAGTTTAAAAATGATGAGGTAATACTATTACAAAATGGGACGCATAATGCTGCACAATTTGGCTTTTTGCAGCATAACTTACTCAGCCCCGCTGCATAATTTCACCCTCTGCTGCCACAGAATTCCAGTGGCCCTGCCCTTCGGTCACTTCTGATAAGCACTGCATCTAACACTGACCAACTCAGAACTGGCATTTACCTTCAAGTGGGCTCTCCTGCGCCACCTCCCACCCACTACAACTCAAAAGCAACAAAACTAGAGAAACCCATAATGCATCACAGTCCCTCCATGCAGAAGTTCACAGGTTGCGTCTGCTACTGACCTCTCTTCCCGTGCCTCCGAGACGCGGAGAAGTGGTGCAAGGCCCTGGACCCTCCAGAGGAGGCGCAGCTGTCAGAGTCACAGCAGCTGCAGATGGAAGGTGGGCCCTCCACGGGAGACCAGCTGCAAAGGAAGAGAGAAAAGGAACAGAGGACCATCAGTATCCAATGACACCAGCCGGTGGCCAATCATACAGCCACCACCAGGTGACCAACATACAGCCCACAGCCACCCACGATCAAACAGTCACCCGCCAGCCAGACCAATCACAGCACACAGCCAGCCACGACCAATCACACAGCCAGCCAACCAGCTGCGACCAATCACACAGCCCACAGGCAGCCAACCAGCTGCGACCAATCACACAGCCCACAGGCAGCCAACCAGCTGCGACCAATCACACAGCCCACAGGCAGCCAACCAGCTGCGACCAATCACACAGCCCACAGGCAGCCAACCAGCTGCGACCAATCACACAGCCAACAGCCGACCAATCACACAGCCCACAGCCAGCCAACCAGCTGCGACCAATCACACAGCCCACAGCAACCAATCACACAGCCCAGGCACCCATACAGACCACTCTGCAGGCATCACACATCCCATGCAGCCAACCATCAGAAAGGCCACATAATGCAGCACCTTTTCAGTCCAAGCTGAATCCTACAGATCATCCGGCAGTCAACTTGGCAGACCACAGACCATCCAACAATCCTAGACCATCCGAAGTTCACTCAGAACCCTAGAACAGATTCACAACCCTCCAGACTCACAGTCCACTCCCACCACCCTCCTGCTCCAGGGCCCACTCACCCACTGCCAGCTCGGTAGGAGCAGGCCTTGCTCAAGGGGCTGGGGGCGCTGTCTGCAGGGACCGCCCTGAGGCTGCAGGTGATGAAGATCTGGGTGCAGAAGAACCAGACATTAGAATGGCAAGAGCTCAAAAATAAACAGAAATCCAAGATTGGTGCCATTACAGACAGCACAGCGGTTAGACATATCAGTGACTCCAAGACCCTAGATTGCTTAACGGGTTACAGTTCCCTATATACTCCGAGTCTTCCCCTTTGTCTGATCAAATAGATTCATATTTTAAAGCCATTCCCAAATCCTCCGAAAACCACGTTGACCCGACATCCCTCGATAGTCCAATATTAGAATAAATCACCAACGTTAATAATCAACTTCCCAAAGATAAAACCCCTGGACCGGATGGTTTTACTGTTTGTTTTCCTTTGTTTTAAGCAATTACTCGCTCCTCGACTGCCATTTTTCCCCAAAAATTTTTTAGCTACTGGTAAAATGCAAGGTTCGTTTACTCAAGCTATGGTCTGCTTGATCCACAAAAAGGACAAGGACCCATCTTACTGTAAGAATTATAAGCCCAGGTCCTTAACCCCTTCAGCGCGGCGCGAATTTTCGCGCTGTGCTGAGGGTTCTAAGGTTCTAACGGGCTCATGACGGAACGGTTCCGTCAGCAGCACAGCTCACCCGTAGCTGATGACGGAACCGTTCTGTCATCAGCATGGAAGGGGTTAATCAACACAGATTGTAAGGTCTTTGCAAATTATCAGCTCTTCGCATAAATCACATCATTCCAGATTTAATTTATATATCAATCTGGGTTTGTGAAGGGCTGATAAATTCCAGGACCTTCCTCAACATTATTCATTTAGCCTCCAAGGCGGATTCACCAGTCGCTGCAATTCCATTAGATGCTGAAAAGGCCGTTGACAAAGTAAATTGGGAATTCATTTTCAGAGCATTAAAAGGAGCTCAACTTTAGTCCGCACATCATTCATTATATCAAGTTGCTATACTCTGCGCCCTCCACCTCCATCTGGGTTCATTGTTGTCCATCCAACTACTTTTCAATTCATAGAGGAGCTAGACATGGGTGCCCTTTATCCTCACTTATTTATTCGTGCCCTTAAACAGTTTTTGGAAACAATTAGTTGATCTCCACAGTTTACGGGCTCCAAATTAAACATGGACATTAAGTTCACTGCATATGCGGACAACATCTTATTCTAATCTCTCTCACCCCACTACTTCCTTGCCGGGGTTGGTCTTTGCTAAAGGAGTACTCCACAGTTTCTGGATATAAACTCAACAAAATCGGAAGTTTTACCCTTAAATACACCTTGGCTTCCTGATGGGTTTAAAGATATTAAATGTTTAGGTATCCAATATACAAATAACATTAAAAAGGAAGCATTAAAATTAACCTTGCCGATATAGTTAAAACTCTCGGCTCTGAAAGGCAGCTGGTCCCCATTATTGGTCATGGTGGGGCCAATTAGCCACAATTAAAATGTTGCTTCCGATTATTAATTTCGGTCCATGCGCCCTATTACTCTTCCACTCTTTGATCAACAAACAGTAGATTTTAAATTCCAATGGAATAAATTGCAAGACCAGAATTTCATTAGTTAGATTTCAGCCCAAAGACTTAGGAAGAGTCTATTTTCCTAATCTTAGATGTTACCACTCTGCATTTACCCTGAAACCAGTATGGACTTCACTTTCAGACAACCCCCACCCACAACTGCACGGAGCTTACTAGAACAGACCCAATATACGCCATTCTCGTTAAACGCGGCCAGTCTTCTATCTCAGCCCCCTAGACGCTTTTTATCTCCTACTCGCAATAATTCTACTGCAGTTGCCACCTCTGTTTCCTGAAGATCTCTCAAACCTGTTTGCACAGACTCCTATTTGGTGTAACAAACACCTAAAACTCAATAACGGAGCCCTCTTTTGGAAAGAATGGCTTCACAAAGTCATTCGATGACTGATGGGTCGGTTATGATTTTGCTGAAATTCATGAAAAATACGATGCATCCCAGTTACATGCTTCTCATTATGATCACCTCAAAACATCCATTCTTCAATTCCTTTCCCAGATCTGCCTTGGTTCCACATAATCAGCCACACTCTGAACGTTGAAACTAGTTTTTAAAGCATCTGCCACTTACAAGATATTGTCTCAGCCTACTGATTCGAGAGCTAAATCTAGGATAGAAATTATGGGAAAAAGACTTGCTACAAAAAACACTTTCCAGACCTGGGGTTCCATTTGGGCAAAAATCTTTACCTCCTCACGATCAGCAAGCTCAACGCGGACATTGTATGTGTATAATAGTCTGTTCCTTACCCCTAAAGATCTCTACAAGTTAAAGTTGATGGATAATTCAAAATGTTGTTCTCATGAAAATAGTGATTTATTCCTTAGGTTCTTGCTTTGTCCTCTGGATAAAAGTTTTTGGATGCTCGTTTGTAAGAAACTGAATGAAATTTTACCCACAAATGTTACCTTTGACATTTTACACGTGTTTTGGGGTGGTTCCTCCCCTATATGGAGTGCCCAGGGGAATGCGAGTAAATTAATGGGTTTATAGCTATTTCCCTTCAGATAACCTCAAATTGGAAGGATACAACTAAAGGTGGAACCTTTTAGGTCATCACAGATCATCATGCACACGCCACCTCTATTCGTTTATGGATTAAAAATAGATTTACTCTGGCCACCACTCTAGGCATCCCTATCTAGTTACAGTTATGTCCACCCTTAATGGTTATTATGTTTAGTAAGGGGGTATTGCTATTTGATATGCTGCTCTGCATATTACATGCTTCTTATGCCCCCCCCTCTGACCCTTATTTTAAAATGCTAAAAATTGCATATGCGTATGTATATTTTGTTCAAATGGGTTTTGATCCTGTTCACACCTCTTTATTTTCTTAGTTATTTATTGTAATTACTAGAAGTTACAGAAGTGTTTTAACATTACCAAGTACTTATGTTTTACTTTGAATATTAGCTCAATAGAGCATTCTAAACAAAAGAATGGCATGTGACCCCCACATGCTACAGACCACAGCCCTCCGGAACTATGCGGGGGGGGGGGGGCAAATGGGGGGGTTGCACTGGAGACCCATTCGCAGGGAGCAGTAGGGGCAAGGGGCCGCCTGCCCGCGGCGCAAGGTCCGGTGGTGCTCAGGGCTCACCTGGTTGGAGCGAACCAGGACCGGTATTGTGCCGGCAGTGAGTGGAATGCCAGCAGGGCGCACAACGGCCTCAGGGCGCTGGCCAGAAGCTGTAGGGGAGTCTGCGGCGGCCTGCACCTTGATCGCGAAGCTCAAACATTGCAGCGTTATGGAATTTTTGGGAAGTTACGACCACAGTGTGCGACAGTTAGCATGCGGCATGGAGGTCTGCGGATGAGTAAGGGGTTGTGTGGACATGGAGGTGGTGGTGTGCCGTGAGAATAGGGAGTGGGTTGATGGTTTGATTGATGCAGTGCAAATGGGATGGCGGTTGAGTGGGGTTGCCCAGGGGGTGGGGGTGGGGTCCAGGTAATATGTCTGTTTTGTGTTGCTCCAGGAGACAAGTACGGTTACAGGTGAACGCTGGGGACGTAGTCAGCGAGGAACGCTAGCGACTGAGCAGGAGAAGGAGGTCTGGGATGGACTCTAAAGTATGGGTCCATGGATGGGGGCAAGGGGGGGGGGGGGGGAGCTGCACGGACAGGGTCTATGGCTGGTTGGCCGTGGTGCATTGGGAGGTGGTGGATGAAGGGGGATGCAGGTGCTGCTGCGGCAGGCTGCTGGTGTACTGTTAAAGGTTAAGTGACAGGTAGGCATGGGAATGGACTGGGGATCGACAGAGCACACCAGTTGCTGGATTGGAATGTTAAGTAACTTGATTCGGCATGGTTGAATTCTTTGCCAGGGGTCCCGGGGCATTCTCGGAGCGAGAGGAGCGCTTGGGGGCCTGAGGTGCAGACTGCCACACAAGCAGTACTAGGTGGAATAAGCGGCATAGGGGGGGGGCGTGTGCGCACTGTTCTGGGCATGCTGATATTAGGTGCTATCAGGCTGGGTTGACTTGCACAGTAGAGAATTAGACAATCCACTGATATGTAGGGGATCGAGGGGGTTAGGAAGTACATCTCTGTTAGAGGCCATGGCGTTCAATGTCTTGGGGAGAAAGCCGGGAGTCCGGCGCAGAGACAGGATTTGTTCGGGGGGGGGGTTGCACAGGTCCAATGACGCTGGAGTGGGATTAGGTGGCATGGATGGCTGACACAAATGCTGCGGATACTGAAGACTGGCATAGGAGTGGCAGGGCTTGAGGTTTGCGCTATAGGCGAGACTGGTTTTGACTGCTATGCTGTCCTCATTTCTTAAAGTACAGTTTTATATAGCAGTGGCCGGACCCATGGGTATCGGAGCGCTCTGCACACAGGCTGTGAAGAACTGGGGTGGTGTGAAGCAGGTGGGGTTTTTTGGGGGGCCTGGGGTGCAGGTGGCTTTACAGCATGTCTTGTTTGGGAGTTCTACACTTGGGAGGAAGGGGGGGGGGGGGGGGTTTGGGATGGGTGTCCGGCCGTGGATTTTTTCATGGGCACGCAGAGTGCGAGACTGGGTGGTGCATCTGGAGTATACACGGCAGGGTAGGTGTAGGGATGGTTTTGGGATCTGTGGTGCGGGGAACCTGCGCGCAAGGCAGTGGCGGGAAGACTCTGGCACTGCTCTTCCCATGAGTTAAAGGGGAACTGGAAGTGCATTGGTTTCACCCTGGAGAAGGGTTTGTAGTGGTCAATGTTGAGCAGCGGATGAATGGGTGACTGGCATTGTGGCTGGTGTGCCTTTGGGTACATACTGGGGGCACCGGATTCTCAAGCAGGGCGATTTTGGTGCTTTGTGAGGATGGTTTGTCTGGGTGCCTGGAGGTGGGTTTAGTGGTTACGGTGGGGGGGGGGGGGGGGGGGGGGGACAGTTTCACGGGCACTGAGATTATTGGTTTAAGATTGAAGGCATAGGACTGGGGTGTTTTTCCGAAGGAGGAAGGTGGGATTTCGGTTATACAGGTCGTTTTAGGCTTCATATGCAGGGGGGGGCTGCCTACAGTGGCGCACGTTTTTGGTGTTATGGGGCTGTTGCAGCATTGACAGACGGAGGGCCGGGGGTGGGGGAGTGGCAGCAGGTTTCAGGGCTGTGGGTGTCTGACACGGTTTCCATGTTGACTGGACACTTGTCGACCGGGGGCTAAGGGAAGAAGGATACACTTCATGCAGGATGAATTATTCTTTACTACTACAGAAGTTGGGGGTGGAGCAGGACCCCAGGCGTGTTGCCTGGCAGGAGTGGCCCCGTTTTTTCTCCTGGGCATGGACCGTCAGAAGAGGCGAACTAGCCAGCTGCACAAGGGCTGTACAATGATGTAGGAATCTGGGAGATGTATTTGAGGGATTTTGATCTGGATGTTTGACATTATGTGAAATAAGGAGTCGCCCCAATCCGACGTTTCAGGTGGGAGACAAACGTATGCTGGGATATCGTGGATATGGCTTTTACAATGATGCATGGAGGGGGACATGGTGCAAGGACGCAGATAATGGTGGCAATTAGGCCGCTGTGATTACTTGGGGCCTTGCCGCAGAATGAGTCGAGGGGGGAGCTATTGACTGACGGAGGTACAGGTGAGGGGAGTGGGATTGCGCTGGGAAGGGGGCCACCTGCATGGACAGGGTCGGCCCGTCCATAGAAGTGACTGGTGCCTTTGGATGCAGGCCCTAGTGGTGGATGGTCGCTCACCGTGAGTGGGGCTCTTGTCATAAGCACAGTTCTGGCCCAAATATTTCTGAACGGTTTACACGGGATGAAGGCATATGGTGGACTGGTTGTTTATGGGGAGGGGGGCAAGTGCCACAAACAAAATTTCAGTCCCATCAAATCTTATCCGTCTACAATGGAGGCGAGCAAGCGGGTGGATGGTCGTCCATCGTGAAGGGGGCACTTGGCACTAATAAGATTTTGGGCCCCGGCATCCTATCTCTCCATTGAAGGCAAGGAAATGGGTGGATGGTTCACCGATTAAGGGGCGCTCATCAGAAAGCAAAGTTTGGGCCCAGAATTTTTCCGTTACACTGGTGGCATGCAAAAAGGTGGATGGTTGTTCACCGCGCAGGGGGTACTTGGCACAGGATGGAATTGGGCCCAAGAATCCTGTCTGTTTACACAGGATGCGACCAAGAGGGTGGATGGTCGTTCACCAAGGAGGGGGTGCTTATTTCAAGCAGATTTGGTCCCGCAAAATCTTCTGTTCCGCTGAATACAAGCAAAGGGTGGATGGTCGTTCAACGCGAGGGGGGTACCTGTCACAAATAAAGTTTCAGTCACATTGAATCCTATAGGTTTGCAGTGGAGGCAGACAAAAAGGTGGATGGTCGTTCACCGGAAAGGGGGTACTTGGCACTAAAAAGGTTTTGGCCCGGGAACCCTATGTCTATGCTGGACGCCAGCAAACGGGTGGATGGTCGTTCACCAGCCAAGGAGGCTGGTGTTGCAAGCGAAGTTTGGCCCAGAATGACCCTTATCTGTGTGCTCCGGATGCAGGCAGAGGTGGTGGATTGGTCGTTCACCACGGGGGGGCACCTTGCACAGACGAGGCGTGGCTTGCAATAGGTGATTTGCTTATGCGGTGGGGGGGGGTCGTTCAACGCAATGGGGGGCAATGTCCTGGCCATGGCTTGGCCCGGCGCAATGTGCTCTGTAAATTTGAGTACAGGCGCAGATGGTGGATGGTCATTCACCAAGCAAAGGGGGGGGGGGGGGGGCCCTGCGGTCAGACACAGTTTGGTTCGACAAAGGTTTGGTTACACAGGTTACAAGCGAAGTGGTCATGGGCTGTCACTGAGAAGGGGCGCTTTTCCCGGACATGGGATTGCCTTGGATATGTTAATGGTTTGCGCAAGACGCATGGGAGGGGTGGCTGGTCAGCCACTGGGTGCCACAAGGTGGCGGATGCAGTCACTGCACAGGAAGTATGGGTTTTTCCAGTGTTGCTGGGCACGTTGTCACCTTTCGCGATTGACTGTTGTCCCATCAACAGTGAATTATATAGAACATACGTTCGGGTGGCGCGGGGTCGACGGACAGGAGGCGAAAGGTGCCTGGGAGCAGGGGGTGGGGCAGTAAACCGCCCTACGGGGTTCCCTTGTTGGCGGTACTTTGAAGGGGTGGTGAGTCACATACAGGCGATCCACCCCTCAAGGGGGAGAACGGTACACGGGTGACTGATAGTGGGGCGCGGGAGGCAATGAAGGAAATTCAGAGGGTGCTCGGAGGGCAAGTGAAGGAGAGAATGGGGAGAGGAAGGAGGTCACCGAGTGAATGGGGAAGAGTCAAACAGGTGAGATGGCTTTGAGAAGGAGGAATGGAGAATGAATCGGTATGGGGTGGGGAAAAGTATATTTATTGCATTTCTGTACTATGTAATAAAGCCTAAAGAAGTGCAACCTTATCCTAATAAAATGACCTTTTACGCTTCAAGTAACAGCGTGGAGTGTGGTTCTTGCATGATTTCAGGGATATCGCTCCTGCTCCTCAGGGTAGACGCTAACATCACTCGATCTTCCAGCGCGAGAGCTTTGGCCAGACATCCGGGTCTCCTGGCTCAGTGGACGGATGCGTCCACTGTAGGGGCCCGTGTTAGACCTCATGGTCTCAGGTTCAAATACCTGCAGGTTCACTCACCCCTTCATCCTTCTGAGGTAGAAGACATGAGCGCAATAGAGTTTACCAACTATAGACACCTGCTAGTCAGTGCCAAGATACCCTGGGTGAACGTGCGCTTTGCAATACACGTTTTATTAGCGCCTTTCTACTTTGGGCCCAGCTATGTGCGAGTAATAAACAAGATGTCGGACTTCAGGAAATGACGTAGCCCCATTTAGAGGAGCAAACACCACGTGTTCACTTTCCATCAGTCTTTTAAATAGGGAAGAGGCTAGCCCTGCGGAAAGCCTGACACCGCTAGGGTGCGCACAAGGATAACGCCCCCACCATTACGTGAAATGACTGAACATTAAAGCGAAATGCGCTTTCAGGGGCATCTCCACTGGCAACTGAATGCCAGCGTAAACCTCGCATTTATAATACAGGTGGGCGTAACTCGTGTCATTTGCTGTAGCGTAAATTACGAGAAGGACATAACCTAGGACTTAGCAACACTTTAGCACAAATTTACTCTAAAAATAGAGCAGAGGGTGCGTCGTTAGCTCAGAAAGTAGCGTTGAATACAACAGAAATCTAACAATATCTGCCGCTCGCGCTCTTGCAATGGGCATATTCGCCCAACACCGGTCTAAATTAGGTGACCATGCATAATCACCCAAATTACTCCAGCATAATAAAAATCCCATCCTTGCATAATTTAAAGTCTCTAGATACCAGTAAGGGGACTGGATCAGACTCTTTTTAGCTCCTCCCCCCAACACTCAAGACCTCAAGCTTTGATAAATGTCACCTTGACGTCCTATCCGACATGTTGCATGATCTACTTGACACAATTGTGACAATTACGTGACCATAATGGAAAATCTTACACAGACAACCCTGGAGAGCTCCAGCTAGCTCCAAGCGCGCAAGGCTGCTTCTGGGCGCTATTCACAAGTCAGCTGCAAGAGTGCCAAGATGGAGTCCCGGCAGTCACTATGCCAAGTCGGCAGGTTCTGTCGAGCACACAACTCCTGCCCTGTAGAGCCGTCTAGGAGTGCCATTGGCTGGACCCAGAGTGAGCCTGAACAACCCTCAGATATGGTGATGACAGACTGCAGGTCACTGCCGGTGTGCGACCCAGGAAACCATCACTTAAAGCAGTAGCGGCCCATAGTGAAGATTAAGAACCCAGGACAAGGGAACAAATACTGATGCATCTCTAGGGACTCGGGGGCAAGACACTGGCCTGTCGAGGAGCTTATTCACAAGGAAAATTAACCAGTAACATTGAAATATAAGCAATCCAGACTTTGCCACACAGGCTTTGTTCTGAAGAAGGCTGGCTTAGCTTCCTCCAAAACTGAAACACGTTAACATTTTACTTCTACAGGAAAGTCCTGCACCATTTAAACTTTGCAATTGAATTATTTGTACTTATGCAACCTTTTCCTCAAACTTACGAGTGATTAAGACAGAGTTAAAGGCGCTTTACATAAAATGCAGTCTCAGGCCTCCAAATTTCTACTCAGTCATGCATGAAGATTTGTTTTGGGCAGAAGACTCCAATGGAGTCAGACGTTTAATAGTCGCCAACTCATCAACATCAAGACAACTCATACCAGGGAGTTGGTGGTGCCAAGGAATCGGAAGGCATCCACTGTGAAGCGAAGTTTATCTGGCTGCACCCGGGGGGACACGAAGGCTGACGAGCCAGAGAGCTTCCCATCTACCAGGCATCTAGAGAAAAAGAACACAAATTAACAGAAGGGAATGATGGCGCGCTCTGCCCTTCCCACAGCTGCACAGATGCATAGACAGGACAATTGCATCTTACCCATAGGAGGAAATGATGTCATACTGGAGGCGGGAGTCTGGGTCTGTGGTTGGGGCGGCCACGCAACTGTCCACGAAGATTCTAAGAGGATAGTGGTTCATGGCATCCACTGAGGCTTCAAGGTGGAAGACGTCTCCCAGCTGGAAGGTGGTGCTGTCCCTAGCAGAGGTCCAGTCATCTAGAAACCCAAGGAGAGCGGTTGAGGGGGGGCGCAATGCATTAGGGAGGGGGGCAGGGGTGGGAGAGAAGACCCAAAGGTACCTGCAAGCCACACTTCACCTACCGGTCATCAGGCGCAGAGAGAAGGATAGCGCCGCTTCCGCAGACACTGTAGTGCGCAGCGGGGTCCAGGTGGGCGCGATGGCCTTGCCGCTCACGTTGGCATGCCTGCAAGGGTGATGTAAAGCTCAGTACCATACCTAGACATGGAGGCAGTAAACAAGACCTGACCGGAGAATTCTCTATAGTAACTTCCATACAAATAAAGTGTGGTAAAGGCGGTAAACGTCCTCTCTCCATAGTAGGCTTCGCCAACACCAGAGCGACTCGCTCAACCCTCTTCGCAAGTGGCCTGCGGTCACTGTTCAGAGGCGCATATCTTCAGGGAGGGTGGACCACCAACACATTTTTTGAGTTGGGTGACTCCATGAAAGTGTGGTCGTGCCTGGAGCAGTAGCCCATGCTGGTCCAATCTGAAATTGGTGCTGTGTGCCAGATGCCCTTTCCATTACACACACACCTCAAACACAAACATGTGTACCCTGAAGCAGCCCTCTGTGGCACTTCAGCACTCCGGGGGGCCGGATTGCTACAGATCGCCCACGGGCTGGCATCTCGTGCCACCCCCACAGCTTCAGATCTCGAGTGACTGGGTTTGGGGAGCCCAGGGCCTGCCTCCCCCACCCATCCAGAGTATTTTTTTTCCAACGCCTGGCTTCTTCCTTCCTGCAGCTGCACCTACTCCAGCGGAGGCAGCATGTGCTGTTGTGCCAACAAGCTGGCAGAGGAACAGAGGAACCCTCCTCGGTGGCCCATGTCCAGCCGGGCCACTGCTAGAGTGCCACTGGCCTGCGACACTGCACTCTCAGACCACCCCTGCAGCAACACAAGCATTGGCATAGACTATAGGTCTCACCTTTGAAGTGTTTAGCCATGCAGGACATTATTACCCACCAGGCAGATTTCTGTAATGAAACCAGTACATAAAGTGCTTTGATACCTTCATTTGCGCTACATAATGCAAAAAATAAAAAGGAATTAAAAGGAGAAATGCTTGCAGATTTCTGAGGTGGGGAGTGAAAAGCACTATAGAGTTGCGCTGTGCAGGTTTGGTTTTTCTCCACAAAAGTTAGGGTAAAATGCTGATTGCGAACGTTCTTCTGTTTTGTTTAACCAGAAGCATCATCATCCGGTCAACAAATGGTTAAGCATCACAATGTAGCTATATCCTGAAACCCCACGAGGATCGTTCCCTTCCTCCCCAAGACTGGAGTGGCCTTTAAGGAGCTTTAAATACTGTAGCAGCCGCTTCCTACCTTCCAGGGTAGGCTTGCTCATTAGAGGGTGCTGACGATTCCGCTGAAGAGTAAGATGTCACTGTAATGGATTTTTTGTTTCTATGCCTTTGTGCTTTAGAGATAATGAAAGTGCACTCTCGTGGAGGGGACGCGCCTTCTAATGAAAGAGGTACGGTCTGGAAATGAAACCAGACCCAAAACAGATGGCAGCCTATGTGCTGCCGGCTTCTATTATATAATGTCAGTACCAAATCAGAAAGCGAGCACAGTATAGAAAATCAGGAGCCGTATTGAAAGGAGGAGAAAGTGAGTTATCCCAGTGTGCAAGTGAAGGCGGGGCTGGAGTATGCTGCATCTTGATGCCGGGTAACAGATGTTTATTGCAAACCAAATGAATGTTAGTCTGCCTCTAGTAGGATGAAAGGCAGAGCAGACGAGCTGGGGTTCAAACCTACGGTTGTGAGGTTAAACAGAAGATTAATAGGGTGCGTGCCTTAAAGTTAAGATTGCCTTCCTCCTTCTACAAGTCAACAGCAACTGCCTGGCATGACCGCGAATGCACACGTTTTAGTATTGCAAACAGAACATTGGCAGGGCTGTGTGCGCGCATGTGAAGGGAGGGTTGGTTAAAAAGAATGGCACGAGAGAAGCGGGGCAAGTGAGAATGGCAGTGTAGCAAACACGCTTATTAAAAACAGACGGTGACATGACCCTGAATAGATTGCGCCCCTGTTTGGAATCGCAAGCCATAGGTGGATACATTTACTGGGAAAGGTGGGACATGCAGCCACTGTTGCCCAATTGCGTGCTGTCTTTTTAGAAAGACACACAAAGACCAATTGAAATAATCAAACAAAAAAAACAAAAAACAAACACGTGTGGGAAGTCCAAAGTGATGCCAGGAGGTAGTTTTCCTGGTGCAGCGCATGCGCGCTGCGCTAGGCTCAACCTAGTAAGACTGTTAAAGCTCTTGAGTGACCCTACACAGATCTGACGTGGTGCACACACTGTGCAGGCTAGGTAGGAGGTGCTATATGCGCACAGTGTGAGGCAGACACTATGCCCTGTGTTCTAGAACTCTCATGGGTATATAGACACATGAATTCTGTAGAGACACTGGCAAACACAAGGACTAGTTAAGTAGTCACGGCCCCTCTTTACCAAACTAGAAAGAACGAAAATAGCACCCAAGCGCTCAGCACACCTCAGCTTCTACACCCCTGCCTGCCAGCTCCGACCACGCCCTCGCTGCGGTCCTCTGCATCTGAAGAGTGACCGCAGGCAGCAGATCATTCTCCCACTTACTTGCCAAGAAATGGAACACGCGCCCCCATAGGCCTACGGCAGACCCAAGACCTCCAGAAGACTCCTCAAGACCTGGCTCTTCGAACAGCATTTCCCCCACCCCTTAGCACTTTGAGACCCTCACGGGTAAGTAGTGCTCTTTACAAATGCTTGATTGGAGAGCCACACATGGGCATACCACAGATCGGGCAAGAAACCAGAGGATGCAAAGACAAGGAAACAAGATGAGAGAAACACAAGGACAGGCAACTATGCTAGAGAAACAGATACGCAAATGTGCGAGAGCGCTTCTCCGCAAGCAAAGACCCACAAATGAGCATGCTGGGAAGAGTAGATGTATCAGGCATGTACACGCCTTTATGTTATACAGCAGAACCTGTAAGAATGCAGAACAGTGCTACATGTGCAAATACACATGGTGAAACGACCACTGTGCCTGTTATAAGTAACAGTGGGATCTGCTTTCATGGTCACCCTTACTTTTTGCTGGTGCCATTATGTTTGACTAGTCTGACTGGGATCCTGCTCATCAGGACCCCAAATCTGTGCTTTCTCCGTAAACTGGTCTATGGTGAGTACTTGGGTACACTCCAGATTGGCTACTGGTGTACCCCTGCAAGTCCCTAGCATTTGATACTAAGGTACCCAGGGCATAGGTGTACAAGGGGTACCACAGGGGCTGAAGCATGTATTATACTACCCATGTGAAACCATTCAAAATGTGACTACATGCCTGCCATTGCAGCCCATGTAAACTCATGCTAGCACCAAACAGATATAAGTTCTTATATCGGCGGTCACTGCACTTAGAACCTATAAGTCACCCCTAAGGCATGTCCTTCGATGCTGAAGGCAGGGTGCTCGGTTAGAAGTGTGAGGGTACCCCTGCACAAGCAGGACACCCCCACAATCCACTGAGTCCAATCTTCAGGCGTTATAAGTGCATCAGCCAATACGATGCATTGAGTGGCCATGAGTCAATACGAGAGGGATAACTCTAAACTGGCTGTATCAAGCCATGGTATGTTTAGGTATCATTCCAACATGGTACCAAACACAGTTGGAGGTGGGAGGTAGGATTCCATGCACTGTGGGGCTCCTCTTGGAAGCCCCCTGTGCTCCCGGCATCAGAATTCCAGATTCTGACAAGCAGCATTGCTGCTGCAGACCAGAAACCAGATTCTGCCCTCCTGCTGCTGAGCCAAGCTCAAGCAGGGGAGGGTAGGACAATAGGTTTCCTGTTACAGGGAGGTGTGACCACCTCCAGATAGGACTTAGTGTATTGTCCCTGGGTGGGGCGCTTGCCAGTGCCACCAGACTGCTTTGAAGGGCACATTCGGTGCCCTCCTTTATACCCCAGTAGAACCAGTACAGGGAGCTGCTGGCTCCTGTTCTGGAGTGAAACTGAACAAAAGACATGAGTATCCTCCCCACTGTCCAACCCCTCATCTGGGAGGGACCACTGACTCATCCTAACACTTTGTTGGGTACATAAGGGATTGTCAGTGGGTGGTTACTTGGTTTTGGATCTGAATCTTGTCTTGTGACAAATCTACTTCATCTTCAACCATTTTGGAAACCAAGACTGCCCCGGAAAGACTCCTGGTCTTGTCGTTCTGCAAGTTCTCAGCGTCGCCTGTGCTCCATACAGGTTTTTCTCCAGGCCTGTGGGCATCCAAGACTCTCAAAGGAATATCCCTTGGATGGAAGGAGTCACTCCCCTGCATATGCAGGCACAGCAACAAAGCAGACCTGTCTGCTGTTACTAAGCTCCCATGGACTTAGTAAGGTTCAGCAACACAAGTGGTGGGGATTCTGAAACTCCAAGACCGGCACTATCTTCACAGTAAGTTTGAAGACCGTATCCCTCGTCGGAACAGCTGGGGCAGTAACCCGGTGCACTGCGTCGACTTGTCTAGATATGTTGGGGCTCCAAGAAGCTCCAGCCTCCCTTGCTACAAAGATCTTAGTCTTCGCCACATCCTCCGCACAGTGGGCCTGCATCATTGGTGAATTGCTCTTGCAACTTTGGTGCCTTTGGTTCCAGTGGGTGCACCGGTTTGCTTTGGGCTTACTCCGACTGACCTGCACTTGGTGAGTCCCTTGGACCTTGCTGGTCTTGACACTGCACTTTTGTCAGCCAGGTTGGTTGCTGTTGCCAAGGCTTGTTGGTGCCCCTACCAGACACTGACCCCATGGCTCTTGACATGGTACAGCTTGTGAACGACTCCTGGTCTTCCAGTGTCACCTGGTCCTCACAGCTACAGCCCCAAGGTCAACTCTACTGCATCTCAGACATCGGTGGGCATTAGTCTTCCGTGCCTCCTGGTCACTCCTGAATGGCCTAGGCTCAGTCCCCTCTGCTTGCAGGTACCTCTCCTGAACCCACTCTAGGGTTCCACCGGAACACTTCACCTTTTTCGCCAGCGTTATCTTTACTGAAGTCCTCCATTATGGTCTATGGTGGTTTCTAAAGTCACTTCGCACCTAGGCTCCGGGCTTCGCTGGTGTAGGTCTCCTGGCTCATGGGTATCCACGAGTGGGCGACCCCACCCTTCCACCGGGTTTCTTCAGGGGTTTCTGGTTAGAGTCCTCTTGAAAACTGCAACTTCCCCACTGACTTGTATTGAGCATGTGGTCATGTTTACACTTTGCCTCTGTGGGAGTCCTGGGTACTTACCTCAGGTGGTTCCTTTGGTCCCCAGCTCTTCTACGTCTTCTGGCTCCAGTCTCCGCCTAGGTCATGGGTCGCATTCTACTTTATTAGTATATGGTTTGGTTTCCCCCGAAGACCACTGTGTTTGTGCTCCTTACATGTTGTATTAATAAAGTATTGTGGATATGACTCCGGTAGGAGATTTTGGGTTAGCATCTTATAATTAATGCATATTTTCATAAATAAACTAAGTGATCCTTTTTCAATTCAATCTATGCAAATAAGATTTGGTTCTGGTTAAACAGCCTGCTTCACACTCCTTCTGGCCAAGCCTGAAGGCTGCTCTTCACAGCTTCCACTTAGAGAGCTTTCCAAGGTTGTCTAAGACCACTAAAATCACCATGAGGGTGGTCTGGATTAGTGCAAGGTGCCCACTTACATACGCGAGCACAATATACGAAGCCAGCCTCCTACAGTAAGCACCCAAGATCAGCCGTGCACCCACACATGCCGATGAAAAGGGAGGTCACAGTACTCGTATGCAGGAACCCACAGACAGAGAGCAAAGCCCAGGGGTGCAATAACTCGTGGGTGCAAGGTGGGACAGGAAAGGTCTATAGTGACATCTCATGATCAGGGGTGGTTTGAACTATGTGCAGGGAGACATGGGCACACGTGTGCGCAGCACCCTGCCATGGAGTGCCAAAGTCTGCTCGCCAGGACGAAGAAAAAAATAAATGTTTAAAAAAAAGTAATTTCTGCTGCAGGGCCACCCTTCACGGCCTCTGATGTAACTTTTAAAGAGACTGGTTATAGTAAGTAGGTTTTATTTCATCATTCAGTTAAACCTTTACATAATATTAAAGCAATATACTACTTAACTGATGTGTGTTCAGTTAAAGAGTACAAGCATTTACCATTCAATAATGCACTGAATGTTGCAGGAAAGCACGCCGTTCCTGCAGTAGGAGAAACTTAAATAAAAGAGTGCCCACAGACTAAATAAGACCTACCGTGTCACAACCGAAGTAAAAGGGTCAGTCGCCATGGGAGGTTACAAATGAACACAAGGCGGTACTAAGAAGCCTACTAACCAATCAGAAGCTAGCATTTACAAAAGGACAATGACTCAAGCCAGTGATAAATGTGGGTGGAGCTTCAAAGCTGTATTCCAATATAGCATGTCTCGCAGAGCTGAGTATGTGCTGCCCAGGCTGGACCTAAAAACATTTTAGAAGGTTAATAATTCAGAGTCCCATCATTTCAGAACTGAAGCATTTTTAATAATATAACACAACGAAGCCATAGTTGTTGCTCATCTTCTGAAAGTAACAACCATTGATAAAGCCAATAGTCCTGGCTTGTTGTAGGTGTAATGTTACTTGTATTATATGTCTGCACGCAATAACAGACGCAGCAAATACCTTCGGGAGTACACCAAGCTACACAGTTTCAGATTAGGTAGTTTAAGCCACGCTCTTAATTACACCGACCACTCCCCTTTGAGAGACCCCTCAGTTTCAGCCTGGCAGGGGGTATAAGGCGAATCTATGACGTTTAGGCTGTATGACACGATCTGGGGTGTATCAAGTTTATGTTAGCCAGCAAAGTTCAGCTAAAATCCTGATTTTAGCCTTGGTGACACATTCAGAGCTCTGCCGGCATCAGCAGCCCACCGCCCGGCCACCACCAGCCCCCCCCCCCCCGCCCGCGTCCTCCGGCCTATCACTGCCTTGTAACGGGTACAGCCCTTCCTTATGGGCCATTTGACTCACACCCTTCAGGTGCTCCTACCCAAGAGACATGGCAAAAAGACTTCCGTATATTATACTACTTAATTTAAGACATGAAACAAGTTAAAACGGAGACATCACGTGACCCAGTGGATCTCACACACAGGGGTGGAGAATGACAGACGCGGTTTAAAAGCACTGGGTGAAGAATGCACAAATGAGAGATACCATAAAACGAGAGTGTAAAGTGCAGGCATGCCTTGGGCAACTGATTTCTAAAGAGTTTCCAAAATTAGTCCCATTACAGAACACCGGGGAGGGGGGGGGGGGGGGGGGGGGCTCACCCAGCCCGACGTACAGGTGCCTAGAATCATGTATTGTGCGAGCTGGTCTGGGGGGTTGGGGTTAACTTCACCAGGTGCCCTCACCACCCCTGAATGAAAGCGACGACGGACACCTCACACCCCAGCAGGGTGCCCGCGCTGCACTCACCTGGGGTAGACGCACTGAATCAGGACGGACACCTGGTTGGTCCTGGTGATGACGTTGCTGCTGGAAGGGGTGGGAGCGTAGGTCAGGACGGAGCTGTAGATGACAAACTCTTGAGTAACCTAGGAAACAGAAAGATACAGGTCACCTGAGAGACTGGGGCTCGAGGCCTACCCTCCACACCCTGCCAGAGGCGCCCACAGCTGGAAGCAACCAGGTCTGTACATCTTCAGGAGAACGAACACCTCGAGATGGAGGCAGCGGCTCACAAACTTATTGCGGGAGCTTCGAGGCGCCCAACATTGAACAGCTATTCAGGGCGCTCTGAAAAGTATTTTGGGGAAACAGTTATCAACTGCAGGGTTTGATCAGCTGACCCACTTGACAACTCGTATCAAATACACAACTAACATTATGCGAATGCTGCATGCAGTTAATCGATAGTTAAAAACTACAGCTCCCAGAATGCATTAGGTTGGAAAAGAAGGCCCAGGGATGACGGAACTGATCCTGATTGAAAAGGAGGCCAGTGGTGGGAGTTGGGGAATATCGGTTTGCTCATGTTGTGCCTTGTATTTTGCTATTTGCCGTTTGTGGCAGTGAACGCCCTGGGCACGTGCCAGGGGCAGACATTTGCCCCACGGTCAGCATCTTGCACACTCACCTGCCTGCTGTTGCCGCAGTCGTGCAGCGCGCTCTCGAAGGTCACCGTGTCGTCGGCGTTGAGTGACGTGTAGCTGCAGAAAGTCGCCCCCAGCCGGAGGTCCCCCGGCTGGACCCGCCTCCCCGTGCCAAAGAGGTTCCTCTGCACCGTCACCACCATGTTGTCACTTTGGCACTGCACTCTGACCGGCTGCAGGGCAGGCAAGGCCCGGGACCTACCCGTGCCCCCGGATGAGACCCAGGGGCCGCTGCTGGCCACCCCCACCTGGGACTGGGAGCCGGGAAACCAGTTCTTCCGGGAGCTCCAGAAGGAAGAGTCCTGAACTGGACCCTTCTCATCAAGGCAGAGCCCAAGACTCATCAACCAGAGACCAGTGCAGAGGCCCAAACACCACCCCATGATGCCAAGAACACACAGCGAAGGGAAGAGACGCCAAGACAGCAGTTATATCCATACACCTGTGGCTGCTCCCGACTGGCCTAGGCCAATGACAACACGTCCCGGGTTCACTCACACCTGGAGCCAGTCTCAAGCCAATGGCACCCTTTTCTGACACCTTTAGCCAATCTCAGGTCACTGACAGCCCCCTGCTGGTTCAATCACACCTGGTGCCAATCCCAAATCTTGACAGCCCCTTGACAGCTCAACCAATGGCATCCTTCCCAAAAACAACTGACACCTCAGCCAATCCCAGGACGCCGACAGCCGCTTCCCGGTGCACTCACAAAGGAGCCAATCCTAGGCTATGCCACTCCCTTCCTAGCACACCCAGAGCCAATTAAAACCCGTTATCTCAGTGTCCTCGGTTAGTCCAGACCCACGAGGTGGGGGCGGTAAAATACCCAATGGTCCAAGTATTCACAAGGCTCAAGTTAGCAGGACACGTCTTAAAATGTGTGTACCCCGTCCTGTCTTCCGGTTCTTTAATCTGGCATCGCTGCCAAGTGCTACTGTGTCAGACAGAACAACAACAGTTTGCATCCTTGGATTTCTGAGCTCATATTTACAAACTTGAAAGTGACACTACAAGTCCCAGAATGCAGCGTTCTACTGGCTAAAACGTCGAGTCGTTGTAGGTATCACACATGACACTGGGGCACGTGGCATCTATAACAGGACAGCGTCACAAGTCAGAAAATGCAACCGGAACCGGATGCTCGGTTTAGGCCTGACTTTGACTTCATTGAATGCCTTGCACCCCTCCCCCCCACCCCCCGATCAATAATGCAAGGATATGTTTTCCACTGGATTAAGAATATGGGGTGGCGTAGGCCCCCTAGGGATTGGGGCTCACGATTCCACTTCTTTGTTCCCGTTGAACACTCTCTCACTTTTTAGATGACATTTATAGTTCACGGAAGCGAAACGAGGACTACAGTTCCCATAGTGCAATGGGCTCATAGATGGCAAAGCAGAACTGACAACTCGCCACCCCTACTCACGCAAACATAACCCCAGTCGCATTAAAACACGATGTAGACATTTTTTGAGAAATTAAAGTCCTCCAAAATCCTATTTTGAAGCTGTTTGGAAACAGGATAAATGGTACCTAATTCAACAACCACAGAATAAAGAAGTGCAGAGAGCGGCAACTTCCTGCGAGAACTCTGGCCAGGCCTGACTTTTCACCTGGCAACACGACCTTTTGAGGATTGCTGTTCCGGGTGTATAATTAACACGTTATTGAAACCACAAATCCCAGAATTCAGCGTGTTTGAACACATAATAACCCCAAGTTTCGTGTGGCACCGTCAAGCGGCCCAGGCTTTTTATTCAAAAGCACTCCACATGTAGGGCTAGAGTCCACACTATGTTAAAACGAAAACTGCAAATCCCAGAATGCAATACATATTTTTTTGCCAAAGCTAGCACTAGGCGAATGTTCACTTTTGCCACCCCTGGCATGGGGAACCAGTCTCCAAGAAAATCTTTTCACATAAGTTTTGCAAATCAGGACTGTGTCAAGTGGCGCGACTTCCCAGGAAAATTAAGATGGCCAGAAAAGACCCTCTTTAAGTTCTTTTCCTCAACACGAGTTATTCTGGAGACCCCAAAACACAGGCTGCCAAGCTGGGGCCTTTCAAACCACAACCCATGGGCTTCACAAAGGCATCCTAATTTATAATTACAACTGCCAACATACGTAGGGCGGATGACGCAGGTTGGGGGTGTCAACAGAGTGGCCTGAGGCATTTTGGAGGGGCCAGCGACAATGGGACCCCGTTAAAAAGAGTCCATCATTCCCCAGAGATGTCACCGCCCCCGCCCCAGTGAAAGGGATGGGGCAGCCATGTCTATTCAGGGCCTCCTGCGCCTCGAGGGAGGGACATTTGTCCGACGCTACCCTTCATGGAGTGGGAGCTTGATGGATGGGGGGGGGCGGGGTGTCACGTCGCCCCTCCGCGGGTCTCACGGCCCCTGCGTCCCCTTGCTTGCGTCAGCAGCCTTCATGGCCAATGCCCACCGGAAGAGGGTAGGGGGTGTCATGCTTCCTGGGACATAGTGCATACCGGAAGTCAGGCTAATCTATAAGGAAGTTGGCCTACTGGAAAATAGGGCTGATATGGAAATGGGCCTACACCATGAAAGCCAGGACTATGGGGGGAAACGGGCCTATACCATGTAAGCCAGGACTATGGGCACTATGGGGGAAATGGGCCTATACCATGGAAGCCAGGACTATGGGGGGAAACGGGCCTATACCATGGAAGCCAGGACTATGGGCACTATGGGGGAAATGGGCCTATACCATGGAAGCCAGGACTATGGGCACTATGGGGGAAATGGGCCTATACCATGGAAGCCAGGACTATGGGGGGAAATGGGCCTATACCATGGAAGCCAGGACTATGGGGGGAAATGGGCCTATACCATGGAAACCAGGACTATGGGCACTATGAGGGAAATGGGCCTATACCATGGAAGCCAGGACTATGGGCACTATGGGGGAAATGGGCCTATACCATGGAAGCCAGGACTATGGGCACTATGAGGGAAATGGGCCTATGCCATGGAAGCCAGGACTATGGGCACTATGAGGGAAATGGGCCTATGCCATGAAAGCCAGGAATATGAGGGGAAATGGACCTATACCACGAAAGCCAGGACTATGGGGGGGAAATGGGCCTATACCACGAAAGCCAGGACTATGGGGGGGAAATGGGCCTATACCACGAAAGCCAGGACTATGGGGGGGAAATGGGCCTATACCATGGAAGCCAGGACTATGGGGGAGCCAGGTCCATGGGGAAGGTATCCCTATGTGGAAACTGCGCCTTAGGCGTAAAGCCCGGTCTGGTGGCTTAGTGAACCAATGCGCCCACAATAGTGAAATATGTTTGACCTCATGGTCACAGGTTCATATCCTGGCAGGTTCACTCATCCTTTCATCCTACTGAGGTTGATAAAATGAGTACCATTGAGTTTGGTAACAAGAAACCTCTCTTATTCAGAGACAAGATAGCCTTGGGTGTATGCTTTACAAATACACATGTTATGTTATATATAGCAGCCCTGTGGAGCTAATAACCCCTCAGGGAACTAGGACGTAAGGGGCGGGGCTTTGACAATGCTCCAATACTACTCACCCTTGTCATTTAAGTCTCAGACCGCAGAGAGACCTGAAAATGAGAGGTTGACCTCCCAGTATGGGGGTTGTAGAAGCATCGCAACCCCAGCCTCCTCTTCAGAATAAACAGAGCCCCTGCTGGCCAACGGGCCATGGGGGACCAGCTCGGTGGGGGGGTGAAGGACTGTCAGGTGGGAGTCTTGAGAAAATGAAATAAGCAGCAACCAGGCAGTGTGATGCTGACTTTCATGGGCATTGGGCCTTAAGCTTAGACATACCACACCCCATGCACACAGCTTGGCGTCATCGCATAGACCTGGCTAGCGATGCTGTCTTGAACCCATAGGCCAGGCTAAGGACAGCCACTTACCTCACTTAGCTTGACGCAAGGTCCTGCAAAGACCTCAGTTGGTCTGAACTCATTTTACTCCCACACTAACTAATATGAACTATTAGCTGACACTTAACACATCTCTACTAACCATACACAGACACTAATCATACAGAAATCCATTATGACCATTTCAGAATGACAACCCAAAGAAAGTTTACACAATGTGACAAAAATAATTTTTATGCACAATGCATATGTAAAACGTACATCTAGCGATTGTGTTGCTCGCTGGAGATCTCACGCGTGAAGGAAAGCACTCGTAATTATCTGCAATCTTTACAAGCAAGAGCATTGCTGCACGTGAAAGGTGATGATGGGTACTGTATGTAGTCCAAATACAAGACAATTGTAGGGCTGCATGTATCAGCCACCCCTTAATCTATTTGGAGTTTCTAAAAAATGAGACAATGTAATCTGTTTTAAAAAATTACTTTACAAATTAGGTGAAGAGTATCTCTTCCTTTTTCTGTCTGACCTGATGAAGACCAGGTGGTGGCCATATGAGTCGAAACATTGTTAACGCTCTCCAAGTACATTCAGTGGCATCGCCCCACTTACTGCTTGCCTAAAGAATACAAACACCTGCATGGAAGATCTTCCCCAAATTTCAGAAGCAGGAGCTGCAATATCCTTGAGTTATGGTTATTGAAACACCTCATGTTTGCAGTGTTTCTAAAGCGCAAGGCTGTGAATACTATAGAAATTACTCTCTTCTTTCACCCATCTCACCAACGTAAATTGGGGTATATGCAGAGAGAATTTAGGAAACATGCAGATAGTAAAATGAATGCACCATTTCTTTTGGTACATTGATCGTAAGAGCCCCAAAGGCTCATAAAACACCATATTAGTTTGCTCTGGACACGGAAGTTGAAATAATAACACAGGCAGTTCGATCTAAGATGGTGTTTAATAGCAAGGGCTATCATTACCCAATTCCATGATACTCAGCCAATCCACCAATCCTTTATTGGTTTAGGCATAAGCCATAATTGCATGTTAATGCATTTATCGTCCTCAGAAGGATGAAAGGCAGAGCCTGAGATTGGTAGAGTGTGAGACGGATAAATAGAGGTGCTATAGTGCTTAGTGCTGGGTTGCCCCCGGGTAGCCATGCACTCTAGAAATGTCTTTCATTCAATAATTCATTTATTCATAGAGAGATGCATCACTTATAGGGGGGGAGGGTTCTTGGAAGGTGAGGGCCCTGGCCAATCACCCTCTTTGCCAATACCTTAAACAGCCTCTGCTTGAGACCTCTTATCGGGTCACGTGCCACGCGTAAGAGATGTTCCTGCATTTGACACGTTTATAACGAAAAATGTGATTGGATTAGGATGCGCACCACCCGGCAATTCACACTCTATGAGCAGGGCTGCTGCAATAATGTGACAGGGTAGGGCCAAATTATGTGGCAGAGTTGAGAAAATTATGTGGCAAGAAAAGACAAATTATGTGGCTTAATGCAGCACTTTTTACGATAGTATTAGGTCATTATTTTGTCATGTTTGCACTTGTTAACACTGTCATTTGAGCCATATAAACACTCTAATATAGCAATGAGCAACAAAAAGGACCTTCCATTGCACACAACATGTGTCTCATCACTTGTAGTAACTTTTGAACCGCTTGAGCTACAAACATTTTTTGGGGTGAAAATTTGCAGATTAGGCAGCAGATGGTGGATTATAAGGAAACGTCCTTTAGGGCGAAGCCCCAATCACGCCGTGCCTTCACAGCAACAGAACAAACGTGTCTCACTCATGCATTCGTTCTGCACACAAGTCGTTACAACGACTTGCTTTGGGGCGGTCATTTGCGGAATGGTGTTGGAATTAAAGTCAAACATCTTCCCTGCTGTTGTGCAGACTGGAGTTGCAATAGTAAACTAAACAATTCCAAAATCCAGCACCCTCCCTACGGCAACTCGTTATAACGACTTGCATGCAGAACAAATCCGCGCTAAAGACGCGTTTGTTCTAATGACGGCGTTCCCAAGGCATGCGTGATAAATGCATGCGGAATACCGTCATACAATCAGATTATGTGGCCCATCTATAATTCCGCGAAAAACGCAGTAGGCGCACAATTGCGTAATTCCAGTGGCCCTGTCCATATGTCCATAATTTGAGACACAGAGCGGCCGTCAATCATGATTCGGACGAGCCCTGATTTGCGACCTCAGTCACTACATATTGCGATAATAGTGCCTCCTTTGTACATTATGCAAAAACAACAGTTGATGGACAGAATGCAGAACAATGTCGTACATTCACCCCAGTACAGAGATCTGGGGCTAAATCCATCGTTTTTTTGCACACCATGCCACCCCAGTTCAGACATGGCCATATGCAAATCAGTCGTGAACCTGTGCCCAATGGGAACAGTGCAGCCCGAACTGCCAAGCCAGGACCTCCCTGGACTGGAAACAAGCATCCTAGGACCGGTTTCAGGCTTTCAGCCCTCATCAGCCAGGATAGCTTGAATCCAGTGGCGTGGAGAGCTTGGGACTCACGTCTGAGCATACCCGTCCCACTCGGGTGACAAATGCAAAAACAAATGTTGATGGACAGAATGCAGAACAATGTCATACATTCACCCCAGTACAGAGATCTGGGCCTAAATCCAATGTTTTTTTGCTCACCATGGCATTCTTACTTTGTACATGAAGCATCTTTGTGCTCCGAAATGCTGCTCCCTGGAGGCATAAGACGTGGCATAGAGCATCTCTGCAGTGGGGGCTAATCCCTCAAATGCCATCCAATATACCCGCACTTCTTACCCCAAGCGTCCATGATTTGTGGCATCCCCCCTGCCCCCCCCCCCCCCCCCCCCCAGTCTCCCGTTGAGAAGAAGTCAGAGGCCAGAGTTATGCGGGTCCCCACTGAAGTGCATAGAGATGCCTCGCACAGCACCATGGGAAGGGCTCGGAGTACCAGAAGATTCCACCGGCAGGGGGCCCCTGACTGCCCCCTATAAATAGCGCCCGAACTTCGAATTTCCTAGTAAAACATATATATTTCCACTAAAACTGGTATCCCACTGAGTGGACACGGTGGGGCCGGCCACCTTCACAAGCTGCTCTTTGAGGCCTGCGACCCCCTCGCCTTGGAGGTGAACGAGGCCCGCACGCTTCTGAGAATGAGGCTCCCCGCAACAGACCGACCCCCCTGGGAATGCAGACCGAGGGGACAAAGGACCCCAAATCAAGGGTTAACAGGCCCGGGCCTCGCAGGGCCCTTTCAGACATGGCGTCCCCTGTAGGTTGCTGACGTCAGCCGTGCGGGGTCTGAAAGGGCGGTAGCCAAGGAGACCCGCATAAAACCGGTGGAAATCCGTCGGTCTGTCCGCCTTTTGTCCATACCTTCCACTACATTGGCTGCCCCCCCCCCCCATCCCAAGAGAAAAGGGGTGCTCTGTGACTTTATTATAGGCACGTCAGTCAGCCCCTTACCGGCCTAACCAAAGCGCTCTCACAGAAGGATGCAACCCAGAGGGTATGGTGCATACATTCCACAATACTTTACTCTGACAAAAATACTGCTTCCTACATATAGTTTCCAAGAATAGCGCCCAATAGAAAATCTACACCCACGTGGGTGCTATTTTATAGACATTATATAGACCAGACAATATTTTTGTTGGTGGCATTCCAAAACATTTTATAAGCAGCACTCACTTTTGTTTATTATCACTCAGTGCTTCCAGTGCATTATATACTCATTCACTTAATCTTATAATCCTGGCGTGCTTATGTGACTTCTTATAGTCACTCACTGCCTTTTATAATCACTCTATGGTTCCAGTATTCACTCACTGAGCCTTATAATCACTCAGTGCTTCTAGGAATCTTGGAACCAGTCACTGATTTTTGGAATACCTTGATGCTTGCAGTACACCATATAATCAGTCACTTCTACTTCTTATTACATCGTTTTTCTATACATTTCATGAGCACACATCGCTTCTTTCTGTTAGCATTTTTTTACCGTCATACATCAAGCACGGACAAATAATAGCGAATTCAGCGACGTGCAAGTCCAGCATGGGCCCATAATGAGATATGAATGCTGAGTGCGATACATGCCCCAATAACAAACAATGCTGATATATAAGAAAGGAAGAGAAGAACAAGCATTTGCAATGCAATAGGTCTCGCATTAGGAAAGTTTGAGCTATTGGTATTATAAATGACACATTTTTTATTTATGTATTGGTTTTGAAAATAGCAAAATTAACAGCTTTGTCATTTACAATGCCAATAGTTTGAACTATCGCAAATGTGAGACTTATAGCATTTGTAATGCATTTTGTGTTGTATTTACCTGACTTAGATGTATTGATATTACAAATAACAATGGCTTTACATTTTAAAAAGACATTAATACTTAAATAAAAGCTATTGTAGTTTATAATTGCAATAGGTTAAACTTTTGTGAATAACTTTTGTGAAGATTATGTTCAGTGTATTTTATTGTGACGAAAATCCAAGAATAGAAGTGAAATATTAACATCTTTTTGTGACATTTGTAATAAAGCTTGAAACCTTGAGAGAACATATTTGAACCAGTTGTTGAATGGTTGCACAGATTGATGCTGTGGTGGTGCTGAGTGATGTTGTGGCGACGAGGGATGCTGTGGCGTTCAGTGATGCTGTGGTACCGCATAGTGATGTTGTGGTGCCCCTAAGTGATGCTGTGGCGGTGCTGAGTGATGCTGTAGGGATGCGATAGAGTGAGTGCAATAGATAGATAGAGTGAGGGCGATAGATAGATAGAGGGAGGTAGGGCGAGAGATGAGGGAGGGCGATAGAGGGAGGGAGGGAGGGAGGGCGATAGATAGATAGAGGGAGGGCGATAGATAGATAGAGGGAGGGTGATAGAGAGATTAAGGGAGGGCGATAGATAGATAGAGGGAGGTAGGGCGAGAGATGAGGGAGGGCGATAGAGGGAGGGAGGAAGGGAGGGAGGGAGGGCGATAGATAGATAGAGGGAGGGCGATAGATAGATAGAGGGAGGGTGATAGAGAGATTAAGGGAGGGCAACAGATAGATAGAGTGAGGGCGATAGAAAGATAGGTAGATAGAGTGAGGGCGATCAATAGGTAGATATATAGAGTGATGGCGATAGATAGAGTGGGTGCGATAGATAGATAGAGTGAGGGTGATAGATAGAGTGAGGGCAATAGATAGAGTGAGGGCGATAGATAGATAGAGTGAGGGCGATAGATAGAGTGAGGGCAATAGATAGAGTGAGGGCGATAGATAGATAGATAGATAGATAGATAGATAGAGTGAGGGCGATAGATAGATAGATAGATAGATAGATAGATAGATAGATGGAGTGAGGGCAATAGATAGATAGATAGAGTGATGGCGATAGATAGAGTGAGGGCGATAGATAGATAGAGTGAGGGCGATAGATAGAGTGAGGGCGATAGATAAATAGAGTGAGGGCGATAGATGGATAGATAGATAGAGTGAGGGCGATAGATAGATAGAGGGAGGTAGGGCGATAGATGAGGGAGGGTGATAGATAGAGGGAGGGAGGGAGGGAGGGCGATAGATAGATAGAGGGAGGGATATAGATAGATAGAGGGAGGGTGATAGAGAGATAGAGGGAGGGCAATAGATAGATAGAGTGAGGGTGATAGATAGATAGATAGATAGATAGATAGATAGATAGATAGATAGAGTGAGGGCGATAGATAGATAGATAGATAGATAGATGGAGTGAGGGCAATAGATAGATAGATAGAGTGATGGCGATAGATAGAGTGAGGGCGATAGATAGATAGAGTGAGGGCGATAGATAGAGTGAGGGCGATAGATAAATAGAGTGAGGGCGATAGATGGATAGATAGATAGAGTGAGGGCGATAGATAGATAGAGGGAGGTAGGGCGATAGATGAGGGAGGGTGATAGATAGAGGGAGGGAGGCAGGGAGGGCGATAGATAGATAGAGGGAGGGATATAGATAGATAGAGGGAGGGTGATAGAGAGATAGAGGGAGGGCGATAGATAGATAGAGTGAGGGTGATAGACAGATAGATAGATAGATAGATAGATAGATAGATAGATAGATAGATAGATAGATAGATAGATAGAGTAAAGGCGATAGATAGATAGATAGAGTGAGGGCGATCAATAGGCAGATAGGTAGAGTGATGGCGATAGAGAGAGTGGGTGCGATAGATAGATAGAGTGAGGGCGATAGATAGAGTGAGGGCAATAGATAGAGTAAGGTCGATAGATAGATAGAGTTAGGGCGATAGATAGAGTGAGGGCGATAGATAGAGTGAGGGCGATAGATAGATAGATAGATAGATAGATAGATAGAGTGAGGGCGATAGATAGATAGATAGAGTGAGGGCGATAGATAGATAGATAGATAGATAGAGTGAGGGCAATAGATAGATAAATAGATAGAGTGAGGGAAATTGAAAGATAGATAGAGTGATGGCGATAGATAGATAGATAGAGTGAGGGCGATAGATAGATAGATAGAGTGAGGGCAATAGATAGATAAATAGATAGAGTGAGGGAAATTGAAAGATAGATAGAGTGATGGCGATAGATAGAGTGAGGGCGATAGATGGATAGATAGATAGAGTGAGGGCGATAGATAGATAGAGGGAGGTAGGGCGATAGATGAGGGAGGGTGATAGATAGAGGGAGGGAGGGCGATAGATAGATAGAGGGAGGGAGATAGATAGATAGAGGGAGGGTGATAGAGAGATAGAGGGAGAACGATAGATAGATAGAGTGAGGGTGATAGATAGATAGATAGATAGATAGAGTGAAGGCGATAGATAGATAGGTAGATAGAGTGAGGGCGATCAATAGGCAGATAGGTAGAGCGATGGTGATAGAGAGAGTGGGTGCGATAGATAGATAGAGTGAGGGCGATAGATAGAGTGAGGGCAATAGATAGAGTGAGGTCGAGAGATAGATAGAGTTAGGGCGATAGATAGAGTGGGGGCGATAGATAGAGTGAGGGCGATAGATAGATTGATAGATAGATAGATAGATAGATAGATAGATAGATAGATAGATAGATAGAGTGAGGGCGATAGATAGATAGATAGAGTGAGGGCGATAGATAGATGTATAGAGTGAGGGCAATAGATAGATAAATAGATAGAGTGAGGGAAATTTAAAGATAGATAGAGTGATGGCGATAGATAGAGTGAGGGCGATAGATAGATAGAGTGAGGGCAATAGATAGAGTGAGGGCGATAGATAGAGCGAGGGCGATAGATAGATAGAGTGAGGGCGATAGATGGATAGATAGATAGAGTGAGGGCAATAGAGTGAGGGTGATGGATAGATAGATAAATAGAGTGAGGGCGATAGATAGATAGAGTGAGGGTGATTGATAGATAGAGTGAGGTGGCCTCGTGGTGGACGTGGTGGTGGCCATCATGGTGGACATGGTGGTGGATGTGGTGGACATGGTGGTGGTGGACATGGTGGTGGTGGACATGGTGGTGGTGGACGTGGTGGTGATGGTCGTGGTGGTGGAGGTGGTGGTGGATGTGGTGGTGGTGGTGGACACAGTGGTGGTGGACGTGGTGGTGGTGGACACGGCGGTGGTGGACGTGGTGGTGATGGACGTGGTAATGGTGGACGTGGTGGTGGACGTGGTGGTGGTGGTGGTGGACGTGGTGGTGGTGGATGAAGTGGTGGATGTGGGGGTGGACTTGGTGGTGGATGTAGTGGTGGTAGTGGATGTGATGGTGGTGGAGGTAGACATGGTGGTGGTGGACGTGGCGGTGGTGGTGGACGTGGTGGAGGTGGCTGTGGTGGTGGTGGTGGATGTGGTGGTGGTGGACGTGGTGGTGGTGGGTGTGGTGGTGGTGAATGTGGTGGTGGTGGATGTGGTGGTGGAAGTGGTGGTGGTGGTAGTTGTGGTGGACATGGTGGTGGTGGTGGTGGGTGGTGAACATGGTGGTGGTGGATGTGGTGGTGGTGGTGGTGGACGTGGTGGTGGTGGATGAAGTGGTGGATGTGGTGGTGGACTTGGTGGTGGATGTAGTGGTGGTAGTGGATGTGATGGTGGTGGAGGTAGACATGGTGGTGGTGGACGTGGTGGTGGACGTGGTGGAGGTGGCTGTGGTGGTGGTGGTGGACGTGGTGGTGGTGGACATGGTGGTGGTGAACATGGTGGTGTGGACGCAGTGGTGGTGGATGTGGTGGTGGTGGAGGTGGTGGTGGTAGAGGAGGTGGTGGTGGAGGTGGTGATTGTGGATGTGGCGGTGGTGGACGTGGTGGTGGTGGACGTGGTGGTGGTGGATGTGGTGGTGGTGAATGTGGTGGTGGTGGATGTGGTGGTGGAAGTGGTGGTGGTGGTAGTTGTGGTGGACGTGGTGGTGGGTGGTGAACATGGTGGTGGTGGAGGTGGGTGTGGTGGTGGTGGTGGTGGACGTGGTGGTGATGGACATGGTGGGTCTGGACATAGGGGTGGTGGATGTAGTGGTGGTGGATGTGTTGGTGGTGGAGGTGGTGATTGTGGACATGGTGGTGGTGGTGGATGTGGTGGTGGGTGTGGTGGTGGATGTGGTGGTGTTGGTGGTGGACATGGTGGTGGTGGTGGACATGGTGGTGGTGGACGCAGTGGTGGTGGACATGGTGGTGGGTGTGGTGGTGGTTGGTGTGGTGGTGGTGGTGGACGTGGTGGTGGTAGAGGTGGGTGTGGTGGTGGTGGATGTGATGGTAGTGGACATGGTGGTGGTGGACGTAGTGATGGTGGACATGGTGGTGGTGGATGTAGTGGTGGTGGACATAGTGGTGTGGATGTGGTGGACGTGGTGGTGGTGGACGTGGTGGACATGGTGGAAGTGGTGGTGGTGGATGTGGTGGTGCTGGATGTGGTGTGGTTGTTGTGGTGGACATGGTGGTGGGTGGTGGGTGGTGGACGTGGTGGTGGTTGAGGTGGGTGTGGTGGTGATGGTGGTGGACGTGGTGGTGGTGGACATGGTGGTGGTGGACGTAGTGGTGGTGGATGTAGTGGTGGTGGATGTGGTGGCAGCTGCAGCCCGTTGAGCGAGTTTCAGTGGGGCAGAGAGGCGGGCGGGGGAGGGGCAGGGTGGAGGGTGCTAAAAACTGGAATATGGATAATTGGAGGTAAGTAAAAAATTTAATTAATAAAACAAATTTCGTAGCGCGCCCTGCATCGCAAAATGCGATACAGGGCTGCTACGAAATTCGTGCTATTCATTAAATTGTTTACTTACCTCCAATTATCCTTATTCCGGTTTTTAGAACCCCCACCCGGCCCCTCCCCGCCCGCTTCTATGCCCCACTGAAACTCCCTCCACGGGCCGTGTCTGTGCGGTGGATGTGGTGGTGGTGGTGATTGTGGACGTGGTGGTGGTGGACGTGGTGGTGGGTGTGGTGGTGTTGGTGGTGGACATGGTGGTGGTGGATGTGGTGGACGCGGTGGTGGTGGATGTGGTGGCGGTGGATGTGGTGGTGGACGTGGTGGATGTAGTGTTGGTGGACGTGGTGGTGGTGGATGTGGTGGTGGTGGACTTGGTGGTGGTGGTGGAGGACCTGGTGGTGTGGACGTGGTGGTGGTGGATGTGGTGGTGGACCTGGTGGTGGACTTGTTGGTGGACTCGCTGGTGGACGTGGTGGTGGTAGTGGATGTGGATGTGGTTGTGGTGGAGGTAGAAGTGGTGTTGGTGGATGTGGTAGTGGCCTCGTGGTGGAAGTGGTGGAGTCCGTGGTGGTGGACATGGTGGTGGTGACCATGGTGGTGGATGTGGTGGTTGTGGACATGGTGGTGATGGACGTGGTGGACATGGTGTTGGTGGACGTGGTGTACATGGTGGTGGTGGATGTGGTGGTGGTGGTGGTAGTGGTGGTGGACGTGGTGGTGGTGGAGGTGGAGGTGGTTGTGGTGGTGGATCTGGTGGTGGTGTGTGTGGTGGTGGTGGACGTGGTGGTGGTGGACATTCTGGTGGTGGACGTAGTGGGGGTTGACATGGTGGTGGTGAACATAGTGGTGGTGGATGTGGTGGTGGTGGTCGTGGACTTGTTGGTGGTGGATGTGGTGGTGGTGGTGGGTGGTGGACGTAGTGGTGGTGTAGGTGGGTGTGGTGGTGGTTGGATGTGGTAGTGGTGGTGGACATGGTGGTGGTGGATGTAGTGGTGGTGGATGTAGTGGTGATGGATGAGGTGGATGTGGTGGTGGTGGTGGTGGAGGTGGTGATTGTGGACGTGATGGTGGTGGACGTGGTGGTGGTGGGTGTTGTGGAGGTGGTGGTGGATGTGGTGGTGGTGGTGGACATGGTGGACGCAGTGGTGGTGGACGTGGTGGTGGACATTGTGGTGGTTGACATGGTGGTGGTGGACATGGTGGTGGTGGTGGATGTGGTTGTGGTGGACGTGGTGGTATTTATTTCTAGACAATCCCTCTGAACTCTTTATGAGGTCAGAGGCACAAGCACATAACAAGAGACTTAATTAAAATACAATAAGTTGCACAAAATACAGTAGGGCCCTAGGGGCATGCTAAACCATATACTAAAATAGTGGTATAAGTACCACTGCTCGGAAAATGAATAGGCCTAGGTCCTAGGGAATCGCTGGGGCTATGCTGTACTACCATGGATAGGAAGCAGGAGGCCCACAGGAGGCGTGTGCAGAGTCTTTACTCACACGCAAGTTACCATAGAGAATGAATAGGAACGAAGGAGAAACTAGTTCTTTTAGGGCACTTCTGACTGGACTCGATGAAAGTTACTTGAAACCTAGACAGTTGGATAGTCAATAACCACAGGAGCACTGGAGTACTCGCGTTACCTCACCCACAGGTAGCGGGTGCATAGGTTTCAAAGTGTGTCGGGTTTCGTTCCTGAATCCTATGGAGCCGTGAAGAAAGATGCTGCAGGCGACCAGGAGAGAAGTGTCCGGGTGGATCCAAGGGCGGATCAAGGATGAAGAGTACCTGAAAGCAGAGGGGACAGAGTCTGGGCCACTACTCAGTAACCAGGAAGGAACCAGGAAGGAACCAGGCGATGTCGTGAAGCAATCAGGTGATGTTGTGAAGCTTGTCTCTGCAGCCACGTGGACCAGAAGGCATCAACGATGACCAGGAGTCAGGCATGGACTGTCCCATAAAGGCTCTCACTGTCGGCGGTGTCAGCTTCCGGATTGGAGTCAACAAGCCTTGGCAAAGGCAATCCACGCAGGAATCAAAGTCTTCTTCTTAATCAGACCAGCAAGGTCTGATGGGCTGCTTTTTTTCAGGGAAGCAGGGGCCATTCTGGAGCAACCAGACCAGCAGTGTAAATTCAAGGTTTCGTCATCAAGATGGCCACTAGCCAACGGGCAAGTGGCCGGACAGACGCATCAAGCAGGAAAATGCAGAAGGGCCCCACGCAGAACTCGTGGAGTGTGCAGGGCTGATCTTTGGGGCAGATGATGCTCTCGGCTGGGGCTTCTCAATCCCCAAAGCACAGCTTCGAGGATGCCTCAGAAGCTGCACGGTAAGCAAGTCACTGACTTTTCTAGATGGCCGGTCCCACGTCTCGCGTCGCTTCCACGGGTCTCAGTTTTGCTGGGACTGTGGATTGGGTTGAAGGAAGTCTGGAAGTCTAGTTCTTTTCAGGCTCTGTGCTTGGGCTCCGGCAGGAGCATCGACAAAGCAAGTCATTGATCGCTGGATGGTGCCTGCTTGTGCAGGGTGGTCACTCCTTGACCACAAGGGAGATTCTTCAGTCTTCTATCTTCAGGTAGAACGTTGAAGGTCCAGAGTTTCGTTACAAGTTTCAGTCAGGATCAAATCTAAAGTCTTGGGACTCAGCTCCTACCTATATACCAAATGTAGGGGCTGGATTACCTGCTAGTTCCCTCCTATGGGTGGGACCAGGGAAGGGGGTGGTTACACCCCTTTTCCTTTGTCCAGTTTCATGCCAGAGCTGGGGCTGGACTATGCATGGGACACCTTGTGTGCCCCAGGCAGTGTCTCATTTCTTTCAGCCCTCCCTGCCCCAATACACAAGAGCCTGTCTGGGGTGGTGCTAGCACCTCCCAAGACAGGAAACCTATTGTCCAAGCCTCCCTCGCTGGAAGGACTCCCAGCAGCAGGAGGTCAGACTCGTGCCTGTGGCAGCAGCATCCATTTTGTGATGGAGAGACTCTGGTTAACTTTAACAGGGATTAGTAGGAACAGCATGTCTTCTCCCTCTAGAAGGGTGGAATGCTACCCCCGTCACCAGAACTGGCGAGGGGGTAGTATTCCAAAGCGTATGACACCTTACTCGACATGCTTTGATAAAGCCAAACCAGAGTTAGCATTTAACCACGAGGTTCATAATGCACTTAAGAGTATATGGTATGGCTATATCCTAGAGCAGCTATAAGGACATGGTTCCGAAAGTTGCAGACAGGCTCAGCTCATGCTAGAGCACCACCTCACATAAAACCAAGCACTCTTCCTCCAGGATTGTTAAGGCCTGCCATAGGAGTGACTTATAGGTATGTATGTGTCTAGATATAAGGTTAGATATAGGTATACTCTATCTAAGCAAGGGGTGATTACACGACCTTGCCCCAGCTGAGTGATAAGCCAGTTGTGTCAATGTGAGTGGCCAGCCAGGGGTGGCATAATACATGCTGCAGCCCCTGGTAGGCCTTTGATGCACCTATGCCCTGGGTACCTATAGTACACTGTACAGGGGCTCATAAGGTGACCCAATGTCCAATTGGTAATGCACCTAAAGTACATGGTATTGAATTTAGAGAGAGCACAGCTGGGCGGTGGGTCTGATTAGCAGGCCCACAGCCACATTAAGTCGAAAACCAGTGAAGCAAAAAGCAAAAAGTAGGTTGACCATAGGAAAGCAGACCCTACTCTCCCACAGTGGTGGTGGTGGATGTGGTGGTGGTGGTGGTGGATGTGGTGGTGGTAGGTGGTGGACGTGGTGGCGGTGGAGGTAGGTGTGGTGGTGGTGGTGGACGTGGTGCACATGGTGGTGGGTGGTGGACCTAGTGGTGGTGGATGTGGTGATTGTGGAAATGAGAGTGATGATGCAGTCAACCATTAGTGAGGAATGGGCGTGATGTAAGACCCATGTATGCTAACAAAGTGTCTCACAAGCAACCGCACATGCGCCGTCTTAGGAGAGACCTAAAATATAATTTTCTAAATGTAAGCACAGGTAGGATAAGGTAACCCAATCTAAAGAATGTTACAGAAGCTGTTCTCCTTTGAGGGACCAACACAAGAAGAAAAAGGAAAGTAAGCATTGCCAAATTATAACAAGTAAGAAAATAAAATTTGACAAGAAAGACACTAAATGATAGGCAATGGGCCGACTCAAAACTGTACGTAATGTACGAAATAGGTCTTCAACAACAGACAGTTAAAAAGCTGTCTGAGAGTGAGACTTAATGAGGCGCTAATCACCATCAGAGATGGGCTAACCAAACCAGAAACAGGGACCTTTTCTTATGAAACTGTGCCCTTAAAGGCCTGTAGTGTATTGAGCACCATCCTCATTATTTCATAGTCAGAAATGGACAGTTAGGTCTAGTTTTTCATGTAGTGAGGTCAGAACAGAGGTGCTAGATTGTCTCAGAAACACAACAGGGCTGAGTAAAACTGAATAAGAGAAAGCACATGACTGACAGAGGAGTCGTTTTCCACATTGAGGATGCTGCTTTTGTAAACTGCTATGTTGCAAATGAATGGATGGGGGTTTCCTGTTCCTTGTCGGCCACCGTCCCTGTGCTTGTGGTCGATAACAGAGTTCTGCAGAGGGAGCAGCTCGATGGCTGTGGAGTGGAAGAGCGTGAATGTAAAAATATGCTTTTGCACCACAGACGTGACTGCACACTCAGTTATCATCATGACTGTAAAGAGGCCCATTGTCATGAAATACAACTGGTGCAGGTTCTGTCACGAGGAGCAGTTTGGATTCTGGAACTTTAAGTTTTGCATTTCTAGCTGTAATAACTGGTGGGCCTGCAATCTCATCTGATCGGCCTGAGATATCACTGTTGTTGGCTAAAGCTCAAGGAACAGTGGGTATCCTACTTTTGGGGTGAACATACAAACATCTGAACCGTGTACCGTATTGTGTCTTCAATTGAGTAAACACTTCATTTGTATAAAAAACGTTGCCGGGAGTGTGTGTACATTTTGGGGCAGTATCTGTTAAACTGAGTGGGAGCGTAAATTAGCAGGTCTCTTTCTACCTGAGAGCGTGCGTCTGTTATCGAAAGATTAATCGTTGGGCTGCCCTTTGCCGACAGGTACACATTGTTCCAGAGCATGTTTAATATGTGTTTATTTGATGCTTGAGATACATTTGAATGAAACACACAAATTTAAACTGTACTTCTTTGTGTCTGCGCTCAAAACACGTACACACAATGCCGATTATGCTGATTCCTTCTTGAAGTATGTAAAATCAAAGAGGCCCTTTTATCTGGCTTGCAGTGCTTGAAAAACGCTCCAGCAAATGGTAAATTAGTAAAAACTCAACACACAGTAAGTACGGTTCCCTCTGCATTGCATTTCTACATTTTAAAATGCTTTACATTTTGGATGATACAGGATAATTATAAAACATGCAATTTGAGATCACACAAGGCGTGTGTATAGTTAATGGAAAGACAGTGGTTTTAATTAGTCTACTATCTTGTAAGGAAATGAAGGATTTTTTAGAGAGGCGTTAATTAATGAAAAGAGATATATAAACATTGTTTAGTACAAAGAGATGCCTTTAGTATGTGTGTTAGCACAATGTCATATCCCCTAAAATTGGAAACAGACTTTACTACTGTTTTTGAGCTGTAACACCCAGACATAGGCAGATGAATGTTTTGTTTTCCTTGAGTTTGATGTATTGAGATAAAACCGTAAGTGGGTGAGTTACTAGGAGTCTGATGTGTCATTCTCAAAGAGCTTTAAGTGGCGTGGAGTGATGGCGGGAGGCAGGTATTTCAGTGGGGAAGCAGCAGAGAAGGGAGAGAGCTGGGAAACTCATGCCATCTCATGGAGGGCTTAACATAAAATAAACAAGCTCTTGGCATTGCTTTGCGCGGGGGCGAGGGAGCGGATTCCTTTGAAGCCTGATGCGGGGGGCGGGCGAGCGGATTCATTTGAAATCTGATGCCGAGGCTCACAGGCGTGCGATGTGCACGCGCCCGGCTCACATGCACTGTAGGCAATCTGCCTTTGGGTGCATTTTTGAAAGCCCCTACATAATATCTCGCCAACAAGCATTGCTAAAGCATTGCCTTAGACAAGACCTGAAAAGGGGTAATAAGGTAAACCAGAGAAGAGGAAAATGAAGGGAAGAGGGGAGGGGGTGGAAAGAACAGGAGGGAGGGAAGATGAAACTACAAAGCATGGACGAGAGGACCAGTCCGGCGAAGCCCAAGTGTAGTAATGCAGGGGGGAGGGGAGCTTTTTATAATCACTCATGCAGTCTGACTTTCTACTCCTTGTGAGCACGGCATTTGCTATGTGCTTACAGTACATGTTATAATCACCTCCTGATCCACTTATTTATTTATTAAGTTTTATATAGCGCAAACATGAACACTAGATGATTGGGGTAATATACATACATTCGAAATTCGCCATTCAATACAAAAGAGGTAGACAGTGGTATATGGCTAGCATCAGTGGCTAGTAGTCATTAAAGAATTAAAGTCTTAGGATGTGAATTTGTTCATTAGAAGCATTTTTACTTCTTTTTTGAAGGAGGTAAAGGAGGAGATTCTGCGTACATCTGGAGGTAGGGAGTTCCGAATATTCGGTGCGATCCCTGAGAATGCTCTGCAACCAGTTCTCTTTTTAAGGAAGTATTGTGGTTTCAGTAGTAGTGAACTCACACTTTGCAATTGTCTGCATCCTCCCGACCGCTCTAGCTTTTGTACTAGGTAAATGGGGGTATTGCTATTCAGAGTTTTATGGGTCATGCAGGTGATCTTTAGTTCTATTCTTGCCTCTTACGTTAGCCAGTTCAGAACTTTCATGGTCGGAGAAATGTGGTTATTTCTTTTAGATCCTGAAACCAGCTTGGCCGCAGTGTTGATAGATGCCCTCAGGAGGGCCAGATTGCATTTGGGAAGACCGCATAGAGGGGTGCTTCCATAGTCTAATCTTGGTAACACTAGGACTTGTACCACCATTTTAAAGTAAGTCTGTGGGAGAAAGGGTTTAAGTGTCCTTAAGGAACTCATCTGATGATTAGCTCCCTTGGTGGCAAATATTGATTTGCGCCTGCATATTCAAATGTTTGTCTAGGGTTACTCCCAAGGATTTTGCTGAGTCAATGATGTGGGGAGCGCAGTCAAAGGAAGTTAGATGCTTCAACCATAAGTCTATCTTGGGTGTGTGATTGGGTGGGGGGGAAGATGAGAAGGAATTCCGTTTTTTTGGTGTTAAGCATGAGGTGGTTGCCAGTGAGCCAACTTTGAGTATATTATGTAGAATAGCGTTGCGGGAGATGAAGTCATCTGGAAAGGAGATTTTCATATACAGTTGTGTGTCGTCACAAGTGATACAGAATATTCGCAGAGTTTGGTGCGTTTGCCGGGGTGCCATGAGTAGATTAAAAAGAATGGGTGAAAGTGCTGAGCCTTATGGAACCCCTATGGTGACCATGGAGGGTTGAGAAAGTGGTTGCTTTATCTTGATTATTTGGGATCTGTTTTTAGGAAGGAGGTGAACCATTGTAACAGAGGCGCCCGCGGTGCTGTGTGGCCCCAGGCCCGTCCTTCACTCCAATAGGGTCAATAGGTTGTTGTGCTTAACTGTGGCGAAAGCGCAGGATAAATCGAGAGGTATCAATAGACATGATTCGTTATGGTCTAACATTTTTAGTCTATCATTCATTATATGGGTAAGTGCAGATTCAGTGCTGTGACCTTGACGGAAGCCGGATTGGTGTTAGTCTAGGAGGTTGTAATTCTGGATGTGGTTGCATAATTGAATTTGTACGCATTTTTCCAGCAGTTTTGTCAAAGTGGGGATGTTGGATATAGGGCGGTAGTTGTTGAGCTCTGAGGAGAGGGAGTTGGCTTTCTTTAGTATAGGTTTGACTTGCCCTACTTTAAGACAGTCAGCTATGGGACCTTGTCTCAGAGAGGCATTTACAATCTTTGATATTAGGGGTAGAATAGAGTTTTTTATCATTTTGAATAGAGAAGGAGGTAAGGGATCAGAGAAGTGATTGGAGGGGTTAATCGCTAGAAGAGTATTATAGATTTCGTATTCAGGGATGGGTGAGAAGGTGTGCCAAGATCATTGTTTTTTGGAATTTCAGTCAGAATACTAAAATGGTCTTTGATCTGTGAGTCAAATGTCGACTCATGAGCAATAGTTTGTGGAAGGACATTCTTAGATTGAATGTCGTATTCAACAGATTTTGTCTTTTCTAATCACTAAGTGCTATAGACGCTCCGCGCTTCCATAACACCTGCTTTCTGTCGCCTCTCTGAGCTAGAGATCCTCTCTCTCAAAGCACTTTCCTCGCTCCCATTGGCCAGACCAACCTCCTTCAAGGTGCTTGGCACCGCACATCGCGCTATAGCCGTAGAAGGGCTCTGCACATACCACCCCCGAAGGAACCTCGGATCTAGAGCAGCCCCCCTGTGGTCACCCCAGGTTCAGAAGGCCCCACGTGAGCAGGAAGTCTGCACCCTGGAGCTCTTTAATAATGCGGAAGTAAAGCTCTCTGATCACCACTGAAGATACTGCCCCTCCCCCATCCTGTGTCATCCTAGAACACATGAGGCCGGTTCCGGCACCCCCAAACATGTGTCCTGCTGGTTTATTCAGGTGATGTAGTGATTATGGACAGGACCCAAACTGTCCTCCAAAGAATATGGGATGTATTTTGTGGTTACTGCATAGATACCAACAATTAATAGTCAATATGGAGAAAACCAAGATATTGGTATTTCGGCATAAGACAAAATAATTAAAGTGATAGCCTAAAAAATCAAAGATTTAGAAGGTAAATATGTACCAATACTTGGGTTTGCATTTTTTATCGAATTTGACCTGCATAACCCATCGTGAAATGGTAAAGATGAGCGCCTTGCAGACAATAGAGGGTTTATGTCAGTTTATGAGGGAAAATGGTGACCTAATTTTGGCCTAGTGTTAATAGTCTTCAATGCAATGGCCAGAACAATATTTTTACATGGCGTAGAAGTTATGTTCATGAGTGCTATGCAGAGCTGGAAAAGAATAGAAGGATAATGTTAAAAAAGTTTTGAACTTGCCTAATTCAGCTATCCTTCAAGCGATAAGGTTGGAGACGGGGTTGTGTTCCTGGTTCTGCTTTTTGGAAAGTGCTACGTTGAGATTTTGGGTCAGACTCTTAGAGGCCGGTAACAATAAAACAGCGTCATACTATACAGTCAAGAGATTGGAAAAAGAGAATTAAATTGGGCTGCAAATCTGAGAAAGTTGTTAAGGATAGAAGAGCATTTCTGGTTGGACTTAAAATACTGGTGCAATTCTCAAAAAATTATGAGTTTAAGAACGCAGAGACATACTTGGAAAAGCAGTGTGGGTACATACTGACAAAGAAGTCCACAACTCTGGCCTTGGACTCATGGTAAAATGTGATATCACTTCCTTACTTATCGCCATTGGCCAATGTGGTGATGAAGTATAACATTTCTAGACTTAGAACTGGTGTTAATCCTTAGTATTTTATTTATATTTATTTATAAAGTTTTATATAGCGCGAACTCCCCTATTGATATTGCAAAAGGGCTAAAACAAAATATAGGTGTTTGTAAATGCGGGTTAAGTGAAATGTACAAACCAACACATTTTATTTTATTGCTTATTTTTTGTGAAGGAATGATGGAGATGTTTAAAACCTATTTTAATAAAACATGGATTGCAGGCCAGGTGGGAAGCCAAGACATTTTTGTCAGATATGCAGTTTTTAGATGTGGTATGCGCAATAGGTTGGTTTTCCTTGGACGTTCAGAGGAAAGTTTTAGAGTAAGTGTTGTAGATTTTGATTGCCTCATATTTTTAAATGTAAGTTGTTTTATTATATGTTTAGAGGGAATTTTAAGTGTTAAATGGTATAGATTTTTAGGACTTAAAATTTGAAATTCATGTTGTTTATGTCACGATTTGTAGACCAATGTCTAATTAAAAGAGATTTTGTTTGATTGACTGTGATAAGAAAACGACATAACTGCACAACTGTAATCAATTATCACACATTATAAACTCTAGTTTTTTTGTAAAAAAAAAAAAGACTTACCCTAAAAGATATAATAGATGCTTTTGCACCACATTTCTAGCTGCACATTGTGTTTGATTTCACATTTCAGATTCCACATTTATTTTTCAACCATATTCATTCATTTGAAGGACCAAGAGACTAAGGATTTAAACCTCTGAAGGAAGGGTAATGACGTCCTAGAGACCTGGTCCTCTATATTGTTGTGGAACTCCTTGGTGACGCACTATAGCCTTATACTGTAAGTCAGAGAGTACTTTATCGTGTATATAATAACTCAATGCATTCATCACATGCTATAATTATCAAAATAATCTTTCACATTTTTTTAAAACTCTTTTTATTAACATAAAAGTAACGCATCAGGCGACAGACTTACTTTACAGTAATCAGATATACATTTTCATGATACAAAACAAAATACACAGAATAACAATTGTGGGGATCAAAGGGACTCCAATGCTACTGCTACTTCTGCGGTCACCGGAGGAGTACAGATATCCCCTCTATATCCATTCCAAGCACCCCAGATTTTCCCCCATTTCTTGGGGCAGCCGCTGGCGACGTACACCGACCTCTCCCTAAACATGCACCAATCTAGATCCTCCATCCACTTCCCGACCTGCGGCACCTGAGTAGCGCCCCATAGCTGTGCAATGTTTCGCTTAGCGATCATGCATGCCAGGGTCACCCATAGTTTCCCGTTTGAGTTGAGGTCTGTAGGTTCCCATACATTCAAGACACACCTCCTAGCCTCTTTCGCCAAATCCACCCCCATAACCTCCCGAATCTTATTGTGTAGTTTGGACCAATAATCCTGTATTTCAGGGCAGTGCCATAGTATGTGCATGAACGTACCGGTCTCCCCGCATCCCCACCGACACTCCGCACTTTCCGCCAGTCCCATCCGGACCAGCCGCGGGCCAGTGATGTAAGTTCTGTGAAGGATCTTCACTTGGACCAGCCTGAGTCTCATCTTTCACACTTTTTAATCCTAAAGTACTACCACGGAGGGAATAGCCAAGAACCATCCAGAAAACTATATTTAGAACTACAGTGGTGTATTTTCTAAAATCAACAGCTTTGCACAAGCTTTCCATGTACCAGAAGTCCATCCACCATCAGCCATGGTGCCAGGAAGAGCTCTCTCCCCAAAGCAAGGTAAAGAGTCATAATGGTTGACTGTCCTCTTGCAGGAAGGAGTGTGCATACCCCACGGGGCCCTCGTCTGCACCACTGACCATGTCTCACTAGGCGTCACTGGAGGAGGTGGTGAAACCCCTTCCTTGAAGGCGGGCTCCTAGGCTGCACCTCAGCTACGCCTTCCTTATGGAGATCTTGGTCCAAGACCATCTTCTCACCGACATCATCAGTTCAGTGGAGGGGGGTGGGGTCCTTGCGTACTCAAGGATGGTGGCTCCATGTTCCATGAAGTCTTGACTCTCTACTGTTGGAGGTGCACACCTACGACTTGTTGTGATGTCACACTCTTCCTCCATTCATAGATTTACTGACTACACACCTGTTTGTAATAACCTCTCATAGATTTTATCCTCACTGGGGTAAATACACAGTCATTCACCAAGGGTATCATGAAATGCAATCATTTCTTTCCTTTTAGGTACGCTTTGCTCATGTTCCATGCGCTCTTGCTCTCTAGCCAGGTTGGTGCAGCACAAATACACATACATACATACATAAATACATACATGTCTAGCATCTACGTAGATATTGGTGTTTATAAGAGAGGCTTAGCCAGCGTGTCATGGACCCTAGTGTAAGGAAGGAAATGACCCCTCTGGCTGCTGTTTGAACTGCTAAATACAGCAATAATCAGGGTTTAGTGGGACCCTTGGACCTCTGTGACCCGGTGCCACTGCACCTGTTGCACCAACTGAAGCTACACCTGTGATTTATTATGTGGGATGAAACGGACCATGATATGGCAAAAGGGAAGAGTTTGTAATAGTCCGTATAGGAGGAGCGGTTAAAAGTGGGACGCAGGGCATGGGAGGTAAGTGGTCACTTGGGGGTCGTCATCGGGCTAGAGTAGTGCAGTCTTACACCCATGCACACAAGGCCCTTCACAACACCAGACCCGCATACCTGAACAACCGCCTCTCCATGCACTCACCCAAAAGACACCTGCGATCAGCCCTGCTCTCACTGGCCTCCACCCCACACACCGGCAAGACAAGGACAGGAGGAAAGTCCTTCTCCTACCTTGAAGCCAAAGCCTGGAACAACCTCCTCTCCACCTCGGGCAATCTCCCACAATGCCTCAGTTCAGGAAGGACCTCAAGACCTGGCTCTTTGAATGACCCCACCTCCCCCCAGCGCCTCGAGACCCTCACGGGGTGAGTAGCTGCCCTTTACCAACCTTGATTGATTGATTGAGTCTTTACTCCTTGAAGAGGTGAGTTTTCCCTTCTTTTGCAGGGGGGGATGGAGTGGGCCTGAGGGGTTGTGGGATCTGATCCTCTATCCTGCAGGTCTAGTTTGAAAAGTCTGTCTTCATAGTGTTCACTTTCATGAACTTCTTGGCATCTAGCCGCTGTGAAAGTTCTGTGCCATGCACAAGACAGCACCAGATGTTTCTCCACCTGCACAAGTGCAACAGGCACAGGGGCAGAGGGTCCCTCGGCAATCAGTGGGTAGTAAGAAAAAGAGGGGTAGGTAGACCCCAGGGATGCTGTGAACCCCCTGCGTTACCAGCTACAGTGGGGGTGGGGTTCCTTATGGACCTTTTATCTGCAACTTGGCAGATGAACGCTTACAAGTATTGCTAAAAGAAAGAAAGGCTGACATGAAAAGAAGGAGGATGGGCGAGTGGCGGCATGAGTAAGTGAAAGTATGGTTGATTGGGTGAAAGGGCGAGTGGATAAAAGGATGGATGGATGAATCAGTGAATGGGTTGGTGGATGAAAGAATGGATGTGTGGGTGAAAGGATAGGTGGATGGACGGATGGAAGGATAAGTGGGTAAAAGGGTGGGTGGATGAGAGGGTGGAAGATGGGTGGGTAAAAGGACGGCCGAGTAAATGGAAATCTAAGAGGATGGATGATGAATGGATGAATGGTTTGACAAAAGACTCACTGACGGATGAAAGGCTTTATTCAAGGAAGGGTAAGACAAATGATGGTTGCATAGATGGATGGAGGTACAGATGGATGCAAGCTTAAGTTGATGGATGTCTGTATGGATGGCTAGACGGATGGATGGAAGACCAATGGATTGAATGGTGAATGACTGAATGATGGATGAAAGAATCAATGGATGAAAGAATGGAAAGGGGAAATTGTGGATATCAGCAGGTGGATGGAAGGGTTAAAGAATGAATAGCTTGATTCTTGGATGGAAGAGACAAGGAGGCTCTTCTATAGAGATTCAGGTTCACATGTCTCGCTTGCTTGGTGCTTTCAAAGCTTGAGTGAAAGTGGAGGCATATACATTTTCTGGCTGCTCCCTTGGTAGATACACCCTCGAACAAAAAAACCCCAAAGGGTGGGCTGTAGAAACCGATCATGGCTCCTCCCTTCTTCCTAAAAGAGAGCTGATCTTCTCCAAAAAGAGGTTCCTTTGAAGGTGGAGCGCCACTGTGGTTATAGCAAACCAAGAGGTGTGCACAGGAGCTGAGGGAGAGGCAAGCTGAGTGGTGAATTTGCTGTGGGTCAGTTACCACTGTGTATCAGTGACTTTAACACAGAGAGATGCAGTAGAAACCTTTCAGCCTACTGGAATCTTGCATGCATGTGTGTATGTATGTATGTGTTTATGTGTGTATGTATGTATGTATGTATGTATGTACTTATGTATGTATGTATGTATGTATGTGTGTGTGTATGTAATATGTATGTATCAGTGTATGCATTTCGTATTTCTTTCACGCAAATCTACCAAAATGCTGCAGAGCGCTTCATATGGTCAAAGACAAGCATAAATTCAACAATTGATTGGAGGGGAAACTAGTTTGTGGATGCTTGATGCATTGCAGTGTAAGAACTTTCTAAGAGGTGTTACTTCAACTCTTTCTTTAACCCCTTTAGCCGCGGCACGAATTTCACTGCGGCGCGGGGGGTGAGCGCAGCGCCGGCTCGTGACGGAGCCACGCCGTCATGAGTCACGGGCAGCCTGTGTCCATGGCGGTGTGGTTCTGTCACGGCCCCGCCCGCTCATTAATTTGCCCCCGCAGGCAGGGAATTAATGCCGCGTGGGCGGAGGTGCAGCCGCATGACGGAACCACGCCATGATGAGCACACACCGCCCGTGGCTCATGACTGCGTGGTTCCGTCATAAGCACGGAACGGGTTAATTGGAGCAGGGTTGGGGTGGTCCAGATGGATACAGGGATGTTGTTCCAGATCCTGGGTGCATAAATGAGAAAAAAAAGGTCTGCTGCCTTGTTTTTTTCTTTTTTACACTTCCTCTTAGTCTGCTGTCTGAGGGTGTCCTGGCTGTGAGTGTGTGAGAAGCACCAGAGATGCTGAGCTTGTTTGCAAGAGAAGTGGGGATTCTGGTTGTGATGGCTTTGAAAATGATGCTGCTGCTTTTGGAGATATTGTGGGCCGGCAGGGGGAGTCAACGGAGTTCCATCAGGGTGGGGGTAATCATATTTCTTCAGGTCCTGGAGGAGACGTGGTGTGGCGTCACGTGTTGTATGCCCCTAAGAGATGTCAGTGTGGATTCTGGGATTACCACCAAAAACGATGTGAGAGTCCGAGAGCTTGATCAGCAGGTCTGAAGTTGCTTTCTGGAGGAAATGGTTAGACTTTCTTTAGAAGAGAGAGCTGGTACTAGACTATCTTGTTTTTTTTGGCAATGTGTTCCTTTTAAAAGAGGTTGGTTTCCAGGGCGAATCCAAGTAATTTAGCACTTAGTGAAATTTGCGTTTTGAAGCAATCAAGATTGACGTTATTCAGCTAGGTTTGTACTGTATCATGTGTGTTGTTCTTGACAAAAAACATGAATTCTGTTTTGCTTGGGTTGAACTTCAGATGGGCGCTGGACAGCCAGGTTTAGATGACGTGTATGTCGTGTTTGAGGGATTAGATGTCTGAAGCAGAGGAGACGTTCAGGTAGCGTTGTGGAGCATCGGCATATTGGTGAATCTTGATGCTGTTACCTGCGAGTAGAGTACCAAGCGGCTCCATGTAAAAGTTGAAGATGACAACAGACAGTACGGAACCCTGGGGGACAGCTCAGGTGACATGGGTGTTACCTGAATGTTCCCATGTTAACAAACTGGTGTTGCTTGGAAAGGGAGGAGAGCCAGTGAGGGACATTGCTGATGTATCCCATTCAAGACTCCAGGGTGCATGTAAGGATAGTAGGGTCAGCTGAGTCCAAGGCCGCTGAGAGGTCCTGCAATATGACGAGGCCGGGGTCATCTATATTTGTGGTGCAGAGGGCACCGTCTATGTTGTGTACGGCAGTGGTCTCCGTGCTGCAGCACAATCTGAAGCCAGACTGGCAGCCGTGCAGGAGACGGTTGGCAATGATGGGATCTTGGAGGTGGACATAGCCTGCTTTTTCAATGATCCTGCTGATGAAAGGTAGGTGGGTGATGGGCCTGTGGTTGGCGAGGTCATCGGGGTCTGGTGTGAGGGTTTCCTTAAGAGTGGGAGGATATTACTGTCTTAAGAGCTTCTGGAAAGACACCTTGAGTGAGGGAAGCATTGATAATGGTAAATAGGAGTGAGAGAGCATCCTCAGAGAGAGCTTTGATGAAGGACGCTGGTAAGACATCATCTTTTTGAGAAATGGCTTTGAGGGAGCTGAGTATCTCGGTGAGGTCTGTAAGAGATAGGTCATTGAAGGCGGACCACTGCAGAATGTTTTGAGAAGGGGTGGGAGTAAGGAATGAAGCAGGCCTGGTGTCATTGATCTGCCTCGACCATCATTTTTCACAAAAGAAGAGGTGGGTGGTCTTGCACTTTTCGGTGGTGAGAGGTGGGTCCGGCAGGGGGTTGGTGCAATGCTTGCCTTGACAGCATCCGGCTTCTGTTGGTGGCTTCATTGATGGTGTTGGTACAGTACTTTACTTTGACTAATGTGATGAGTTTTTCTGTGTGTGGTTCGTAGGGACTTCGGCATTAAAAGCTCCTCAGGAGTTTTGTTCTTTCATTTTCTTACCTGTCTGTGGATTGATTGTTTATTGACTGCAAGGTCTTTAGAGTGGCAGGTTGCTAAAGACTTTGGCTTGCACTTACCTGTTGTAAATGGGGTGTGAATGTTCACACATTTTAGCCCCGAAAAAAGAATTGAAGTTGTTTAGAAGGGGACATGGAGTTGAGCGGGTGAGAAAGGAGGTTAAGCATTATGTTGTTAATAGAGAATACTTTCAAGTATCTGAAGGTTTGAACTTCTCCTTTGTGTTGACCTTGGTTTGTTGGTAGGACGCTGAGCATTGAGATAGGTATGGCAACTTTGTTGGTCAAGACCAAGTTTGCGTTGGATTGTTGGTGATGTTGAGAAGACAAGAATGAGGATGTGGCCTTTGGAGTGTGTTGCTTTTGTGACATGCTATACCACGTTAAGTGTATGAATGAGGTGGAAGATGGTGCCTCTTGTTTAAATGAGCTTTTGTTGTCTTGGAAGTTGTGGGCATGTCAGATGGATGAGGTGTTGAGATGATCTGAAAACGTATTAATGAAGTCCTTGTTCTGCCCGGGAGGCCTTTAGATGAGATGGAACACAGCTTTATGAGTTGCAGAGAGTGAGAAAGGGCATATCAGCAGCTCGAGAAGCTGAGTGTTACTTGCTTGCATAGGGTGCAGGCCAAGGCAGATTTACGGATAACAACAAGGCCTCCTTCCCTCTTATGTGTGCGGTTCACACAATGGATGCTGTAGCCAGTGGGAAGAAGAACATCTAGGTTGTGTGCAGACATGGATGTGAACCACTTTTCTATGATGAAGAAGGCGTCAAGCTTGTAGAAGATGATGAGTTCTGCAATGTCTGGTGCATGGAGTACTGCAGAGTGAGCGTTAATGAGCATGAGTTGAAATGTGTGTTCTGTAGTTTGAGGGTGTGTGGTAGTTAGTGGGATGTGTAGTTTTGTGTGAATGCTATGTGGGTGTCTGGGTCCTCTACATCTGGGTGAGATTGTGGGGATTAGCAGAAAAAGGTGCTGAGTGATGCACATAATTTTATCTTAACGTCTAGGTTTCAGTGGAACAGGGATTCTGCCCAATGTTCCTTCCTGACCCTAACAGGTGATGATCTTGTTTGTTGATGTGCATCTTTTGCTAGAGACAGCCTGGCGATGGGATGCCCCGAGGAGTAGCTTGAGGTAGGGAAAAGGCAAGAAGTGATGTTAATTTCTGTGCAGATGGATTATTGGAAATGCAATGGCTGCCCTTCCTGTGTAGATGGATGATGGGAAATGAAGTCCTCTTACTTGCTTCTTCTTTTAAAGACGGTTTTGGTGGAAATCAGCAATGATGTCACTTCCTGTGCTGAAGGATGAAATGGAAATGCAATGGTGTCTCTTCTTGTGAAGATGGATGATGGCTTATGGTGCTGTGGAGGACTCTTGCAGTAATAGGTCTTTCTGCCCAGTAGGACGGAGTATAGTTGGGTATGGGTTTGTATCCAACACATCAGGTCTTGCCGATGATATGGGCTTGAATGGAGTAGTGAGTGATACAGTCCTTTGATGAGGTAGCTGATGGCATCAAGGACACTCTTCAATGAGGCCAGCTTTGAGTAAGGACCTTTGCCAGTAGAACACTTCTGTCCCCCTGTGGGAGGGGACCAGTTCTTGAACAAAGGGCCTTGCTCTCTGTTTCAATGAACTGGGACTTCACTTTCTGTACAAACTTTACCTGGTACCACAGTGTCTGGGTCTTCTTAGCTATGCAGGAGAGGTTGCTGTTGATGAACACCAAGTGGATTAGGCACTCTGGGAGAGTTTAGAACTAATGGCATGAAGAACTTTGCTGAGCTAGTCCTAAGTTTGGGCTGGTCTGTTGCTGTTAATTTATTTATTTTGAAAGTTTTATAGAGAGCGAACAAGACCCTTGCGGATATCAGACCGCTTTACAGTAAGTAAAGTTCTTTACACATCAGTTAAATGTAAGTCAAAGCTCGTATACATAACATCTTGTAAAAGCAAAGTAGTAAGGTACATCACACAACTATCCCGGTGAGTCAGGTAAAGGGTAGATATAATGTCTAGGTTGCCTGGATGGTTCCTTGTCATAATAAGGCTTAGTAGCGAGGGTACGTTTGGTCTCAAAGTTTCTTTAGACCATGCTCAGGTGAATTTGGCCATGAGAATCGATTTTACTTCTTTTTTGAAAGATGCAGTAGAGGAGTTAAGTCTGGTTTCTGGGGGAAATGCATTCCAGATTCTGGGAGAAATCCCTGAAAAGGTTTGGTTTTATGTTTTCTTCTTGTTGACTCTTTGCGGTTTCAGTAGTAGGTTTTCCGCACTTCGTGAGAATCTGATCCCACCAGAGATCGACAGTTTTTTTGCCAGATTGCTGGGTGCCTTGTGATGCAGGGCTTTATGCATTATACATGCTATTTTCAAATGAATTCTGGCTTCCAGAGGTAGCCAATTCAAGGATTTTAGATCCTGGAGATGTGGGAACTTCTTTTAGAACCAGTGATGAGTCTCGCTGCAGCATTGATTGAATCTCCTAGAGGTGCCGTTGTAGCTATGGGCAGGCCACAAAGAGAGACACTTCCGTACTCCACTCTAGGGATAACTAGAGCTTGTACTGCCTGTAGGAAGGTGGATACCTGACTATGGTTACCCCAAATTTTTTGCCTAGTGTTTAGCTGGTTCTCGACTTAGTTGGCCTGGGATCCTGCTAATAAGGGCCCCAGGCTATCTGCTCTCTCTGTAAAATGGACTCCATGTACTTTAGGTACATCTCCAATTGGATACTGGGTCACCTTATGAGCCCCTGTACAGTGTACTATAGGTACCTAGTGCATAGGTGCATTCAAGGCCTACCAGGGGCTGCAGCTTGTATTATGCCACCCCTGGCTGGCCACCCAAATTGAAACAACTTGCTGATCACTTAGCTGGGGCAAGGTGGTGTAATCACCCTTTGCTTTAGATATAGTATACCTATATCTAACCTTATATTTAGACACATATATACCTATGAGTCACTCCTATGGCAGGCCTTAACAATCCTGGAGGCAGAGTGCTTGGTTGTATGTGAGATGGTGCTCTAGCATGAGCTGAGCCTGTCTGCAGCTTTCAGAACCATGTCCTTATAGCTGTTCTAGGATATTGCCATACCATATACTCTTAAGTGCATTATGAACCTTGCGGTCAGATGCTAACTCTGGTTTGGCTTTATCAAAACATGTCGAGTAAGGTGTCATACGATTTGGAATACTACCCCCTCACCAGTCCTGGCGACGGGGGTAGCATTCCACCCTTCTAGAGGGAGAAGACATGTTGTTCCTACTATTCCCGGTTAAAGTTAACCAGAGCCTCAGCATGACAAAATGGATTCTGCTGCCACAGACACGAGTCTGACCTTCTGCTGCTGGGAGTCCTTCCAGCGAGGGAGGCTTGGACAGTAGGTTTCCTGCCTTGGGAGTCGCTAGCACCACCCCAGACAGGATTTTGTGTATTGGGGCAGGGAGGGCTGAAAGAAATGAGACACTGCCTGGGGCACAGAAGGTGTCCCATGCATAGTCCAGTTCAAACCGGTGCTGGGGCACTCCAGCCCAAGCTCTGGAGTGAAACTGGACAAAGGCAAAGGGGTGTAACCACCCCCTTCCCTGGTCCCACCCATAGGAGGGACCTAGCAGGTAATCCAGCCCCTAGATTTGGTATATAGGTAGGAGCTGAGTCCCAAGACTTTAGATTAATCCTGACTGAAACTCTGAAACTAAACTCTGGACCTTCGACGATCTACTTGAAGAAGACGACTGAAGAATCTCCCTTGTGGTCAAGGAGTGACCACCCTGCACAAGCAGGCACCATCCAGCGATCAACGGCTTGCTTTGTTGTGGCCTCCCGCCGGAGCCCAAGCACAGAGCATGACAAGAACTAGATTCCCAGACATCCAACAGCCCGATCCACAGTCCCTCAAAGCTGAGACCCGTGGAGTCGATGAGAGACGTGGGACCGGCCATCTTGAAAAGTCTGCGACCTGCTAACTGTGCAGCCCCCGAGGCCTCCTCAAAGCTGTACATTGGGGATTGCGAAGCCCTAGCCCCGAGCAGCATCTGTACCAAAGATCAGCCCTGCACCCTCCACGAGTTCTGAGTGGGGCCCTTTTGCATTTTCCTGCTTGACGCATCTGCCCGGTCACTTGCCCGTTGGCTAGTGGCCATCTTGGCAACGATCCTTTGAATTTACGCCACTGGTCTGGTTGCTCCAGACTGGCCCTTGCTTCCCTCAAAAGAAGCAGCCCCTCAGACCTTGCTGGTCTGAGTAAGAAGCCTACTTCTTATCCTGCATGGGTTGCCTTTGCCAAGGCTTGTTGACTCCAATCCTAAAGCCCACACCGCCAACAGCGAGAGCCTTTGTGGGCCAATCCATGCCTGACTCCTGGTTGTCGTCGACACCTCCTGATCCACGTGGCTGCAGAGACAAGCTTCACATCAGCAACTGATTGCTTCGCGACATCGCCTGATTCCTTCCTGGTTCCTTCTTGGTCACTGGCTAGTGACCCAGACTCTGTCCCCTCTGCTTTCAGGTCCTCTACATGTTCGATCCACCCTTGGATCCACCCGGACTCTTCTCTCCTGGCCGCCTGCAGCATCTTTTCTCCAAGGCGCCATAGAACTCCATGACGAAATCCGACACACTTTGGGACCTATGCACCCGCTTCCTGTGGGTGAGGTAACGCGAGTACTGCGGTGCTCCTGTAAAGAGTAACTCTCCTAGTGTCCTAGTTTCAAGTGGTTAGCTTCTAGTCCAGTCAGAAGACTCCCAAACCTTTAACTTTCTAACTTTACGCACCCATTGACTTCTATGTGTGCACGCGTGTGCCTTTAGACACTGCACACGCATCCTGTGGGCCTCCTGCTCCCTAACTATTGTTAGCCCAGTGTAGCCCCAGTGATTCCCAAGGCCCTAGGCCTTACCATTGTTTGTGACGTGGTTCTTATACCACTTTTTAGGTCTCGCCTGTCGATGCGCATGCGCATCGAGCAAGGCGAGAGTATTGCGAGTTATCCACTCTTTATCCACACTGCAAGGAATCGTGGCGATTCCTTGCAGTGCCCGTGACTTTTAAGGTCAATGCGCATGCGCATTAAGCTTATGCGCATGCGCATTGACCTTAAAAGTCACGGGCGCGTGCATGTCCGTCGTGTTTTACCCGCTCCGCCCCCTCCCGCCGTGTCGCATTTCTCCTCCCCCCTCCCCTCGCGCCGTGTCGCATTTCTCCTCCCCCCTCCCCTCTCTTCCCTCCGTCTTGCTTGTTCTTATTGCCAATTTCATCGGCTCCGTTGCTCACGGAGATGCCCTTCAAGACTGAGTCTCCTTTCTGCTGTAACCAATTTACGGAATCCCCAATTAGTTTTCCAACACCCGCACTACTCGCCACATTCGTCTGATTTCCCCATTTTCAGAAATGTATTAGGCTGGCAACTTAATCACTGGCCCAGATACCCTGCCTACGACACTGCTAGTTGCAATCTAAAGTCGTGACCGTTCCCCTCTTCCAACCAACTCCATTCTCCTGCAGCGTTGCAGTCCATTCGACTATATGCTACTCAGTGAAGACTCAGAGCTACTTTACTTTTCACTGAACAACCGCAGCTCGCGCATATTTTCAATGTGGGGCCTCCTCCCACCACCCTCACCCTCCGGCGGCCTATAATTTTCCTATTAGTGACTCGCTGACCCACTCACTGGCCCTGCCAGTTTTCCAATTTGCTTCCCTGACACATTATGTCCTTTTCGAGCTTCGGTCCACGGGTGTCACACTCACACATGTCCGCACTTGACTCTCACGGGGTTCTCGAAGACCTCCAGGCAGACTGGGCACGTGAACCGGGAAAGTGGGTCGACAGGTAACGAGCCAAATGCACCTTCCTGCTGCTGTCTGCCTAACTCCATCGCCATCATCATACACTTCCGCAAAAACCGCTGACGTCTACGGTGACAACCCGAAGTCCCGCCCACTTTCCACGCCTAAAACCCAATCGCTGCACTGCGCATCCTGTGCTGCGTGACGTCACAACCAGGAACTTAGAGTGGGTACTGGCGGGGTGGGCCTGGCATAAAAAGCATACAGGTTGAGCTCACCCCTTCAGTTTACCGACTGTTGCCACGCTGATGATAATGGCCACATGATGACGCTCACGTAACCATCTGGACCAAACAAAAACCAACGCGGAAAAGGGAGTCTCTCAATGACAGTCCACAGCCGTTCATTTGTTCCGGCAGCTTTCTTCTCAGGAGTCGTCTTGTAAAAATGCTCCAGGTGAATAGATTGTTGGAAGGATCGTTAAACGAAATGTCCTCTATTTGTGTGTGAGGAATGAATGATTTACTGTTACCCCTCACCCTCAATCCCTCACCCACACTCACCCACACTCACCCTCACCCACCCTCACCCACCCTCACTCACCCTCACTCACCCTCACTCACCCTCACTCACCCTCACCCTCACTCACCCTCACCCTCAACCCCTCACTCACCCTCACTCACCCTCACTCACCCTCACTCACCCTCACTCACCCTCACTCACCCTCAACCCCTCACCCTCACCCACCCTCAACCCCTCACCCACCCTCAACCCCTCACCCTCACTCACCCTCAACCCCTCACTCACCCTCACTCACCCTCAACCCCTCACTCACCCTCACTCACCCTCAACCCCTCACTCACCCTCACTCACCCTCAACCCCTCACTCACCCTCACTCACCCTCACTCACCCTCACTCACCCTCACCCTCACTCACCCTCACCCTCAACCCCTCACTCACCCTCACTCACCCTCACCCTCACTCACCCTCAACCCCTCACCCTCACCCACCCTCAACCCCTCACCCACCCTCAACCCCTCACCCTCACTCACCCTCAACCCCTCACTCACCCTCACTCACCCTCAACCCCTCACTCACCCTCACTCACCCTCAACCCCTCACCCTCACTCACCCTCAACCCCTCACTCACCCTCACTCACCCTCAACCACTCACTCACCCTCACTCACCCTCAACCCCTCACCCACCCTCAACCCCTCACCCTCACTCACCCTCAACCCCTCACTCACCCTCACTCACCCTCAACCCCTCACTCACCCTCACTCACCCTCAACCCCTCACTCACCCTCACTCACCCTCACTCACCCTCACTCACCCTCACTCACCCTCAACCCCTCACCCTCACCCACCCTCAACCCCTCACCCACCCTCAACCCCTCACCCTCACTCACCCTCAACCCCTCACTCACCCTCACTCACCCTCAACCCCTCACTCACCCTCACTCACCCTCAACCCCTCACTCACCCTCACTCACCCTCAACCCCTCACTCACCCTCACTCACCCTCACTCACCCTCACCCTCACTCACCCTCACCCTCAACCCCTCACTCACCCTCACTCACCCTCACCCTCACTCACCCTCAACCCCTCACCCTCACCCACCCTCAACCCCTCACCCACCCTCAACCCCTCACCCTCACTCACCCTCAACCCCTCACTCACCCTCACTCACCCTCAACCCCTCACTCACCCTCACTCACCCTCAACCCCTCACCCACCCTCAACCCCTCACCCTCACTCACCCTCAACCCCTCACTCACCCTCACTCACCCTCAACCCCTCACTCACCCTCACTCACCCTCACCCTCACTCACCCTCACCCTCAACCCCTCACTCACCCTCACTCACCCTCACCCTCACTCACCCTCAACCCCTCACCCTCACCCACCCTCAACCCCTCACCCACCCTCAACCCCTCACCCTCACTCACCCTCAACCCCTCACCCACCCTCACTCACCCTCACTCACCCTCACTCACCCTCACTCACCCTCACCCTCACCCACCCTCACCCTCAACCCCTCACTCACCCTCACTCACCCTCACTCACCCTCACTCACCCTCACTCACCCTCAACCCCTCACCCTCACCCACCCTCAACCCCTCACCCACCCTCAACCCCTCACCCTCACTCACCCTCAACCCCTCACTCACCCTCACTCACCCTCAACCCCTCACTCACCCTCACTCACCCTCAACCCCTCACTCACCCTCACTCACCCTCACTCACCCTCACTCACCCTCACCCTCACTCACCCTCACCCTCAACCCCTCACTCACCCTCACTCACCCTCACCCTCACCCTCACTCACCCTCAACCCCTCACCCTCACCCACCCTCAACCCCTCACCCACCTTCAACCCCTCACCCTCACTCACCCTCAACCCCTCACTCACCCTCACTCACCCTCAACCCCTCACTCACCCTCACTCACCCTCAACCCCTCACCCTCACTCACCCTCAACCCCTCACTCACCCTCACTCACCCTCAACCCCTCACTCACCCTCACTCACCCTCAACCCCTCACCCACCCTCAACCCCTCACCCTCACTCACCCTCAACCCCTCACTCACCCTCACTCACCCTCAACCCCTCACTCACCCTCACTCACCCTCAACCCCTCACTCACCCTCACTCACCCTCAACCCCTCACTCACCCTCACTCACCCTCACTCACCCTCACTCACCCTCACTCACCCTCAACCCCTCACCCTCACCCACCCTCAACCCCTCACCCACCCTCAACCCCTCACCCTCACTCACCCTCAACCCCTCACTCACCCTCACTCACCCTCAACCCCTCACTCACCCTCACTCACCCTCAACCCCTCACTCACCCTCACTCACCCTCAACCCCTCACTCACCCTCACTCACCCTCACTCACCCTCACCCTCACTCACCCTCACCCTCAACCCCTCACTCACCCTCACTCACCCTCACCCTCACTCACCCTCAACCCCTCACCCTCACCCACCCTCAACCCCTCACCCACCCTCAACCCCTCACCCTCACTCACCCTCAACCCCTCACTCACCCTCACTCACCCTCAACCCCTCACTCACCCTCACTCACCCTCAACCCCTCACCCACCCTCAACCCCTCACCCTCACTCACCCTCAACCCCTCACTCACCCTCACTCACCCTCAACCCCTCACTCACCCTCACTCACCCTCAACCCCTCACTCACCCTCACCCTCACTCACCCTCACCCTCACTCACCCTCACCCTCAACCCCTCACTCACCCTCACTCACCCTCACCCTCACTCACCCTCAACCCCTCACCCTCACCCACCCTCAACCCCTCACCCACCCTCAACCCCTCACCCTCACTCACCCTCAACCCCTCACTCACCCTCACTCACCCTCAACTCCTCACTCACCCTCACTCACCCTCAACCCCTCACTCACCCTCAACCCCTCACTCACCCTCACTCACCCTCACCCTCAACCCCTCAGCCTCACCCTCACTCACCCTCAACCCCTCACCCTCACTCACCCTCACTCACCCTCAACCTCATGCTAAAGATTTACAAAAAAACCCATAAACAATTCTAAAAGCACTAACTCTAATGCTGCGAGACCTATTGCATTTCTAATGCTTGTTTAGTATATGGTTTAGCGGGCCACCCGGGCCTATCCATATTTGTGCAACTTTTGTATGTTATTTTAAGTTACTTGTTATGCGCTTGTGCTTCTGTACTCATAAAGAGTTCAGGGGATTGCTTTAGAAATAAATACATATATATTTTGAATATATATCCTGTGTGGTGTCCTTTCATTTGGTATTAAATGGGGTTACATATGGTAAAACAGCTGGCTTCACATGCCCTCTTGAGTTTAGCCTAAGACTGCTTTGTCCATGCTACCCCTAGGATAGCTGGTCTATAAGGTTGAATTTACAACCATCACCATAAGGGTTGTTTGGACTGGTGCAAGGTGCTCACTAGAATAGTGAACATCATATACCAGGCCAACTTCTCACATTGGTGTGCAGCGGTTGGGATTTGAGCTTGCTGTTGTTTTACCAATTGTAATCTTTGCAATATCATTTGAAAGATCATACAGGTACCTATATGTACATATAACAAGACTTAGAATACTTAAGTTCTACTGAACTTAGTTGTTGTAGAGTAAAGGGCCTAGCACACCCTGACTACAACTCCTAGAGAGGTGTAGTAGGAAAACACTTAGTGTAGGCAGGTGCATCACATCCACCTCACTAGAGCAATGTCTGGCACAGGAGAGCCCAGTGGACTCCAACCTGTGGAGAGTGACCCTCCCAAGGTACCATCCAGATTTGCTATCCTCAGTTTCAAGGAACTGAGACACTTGTGTACCACAAGAAGGCTGAAGCAAGGGTCTAACCCTACACTTCAGCAGCTCCTAGATCTCTTAGATGAGTCTGAAGCTCTAAAAGCCTCTGGTGCAGAACCTATAGGGAATGCCGATGAGGTCCTACCCTCTTCAGATGATACTACTGGTCCCCCTGTCTTAGAAGATGAGGAGGAAGAGGTAGAGGAGTCTGAGGGAGAAGAAGGTAGCCAGATCCAAGCCAGGAGACTTAGTCAGGCTAACTTAAGCCAATTTGGGGCTGAGAATGGGACAGCCCCATTCAGGCCTCCAAGTGGGCTTAATCAGAGGTATAGGAGAGAGAGATGTCGCTCAGGTGATTCCCATCACTCCATTGCTTCTATGGGTTCTCAGAGGGGAATGACATCTCCTCAGAGGAGAGAACACCAGGCTAGGATGAGGGAAGTCAATCTCAGAATTGAGAGAGAGCAACTTGCCCTAGCCAAAGAGAAACTTGCTTTTGACAGAGAAAGGAAGGTAGGTGGGCTAGAGCCCACTGGTGGCAGCAATATCCCTAAGGATAAAGACAGGTCCTATGACAATAGACACCTGAGTAAGATTGTGCACCCCTACAAAGATGGGGATGACTTCCACAAGTGGATAACTGCTTTGGAGAGGGCCTGCAAAGTACAGCAGGTACCCCAAAGTCAGTGGGCAGCAATCTTGTGGCTCTCCTTTTCAGAAAAAGGTAGAGATAAGCTCCTCACAGTTAGTGATGATGATGCTAACAATTACACAGTCTTGAAGAGTGCTCTGATTGATGGGTTTGGCTTAACCACTGAACAGTACAGGTTGATGTTCAGGGATACCCAAAAGACACAGACTCAGGACTGGACTGATTTTGTAGAGTGTGCTACTAAGGCTCTGGAGGGCTGGTTATTGGGCAGCAAAGTACATGACTATAAAGGATTGTATAATTTGATTATGAGGGTTCAGATCTTTAGTAATTGTCAAAACCAGCTTCTACACCAGCACCTGGTGGACTCAGATCTGACCTCTCCCCAAGAATTGGGTAAGAGGGCAGATAAATGGGTCAGAACCAGGATTAGGCCTAGAAATCAGGGTAATGGCCAGAAGAAAGATTCAATCAAGCCTCAAGAGAAAGGTGGGGATAAATCTAAAGACAAGACTTCCCCAGGGCCCCAAAACTCCAATGATGGGGGTGGGTCCCAAAACACTTCCTCTAACCAGAAGAAACCTTATTGCCATGACTGTAAAAAGCCTGGCCACTGGAAGACTGACAGCAGTTGCCCAAAGGCTAACAATAAGGAGAACATACCCCCAGAAAATACTCCCAGACCTCCTATTACTATTAGTAGTAATCCCCCAGGTTGTGGGAGTGCCCCCAAAAATTTGGCTGGGTATACTTTGGGAGTTCAGGTGGACTCTGGCCTAGCTACTCTTGTCTGTGAAAATGGCATGGGGTTTGCCAACTTCACTGCTTGTCCCAACACTTTGGGCAAGTACAGACAGGAGCCCCACATCAATGGGCAGAAAGTTGAATCCTACAGAGATACAGGGGCTAGCATCACTATGGTGACTGACAGTCTAGTTCCCTCAGGACAACTTTTACCTGGGTTCACCAATCAGGTGATCAACATTGATGGAGTGCAGAAAGATCATCCCATGGCGGTAGTAAATCTCAGCTGGGGAGGTGTCACGGGCCCCAAGAGAGTGGCAGTGTCTTCACACTTGCCTGTAGATTGTCTACTGGGGAATGATCTAGAGATCTCAGCCTGGGCTGAAGTAGAACAAGAAACCCATTCCAAAATGATAGGCCTTCCCGAAAGGGTTAGTGGGGCTGTGATGGCCACAGCCCAAGCCCAAGCAGAATTCCTTCCTAAAGAGGTTGGAAGGGCTGTGATGGTCACAGCCCAAGCTCAGGCAGACTTCCCTGAAAAGGTTGACAGGGCTGTGATGGTCACAGCCCACACCCAAACAGAGTTCCTTCCTGAAAAGGTTGGTAGGGCTTTGATGGTCACAGCCCAAACTCGAACAGATTTTAGTGTTGTGAAGCCTGAAACTATGGATCACTCCACTCAAACAGAGAGCATTGGGGAAGTAGAAAAGTCTCCCTCCCACCAGACATTAGGTGAGAGTCAGCCTCCTCAGGGAACTGACCCTATCCCTTGTGAACGAACTGCCCCAGAGGTAGTCAGGCCTAGCCTGGCAGAGCCTCTGATGTCAGTGGACCCTTCCAAGGTGGGACCCAGTCTGGAGCAGGTAACCTGCCCCTCTCTACCCTGCCTCAGTCAGCCCAGGGCTGCAGAGGTCAGGGAGGCCAGTGGTGGACCCCAAAGGGCCCCCTGTCCCCAGGAACCACCCCATCAGCAGATTAGGGGCACCAAAGCTAGCAGCCCTAGCAAGGTGACAATTTCAAAAACTCCTGAGGGATCTCCCTTACACCTAGTTAGGAACCTCCCCCAGATGGATTCTGTTGGGCACAGCCAAACCTGGGACCCAAAGGCCCCAAACCCGACCTGTCCCTCCAGTAAGCCAACAAAAGTGACCCAGCCTCCAGCTTTAGGTAGCCAGAGGTTGACCCTGAGAGCACAGTACAACTCAGTCAAGGAAAGAAAGGCCTATATGGTGGAAAGTGATTGGAGGAAGCTGAGTCCTACATTATAGGAGCCTTACTTCAGTACTCCATCTCAGCACCAGCCTTTTACTTTGCCAAAACACACCACAGGTAGAGATTCCCTATGGTGGAGACCCTATGATACCCTTAGGGTAAGGGATTGCTTAGTAGACCATGAGACAGGGGGTAACCATGCTAGTGCAGGTACTTCCTTATATGGCCACTTAGGCAATATAGGCTTACCTGGTCAAGGATAGCCGTATCTCCTTTCGTTTGGGGGGGGTTGTGTAGGAAGGTGGATACCTGACTATGGTTACCCCAGATTTTTTGCCTAGTGTTTAGCTGGTTTTCGACTTAGTTGGCCTGGGATCCTGCTAATCAGGGCCCCAGGCTATCTGCTCTCTCTTTAAAATGGACTCCATGTACCCTAGGTACATCTCCAATTGGATACTGGGTCACCTTATGAGCCCCTGTACAGTGTACTATAGGTACCCAGGGCATAGGTGCCCAGGGCATAGGTGCATCCAAGGCCTACCAGGGGCTGCAGAATGTATTATGCCACCCCTGGCAGGCCACCCAAATTTACACAACTGGTTGATTACTCAGCTGGGGCAAGGTGGTGTAATCACCCCTTGCTTAGATATAGTATACCTATGTCTAAACCTACATCTGGACACATATGCACCTATAAGTCACTCCTATGGCAGGTCTTAACAATCCTGGAGGCAGAGTGCTTGGTTTTATGTGAGATGGTGCTCTAGCATGAGCTGAGCCTGTCTGCAGCTTTCGGAACCATGTCCTTATAGCTGTTCTAGGATATTGCCATACCATATACTCTTAAGTGCATTATGAACCTCGCGGTCAGATGCTAACTCTGGTTTGGCTTTATCAAAACATGTCGAGTAAGGTGTCATACGATTTAGAATACTACCCCCTTACCAGTCCTGGCGACGGGGGTAGCATTCCACCCTTCTAGAGGGAGAAGACATGTTATTCCTATTATTCCAGGTTAAAGTTAACCAGAGCCTCATCATTACAAAATGGATGCTGCTGCCACAGACACAAGTCTGACCTCCTGCTGCTGGGAGTCCTTCCAGCGAGGGAGGCTTGGACAATAGATTTCCTGCCTTGGGAGGTGCTAGCACCACCCCGGACAGGCTTTTGTGTATTGGGGCTGGGAGGGCTGAAAGAAATGAGACACTGCCTGGGGCACACAAGGTGTCCCATGCATAGTCCAGTTCAAACCGGTGCTGGAGCACTCCAGCCCCAGCTCTGCCGCGAAACTGGACAAAGGGAAAGGGGTGTAACCACCCCCTTCCCTGGTCCCACCCATAGGAGGGACCTAGCAGGAAATCCAGCCCCTAGATTTGGTATATAGGTAGGAGCTGAGTTCCAAGACTTTAGATTAATCCTGACTGAAACTCTGAAATGAAACTCTGGACCTTCGACGATCTACTTGAAGAAGACGACTGAAGAATCTCCCTTGTGGTCAAGGGGTGACCACCCTGCACAAGCAGGCACCATCCAGCGATCATTGGCTTGCTTTGTCGCTGCCACCTGCCGGAGCCCGAGCACAAAGCCTGACAAGAACCAGATTCTCAGACATCCAACAGTCGGATCCACAGTCCCTGCAAAGCTGAGACCTGTGGACGCGACAAGAGACGTGGGACCGGCCATCTTGAAAAGTCTGCGACCTGCTAACTGTGCAGACCCCGAGGCCTCCTCGAAGCTGTGCATTGGGGATTTAGAAGCCCCAGCCCCGAGCAGCATCTGCACCAAAGATCAGCCCTGCACCCTCCACGAGTTCTGTGTGGGGCCCTTTTGCATTTTCCTGCTCGATTCGTCTGCCCGGTCAATTGCCCGTTGGCTAGTGGCCATCTTGGCGATGATCCTTTGAATTTACACCACTGGTCTGGTTGCTACAGACTGGCCCTTGCTTCCCTCTAAAGAAGCAGCCCCTCAGACCTTGCTGGTCTGAATAAGAAGCCTACTTCATATCCTGTGTGGGTTGCCTTTGCCAAGGCTTGTTGACTCCAATCCTGAAGCCGACACCGCTGACAGCGAGAGACTTTGTGAGACAGTCAGTGCCTAACTCCTGGTTGTCGTCGACGCCTCCTGGTCCACATGGCTGCAGAGACAAGCTTCCCATCAGCACCTGATTGCTTCGCGTTATCGCCTGGTTCCTTCCTGGTCACTGGATAGTGACCCAGACTCTGTCCCCTCTGCTTTCAGGTCCTCTACATCTTCGATCCACCCTTGGATCCACCCGGACTCTTCTCTCCTGGCCACCTGCAGCATCTTTTCTCCAAGTCTCCATAGAACTCCATGACGAAACCCGACACACTTTGGGACCTATGCACCCGCTTCCTGTGGGTTAGGTAACGCGAGTACTGCAGTGCTCCTGTAAAGAGTAACTCTCCTAGTGTCCTAGTTTCAAGTGGTTAGCTTCTAGTCCAGTCGGAAGACTCCCAAACCTTTAACTTTCTAACTTTACTCACCCAGTGACTTCTATGTGTGCACATGTGTGCCTTTAGACACTGCACACGCATCCCGTGGGCCTCCTGCTCCCTAACTATTGTTAGCCCAGTGTAGCCCCAGCGATTCCCAAGGCCCTAGGCCTTACCATTGTTTGTGACGTGGTTCTTATACCACTTTTTTAGTATATGGTTTAGCGGGCCACCCGGCCTATCCATATTTGTGCAACTTTTGTATGTTATATTAAGTTACTAGTTATGCGCTTGTGCTTCTGTGCTCATAAAGAGTTCAGGGGATTGCTTTAGAAATAAATACATATATATTTTGAATATATATCCTGTGTGGTGTCCTTTCATTTGGTATTAAAGGGGGTTACATATGGTAAAATAGCTAGCTTCACATGCCCTCTTGATTTTAGCCTAAGACTGCTTTGTCCATGCTACCCCTAGGATAGCTGGTCTATAAGGTTGACTTTACAGCCATCACCATAAGGGTTGTTTGGACTGGTGCAGGTGCTCACTAGAATAGTGAACATCATATACCAGGCCAACTTCTCACACTGCCTGCTTGAAGTTGTCATCTGGCAGGAAAGGTTTCAGCTTCCTCAGTGAGTTTATCTGGAAATGTGCTCCCTTTGTTGCGTTGCTGATGTGTTTTTGCATATTGAGGTTACTGTCAAGAGTTATTCTCGGTGATTTTGCTGAATCCACGATGGTTGGTTGACCATTAAAAGCCGTAAGATGTTTGATCCAATCTTGCATTATGGTGACTTGGGCGGGTGGAGCGATTAGGAGGAATTCGTTTTTAGGGCATTCAATTTGAGATGGTTTTCTGCCAGCCATGTTTCCCTAGCGTTGTGTTAAGCGATTTGATGTCTTCTAGTGTGTGGATCTTAAGGTATAGTTGTGTGTCATCAGCGTACATGTGATATTGCACGTTAGACGCATGTAGAATTTTGGTGAGTGGTTCCATGAAAAGATTGAACAATGGCGGGGATAGTGAGGACCCTTGCAGGACTCCCAAAGTTACTGGTTAATGAGAAGTAGGAATTCTGTTGTAGTCTGATTAAACTTGAGGCAGGCAGCTGCCATCCTCGTTTGGAAGAGGAAGAGAAGCTATTTAAGAGGATGGATGTCATGGATGGATGAGACCTTCAGATAACGCTGGGTCTTCTTAAGGAAGCAGACTAAATGGACGATTGAAGAGGGTAGGAGGTGAACCACTGAAGTACGATGCTGTCAAATAGCAAGCATTTGGGGAGGATGTCCTTTAGAGCATGATGCTCAATGGTGTCAAAGGCAACTGAGCAATCCAGAGATCCCTGGAGGCAAGTACCACTCTGGCCGCTGTAAGGTGTCATCCTCCACTTCAATGTTAGCTCTTTCAATGCTGCAGCAGGGCAAGAAGGCAGACTTTTGGAGTAGGTGGAGGGTATTAGGATTTGCTCGTTTTTGGATGGCCATTGCTTTTTGAAGTATTGTGATAAAAAATGGAAAGCAAGTGATGGGTCAGTAGTTAGTGAGTCTGTTGGGGTTCATTTGTTTTGAGGCCGTCAGGGAAGATGCCTTGCTAGGTGGATGTGTTAAGGTTGTATGACGGAACCTCACATGCATTTACCGCACACGCCTTTACAACGCAGTCTCTAACCAGACGGCGACATTACCACACGTTCCTTTACCATGCAAGTTGTTACCACGACTTGCCTTTGGGATGGCCCTGCACTTTAGAACAGTATAAATTACTATTCCAACCCCAGTCTGCGCAACAGTAGGGAAAGTGTTGGACTTAAAATCCAACACCAGTCAACAACATACCCCCTAAAGCAAGCCGTTGTAATGGTTTGTGGGGTAAAATAACGAGTTAGTAATGTCGCAGTTGGGATAGTGACTGTATTGTAAAGATAGGTCGTTGTTCTGAGTGCGTGGTAAAGGACGTTTTCCATGTGTTGAATATGTCAAGGAGGACAGTGAGTGCTTTCCATCGGAGTGTGTTTAGGACTGTGTAGAGGAAGATGTTATCTTGGTGTGTGGCAACCTTTAGGGCAGTGACTATCTTGGAAATTTGGCACATGGGTTATTTTTGTTAGGCCTCAGATGGGATGGTAAATGGATGGATGGAGGTATTGATTTGTTTTTCCATTTTGTCAATTTTAGTAATGAAATGGTTTCTGTTGCATGTTTCGGTTGCATATAGCACCGGGGTTTCAGCAGGGGTTCGAGACAGCTCTTGATGACTTTGGAAGGTGACGTACCTCTCTTTGATGATTGTGCTTGGCAGTTGTGTGGTAGGTGGCCTTGACAGTAGATCTGAGCTTTATATGTGATGAGCAAAGCCCTTTCAGGCAATGTGTGTTGTCTAGAGCCTAGATTTGTGGTTTCTCTTCTCTGTCTTTTGAGCTGATGTTTGAATGTCTGCTGTCGATAGTTGTAAGTTTATCAATTGGGTCTTAAGAGAGGCAAGGGGTGCTAACCTTCACTAGTATTGCATTGGTTGATTCCAAGAGTGGGTTGATGTTGGGCACGTTTCCCAAGTTATTGCTAAGGTTGTATGGACTTTGATGGTTGCGTCAATCTGATCATCTTTGTTGGGATACAATATCTGGTTGGTTTCAGTTTGCCAAGATGGGTTGCTGGCACGTGCAGGATGTGCAGCAGGTTGTCCAAGGTAATCTGATGAGTCTAGTGGGGTGGGGAGTGACAGGTGATGGTTGGAATGGTGGTAAAGACTCTCTAAGAGAGTTGCCTTTGTTGAAGATGGACTCTGTCATGAGGTGCTTCAAGTTCACAGCCTTCAGGAAATCAAGCAGGTAATTTTTAACCTTATTCGCCGTGCATTTTTCCGAGAGGTATACTTCTCCCACAGAGATGCTGTGTCAAGTCAAGTCAAGTCAAGTCAAAGAATTTATATAGCGCGCTACATACCCAGAGGGTCTCAAGGCGCTTGAGGAGGGGTGGGGAATTACTTGTCAAATATCCACGTTTTAAGTTGCTTTCTGAATGCTAGGTGGTTCTGGGTAAGGCGAAGGTAAGTGGGAAGTGAATTCCAGGTTTTAGCTGCCAGGTAGGAGAAGGATCTACCTCCCATGGTGGTTTTGTTGATGCGGGGTACAGTGGCAAGGGCCTGGTTGGCTGATCGTAGCTGGCGGGAGGGGGTGTAGAAGGACAGTCGTGTGTTGAGGCATTCTGGTCCGATTTCGTAGAGTGCTTTGTGTGCGTGGGTTAGGAGCCGGAAAGTGATCCTCTTATTGACGGGAAGCCAGTGGAGGTTTTTCAGGTGATCAGAGATATGTTCTTTACGCGGGATGTCTAATATGAGCCTGGCTGAGGCGTTTTGGATTCGTTGGAGTTTTTTCTGGAGTTTAGCTGTAGTACCGGCGTAGAGGGTGTTTCCATAGTCCAGTCGGCTCGTGACCAGAGCGTGGGTGACCGTTTTCCTAGTTTCGGTGGGGATCCAACGGAATGTTTTTTTGAGCATGCGAAGAATGTTGAAGCAAGATGAAGAGACGGCGTTGACTTGTCTGTTCATCGAAAGTGAGGAATCCAGGATGACGCCCAAGTTCCGTGCGTGGTCTGTCGGGATGGGTGCTTTTCCAAGGGCTTGTGGCCACCAAGAGTCGTTCCATCCGGAGGGGGAGGTACCTAAGATAAGGACTTCTGTTTTATCTGAGTTCAGTTTTAGACGGCTGTGTTTCATCCATTCGGCTACTTCTTTCATTCCTTCATGCAGGTTGGTTTTGGCGGTGTTCGGGTCTTTGGTGAGTGAGAGGATCAGTTGAGTGTCATCAGCGTAGGAGATGATGTTGAGGTTGTGTTGGCGTGCGATGGTCGCGAGGGGGCTCATGTATACGTTGAAGAGGGTAGGGCTGAGTGAGGATCCTTGTGGTACGCCGCAGATGACTTCAGTGGCCTCTGACTTGAATGGTGGGAGGCGGACTCTCTGAGTCCTTCCGGTGAGGAACGAGGTGATCCATTCCAGTGCTTTTCCTTGGATTCCGATGTTTCTGAGGCGTTGTAGAAGGGTGCTATGGCAGACTGTGTCGAAGGCTGCGGAGAGGTCGAGGAGGATGAGGGCGACTGTGTCTCCATTGTCCAGTAGAGTTCGAATGTCGTCTGTTGCTGCGATGAGGGGGAGGGCAGACTCCTGATGGAGCAGCCAGCTCTACATGACCAGGAAGACATGAATACATGCAAACCCTTCTCAAAACCTTTGGGTTCAGTCCATGAGTTAGATGGTGGAGTCTGGTGGGACTAAGACATTTATAACCTGTGAGGTGGTGAGTGTGGGCCATGTCAGATATTTATTAATGATGCTTTCATCTGTGCCGCTTGGACCACTTTCTCAAAAGCCCCTGGATAGGCTATATGGCCGTACGTGATGGCGGGGATCAATTTAGCCCTGAGTACTGTCAGCATCGGATATGCAGAGGGACTGACCAGACTGTGGCTTAGACGTCTTAGAGATGTAATTATTTTGTCAATTTTTGGTTTAAGCGCCTTCAGATGTTTGAATGCAGTAGCCCTCTCTGATACCCATGCGCCCAGATAGTTGTAGGATGGGGCCGTGGTGATTCGGTGCTCCCCCAGAGACCATGAAGCTTTAGTTTTGTGTGAATGTTTGCCTAAGATTATTATCTTGGTCTTGCTCACATTAATATGTAGCTCGTTCTCCTTGTTGTACGTCGCAAGACTGTTTAAGGCTCTTTGGAGGCCTACCCTGGAGTGGTCCATAATTACTGTGTCATCTGCGTACTGGAGCGTACCCAGAACCAGCTTCCCCAGTCTGAGCGGTGCTAGGTTGGCATCTTTCAGGGCGTGCCCCATGTCTGCAGTGAACAAGTTGAAAAGCAGGGGGGCCAGAACACACCCCTGCTTTAATCTAGAGTCAGTGGCAATTCTTGTGGTTACAGATGTGGCGCTTAGTTTCACCTGAACCCAGGTCCCCTCGTAAACTGCTTTTATGGCCTTTAGAAGATCTCTAGGGATCCCCCAAGACTCTAGTTTTGCCCAGAGCCGGCATCTGTTCACACGGTCGAAGGCCGTTGAATAGTCTATAAAGCAACAGAACAGGGGCAGCTTTTTCCGCATGTTGGCCTTCTTAGCGAGGTACGAGAGCGCTATGATGTTGTCCAGCGTAGAACAGTTAGCCCTGAAGCCAGTCTGTGAGGGTGGGAGTATGCCGTTCTTATCCACCCAAGTTTCCAGGTCCTTAAGTAGCAGGCGGGCATAGATCTTGGCTTCAATGTCAAGGAGGGCTATCAGTCTATAATTAGCCGGATTCGAGTGGTCACCTTTTTTGTGGATAGGAACGAGAATTGAGCCCTTCCAAGAGAATGGCAGGGTTGCAGTTGCGAATGCGTGGTTAAATAGAGGAGTAAGTTTGGAAGCGAAGAATGCAGGATCTTTCTTAAAAACCTGTGCGGGGATCCCGTTAGGGCCAGGGGCACCGTCGGTTCTGATGGCTTTGATGTATTTTGCAATCTCCGCCTCCGAGAATTTTCCAGGTCGGGACGGACTTGAGTCTTCGTTCAGGGCACTTTCAGGGCTGATGGTAGCTGCCGCCGCCTTGGACCACCCGGTGATACAGTGAGACTTCCGATTTGACTCACAGGTATACAGCCCCTTTGCATATTTGCATATTGTTCCCACACTTTTCCTCCAACACTGTTAACCTTGTGTACGCCTCCTGATGACAAGCTGTTGATGTAGCGCCAGAGCTTGCTATTATCTATTACACCGGGGGAGTCCACAGCGCCGTGAGGGGAACGGCAGGCAGGACCACAGCCCCCAGGTGCCCCGGCGGCGCACACCTGACGCCACCAACACCGCGCCCGGAGGCGCTTGAAAGCGAAGGAGCGCCGAGCGCTCAGGGGGCAACTTGCATCTTGCATCTTTGTGATCCCGTGCAGAGGCCGACCAGCCGTGAGGGAAACGGCCGCACCGGGGGAGTCCACAGCGCCGTGAGGGGAACGGCAGGCAGGACCACAGCCCCCAGGTGCCCCGGCGGCGCACACCTGACGCCACCAACACCGCGCCCGGAGGCGCTTGAAAGCGAAGGAGCGCCGAGCGCTCAGGGGGCAACTTGCATCTTGCATCTTTGTGATCCCGTGCAGAGGCCGACCAGCCGTGAGGGAAACGGCCGCACCGGGGGAGTCCACAGCGCCGTGAGGGGAACGGCAGGCAGGACCACAGCCCCCAGGTGCCCCGGCGGCGCACACCTGACGCCACCAACACCGCGCCCGGAGGCGCTTGAAAGCGAAGGAGCGCCGAGCGCTCAGGGGGCAACTTGCATCTTGCATCTTTGTGATCCCGTGCAGAGGCCGACCAGCCGTGAGGGAAACGGCCGCACCGGGGGAGTCCACAGCGCCGTGAGGGGAACGGCAGGCAGGACCACAGCCCCCAGGTGCCCCGGCGGCGCACACCTGACGCCACCAACACCGCGCCCGGAGGCGCTTGAAAGCGAAGGAGCGCCGAGCGCTCAGGGGGCAATTTGCATCTTGCATCTTTGTGATCCCGTGCAGAGGCCGACCAGCCGTGAGGGAAACGGCCGCACCGGGGGAGTCCACAGCGCCGTGAGGGGAACGGCAGGCAGGACCACAGCCCCCAGGTGCCCCGGCGGCGCACACCTGACGCCACCAACACCGCGCCCGGAGGCGCTTGAAAGCGAAGGAACGCCTCCCGCAGCCGCGGGACGCGCGCGGGACGGGCCGGGCGGAGCCCGGGCAGAGGGCGGGCCGTCTGTGGCCGTCCGGGGCAGGAGGCGGCAGGGCTGGGCCACCCCCCCTTACAACCACCGTACAGATCCCAGTTCGTGGTGCCTCATTGTGGGGCCGGAACACAGCATGTCTACACGCTCCGGTAAGGCCTTGAGGGGTGGCGGTGATAGTACCCCTGGGCGCACTATGTTTGGCTCTATGGACAAGTTCCTCACTAGGGTGGCGGCTGTCATCGACAATGAACTCGCCATATCAGAAAGGCGCCTCTCTCTTGACTTTCCTTCCTCCAAAAGCACATCTCCAGCAACAGTGCTGTCCTCACAAAACTCTACTTCCTTTGCACGCTTGTCAGGGGACCTACCTGGGGACTCTTACATTGCACCAATAGAGGGTGAGGCAGAGGGCGGTACAGACGGGGCAGAAAGCTCGCAGACTGGTAATCACCCCACCAGCCCTTGTGCCGTGCTTAAGGAGCCCCGCACCGAGTCTTCCATGGCATGTCCACCTGGCAACCAGCCCCAACCCTGCCCTGATGCTCTTGCTCTCGACCCACAACCTCCCCCTAAGACTCGTTCTACCCAGGGCCACAACAAAAGGAAGGGGAGAAGGGCAATCAACATTCGAAAGGGCTGTCCTCCTTTGTTAACTAAGCACGCCAGGTGCCCGCCCAAGAGGGGTTTTTCTCCCTTGGGCGCTGTAGGTCCTGTAGCCTCAGGGATTCCCATTACCGCTCCAGTGGTAGCTGACACAGTGCTGCCTTCCTTGCTGGTCCCATCAGCACCTGACCTAGCCAACGTGGGTCCCTCTTTAGAGTCGATCGAGAAGTTGGTCAGGTCTCTTTTGGTACCACTTACTGACCAAGTCAAGAGGTTGGGGGATAGGCTCGACTGCTTTGAACAGGCAACCAGGGATAATTTCTTTTCCCTCAAAACCCTGTTCAAACTTCAGCCAAAGCCCAGTGAGGATAAGACAGACAGGATAGATAAGAACACTAGGATAGAGGTCCCAGAGACACCCCCTTTAGGAGAGCAGCCGCCGCGGCCACCAAAGCGACCAGTCCCCGGGAATACTGTCTCGGTTGCCCCTCAGGATGGCCCTAGGCAGACAAGGCCGAATGTCTCCACCCATGCTGCCCAAGTGCATGCTATCCCTCCCCCAGTAGTAACAACCCTGGCGCCTACCCAAGGCCTAAGGCAACACCAGAAGGGAGGAACGGGCCCAACTTCGCAAACTGGGGCCGCTTCCCTTGTTACAACTGGTGGCAAAGCATCGACCCCTAAGGCTATACCCATTCCTGTCCCACCTATAAACTCCCTTCCCCCAGGCTCTCCTCAGAATACCAGACGAAAGTGTCCCCCAGTTAATCTCCCCCCTGAGTGCCACCCGTATGTTGTTATCCTCACCAAAGTCCGCCCTATCGGGAGTACCCAGCAGGAAAACCATCAGGCACTTAAGAATAAAGTCATCCACTGGCTGAGAGCATACAGGCCCTTGCCTTCGGGAGTGGATGGTATAATTCTTGGTGTACGCAGGGTGGGATGGATTGGAAACGGGAAAAAATCTCTCGAAGGGGATTGTGTGGTGATAAACTTTCAAGATGTTAGGGTTGCCCATCTGATATGCTCCCAAGGACAATCCACGGTGGGAACGGGTATCGACGTAGTCGACTTAACATTCTTTTACCCCCGGCCCATTACGATCTCTTCTTCCATTCACCTTGGGCAACCCACCCACATCAGCAGTTTTGGGGGCCAATTTCCTGTGGAGAATACCGTTCACGGCCACTCTCCCCCTGGAGTTTTCCCACAGCGGCCATTTCAGGCTCCACTGATACCGAACTGGGGACCCTGGGGTTGTTGACTCTGGGATGTTTCCGGGGAGGTCCCTGTGGCTCCGAGCCCTGCTGTTGAGCCAATACCCTACCCTAAAACAAATAGCCCCTGGCCCTCATCGCAAATTCAGGCTACAGCCGAGTTTGTAGAAGAGCAAGGGGAGTTCAGGGCACCATTTAACCTGCTGGCTAGCCTCCCTGGTGTGGGTGTTTTGGACACACCGCTCCCTGTTGAAGATTGTCGCATTACGGCTGTGACGGACCCCCCGGTTAGGGTTTTCAGCTGGAATGTGGCGGGCCTCGAGAGGAAGCTAGCAATGCCGGACTGGAACGAGCTTGTGGAGCAATACTCCATTTGCCTGTTCCAGGAAACCTGGAGTCGGGTGCCCCTACACAAGGCGGGATATTCCACCCACTTTCTGCCGGCAGTACATAGTGCAACTGGTAGGGGCCGCCCTTCGGGTGGCCTACTTATCTGGGTGGCTTCAAATCTTAATTGCAGGGTGGTGGAGCGGGACACTAATTGCCCGGATCTCCTTAATATATTGCTGAGAAATTCCCAGGGCCGAGTCATTTTAAATATTTTTAACATCTACGCCAGAGGCACAAAGGGGGGTAGAGAATCCTCAGTAATAGCTTGTCTGGAGGCTCAGCTCCGCTTATCTTCCCACAGGTCCTGTACCTTGTTGGCGGGTGACCTGAACTGCACTTTCGAGCCTCTGGATCTAGAAATCCTAACAGACCAAGAGGAACATGATAGTGGGTGGGGGATTCCGCCCCTCGAGCTTAGTCCTATTAAAAAGTGGACAGAAGTGGCCCTCCAGATCAACTCACTAGCTATGGAGTTCGGTCTCAGGGCTGCTAACGGAAGGACAAGGTCCGACAAAGCAGGGGCCCACACCTACAACAGGCCAGGGCACATGTCACGGATCGATTATTTTCTCCTTGACAGACACCTGTGGAGCATGGTGGAGGACATGGTGATTGTACCATCGGTAGAGAGTGACCACAATCTCCTGTCCCTCACCTTATCCTACAGGTGTCTTAACATCACCACGAGTAGATTTCCTAGTAACCCCGCCCCGGACCTGTCAGTGGTCACAAACTGCGGACGACGGCTAAAGTGGGCGAAGTTGGCACTTTCAGAGGAGAAAACTTCTGCCATTAGGCAGCTCCTTGCCTCAGCCCTAGTCAATCTCGACCACCAAGACGAAGGGCTGATGGAGGTGGAACCTAGGTTCTGTGTCATAACTAAGGCTATTAGTGACCTCTTTGTAATTCCAGCTATTTCGAGCAGAGGGAAACAAGGTTCACGATCGGGACAGGGCTGGTACAATCAGAAGTGTAGGGAGGCGAAGTCACTTCTTATTGAGGCAGTCAAGTCCAAACTACCGTCCAAGGCTAGGGAGGCAAGAAGATACTATGCACTCTGCCAAAAAAATGCGAGGAGGGAGTGGGAGGAAAATTTCTGGCAGGACCTCCTGGCTGCCAGTCGTGGGAAAGATGCCAAAGGTTTCTGGGACTTGGTGGGCAAAAGGAACCGTCCTGACGACACCCGGAGGACCTGTACCATTAATGCCCAGACCTGGTTCTCTCACTTCCAAAAACTTTACTCTGCTGTTGAAGGCCCATTAAACGATTCTTTTAACCTCCCACCCTTTACCCTAGATCGTGACCTGGAACTTTTTTCTGTTTTGGACGTAACAAAGCAGATTAAAACCCTGGTTCCATTGAAAGCAGCTGGTCCGGATGGCCTACCAGGCGACATCCTCCGCGCTTATCCAGAAGAATGGGGGGTACTAATCACTGCACTCCTGAACGCAATCATTGGGGGAGGCCCTGTGCCAGACTCCTGGAGAGGTGCGGAGGTGGTCCCCATCTATAAAAAGGGCAGTCGGGATTCACCCGGGAACTATAGGCCTATAAGCCTAATAGACTCTAGCCAGAAACTGGCGGGGAAAGCCATTTTGGGGAGGATCTCCCAATGGGTGGACGATAATCATATCCTGTCCGATATGCAAGCCGGGTTCCGTTCAGGTACAGGAACCATCGAACAGGTCTTCAGGCTCTTGCTAGTATACTGGAAGGTGGTGGTGCTGGGCAAAGGCAGTCTTTATTTGGCCTTTATTGACCTCAAGACTGCCTTTGACCTGGTACCTAGGGAGGAACTCTGGAGGGTCCTTTATGGTTTAGGGATGCCCCCGTACATATTAAACCTCCTTATTAACCTGCACACCAACACCTATGCTCAGGTCAGATGGGGGTTGAATGGGGAAAAGACCGACAAGATCAGGGTCGAGAGGGGAGTAAGGCAGGGTTGCGTTCTGGCCCCTACCTTATTCTCCCTCTACATTAACGGGGTGGTAGATCACCTATTGGACGAACCAGCAGACGCTCCCACCCTGGGAGGTGTAAAAATCCCAACCTTGCTGTTCGCCGACGACACCCTCCTCATCTCTAAAACCCCCCAAGGTCTCCAGACACTGCTGAACCGCTTTCAGGACTTTTGTACCACTAAGGGCCTTGTTATCAATGTAGATAAGACTAAGTACCTAGTTATACATCCACCTCGCAAACTTGGCCGCCCTCCCATCCTGAACTCTATACCCCTAGAAAGAGTGGCAGAATTTGATTATCTGGGAATCAGACTGAACGATGTGATGAGCTGGACCGCCCACATTGACAAAATGACATTGGCCCACAAAAGGGTGGGTGGCGCCATTCTTAAGGAGTTTAACAACTCTTCAAAACATTGTGTTGCCCCTCTACTTGAGATATACAAAGCACGTGCGGTCCCTGCGTCACTCTATGGAGCGGAACTGTGGGGTTTGGGTAAAGTCGACTCACTGAGCAAGGCTGAAAATAAATTCATCAAGGATCTCCTTGCCATTCCATCGAGTAGCCCGACCATCCCAGTGCTCATGGACACTGGCTGCAAAGCAATAAGGGACCAGGCTCGGCTTCGACCCCTTTTGCTTTGGGCACGTCTGTGGAGGGTCCCGGAGCTAAAATCCTATGCCAATGGTCTGGCAGAGGTGATGCATTCTGACGGTTGGCGTAGCATCAAATGGCTGAAGGATATAAAACAACTTTTAGGGGACCTAGGCCTGGACTCATGCTGGCATAGCCACTCCGCTCCTCCGAAGGAGACCTTAAAAAAACTTTTTTGGGAGTGGGTCTGTACGAAGCGCTTGAGAAGCCAGCAGCATTGCAAAACCACCGCAGCTTTTCTGCTGTTAAAAGACGATGTCATGTATGAGCCGTACATGGACATTATATCAGTGGCTATGGATAGGTCCCTGTACATTAAATTTCGGTTAGGAACCCTACCCTTGGCCGACTTCTGCTCGAGGTGGAATAAATCCCAGTCTACATCATGCTACTGTGCTCTTTGTCAAGACAAGCCAGAGACGGTGCCACATTTTCTTTTTGAATGCCCGGACTACGGTCGCCCCAGATCACGTTGGCTCGGTCCCATCTGCAGAGAACTGGGTACTCGTCAGCACTCCGTTGCACTCCGGATCCTTTTAACTAACACAGCCCCTCCCATTGTTTGTGCTGTCGCTAAGTTTTTAAAATGGGCTTGGTTGATTAGAATTAGAAGACTGTCCATATCAATTTAATTCTCTTTTTATCTAATTTATGCTGACCTAATGTGTTTTATCTTTTTACTAAATGTACAGTCTTACTTTTTTCGACATGCTGTTTTTATCTTTTGTACTGCTTTTATGATATGTGCATATCGAAATAAAGCATCAATCAATCAATCATTATCTTTACCTTTAATTATGGAAAACACTGTCAGCCAATTCTGTTCGGTCCATTTTCTTTTCAGATCCCAGATGTTCTTTTTGTACTTGGCTCACAAAACAGCAATGGAGGGCCCCCCTGGCAGGTAGATACCTTTCTTTTTTGCTCACACTGCCTTGTTGAGTGCATGCTTAGCAAGCATAAGACTGTGGGTTTTTTGGTGGTCTGGGATGACATTTTTTTGTCCGCCATGTGTTAGGGATGAAGATTGCACCAAGGCCAGTGGCGATGATGTGAGGCTGAAGGTGCTGAATGTCGTGATTTAATGCGCATGTGGGTGGGTGGAGTTTGTGCATATGAGGGTGTGTTTTGCATGCTTGCTGAGTGACATCAAGCACAACAATTAGGGTGGTTACCAGCTTTGTGGGATTCAAGAATTATGGCTCTTGGTCCTTTTAGACCCTAACAGTACCCAGTAGGAGTAGCAAGTGTATTCTTTAGCTCTTAGCTTTGAATGAGAGCCGAGGATGATACGAACACCTGCGGGAGAAACAGAGAGGACGGTGGTGGCAAGGAAGTGTCTCCAGGGGTTGCCTAGCAGACTTGGAGGACATTTAGGGCTCTGTGGCATCCTTCACTGAGGCTGCTCACTTCCATGGGTGTCCTTTCTTGGAGGTGCTGAGTGAAGGGGGCTATGCTTGGCTGGTGGGTGGGCTCAGTCACTTACTTTACAATGACTGTTGACATTAATGTGGTTTTGCATGTGAGAAATTGAGCTGTTGAATGCACTTCTCCACATTTACTACACCACACATACCTGTCTGATTTAAGCATACATTTAGACATACAGATAAGAGATGGAGAGACATCACAGAAGTTTGTGAATATCCAGAATGTTATGAACACTGTGCCAAGCAAGCAGACACAGGCCTAGCCTTCCATATTGCAATGTTGCATTGTGAGCATCCTGGCACCTTACCACTTGAGACATCTGCTATGTTGCTGCTGCACAAGGCCCCCTTTGGATTGTAGTCACCAAGCTCCACCCCCTGTGTGCCAGTCACTGGGTGCCACCCTGCCCCTTCGCCTGCCCTCTGTTTTACCACCTTTCCTCAAGCCTAGAGGTCCAAAGCTGCACTGCAAGAAGAGTCGCAGCCTGGCAGCCTTCAGTCCACATGCTTTCCTGGCGGCTGCAGGATTTCCGGCCCACAGGACATGATGCTGTATAAAGTCCCGCCTGCAGACAAGATTAACCTCAGTCTAGCTTTGCTAAAGACAATGGGTCTAATTACAACGTTAGCGAATGGGATACTTCGTCACAAATGTGACAGATGTCCCGCACGCCGTTTTATAATTCCATTATATCCTCTGGAACTTGTAATGCCAAACAAACGGTCTAGTGCCTGTGGTGTGCTGGGGAAGTGGATGTGGTGATGCAGCCTCTGTACCATGGCATCAAGGAATGCGTGGAAAAAGTGCAACAATGCACTCTGTGAGACCCCTCCTGCTGAAGCTATCACCCCCTGGAAGCTACCTGATGCCAAGAGGTGCAGTGAGCACAGGACCTGGATCTGGGTGGGGATGGTGTGTGTCCTGCGTGTGGGGTGTTCAAGTATAGGTTTGAGCTCCTCAATTAATTCAAGAATGCTCTCTTGATCCAGCCTGTAGTTTATATGGATCTCCTCCTCAGTCCCCTGGAACAGGGTTATGTGTGCACGAAAGATCCTTTCCTGGCGTCTCCTCCTCTGTGCAGCAGCTCTGAGTCGCAGCCTCCTGGCTATCACATACAGCCCAGACATTGGGGAAAAATGTGTTGCATTGTGGGCCTCCTTAAATAGTTTGCACCTGGTTACCACCTGCTCAGACTTGATGGTAATTGCGATTCTCAAAATTGCGAATTTCGTGAAATCGCGAATTGCTAATTTTTCATACATTTCATTGCGATTTCTTAAAATGCGATTTTTCAATTCGCGATTTTCGCAAATTGAAAATCGCAGTTTTGTAATTCGCACTAATAATCGCAGAATTATTGGTTCGCAGTATGAGAAATCGCTATTTTTGCAATTCCTTATTTTTGCGTTGCGAGAATGTCACAGTGGAGAAGTGTGGCTCAGGGGTTAGAGGCGGCAGACCCGAAAGCTGATATCGGCCCTGGACCAGGGTTCAATTCCCCGCCTCGACGGGGCTTGGGCTCAATAATTTCACGGACTCGATAATTCTCGCTCCGGTGCCTACTCGACTCACGGGTTCACACTCTGCGACTCTGGGCAATAGCTTGCTTAATCTCCACAACGGCCCCTTGCGGCGGGATGCCTGGCTTTCACCTTGTGGATACCCTGCCGGGGTTATCTCACAGGGGAATACCAGGACGGGTTCCCTAAGCAAGCGCTTAGATGCCTGCGATGTGGGTGGTTTGCGCTATATAAATACCTGTACATTACATTACATTACATTACATAGATCGCGGTTTGTGAATTTTTTGTCGCAAACGCTGTTTTTTGCGATTCGCAGCGTCGGCGAGTAAAAATGTGTTTCATATATATGGCCTTTTGCAGCCTCTTTTTGGACATGGATGCCTGGGGGCAGCTCTTTGTCTTGTGAAAAATACCTCTCATTTTTATCTTGTTTTCTATGACAACCTCTGCAGGAAATTTCTTGATAAGCTATGAGTTGCCGTCATCGCAAAGCAGAACTCTACACAATATCCTTCAGATCACTTCTTTTATTCTGTGACTCTTTATAATTTAACACTGGTCGATGTCTCCTGGCATCATGAGGTGCTAATGACACAAATTGATACCTCACCTTTGGCAGCAGAGCTGCTCATCTCTGAACAAGAGGAGAGGGAGGAGTAGAAAAGAGAGTTTACGAGGACAAGGAAGAAAAGGAGAAGAAAACTGGAAGGACGAAGGTCAGAGAAAAACTAGGAAAGAAGCAAAAGAGCGGTGAGGGAAAAAAAGGGGGGCGGTAGGAGCAGAGCGAAAGGAGGGAGAAAGAGAGGGAAAAGGAAATGAGAAATAGAAGTATTAGACATGAGAACAAGAGGTAAGGAAGAGAGGTCAGAGGGGGGAGAAGAGGCAGAGAAGGAAACGAGGATGAAGTGAGGAAGAGATGAACATTAAAAGGATGAAGGGATGATTTACAGAGGTAAGAGCGAGACAGAGAGAGATAGAGAGGGAGACATGGAGAACGAGACAGATGGTGAGATTAAAAGAGGGGCCAAGAGAAAGAGAGTGAAACAAAAAGATAGAGAGATGAGGAAGAGATGGTGATTTATCGATTGATTGTGGAAAAGAAGATGGAGAAGCAGAGAAAGAGAGGAGTCGAAGAAAGGAGCGCAGGTGAAGGGTGGATGGAGAGGGAAATGGAGCAATAGAGAGGAGGAAGAGTAGTGGGCAGTTGAGATGGAAAGAGAAGAGGTAACGTGGAGAGAGAGTGAAGAGATGTGAGAATGAAGCAAAACATAAACTGAAAATGTAAAAGAGAGGAAAGAGCAGAAGCATGTTGTAGAGAGTTGGAGGGTGGGTGCAGGGGAATATAAGGTGATCTTTTAAGAGAGTATGGGAGGGGAGAGAGGGAGAGAGAAAGTGGCGAGAGTGGAGGCGGGAGAAAGAGTCGTGGGGTTACTCGGCACTGCTTCTCAGCGCTGCTTCGATGCCCGTCTCATGTGGCCGTGGGCTGAGAAGCGGTGCTCTCTAAGGTGGGCAGAGGCGACGTTTCTATGCAGCTGTTGCCATGGCACCTGTCTCAGGCCCTAGCAGTGCCTCCACCTGTCGGCCCCCTCTCCCATGAATAACCGGGGATTAAACACCTCCAGATCCGGGGCCCAGGCGGCCACAGAGGACGCAGGCCTAATGAGGGCTCCAGCAGTGCCAGGCGGGCCCCCAGGTGGGCACAGGCCGTCGAGAGGTATTAGCCCTCAGAGCGCGTGCCCCGCTCCTCGCCCGCCTTTCAGCATCCCGCTGAAAGGAGGGCTCAGCCTCCGCCCAGCAGGGGGCGGCGCGCCACGCAGACCGCCTTTGGCGGGAAAGGTCGTCGTTCGGGAGACTCCATCTCGCCCCCCTCGGTTGCACCCCGAGTTTTTCCGGACCATTAGTAAAATCACAAAACATTTGGAAAGGAATTAAGATACTTGAACAAAAACAATCTTAGCCTGATCCCGGCTCCGCCTCTGACGCACTTGGTGCCACCAGGCTTCCGGGAAGGTTACCCGGGCGAGGACGAGGCCTTGTTTGGCAACGGCGTGGGCTACAGTGCACAGATTGTGGGGAGAGTGCGCTACAAAGGACTCAGGGCACAATGTGGCCATTCTGCGTCATCGTTGGGGCGAGGAGAACCGTGGCGCATCTTGGTTTCTGGGGATGGAGGACAAGGCCGGGGCCTGGTGCCTTCGGCAAAGCTCCAGGCCCAGAAGTGACTCAGGGTAGTGGGCTCTGGATTCTGCAAGCCGGCCACCATGGCCTACCCAGCCCATGAGAAGAACGCGTGGGCCTTGGTACATCCGGACGCGCCATTAGGACGAGACTGTGCCATTGCGTCATAACAAAAGAGATAGCTCAAAATTAATATCCCTTTGGATTCCAAGGCCTGGAAAACACTGGCAGAGCCAGAGACGGGTTAAGGTAGATGTTGGAAATTGCCCCTTTTTAAAGGGATATCCCAAACATTTAGCTTCTTCCCCCTTTTTTTTCCTGACTTGTGTTGATTTTATCACTCTGGGTACTTTACCACTGCTAATCAGTGCTAAAGTGCATATGCTCTCTGTGTAAAGTATGTTATGCATTGGTGTCTCCATGATTGGCTGTATGGTTTTCTTGTCAGCCCTTAGTAAAGTGCACTGTGTGTGCAAGGGCCTGGGAACCAAATGCAACGCGTGGGCCTGCAGCACGGATTGTGCCACCCCCGGGAATAGCCCAGAAAAGGTACCTCAGACCTGCCATTGCAGAGTCTGCGTGCAGTTTGTAACTGTCATGTCGACTTGGCCCGTGCAAACACTGGCCAGTCCCTAACCTTCCCTTTTCTTACATGTCAGGCACCCCTAAGGTAGGCCCAAAGTACCCCTGTGGGCAAGCATCTACTTTTGTGAGTTTCTCCAAGGGCTTGAGGTAGAGCATGCCCCCTGTTCAAGAAGTCTCAGGAACAGCAAAGACTTCAAGCTCTTCTGCCCTCAGCACTGGGAACTGTGTGTTTTGTGCTGCAACAGAAGAAAAGCACGCCTGCTGACGGCACCACCGAGCCGCTGCTCTCACCGCAACCTGTGGGGACAGCACTCCGCACCGCCTCGCTTCACGCCGAAGCCTGGGCACCGCAGAGAGCACCGCTGCAATGCCGCACCGCAACCCTGGTCTCACCGACGATGCCTGCTGACGCCACCACCGAGTCATTTCTCGCACCGCGACCTGTGGGCACCGCACTCCGCAACGCCTCACTTCAAGATGACGCCTTGGCCTCCCGGCACCGCCGCTCCACACCAAAATCGACTTCGCTGCTTGCACCGTGGTTTGAAGGCACCGCTCGTAAAGTTACACGACGCACCGCCCTAATCCTGCACCGCAGCCTTAGCCTACCAACGCCGGCATCATCGACTCCCGTTCGTCAGCCGACGACAGCGCTTCAGCAACGATGCCGCTGCTGCTTGCACTGTAACCTGCCAGCACCGTGAGGAGCACTGCCTTCACCTCGCACCGCAACCCTGGTCTCACTGAAGACACTATCTGACACCGCCACCGAGCCGCTGCTCGCACTGCCACCTGAGGACACCCCACGCCGCACCACTGCACTTCGCACCGCAGCACCCGACGCCTGCCGACGCCAGCGCTCCTGATCCCAACAGAAAGGAGCTCGACCTGCAACACGATTGACTTCAAGAGACTCGGCGCCCTGCATCTCTAACAGGGACTGTTTGCAGGTCATCCCGACACCGTAGCTGGTCCGCGACGCCGCAACTAGTGAAAACTGTTTGGATTTGTTTGCTCAAGACATCTTGATAACCCCGGACGGAGCTATCGACATCAAGGAACTGTTTTTAAAGTGTATTTTGATAACTGTAGATTTTTAAGTACTGTATTGTGGATTCTTATCGTTTTTGGTCTTGTATATAAAAATATTGGATATTTTTCTAAAATGGTGTGATGTCCTTTTGTAGTGTTGACACTGTATTACTGTTGGTTATGTGCAAATGCTTTACACACTGCCTCTAAGATAAGCCTGACTGCTCGTGCCAAGCTACCAAGGGGGTGAGCAGGGGTTATTTTAGGAGTGTAACTCCCTTATCCTGACTAGAGTGGTGATTTCTGCCTGGCTTTGGCACATGCCCTAGCCTGCTAAAAATCCAATTTCTAATAGCAGAAATATGACTCTGCTTAGGATAAGAAAAAATGGGCCTCATTTAGACCTCGGGGGATGGGTTACTCCTTCACAATGGTAACGGATAACCAGTCCGCCGAAATATAAATCCCATAGGATATAATGGGATTTATATTTCGGAGAACAGGATATCCATCACCGTTGTGACAGGGTAACCCGTCGGCTGAGATTTAAATAAGGCCTAAAGTCTTCAAGCAAACCTATCCAAGATGGAACACAGCGTAGAGATGGAAAGCAAAGAACTCCTGAATCTCAGTCACCCTACTCGTTTTAGTGACAGCAATAAAAAAGAACACAGACTAAAGGATGAGCATGTCATAACATTGAGTTTTAACTATTTTGCTAATACTGTATCAAAGGCTAAATGGCGACTATCAGAATGTCATGTAGGTAGGACATATAGGTATGCATGTGCTTACTATGATTGTCTACCTACTTTGTCGATGTAAGATACATAATGTAGAGTTAACAACAGTAAACCTCTGTTTACCTATGAACTTACCTTCACAATATTTTGTTATCGAGATTCATAGAACATGAGTGCTAATCTGGACGTCTGACCACCAGAATGGGATAAGTGTGATTAAAACCATTCATGAAATCATGGACAACAAAAGTAAACGCTGAATGATCGCTTTCTGAACCAATGACCATTATCTGTGCATACCTGAGACCGACATTGGACATGAGTATGTTAAAACTGATAAACTTTAGGTGTACATAAGCGGCGTTCATTTATGTTCACCACAACCATTTTGTCCTCTGTTGGTCACCTTTGTTTCACCCTGCCCTTGCTGGCATCCCTCTGACCAGCCTGGTGTGTGAGCTGGGGGCTATGGACTCTGTTGCCATGACAAACATCAACACCACTTGCTGCCACTGACTCGTTTTTCCTCTCATCTCTGTTTGCAGGCAAACCCTTGGACATTCTTACACAAACAGGTTCCAAATACCAAGCAGACTCTTGCAGACATGGTTTATTGCACTGCAAACAGCAAGACTTGTTTTTGCCTACAATGGGACCTGTTTTTATCAACAGAACAGACTCTTAGATCTGGCCGGTCTCACATGTTTTAGACCCTGAAGCAAGGTCCAGCTGCAAGATCAGGTTGTCTGTTTGGACTGGGTGGGAGGAGAATAACTGTTGGGCTTGTGTAACCATGTTGATGAAACAATGTTTGGCTTGTGTGACAACCTGCCCGGGGCGGGAACTCCAAGCTTGTGTAACCATGTTGATAAAACAAATACATTGTGTCAAACCTGTATAAAAGGAAGAGCCAAAGGAGTTGCTGGCAGAGCACCTCCCTCAGACATCCCGGTGTCTGCAGTTGACGTGGTCTCCTCATGAGAAATAAACCTTTTTCTTGTCTTCCAGTTCCCAGCGCCTGCCTCATTATTTTAATAGCGAATCCAAGGTGAATTAAAGGGGACTCTGCACCGGGCAGCATTGGAGGTCTTAGGAGACGCTGCTTTTCACAAGTAATGCAGCATTGCCCAACAAAGGTAATGCATGAAAGGGACCCTGGGGATTTTAAATGCACACCTGGGGGGTATTGTATTGTATTGTGTTGTGTAGAAAAGTATGATCTGCTTCTATTGTTAGCCCCACTTTGTGCCTGGTGCTAAGCTGTTATTGACTAGTCTGACTGGGATTCTGCTAATCAGGACCCCAGTCTATCTGCTTTATCCCTAAATTGTTATGCTAAGTACTTAGGTACATCCCAGATTGGATACTGGGGTACCCTTATAAGTCCCTAGTATATGGTGCTAAGGTATCCAGGGCATAGGTGCCCGAGAGGTCCCCCATGGGCTTAAGCATGCATTATGCCACCAATGGGAAGCCATTCAAAATGGAACTACAGGCCTGCCATTGCAGCCTGTTTCAGCTGGTGCTAGCACCACACACAAAAGATATAGGTTTCCTACATATAGGGTCACTGCACCTAAAACCTATAAGTCACCCCTATAGCAGGCCTCTGCAATCCTGAAGACAGAGTGCTTGGTTCTAAGTGAGAGGGTACCCCTGCATGTGCAGGACACCCCTACAGCCTACAGAGTCCATTCTCCCTGGTTGTCAGTGAAACAGCCATATACCATAAAGAGGGGCACCATGTAATTACACGGTGACCATCTCGAAACTGGCTGCAACAAATCCTATCATGTTTGGTATCAAACATGTTGGGATCATAATCCCATACTGTAAACTGTGTGTATGTGAGGTATGATTCCAAGCACTGGAAGAGCTTTCCATTAGGCTCTCAGTGTTCCCGGTGCAAACCTTCTAGACCCAGACAGCACAAAATGGTTGCTACCGACCAGAGACATATTTCTGCCCCCCTGCTGCTGAGCCAAGCTCGAGCAGGGGAAGGCAGAACAATAGGCATTCTGTCACAGGGAGGTGTGACCACCTCCAAGACAGGATTTAGTGTATTGGGACTGGGTTGGTGCTCTTGCCGGTGCCACTAAGTCTGCATGAGGGGCACATTTGGTGTCCCCGTGCATAGTCCAGTTCAAACCAGTACTGGGAGCCGTTGGCTTCCACTCTGGTGCAAAACTGGACAAAGGACATGGGAGTTACCTCCCTCCTGTCCAGACCCTCCCCTGAGAGGGTCCCCTGAATCATCCCAACCCTTTCCTTAGGGTACTTAAGGGCTTACCTGTGTGTAGGTCCCTAGATTTGTCATGGGACAAAATTCAGATCAGACATTACTTCTTCTATTTTCTGGGCACTCTGGACTTCGCTGGACTTTGTTTGGGCTTGACGTTGTCTCCCTTCCAGTCCACTGCATTGTCTGTGCCTGTGCACTATACAGCAACCTTACAAGGCCTGTGGGCATTGAAGACACTGGAAGGAATTTTCCTTGAAGTGAAGGACCCACTTCCCTGCATTTGAAGGCACCCCAACTAAGTTGACCGGTCTGCTGCTCCTGAGCTCCTCCGGACTCCGAAAGCTTCTGCAACACAGGTGGTAGGTGTTCCAAAGCTCTTAAGGCCTTCCCTGCCCTATGTTTGAGGCCAGTATCCCACGTGGGGGCTGCAATACCCAAACCCTGTGCACTACATCAACTTGCAGTTGCAAAGGCTTATTGGTTTCCATCCAAGAAGATCTTCAGGCTCCAAGTAGCCCTAACCTCAAGCACCTCCAGTAACTAAAGTCTTTGTCCACATAGCATCGTGTGCACAGTGGCCTGCATCTTTTGGTGAACTGCTCGAGGTCCTCTGGCGACTCAAGTGCCTCAAGCATGTGGGCCCATTTGAGGGTCACCTTTGTTTCTTTTAGGCTCCCCGGATTGCTTGGGGCCTGCCTGACTCCCCTGCTTGTGATGAGTCCCCTGGACCTTGCTCGTCCTGACGTTGCTGTTTCTCCAACTCCTGCGTTGGTTGCGTTTGCCAAGGCTTGTTGGTGCTCCCGCTGGACACCAACCCCTCAGCACTCAACATTCATCTTCCAAGTCTCCTGGTTACTCTTGAACGACATAGACTCTGTCCTCTCTGCTTGTAGGTACCCCTCATCTAGAATCTACCTTCAGATTTCACCAGACACTTTCTTCTTCAGCAGCAGCACTTTCCTGAAGTCCTCCACTTCATACCTATGCACACGGCTTCCCTGGTGTAGGTAACATGGGTACTGGGGTATCCAGGGGTGGGGTGGCTCTCCAACCTTCTGTCTTCCACGAGGTTTCTTTAGGGTCCACTGGGAATAGTCCTTAATTTTTAAAAATACAACTGCGAATTACATGTGGAGTTGTACTGAGTACACTGTTGTGTTCTCACAATGCACACACTCTCTGTAGGGTTCTTAGTCACTCACCTTGGGTGATTCCTTGGGTCCCCAGCAATTCTGCATCCTCTCAACATTGTCTTGACCCAGGATGTGGTTCTTATACCACTTTCTTAATATATGGTTTGGTCCCCACCCCCGGTCCATTGTGTATATTGTGCTATTTACTGCATTTCTAACTGAAGTATTGTGTGCATTGTGTTTATCACCATGCTGGAGATACTTGAACATTCTAGAGTATTATAGAATAAATACATATTTTTATAAATACTTGTTGTGTTTCTTTTTCACTTAATCTATAGTATGAGATTGAATTCTGCTAAAAGAAGCTGCTTTACACTCCTGTACTAAGCCTAAAGGCTGCTATCCACAGCTACCACTTTGAGAGCTTTCTAAGGTTGTCTAAGACCTCTTAAATCACCATCAGGGTTGTCTGGACTGGTGCAAGGTGTCCACTTACGTAAGTGAACATCATATACCAGGCCAGCTTTTCACATTGGTGTGCAGTGGTCGGGATTCAAGCCTGCATTGTTTTATCAGAATAATCTTTGTATTGATTAATTTGGAAAATTATCACTAACACTAGGCACATATTATACAAGCCTAGAATAATAAGTTCTACTGAACATAGGGTTGGATAAGCCGAGGGTCTAGCACACCCTTTCTCCAACCTCAGAGAGTTTAGGGCCCGATGTAGGTAGGCCGTTACCGATCGGTAACGGCCGAAAATACCGATTTTGGGCCCTTACCGATCGGTATACTGCCATCGAGATGTAGGGCAAAGAAAAACGTCCAAATCAGTCCAAATACCGAATCAGAATGACTACTGAATCGAAAATAATCCGATACGTACATACCCCGATTCGGAAATGTAACGAATCGGTAAAACACCGATTCGGATAAAAAGACCGAATCGGTCCATGTACCGAATCGGTCGTGACACCGAATCGGAAAATATCCGATTCGGTCCATGTACCGATTCGGTAGTGTCACCGATTCGGAAAATATCCGAATCGGACCATGTACCGAATCGGTAGTGACACCGAATCGGAATTATTCCGAATCGGTCCATGTATCGATTCGGTAGAGACAGCGAATCGGAAATAAGCCGATTCGGATAACCTACCGAATCGGTAGAATCACCGATTGGGAAAATCCCCGATTCGGACAGATAGGGAGATGTAGGGAAGCACAGAAATACCGATTTTGGCTCCAAATCGGTATTTCTCACTCGGTATTTACCATGGATTACAAACAGGTGGTAACCAACTCCAACCCATAAAAACAGACCCAAAATGCATTGCAACTTGCAGGATGGCAGCTTTTTATGTCATTGCAAGGCGGCTACGGCTACAGCAGGAAGGACAGAGGGAATAGCAAAGAGAGGAACAGGTCTACAGACAGAGGATCACCCTGTTCATGCTCACAGAGGCTGAGATCCTACAGAGGTACAGGCTGGACTCTGACACCATTCTGGAGCTCATCAGGGACCTCAAACCACTGTTGGACCACCCCACCCCAAGGGCACACGCCATCCCAGCGCACGTCCAGGTGCTATGCAGCTTACACCTGCTTGCGTCTGGCAGCTATCAAAGTGGAGTTGCAGCGGTAGGAGGGGTGACCCAGAGCAGCCTGTCAAGGTTCTTCCACACATTCCACACAAAATACTCCAAAAATTATTAGGCCTGAGAATAGTTTCTAGGTAGTATGACACATAAGGAATTTAGGCCTTGTGTGTGGTAGTGGGGGCTAAATGACTAAACACTAGTGGTATGTTGGACTTGCTAGTCATGTCCATTTATATGGGGGGAAAAAACTAGTTCTTTTTAGTTACCCTCACACACCCTAGTGGTGTCATACTTCATCATCGGGTCACCCCGACTCCTAAAAGTCGAGGTGGGCTCAACCACAGTGTTGGGTAGCTCTTTGAGAGATGAAGGATAGGGATTTATAAGATAAAATACCTCAATCAGGCCCCTGGTTTCCCTTTATTTGTGGGTCTGGTTGGGTCGTTAAAAATTATATTTAAAAATGGTTCTTATTTGGATTTTAATGGTCCGATGATCGCTTTCTGAACCAATGACCATTATCTGTGCATACCTGAGACCGACATTGGACATGAGTATGTTAAAACTGATAAACTTTAGGTGTACATAAGCAGCGTTCATTTATGTTCACCACAATCATTTGTCCTCCGTTGGTCACCTTTGTTTCACCCTGCCCTTGCTGGCATCCCTCTGACCAGCCTGGTGTGTGAGCTGGGGGCTATGGACTCTGTTGCCACGACGAACATCAACACCACTTGCTGCCATTGACTCGTTTTTCCTCTCATCTCTGTTTGCAGGCAAACCCTTGGACATTCTTACACAAACAGGTTCCACATACCAAGCAGACTCTTGCAGAAATGGTTTATTGCACTGCAAACAGCAAGACTTGTTTTTGCCAACAATGGGACCTGTTTTTATCAACAGAACAGACTCTTAGATCTGGCTGGTCTCACATGTTTTAGACCCTGCAGCAAGGTCCAGCTGCAAGATCAGGTTGTCTGTTTGGCCTGGGTGGGAGGAGAATAACTGTTGGGTTTGTGTAACCATGTTGATGAAACAATGTTTGGCTTGTGTGACAACCTGCCCTAGGAGGGAACTCCAAGCTTGTGTAACTATGTTGATAAAACAAATACATTGTGTCAAACCTGCATAAAAGGAAGAACCAAAGGAGTTGCTGGCAGAACACCTCCCTCAGACATCTTGGTGTCTGCATTTGACGTGGTCTCCTCATGAGAAATAAACCTTTTTCTTGTCTTCCAGATTCCAGCGCCTGCCTCATTATTCTGATAGTGAATCCAAGGTGAATTAAAGGTGACTCTGCGCCGGGCAGCATTGGGGGTCTTAGGAGACTCGCTGCTTTTCACAAGTAATGCAGCATTGCCCAACAAAGGTAATGCATGAAAGGGACCCTGGGGATTGTCCGTGCACACCTGGGGGGTATTGTATTGTATTGTGTTGTGTAGGAAAGTAGGATCTGCTTCTATTGTTAGCCCCACTTTTTGCCTGGTGCTAAGCTGTTATTGACTAGTCTGACTGGGATTCTGCTAATCAGGACCCCAGTCTATCTGCTTTATCCCTAAATTGTTATGCTAAGTACTTAGGTACATGACTCCGCCTATTATCAGGTATCAAAGGGAGGATCTGCTGGCCATTCGGGGTCGAATTACAACCTGCGATCTTTCGCCTGTGGACCCGGTATGTGGTCCTTATCGTTGCATTTGTGGTGGCTGGGCATTAGACACTCCTTCCATTATTCGATCGCTGGAGTCGCCATCTCTGCATAAAAGAACAGTAGGATTGCGTGATCTGAACATTTGGAATCTGAATGTCAGATCACTGGTAAAGCACCATCAGGAGATACATGATCTCCTTAAAGATGAATCTCCTGACGTGCTTTTCTTGACCGAAACCTGGTTCAGGACTCGGATTCTTCCATACTTAACTTGGCCTTCCCCCCAGACTATTCTATCTACACTCTTAATCGTGCTACTAGGGGGGGAGGAATTGCAATGGCCATTAAGCTGTGCTATCCATGCGAGTGGAAGGCCTTAAAACTCCCAGGATGTGAAAGCGCTCTTTTTAAAATTTCGTTCAGCCATCACTTTACTTTTTCTGGCTTATTAATATATCGCCCTCCGGGGTGCGATTCTGCTATTAGGGCTGCTCTCCCGGATCTAATTAGCACGGAGGCATTAGGTTGTGCTAATTTCAATTTTCTCGGAGACCTTAATCTTCATTTTGACTGCCCGTCTTCGCCCCCCATTAGGAGCATTTTGGATGATTTAGAGGCCTTGCAGCTCTCCCAGTTGGTCGGTTCTCCCACTCATAGAGATGGCCACATCCTTGACCCTTTTCTTACTAACTTAGAGGGAGTCAGGACACTCTGTCCCACCCAGATGGTCTGGACAGATGATATGTTGGTGAAAATGACATGCCCCATATCTGAACCTCCTTTTATACCCCAGGACAGATTAGTTTTGAGAAGACACTGGAATAAACTGAAATTGGAGGACTTTTACCATCTGTTGGAGGAGGCACCACTGGGCCCTTTCACTGATGTTGACCGCGGATATGATTCTTTCTGTGGGTGGATCTTCCGTGCCCTGGATTCTTTGATCCCCTTGGTATGGTCAAAGTGTCGTTCTAAAGAGCCCAGCCCATGGTACGAAAGTGCCTTAGCGTCTCTTAAAAGAGCCTGTAGACAGGCTGAGAGGCTTTAGAGGAAATTGTTTGATCCCGAACTGAAGGCCTGCTACCTTGCTAAAATTAAAATTTACCATAGGGCGGTGTGTAGAACACGAGCAGCCTTTTATGCCCAAGAGTTTCAGAACAGCTCGAATCCTTCGAAACTCATTTTTAAGGTGTTAAAGGATCTCATGGCTAAGAGGACAACGGCGGCAGAAATATGCTCGGACTCCCATTGTGAGGGTCTGGCCTCCTTTTTCCTCGAGAAGGTTCAAGCCATCTATCGAACCTTCTCGATGGGCTCTCCAAATCTTAATTCAGAGCGGGTCGGCTGCATCTTGGGAGGCAGTGAGTCTCTTACTACCCTGCCCGCCCTATCTGTGGAGGCCTTCGATTCTCTGAGCCTTAAAATTAAGTCAGGATCTCCTGCAGATCCGCTGACACCGGCTCAGCTTAAGAACATGTCGCCGTTATGCCGCACTCTGGTGCTTTCTCTGATCAATTTGTCACTTTCCTCAGGTGTAGTTCCTATTAGGTGGAAGCAGGCTGTAGTTACACCTATTTTGAAGAAGGCTACCCTTGACCCCCTTAAACCTGAGAACTACCGCCCTATTTCCTTGCTTCCTTGGGCCACAAAAGTTGCTGAGGCCCATGTGAATGGCATTCTTGCAGGCCATCTTACCAGGGCTAACATTCTTGACCCTACCCAGAATGGGTTCCGTGCGGGTCACAGCACGGAGACGGCCCTACTTTCTATGGTCGAACATCTGTGTTCTGTGCTTGATGCGGGTCGGACGGCGACACTATTGCTATTAGATCTCAGTTCGACACGGTCTCGCACAGGATTTTGCTTCAGCGACTTGAGGAAGTGGGTGTCACGGGCTCTGCCCTATGCTGGTTTCGATATTTTCTTGCGGAAAGGTCATTCCAGGTTGCGATTCCACCTGGGAAGTCCAAATCCTATCCGTTGGACCTGGGGGTCCCACAGGGTTCATCGTTGAGTCCCACTCTATTTAATCTTTACGTGAGGCCGCTGGCTGCGGTCGTCAAGCAATGGGGCCTGACAATGGTTTCATACGCAGGTGATACGCAGCTGGCGGTCACATTGAGTGGGGACTCAGACATGGAGGCTCCCAGGTTCCGTGACGGTTTACGGGCAGTGGCCAACTGGATGAACTCCAACTGTCTCCAGTTAAACACCAAGAAGACGGAGGTTATGGTGGTCGGCAAGCAGGCGGGGTTGTGGGGCGACAAGTGGTGGCCTCCTGAACTAGGTGTGACCCCCTCTCCAGCATCGGAGATAAAAAATCTTGGGGTCTGGCTTGACCCAACCCTCAGCTTCATCTGTCACACCAAGAAGGTGGCGGCCTCTTACTATGGCATTATCAGAGGACTTAGACCTATCCTTAAATTTTTTGATGCCTCCACCAGAAAACTGGTGGTTCAAGCATCAGTGTTGTCCCGGCTGGACTATTCCAGCTCGCTATTAGCTGGGATTAATCAGTCAGAACTTACCCGGCTGCAGTGAGTCCAAAATGCTGCAGCCAGAGTGGTGATAGGTCTGCCTAGGCGGTGCTCGGTCTCTAAATCCTTGCACTCTCTCCACTGGCTCCCTGTAAATCAGAGGATTAAATTCAAGGTCCTCTGCCTTGCGTTCAAAATCCTCAAGGGTACGTCTCCCAAATTCTGGAGAATCTGCTTACACCGTATGTACCCCCGCGAACCCTTAGATCTTTGGGTCAGAATCTGGCTGTGGTTCCGCGTTTCAGGCTGAGTAGAGATGGTGGCCGCTCTTTTCGAGTGCTAGCGGCGAATTGGTGGAATTCCCTTCCTCTTCATATCTGGGCTATTGATGACCTTCTTCAGTTTAGACGTGCCATCAAGACCTTCTTATTTGTTTAGCCCTTATGCTGTTCCTGTAGCCCTTTTGTCTTTTGCCGGTGTTGTGTTGTGTTTGCCTTGTCAAAGCGCCAGGACGCCCCTTCGCTGGGGCAGCTGTGCGCGGTATAAGTAAAAATAACATAACATAACATAACATCCCAGATTGGATACTGGGGTACCCTTATAAGTCCCTGGTATATGGTGCTAAGGTATCCAGGGCATAGGTGCCCGAGAGGTCCCCCATGGGCTTAATCATGCATTATGCCACCCATGGGAAGCCATTCAAAATGGAACTACAGGCCTGCCATTGCAGCCTGTGTCAGCTGGTGCTAGCACCACTTACAAAAGATATAGGTTTCCTACATCTAGGGTCACTGCACCTAAAACCTATAAGTCACCCCTATAGCAGGCCTCTGCAATCCTGAAGACAGAGTGCTTGGTTCTAAGTGAGAGGGTACCCCTGCATGTGCAGGACACCCCTACAGCCTACGGAGTCCATTCTCCCGGGTTGTCAGTGAAACAGCCATATACCATAAAGAGGGGCACCACGTAATTACACGGCGACCATCTCGAAACTGGCTGCAACTAATCCTATCATGTTTGGTATCAAACATGTGGGATCATAACCCCATACTGTAAACTGTGTGTGTGTGAGGTATGATTCCAAGCATTGGAAGAGCTTTCCATTAGGCTCTCAGTGTTCCCGGTGAAAACCTTCTAGACCCAGACAGCACAAAATGGTTGCTACAGACCAGAGACATATTTCTGCCCCCCTGCTGCTGAGCCAAGCTCGAGCAGGGGAAGGCAGAACAATAGGCATCCTGTCACAGGGAGGTGTGACTACCACCAAGACAGGATTTAGTGTATTCGGACTGGGTTGGTGCTCTTGCCAGTGCCACTAAGTCTGCATGAGGGGCACATTTGGTGTCCCCGTGCATAGTCCAGTTCAAACCAGTACTGGGAGCCGTTGGCTCCCGCTCTGGTGCAAAACTGGACAAAGGACATGGGAGTTACCTCCCTCCTGTCCAGACCCTCCACTGAGAGGGTCCCCTGAATCATTCCAACCCTTTCCTTAGGGTACTTAAGGGCTTACCTGTGTGTAGGTTCATAGATTTGTCATGGGACAAAATTCAAATCAGACATTACTTCTTCTATTTTCTGGGCACTCTGGACTTCGCTGGACTTTGTTTGGGCTCGACTTTGTCTCCCTTCCAGTCCACTGCATTGTCTGTGCCTGTGCACCATACAGCAACCTTACAAGGCCTGTGGGCATCGAAGACACCGGAAGGAATCTTCCTTGAAGTGAAGGACTCACTTCCCTGCACTTGAAGGCACCCCAACTAAGTTGACCGGTCTGCTGCTCCTGAGCTCCTCCGGACTCCGAAAGCTTCTGCAACACAGGTGGTAGGTGTTCCAAAGCTCTTAAGGCCTTCCCTGACCTATGTTTGAGGCCAGTATCCCACATGGGGGCTGCAATACCCAAACCCTGTGCACTACATCAACTTGCAGTTGCAAAGGCTTATTGGTTTCCTTCCAAGAAGATCTTCAGGTTCCAAGTAGCCCTAACCTCAAGCACCTCCAGTAACTCAAGTCTTTGTCCACATAGCATCGTGTGCACAGTGGCCTGCATCTTTTGGTGAACTGCTCGAGGTCCTCTGGCGACTCAAGTGCCTCAAGCATGTGGGTCCATTTGAGGGTCACCTTTGTTTCTTTTAGGCTCCCCTAATTGCTTGGAGCCTAACTGACTCCCCTGCTTGTGATGAGTCCCCTGGACCTTGCTCGTCCTGACATTGCTGTTTCTCCAACTCCTGCGTTGGTTGCGTTTGCCAAGGCTTGTTGGTGCTTGCGCTGGACACCAACCCCTCAGCACTCAGCATTCATCTTCCAAGTCTCCTGGTTACTCTTGAGCCTATACTTTCTTCTTCAGCAGCAGCACTTTCCTGAAGTCCTCCATTGGGTTCATCGGCGGTTTCCGATACCACCTCACACCTATGCACCCGGCTTCCCTGGTGTAGGTAACATGGGTACTGGGGTAACCAGGGGTGGGGTGGCTATCCAACCTTCTGTCTTCCACTGGGTTTCTTTAGGGTCCACTGGGAATAGTCCTTAATTTTTAAAAATACAACTGCGAATTACATGTGGAGTTGTACCGAGTACACTGTTGTGTTCTCACAATGCACACACTCTTTGTGGGGTTCTTAGTCACTCACCTTGGGTGGTTCCTTGGGTCCCCAGCAATTCTAAGTCCTCTCAACATTGTCTTGACCCAGGATGTGGTTCTCATACCACTTTCTTAATATATGGTTTGCCCCCCCCCCCGGGTCCACAGTGTATATCGTGCTATTTACTGCATTTCTAACTGAAGTACTGTGTCCATTGTGTTTATCACCATGCTGGATATACTTGAACATTCTGGAGTATTATAGAATAAATACATATTTTTATAAATACTTGGTGTGTTTCTTTTTCACTTAATCTACAGTATGAGATTGAATTCTGCTAAAACAAGCTGCTTTACACTCCTGGACTAAGCCTGAAGGCTGCTCTCCACAGCTACCACTTTGAGAGCTTTCTAAGGTTGTCTAAGACCTCTTAAATCACCATCTGGGTTGTCTGGACTGGTGCAAGGTGCCCACTTACGTAAGTGAACATCATATACCAGGCCAGCTTCTCACATTGGTGTGCAGTGGTCGGGATTCAAGCCTGCATTGTTTTATCAGAATTATCTTTGTATTGATTAATTGGAAAAATATCACTAATACTAGGCGCATATAATACAAGCCTACAATAATAAGTTCTACTGAACATAGGGTTGGATAAACCGAGGGTCTAGCACACCCTTTCTCCAACCTCAGAGAGTTTAGTTCCCACTAGGTTAGGTAGGTGCAGCACCACACCTCACTTAGTATGTCTTCCAAATGAGATGCCAGTGGCTCTCTGCCTACTAGATACAGTGATCTTTCGTGCCAAGAACTGAAAGCACTGTGTGCCTCTAGAAAGTTGAAGACAGGGAAAGGAACCAACACTCATCGCCTTCTAGAGTTGTTAGTGTTAGATGACCTGAGGAAAGCCTCAGGGTCAGATGAACAAGACAGAGTGGGTGGGGCAGGGAATGAAGATAGGCCAGGAGGGGGCCCCTCTTTGACCTAGAATCTAACCCTGACCAGGTGGAGCCTGATGACTCTCACCTGGACAACTCAGATCTCCCAGAGGAAACTACAGGTGCCCCTAATGGTGCCCCTTTAATCCTCCTGGGAAACTGCACGGTTGACCAAGGAGGTCTAGATCCTCCGATCAAAATCCAATGTCTCAGGACAGTCAGTAGGGACCTCTGTGTCTCGAAAGTGGGGAACGTCTTGAACATGGAAAGCTAGGCTTAGGCTCAGGCACGAGCAGTTGGCCCTTGACAGAGAGTCCCTAGAAATCCAGAGAGCTAAGAAGAAATTGGGACTAGAGTCCCATGGTGGCAGCAACAGCGTCCCTAGAGCTAAAGAACATTCTTTTGAACATAGGAACCTGAACAAGATAGTCCCTCCCTACCAGAGTGGGATGACATCCACAAATGGATAACTGCTTTAGAGATGGCCTATAAAGTTCAGAGGGTTGCCCAAGAGCAGTGGCAGCTATCTTGTCGCTCTCCTTTGCTGAGAAAGGTAGAGATAAACTCATCACTGTTAGAGAAGAGGATGCTGATAATTACTCAGGTTATAAGTGTGCTCTCATTGATGGGTTTGGCTTAACCACTGAGCAATACAGGATTAAGTTCAGAAACATCCAGAAAGCACAGACCCAGGACTGGATAGATTTTGTGGATAGTGCCGTTAAGGCACTAGAAGGTTGGTTGCTTGTCAGCAAAGTGCAGGACTACCAAGGATTGTACAATTTGACTATGAGGGAGCAGACCCTTAATAATTGTCAGAACCAGCTTTTGCACCAGTACCTGGTGGACTCTGATCTGACTTTTCCCCAAGAATTGTGAAACAAGGTATATAAATGGGTCAGTACCAGGGTTAAGCAGTAAATTCAGAGCAATGGCGGTGACCAGAAGAAACAGGATTCTTCAAAATCTCAGGATAAGGGTGGGGACAAGGGCAAAGATAAGAAAGAGTCTTCCCAAGAGCCCCGAAAACCTGCATCTGGGTGGGAGTCACAATCATCCAAGAAAAGTAAAAAGAAACCTTGGTGCTATATCTGTAAGGTAAAGATGCATTGGACAAAGGATGCTGATTGTCCAAAGGCCAAGGAGACTTCTACTATCACTGCCCCTAAGGAAACTGCACCCCCTAGCTCCAGTACAAGTGGTAGTACAGCAACCAAGGGATTAGTAGGGCTAACCTTGGGTTCTGAGGTGGGTTCAGAATTAGTCAGAACTCCAGCTCAGGCTGTCTTAGTCTGTGATGGTGGTATCAATCTTGCCACCTTACTGGTAAGTCCCACTAACCTGGGCAGGTACAGGCAACAGCCTTTTATAAATGGAAAAGAGGCAATGGCCTACAGTGACGCAGGGGCCAGTGTCACTATGGTGACAGAGAAACATATGTCTCCTGACCAAATCATACTTGGACAAGTGTACCAAGCGACTAATGCTAGCAATATCTGGACTGACCATTCCTTGGCAGTTGTGAATCTCAACTGGGGAGGGGTTACGGACCTAAAAAGGTTGTGGTATGTTCAGAGCTACCTCTAGATAGTTTGTTGGGCAATGATTTGGAAACTTCAGCCTGGGCTGAAGTAGAGTTCAGAACTCATGCAGAAATGTTGGGGATCTCTGCAAGTGTGTTTGCTGTGTCCAGGTCACAAGCCAAACAGCTTTCAACTGAAAAGGCCCTGGACCATGGAACAATGGACCAGGTGCCTCCCAAGAGAAGGAGGGGTAGGACAGTGTCTTCCCCCAGACTCTGAGTGAGGATCAATCTCTTGAGGGAGGTGATCTTAGCCTCTATGAAGGTACTGCCCCAGATGAACTTGAGCCTGATCAGGTATAGTTCTTGGGGGTAGAGGGCCTTTCATAGCAGATTTGAGTTTGGAGCAGCAAACCTGCCCCTCTCTTGAACACCTCAGATAGCAAGCTCCTTCTGAGCCTGCTTTGAATATCAGTGGGTGCCATAGGATCTACTGGGATGAAGTGTTTCTTTGCTTAGAGGGTAGAGAACCCAAGCCTGGTGCAAACAGGAGGTTGGTCATACCCCAGAGGTGTAGAGGGTTACTACTCACCCTTCCACATGATTTTCCCCTGGCACGACACTTAGAGCAAAGCAAGACTTGGGACAGGCTTGTACCTCACTTTCACTGGCCTCATATGTCTGAGGACACTAAGGAATTTTGTCTCACCTCTGCCACTTGCCAAGCCAGTGGTAATTCAGGTGCTACCACAAAGACCCCCCTCATACCACTACCTGTGGTGGGGGTACCCTTTGAGAGGGTTGGAATTGATATCATTGGTCCCATGAACCCTCCAACAGCATCTGGGCAGAGTTATATTCTAGTGGTGGTGGACCATGCCACTAGATACCCAGAAGTTATTCCCTTAGGACCACTACAGCTCAAGTGGTGGCAAGAACCTTCTTAGGAATTTTTCCAGAGTGGGCTTCCCTAAGGAGGCCATAACTGACAGAGGTACAAACTTCATGTCAAGTTATATAACTGAAATGTGGAAAGAATATGGAGTGAATTACAAATTCACCACACCCTACCATCTTCACTGCAATGGGCCAGTTGAAAGATTCAACAAGACCCTAAAGGGTATGATCATAGCCCTCTCAGAAAAGATTAGTAAAAAATGGGATGTCCTACTACCCTGCCTTCTCTTTCCCTACAGAGAGGTGCCTCAGAAGGGGGTTTGCTACAACCCTTTTAAACTTCTGTTTGGTCATCCAGTTAGGGTTCCCTTGTGTCTGGTGAAGGAGGAATGGTATTTACCTCTCAAACCTCCCAAACAGGGCATAGTGGACAATGTACTTGGTCTGCGCTCCCACATGGCTGAGTACATGAAGATAGCAAGCAAAAACCTGATGGCCAGCCAAGAACTTCAAAAAGCTTGGCGTGACCAAAAGGCTATTCTGACTGTTTACCAGCCAGGACAGAAGTGTGGGTGTTGGCACATGTGGCCCCAGCAGCTTTCCAGGACAAATGGAGTTGATCCCACGCCATACTTGACCAAAAGGTGGAGGTCACCTATTTGATAAACCTTTGTACTCCCAGAGGTCCCCACAGGGTACCTCATGTGAACAGGCTAAACCCTTTTGTTGACAGGGCAGACATGGGCATGCTCATTGTAACTGGTGAGGGACAGGAGGAAGAGAGTGGCCATCTCCCTGATCTCCTCTCACAAAACCCTGATGATGGATCAGTTGATGGAGTGGCCTTGGCAGGAAGCCTCACTGATCAGCGGCAGATTAATTGCAGGAAGGTCCTCAATCAATTCAGGCACATGTTCTCTCTGACTCCAAGTCAAACCACCTGGTGTACCCATGAAGTGGACAAGGGTGCAAGTGTACCAGTGAAGAATAACATTTACTGGCAGCCTGACCATGTCAGAGATTGCATCAGGACAGGGGTCCAAAAGATGCTAGTGTTGGGAGTAATTGAGCCCTCAGATAGCCCTTGGGCTGCAAGTATATAAACCTCACACTAAGGGTGGAAAAAGAAAGATGAGGTTCTGTGTAGACTATAAGGGACTCAATAAAGTCAATAGGACTGAGGCTTATCCAATTCCTAGGGCAAATGAGCTTATTGATACTTTGGCCTCCGCCAAGTTACTAAGTATATTTGACCTAACTGCTGCCTATTGGCAAATCAGACTAGCTGAGGATGCCAAACTAAAAACAGCATTTTCAACCCCTAGTGGGAATTATCTATTTAATATAATGCCCTTTGGCTTGAAGAATGCACCTGCCACATTCCAAAGGTTGGTGAAAAAGTTTTCACAGGTCTGGAAGCCTATGGTGCAGCATATCTAGATGACATAGCTATCTTTAGCTCCGCCTAGGAAGATCACCTGGTCCACCTGAAGAATGTTTTAGAGGTTCTGCAGCAAGCAGGCCTCACTTTCAAGGCTACTAAGTGCCAGATAGGGCAGAGTAAAGTTGTGTATTTGGGCCACCTGGTAGGTCGAGGCCAGGTAGAACCACTTCAGAGCAAAATCCAGACCATAATGGAATGGGTAGCTCCAACCACCCAGAATCAGGTGATAGCTTTCCAGGGCCTTACTGGGTATTACAGAAGATTTGTGAAGTGTAATGGTCCATAGTGACTCCACTGAATGATATCAAATCAAATAAAATGCCCAAGCAAGTTCAGTGGACAGTTAGCTGTCAAAAGGTATTTGATGACCTCAAGCAGGCCATGTGCACTGCTCCCGTTCTGCAGAGTCCTGATTACTCAAAAACTTTCACTGTGAAAACAGATACATCAGAGTTGGGGCAGTGTTATCAAAACTTAATGCAGAGGGCCAGGATCAACCAGTAGCTTTTATCAGCAGAAGGCTGACCCCCAGAGAGACACATTGGTCAGCTATAGAGAGGGAGGCCTTTGCTGTGGTCTGTGCCCTGGAGACGTTGAGGCCATACTTGTTTGCCACTCACTCCATTGTTCAGAGAGACCATAAGCCCCTCTTATGGCTTAAACAGATGAAGGGTGAAAACCCCAAACTTTTGAGGTGGTCCATTTCCCTACAGGGGATGGACTATACAGTGGAACATAGACCTGGGAGTAACCATGCCAATGCAGATGGACTCTCCAGATATTTCCACTTAGAACATGAAGACTGAAGTGGGCAAGGTTGGTCTCATCTCCTTATGTTTTGGGGTGTGAGGGGGTTGTGTAGGAAAGTAGGATCTGCCCCTATGGTCACCCCTACTTTTTGCCTTGTACTAAGCTGTTATTGACTAGTCTGACTGGGATCCTGCTATTCAGGAACCCAGTCTGTCAGCTTTCTTCCTAAATTGATATGTTCAGTACTTAGGTACATCCCAGATTGGATACTGGGTTACCCTAATAAGTCCCTAGTATGTAGTATTAAGGTACCCAAGGCAGAGGTACCCCATGGGCTGAAGCATGCATTATAGCACCCGTGGGAAACCATTCAAAATGGAACTAGAGGCCCGCCATTGCAGCCTGTGTAAGCTGGTGCTAGCACTACTTACAAAAGATATAGGTTTCCTATATCTAGGGTCACTGCACTTAAAACCAATAAGTCACCCCTATAGCAGGCCTTTGCAATCCTGAAGGCAGGGTGCTTGGTTCTAAGTGAGAGGGTGCGCCTGCATGAGCAGGACACCCCTACAGCCTACGGAGTCCATTTTCCCGGGTTGTCAGTGAAGCAGCCATAGACCATATAGAGGGCATCGCGTAATTACGCGATGACCCTCTTGAAGCTGGCTGCAACGAATCCTATCATGTTTGGTATCAAACATGTTGGAATCATAGACCCATGCCATAAATGATGTGTGAGGTATGATTCCAAGCACTGGAAGAGCCCTCTGTTAGGCTTCCATGTTCCCTGTGCCAACCTCCTATCCCCGGACAGCACAAATTGGTTGCTGCTGACCAGAGACACGTTTCTGCCCTCCTGCTGCTGAGCCAAGCTCGAACAGCGGAAGGCAGAACAATAGGCATCCTGTCACAGGGGGATGTGACCACCTCCCAGACAGCATTTAGAATTTTGGGACCGGGTGGGTGCGCTTGCCAGCGCCACTAAGACTGCATGAGGGGCACATTTGGTGTCCCTTGCATAGTCCAGTTCAAATGAGTCATTGGCTCCCATTCTGGCACAAAACTGGACAAAGGACATGGGAGTAACACGCAAGACGTACAATGAAGGAGTTTTTTTTATTGAAGAAGGACGGCGAGGAGCAAGAAGGAGAGTGGCCAGGCAGAGGAGGGGGCAGCCACGCAGGTAAGTGCCTTCTTTTAAAATGTTTAATTAATTTGGGAGGGGGCGGGAGTGTGGGGTAGTTCCACTGAGTTTTTTTGAAACTCAGTGGAACTAAGCGTAGAGGTACCACTCTAGCTCCGCCCACCCTTACATTTTAGTCAATTTAAGGAGCCACACTGCTACCCTCCCAAAGCCTTATAAGGCCCTGGGGACCCTATCCCACAGGGAAGAGCGATTCCTAAAGGGACGAAGGCTCGCAGCTTCCCTCTCCAAGCCTAATTAGGTGACAGGACCCCATCCCTGTGGCTGACTGGTAAGTAAAAAGGGAGGGGCTGTGTTGCCGCCCTTTCTGAGCCTTTATTGGCCCTGGGGACACTATCCGCTGGGGCCATATCAATTATAGGTGGGTGCTCCAGAGCCCAACCGCGGCACCCACCAACCAACATGGTGAGGGCCACAAGAGGAGCCCCAGGGCATCTGCTTCCCCAGCTGGTCCTCTCATGGTGCCGGAGACGGCATTGCTCCCGTCAGGAGGGAGCAGCTATCTTTGCTTGCTCCCTCTGGGCAGGAGCAATATCAGTATCAGTGCAGACAAGTAAACAGAACACAAGTCTGCTCAAAACTGGTGGGGGCATTTTTAAATCTCCTGCCGGCTGGGAGCAGACTTCCTGTTTGTTCCTATTTGATGTGAGATTGAAAAAATGCTTCCGCCAGACGGAAGCAAAGCCATGCTTCCCTGCCCGTGCTAGTGCAGGCAGGGAAACTACTGTGTCCTGGGGATAGGCTCCACGGGACACAGTAAGTAAGCCGGCCATGGGGGATGGGATCCCTGGGGCCATTAAAGGTTTTGATATAGGTTACAGCCCTTGGGGGGTGGGAGCCCCAGGGCCTTAATAAGACTCAGGGAGTAGGGCAGTGCAGCCCCCTCACCCCTTTATTTTAAGTAATCAGTCCGGGAGGATGGGGTCCTAGGGACCGTTCAAGAGTCAGAAAGGGCGACCACCCCCTCCCCTTTATCACTTATTTTGGCCCCAGGATGGGCTCCTCTAGGCCTATAATGGCTCAGAGAGGGGGACCATGTGCCCCCTTACCTTAAAAAAGAATACAGCCCTGGGGCACCATTACTTTTTTTGCCGTGATCCTACAGGAGTTTTGCTGGATCACAGCAAAAAATGGCTATTTTCTTCCAACTTTGGCTTCAAGGGGGTCCCTCTGGGTCCCCCTCTCTGATACCCTGCCCCCTTATATTTTATTTTAAAAAACTCTTTAGGAAATGGGACTATGTCCGCGAGTCCTGAAATGTCTGTCAGCTACACTTTTCTCATGTTGCTGGTAGCCAATCAGAGTGCTCGCTCCCACGGAAGTCTGACTCCCACGGGAGTGAATTGGCCCAAAAAAATGATCCCTGGGTCAATCAGAATGTTCTATTTTTGAATTGGTACTCCCACTAGACACCCGCAAGCCTCTCGCGGACCTAACTGTTCAGATGTACAAATATGTTTTCAAAAACTACAAAATGGATTTACTCCAAATTACAAAAATCACAACCTGCGGACCAAGATCTAGCTTCCTGTAGAATTTGATGTAATTGCATTCAGCAGTTTTTGCTGTAGCCCTCCTTGAAGAAGTCTACGGAAAATACATTGGGATTTAGCATTTTGGACCCCCTCTTTTTTCTTGAACCCCACTTGACGGATCACCCCGAAACTTTCCATGCACAAACTAGTCAACACACACACATACACATATTCACTGAAAAAAAACAAAGGCTACAGGGACATTATAGTTAGGAAATAGAATTTAAAAAAATCTTAAAAATTCACTGCAAAAACCAAAGGTTACAGGGACGTTATAGTTAGGCTCAGGTTTCACTCATGCAAAACCAGTGAAATTCAGCAATTATAGTTACCTTAGCTAACTGTAACTTACGAATCCACAATGCTCTTCTTATGACCTTCACATATTACATGGTCAGTGACATCACTGATGACATCACTGATGGCATCTCAAATGGCATCACTGATGACATCATCCAGTGAGTGTAAGTGTTTCTTAAATGTTTCTGGGATTAAAGATAGATACTAAGCTACTGCATAACCGGGGTTTAGCGCGCTAGCGCTTGTTACCGCCAGTCGCCTACATAAGGTGAGCTTAGACCCGGGGTCAGCCTGGAGAAGGTGACCACCGCGTTACAGAAGCGCTTAGAGCGATACTTTGACTAGCGCTGTGCTGTGGATCGCGCTGCACATTTTAAAAACCTGTTTAGTATATTTTTTCTCTTGAGTTGCATTCTGCCTTGTTTTTAACCTGCTAGTGTCGCGACCCCCCCTGGCCCCTTACCGCATATAATTACAAATTCCAGCACCGCTGCTTAGCGGGTCCGGGCTCCTGGGTTTCTGCATCACGTGGTTCTCGACGTGACGACGCCGCCATCGTGGGAAGGCTGGTTCCTTCCTACCGGGGGTTAGCGCGCTAGCGCTTGTTACCGCCAGTCGCCTACATAATGCTCGCCTGTAGCGTAGCGGTCTAGCGTAGCGGTCACGCCTTCGCTACGCCGGAGTCTCGCCAGAGTCCTGCCCGTCTGCGCCCGTCAGCGCTAAGGCAGGGCTAGGGCAGGGGACTCTGGCCTACTCACGATGATATCTGCTGAGAATCTCCGTCTACTGCGTCGTCAGGTACGAGTCTGCCGTCATGGCACACTGGATCCTCTTAGTGGGCCAATTCAGTGCCCCTCTTGTTCTTTTAAATTACCTTTACCTCTGCCTATTAAGGGTCTGCAATCTAGGCCTGCAGTGGACAGCAAACCGGATATTGCTGCAGTCTCTTCCGCCCAATCTTCTCTTAAAATCTTTCATTTAAATGTCAGATCATTGTCCTGTCACGCTCTAGAAGTTTTTACCTTGATAACTGACGAGGCCCCGGATATCTTTTTCTTTACGGAAACTTGGCTGCATGACCAGTCTATGGCGGTCATGAATTTAGCCTTGCCTGTGGGATACACTATGCACTCCCTTCCCCGCAATGCTAGAGGTGGAGGTATAGCAGCTGCGGTGAAATCATGTTACCCCTGCATTTGGAAACCCATCACTTTGCCAGGATGTGAGAGTGCCCTTTTCAACATCTCAGTGAATCCCCACTTCACGTTTACGGGACTCCTAATTTATAGGCCCCCTGGTCCCGATGGCGCTTTTCGCCAAATCCTCCCGGAGGTGATCTCCTCCCTAGTTTTGAAAACTGCTAATTTTACAATCCTAGGTGACCTCAACCTCCATATGGACGTTCCACTCTCCAACTCGGTACATAGCTTGTTGGCGGATCTTGAAGCGCTTCAAATGACTCAAATGGTACAACTACCGACCCATACGGGTGGCCACATATTAGATCCCGTTCTGACTAACCTTGTAACTAATATTTCAGTGCTGCCTCCTAGACCTATGGCATGGACTGATCACCATTTGATTGAGATCCGTATCGCCACTACTCTACCTCCCCCGAAAAACAACATCCCAGCCAGTTTCAGACGCCCCTGGAGAAATTTGAATTTAGAGCATTTCCACCAGCTATTGATGAAATACCATCCTTCACCTCCTACTGAAGTCTCCCGGGGCTATGACACTTTCTGCGAATGGCTCAATCAGTCCCTAGATATGCTCATTCCGGCCAAGTGGAGTAAGACCAGATCGAGTCCTTCAAGCCCATGGTACGATGAATCCCTTAAAGCCCTTAAAGTCTCCTGTAAAAAAGCAGAACGCGCATGGCGTAAAACGTATGATACTGACCTCAAGGCGGCCTACAGGGCCTGCACTAGAGTGTATCATCGGGCCATATGTGCAGCTAGGGCTGCTTTTTACGCTCAGGAGATTAAGAATAGTACTAACCCCTCTAAGGTCATCTTCAGGGTGTGTAAGGACCTCACAAGCAAGAGGACGGACATTGCTACTATTGAGCCCTCCATGGCACACTGCGAGGATCTAGCCTCGTTTTTTGTTGAAAAGGTGGAGGCCATCTACAGGTCATTTTCTCAGCTTCCCATCAGGGAGGAAATGTCTACATCTCTGGCTCTCAAACCATTGCTAACTATCCCCAGTCCGACCCGGGATGAGTTTTTAGCTTTGACAACAAAAGTCAAATCCGGTTCTCCGGATGATCCCATGCGACCCGCTCAATTCCGGGAACTTGCTGAATGTTGCTATCCTGCCCTACACGATCTCATCAATCTGTCCTTTAGTTCGGGCAGTGTTCACAAGGCCTGGAAACAGGCGATGGTCATTCCGATCCTTAAAAAACCTGCCCTCGATCCGACTAAGCCAGAACACTATCGGCCCATTTCCCTTCTTCCTTGGCCAGCCAAGCTAGCGGAAGCACATGCTAACCGTATTCTATCTGCTCACCTGCAAGAAATGAATCTACTGGATATTTCCCAGAACGGATTCCGTGCAGGTCACAGCACCGAAACAGCTCTCTTGGCTGTGGTGGAACATATTAGGAAGATGTTGGATCAGGGTCAGACGGCGGCACTGATCCTTTTGGATCTCAGTGCCGCCTTTGATACGGTGTCCCATCAGATTTTATTACATCGTCTGATGGAGGCTGGAGTTGGAGAGATGGCACTCGAGTGGTTCCGCTCTTTTCTTGAGGATCGAGGTTTCAGAGTGTCTACACCTCCTTTTGTCTCTGCTTCACGTCCTATTCTTCAGGGTGTTCCCCAAGGTTCGGCTCTCAGCCCCACTTTATTTAATTTATATGTTCAGCCTCTGGCGGAGGTAGCCCACAGTTTTGGTCTTTCCTTAGTGTCATACGCCGATGACACGCAGCTGGCGGTGGCACTAAACGGTGACTCCAACATGGACGCCCCCACCTTCCAGTCAGCGTTAAAAGCTGTTTCTGGCTGGATGGCGAACAACCGACTTCAACTTAATGCCTCTAAGACCGAGGTCATTATTTTTGGTAAGGAAAGTGGCCTATGGGGAGATCAATGGTGGCCTACTGATCTTGGCCCTGCTCCTACCCCTGTGAGTGAAGTCAGAAACCTCGGGGTGTGGTTTGATGACAAGCTTTCATTTACCTCCCATACCAAACGTGTGGCTGGCGCATGTTTAGGTACTTTGCAATGTCTGAGACCCATCTTTAAATTTTTTGATGCTGAGACAAGACAGATTATGGTCCAGGCTCTGGTTCTTACCAGACTGGACTATGCCAACTCTCTGTTCTTGGGTTTAAATCAGGCCGAACTGTCCCGTCTTCAGAGGGTCCAGAATGCGGCCGCTAGGATGCTTGTCGGCCTCCCGAAATTTGTCTCAGCTCGCCAAACTATCCGGAATCTCCATTGGCTCCCGATTGAGCAAAGAGTTAAGTTTAAAGCCCTCTGCTTAACTTTTAAAATTCTTAAATTAGCCTCCCCTCCTATTCTTTCACAGACTATTCTGCACTATGTTCCTGCTAGAGCTCTTCGCTCTGCTGGATTGAACCTCGCCACAGTGCCCCGTTTTAAGCGGGCTAGAATGGGTGGTCGCTCGTTCTCAGTGCTGGCGGCTGCCCTCTGGAACTCTCTTCCAGCTCCACTCCGTTCAATCCCAGACCTGTTTCTTTTTAGGAAGACCTTGAAGACCTTCCTCTTTTCCACAGTTTAGTCTGTCTTCTTGCCTCTGCCTTCTCATACGTGTTGTGTTATTCAGATCTCCAAGCGCCGGGACGCCTCTTAGCTGCGGCATCCGTGCGCTATATAAAAAATTAATAACATAACATAACATAACATAAGTTAAATTACTATTCTATCTGTATTACTAATGAGTGTTACTATTTCTAACTTATGTCATCTGAGTGGCTGTGTAGCTGTTTTTATCAGTGTGAGAGTGGGTGTCTGAGTGGCTGTATGGGTGTGTAATTGGGTGTGTGAGTCGCTCTGTGGATCTGACAGTGGGTGTATGAGTGGTTGTCTAGGTCTGTCAGTGGGTATGTAAATGGCTGAATGGGTCTGTGTATGGGGGTGTGAGTGGTTTTCTGAGTGCCTGAGTGGCTGTGTGAGTACTTGAATGAGTGTCTGAGGGGTTGTATGGCTATGTCAGTGGTTGTAGGGGTGGGTGCGTGAGTGCTTGTATAGATGTGTGAGGCGTTATGTGAGTGGCTGTCTGAGTGGGTGTTTGACTGAGTGAGTTGGTGTGTGAGTGGCTGTATTGGAGAGTGAGTGTCTGTGTGAGTGGCTATATGGGTGAATGAGTGGGTGTGTGAGTGGTTGTATGGATGTGTGAATGGGTATATAAGTAGTTGTGTGGGTGTGTGAGTGGTTGCATGGGTAAACAGGAAGCTCTGTGAGTGGCTGAGTGAGTGGTTGTATAAGTGAATGAGTGGGTGTGAGTAACCTTATGGCTACTAAGCATCACCATAAAAAATTACTCTGGTCTTGTCTGTACAGGGATCATCTGTTATAGACCTCCCGGGTCTTTTAGTATCCAGCAACAACAATCATTGTTAAATACCCTCACTAATATGGCAGCCACTCACCACAAATTGGTTTTTTTGGGAGATTTTAATCTGTGGTTAAACGGCTCTATTGACTCCAGCCTCCACAATTACTGCACTCATGCGAAGGCCTGGGCCTCCTCCAGCAGGTCCCTAAGGCCACTCATAAGGCTGGGCACCTCCTTGATCTTATCTTCTCCAACCCCCACCTCCTGCAGATTGGCAAAATGTTGCCGATGGATTGGACGGATCACTCCCTGATAAAAAATGTTGTTGAGCTTAAGACCCCATTGACTCAGGTCTCACGCCCTTTGACTGAATGTACCAGCAGAGACTGGAAGGCTCTGACACGCTCGAGGAGCTCTGGCCCTGTGTTCTTGGTTGGGGATTGTTTCTCTTCTGACATGCAAGTTGCGTAGAATTACGCCTCACTATGTCTAAAGATTAGTTCGACACTGGACGCCTGTGCCCCTTTGAAAAACCACAGGTGTAAGGGCAGGAATTCTGCCCCTTGGTTTAATACCTCATTAATAGATCTTAAATTGATGTGTAAACAGGCCGAGAGGAGATGAGGCGAGGTTATAAGGAGACAGACAGGATGCTGTGGAAAATAAAAATTGTGAAGTATAAGAACGAAATTAGAAGGTCTGAAGCAGACTATTTCTCCTCCGTAATTTGCAATCCCTCTAATAGCTCTAGAAGCATTTTTAATATTTTGAATAGTATTACCAGCCCAGACTGCTCTAAGAATGTAATAGCCCCCTCCCAAGAACTCTGTGAGAACCTAGCTAGGTTCTTTCGGGAAAAGATCTAGCTGATTATTGATGATCTTGAGGGTAGCCAGCAAGCAGCTGGGGATTTAGTCCTGCCGACTGAGGGCACTGCAGTGCAGGTGGTGGGAGACTCAGAGGGTGTGGACAAAGGCCATGTTTGTCAGGCTCCTGAACAACTCTGGGAGTTTTCGCCTTTAACGGTGGAGGACTTCAGCAGACTGGCACAGGGTATCTCCTCTGTATCACCCCTAGACCCGGTACCCCATAAGATCTGGAAGGAGTTTGAGAAGGAACTGTTCCCTATTTTGCGTCTGACCTGTAATCAGTCGCTAATCAGTGGTGTAGTTCCCCCACAAGCTTTGGTGCCCCCTTTATTGAAGCCTTCTCTTGATCCTGATTGTTTAGAAAATTATAGGCCTATTTGCTTGCTGCCGTTCCCTGCTAAAATGGAACGGGCTGTTAGTATTACTCTGTCTTCACATCTAGAACAACACAATCTGCTGGAGGAGGTTCAGTTCCGATTTAGGCCAGTTCATGGGACCGAGACGGCGCTGTTGACCGTTATGGACAAGCTTCAGAGGCGGGCAGACAGGGGCCAGGCAGCAGCACTGATCTTGCTTGACCTGTCTGCCGCCTTTGATACGGTCAACCATGAGACTCTGCTGAGAAGGCTGAGCAAGGCCGGGGTGAAAGGCTGTGCCTTGCGATGGTTTCGATCCTTTTTGCAGGATAGACAGCAGGCGGCGTCCCTTCCCCCTTTCCAATCTGCCTTCTCCGACGTGTTGCATGGGGTACCTCAGGGATCGGCAATTAGTCCTATTCTATTCAATGTGTATCTAAAACCTTTGATTGCTGTCATCAAGGCATATAATATTGACATAATAAATTATACAGATGACATGCAGCTGATCCTCTCCTTTGAGGGAGAGGATTCGATATCAGTGGAGGCGTTTCGCAACTGTTTGCAGGACACAGCCCGCTGGCTGCGGGAGAACTCTTTACAATTTAACGCAGGAAAGACAGAGGTGATCTTTTGTGCTGCTAACAAGATCTTACATCTTTCCTGCAACTTCTGGCCTCCGAGATCTTCACCTGCAGTTCGGCCGGCAACAACTGTCCGTAATCTGGGCATTATATTTGAAAATGAGCTTTCCTTGGAAGCTCAGGTTACTAAAACAACTGCCTTGTGTTTTGCGATCATTAGCTCCCTTAGAAAAATCTTCCCTTTACTACCTTCTCAGGTACGTGCAAAAGTAGCAAGATGCACGATTCTTAGTAGACTTGACTACTGTAACGCTCTCTTGCTTGATTCTCCTAATTTTTTTGCTGGACAGACTGCAAAGGATCCAGTCAGCAGCTGCCAAACTATTCTTAGGGTGGTCTAGAAGTTCCTCTACCTCTGCAGCGTTGGCAGAACTTCATTGGCTCCCCTGAGACAGAGAGTGCAGTTTAAATCCCTCTGCCTTGTTTTTAAAGCCCTTCATGGGACAGGGCCCGTGCGTACGCGAAAAAAATTTGATTGGTACACCCCCACAAGAATGCTTTGCTCCTCATCAACGAGACTGGTGAAGGTTCCAAGATTTAGGAAGGTTAGTTAAGGGGGGAGATCTTTTGGGGTAGCAGCGGCCAAATTGTGGAATAGTCTTCCCTGGGAAATTAGGCAAATTAGGGAACTCCTTCCCTTCAGAAAAAGTGTAAAAACCTGGTTGCTCCCCAAGATCTAGACGCCAGACCCTGCTCGTGACTCACTCCCCTTCTGAGCTACTAAGCGGCAGGATGCCTGCTAGGCGACAGTGCGCTCTATAAGTTGAATAAATAAATAAAGCCAGTGGGTGTGTGAGTAGTTGTAGGGGTCTGTGAATTGGTCTGTGAGCTGTTAGTGGGTGTGTGAGTGGGTGTATGAGAGGCAGTATGGAGGTGTGCATGGGTGTGTGAGTGGTTCTGTTGATGATGTTTTCAGTGATGTCATCAGTGATGTCATTTGAGATGTCATCAGTTATCTCATCAGCGGGCTGAAAACAATGATAGAATTGCTCCAACATGCAGGAAGTAGCATTCTTTGCTGCTCTCTATGTGTGGGAGAAATGCCAGCTCCCACTGGAGGCAGGGAGCAGGCAGGGAAACAGATGAAATGTCCGCTCCCAGTCAGAGGGAGCAGTTTCCCATTACTGTATGCTCTCGCTTGGCAGAAGCCGTCAAAGCTCCTGCCAAGCGAGAGCATACTGCATCCAATTTTCTCATCCATTGGATGAAAAGCATTTCTTTCCCCAAAAGCCAGGTTAACAAAATTCTAAAAGTGAGTGGTGACTTTGCTTTCTAACTGTCATAATACAAAGAATAGAACCACATACATCTGTGGTAATTATCAGCCTTCTATGTTACCAAGTTTAAAACCGTATACGGTCGCGAGCACCACCTAGCGTACAGGGAGACAGATTTCAGACGTCACATCAGGGAAGTTTGAAACAAGTTGTATTTTGCAAATGACTAGTGTTGTGTTTGAAGGAAGCTTGCACTGCTGCCACCTGTCTGTTCCTGGTTTACTTGTGAGTGTGAATGAAGCATGCACAGCAGCTCCATATGCTACACTTGTTCTGTGTGTGTGTGTGTGAAGGAAGCTTGCTTTGTTACTGTGTTGAACTTCTTTGGTATTTTAGAAGCTTGCTGTGATAATTCCTATGGTAGTATCTGTTCTTAGTACATGAGTGAGGTGTGAACATCTGCAGTCTTTGTTTGCAAGTGAGACAATGTATGCAAAAAGTGCTGTACTTATGTTCATGCACATTTTGTATGGGGGAAGCTTGGACTGCTGCAGGTGTTGAACATATTGTTTGTATGTAATGGATGACTGCACCCTGCTTTTTGTGTTCTGTGTTTCAGGGAAGTTTGCTCTGCGGCTGGCTGTGTAGGCTACCTGTGTGAGGGAAGCTTGCTCTGCAGCTGGCTGCACTTGTTTCTTGTGTGAGGGATGCTTGCTCTGCAGCTGGCTGCACTTGTTTCTTGTGTGAGGGATGCTTGCTCTGCAGCTGGCTGCACTTGTTTCTTGTGTGAGGGATGCTTGCTCTGCAGCTGGCTGCACTTGTTCCCTGTGTGAGGGGCGCTTGCTCTGCAGCTGGCTGCACTGGTTTCCTGTGTGAGGGGCACTTGCTCTGCAGCTGGCTGCACTGGTTTCCTGCGTGAGGGGCGCTTGCTCTGCAGCTGGCTGCACTTGTTTCCTGTGTGAGGGGCGCTTGCTCTGCAGCTGGCTGCACTTGTTTCCTGCGTGAGGGGCGCTTGCTCTGCAGCTGGCTGCACTTGTTTCCTGTGTGAGGGGCGCTTGCTCTGCAGCTGGCTGCACTTGTTTCTTGTGTGAGGGATGCTTGCTCTGCAGCTGGCTGCACTTGTTCCCTGTGTGAGGGGCGCTTGCTCTGCAGCTGGTTGCACTGGTTTCCTGTGTGAGGGGCGCTTGCTCTGCAGCTGGCTGCACTTGTTTCCTGTGTGAGGGGCGCTTGCTCTGCAGCTGGCTGCACTGGTTTCTTGTGTGAGGGGCGCTTGGAAGCTTGCTCTGCAGCTGGCTGCACTTGTTTCTTGTGTGAGGGATGCTTGCTCTGCAGCTGGCTGCACTTGTTTCTTGTGTGAGGGATGCTTGCTCTGCAGCTGGCTGCACTTGTTCCCTGTGTGAGGGGCGCTTGCTCTGCAGCTGGCTGCACTGGTTTCCTGTGTGAGGGGCACTTGCTCTGCAGCTGGCTGCACTGGTTTCCTGCGTGAGGGGCGCTTGCTCTGCAGCTGGCTGCACTGGTTTCCTGCGTGAGGGGCGCTTGCTCTGCAGCTGGCTGCACTTGTTTCCTGCGTGAGGGGCGCTTGCTCTGCAGCTGGCTGCACTTGTTTCCTGCGTGAGGGGCGCTTGCTCTGCCGCTGGCTGCACTTGTTTCCTGTGTGAGGGACGCTTGCTCTGCAGCTGGCTGCACTTGTTCCCTGTGTGAGGGGCGCTTGCTCTGCAGCTGGTTGCACTGGTTTCCTGTGTGAGGGGCGCTTGCTCTGCAGCTGGCTGCACTTGTTTCCTGTGTGAGGGGCGCTTGCTCTGCAGCTGGCTGCACTGGTTTCTTGTGTGAGGGGCGCTTGTTCTGCAGCTGGCGGCACTTGTTTCCTGTGTGAGGGGCGCTTGCTCTGCAGCTGGCTGCACTGGTTTCCTGTGTGAGGGGCGCTTGCTCTGCCGCTGGCTGCACTGGTTTCCTGTGTGAGGGGCGCTTGCTCTGCAGCTGGCTGCACTTGTTTCCTGTGTGAGGGGCGCTTGCTCTGCAGCTGGCTGCACTGGTTTCCTGTGTGAGGGACGCTTGCTCTGCAGCTGGCTGCACTGGTTTCCTGTGTGAGGGGCGCTTGCTCTGCAGCTGGCTGCACTGGTTTCCTGTGTGAGGGGTGCTTGCTCTGCAGCTGGCTGCACTGGTTTCCTGTGTGAGGGGCGCTTGCTCTGCAGCTGGCTGCACTGGTTTCCAGTGTGCGGGGCGCTTGCTCTGCAGCTGGCTGCACTGGTTTCCTGTGTGCGGGGCGCTTGCTCTGCAGCTGGCTGCACTGGTTTCCTGTGTGAGGGGCGCTTGCTCTGCAGCTGGCTGCACTGGTTTCCTGTGTGCGGGGCGCTTGCTCTGCAGCTGGCTGCACTGGTTTCCTGTGTGCGGGGCGCTTGCTCTGCAGCTGGCTGCACTGGTTTCCTGTGTGAGGGGCGCTTGCTCTGCAGCTGGCTGCACTGGTTTCCTGTGTGAGGGGCGCTTGCTCTGCAGCTGGCTGCACTGGTTTCCTGTGTGAGGGGCGCTTGCTCTGCAGCTGGCTGCACTTTCCTGTGTGAGGGGCGCTTGCTCTGCAGCTGGCTGCACTGGTTTCCTGTGTGAGGGGCGCTTGCTCTGCAGCTGGCTGCACTGGTTTCCTGTGTGAGGGGCGCTTGCTCTGCAGCTGGCTGCACTGGTTTCCTGTGTGCGGGGCGCTTGCTCTGCAGCTGGCTGCACTGGTTTCCTGTGTGCGGGGCGCTTGCTCTGCAGCTGGCTGCACTGGTTTCCTGTGTGCGGGGCGCTTGCTCTGCAGCTGGCTGCACTGGTTTCCTGTGTGCGGGGCGCTTGCTCTGCAGCTGGCTGCACTGGTTTCCTGTGTGCGGGGCGCTTGCTCTGCAGCTGGCTGCACTGGTTTCCTGTGTGAGGGGCGCTTGCTCTGCAGCTGGCTGCACTGGTTTCCTGTGTGAGGGGCGCTTGCTCTGCAGCTGGCTGCACTGGTTTCCTGTGTGAGGGGCGCTTGCTCTGCAGCTGGCTGCACTGGTTTCCTGTGTGAGGGGCGCTTGCTCTGCAGCTGGCTGCACTGGTTTCCTGTGTGAGGGGCGCCTGCTCTGCAGCTGGCTGCACTGGTTTCCTGTGTGAGGGGCGCTTGCTCTGCAGCTGGCTGCACTGGTTTCCTGTGTGAGGGGCGCTTGCTCTGCAGCTGGCTGCACTGGTTTCCTGTGTGAGGGGCGCTTGCTCTGCAGCTGGCTGCACTGGTTTCTTGTGGGAGGGACGCTTGCTCTGCAGCTGGCTGCACTGGTTTCTTGTGTGAGGGGCGCTTGCTCTGCAGCTGGCTGCACTGGTTTCCTGTGTGAGGGGCGCTTGCTCTGCAGCTGGCTGCACTGGTTTCCTGTGTGAGGGGCGCTTGCTCTGCAGCTGGCTGCACTGGTTTCCTGTGTGAGGGGCGCTTGCTCTGCAGCTGGCTGCACTGGTTTCCTGTGTGAGGGGCGCTTGCTCTGCAGCTGGCTGCACTGGTTTCCTGTGTGAGGGGCGCCTGCTCTGCAGCTGGCTGCACTTGTTTCCTGTGTGAGGGGCGCTTGCTCTGCAGCTGGCTGCACTGGTTTCCTGTGTGAGGGGCGCCTGCTCTGCAGCTGGCTGCACTTGTTTCCTGTGTGAGGGGCGCTTGCTCTGCAGCTGGCTGCACTTGTTCCCCGTGTGAGGGGCGCTTGCTCTGCAGTTGGCTGCACTTGTTTCCTGCGTGAGGGAAGCTTGCTCTGCAGCTGGCTGCACTGGTTTCCTGCGTGAGGGGCGCTTGCTCTGCAGCTGGCTGCACTGGTTTCCTGTGTGAGGGGCGCTTGCTCTGCAGCTGGCTGCACTGGTTTCCTGTGTGAGGGGCGCTTGCTCTGCAGCTGACTGCACTGGTTTCCTGTGTGAGGGGCGCTTGCTCTGCAGCTGGCTGCACTGGTTTCCTGTGTGAGGGGCGCCTGCTCTGCAGCTGGCTGCACTGGTTTCCTGTGTGAGGGGCGCTTGCTCTGCAGCTGGCTGCACTGGTTTCCTGTGTGAGGGGCGCCTGCTCTGCAGCTGGCTGCACTTGTTCCCTGTGTGAGGGGCGCTTGCTCTGCAGCTGGCTGCACTTGTTCCCTGTGTGAGGGGCGCTTGCTCTGCAGCTGGCTGCACTGGTTTCCTGTGTGAGGGAAGCTTGCTCTGCAGCTGGCTGCACTTGTTTCCAGTGTGAGGAGCGCTTGCTCTGCAGCTGGCTGCACTGGTTTCCTGTGTGAGGGGCGCTTGCTCTGCAGCTGGCTGCACTTGTTTCCAGTGTGCGGGGCGCTTGCTCTGCAGCTGCCTGCACTGGTTTCCTGTGTGAGGGGCGCTTGCTCTGCAGCTGGCTGCACTGGTTTCCTGTGTGCGGGGCGCTTGCTCTGCAGCTGGCTGCACTTGTTTCCTGTGTGAGGGGCGCTTGCTCTGCAGCTGGCTGCACTGGTTTCTTGTGTGAGGGATGCTTGCTCTGCAGCTGGCTGCACTGGTTTCTTGTGTGAGGGATGCTTGCTCTGCAGCTGGCTGCACTTGTTCCCTGTGTGAGGGGCGCTTGCTCTGCAGCTGGCTGCACTGGTTTCCTGTGTGAGGGGCGCTTGCTCTGCAGCTGGCTGCACTGGTTTCCAGTGTGAGGGGCGCTTGCTCTGCAGCTGGCTGCACTGGTTTCCTGTGTGCGGGGCGCTTGCTCTGCAGCTGGCTGCACTGGTTTCCTGTGTGAGGGGCGCTTGCTCTGCAGCTGGCTGCACTGGTTTCCTGTGTGAGGGGCGCTTGCTCTGCAGCTGGCTGCACTGGTTTCCTGTGTGAGGGGCGCTTGCTCTGCAGCTGGCTGCACTGGTTTCCTGTGTGAGGGGCGCTTGCTCTGCAGCTGGCTGCACTGGTTTCCTGTGTGCGGGGCGCTTGCTCTGCAGCTGGCTGCACTGGTTTCCTGTGTGAGGGGCGCTTGCTCTGCAGCTGGCTGCACTGGTTTCCTGTGTGCGGGGCGCTTGCTCTGCAGCTGGCTGCACTGGTTTCCTGTGTGCGGGGCGCTTGCTCTGCAGCTGGCTGCACTGGTTTCCTGTGTGAGGGGCGCTTGCTCTGCAGCTGGCTGCACTGGTTTCCTGTGTGCGGGGCGCTTGCTCTGCAGCTGGCTGCACTGGTTTCCTGTGTGAGGGGCGCTTGCTCTGTAGCTGGCTGCACTTGTTTCCTGTGTGCGGGGCGCTTGCTCTGCAGCTGGCTGCACTGGTTTCCTGTGTGAGGGGCGCTTGCTCTGCAGCTGGCTGCACTTGTTTCCTGTGTGAGGGGCGCTTGCTCTGCAGCTGGCTGCACTGGTTTCCTGTGTTAGGGGTGCTTGCTCTGCAGCTGTCTGCACTGGTTTCCTGCGTGAGGGGCGCTTGCTCTGCAGCTGGCTGCACTGGTTTCCTGCGTGAGGGGCGCTTGCTCTGCAGCTGGCTGCACTGGTTTCCTGTGTGAGGGGTGCTTGCTCTGCAGCTGGCTGCACTGGTTTCCTGCGTGAGGGGCGCTTGCTCTGCAGCTGGCTGCACTGGTTTCCTGTGTGCGGGGCGCTTGCTCTGCAGCTGGCTGCACTGGTTTCCTGCGTGAGGGGCGCTTGCTCTGCAGCTGACTGCACTGGTTTCCTGTGTGAGGGGCGCTTGCTCTGCAGCTGGCTGCACTGGTTTCCTGCGTGAGGGGCTCTTGCTCTGCAGCTGGCTGCACTGGTTTCCTGTGTGAGGGGTGCTTGCTCTGCAGCTGGCTGCACTGGTTTCCTGCGTGAGGGGCGCTTGCTCTGCAGCTGGCTGCACTTGTTTCCTGTGTGAGGGGCGCTTGCTCTGCAGCTGGCTGCACTGGTTTCCTGCGTGAGGGGCGCTTGCTCTGCAGCTGGCTGCACTGGTTTCCTGCGTGAGGGGCGCTTGCTCTGCAGCTGGCTGCACTGGTTTCCTGCGTGAGGGGCGCTTGCTCTGCAGCTGGCTGCACTGGTTTCCTGTGTGAGGGGCGCTTGCTCTGCAGCTGGCTGCACTGGTTTCCTGTGTGAGGGGCGCTTGCTCTGCAGCTGGCTGCACTGGTTTCCTGCGTGAGGGGTGCTTGCTCTGCAGCTGGCTGCACTGGTTTCCTGTGTGCGCGGTGCTTGCTCTGCAGCTGGCTGCACTTGTTTCCTGTGTGCGGGGCGCTTGCTCTGCAGCTGGCTGCACTTGTTCCCTGTGTGAGGGGCGCTTGCTCTGCAGCTGGCTGCACTGGTTTCCTGTGTGAGGGGCGCTTGCTCTGCAGCTGGCTGCTGTTAGACGGACCGGGAGGGTCGGCCGAGATTACGGGGAGAGGTCTCCAGGGAGAGCCGTCTCCAACGACTGTACAGATAAGTAACTTCCCCCCCACAGACGGACACCACACAAGATTGAAGGTTAACGAGACTTTATATGCACTTCTTAGGTTACGTTGATATAATACAAGGAGGTCTGGACTCAGGGGTCCCCTCGGTTCTGATCTCTGGTTGAGGAAAAGGGTAGCGGGACAGTCTTAGTTACCAATGAGTTCAATAGCTCTCAATCCTCGAGCTCGGCGTGGTTGCTGATCGGGCCGTGGAGGAGCCAAGCAGGTCCCGAGATGGATGAAGGATGGTCGACGGGCCGTGGAGAAGCCAAGCAGGTCCCGAGATGGATGAAGGATGGTCGACGGGCCGTGGAGAAGCCAAGCAGGTCCCGATGCAGATGACAGTTACAACGGTCCGCGGCCTCGCCAGCAGATCCGGACGACGGTGAAGGATGAAGGTTACGACGGCTGTGGCAGCGCCACCAGGCAGGATGATGGTGCACAGGACAGAGCTACGGCAGCGCCAGTAGTCCGTCCAGGATGAGTTCTTCTTTCGTCTCTCGACTCCAAGATACAACTGCCTTCCTGTTCTGGAGCTGCCCCAGTTATAGGGCTGGCGTGCTTTGATGTCCGGACCCTCGCACTTGGAGGTCGGGAGGTCCGGGATGAGGGAGTCCAGACACCCAGCAGGGGGGTGGAGCCAGCGCCCGGGGAGGCGATGGGCGAGCGGCACTGGCCGGGGGAGAACCATCGACACCTCTTTCTCCCATTGACTGGCCAAGTAGCTCGCTCACCTCCTGGGTGGAGGGTGGTGCCGGAATGTCTGAGGCCGGGCTAGGCCCAGGGTTGAGGTCGATCGGGGGCCAGGCGGCCTCGTGGCGAAGTGTCCAAGATGGCGGCCCGGGCTGGGCGCGTGGGTCGGCCGTGGATCGGACCCACGAGGTTATCATGCTCGGGGGCAGGTGTCCCTGAGGGGACGTAGGACGTGCAATGGTGGGGTGTGGTGCTTGTATGACTGGCTCGGGCTTGGTCGAGCCGGGGGAGAGCGGCCCGTCACGTGGCCTGTCCAACATGCGTCCCCCCCAGCTGAAGGCGGGGAGAGTTACCCATCCTCTTGGGGACTCTCTTCGTCGAGGCGGAAAAACCGGGACAGGCCATCCGCGTTGGCGTGGTCAGACCCAGGCCGGTGTTCAACGGTAAAGTCCATACCTTGCAAGGAGATGGACCAGCGTAGCAGTTTTGGGTTTTCCCCCCGCATATGCATCAACCACTGCAGGGGTCGGTGGTCAGTCTGCACCCGGAAGTGGGTGCCAAAAAGGTAGGGTCGGAGCTTCTTGAGGGCCCATACCACAGCGAAGGCTTCCCTCTCTATGGTGCTCCAGCGTTGCTCCCGTGGTAGGAGTCTCCGGCTGATGAAGGCCACCGGTTGATCAAGGCCTTCGGTGTTCACCTGGGACAGGACCGCCCCAATGCCCTGGTCGGAGGCGTCCGTCTGGACGACGAACTCCCGGCTGTAGTCTGGGGCCTGGAGTACAGGAGCGGAACACATGGCGGCCTTTAGCTGTTCGAAGGCCGCTTGACACTCTGGGGTCCAGTTCACCTTCTTGGGCTGATTTTTCGACGTGAGTTCGGTGAGAGGCCCCACGATGGTACCATAGTCTTTCACGAACCTTCGGTAGTAGCCCGTGAGGCCCAGGAAGGCTCGCACCTCAGTTTGAGTGTTAGGGGGTTGCCAGTTCTGGATGGCGGCAATTTTCAGTTGAAGAGGGGCCACTAGACCGCTTCCCACTTGGTGTCCGAGGTAGGTCACTGACCCTTGTCCAATTTGACATTTGCTGGCCTTGATCGTGAGGCCAGCTCGCTGAAGGGCTTGCAACACTGCCTGGAGGTGGTGGAGGTGCTCGGTCCAGTGGTGGCTGTACACAGCGATGTCGTCCAGGTAGGCGGCGCTGAACTCTTCGAGCCCCGCCAGGACCTGATTGACGAGCCGTTGGAAAGTCGCTGGGGCATTTTTCATGCCGAAGGGCATGACCGTGAAGTGATAGTGGCCATCGGGGGTGGAGAAGGCAGAACGTTCTTGTGCTCGGGGTGTGAGGCCGATCTGCCAATAGCCTGCCGTTAGATCGAAGATGCTGAGGTAACGGGCAGCGCCCATTCGGTCGACCAGTTCATCTGCCCGGGGGATGGGGTGTGCGTCCGTTCTGGTGACTTCATTCAGGCCCCGGTAGTCGACACAGAACCGGAGTTCGGGTGTGGTTCCGGGGGCGGCTGCTTTGGGGACCAGTACGACCGGGCTGGCCCATGGACTGTCGGAGGGCTCGATGACCCCGAGCGTGAGCATCTTAGTTACTTCCGCCTGGATGCAGGCCCGTACCCGATCAGGTACGCGGTAGGCCCGGTGGCGGATAGGAGGGCTGTCTCCGGTGTCCACATCGTGCACACACCAGGAAGTGACACCTGGGGTGAGGGAGAACAGGCTGGCAAATCGTGATAGGAGGGCTTGGCACTCTTGGCGTTGTTCCTGGGTGAGGGTCTCCGAGAGTCGGACCCCATCCACGGAGCCGTCTTGCTCCTGGGTCCGCAAGAGGTCAGGGAGAGGCTCGGAGTCGTCCTCAACCCCGTTGTCTGTGGCCATCAAGAGGCTGAGTTCTGTTCGTGCAAAGTGGGGTTTCAGTCTGTTGGTGTGGAGGACTCGGAGCGGATTCCGGGCGGACTCCATATCGATCAGATAGGTGGCGGGTCCCTTGCGCTCGATTACCTTGAAGGGTCCCGTCCATTTGTCTTGGAGAGCGCACGGTTCTGTGGGGGACATTACCCAGACCTGTTGCCCCGGCTCGAATTCAATAGATGAGGCGTTCTGGTCATACCATCTCTTCATGTCCTCTTGACTGGCCTCTAGGTTGGCTTTCGCTAGGTCTCTGAACCGCTGGGACTGGTTGCGGAGGGTGAGGAGGTACCGGAAGACATCTGGAGGACTCTTGGCCGGAGGCAACTCCCAGCCTTCTTTGATCAGGCTGAGTGGCCCCCGTACTGGGTGCCCATAGAGCAGCTCGAATGGGCTGAAGCCTAGGGACTTCTGTGGGACCTCCCGGTAGGCGAAGAGGAGGCACGGCAGCAGCACGTCCCACTGGCGACGGAGGGGTTCTTCCAATCCCCCGATCATCCCTTTTAGTGTGCGATTGAACCGTTCAACAAGTCCGTTTCCTTGGGGGTGATAGGGGGTCGTGAAGCGGTAGGTGACCCCACACTGTTGCCAGAGGGACTTCATGTATTTGGAAATAAAGTTCGTGCCTCTGTCACTGACGACTTCTCGGGGGAACCCCACACGGGAGAAGATCCCCATCAGGGCCCTGCCGACCACTGGGGCTGTGACGGTCCGGAGAGGAATAGCCTCAGGGTAGCGGGTGGCGTGGTCCACTAGTACTAGGATGAAGCGATGGCCTTGTCTTGTACGTGGGTCTAGGGGTCCCACAATGTCTATTCCGACCCTCTCAAATGGGGTTGTGACTACGGGAAAGGGTTGCAGGGGGGCCTTTAATTTGCGGCCGCTCTTCCCACTGGCTTGGCACGTGGGGCAAGATCGGCAATGCTGGTGCACATCGTTTCTCATTTTTGGCCAGAAGAAGTGGGTCACTAGGCGGCTGTAGGTTTTATCTTGTCCCAGGTGCCCTGCCAGGGGGACATCGTGGGCCAGATTTAGCAGGAAGTCTCTAAAGCGGAGTGGCACCACTAGTACTCGGTTGGCCCCCAGCTCGGCGATTCGTTGCTCGCTGTACAGTAGGTCATTGTCCCAGTAGACCCAATGAGCTCCGGAGGTATCCCCTGCGCTTTGGGCGAGCGCTTGTTGTCGGAGTCCCTCAAGGGAGGGACAGGTCTTCTGCTCCTGACGAAATTGTTCTTGTGTGGGCCCCCCTTCTTGAGCCCACTGGTCGAGATTAGCAAGGTCGGAAGGTTGAGCAGGTTCGAGGGGGATGCACTGGTCGGGGGTCTCGGCGGGGGCGACCGGAGGCGGAGGCGCCGGCCATTCTGGTTCTTCCGGGTGATGGTTGGCACGGGCGGCCATAGACCGGGTGGTGACGCACGCCCAGTCTGGGACGCCCAACATCCCCAAGTGTTCTTTTCGCTCCACGGCTGCCCACGGGGAGCTTTCCAGGTCATTTCCGAGGAGGCAGTCCACGGGGGCGTCGTCTCGGACCGTTACTTTCAACATGCCGGAGACCCCTCCCCATTCAAAGGGGACGCAGGCCATCCGACACAGACTCTCCGAGTTGTCGGCTGATCGTACAGGGCAGAGAATGTTCGGTAGATATTGCTCTGGGGTCACCAGATGACAGCGGACGGCTGTCACACTGGCCCCGGTGTCTCGAAGGGCTTCGGCCCGTTGTCCATTGATGCTCACCCATTGGCCGTACTTCTGGGTGTTAGCGGGTAGGGGGACCCGCGGGACCATGTCTCTTCCCCCTAAGCACGCGAGAGTCATGGCGGCTGGCTCCCACCCTTGATACTCTTGCTCGTCTGTTTCTTGTTCCTCGGAGATCTGTTCTTCCCCTAGTGCCGCGGCGGTCACCTGGCGGGGTCTTGGGCTCTGATACTGCGGGCAGCTTGGGTCATTTGCATAGTGGCCGACTCGTTGGCATCGGTGACATGTAACATTGGCTCTGTATCCCGGTCGCGCCGGGGTGCTGCCCCGGTTGGCCGGGGGGGTGGTGCTGGTAGTGGGGGCGGCCGGAGTGTTGTCTCTTCCTCGTCCTTGGCCCCCTCCTCCTCCTCTGGATCGGTGGTGACCATTGTTGTTCCTGTTCTGCTCGTAGGACCCATTCCGGCCCACTCGGGTGATCTCCCACCGGTCAGCTTCGGCTGCGAGCTGCCGGGGATCGGTTAACTTGCTGTCGAGGAGGTGTTGGCGTAGTTCAATGAAGCAGTTGTTGGACAGATGCTCCCATACCATCAGATTGAACAACTGCTCGTAGGTCGTGACGTTGTTTCCTCTGATCCAGCCTTCGAAGGCTCGGCTAAAGTACGTTACATAGTCCACCCAAGTTGTACCTGGAATGCGTGTGCAGTCTCGGAACCTCTGACGGTACATCTCGGGCGTGAGGCCATAGCGAGTGAGGAGGGCCGCTTTCATATGGTCGTAGGAGGTCATCTGGTGGTCTGGGAGCTGTAACAGAGTATCGCGGCCCTCATTGAGGAATTTGCCCCATAGGCCGGCTCCCCAGTCGGCTCTATCGATCCGGTGCGCAGTCATCGCGATTTCATATGCTTTAAACCATTGCTGGATGTCGTCTTCTCGAAAATATTCTCGGACCACATCCTTGGGGATGTGCACTTTTTTGTCCGTGGTCCCGGGGGTGGACGGTCTGTCGGGCACCCCTAATTCTTTATTCTGTTTGCGCAGGTTGATCTCGGCTAGGTTCCGCTCGTGCTCGTACGTTAGTCTTTTTTCCTCGAGCTCCCTTTGCCTCTGTTTCTCCTCTCTTTCTTCTCGGAGGCGAAGGTGCTCTAAGTTTATTTTTTGCTCGGCCAATTTGAGTTCTATGTCCATCTTGAGTCGGGCCATTTCAAGTTCGTGTAGTCGGGCTTTTTCTCTTTCTTGGATCTCGTCTTGCGAGAGACCCGTTCTTTGCTCTTCAGGGGCCGTGTTGGTCTTTTTCGCGGTGCTTTGCTCCGGGGCTTCGACATCCCCGGTCTCTGCCCAAGATTCTAGGGCATGCTTAAAATCGTCCTTGGTACTTAGTCCGGTGGTAGCGATACCTAGTTCGATGCAGAACTGCTTTAGTTCACGATGGCTGTATTCCTCTAGCTTTTCCATTTGGAACTTCTCAGTTGATCCGCTCTCTTTAGTCGACATTGTTGTTCGTTGTGGGGTGAGCTACTCTCTGTACGTTATGCGGTGATTCGGATCGCGCCGCTGGCCACCAATGTTAGACGGACCGGGAGGGTCGGCCGAGATTACGGGGAGAGGTCTCCAGGGAGAGCCGTCTCCAACGACTGTACAGATAAGTAACTTCCCCCCCACAGACGGACACCACACAAGATTGAAGGTTAACGAGACTTTATATGCACTTCTTAGGTTACGTTGATATAATACAAGGAGGTCTGGACTCAGGGGTCCCCTCGGTTCTGATCTCTGGTTGAGGAAAAGGGTAGCGGGACAGTCTTAGTTACCAATGAGTTCAATAGCTCTCAATCCTCGAGCTCGGCGTGGTTGCTGATCGGGCCGTGGAGGAGCCAAGCAGGTCCCGAGATGGATGAAGGATGGTCGACGGGCCGTGGAGAAGCCAAGCAGGTCCCGAGATGGATGAAGGATGGTCGACGGGCCGTGGAGAAGCCAAGCAGGTCCCGATGCAGATGACAGTTACAACGGTCCGCGGCCTCGCCAGCAGATCCGGACGACGGTGAAGGATGAAGGTTACGACGGCTGTGGCAGCGCCACCAGGCAGGATGATGGTGCACAGGACAGAGCTACGGCAGCGCCAGTAGTCCGTCCAGGATGAGTTCTTCTTTCGTCTCTCGACTCCAAGATACAACTGCCTTCCTGTTCTGGAGCTGCCCCAGTTATAGGGCTGGCGTGCTTTGATGTCCGGACCCTCGCACTTGGAGGTCGGGAGGTCCGGGATGAGGGAGTCCAGACACCCAGCAGGGGGGTGGAGCCAGCGCCCGGGGAGGCGATGGGCGAGCGGCACTGGCCGGGGGAGAACCATCGACACCTCTTTCTCCCATTGACTGGCCAAGTAGCTCGCTCACCTCCTGGGTGGAGGGTGGTGCCGGAATGTCTGAGGCCGGGCTAGGCCCAGGGTTGAGGTCGATCGGGGGCCAGGCGGCCTCGTGGCGAAGTGTCCAAGATGGCGGCCCGGGCTGGGCGCGTGGGTCGGCCGTGGATCGGACCCACGAGGTTATCATGCTCGGGGGCAGGTGTCCCTGAGGGGACGTAGGACGTGCAATGGTGGGGTGTGGTGCTTGTATGACTGGCTCGGGCTTGGTCGAGCCGGGGGAGAGCGGCCCGTCACGTGGCCTGTCCAACAGCTGCACTGGTTCCCTGCGTGAGGGGCGCTTGCTCTGCAGCTGGCTGCACTGGTTTCCTGCGTGAGGGGCGCTTGCTCTGCAGCTGGCTGCACTGGTTTCCTGCGTGAGGGGCGCTTGCTCTGCAGCTGGCTGCACTGGTTTCCTGCGTGAGGGACGCTTGCTCTGCAGCTGGCTGCACTGGTTTCCTGCGTGAGGGGCGCCTGCTCTGCAGCTGGCTGCACTTGTTTCCTGCGTGAGGGGCGCTTGCTCTGCAGCTGGCTGCACTGGTTTCCTGCGTGAGGGACGCTTGCTCTGCAGCTGGCTGCACTGGTTTCCTGCGTGAGGGACGCTTGCTCTGCAGCTGGCTGCACTGGTTTCCTGCGTGAGGGGCGCTTGCTCTGCAGCTGGCTGCACTGGTTTCCTGCGTGAGGGACGCTTGCTCTGCAGCTGGCTGCACTGGTTTCCTGCGTGAGGGGCGCTTGCTCTGCAGCTGGCTGCACTGGTTTCCTGCGTGAGGGACGCTTGCTCTGCAGCTGGCTGCACTGGTTTCCTGCGTGAGGGGTGCTTGCTCTGCAGCTGGCTGCACTGGTTTCCTGTGTGAGGGGTGCTTGCTCTGCAGCTGGCTGCACTGGTTCCCTGTGTGAGGGGTGCTTGCTCTGCAGCTGGCTGCACTGGTTTCCTGCGTGAGGGGCGCTTGCTCTGCAGCTGGCTGCACTGGTTTCCTGCGTGAGGGGCGCTTGCTCTGCAGCTGGCTGCACTGGTTTCCTGTGTGCGGGGCGCTTGCTCTGCAGCTGGCTGCACTTGTTTTTTCCTGTGTGAGGGAAGCTTGCTCTGCAGCTGGCTGCACTGGTTTCCTGTGTGCGGGGCGCTTGCTCTGCAGCTGGCTGCACTGGTTTCCTGCGTGAGGGGCGCTTGCTCTGCAGCTGGCTGCACTTGTTTCCTGCGTGAGGGGCGCTTGCTCTGCAGCTGGCTGCACTGGTTTCCTGCGTGAGGGGCGCTTGTTCTGCAGCTGGCTGCACTGGTTTCCTGCGTGAGGGGCGCTTGCTCTGCAGCTGGCTGCACTGGTTTCCTGCGTGAGGGACGCTTGCTCTGCAGCTGGCTGCACTGGTTTCCTGCGTGAGGGGTGCTTGCTCTGCAGCTGGCTGCACTGGTTTCCTGCGTGCGGGGTGCTTGCTCTGCAGCTGGCTGCACTTGTTTCCTGCGTGCGGGGCGCTTGCTCTGCAGCTGGCTGCACTTGTTCCCTGTGTGAGGGGCGCTTGCTCTGCAGCTGGCTGCACTGGTTTCCTGCGTGAGGGGCGCTTGCTCTGCAGCTGGCTGCACTGGTTTCCTGCGTGAGGGGTGCTTGCTCTGCAGCTGGCTGCACTGGTTCCCTGTGTGAGGGGTGCTTGCTCTGCAGCTGGCTGCACTGGTTTCCTGCGTGAGGGGCGCTTGCTCTGCAGCTGGCTGCACTGGTTTTCTGCGTGAGGGGCGCTTGCTCTGCAGCTGGCTGCACTGGTTTCCTGTGTGAGGGGCGCTTGCTCTGCAGCTGGCTGCACTGGTTTCCTGCGTGAGGGGCGCTTGCTCTGCAGCTGGCTGCACTGGTTTCCTGCGTGAGGGACGCTTGCTCTGCAGCTGGCTGCACTGGTTTCCTGCGTGAGGGGCGCTTGCTCTGCAGCTGGCTGCACTTGTTTCCTGCGTGAGGGACGCTTGCTCTGCAGCTGGCTGCACTGGTTTCCTGCGTGAGGGGCGCTTGCTCTGCAGCTGGCTGCACTGGTTTCCTGCGTGAGGGGCGCTTGCTCTGCAGCTGGCTGCACTGGTTTCCTGCGTGAGGGACGCTTGCTCTGCAGCTGGCTGCACTGGTTTCCTGCGTGAGGGGCGCTTGCACTGCTGCAGGTGCTGTACATATTCTTTGTGTGAAATGGATGATTGCCCTCTGCTGCTAGTGCTCTACTTGTTCTGTGTCTTTGGGAAGCTTGCTCTGATGCTGGCTGTGTAACTTACCTGTGTGAGGCAAGCTCTCTTTGCAGCTGTCCGTCTGTACCTGCCCTGTGTGTGAGGGAAGCTTGCTTTGTAGCTGGCTGCCTGTTCTTGTGTCATGTCTGGGGGAAGCTTGCTTTGCATGTGACTGGTTGTGCCTGTTGCCTGTGTGAGGGAAGCTTGCCTTGCATACAGCTGTCTGCATTTGTTCAGTGTGAGGCAAGCTTGCTTTGTATCTGGCTGCCTGTGATAGTCCACTGCGCGAGGGAAGCTTGCTTTGTATCTGTCTGCCTGTGCTTGTCCACTGCGCGAGGGAAGCTTGCTTTGTATCTGTCTGCCTGTGCTTGTCCACTGTGTGAGGGAAGCTTGCTTTGTATCTGTCTGCCTGTGCGTGTCCAGTGTCTGAGGGAAGCTTGCTTTGTATCTGGCTGCCTGTGCTAGTCCACTGTGTGAGGGAAGCTTGCTTTGTATCTGTCTGCCTGTGCGTGTCCAGTGTCTGAGGGAAGCTTGCTTTGTATCTGGCTGCCTGTGCTAGTCCACTGCGCGAGGGAAGCTTGCTTTGTATCTGTCTGCCTGTGCTTGTCCACTGTGTGAGGGAAGCTTGCTTTGTATCTGGCTGCCTGTGCGTGTCCACTGTGTGAGGCAAGCTTGCTTTGTATCTGTCTGCCTGTGCTTGTCCACTGTGTGAGGGAAGCTTGCTTTGTATCTGGCTGCCTGTGCTTGTCCACTGTGTGAGGGAAGCTTGCTTTGTATCTGGCTGCCTGCGCTTGTCCACTGTGTGAGGGAAGCTTGCTTTGTATCTGGCTGCCTGTGCTAGTCCACTGCGCGAGGGAAGCTTGCTTTGTATCTGTCTGCCTGTGCTTGTCCACTGTGTGAGGGAAGCTTGCTTTGTATCTGGCTGCCTGTGCTTGTCCACTGTGTGAGGGAAGCTTGCTTTGTATCTGGCTGCCTGCGCTTGTCCACTGTGTGAGGGAAGCTTGCTTTGTATCTGGCTGCCTGTGCTAGTCCACTGCGCGAGGGAAGCTTGCTTTGTATCTGTCTGCCTGTGCTTGTCCACTGTGTGAGGGAAGCTTGCTTTGTATCTGTCTGCCTGTGCTTGTCCACTGTGTGAGGGAAGCTTGCTTTGTATCTGGCTGCCTGCGCGTGTCCACTGTGTGAGGGAAGCTTGCTTTGTATCTGGCTGCCTGTGCTAGTCCACTGCGAGAGGGAAGCTTGCTTTGTATCTGGCTGCCTGTGCTTGTCCACTGTGTGAGGGAAGCTTGCTTTGTATCTGGCTGCCTGTGCTTGTCCACTGTGTGAGGGAAGCTTGCTTTGTATCTGGCTGCCTGCGCTTGTCCACTGTGTGAGGGAAGCTTGCTTTGTATCTGTCTGCCTGTGCTTGTCCACTGCGTGAGGGAAGCTTGCTTTGTATCTGGCTGCCTGTGCGTGTCCACTGTGTGAGGGACGCTTGCTTTGTATCTGTCTGCCTGTGCTTGTCCACTGCGTGAGGGAAGCTTGCTTTGTATCTGGCTGCCTGTGCTTGTCCACTGCGTGAGGGAAGCTTGCTTTGTATCTGTCTGCCTGTGCGTGTCCACTGTGTGAGGGAAGCTTGCTTTGTATCTGTCTGCCTGTGCTTGTCCACTGTGTGAGGGAAGCTTGCTTTGTATCTGGCTGCCTGTGCTTGTCCACTGCGTGAGGGAAGCTTGCTTTGTATCTGGCTGCCTGTGCTTGTCCACTGCGTGAGGGAAGCTTGCTTTGTATCTGTCTGCCTGTGCTTGTCCACTGTGTGAGGGAAGCTTGCTTTGTATCTGGCTGCCTGTGCTTGTCCACTGCGCGAGGGAAGCTTGCTTTGGATCTGTCTGCCTGTGCTTGTCCACTGTGTGAGGGAAGCTTGCTTTGTATCTGTCTGCCTGTGCTTGTCCAGTGTGTGAGGGGAGCTTGCTTTGTATCTGTCTGCCTGTGCTTGTCCAGTGTCTGAGGGAAGCTTGCTTTGTATCTGGCTGCCTGTGCTTGTCCACTGTGTGAGGGAAGCTTGCTTTGTATCTGGCTGCCTGTGCTTGCCCACTGTGTGAGGGAAGCTTGCTTTGCAGGTGGCTGCCTGTGCTTGTCCACTGTGTGAGGGAAGCTTGCTTTGTATCTGGCTGCCTGTGCTTGTCCACTGTGTGAGGGAAGCTTGCTTTGCAGGTGGCTGCCTGCGCTTGTCCACTGTGTGAGGGAAGCTTGCTTTGTATCTGTCTGCCTGTGCTTGTCCACTGTGTGAGGGAAGCTTGCTTTGTATCTGGCTGCCTGTGCGTGTCCACTGCGTGAGGGAAGCTTGCTTTGTATCTGTCTGCCTGTGCTTGTCCAATGTGTGAGGGAAGCTTGCTTTGTATCTGGCTGCCTATGCTTGTCCACTGTGTGAGGGAAGCTTTCTTTGTATCTGGCTGCCTGTGCTAGTCCACTGCGCGAGGGAAGCTTGCTTTGTATCTGTCTGCCTGTGCTTGTCCACTGTGTGAGGGAAGCTTGCTTTGTATCTGGCTGCCTGCGCTTGTCCACTGTGTGAGGGAAGCTTGCTTTGTATCTGGCTGCCTGTGCGTGTCCACTGTGTGAGGCAAGCTTGCTTTGTATCTGGCTGCCTGTGCTTGTCCACTGTGTGAGGGAAGCTTGCTTTGTATCTGGCTGCCTGCGCTTGTCCACTGTGTGAGGGAAGCTTGCTTTGTATCTGTCTGCCTGTGCTTGTCCACTGCGTGAGGGAAGCTTGCTTTGTATCTGGCTGCCTGTGCGTGTCCACTGTGTGAGGGACGCTTGCTTTGTATCTGTCTGCCTGTGCTTGTCCACTGCGTGAGGGAAGCTTGCTTTGTATCTGGCTGCCTGTGCTTGTCCACTGCGTGAGGGAAGCTTGCTTTGTATCTGTCTGCCTGTGCGTGTCCACTGTGTGAGGGAAGCTTGCTTTGTATCTGTCTGCCTGTGCTTGTCCACTGTGTGAGGGAAGCTTGCTTTGTATCTGTCTGCCTGTGCTTGTCCACTGTCTGAGGGAAGCTTGCTTTGTATCTGGCTGCCTGTGCTTGTCCACTGCGCGAGGGAAGCTTGCTTTGTATCTGTCTGCCTGTGCTTGTCCACTGTGTGAGGGGAGCTTGCTTTGTATCTGTCTGCCTGTGCTTGTCCAGTGTCTGAGGGAAGCTTGCTTTGTATCTGGCTGCCTGTGCTTGTCCACTGTGTGAGGGAAGCTTGCTTTGTATCTGGCTGCCTGTGCTTGTCCACTGTGTGAGGGAAGCTTGCTTTGCAGGTGGCTGCCTGCGCTTGTCCACTGTGTGAGGGAAGCTTGCTTTGTATCTGGCTGCCTGTGCTTGTCCACTGTGTGAGGGAAGCTTGCTTTGTATCTGGCTGCCTGTGCTTGTCCACTGTGTGAGGGAAGCTTGCTTTGCAGGTGGCTGCCTGCGCTTGTCCACTGTGTGAGGGAAGCTTGCTTTGTATCTGTCTGCCTGTGCTTGTCCACTGTGTGAGGGAAGCTTGTTTTGTATCTGGCTGTCTGTGCTAGTCCACTGTGTGAGGGAATCTTGCTTTGTATCTGTCTGCCTGTGCTTGTCCACTGCGCGAGGGAAGCTTGCTTTGTATCTGGCTGCCTGTGCTTGTCCACTGTCTGAGGGAAGCTTGCTTTGTATCTGTCTGCCTGTGCTTGTCCACTGTGTGAGGGAAGCTTGCTTTGTATCTGTCTGCCTGTGCTTGTCCACTGTGTGAGGGAAGCTTGCTTTGTATCTGTCTGCCTGTGCTAGTCCACTGCGCGAGGGAAGCTTGCTTTGTATCTGGCTGCCTGTGCTTGTGTCATGTCTGGGGGAAGCTTGCTTTGCAGGTGGCTGCCTGTGCTTGTCCACTGCGCGAGGGAAGCTTGCTTTGTATCTGTCTGCCTGTGCTTGTCCACTGCGTGTGGGAAGCTTGCTTTGTATCTGGCTGCCTGTGCTAGTCCACTGCGCGAGGGAAGCTTGCTTTGTATCTGGCTGCCTGTGCTTGTCCACTGCGTGAGGGAAGCTTGCTTTGTATCTGTCTGCCTGTGCGTGTCCACTGTGTGAGGGAAGCTTGCTTTGTATCTGTCTGCCTGTGCTTGTCCACTGTGTGAGGGAAGCTTGCTTTGTATCTGTCTGCCTGTGCTTGTCCACTGTCTGAGGGAAGCTTGCTTTGTATCTGGCTGCCTGTGCTTGTCCACTGCGCGAGGGAAGCTTGCTTTGTATCTGTCTGCCTGTGCTTGTCCACTGTGTGAGGGGAGCTTGCTTTGTATCTGTCTGCCTGTGCTTGTCCAGTGTCTGAGGGAAGCTTGCTTTGTATCTGGCTGCCTGTGCTTGTCCACTGTGTGAGGGAAGCTTGCTTTGTATCTGGCTGCCTGTGCTTGTCCACTGTGTGAGGGAAGCTTGCTTTGCAGGTGGCTGCCTGCGCTTGTCCACTGTGTGAGGGAAGCTTGCTTTGTATCTGGCTGCCTGTGCTTGTCCACTGTGTGAGGGAAGCTTGCTTTGTATCTGGCTGCCTGTGCTTGTCCACTGTGTGAGGGAAGCTTGCTTTGCAGGTGGCTGCCTGCGCTTGTCCACTGTGTGAGGGAAGCTTGCTTTGTATCTGTCTGCCTGTGCTTGTCCACTGTGTGAGGGAAGCTTGTTTTGTATCTGGCTGTCTGTGCTAGTCCACTGTGTGAGGGAATCTTGCTTTGTATCTGTCTGCCTGTGCTTGTCCACTGCGCGAGGGAAGCTTGCTTTGTATCTGGCTGCCTGTGCTTGTCCACTGTCTGAGGGAAGCTTGCTTTGTATCTGTCTGCCTGTGCTTGTCCACTGTGTGAGGGAAGCTTGCTTTGTATCTGTCTGCCTGTGCTTGTCCACTGTGTGAGGGAAGCTTGCTTTGTATCTGTCTGCCTGTGCTAGTCCACTGCGCGAGGGAAGCTTGCTTTGTATCTGGCTGCCTGTGCTTGTGTCATGTCTGGGGGAAGCTTGCTTTGCAGGTGGCTGCCTGTGCTTGTCCACTGCGCGAGGGAAGCTTGCTTTGTATCTGTCTGCCTGTGCTTGTCCACTGCGTGAGGGAAGCTTGCTTTGTATCTGGCTGCCTGTGCTAGTCCACTGCGCGAGGGAAGCTTGCTTTGTATCTGTCTGCCTGTGCTTGTCCACTGGGTGAGGGAAGCTTGTTTTGTATCTGGCTGCCTGTGCTTGTCCACTGTGTGAGGGAAGCTTGCTTTGTATCTGGCTGCCTGTGCGTGTCCACTGCGTGAGGGAAGCTTGCTTTGTATCTGGCTGCCTGTGCTTGTCCACTGGGTGAGGGAAGCTTGTTTTGTATCTGGCTGCCTGTGCTTGTCCACTGTGTGAGGGAAGCTTGCTTTGTATCTGGCTGCCTGTGCGTGTCCACTGCGCGAGGGAAGCTTGCTTTGTATCTGTCTGCCTGTGCTTGTCCACTGGGTGAGGGAAGCTTGTTTTGTATCTGGCTGCCTGTGCTTGTCCACTGCGTGAGGGAAGCTTGCTTTGTATCTGTCTGCCTGTGCTTGTCCACTGCGTGAGGGAAGCTTGCTTTGCAGCTGTCTGCCTGTGCTTGTCCACTGTGTGAGGGAAGCTTGCTTTGTATCTGGCTGCCTGTGCTAGTCCACTGCGCGAGGGAAGCTTGCTTTGTATCTGTCTGCCTGTGCTAGTCCACTGTGTGAGGGAAGCTTGCTTTGTATCTGTCTGCCTGTGCTTGTCCACTGTGTGAGGGAAGCTTGCTTTGTATCTGTCTGCCTGTGCTTGTCCACTGTGTGAGGGAAGCTTGCTTTGTATCTGTCTGCCTGTGCTTGTCAACTGTGTGAGGGAAGCTTTCTTTGTATCTGTCTGCCTGTGCTAGTCCACTGCGCGAGGGAAGCTTGCTTTGTATCTGGCTGCCTGTGCTTGTGTCATGTCTGGGGGAAGCTTGCTTTGTATCTGGCTGCCTGTGCTAGTCCACTGCGCGAGGGAAGCTTGCTTTGTATCTGTCTGCCTGTGCTAGTCCACTGTGTGAGGGAAGCTTGCTTTGTATCTGTCTGCCTGTGCTTGTCCACTGTGTGAGGGAAGCTTGCTTTGTATCTGTCTGCCTGTGCTTGTCCACTGTGTGAGGGAAGCTTGCTTTGTATCTGTCTGCCTGTGCTTGTCCAGTGTGTGAGGGAAGCTTGCTTTGTATCTGTCTGCCTGTGCTAGTCCACTGCGCGAGGGAAGCTTGCTTTGTATCTGGCTGCCTGTGCTTGTGTCATGTCTGGGGGAAGCTTGCTTTGTATCTGGCTGCCTGTGCTTGTCCACTGTGTGAGGGAAGCTTGCTTTGTATCTGGCTGCCTGTGCTTGTCCACTGCGTGAGGGAAGCTTGCTTTGTATCTGGCTGCCTGTGCTAGTCCACTGCGCGAGGGAAGCTTGCTTTGTATCTGGCTGCCTGTGCTTGTCCACTGTGTGAGGGAAGCTTGCTTTGTATCTGGCTGCCTGTGCTTTTTAGACGGACCGGGAGGGTCGGCCGAGAATAAGGGGAGAGGTCTCCGGGGAGAGCCGTCTCCAACGATCGTACAGACGAGTAACTTCCCCCCCACAGATGTACACCACACAAGGATAAGGTTCAACGTTCTTTATAAGCAACTCTTTAAGTACGGTGGAATGGTACAAGGAGGTCTGGACTCAGGGGTCCCCTCGGTTCTAGTCTCTTGATTGGGAAAAGGGTAGCGGGACAGTCTTGTTACCAATCTAGTAGATGGAATAGCTCACAATCCTCGAGCTCGGCGTTCTAGATGATCGGGCCGCGGCGGAGCCAGCAGGTCCCGGGATGGTGGAAGGTAGCGACGGTCCGCGGCGGAGCCAGCAGGTCCCGATGAAGGTGGTGGTTAAAAACGGTCCGCGGCCACGCCAGCAGGTCCCGACGACGAGGAAGGTTGCAGAAAGGTTGCGGCAGCGCCAGCAAGCAGGACGATAGTTCGCAAGGCAGGACTACGGCAGCGCCAGTAGTCCGTCAAGGATGAGTTCTTCACTGCGTCTCTCGACTCCAGGATACAACTGCCTTCCTGCTCTGGAGCTGCCCCAGTTATAGGTCTGGTGCCCTTTGATGTCCGGACCCTCGCACTTGGTGGTCGGGAGGTCCGGGATGAGGGAGTCCAGACACCCAGCAGGGGGGTGGAGCCAGCGCCCGGGGGAGCTGGGCGCGATCGGCACCTGGCGGGGGAGAGCCATCGATACTTCTTTCTCCCATTAACCTGCCAAGTGGGCCGTTCACCTCCTGGGTGGGTGGTGGTGCCGGGATGTCGGGGCCTGGCCAGGCCCAGGGTTAGGGTCGATCTGAGGCCATGCGGCCTCGTGGTGCAGGGTCCAAGATGGCGGTCGAGCCGGCCGAGGGAGCGGGAAGGAATTCGGCCCCATGATACAGGGAGGTCCGCGGCAGGAGTCCCGCATGGGACGGGGTGCGGGTTGCTTTTGTGGGTAACATCTGGAGGACCGGGGCCCGGGTCCTGTCATGTGGGGAGGAGGCAAGCCCTTCACGTGGCCTGTCCAACATGCGTCCCCCCCAGCTGAAGGCGGGGAGAGTCACCCATCCTCTTGGGGACTCTCCTCGTCGAGGCGGAAAAATCTTGACAGGCCATCTGCGTTGGCGTGGTCTTGGCCAGGTCGATGTTCCACGGTGAAGTCCATCCCCTGCAGGGAGATGGACCAACGCAACAGTTTTGGGTTTTCCCCCCGCATCTGCATTAGCCACTGCAGGGGCCAATGATCTGTTTGCACCCAGAAGTGGGTACCGAAGAGATAGGGCCGGAGCTTCTTGAGGGCCCACACTACGGCGAAGGCCTCCCTCTCGATGGTGCTCCAGCGTTGTTCTCGGGCCAGGAGACGTCTGCTGATGAAGGCCACTGGTTGGTCAAGTCCTTCGGGGTTCAACTGGGAGAGGACTGGCCCAATGCCATGGTCAGAGGCATCCGTTTGGACGATGAATTCCCGACTGTAGTCGGGGGCCTGGAGCACAGGGGCAGTGCACATAGCGGCCTTAAGCTTCTCGATAGGCCGCTTGACAGTCTGGGGTCCAGTTGACCTTCTTTGGGTGGTTTTTGGAGGTGAGCTCCGTGAGGGGCCCCACAATGCTGCCATAGTCCCTCACGAACCGCCTGTAGTAGCCTGTGAGCCCCAAGAAGGCGCGGACCTCGGTCTGGGTGATGGGGGGCTGCCAGGACTGGATGGCAGCAATTTTGAGTTGCAGCGGGGCCACCAGACCGCTTCCCACCTGGTGCCCGAGGTAGGTCACGGACCCCTGGCCAATTTGACACTTGCTGGCCTTGATCGTGAGGCCGGCTCGTTGGAGGGCCTGCAGAACCTCTCGGAGGTGGTTGAGGTGGTCGGACCAGTGGCGGCTGTACACAGCGATATCGTCCAGATAGGCGGCGCTGAACTCTTCGAGTCCCGCCAGGACCTGATTTACTAGCCGCTGGAATGTTGCTGGAGCATTCTTCATGCCGAATGGCATGACCTTGAAGTGGTAGTGGCCATCAGGGGTGGAGAAGGCAGATCGCTCTTGGGCTCGGGGTGTGAGACCGATCTGCCAGTAGCCCGCTGTCAGGTCGAAGATGCTGAGGTAGCGGGCAGCTCCCATACGGTCGATTAGTTCATCTGCTCGGGGAATGGGATGTGCGTCGGTTCTGGTGACCGCATTGAGGCCCCGGTAGTCGACGCAGAACCGGAGCTCCGGAGTGACGCCGGGGGCGGCTGCTTTGGGGACCAGTACCACTGGGCTGGCCCAGGGGCTGTCTGAGGGCTCGATGACCCCGAGCGTGAGCATCTTGGACACCTCCTCTTGGATGCAGGCCCGTACCCGATCTGGTATGCGGTAGGCCCGATGTCGGACAGGGGGACTGTCTCCCGTGTCTACATCGTGGGAGCACCAAGGGGTGACCCCGGGGGTGAGGGAGAACAGAGCGGCAAACTGCAGTAGGAGGTCTCGGCAGCCTTGACGCTGTTCCTGGGTGAGGGCCTCCGAGAGTCGGACCCCGTCCACGGAGCCGTCCTTCTCTCGAGTCCGTAGGAGATCAGGGAGTGGCTCGGAGTCCTCTTCGGTTCCGCTGTCTGTTGCCATCAGGAGGCTGAGCTCTGAGCGCACAAAGTGGGGCTTTAGTCTATTGGCGTGGAGGACCCGGAGGGGGTTCCGTGAAGATTCCATATCGATGAGGTAGGTGACAGGGCTCTTGCGCTCGACCACTTTGAAGGGCCCTGTCCATTTGTCTTGCAGGGCGCAGGGTTCGGTGGGAGACATCACCCATACTTGTTGGCCGGGTTCAAATTCGATGGAGGAGGCATTTTGATCGTACCACCTTTTCATGTCCTCCTGGCTGGCCTCCAAGTTCGCTTTAGCCATTTCTCTGAACCGTCTGGTCTGGTTGCGTAGGGTCAGGAGGTACTTGAAAACATCTGAAGGGTTCTTCAGAGGGGGCATTTCCCAACCTTCTTTGACTAGGCTGAGCGGCCCTCGCACCGGGTGTCCATATAAGAGTTCAAACGGGCTGAAGCCGAGGGATTTCTGGGGAACTTCTCGATAGGCAAAGAGGAGGCACGGCAGTAGCACATCCCACTGGCGACGGAGGGGCTCTTCCAACCCCCCAATCATCCCTTTGAGCGTGCGGTTGAACCGCTCAACTAGGCCGTTTCCTTGAGGGTGATAGGGGGTCGTGAATCGGTAGGTGACCCCACACTGTTGCCAGAGGGATTTCATGTATTTTGAAATAAAGTTCGTGCCTTTGTCGCTGACGACTTCTCGGGGGAAGCCCACCCGGGAGAAGATTCCCATCAAGGCCCGGCCAACCACCGGGGCTGTCACAGTTCGCAGGGGAACTGCCTCGGGGTAGCGGGTGGCGTGGTCCACCAGTACCAGGATGAACCGATGTCCTTGTGCTGTACGGGGGTCCAGGGGCCCCACAATGTCTATTCCCACCCTCTCGAACGGGGTGGTGACTACTGGAAAAGGTTGCAGAGGGGCTTTAAGCTTGCGGCCGCTCTTCCCGCTGGCCTGGCACGTGGGGCAAGACCGGCAGTGCTGGAGTACGTCGTTCCTCATCTTGGGCCAGAAAAAGTGGGTCACCAGGCGACTGTAGGTTTTGTCCTGACCCAGGTGACCAGCCAGGGGGACATCGTGGGCCAGGTTTAGCAAAAAGTATCTGAAGCGGAGGGGCACCACTAGCACTCGACTGGCCCCTAACTCTGCGATTCTCTGTTCGCTGTACAACAGGTCATTGTCCCAATAGACCCAATGGGTTCCGGCGGTATCCCCTGCGCTCTGGGCGAGGGCTTGTTGGCGGAGTCCCTCGAGGGAGGGACAGGTCTTCTGCTCTTGACGAAACTGTTCTTGGGTGGGCCCCCCTTCTTGACGCCACTGAGCCAGGTCGGGAAGGTCCTGGAGCTGGGTGAGACCTTCGGGGGTTTGCTCTGGAGGGTCGGCACGGACGGTGTCTTCTACTGGAGCGACCGGGGGAGGAGGTGCCGGCCATTCAGGTTCTTCGGGTCGGGGATGGCACGGGCGGCCATGGACCGGGTGGTTACGCACGCCCAGTCCGGGAGGCCCAACATCCCCAGGTGCTCCCTCCTCTCTACGGCGGCCCACGGGGAACTCTCCAGATCATTTCCCAGGAGGCAGTCTACGGGGGCATCATCTCGGACCGTCACCTTCAACATGCCAGAGACTCCTCCCCACTCGAAGGGGACGCAGGCCATCCGACAGAGACTCTCCGAATTGTCGGCTGAACGGACAGGGCAGAGAACGTTCGGCAGGATCTGTTCTGGGGTCACCAGGTGACAGCGGACGGCTGTCACACTGGCCCCGGTGTCACGTAGGGCTTCGGCCCGGCGTCCATTAATGCTCACCCACTGACTGTACTTCCGGGTGTTGGCGGGTAGGGGGGCCCGCGGGACCATGTCTTTTCCCCCTAGGCACGCTAGAACCATGGCGGCTGGTTCCCATTCTTGGTGTTCTTGCTCACGTTCCTCGTGTTCTTCGGAGATTTGTTCTTCCCCCAGGGCGGCGGCAGCCATCTGGCGGGGTCTCGGGGTCTGGCTCTGTGGACAATTCGGGTCATTTGCGTAGTGGCCCACTCGCTGGCATCGGTGACACGTGACATTGGCTCTGTACCCCGGGCGCGCCGGGGTGTTGCCCCGGTTGGCCGGGGGTGGCGCGTTGGCAGCGGGAGTGGCCGGGGCGTGGTCTCTTCCTCGTCCCTGGCCCCCTCCTCCTCCTCGGGGACGGTGCTGACCTGGGGGGTTCCGGTGCTGTTCATGTGACCCATTTCGGCCCACTCGGGTGATTTCGCACCGGTCAGCCTCGGCGGCGAGCTGTCGTGGATCGGTCAATTTACTGTCGAGGAGGTGCTGCCTGAGCTCGACGAAGCAGTTGTTAGATAGATGCTCCCATACCATGAGATTGAAGAGTTGCTCATAGGTCGTTACATTGCTCCCCTTGATCCAACCCTCGAAGGCTCGGCTGAAATATTTCACGTACTCCACCCAAGTTGTACCCGGGATCCTGGTGCAGTCTCGGAACCTCTGGCGGTACATTTCGGGTGTGAGCCCATAGCAGGTGAGGAGGGTAGCTTTCATGTGGTCATAGGAGGTCATTAGATGGTCGGGGAGCTGTAACAGGGCATCGCGGCCCTCATTGACGAACCTCCCCCAAAGACCGGCTCCCCAGTCGCTTCTATCGATCCGGTGGGAGGTCATAGTGATCTCGTAGGCCTTGAACCACTGCTGTATGTCGTCATCTCGGAAATATTCTCGCACGACATCCTTGGGGATGTGTACTTTTTTTTCTGTTGCTCCCGGGGTGCGCGGTTGCTCGGGCACCCCTAATTCTTTGTTCTGCTTACGTAATTCGATCTCTGCTAGGTTGCGCTCCTGTTCATACGCCAGTCTCTTCTCTTCGAGCTCTCTTTGTCTCTGTTTTTCTTCTCTTTCTTCTCGGAGCCGTAGATGTTCTAGGTTCAGTTTTTGTTCGGCTAATTTGAGTTCGCCATCCATTTTGAGCCGGGCCATTTCTAGTTCATGTAGTCTGTTTTTCTCTCGCTCTTGGATTTCGTTTTGCGAAAGACCCGTTCTTCGCTCCTCGGGAGCCGTGGCGTTTTTCTCTGTTGCTGTGATGTTTTGGTCCGGGGGTCTGACGGCCCCGGTTTCTGCCCATGACTCAATGGCGTGCTTGAAATCGTCCTTAGTACTCAGACCGGTGGTAGCGATACCTAGTTCAATGCAGAATTGCTTCAACTCACGATGGCTGTACTCTTCCAATTTCTCCATCTGGAACTTCTCGGTGGATCCGCTCTCTTTGGTTGTCATCGTGGTTTTGTCGTGGGGTGAGCTACTCTCTGTATGATTACGCGTTGATTCGGATCGCGCCGCTGGCCACCAATGTTAGACGGACCGGGAGGGTCGGCCGAGAATAAGGGGAGAGGTCTCCGGGGAGAGCCGTCTCCAACGATCGTACAGACGAGTAACTTCCCCCCCACAGATGTACACCACACAAGGATAAGGTTCAACGTTCTTTATAAGCAATTCTTTAAGTACGGTGGAATGGTACAAGGAGGTCTGGACTCAGGGGTCCCCTCGGTTCTAGTCTCTTGATTGGGAAAAGGGTAGCGGGACAGTCTTGTTACCAATATAGTAGATGGAATAGCTCACAATCCTCGAGCTCGGCGTTCTAGATGATCGGGCCGCGGCGGAGCCAGCAGGTCCCGGGATGGTGGAAGGTAGCGACGGTCCGCGGCGGAGCCAGCAGGTCCCGATGAAGGTGGTGGTTACAAACGGTCCGCGGCCACGCCAGCAGGTCCCGACGACGAGGAAGGTTGCAGAAAGGTTGCGGCAGCGCCAGCAAGCAGGACGATAGTTCGCAAGGCAGGACTACGGCAGCGCCAGTAGTCCGTCAAGGATGAGTTCTTCACTGCGTCTCTCGACTCCAGGATACAACTGCCTTCCTGCTCTGGAGCTGCCCCAGTTATAGGTCTGGTGCCCTTTGATGTCCGGACCCTCGCACTTGGTGGTCGGGAGGTCCGGGATGAGGGAGTCCAGACACCCAGCAGGGGGGTGGAGCCAGCGCCCGGGGGAGCTGGGCGCGATCGGCACCTGGCGTGTCCACTGTGTGAGGCAAGCTTGCTTTGTATCTGGCTGCCTGTGCTTGTCCACTGTGTGAGGCAAGCTTGCTTTGTATCTGGCTGCCTGTGCTTGTCCACTGTGTGAGGGGAGCTTGCTTTGTATCTGGCTGCCTGTGCTTGTCCACTGTGTGAGGGGAGCTTGCTTTGTATCTGGCTGCCTGTGCTTGTCCACTGTGTGAGGGAAGCTTGCTTTGTATATGGCTGCCTGTGCGTGTCCACTGTGTGAGGCAAGCTTGCTTTGTATCTGGCTGCCTGTGCGTGTCCACTGTGTGAGGCAAGCTTGCTTTGTATCTGGCTGCCTGTGCGTGTCCACTGTGTGAGGCAAGCTTGCTTTGTATCTGTCTGCCTGTGCTTGTCCACTGTGTGAGGGAAGCTTGCTTTGTATCTGTCTGCCTGTTCTTGTCCACTGTGTGAGGGAAGCTTGCTTTGCAGCTGGCTGCCTGTGCTTGTCCACTGTGTGAGGGAAGCTTGCTTTGTATCTGTCTGCCTGTGCTAGTCCACTGCGCGAGGGAAGCTTGCTTTGTATCTGGCTGCCTGTGCTAGTCCACTGCGCGAGGGAAGCTTGCTTTGTATCTGGCTGCCTGCGCTTGTCCACTGCGTGAGGGAAGCTTGCTTTGTATCTGGCTGCCTGTGCTTGTCCACTGCGTGAGGGAAGCTTGCTTTGTATCTGTCTGCCTGTGCTAGTCCACTGCGCGAGGGAAGCTTGCTTTGTATCTGGCTGCCTGTGCTTGTGTCATGTCTGGGGGAAGCTTGCTTTGCAGGTGGCTGCCTGTGCTTGTCCACTGCGCGAGGGAAGCTTGCTTTGTATCTGTCTGCCTGTGCTTGTCCACTGCGTGAGGGAAGCTTGCTTTGTATCTGGCTGCCTGTGCTAGTCCACTGCGCGAGGGAAGCTTGCTTTGTATCTGTCTGCCAGTGCTTGTCCACTGGGTGAGGGAAGCTTGTTTTGTATCTGGCTGCCTGCGCTTGTCCACTGTGTGAGGGAAGCTTGCTTTGTATCTGGCTGCCTGTGCGTGTCCACTGCGTGAGGGAAGCTTGCTTTGTATCTGGCTGCCTGCGCTTGTCCACTGCGTGAGGGAAGCTTGCTTTGTATCTGGCTGCCTGTGCTTGTCCACTGTGTGAGGGAAGCTTGCTTTGTATCTGTCTGCCTGGGCTTGTCCACTGTGTGAGGGAAGCTTGCTTTGTATCTGGCTGCCTGTGCGTGTCCACTGCGTGAGGGAAGCTTGCTTTGTATCTGGCTGCCTGTGCGTGTCCACTGTGTGAGGCAAGCTTGCTTTGTATCTGGCTGCCTGTGCTTGTCCACTGCGTGAGGGAAGCTTGCTTTGTATCTGGCTGCCTGTGCTTGTCCACTGCGTGAGGGAAGCTTGCTTTGTATCTGGTTGCCTGTGCGTGTCCACTGCGTGAGGGAAGCTTGCTTTGTATCTGGCTGCCTGTGCTTGTCCACTGCGTGAGGGAAGCTTGCTTTGTATCTGGCTGCCTGTGCTAGTCCACTGTGTGAGGGAAGCTTGCTTTGTATGTATCTGGCTGCCTGTGCTTGTGTCATGTCTGGGGGAAGCTTGCGTTGCAGGTGGCTGCCTGTGCTAGTCCACTGTGTGATGGAAGCTTGCTTTGTATCTGTCTGCCTGTGCTTGTCCACTGTGTGAGGCAAGCTTGCTTTGTCTCTGGCTGCCTGTGCGTGTCCACTGTGTGAGGCAAGCTTGCTTTGTATCTGTCTGCCTGTGCTTGTCCACTGTGTGAGGGAAGCTTGCTTTGTATCTGTCTGCCTGTGCTAGTCCACTGTGTGAGGGGAGCTAGCTTTGCAGCTGGCTGCCTGTGCTTGTCCACTGTGTGAGGGTGGCTTGCTTTGTAGCTGTCTGCCTGTGCTTGTCCACTGTGTGAGGGAAGCTTCCTTTGTATCTGTCTGCCTGTGCGTGTCCACTGCGTGAGGGAAGCTTGCTTTGTATCTGGCTGCCTGCGCTTGTCCACTGTGTGAGGGAAGCTTGCTTTGTATCTGGCTGCCTGTGCTTGTCCACTGCGTGAGGGAAGCTTGCTTTATATCTGGCTGCCTGCGCTTGTCCACTGTGTGAGGGAAGCTTGCTTTGTATCTGGCTGCCTGTGCTTGTCCACTGCGTGAGGGAAGCTTGCTTTGTATCTGGCTGCCTGCGCTTGTCCACTGTGTGAGGGAAGCTTGCTTTGTATCTGGCTGCCTGTGCTTGTCCACTGTGTGAGGGAAGCTTGCTTTGTATCTGGCTGCCTGTGCTTGTCCACTGTGTGAGGGAAGCTTGCTTTGTATCTGGCTGCCTGTGCGTGTCCACTGCGTGAGGGAAGCTTGCTTTGTATCTGGCTGCCTGTGCTTGTCCACTGTGTGAGGGAAGCTTGCTTTGTATCTGGCTGCCTGTGCGTGTCCACTGCGTGAGGGAAGCTTGCTTTGTATCTGGCTGCCTGTGCGTGTCCACTGCGTGAGGGAAGCTTGCTTTGTATCTGGCTGCCTGCGCTTGTCCACTGTGTGAGGGAAGCTTGCTTTGTATCTGGCTGCCTGTGCGTGTCCACTGTGTGAGGCAAGCTTGCTTTGTATCTGTCTGCCTGTGCGTGTCCACTGCGTGAGGGAAGCTTGCTTTGTATCTGGCTGCCTGCGCTTGTCCACTGTGTGAGGGAAGCTTGCTTTGTATCTGGCTGCCTGTGCGTGTCCACTGCGTGAGGGAAGCTTGCTTTGTATCTGGCTGCCTGCGCTTGTCCACTGCGTGAGGGAAGCTTGCTTTGTATCTGGCTGGCTGTGCTTGTCGACTGTGTGAGGGAAGCTTGCTTTGTATCTGGCTGCCTGTGCGTGTCCACTGTGTGAGGCAAGCTTGCTTTGTATCTGTCTGCCTGTGCTTGTCCACTGTGTGAGGGAAGCTTGCTTTGTATCTGTCTGCCTGTGCTTGTCCACTGTGTGAGGGAAGCTTGCTTTGTATCTGTCTGCCTGTGCTAGTCCACTGCGCGAGGGAAGCTTGCTTTGTATCTGGCTGCCTGCGCTTGTCCACTGTGTGAGGGAAGCTTGCTTTGTATCTGGCTGCCTGTGCTTGTCCACTGCGTGAGGCAAGCTTGCTTTGTATCTGTCTGCCTGTGCGTGTCCACTGTGTGAGGGAAGCTTGCTTTGTATCTGGCTGCCTGTGCTTGTCCACTCTGTGAGGGAAGCTTGCTTTGTATCTGGCTGCCTGTGCGTGTCCACTGCGTGAGGGAAGCTTGTTTGTATCTGGCTGCCTGTGCGTGTCCACTGCGTGAGGGAAGCTTGCTTTGTATCTGGCTGCCTGCGCTTGTCCACTGTGTAAGGGAAGCTTGCTTTGTATCTGGCTGCCTGTGCTTGTCCACTGTGTGAGGGAAGCTTGCTTTGTATCTGGCTGCCTGTGCTTGTCCACTGTGTGAGGGAAGCTTGCTTTGTATCTGGCTGCCTGTGCGTGTCCACTGCGTGAGGGAAGCTTGCTTTGTATCTGGCTGCCTGTGCTTGTCCACTGTGTGAGGGAAGCTTGCTTTGTATCTGTCTGCCTGTGCTTGTCCACTGTGTGAGGGAAGCTTGCTTTGTATCTGGCTGCCTGTGCTTGTCCACTGTGTGACGGAAGCTTGCTTTGTATCTGGCTGCCTGTGCTTGTCCACTGCGTGAGGGAAGCTTGCTTTGTATCTGTCTGCCTGTGCTTGTCCACTGTGTGAGGCAAGCTTGCTTTGTATCTGGCTACCTGTGCGTGTCCACTGTGTGAGGCAAGCTTGCTTTGTATCTGGCTGCCTGTGCGTGTCCACTGTGTGAGGCAATCTTGCTTTGTATCTGGCTGCCTGTGCGTGTCCACTGTGTGAGGCAAGCTTGCTTTGTATCTGGCTGCCTGTGCGTGTCCACTGTGTGAGGCAAGCTTGCTTTGTATCTGTCTGCCTGTGCTAGTCCACTGCGCGAGGGAAGCTTGCTTTGTATATGTCTGCCTGTGCTAGTCCACTGTGTGAGGGAAGCTTGCTTTGTATCTGGCTGCCTGTGCGTGTCCACTGTGTGAGGCAAGCTTGCTTTGTATCTGGCTGCCTGTGCGTGTCCACTGTGTGAGGCAAGCTTGCTTTGTATCTGTCTGCCTGTGCTAGTCCACTGCGCGAGGGAAGCTTGCTTTGTATCTGTCTGCCTGTGCTAGTCCACTGCGCGAGGGAAGCTTGCTTTGTATCTGTCTGCCTGTGCTAGTCCACTGTGTGAGGGAAGCTTGCTTTGTATCTGTCTGCCTGTGCTAGTCCACTGCGCGAGGGAAGCTTGCTTTGTATCTGGCTGCCTGTGCTTGTCCACTGTGTGAGGGAAGCTTGCTTTGTATCTGGCTGCCTGTGCTTGTCCACTGTGTGAGGGAAGCTTGCTTTGTATCTGGCTGCCTGTCCTAGTCCACTGCGCGAGGGAAGCTTGCTTTGTATCTGGCTGCCTGTGCTTGTGTCATGTCTGGGGGAAGCTTGCTTTGTATCTGGCTGCCTGTGCTAGTCCACTGTGTGAGGGAAGCTTGCTTTGTATCTGGCTGCCTGTCCTAGTCCACTGCGCGAGGGAAGCTTGCTTTGTATCTGGCTGCCTGTGCTTGTGTCATGTCTGGGGGAAGCTTGCTTTGTATCTGTCTGCCTGTGCTTGTCCACTGCGCGAGGGAAGCTTGCTTTGTATCTGGCTGCCTGTGCTTGTCCACTGTGTGAGGGAAGCTTGCTTTGTATCTGGCTGCCTGTGCTTGTCCACTGCGTGAGGGAAGCTTGCTTTGTATCTGGCTGCGTGTGCTTGTCCACTGCGTGAGGGAAGCTTGCTTTGTATCTGGCTGCCTGTGCTTGTCCACTGCGCGAGGGAAGCTTGCTTTGTATCTGGCTGCCTGTGCTTGTCCACTGCGCGAGGGAAGCTTGCTTTGTATCTGTCTGCCTGTGCGTGTCCACTGTGTGAGGCAAGCTTGCTTTGTATCTGGCTGCCTGTGCGTGTCCACTGTGTGAGGCAATCTTGCTTTGTATCTGTCTGCCTGTGCTTGTCCACTGTGTGAGGGAAGCTTGCTTTGTATCTGTCTGCCTGTGCTTGTCCACTGCGCGAGGGAAGCTTGCTTTGTATCTGTCTGCCTGTGCTTGTCCACTGTGTGAGGGAAGCTTGCTTTGTATCTGTCTGCCTGTGCTTGTCCACTGCGCGAGGCAAGCTTGCTTTGTATCTGGCTGCCTGTGCTTGTCCACTGTGTGAGGGAAGCTTGCTTTGTATCTGTCTGCCTGTGCTTGTCCACTGTGTGAGGCAAGCTTGCTTTGTATCTGGCTGCCTGTGCTAGTCCACTGCGCGAGGGAATCTTGCTTTGTATCTGTCTACCTGTGCTTGTCCACTGCGTGAGGGAAGCTTGCTTTGTATCTGGATGCCTGCGCTTGTCCACTGTGTGAGGCAAGCTTGCTTTGTATCTGTCTGCCTGTGCTTGTCCACTGTGTGAGGGAAGCTTGCTTTGTATCTGTCTGCCTGTGCTTGTCCACTGTGTGAGGGAAGCTTGCTTTGTATCTGGCTGCCTGTGCTTGTCCACTGTGTGAGGGAAGCTTGCTTTGTATCTGGCTGCCTGTGCTTGTGTCATGTCTGGGGGAAGCTTGCTTTGTATCTGTCTGCCTGTGCTTGTCCACTGTGTGAGGGAAGCTTGCTTTGTATCTGGCTGCCTGTGCTTGTGTCATGTCTGGGGGAAGCTTGCTTTGTATCTGTCTGCCTGTGCTTGTCCACTGTGTGAGGGAAGCTTGCTTTGTATCTGTCTGCCTGTGCTTGTCCACTCTGTGAGGGAAGCTTGCTTTTTATCTGTCTGCTTTTGCTTGTCAACTGTGTGAGGGAAGCTTGCTTTGTATCTGTCTGCCTGTGCTTGTCCACTGTATGAGGGAAGCTTGCTTTGTATCTGTCTGCCTGTGCTTGTCCACTGTGTGAGGGAAGCTTGCTTTGTATCTGGCTGCCTGTGCTTGTCCACTGTGTGAGGGGAGCTTGCTTTGTATCTGTCTGCGTGTGCTTGTCCACTGCGTGAGGGAAGCTTGCTTTGTATCTGGCTGCCTGTGCTTGTCCACTGCGCGAGGGAAGCTTGCTTTGTATCTGGCTGCCTGTGCTTGTCCACTGCGCGAGGGAAGCTTGCTTTGTATCTGTCTGCCTGTGCGTGTCCACTGTGTGAGGCAAGCTTGCTTTGTATCTGGCTGCCTGTGCGTGTCCACTGTGTGAGGCAATCTTGCTTTGTATCTGTCTGCCTGTGCTTGTCCACTGTGTGAGGGAAGCTTGCTTTGTATCTGTCTGCCTGTGCTTGTCCACTGCGCGAGGGAAGCTTGCTTTGTATCTGTCTGCCTGTGCTTGTCCACTGTGTGAGGGAAGCTTGCTTTGTATCTGTCTGCCTGTGCTTGTCCACTGCGCGAGGCAAGCTTGCTTTGTATCTGGCTGCCTGTGCTTGTCCACTGTGTGAGGGAAGCTTGCTTTGTATCTGTCTGCCTGTGCTTGTCCACTGTGTGAGGCAAGCTTGCTTTGTATCTGGCTGCCTGTGCTAGTCCACTGCGCGAGGGAATCTTGCTTTGTATCTGTCTGCCTGTGCTTGTCCACTGCGTGAGGGAAGCTTGCTTTGTATCTGGATGCCTGCTCTTGTCCACTGTGTGAGGCAAGCTTGCTTTGTATCTGTCTGCCTGTGCTTGTCCACTGTGTGAGGGAAGCTTGCTTTGTATCTGTCTGCCTGTGCTTGTCCACTGTGTGAGGGAAGCTTGCTTTGTATCTGGCTGCCTGTGCTTGTCCACTGCGTGAGGGAAGCTTGCTTTGTATCTGGCTGCCTGTGCTTGTGTCATGTCTGGGGGAAGCTTGCTTTGTATCTGTCTGCCTGTGCTTGTCCACTCTGTGAGGGAAGCTTGCTTTGTATCTGTCTGCCTGTGCTTGTCCACTCTGTGAGGGAAGCTTGCTTTGTATCTGTCTGCCTGTGCTTGTCCACTGTGTGAGGGAAGCTTGCTTTGTATTTGTCTGCGTGTGCTTGTCCACTGCGCGAGGGAAGCTTGCTTTGTATCTGGCTGCCTGTGCTTGTCCACTGCGCGAGGGAAGCTTGCTTTGTATCTGGCTGCCTGTGCTTGTCCACTGCGCGAGGGAAGCTTGATTTGTATCTGTCTGCCTGTGCGTGTCCACTGTGTGAGGCAAGCTTGCTTTGTATCTGGCTGCCTGTGCGTGTCCACTGTGTGAGGCAATCTTGCTTTGTATCTGTCTGCCTGTGCTTGTCCACTGTGTGAGGGAAGCTTGCTTTGTATCTGTCTGCCTGTGCTTGTCCACTGCGCGAGGGAAGCTTGCTTTGTATCTGTCTGCCTGTGCTTGTCCACTGCGCGAGGCAAGCTTGCTTTGTATCTGGCTGCCTGTGCTTGTCCACTGTGTGAGGGAAGCTTGCTTTGTATCTGTCTGCCTGTGCTTGTCCACTGTGTGAGGCAAGCTTGCTTTGTATCTGGCTTCCTGTGCTAGTCCACTGCGCGAGGGAATCTTGCTTTGTATCTGTCTGCCTGTGCTTGTCCACTGCGTGAGGGAAACTTGCTTTGTATCTGGCTGCCTGTGCTTGTCCACTGTGTGAGGGAAGCTTGCTTTGTATCTGTCTGCCTGTGCTTGTCCACTGCGCGAGGCAAGCTTGCTTTGTATCTGGCTGCCTGTGCTTGTCCACTGTGTGAGGGAAGCTTGCTTTGTATCTGTCTGCCTGTGCTTGTCCACTGTGTGAGGCAAGCTTGCTTTGTATCTGGCTTCCTGTGCTAGTCCACTGCGCGAAGGAATCTTGCTTTGTATCTGTCTGCCTGTGCTTGTCCACTGTGTGAGGGAAGCTTGCTTTGTATCTGGCTGCCTGTGCTTGTCCACTGTGTGAGGGAAGCTTGCTTTGTATCTGGCTGCCTGTGCTTGTGTCATGTCTGGGGGAAGCTTGCTTTGTATCTGTCTGCCTGTGCTTGTCCACTCTGTGAGGGAAGCTTGCTTTGTATCTGTCTGCCTGTGCTTGTCCACTGTGTGAGGGAAGCTTGCTTTGTATCTGTCTGCCTGTGCTTGTCCACTGTGTGAGGCAAGCTTGTTTGTATCTGTCTGCCTGTGCTTGTCCACTGTGTGAGGGAAGCTTGCTTTGCAGGTGGCTGACTGCTCTTGTTACCTGTGTGAGGGGAGCTTGCTTTGTATCTGTCTGCCTGTGCTTGTCCACTGTGTGAGGGAAGCTTGCTTTGTATCTGGCTGCCTGTGCTTGTCCACTGTGTGAGGGAAGCTTGCTTTGTATCTGGCTGCCTGTGCGTGTCCACTGTGTGAGGCAATCTTGCCTTGTATCTGTCTGCCTGTGCTTGTCCACTGTGTGAGGGAAGCTTGCTTTGTATCTGGCTGCCTGTACGTGTCCACTGTGTGAGGCAAGCTTGCTTTGTATCTGTCTGCCTGTGCTTGTCCACTGTGTGAGGGGAGCTTGCTTTGTATCCGGCTGCCTGTGCTTGTGTCATGTCTGGGGGAAGCTTGCTTTGTATCTGTCTGCCTGTGCTTGTCCACTCTGTGAGGGAAGCTTGCTTTGTATCTGTCTGCCTGTGCTTGTCCACTGCGTGAGGCAAGCTTGCTTTGTATCTGGCTGCCTGTGCTTGTCCACTGTGTGAGGGAAGCTTGCTTTGTATCTGTCTGCCTGTGCTTGTCCACTGTGTGAGGGAAGCTTGCTTTGTATCTGTCTGCCTGTGCTTGTCCACTGTGTGAGGCAAGCTTGCTTTGTATCTGGCTGCCTGTGCTTGTCCACTGCGTGAGGGAAGCTTGCTTTGTATCTGGCTGCCTGTGCTTGTCCACTGTGTGAGGGAAGCTTGCTTTGTATCTGGATGCCTGTGCTTGTCCACTGTGTGAGGCAAGCTTGTTTGTATCTGTCTGCCTGTGCTTGTCCACTGTGTGAGGGAAGCTTGCTTTGTATCTGGCTGCCTGTGCTTGTCCACTGTGTGAGGGAAGCTTGCTTTGTATCTGGCTGCCTGTGCTTGTCCACTGTGTGAGGGAAGCTTGCTTTGTATCTGGCTGCCTGTGCTTGTCCACTGTGTGAGGCAAGCTTGTTTGTATCTGTCTGCCTGTGCTTGTCCACTGCGTGAGGGAAGCTTGCTTTGTATCTGGTTGCCTGCCCTTGTCCATGGTGTGAGGGAAGCTTGCTTTGTATCTGTCTGCCTGTGCGTGTCCACTGTGTGAGGGAAGCTTGCTTTGTATCTGTCTGCCTGCGCTTGTCCACTGTGTGAGGGAAGCTTGCTTTGTATCTGGCTGCCTGTGCTTGTCCACTGCGCGAGGGAAGCTTGCTTTGTATCTGGCTGCCTGTGCTTGTCCACTGTGTGAGGGAAGCTTGCTTTGTATCTGTCTGCCTGTGCTAGTCCACTGCGCGAGGGAAGCTTGCTTTGTATCTGGCTGCCTGTGCTTGTCCACTGCGCGAGGGAAGCTTGCTTTGTATCTGGCTGCCTGCGCTTGTCCTCTGTGTGCTTTGTATCTGGCTGCCTCTGCGTGTCCACTGTGTGAGGGACGCCTGCTTTGCAGGCGGCTGGCTGCACCTGTTACCTGTGTGAGGGAAGCTTGCTTTGTATCTGTCTGCCTGTGCTTGTCCACTGTGTGAGGGAAGCTTGCTTTGTATCTGTCTGCCTGTGCTTGTCCAGTGTCTGAGGGAAGCTTGCTTTGTATCTGTCTGCCTGTGCTAGTCCACTGCGCGAGGGAAGCTTGCTTTGTATCTGTCTGCCTGTGCTTGTCCAGTGTCTGAGGGAAGCTTGTTTTGTATCTGGCTGCCTGTGCGTGTCCACTGTGTGAGGCAAGCTTGCTTTGTATCTGGCTGCCTGTGCTAGTCCACTGCGCGAGGGAAGCTTGCTTTGTATCTGGCTGCCTGTGCTTGTCCACTGTGTGAGGGAAGCTTGCTTTGTATCTGTCTGCCTGTGCTTGTCCACTGTGTGAGGGAAGCCTGCTTTGTATCTGGCTGCCTGCGCTTGTCCACTGTGTGAGGGAAGCTTGCTTTGTATCTGGCTGCCTGTGCTTGTCCACTGCGTGAGGGAAGCTTGCTTTATATCTGGCTGCCTGCGCTTGTCCACTGTGTGAGGGAAGCTTGCTTTGTATCTGTCTGCCTGTGCTTGTCCACTGTGTGAGGGAAGCTTGCTTTGTATCTGGCTGCCTGTGCTTGTCCACTGTGTGAGGGAAGCTTGCTTTGTATCTGGCTGCCTGTGCTTGTCCACTGTGTGAGGCAAGCTTGTTTGTATCTGTCTGCCTGTGCTTGTCCACTGCGTGAGGGAAGCTTGCTTTGTATCTGGTTGCCTGCCCTTGTCCATGGTGTGAGGGAAGCTTGCTTTGTATCTGTCTGCCTGTGCGTGTCCACTGTGTGAGGGATGCTTGCTTTGTATCTGTCTGCCTGCGCTTGTCCACTGTGTGAGGGAAGCTTGCTTTGTATCTGGCTGCCTGTGCTTGTCCACTGCGCGAGGGAAGCTTGCTTTGTATCTGGCTGCCTGTGCTTGTCCACTGTGTGAGGGAAGCTTGCTTTGTATCTGTCTGCCTGTGCTAGTCCACTGCGCGAGGGAAGCTTGCTTTGTATCTGGCTGCCTCTGCGTGTCCACTGTGTGAGGGACGCCTGCTTTGCAGGCGGCTGGCTGCACCTGTTACCTGTGTGAGGGAAGCTTGCTTTGTATCTGGCTGCCTGTGCTTGTCCACTGTGTGAGGGAAGCTTGCTTTGTATCTGGCTGCCTGTGCTTGTCCAGTGTCTGAGGGAAGCTTGCTTTGTATCTGTCTGCCTGTGCTTGTCCACTGTGTGAGGGAATCTTGCTTTGTATCTGTCTGCCTGTGCTTGTCCACTGCGTGAGGGAAGCTTGCTTTGTATCTGGCTGCCTGTGCTTGTGTCATGTCTGGGGGAAGCTTGCTTTGTATCTGTCTGCCTGTGCTAGTCCACTGTGTGAGGGAAGCTTTCTTTGTATCTGTCTGCCTGTGCTTGTCCACTGTGTGAGGGAAGCTTGCTTTGTATCTGTCTGCCTGTGCTTGTCCACTGTGTGAGGGAAGCTTGCTTTGTATCTGTCTGCCTGTGCTAGTCCACTGTGTGAGGGAAGCTTGCTTTGTATCTGGCTGCCTGTGCTTGTCCACTGTGTGAGGGAAGCTTGCTTTGCAGGTGGCTGCCTGTGCTAGTCCACTGTGTGAGGGAAGCTTGCTTTGTATCTGTCTGCCTGTGCTAGTCCACTGCGTGAGGGAAGCTTGCTTTGTATCTGTCTGCCTGTTCTTGTCCACTGTGTGAGGGAAGCTTGCTTTGCAGCTGGCTGCCTGTGCTTGTCCACTGTGTGAGGGAAGCTTGCTTTGTATCTGGCTGCCTGTGCTAGTCCACTGTGTGAGGGAAGCTTGCTTTGTATCTGTCTGCCTGTGCTTGTCCACTGCGCGAGGGAAGCTTGCTTTGTATCTGTCTGCCTGTGCTTGTCCACTGCGTGAGGGAAGCTTGCTTTGTATCTGTCTGCCTGTGCTAGTCCACTGTGTGAGGGAAGCTTGCTTTGTATCTGGCTGCCTGTGCTAGTCCACTGTGTGAGGGAAGCTTGCTTTGTAGGCGGCTGCTTATATTATTTAGTTATATATTATAATTACTGAAGTTACCTACACTTGCTGAGTGCGTGAGACAAGCGAGCTCTTTCCCTGCGGTGAACAGAGCTCCTCAGATTGATACTGATTTGGGATTTATTTTTTCCAGTAAATCCCAAAGAAAGACCGGAGGTCACCGCCACCTGCACGTCCCACTGAGCCCAAGTACCCACCGCATCCTTATGTTGAATAAGAAAGGGCTGAGGGATGGAGAGGCCCGGTCCCCAGGCAACACCTGTCCGGCCACGCAACCCTGCCGGCGCCTTCCGGGCCCGGGGATGCTTCCTCGGCCCCCGGCGTTGCCCCTCGTGACGGCTGCAGGTGGACAAAGGCAGAGCCGACGGCCGAGGGCCCGGGAGGGGCGCTCTGGGGGGCACACTCAGGGGAAGGGGGCTGATGGCAAAAGAGGGGCTTCAGGGGGCGCAGGGTGGGGCTGGAGCCCCGCCAGGCCCCGTAAAACACGTGCTGTAAAAAGTGACACATTCCCGGAGCACTTACCGCGGCATAAAGGAGGAACGAACAAAGGCGCTGGCTCTAGTGAGCAAGGAAGGTAGCTAAGGTGGTGAATGCGCCTGCTGCGGAGGCAACGGCGCTGGCTCTAGCAAGTAAGTAAGATAGCTGAGGCGGTGAATGCACATGCTGCGGAGACAGGCGCTGGCTTTAGGGAGCAAAGAAGATAGCTGAGGCGGCGAATGCGCCTGCTGCGGAAACAAAGGCGTTGGCTCTAGTGTGCAAGTAAGATACCTGAGGCGGCGAGTGCACCTGCTGCGGAGGCAACGGCGCTGGCTCTAGCAAGTAAGTAAGATAGCTGAGGCGGTGAATGCACCTGCTGCGGAGACAAAGGCGCTGGCTCAAGGAAGATAGCTGAGGCGGCGAGTGCGCCTGCTGCGGAGACATAGGCGCTGGCTCTAGTGGGTAAGGAAGACAGATGAGGCGGCGAGTGCGCCTGCTGCGGAGACAAATGCGCTGGCTCTAATGAGCAAGGAAGATAGCTGAGGCGGTAAATGCGCCTGCTGCGGAGACAAAGGCGCTGGCTCTAGTGGGCAAGGAAGATAGCTGAGGCGGCGAGTGCGCCTGCTGCGGAGACAAAGGCGCTGGCTCTAATGAGCAAGGAAGATAGCTGATACGGTGAGTGCGCTTGGTGCGGATTCAAAGGCGCTGGCTCTAGTGGGCAAGGAAGATAGCTGAGGCGGTGAATGCGCCTGCTGCGGAGACAAAGGCGCTGGCTCTAGTGGGCAAGGAAGATAGCTGAGGCGGTGAATGCGCCTGCTGCGGAGACAAAGGCGCTGGCTCTAGTGGGCAAGGAAGATATCTGAGGCGGCGAGTGCGCCTGCTGCGGAGACAAAGGCGCTGGCTCTAGTGGGCAAGGCAGATAGCCAATGGGGCAGAATGTTGCAGTGAAAGTTGACTAAAAATCAGTGGCGACCCGTGGAGAAATGCATTATATAGGCTGGATCCAGGCCAGGCTTTCAGGCTAACCACTGGCAAAGGTACAGGAACAGTTGTCGCAGTGTGTGTGTGTGTGTGTGTGTGGGGGGGGGGGGGGTGATGTCATCAGTGTAACATCACTGAAGGGGTTAGGAACTGTGAAAACTCCAAGTGTCACACAAAGAGCAAGCGTCTCAAATGAAGGATGCAGTCCAGTGGAAGAAGGAAACCTTGAGGCCCCCTGCAAGGGATGGTGAGAGGGGCCCTGGCAATACCCATGCACTCGAGCTGACAGGCTGAGGGGGCCCCCTTTATGCATAGAAGACTGCACCCCTCCCCCCTGCACCGAGCGCACTCCATGGGTGTCCCTTACGCCCCTGGGGCGCTGTTTGTAGCCGGGGTGCATTTTGAGGCTTATTGTCAAAAATATATCACTAAAGCATGGTGTGCTGGTGCCCAGCAGCCTCTCCGTTGAAAGAGCCGCTCGCTGTGTACAAACAGGCAGTTATGCGGATCAAACTACATAAGGGCAAAAAGTAACGTGTGGAAATTGTGTTTCAGCAAATAGTTATCATTTGTACGTCACCAAGTAAAGTGCCCGGATTTGTTTTGATCCTATAGAACTCTTGGTGTCATCACAGTTCAGAATTACAAAAATTGTGCTTCATTTGTACTTACCTAACTGCGAATATATTTTGAAGTCTGTGTAGTTATTTACATATATTTACAATTTGTTGTGTGTGAAAAAGAAATGCGATCTTCAGTCGATCCTTTCGTGCTCCTTGTACACCAGCACGATTGTCATATACAGTTCAGGTTACAAACGCCTCTCAATGTGCAGTCAAGGAAAGGAAAGCATGTTAAAAATAAGCAACAACTCACCTCTCTCTTTGAATACACAGGAAATGAGACAAGATAATAAGGACTCCTTGAAAACAATCGCCTCCAGGGTCATTGCATGTCAATTTTATCTCATGTGACATACTGAAAATCTGTTATGAATCCATCTTTTGAGGGCCAGGTAGATACCGCAACAGGGGTTTCGACCGTCCCTATGGAGAATAACTGCTGCTTAATTTGTTTTTTAAAAAAACTGTCAGGGCCCAGGATAATTCCGAGACGCCTACTACAGCTGGCACCATCCACTGCCCTGGCAGTGCCACGTGAAGGCATTACTGATGTAACCTGCAAACCATCACACTCCTGCCAAAGTGACAATTTGGTCTATTCCAAGTCACCCCAAACTGTAAAACAACCTGGGCTCGCTGGAGTTGCTATTTTAAAAAAATGTATATTGAATTACTGAAGATTCTGCAGTTTTACAGTGTTTAAAATCAGACAGACAGCGCCACCACGTGATGGAATGACTGCCATAAAAATGGCATGTGTCAAAGACCAAGTGCAGGTGCTGAGCCCCGGAAAGCACCTGCACAAATTAAGCACTGACAGTAGCCCTATTTAACACTATGCACTGTTTGAAGATGTCTCGAGTTTTCTATATGTTTGTCGGAAAAAGTCTCCTCGTCCACCTGCTTACAAATTCTTCCCTTCTGGTATAACAGGGGTGTCCATCACAGGTCCAGGAGGGCTGGACTCATTCCACACTTTTGGGATATTCACATAGCATACCTGTGGGTACATCAAATCTGGAAGGGACATGGGTATCTGAAAACTGCACCAGACAACCAGATGAAATAAATCTATCTATCTATCTATCTATCTATCTATCTATCTATCTATCTATCTATCTATCTATCTATCTATCTATCTATCTATCTATCTATCTATCTATCTATCTATCCCCCTCTATCTATCGCCCTCACTCTATCTATCTATCTATCTATCTATCTATCTATCTATCTATCTATCTATCTATCTATCTATCTATCTATCTATCTATCGCCCTCTATCTATCGCCCTCACTCTATCTATCTATCTATCTATCTATCTATCTATCTATCTATCTATCTATCTATCTATCTATCTATCTATCTATCTATCTATCTATCTATCGCCGTCACTCTATCTATCTATCTATCTATCTATCTATCTATCTATCTATCTATCTATCTATCTATCTATCTATCTATCTATCTATCTATCTATCTATCTATCGCCCTCACTCTATCTATCTATCTATCTATCTATCTATCTATCTATCTATCTATATATCTATCTATCTATCTATCTATCTATCTATCTATCTATCTATCTATCTATCTATCGCCCTCTCTCTATCTATCTATCTATCTATCTATCTATCTATCTATCTATCTATCTATCTATCTATCTATCTATCTATCTATCTATCTATCTATCTATCTATCTATCTATCTATCTATCTATCTATCTATCTATCTATCTATCTATCTATCTATCTATCTATCTATCTATCTATCTATCTATCTATCTATCTATCTATCCCCCTCTATCTATCGCCCTCACTCTATCTATCTATCTATCTATCTATCTATCTATCTATCTATCTATCTATCTATCTATCTATCTATCTATCTATCTATCTATCTATCTATCTATCTATCGCCCTCTATCTATCGCCCTCACTCTATCTATCTATCTATCTATCTATCTATCTATCTATCTATCTATCTATCTATCTATCTATCTATCTATCTATCTATCTATCTATCTATCTATCTATCTATCTATCTATCTATCTATCTATCTATCTATCTATCGCCCTCTATCGCCGTCACTCTATCTATCTATCTATCTATCTATCTATCTATCTATCTATCTATCTATCTATCTATCTATCTATCTATCTATCTATCTATCTATCTATCTATCTATCTATCTATCTATCGCCCTCACTCTATCTATCTATCTATCTATCTATCTATCTATCTATCTATCTATCTATCTATCTATCTATCTATCTATCTATCTATCTATCTATCTATCTATCGCCCTCTATCGCCGTCACTCTATCTATCTATCTATCTATCTATCTATCTATCTATCTATCTATCTATCTATCTATCTATCTATCTATCTATCTATCTATCTATCGCCCTCACTCTATCTATCTATCTATCTATCTATCTATCTATCTATCTATCTATCTATCTATCTATCTATCTATCTATCTATCTATCTATCTATCTATCTATCGCCCTCACTCTATCTATCTATCTATCTATCTATCTATCTATCTATCTATCTATCTATCTATCTATCTATCTATCTATCTATCTATCTATCTATCTATCTATCTATCTATCGCCCTCTCTCTATCTATCTATCTATCTATATATCTATCTATCTATCTATCTATCTATCTATCTATCTATCTATCTATCTATCTATCTATCTATCTATCTATCTATCTATCTATCTATCTATCTATCTATCTATCTATCTATCTATCTATCTATCTATCTGTCTGTCTGTCTGTCTGTCTGTCTGTCTGTCTGTCTGTCTATCTATCTATCGATGACAAATTAGGGACACAAAGATCGCCAGGGGCCCTGGTGCACTCATTACTTTTTCCCAGTGTCATCTAGAAGAATTTGTACCCCAGAAAAGACATATTTTGGGGGCCTCAGTTCAGAGGAACTTTGGAGGTTATAACGTGTTTTCTGCTAATTCAAAACCACAGGATACCAAACAATTGTTCAGAAATGGGGTCACACAAAAAACAGCTGAAAAAAGTCCGTCTGCAGGCCCCGAAAATCACATGACACTAGGAAAAGAGAAGAGAAACAGAGTCAGGGACAGAGGTAGTGGTAAACCGAGGATGTAGCCTCAGGGCCAGAGCTGCCGACCTCGAAGCTGGGGAATAAGGTTCGAGTCTTGGCAGGGACTCTCAATATTCTGTGATTCTGGTCAAATCACTTCATCTGCCCGCGCCTAACAAAAATGCATGTGTACATCTGTAACGAAACTGGTTCTCATGTAAGGCGCTCTGATATTGGTCCTGTGTAAAGCGTTCTGATGCCTGATTTCTTCGGGTCGAGTTGGCGCTATATAAATCTCAGGACAAAAATTAAAGATAAGCAGAAAGAACGAAAGATAGAGAGAAAGTTAACTTTCTCAGGGGGCCCTTGGAAGATGGAGGCTGTGGGCATCTGCCCACCTTGCCCATGCTTTACACCTCAAAGCTGTGGGATTTCAAAACCCATGCCTATTCCATGCAATGATTTTGGGTGGCAAAGGGAATTTAGCAGGATTTCTGTGTCAAATGTGTTATTAAGAGATCAGGAATCAAAGTGCTTGCCTCGCCACAAGAAAGTGCCAACACCAGGCGGTTTTCATTGGAGGATAAAGTGCCATGAAAGAAGTGAAAACACGGCCACATAGGGACACTTCTAGGATGTTCCTACACAAGACTTGTGGTTACTACACACAGAAACATGTGGAAAAACAGCAATAAAACAGTAAATACCTCATTCCAAAGGCGGGGAATAAATACTACCAGGTGCATCGTTTGTGCTGGATAAAACAAAGACCACCGAGTTATCAAAATAACAAATGTTTTATACAGAACTCTGTGGCGGCACGTCACAAGTTGTTAAAGTTCACTCCAACTCTTGGACGTCCTCCAGTTCACCTGCCTGAAGAGTGAGACAATCCCTCCGACTCTCCTTTAGAAAACATCCCAAATGTTGGCTCCATGGGTACCGATGTCGAGAAGGAGTGACGTTTTTGGGAATGAAGAAGTGCTGGGGTCACCCTGAGACCAGATTCTCCAACTGGGGGCAGTTTGATGCTCCTGGACACCGCCTTTGAGAATATTCTTGGAATCTGCCTCGGACAAAAGCTAGACAGGAGCTTTATTGAAAAAGGAGGGAGTGCACAATAGGAGTCGTATAATGGCGAGACCCCGGCGCGGTCCCCCTCGGCACGGACACCCCACCTCACCAATGCTGATGTCAGAAGGGTGGGAGTCAGGATGCCCGTCACAGATCACCCCAGATTAAGATTCTTGGAGGTTCTCGTGGGGTGGGCCTGTTGCTGAGGGCGATGTGACATCACGGTCATCGTCCTCAATATAATGGGCTGCTAGAGCGGGAAAATCAGCAGACCCGTCCTGACACTTCCAGGACAGACCAAAAGAACGAAACAAAGCGAAGACATCCAAAACCAACGACAGCACTTACAACGAGCTGGAAGCCATTGGTACCCCAGCGAACGACTGACGCCACGGTGACCCACCGAAAGATCCACTCTTCCGAGACTGACCCACAGATTGACTCTGACTGACTGACTGACTGACTGACTGAGAGACCTTCTCTGCGGTGAGAGACTTTAAGACTGACTCAATTGATCCACAGCTTAACTCTGTGCCTGAGTGAAAGGTCTACTCTACTGAGACTGACCGAAGGACTGACTCCCTTGTAATCACTCGAACTATCACCCTTACTGCAACGACCAAAAGACCAACACGAGGCTGACCAGAGGGGAGTCCTCCATTTCGGATGCAGTTTTAGGAGACTCTCTGGCAGCGATGAAACCCTCTTCGTCCTATTTGGTCCTCTGTGTCCTGGCCTCGCTTGCACTGAGGGTCTACACGCGCCCTTCGCCGCAGATCAAGCACCAGCAGGTGAGTGAGAAGGGTGAGAAGTGATAATACTGACTGTAGCTGTAAGTAAGAGGAAACAGCATTACTCATCTCATTAGTACTTGTCTTATCATCCTTAGGAGGATGATAGGCTGAGTCAGCCCCACGAGGATTCGGGGCTGAGACATGCAGTGATGTGTGTGCTGTTATATAGCAGAGTGATGGAGCTGTGACGCCCATTGGGCTAAGTAGCGCATTATAAAACGCTGTTCATTCATTCATTCTCTGTTCTACTATAGCAGAGGAGATGCAGGCATGTCAGTGCTGGGATTGAGATGAAGCAGTCATGCCTGTGCTGAGGTAATGCAGCCATTTTGTGCTATGATTGAATTGATGCAGCCTGTGCAGAGGTAATGCAGTCATATTGTGCTGTGATTGAGGCTATGCAGCCATACCTGTGCTGGGATAGCAGGGGGGGGGGGGGGGGGGGGGGTGCAGTCATGCCTGTGCTGATGCAATGAAGTCACGTTGTGCTGTGATTAAGAGGATGCAGTCATGCCTGTGCAGAGGCAATGAGGCCATGTTGTGCTGTGATTGAGATGAAGCAGTCATGTCTGTGCTGAGGTAATACAGTCATGTTGTGCTGTGATTGAGATGAAGCAGTCATGCCTGTGCTGAGGTAATGCAGCCATGTTGTGCTGTGATTGAGGCGTTGCAGCCATTCCTGTGCTGTGATAGCAGGGGGATGCAGTCATGCCTGTGCGAAGGTGATGCAGCCACGTTGTGCTGTGATTGAGGTGATGCAGACACGCCTGTGCCGAGGAGATGCAGGCATGCCTGTGCTGTGATAGCAGGGGTGATGCAGCCACGTCAGTGATGAATACAGAAATAGCGCTGCACTGTTGCATCGGCGCTGTAATGCAGCAGTCCAGTCCGAGTGTGTGCTGTAATGTAGCAAATGTGACCAGATCTTGTCTGTCGTGTAATATAACAGAAGTGTTGCAGTCGTGTCTGAGCTGTAATGCGATACGTGATGGCGTTGTCTCACTGACGTGCTACACAGCAGGGGCGGTGTCCTCTCCTCTCTGTGCTGTAGTACAGCAGGGGCAAGCCGTGCCTCTAGGCTGCAACGTAGGAGAGGCGCTGTGCTGTTGTGTCTTTCTTGTAATACGTAGTGGGAATCAGGCAGTGTCTGAGCTGAAATGTCGCAACGGTGGTGCGGTTGGGCCTGTGCTGTAATACATCAAGTGCGTTTGAATCTCTGTGCAGGAGTACAACACAGATGGTGTAGTTATGTCTGTGTCACTGTGTGCTGTGGTACAGCACAGGTGCTGTAGTTGTGCCTGTGTGATGTAGTACAGCAGAGGTGTTTTTTAGTTGTGCCTGTGTGCTGTGGTATAGCACAGGTGCTGTAGTTGTGCCTGAGTGATGTAGTACAGCACAGGTGTTTTAGTTGTGCCTGTGTGATGTGGTACAGCACAGGTGTTGTAGCTGTGCATGTGTGCTGTGGTACAGCACAGGTATTGTAGTTGTGCCTGTGTGATGTGGTACAGCACAGGTGCTGTAGTTGTGCCTGTATGATGTGGTACAGCACAGGTGTTGTAGTTGTGTCTGTGTGATGTGGTACAGCACAGGTGTTGTAGTTGTGTCTGTGTGCTGTGGTACAGCACAGGTGTTGTAGTTGTGTCTGTGTGATGTGGTACAGCACAGGTGTTGTAGTTGTGTCTGTGTGCTGTGGTACAGCACAGGTGTTGTAGTTGTGTCTGTGTGATGTGGTACAGCACAGGTGTTGTAGTTGTGTCTATGTGATGTGGTACAGCACAGGTGTTGTAGTTGTGTCTGTGTGCTGTGGTACAGCACAGGTGTTTTAGTTGTTCCTGTGTGCTGTGGTACAGCACAGGTGTTGTAGTTGTGTCTGTGTGATGTGGTACAGCACGGGTGTTGTAGTTGTGTCTGTGTGCTGTGGTACAGCACAGGTGTTGTCGCTGTGCCTGTGTGATGTGGTACAGCACATGTGTTATAGTTGTGTCTGTGTGCTGTGGCACAGGTGTTGTAGCTGTGCCTGTGTGCTGTGGTACAGCACAGGTGTTGTAGCTGTGCCTGTGTGCTGTGGTACAGCACAGGTGTTGTAGCTGTGTCTGTGTGCTGTGGTACAGCACATGTGTTGTAGTTGGGTCTGTGTGCTGTGGCACAGCACAGGTGTTGTAGCTGTGCCTGTGTGCTGTGGTACAGCACAGGTGTTGTAGTTGTGTCTGTGTGATGTGGTACAGCACATGTGTTGTAGTTGTGTCTGTGTGCTGTGGTACAGCACAGGTGTTGTCGCTGTGCCTGTGTGATGTGGTACAGCACATGTGTTGTAGTTGTGTCTGTGTGCTGTGGCACAGCACAGGTGTTGTAGCTGTGCCTGTGTGCTGTGGTACAGCACAGGTGTTGTAGTTGTGTCTGTGTGCTGTGGTACAGCACATGTGTTGTAGCTGTGCCTGTGTGCTGTGGTACAGCACAGGTGTTGTAGCTGTGTCTGTGTGCTGTGGTACAGCACATGTGTTGTAGTTGGGTCTGTGTGCTGTGGTACAGCACAGCTGTTGTACTTGTGTCTATGTGCTGTTGTACAGCACAGGGGATGCATCCCGTCTGTCCCCTAGTACAGCTGTGCTGCAGCAGCAGTGTTTCTGTGCTGGATTATAGTAGAGGTGATGTAGACGTGTCAGTGTCTGAGTCAAGGTGAGACCGCCGTGTTGTGCTGTAGCGTGCACGGCGTGTGATTGTGTCTCTGTGCTGTGATACATCGGTGGTAACGCAGCTGTCTCTGTGCAGTGATGCAGGAGGGGTGGTATGCTGTCTGTCTGTGCAGTAATATGTACTGTGTGTACTGGGTACGGGGATGTGACAGTGTGAGAGCTGTACTGCAGAGTAGGGGGGTGCAGGTATCTCTGTGCATTGATACAGCATCGAAGACGCAATCCTGTGCCTGCTCTGTAATACAGCACTGAAGGTGCAGTTGTGCTCCAGTCCTGTAATATTGACGAGGAAATGTAGTAGTGTCTGCACCCTAATATAGTCCAGGTGGGTATTTCACCACAGTATGTACTCCAAGGGCCGCATTACACAGGTGCCAGGGGGCGCAACAGGCGTTTGAGCCCACTTTGCGCGCCGCCGGGGCACTTTGGTATTACAGAAGGAACATAGACACTTGTGCGGCCCCTTCTGTAATACCAAGAGTGTTGGCGCACATATAGTGCCAGCGCATCCTCAAGGGGGCGTTAGCTCATTTGCTTGGGGGCGTGGCCCCATGCAAATGAGAGAATCCCTTTGTCACAGCACCCACACCGTATTACAGATGCGGGTGCGGAGGCAAAGAAACTGTCAGGAGTCGCACTGACCGTGGGCCCCGTGAGAGCAGGCCTCTTGCAGGGGGAAAGGGGGTCCCACGGACGCCCCAGACAAACCCTTGCAGGTGGGTGCAGCACCCGCCTGCAAGGAGACCTCTAATCCCCCTTAAAAGTGCAGGTGGGTCGCCGCCTGCACAGTGAATCACGGATCGACTGATATACATCAGGGGTAAAGCAGCCAAATGTGGCTGTAATACTGTAGAATTGATGTAGTCTTTTGTACTGTAATACAGCAGAGGAGATACATTATCCACTCTATTCTAATACATCAGGGTAATGCAATTTTGCCTGGCTGTAATACCACAGAATTGATGTAGTCTTCTCCCTATGCTGCAATATAGCAGAGGTGGTACGGCAGCATCAGATTTGGCAGTACTGTACCCCAGATGCGGCTTCTCCGCGAGGGATTATCGTCCCACTTGCAAAAAGTAAAAGTAAAATGAATATAATGCAATGTTATTATCATTTTATTTTTTCGTACTGTACCAGTTTGGTTTTTAGTACAGGGCGGGGGCGGGGCTGGTCTGTGTCACAGGAGGAGTGCTTGTTGCACCAAAAGTGGCCATGGCCGTTTGGCTGGCCGTTTTGAGCCGACCAAACCGTCATGTGCACTTTAGCATGGAGGCTCACTTTCATTTCGCACCTAGTTGCCCTTAGTCTTTTAACGAGACCGTATATGAGACTTGCATAAATGATGTACTTTTGCGTTGTGTATACTTTATTGATTCACCTGGTGGTAACTAACAATCGGTTGAATCCACTCTTTACATTGATGATTATAAATACAGTCGTGATTAAGACATTGAAGTGCCTGATATATCCTCACATTTGTTTTTAGAATCCAGTCCCTGATGAAGGCTAGTATATGGCCGAAATGCATTGGACGCTAAAAGAATGATTTTCACAAGGCTGGATCGTTGATTTTGATTTTGATGACTCAATTTTGAAATAATGAAAAAATAAATACTAAGACTTATGAAGAGAATTTGAACTTGTTTTTGGAATACATTTTGTGGAACTATTACAGCCCAGTGAATGGGTTTTACGCTGTGACCAGGGGACGTAGCTCAGTTGAGGGTTACGCAATTATTATTACTGTTGAAAAGGGTACTCTGAAGGAGGGTACACCCTGGGGCACGCAACAACTTTAAACTACAGGAGATATGGAGTGCAAGTGAGATAAAATCATTTTTATTTTAATCACTTTAGCATTTTTCCACCCAGCTGTGTTGTACAGCCACGTGGAGAACTGTCCCAGGCTCCCAGTACCTGTCTGAGCGGCGCACAAGCCTGCTCAGACCAATCACGACGCTGCTGTCATGCTGATGACAGCAGCATCGTGACTGGCTAGGGGAGTCTGGGAGCATGCGTGCTTCCGGTTTCTGTGCTTTCTACCCTCCTCGCCACCACCCCCACCCCCACCCGTACTATTCAGCAGCGGCCGCCACTGTCGTACCAGCAACAAGTGTTACAGCAGTTCAAGGCATGTGCGTGAATCAGAGGCGCGGCACACGTACCTTGTGACAGCATGTTCAGCGGGAGTCGGCTTGGGATAAGTCACAAGGACAGCATCCTATAGCTGCATAAGAGTGTGGAGTGATGCAGCGAAAGAGAGTTGGGGAGACCCCATTCTCTTTCCCTGCCAGCATTGTAGGAGACAGCCGCCCTGGAGATAGTGTAGAAGTTCTCTCCGGAAGGTGCCACCCCCAAACTTTAGATACGCCTAACATGCATTTCTTTACAGAATGAGGGCCTGGTGTACTAAACCCCAGTGTGGTTGTGAAGCCTGTGGCTGCAGAAAGCTTGACAAATGCAAGAGGGTCGGATGCAATGTTGCATCTGCTCTAAATACCGGTTACAGAAATCTCAACTCACTGGATATAGATTAGGTATTATTGACTCCAATGGGCGATATTTCTGCAGGAGCTATATTTATGCCACACGATATTCTGACAGCGATATTGTGGCACCACAGTAAACAGAAGGGTCTACCCACAATCATTGAATTTAACCTGATGCCCCCTCCCTAGAGGGATGGTGTCCCCTTTGCCAAGTGAAAGTTGTCCCTGTGAGACTCGTGAATGTGGGCGTCTGGCATTGGGGGGCGCAGACAGTGGTCTCAGGGACCACCACATTCTCCTCTTATGTCTTTCACCAAGTGCCATCTTCTGATTTTGAAAAAGCCCCTGTCCCTTTCAATACCGCAGGTGCTTAAAAAGAATCGATATTCAGTAAATGCAAAACCAGAGTCAGGGGTCCAATTGGCAAAGGTAAAGTTAAACTTTTGGCCTAAGTTTAGACAAAAATACTAACTTTCAGAGATTTCACTCCGGGTGGGGATGTAAAGATACTACTCATAACTTACCTTTGTAAATACTGAAAGTCATAAATGTAGACTTTTGGTCAAGTATCACAGTGCGTTGGGTAACGATAACCCCAAGTCTCTGCATGGCGTGCGGCTCTGTTCTAGGTTTTTCCTTTGAATTCTGGAACTTGTAGTCTTGTTTATTCCTTTATGAAACAGAACTACAAGTCCCAAAGGGGAACAAAAAACCTGGACTAGAACAGCACACCACGCTTGGACTTGGGAAACTGGACAGCTCTCCTGGTGTAAACGCCGGCTTCTGATCTAGCATTCTGAGGAATGCCATCCCCAGCCCTTCTGGCTCAGCAGCTTGGTGGCATAGGTGCCGCCTGGGTCACAACAGACTTTGCCTGTCTGTGCATCACTTGCTTGACTGCCTATGGGTGAGAAAGAAACTGCAAGTTGGTCTGGGACTCCCTGGCATAGTTTTGGGGCAGTAATGGGAGTTGCCAACTGAATCATGATTCTGGGGGATGTGAATTCTGAGTTGAAGTTACCACTCGGTGGGTTCTGCCGGCTTGTGACCAGGGCCCAAACCTGTAGCAGCAAGACAGCAAGAAAGCGTGCAGATCTGAGCTACAGACACAGGTTGGAAGGAAGGATTACTGCACTCAGAGATATAGTATTCTGGCAGAGAACAAAGTCTCATGTGCTGCAGCCTGTACTCATGCAGATTGTCTAGTATGTGGTTAATACGCAGGAGTACGTTTATAGCAGCAGTAGTAAGCATAGAATAAATCATTTGCATACCACTGGGAATTTTTTAATACCCTAAAAGTTAGAAGTCTGCAGAGTGTAGGAGGAAACTTACTATGTGCAGCTATTGCAGCTCTCACGAATTATTTTTGTAAATCAGACCCAGTTCTCCCCATAAACCAAAGACACTCAAATGTTCCAAATACAGGTTTAGGTCTGCCTTACGCCTGCAACACTCCTCAGTAGATCAGGGCCATAGTCTGGTTCTCTGGCCAAGCTTGGTTCCTTGATGAGGCCCATCTCCCAGGGCAGACACGTGGTAATGACATCCTAACTAGGTCTAAATAGTCCACAAGCCCTCATGTGTTTTGAAGAACTAAAAGACCTCTTGTGATTTGGACAATTACAGTCTATCTCTAGAAGGTGCACAAAGGCATATTAAAGGCTAGAAGATGGCGCTCTTGAAATGGGACAGGGAGTGAATGGTCCATGACCGGTGGTCCATGACCGACCCAACACTGGCCACCTTAGCACATGCTCTTTCACTGTGGCTGAGCCTCTGAGACTGTCTTTGAGGGATTTGTAGAGGAAGACGTCAGTCTAATCCTCTCGCCGGTTGCCAGGGCCATGGAACGAGAAGGCCTGATGCAGATGCCAGGCACAGCGTGCCGTGGTACACGCAATGCCGCCTATGAAGCATGGGCTGGCCTCAGCCTGCGCCATAAAGGGTCTGAAAAACATGTAGCCAGTTATCGGCGAGCTGGATACGCCTGGATGGACACCAGAAGGATGTAGGTGAACTGGGTAACACAACAGTGACAGCATCACAGAAATCAGACCTCCAACCAGGATTATTCTCAATGCGTTGATGGTGCATCACCGGTGGCAAGGACATCATTCTTCTGGGGAATGGGAGCTCGAAGACAGGCAACCCCAAGAGTATTACACCACGGCCATCTTTGATGTTCGTCAATGAGACTGCACCAGAAACTGAATGAACAGAGAGACCACGAGGATAGGCAGGTATTGTGCATGGCAAGTCCATACTGTGCTGAAGACATTACACAACTCTTTCAAGCTCCCCTTTAGTTAAATTTGCCACCATGGAAAATCAACCTGAGTCCGAGTCAGGGTGGGGGCCACGGTTGCTTCCCACTCCAGAGCGCCAGCGGTATTTCTGTTGGATCCTCGCGGAGATGTGGTCCTCGCGACCCTCAAGGCCAGTGGTAGATGGTTCTCAATCGCAGATTTAGTGCTTTGTTCTGAAACAACAAAAAAACAACTCCTTCATGACCATTTGTAAAACTTATCCCACACTAGACATCTTGCACTTTAATAATGGGTCTTCACCGAGATCCCTTTCTGGGGTCTCGGCTGGACTGGTTACCCTTGTTACCAGGTTCTCGTTTGAACAGAGAGAAGGTAGTTGCTGATTGGACCTTGTTTCTTCCCTTGCTGCTTCGCGCACATCTTTCTCAGTCTTAGGGATCTAATTGTTAAACCGTCTTCCTCTGATCTTATGGTTTAGAATCTTTTCAATTTTTCAGGGAAAACTTAAAACTTTGCTCTTGTCTTTAATTTAAATCAGTGTGATTTTGCTGTGCTTAAATCCTCAAGTCCAGGAAGATGATAACTGATTGAACAGATAAGTTATGTACTCCCGCCCTTCTCTATAGCCTTGACGCCATCTTTATTTCTCATCCCGCCCCACAGACTCTAGCTGACCTCCTTGGTGAAGAGATCACGGCTTTGCTGTCGGCGGAGGAGCGCGTTGATGCGGCAGCTGACGACGCCATCAGCAGCAGCAGTTCGGCTGAGCTCCGCTTCCCGCCGGCCCATCGACCTCTGCGTGATGCAGCCGACTCAGCCCAGCAGACTCCCAACCGCACCTGGTTGCGCTACTTCAGCGACTTCATGAACAACCAGAAGAAGTTCCGGGGCAGGACGAAGAAGACTACTCAAGGCTGCTTCGGCTTCAAGCTGGACCGCATCGGAAGCTTCAGCGGTTTGGGGTGCTAGGCCGCCCGCCGCGGGACCTGGTAAGAGCTCCTGTTTGATGCACCCTCACTGGGGGGAGATGACACACCATTATCCATTCTTTTATTATCATTTGGAAAGTCTGTTCTCAATTTATGCAAAGTATTTAATTTGATTGATATTTATAAGTCTGGCAGGCATTGCTTAGTAAACACAAGGGGTGTGCAAAATGTGCATAATTTGCAAGTCGTAATTCTGTGAAATGTTTTAAAAATGTACCAAAATTACACTGAATTATTTAACAGGCAAAACTGCCATTTGGTGCTAGATTTTAAAGAGAAATGTGTCCTTTCGGTCTTTAGAGTGCAGTTGGCGCCAAAAATAGTGCAAACAACACAAGTACTGAAAACAGAAGCTGCACACGTTCTGGTTGTTCGCATTGTTCCAATTTGGTTGTGCTATGTATGCCCAGAACGGCGAACAATTATGGGATGTGTGAAATAGCGTGGTTTAATTTTGTGCAACAGGCGAAACTCAAAATTACACGAGATTACATTGGCCTAACGAAAATTTCACCCAGGTCTTATAAACCTGGTTGAAATTCAAATGTTTAGCACACTTGTTTGCATTGCACTAAAGAAGCTTTTTGGCATTAAGTAACTTTCTGAGTGTCACATAAGGGGATCCCAGTATAATGACAGTTCTACACTCCCTTGCAAACTTCTGAAAGTAATGTGCAAAGCACATACATCTAGAAGGCAGTTAATACCACCACCGCACATACCTAGCGACCAAGAAAACACTCTATCAGTAACATACATCTACAAGACAGTGAATACCACCACTTCATCATACATGGTGCCCAAGATCACACTGTATAAATCACATGCATCTGCAAAACAGCAAACCTCAACATGCCTGGTGACCAAGATCACTCTTCGCCAACAGCCTACCACACCTACAATGGAAGGCATGAAGTTTGCGCTCGCAATTGCGAGTGGCAATAGGAGGAGGGCCACTGCTGAACAGCAATGTGCTGTGATTTCATGGTGGGAATTCGCTAGTGTGCGCTGGTGAGTGGAGTCATTGAACCGCTCTTGCTCAGGGTAAGAATAGGCTTGAGCAGAGGCACGCCAATAGCCCCCACTCAATGCCCAATATTTCCCCCTCTGTGCGCAGCTGTAACCAGGCGCTTATTGCGTACCTGTTAATCTTGCCTCATGAATGTAAGAGGGTGGTCCTATTGAGGTGAATAGAGGATGAAAAGATTTTTTGCAGGTGGTTTGAAAAGTGGGTCAAAGTCATAGGAGGCATTTTGTTAGCCAAGTGGATGAATAGAAGTAAAACAAAGGTGGTGCACACTGAATGTGGGTGAGTTGACAGGCATGTTATGGAGTCCCTACAATCAGACCATCTATCCATTGTTTGTAGACATGGCTACCGGCTGCAAAAAATTGTCACTTCCGAGGTTTGGGTGGTCTTAATTTACCTTGAGAGAAGTTCATCCAACTTTGCAATGGATGAACTTTCTTGATTACCCCCATACCAGGGGGGAAAGTTTCAAATTTGCCTTCACCTAATCAACACACATAGGGTAATATGTCAACCTACGACACTGCTGTGTCCGCAAATTGCACAGCTGCACAGAGATGTAACTGTGGCATTCAACATCCTGTATATACAAAGTTACTAACGGACTAAGAGAACCACATACAACACCAGCATAGAAGCGTTCGAGCATCTCTTACTTGACTGGCAAATGAAAGGCATTTTAGAAGAAGATGAATATAAGTTAATAAGAGTGGAGCATCCAATCCTGCCGACCTTTTATTTTCTGCCGAAGGTGCACAAGAACAGAGACAGGCCACCGGCACGCGCTATTGTATCATCTAAAGGAAGCCTGTTAGAAAAAGCCTCTATTTATGTAGAGTCTTTCCTGTTTCCCATAGTCAAGGATCTAAGTTCCTTTATACAGGACACAACAGATTTAATCAGATTGATACAGGGCATCCATTGGGAAGTATTCCTGCTTATCAGATTAGCCATTACTAGCCTCTATGCATGTATTAAACACGCTAAAGGACTCGCAGCCTTAGAATACTTTCTCAAAAGTAGACCATTGAAATATCAAGAGCACAATCAGATGCTGCTGCAATTAGCCTCCTTCTGTTTTAACAACAACATGTTTCTCTTTTATGGTCAAATGTTTTTGCAAATACAAGGGATTGCCATGGGCACGTGCTTCTCCCCGAGTTACGCAAATCTCTTCATGGGATGGTGGGAGGAGCATGTGGCCCGTGCAGATCCGGATGAGAAATAGCTGGAGAAAATCGCCCTATGGGCAAGATTTATTGATGATAATATTTTTATTGTGTGGCAAGGTACCAGTTCTGAGGCAGAAGAATATATTGCAATTCTGAATGATAATGGTCTTGAGCTCAGATTTGCCAGCCAAATAAGTAGATCTGAAGTTCCATTTCTAGATCTTACGGTATTTGTACCTAACAAAACACTATGCACCAAGCTGTTTAGGAAACCTACGGCGGGCAATACAATATTGCAGGCGCATAGCCAACACCCGCACACTGCGATGACAGCATTTCATTTTGAGAACTTTTGAGGATTTAACATAATTGTTCCCTTGAGACGGACTACAATATAGCGGAAAGGGAGGCCCTTGAGAGATTTAAGGAAAGAGGATATTCTGGTGCAGTATTAAAAGAAGCTAGTAAAAAAGTCAGTGAGAAAGAAAGGAAGAATCTGTTGATTTCCAAGCAAAGGAAGAGCAGGGAAAACAGGCTAGATGACAATGTGTGACATTGATCCTCATTCGGTCCATCACCTGTTGTTTTTGTAAACTCGCTATAAGTGTACTGGGGATGCCCAGACGTGGGTCCCAGGCACTCCACACCACTGGAGTCAAGCTAGCCGGGCTGATGAGAGGTGTTACCTCGAAACCGGTCCGGTCCTCGGATGCTTGATTCCGTTCTGGGAAGGACATGGCTTTTGTAGTTCGGACTGGACTGTTCCCATGGGGCGCAGGGTCAGAGCTGATTTGCATATCGCCATTGTCTAACCCAGGGTGGTGTGGAGTGCAAAAAAACGATGGATTAGGACCCAGATCTTTTGACTGGGTTGAATGTGTGACATTGATCCTCATTCGGTCCATCACCTGTTGTTTTTGCAAACTCGCTATAAGTGTACTGGGGATGCCCAGACGTGGGTCCCAGGCACTCCACACCACTGGAGTCAAGCTAGCCGGGCTGATGAGAGGTGTTACCTCGAAACCGGTTCGGTCCTCGGATGCTTGATTCCGTTCTGGGAAGGACATGGCTTTTGTAGTTCGGACTGGACTGTTCCCATGGGGCACAGGGTCAGAGCTGATTTGCATATCGCCATTGTCTGACCCAGGGTGGTGTGGAGTGCAAAAAAACGATGGATAAGGGCCCAGATCTTTGGACTGGGTTGAATGTGTGACATTGATCCTCATTCGGTCCATCACCTGTTGTTTTTGCAAACTCGCTATAAGTGTACTGGGGATACCCAGACGTGGGTCCCAGGCACTCCACACCACTGGAGTCAAGCTAGCCGGGCTGATGGTAGGGGTTACCTCGAAACCGGTCCGGTCCTCGGATGCTTGATTCCGTTCTGGGAAGGACATGGCTTTTGTAGTTTGGACTGGACTGTTCCCATGGGGCACAGGGTCAGAGCTGATTTGCATATCGCCATTGTCTAACCCAGGGTGGTGTGGAGTGCAAAAAAACGATGGATTAGGACCCAGATCTTTTGACTGGGTTGAATGTGTGACATTGATCCTCATTCGGTCCATCACCTGTTGTTTTTGCAAAGATGACAAAGTAAGGCAAATTCTTAATTTTTCGAGTACCTCCAGGCAAATCGGTAAGGTAGTTGAGAGACACTGGCGTATACTTCAAACAGATTTGACACTAGGAAGAATACAATCAGTTAAACCAGATATAATTCACAGGAAAGGAGTATCATTGAAAGACCTCCTGGTACACAGCCATTTTGTAGAAAGACCTTTGAAAAAGGCAGAAATTGCGGGCTTCTATCCCTGCACGAAATGCAAAGCATGCAGGCACAGCACTAAAGTGAAGGGCTACAAAGTTCAAGATAGAAAGGAAAAAACTAAAAATTAAGAAATTACTTAATTGCAATTCGGGCTTCGTGGTCTATTGCCTAATGTGCCAGTATGTGAAAAATATGTGGACAGCACAGTCCATGTTGCCAAGAAACGCGTCTTAGAGCACGTCAGGGCAATCATGAACTGAGACAACACCTACCAAGTAGCAAGGCACTTCACTGAATATCATCAAAGCAGGAGTGATAGATTAGGGTTATTTTGCATCGATCACGTGACACACAGAGAGCGGGACGGGAACCGAGTGAGATTATTAAAACAGCTGGAGTCCAGATATATAATCGAATTAGGAACCAAGGTGACAACGGGGCTCAACAGTGAAGAGGATTTATGGATACATATAGGGTGAACTTAGGCTGTGAAGTAAATGAAATAAGTAACCATCAGTAGGTTATTTAGTAATTTTTTTAATCCAGGTACACATTTGTGATATATCAGGGAACAGCAACAGAGACAGCGTTTATGAGAGAGAATTAAGACCAGGTATTTGGAGGGAACAAATGGCATACCGTTCTTCCACAAAACTAGGTACATAATAATAATAATAATAATAATAATAATAACCAAGTTTGTAAAGCGCCTGGTTACACTAGAAACAGTGTGTCCCCGCGGGAAGATAGAGAAGAGGTATTTTAAGCCTATACAGGGCTTCATATCCAAATCTGCAATTATTGCACCATATGACAGAGTATCGTTAAGCCCGTTCACTGCCTTATGTCTAAATATTTAACTCTTTAATTAATGCATCATATGATGGAGCTGTGGGACAAGAATTATTTCAGACCCCCTTGGTAATGTACATCTGTTTCCTATTCAACAGGATCCCCATAACTCTGTGATAACATATCCCAATACTCCATATCATCATTGATTTTTCTCTTCATGATGTGTGCTAAAATAATGAATTAGAAGGCATAATCTATGCGAGTAATTGGCAAGAAATCATGTAATATTTGCTTTAAAATGGCCGCCATTATTACTATACTCTCCAATGGTGGGGACTGGCTGAGCCCTCTTTTTATGTTATATGAAATGTACTTCTCAACCAATGATATGTAGGTTTGTAAGGGGTTCGTTCACTTTGATTAACTGACAGCGACGAAGGCCAGGCGGCCGAAAAGCGTCTGTCAGTCTGTTTTCACAATGGGTTGCTTATATAATAAATAACCAATAATTTTAAATGCCTGGAGCGCTTTTCTTTTGTATGTATATATATAACTATATATATACATACAATATATATATATATATATATATATATATATATATATATATATATATATGAACAAAACGCCATTCCTTTCTACAGTCAAATGGAATAACGAGAGTGAGCCCAGATTAGGTGCAATATTTTCGGTGATTTATTCAATTGTTTCACCAGCCATCCGCCATAACGCGTTTCACCTCAAACGAGGCTTGATCACATGACGTGAATTGAAATAAACAAGGGTCTTAAATACATCAATACATGGGAGCGGCTTCGCGCTTAAAGTGGTAGGTGCATAGTAAACTTTCAAAATTTCATTTTTGCAAATATATATATATATATAGAGAGAGAGAGAGAGAGAGGCACCTGACTTCCTGTCCCACACGTCATGGTGTACATCCCCTCGTGTGTACACTGTACATATGTTATATTGTACTTGCAGGACTTGTATAGTGCTTCTTATCCCTGAAGAGGTCAAGAAGCGCTATCGTGTTAATAGCATTATTCGTAGATCTAACTTGTCACTCTTTCTCTCTCTAGAAACGCCCTCAACGACGCCTACTTGGCCGGAAGTGACAAATGGAAGATATTCCAGCAAAGCCACTCGACGTTGGCCCCCCAATTGGGTCAAAGAAAATTACATGTCTTGTGTGTTAAATGCAGTTTTACCCCCATGTGCCCCCTCCCCACGAACCCCTAAAGCCCCCCCCCCCCGTCCAATGTCAAACAAACTGTGAACGTTTTCTGGGTTCATAAAGCTTCTCTGTATTTCATGGCAATGTTTCCTAATTTATATAAATATATAACTATATATAAACGTATATTTCTATATCAATGAAAAATGGGCTGTCGGCCCGGTGCCTATTTACGATATGTTTTTGTACAGTTTTGATTCTGTTTTTTTTGTGTTTGTTGAAAGTCCTGCCAGCAACAAGAAGCAAAAAAAACATAACAACCGGCTCTCTCTTTATTCAAAGTAAACACAACCAGAGGCGATCCGCAGCTGGGTGTATAAAATTATTGCATTATCTGGACAACAGTGGTGCACACTGCATCAGATCTACTGCATGAGTGTGAAAATAATTCCCTTCGAGTTGCCCGTTATTTCTGGGGTAATACTGTAGCCGGTAAACCCCAATACTGCGAGTGAATTATGTACGGAGTGGCTGTTATCCAATCACTGTGAGTTCTGCACCTTGGAATGGGGAATAGCATGGAAAAACTGCATGTTTTCCTCATTCTGAGATTTGAAACTTTAAAGAATTGTTTATTTTCTCAACACAGTTCCACCAGTGAAAATTATATGGCCAAAAACCGGTAGGCAGTGCTTAATTTGTAAAAAAAAAAACATAAGCGTCAGGGCCCTCGTCAAGAGACTACTGTAGCTTGCACCACCCAAAGCCCCTCCAAGAACTGTCAGTGACAGGACCAACACAGCTACACTGTGACAACTCAGACCACCCAGGCCATCAAAGCTGTAAGAGAGGCTTGGGCGACAGGTATTAGTCTCATTAAAAGTAATTGACAACTGTTGTACTCATCTCTAAATTAGACAAACAGCGCCACCATGTGGCAGACTGTCATAAGTGCTGGTGTTGACTTTTAGGTGCCTGTGTCGAGGACCAGGAACCACAGGCTCAAATCCTCCATCTTCCAAGTCAGAGGCACCTTACCTTCCTCAGATACTCCCCGATGGTCTCATTTTTTCTGCCAATATCATCAAGATTAATTAGGAAGTTTAGGTTCAGGGAGGTTACACCCTCATTACTGTCAGGGAACTGGGATACACTACCACTGTTTCCCTCTCAAAAGCATTCCCCCCCTTATTCAGCCATAACAAGGTGAACATCACCTTATCAAGCCTCAGTCCCTTTTCTCCGGAGGCCCCTGCTCTATGTCCTTCCTCAAAACCTTCTCTTTGTAGTAGGAGAACCAATTTAAGTGATTATCAATGGTTCCTCAGCTCCTTAGCAAAGAGTTTGTAATCTCATCTATTGAAAAAGCAGGGCACTCAGTGCTAGAAAAACACTAGTGAGTCATTACAATACTCCTTGCTGTGGCTTAGACCACCGAGAAACACCAAGCCCGTTGGCTAGTTGACCATCTTGAAAGATTGAAACTTCAAGAAAAAAGAAAAGAGCACACCACACAGGTGGCAGGTGCCTGCCTCCATGTGGTGGGGCTTTTAAGACGTGTCTTTCCATTTCTGCCAGATAACCACAGAAAGACCCTTATCCAAACTCTAATAATAGGCAGAATGGACTACTGCAACGGACTATACCTATCGGCGAATGAAGAACAACTAGATAAACTTCAGGTTGTCCAAAATACAGCAGCTAGACTGGCCCTCAATGCCCCCCCCAGAACGCCATCCCGCCCTTTACTTCGCCAACTTCACTGGCTTCCTGTAAAGCAGCGCATCAAATTTAAAATCTGTAACATTATACACAGATGTTTGCATGGTACCAGCCCCAAATATCTAAGAGAAAAATTTGTACCATACATCCCTAGACGCGCACTCCGCTCTAGTAACCATCTGCTGCTACAGGTCCCAAAGATAAGAAGAGCTAGACAGGGAGGCCGAGCCCTGTCTTACAAAGGACCCGTACTCTGGAACTCCCTACCCACCGAACTGAAACAGATCAGGAACTTAGTATTATTCAGGAAAAAATTGAAAACCTACCTTTTCACCAGGCCATAGTTTTTCATCCTCCTTCCTCAGCTTCAATTCACAAAGTAATCTGCCCTAAACTGCAAGCAACAGCGCAGAGATATCCCTTCGGGAATTGACTCAGGCGCTCTACAAGCAAATAAATAAATAAAATAAAGGGCCTCGCCGGATTCCTCCCGGGACATGTGTGGAATCTGTATTAGAAGCCACCCTCAGTCAGCTGTGTACTTGGGAGGGACCGGGGGTAGTGTAGAGGAACCCTGCTCCCTGATCGCTCAGCCATGGGTTTTCTGGTCAACCACGGAGTCTTGTTGCACCTCCTAGAAGCTGCTAGGTTAGTTGGGCAGACGCACAATTAGTTCACTTCTTTTCTTATACACAGAACTCAGGGCTGGATTTAGATCTCGGTGGACCGGTTACTCTATCACAATGGCGACACATATTTATTCCACCGAAATATATATCCCATAATCACCTATTGGATTTATATTTTGGCGGACAGGATACCCGTCACCGTTGTGTGCCGAGAACTAAATCAGGCCCCCAGTCGTTTTGCTACCTCCTTACGACTTTAACGAGATCTTGTTGGATTGTACCACTGAATACGGACCCGCAGAAAAAGGTGATACAAGAAACTTGAGGACAGAATATCGAACACTAAGTTCATACAGGGAAGCATTGATTTACCATTTCCAACTCTACATCTGCCAACCTTGAAGATGTATGTACCACGTAGACGCATATCTGTGTAGTTGGGTATAGAACCTCTAGACTTACTTACCCACTGATATGTTGTCCTTGAAATTGTGTCCCATCTATATTCTGGGATTGATATTCAGGGTGTACCCCACTTCTTGCCACGCTCTCTCCAGTCCTGCCCCACATTTTCATCAGGCTCCTCTGCAGTTTGGCCAACTTTCTACTAACCCGATTGGATATCTGCAAATTGATTGGCAGGGATGGACGTCATGTAACTTCCTTGAAATAAATGGACACAAAACAGAGATATTTATCATGAGTGGGGATTCTGAAACTCAGACTTCTGACTTATGCTATGTTATGTTATAACAATTTATTAAGCGCACATGTATCAGACGTGTCTTCGCGCTAGCTGTCCTGAGCAAGTAAAAACAACCTATCCCTAGTAAATAAATAACCAGTTTTTTTTTAGATCCACCCTAAAGGCCATTAAAGTACGCAGGGCCCATTTGCGGCTCAATAGACTATTCCAAAGCCTTATGTGAAGCTTCCGCTAGCCCAGTTTGCCTTTCGGATTCTGAGTAGCAACATAGGTTTGCCCCTTCAGTTCGAAGGGGTCCCTTGGAGGAGTAGAGTTTGAAGGACTGACTAAGAAACTGCGGGCCTGTATTATGTAGAGCCACATAGGTGATATATAAGGCCTTACATTTGATGTGACTTCTTACTGGAAGCCAGTGCAGATCTTGAATTTCCTTAGGTACAGATTGGAATTTGGAACTGCCTAGTGTTCTGCACAGTCTGAAGCTTACTAAGGTGTTTTTCCTGCATATTCAAGTAAAGGCCATTGCAATAGTCTAACTTAGATAAGAGCAAGGGGGTAATTACAGTCTTTTGGTAAAGCAAGAACATAGGGAAAGATTATTTTTAAAGATTTGAGTAGATAATAACTAGAGGTAATAGCGTTGACCTGCTGCCCAAAGTTCAGTTCTTCATCAATTATCACTACTTTGTTTTTAACCTTGGTCGCCAGGATAGGTAAGGGGCTGAGTTTGTCTGGCCACCAGGCTGGAGACCATATTTAGGAGATTTTTCCAAACAGGACTACCTCGGTCTTTCCTGAGTTTAGTTTTAGGCAGCGCCCACTGATACAGGAGCCAACAGGCTGCACGCAGTCATCAAATTAAGCAGTGGTTTTGGTGCCATTTTTGAAGGCTGACGGGACGATTTGAGTGCCTTAGCATAAGAGGTCAGAGAAAGGCCCAAAGATCTGATTAGATTGGCCAGTTCTGTAACATATATATTGATTAGTGTAGGGCTGATAGATGAACCTTGCAGTACCTCGCATGGAAGGGAAACATCACTTACAACGCAACTTTTACCACGCAGTGCCTTTACGACGCAACTTTTACAACCCAAACCATTACAACGCATTGCGCTGGGGGGCGCTCTAGGACAGGGAATAGGTTTAATTTACTGTCCAACACCTTCCCTACTATCCACGGGGACTGGAGTTGGAATAGTAAATTAAACTATTCACTATCCAGCGCCCCAAAGCACTATGCTTTGTAATGGTATGCATTGTAAAAACCGCGTTGTAAAAGCATGCGCTGTAATGTCATACATCCCGCATGGAAGTGTCAAAGGGGAGGATTCATATAGGTTCAAGACCACTGATTGTTGTCTTCCTGAAAGGAAGGACAAGATTAAAGTTAGAGCTTCCTCTTTAAATCCTACGGAACTCAAGTGGCTGATCAGCAGCTTGTGGTCAACAGTGTTGAACGCTGCCGACAGATGAAGAAGGATGAGCGATGCTGCTCCTCCGTTATCTAGTCCTGCCCTGATTTCTTCCGTGGCTTTGATCAAGGCTGCTTCTGTACTATGCCCTGACCTGAAGCTAAATTGAGTCTCGTCAAGAAGATGATTGTCTTGCAGATAGTTGGCTAGCTGGGTGTTTATCACTTTGTCCACTACTTTAGCAGGGAAGTGGGATTCGCGAGATTGGTCGGTAGCTGCTGGGTTCTGTCGGGTCCAGGTTGTGTTTCTTTAGCAGAGGTGATACAGAGGCCTTTTTCCATATAGAAGGGAAAACTCTGGTGTTAAACATGGAATTAAAGATGGATGAGAGACTGATGCCGATGATTTGAGGGACCTGTTTGAGAACCAAAGGAGGACAAGGGTCGTGGGGGGAGCCGGATTTGGCCAGATTGGACATACCGGCTATCTGATCTCTAGTATCTGAGGCGAGCAGCTTACCCCTCACCACACCTTTGGAGGTAGGTGATCAAGTATCTGGGAGGTCTCTTTGACCAGAAACAGCCCTTCTCACCCCAGATCCAGAAGTCTGGGCTAGGGGATATGCTGAGCATAAAATCCCAAGGAAGAGCTGCGGTTTTATCTCCTGAGACAGGATTGGCCAGTGGAGTAGGATTGTGGGTTCTGTCCCTCCTAATTCAATGCACTATGTTGTGTTTACATAAATCTCTACTTGGATTTACCTCATGACTACCATTATACTTTATTACACACTCTATCTAGGCCTCCTCAACATTTCTTAGCTGCAAAAGCTGCAGGATATGTCCATGAGATTAGCTGAGAACCTCAGAAAATTTAGCCATTTGGGAATGGGTAACTTGTGTCTTCCTTTGATAACAGAAAGGCTTCATCTTCACTGGGTCATCCATATGACCGGCCTGGTTTTCTATCTTACTTTGTGACTCCCGAACCCCCGCAACACCCCCACCCAAGTGGCACTAAGTGTAGTACTTTAAACGGCCTCGATGAGGCGCTGGAGCCTCCGTACTCAAGGACCCAGACTTTGTCATGATATCCCAGGACTGACTGAATTCTAGTCGGTTTGGGGTCTTTGCAGTTCATGTTTGGTGTCTTTAGTTCTGCACTGTTTCCATTTGTTATTACTTTTTAAAGTCACTTTTGCCAGTTTTCTGTTCCTAGCGCCATGATGCCCCGTTGTACATGCGCTAAATTAATAATAATAATACCCGCAAAACCTGGAATACCAGTTCTGGTGAAACTCCTTTTTGAGTCCAAATCAGGACTTTGCAACAGGTGGGATGAGGGCTTGAGTGTTAGACAGAGTATCAACCAACAGCACAGATAATACTGCACAAAGTGTAGAGAAAAGGGACATGGGGTTCTCGCTTCTGACTCTCAGTCCCTATGTCTGTGAGCCCACAAACCTTTCGAACACTCCTGATAACTGGTCTGCAGAAATTATCCCACAAACCTTAACAGCACTCATGGCTAGCTGGTCTGCAGGAACGTACTGTGAGAAGCTGGCCTGGTATATGATGTACACCTATGTATGTGGACACCTTGCACAGGTAAAGACGACCCTTACGGGGATTTAAGAGATCTTAGAGAACCTTAGAAAGCTATCCAAGTGGTAGCTGTGGAGAGCAGCCTTCAGGCTTAGCCCAGAAGGAGTGTAAAGCCGCTTGTTTTACCAGAATGCAATCTTATAGTATAGATTAAGTGAAAAAGAACCACACCTAGTATTTATAAAATTATGTATTTATTCTACAATACTCTCTAGAATGTTCAAGTATCTCCAACACAAAGATGAACACAATGCACACAGTTCTTCAGTTAGAAATGTAGTAAATAGCACTCTATACACAGTAGTCACCAGGGGGGAACAAACCATATATTAAGAAAGTGGTATAAGAACCACAACTTGAGTCAGGACGATGTCAAGAGGAAGTAAAATCACTGGGGACCAACAGAACCACCCAAGGTAAGTATATGGGACCCTATGGAGAGCGGGTGCAGTGTGAGCAACACAACCGCGTGCTCCGTACCATTCTATTTGCAAGTCGCAGTTGGATTTTTAAAGATTAGGGACCCTCCCCAATGGACCTTGAAGAAACCCCTTGGGAGTAAGAAGGTTGGAGAAACACCCCACCCGTGGATACCCTAGTACCCATGTTACCTTAACCAGTGACGCCGGGTGCATAGGGGTGATGTGGTGTCGGAAACGGCCGTCGAACCCAATGGAGGACTTCGAGAAAGTGCTGCTGCTGGAAAAGGAGAAAGTGTCCGTGGGAATCCAAATGTGGATTCTTGAACAGGAGTACCTGAAAGCAGAGGTAATAGAATCTATGTGACTCAAGAGTGACCAGGAGCCATGGAAGACGAATGCCCTCCGAAGTCAGGTGCTTCAGGAAAGATGACAATGACTTTAACTCTGCAGCTGTGAGGACCAGGCAATGCTGAGGATGACCAGGACCTGGATACGAGCTGTCCCACGAAGGATGTTGAGTGCTGATGGGTCGGTATCCTTCGGGAGCACCAACAAGTCTTGGGAAAATCAACCTATGCAGTAAGTCACGAAGGTGCAAAGTTAGACCAGCAAGGTCCAGGACACTCACCACTTGCGGGGGAGTCAGGGCAGGCCCCAAGCAATCTGGGGAGCTCAAAGGAAACAAAAGGGACCCTCAAATGGACCCACAGGCCGGATGCACTGGAGTCGCGAGAGGAACTGAAGCAGCTCACCAATAGGAGCAGGCCACTGTGCCCAAGAGGCGGTATGGCTCAAGATTTTAGTGGAAGAAGTTGCTGGATGTTGGGGCTACTTGGAGCCCAATGCACTTGTCGCAAAGTTGCCAACAAGCATTTGCACTTGCAAAAGTATGCATTGCACAGGGGTTCAGGTAATGCTGCCCCCAGACGGGATTCTGACCTCAAACTTGGTGAGAAGACAGCTCAGGCCTCAAGGGACATAGAAACGCTCCACCTGTGTTGTTTAACCCATCGGAGTCTGCAGGAGCTCCGAATCAGCAGACCAGTCAGTAGTGATGAGGTGCCTGCGAATGCAGGGAAGTGACTCCTTCACTTCAAGGGAGATTCCTTCAAGTGTCTTTGATGCTCCACCGGTCCTGCACAGATTCTGTATGGTGCACAGGCACAGACGATGCAGCAGACTGAAAGGAAGACAAAGTCAGGTCCAAACAAAGTCTTGCGAAGTCCAGAGTGCCCAGACAGTAGAAGTGCAGTGGTTTCAGTTCTGAATCTTATCCCACAACGAGTCTAGGGACCTACACTCAGGTCAGCCCTTAAGTACCCTAGGGAAATGGTTGGGAAGATTTAGGGGACCCTACCAAGGGAGGTTCTGGACAGGGGGGATGTTCGTTCCTCTCATGTCCTTTGTCCAATTTCGTACCAGAGCGGGAGCCAATGGCTCCCAGAACTGGTTTGAACTGGACTATGCACAGGGTCACCAAATGTGCCCCTCATGCATACTTTCAGGTGCTGGCAAGCACACCCACCCGGTCCCAATACACTAAATCCTGTCTGGAAGGTGGGCACACCTCCCTGTGACAGGATGCCTATTGTTCTGCCTTCCTCTGCTCAAGCTTGGCTCAGCAGCAGGAGGGCAGACATGTGCCTCTGGTAGGCAGCAACCATTTTGTGCTGTCCGGGGCTTAGAAGGTTGGCACCAGGAACACTGAGAGCCTAATGGAGGGCTCTGCCAGTGCTTGGAATCATACCGCTCACACTGTTTACGGTGTGGGAGGTATGATTGCAACATGTTTGATATCAAACATGATAGGATTTGTTGCAGCCATTTTCAGGATGGTCATCTCGTAATTACCTAGTGCCCCTCTATATAGTATATGTTAGCTTTATTGACAACCCGGGAGAATGGACTCCGTAGGCTGCAGGGGTGTCCAGCTCATGCAGGGGCACCTTCTCACTTAGAACCAAGCACCCTAGGGTTGTAAAGGCCAGCTATAGGAGTGACTTATAGGTTTTAAGTGCTGACCCTTAGATATATTACACCTAAAGCTTTCGTAAGTGGTGCCAGCACCAACTTACAGAGGCTGCAATGGCAGGCCTGTAGTTCCATTTAACATGCTCTCTCATGGGTGGCATAATACATGCTTCAACCAATGGGAGACCTCTAGGGTACCTATTCCCTGGGTACATGGGTACCATATACTAGGGACTGACAAGGGTACCCCAGTATCAGTATTAAGGGAGAAAGCAGATAGACTGAGGTCCTGATTCGCAGGATCGTAGTCAGACTAGTCAAAATAATCATCACATCAAGCAAAAAGTGGGGGTAACCATAAGAAGCAGATCCTACTTTCCTACACAAACACCCGCCCCAAGTGTAAGGAGATGAGACTAACCTTGCCCAGTTGAGTCTTCATTTTCTAATTGAAAATATCTGGAGTGTCCATGTGCATTGGCATGGTTTCTCCCAGGTCAATGTTTCACTGTGTATGGCCATCCCCTGTAGGGAAATGGACCACCTCAAAAATCTGGGGTTTTCACCCTTCATCTGTTTGAGCAATAAGAGAGGTTCATGGTCTGTCTGAACCATGAAGTGAGTGCCAAACATGTATGGTCTCAGCTTCTTCAGGGCCCAGACCACAGCAAAGGCCTCCCTCTCAATGGCTGACCAACATTTCTCTCTGAAGGTCAACCTTCTGCTAATTAAAGCTACTGACTGATCCTGGCCCCCTGCGTTTAGTTGTGACAACACAGCCCCTACCCCCAACTCAGATGCATCTGTTTGAAAAATAAATTGCTTACAATAGTCAGGACTCTGGAGAATGGGAGCAGTGCCCATGGCCTGCTTGAGGTGATCAAATGCCTGCTGACAGCTAACTGTCGACTAAACTTTTTTGGGCATTTTCTTAGATGTCAGATCATTCACAGGATAAACTAAGGATACATCCCCTTTGACAAATCTCCTATAGTACCCAGTCAGGCCCAAGAAAGCTCTGACCTGAGTCTGGGTAGTTGCAGCAACCCAGTCCATGATGGTCTGGATTTTGCTCTGCAATGGTTGAAGCTGGCCTCCACCTACAAGGTGGCCCAGGTACACAAACTTACTCTGCCCTATCTGGCACTTAGTAGCCTTGAAGGTGAGGCCTGCTTTCTGCAGACCCTCCAAAACATTCTTCAGGTGGACCAGGCGATCGACCCAGGTGGATCTGAAGACAGCTATCTCATTTGGAAATGCTGCATTATAGGCTTCCAGACCTGTGAGAACTCTATTCACCAGCCTTTGGAATGTGGCAGGTGGATTTTTCAAGCCATAGGGCATCACAATAAATTGATAATGCCCACTAGTGGTTGAAACAGCTGTTTCTGGTTTGGCATCCTCAGCTAGTCTGATTAGCCAATAGCCAGCAGTAAGGTCAAATGTGCTTAAGAACTTGGCTAAGACCAAAGTGTCAATAAACTCACCTTCCCTAGGAATTGGATGAGCATCAGTCCTAGTGACTGCATTGGTTCCCCAGTAGTCAACACAAAACCTCCTCTCTCTATTACCATCCTTGGTGTCAGGTTTTGGAACTAAGACCACTGGACTAGCCCAAGGGCTATCTGAGGGTTCAATTACTCCAAGTTCAAGCATCTTTTGGACCTCAGTCCTGATGCAATATCTGACATGGTCAGTCTGTCTGAAAATTGTATATTTAATAGGTAAGCTCTAACCTGTGTCCACTTCACCGGTACACCAGGTGGTTTGACGGGGTGCCAAAGAAAACATGTGCCTGCATTGATTGAGGACCTTCCTGCAATCAATCTGCTGCTGATCAGTGAGGCTGCCTGTCAAAGCTACTTCATCAACTGATCCACCATCAGGGTTTTGTGAGAGGAGATCAGGGAGAGGGTCACACTATTTCTCATGTCCCTCATCAGTTGCCATGAGCAAGCCCATGTCAGCCCTGTCAACAAAAGGTTTTAGCCTATTCACACGAAGCATCCTATGGGGACTCCTGGGAGTGCCATGGTCCACCAGATAGGTGACCTCACCGTTTTGTTCAAATATGGTGTGGGTCCACTCGATTTGTCTTGGAGAGCTGCTGGTGCCACTGGCTCCAACACCCATACCTTCTAGCCTGGCTGGTAAACAGTCAGGACAGCCTTTTGGTCATGCCAAGCTTTTTGGAGTTCTTGACTTGCCTAAGGTTTTTGCTTGCCTTCTTCATGTACTCAGCCATCCTGGAGCGGCGACCAAGTATATAGCCCACTATGTCTTGTTTAGGAGGGTTGAGAGGTAACTCCCATCCCTCCTTCACTAGACACAAGGGACCCCTAACTGGATGCCCACACATAAGTTCAAAAGGGCTGTAGCCAACCCTCTTCTGAGGGACATCTCTGTAGGCAAAGAGAGGGCAGGGCAAAAGGATATCCCATTTTCGCCTGAGCTTTTCTGGGAGGCCCATGATCATGCCCTTGAGGATTTTGGTGAATCTTTCAACTAAGCCATTGCATTGAGGATGAAAGAGTGTGGTGAATTTGTAATTCACACTACACTCCTTCAATCAATCAATCAATCATGACATTTATAAAGCGCACTACATACCCGTGAGGGTCTCAAGGTGCTGGGTGGGGGGGGGGGGGGTGCTGCTAGTGATCAAAGAGCCAGGTCTTGAGGAGTCTTCTGAAGGCCAGTAGGTCTTGGGTCTGCCGTAGGTAGGTGGGGAGGGTGTTCCAGGTCTTTGCGGCAAGGTGGGAGAGGGATCTGCTGCAGGCGGTCGTTCTTCAGATGCTGGGGACTGTTGCGAGGGTTGCTGGGCCGATCTTGTGGAGAGCTTTGTGTGCGTGGATGAGGAGTTCGAAGGTTATCCTCTTGTTGACGGGGAGCCAGTGCAGGTCTCTCAGGTGGGGTGTGACGTGGCTGCGGGCTGCGGCGGGGGATGTCAAGGATTAGAAGTGCCGAGGCATTCTGGATGTGTTGCAATCGTCTCAGGGGCTTGGCCAACGTTCCTGCGTAGAGGGCGTTTTCGTAGCCCAGCCTGCTGGTGACGAATGCCTGGTTGACTGTTTGTCTCGTCGCTGTGGGGATCCACTTGAAGATTTTGCGGACCATTCGGAGGGTGTTGAAGCAGGATGAGGAGGCGGCGTTGACCTGCTTAGTCATGGAGAGGGTGGAGTAGAGGATGACTCCTATGTTGCGTGCGTGATCGGTGGGTGTCGGGGCTGTTGCTAGTGTTGTCGGCCACCAGAAGTCATCCCAGGCTGAAGGGGTGGAGCCGAAGATGAGGACCTCTGTCTTTTTCGAGTTCAGCTTCAGTCGGCTGTTCCTCATCCATTCGGCGACAGCCTTCATTCCTTCGCGGAGGTTGGTTTTGGCGGTGTGGGGTCTTTGGTGAGGGAGATGATCAGCTGGGTGTCGTCAGCATAGGAGATGATGTTGAGGTCGTGCTGTCGGGCGACGTGGGCGAGGGGGGCCATTTCAGTGATATAACTGAAGATGAAGTTTGTACCTCTGTCAGTTAAGACCTCCTTAGGGAACCCCACCCTGGAAAAAATTCCCAAGAGGGCCCTTGCCCCACAGCAGCAGTGGTCCTAAGGGGAATGGCTTCTGGGTACCCTGTGGCATGGTCCACCACCACTAATATGTAACTGTGCCCAAATGCTGCATGAAGGTTCATGGGACCAATGATATCAATCCCAACCCTCTCAAAGGATACCTCACCATTGGAAGTAGAATCAGGGGGACCTTTGTAGTGCCACCTGCCTTTCCACTAGCTTGGCAAGTGGCACAGGAGCGGCAAAACTCCTTTGTGTCTTCAGACATGTGAAGCCAGTGAAAGTGAGGGACAAACCTGTCCCAAGTTTTACTTTGGCCTAGGTGTCCTGCTAGGGGAATGCCGTGTGCTAGGGTGAGTAGGAAGTCACTAAACCTCAGAAGCATGACCAACCTCCCGGTGGCACCACTGGGGTCTCTACCCTTTGAGTAAAGAAGTCCATCATTCCAGTAGATCCTGTGGGACCCACTGACATTCCCAGCAGCCTCAGCATCAGCTTGCTGTCTGAGAGGTTCAAGAGAGAGGCAGGTTTGCTGCTCTAAACTCAAGTCTGTCCTGGAAGGACCCCCTGCCCCCCAAGAACTTAACCTGATCTGGCTCAAGTTCATCTGGGACAGTTCCTTCAGATGGACTAATATAATCTCCCTCCAGAGACTGATCCTCACCTTGAGTCTGGGTGGACGAAACAGCCTTACCCCTCCTGCTCCTTCTCTTGGAAGGCACCTGGACCTTTGTTCCAGGATCCAGGCCCTGTTCAGTGGATGTCAGTTTGGCCTGTGACCTGGCCACAGCAAACACATCTGCAGAGATGCCCAGCATTGCTGCATGAGTTCTAAATTCAACCTCTACCCAGGCTGGGATCTCCAAATCATTGCCCAACAAATACTCTGCTGGTAGGTCAGAACTTACCACATCCTTTTTAGGGCCAGTTACCCCTCCCCAGATGAAATTATCAACTGCAAAGGAATGGCCAGTCCTGCCATTGATTGCAGTGGTCACTGGGTACATTTCACTAAGTATGATTTGGTCAGGAGACACAAGATCTTCTGCCACCATTGAGACACTAGCACCCATGTCCCTGCAGGCCACGGCCTCCTTTCTATTTTTTTAAAGGCTGTTGACTGTACTTGCCCAGTTTACTGGGACTACAAGTAAGGTGGCAAGGTCCATGCCACCATCACAGACTAGAACAGCCTGAGCTGGAGTACTAACTAAGGCAGAGTCCAACTCAGACACCAAGGTTAACCCTAATAATCCCTTGTTCCCTGTACCACCACTGGTACCTGTGCTGGGGGGCGCAGTTGCCTTAGGGGCATTGGTAGTCGGTATTTTTGAATTGGCTTTTGAAAAATCAGTATCCTTTGTCCAATGGGGGTTCACCTTACAAAAGTAACACAAAGGTTCTTCTTGCCTTTTTTGTTGGATTGTGACTCCCCCCCCACCCAGATGCAGGCTTTTGGGGTCCTTCAGAAGACTCCTTTTTGTCTTTACCTTTGTCCCCACACTTATCCTAAGACTTAGAAGCATCTTGCTTCTCCTGGTCACCACCACTGTTTAGTTTTTCTGCTTCACCCTGGTCCTGACCCACTTATTTGCCTTCTGTCCCAATTCTTGGGGAGAAGTCAGATCTGAGTCCACCAGGTATTTATGCAAAAGCTGATTTTGACCACTATTAAAGATCTGCTCCTTCATAATCAAATTGTACAATCCTTGGTAGTCCTGAACTTTGCTGCCAAGCAACCAACCTTCCAGAGCCTTAATGGCACAATCCACAAAGTCAACTCAGGCTTGGGTCTGTGCTTTCTGAGTGTCTCGGAACTTAATCCTGTACTGTTCAGTGGTTAAGCCAAACCCATCGATGAGAGCACTTTTCAAAACTGAGTAACTGTCAGCATCCTCTTCTCTAACTGTGAGGAGCTTATCTCTACCTTTGTCAGCAACGCAGAGCCACAAGATAGCTGCCACTGCTCTTGGGCAACCCTCTGAAGTTTACAGGCTCTCTCTAAAGCAGTTATCCATTTGTGGATGTCATTCCCAGTATTATAGGGAGGGACGATCTTGTTCAGGTTCAATGTTCAAAGGAACGTTCCCTAACTCTAGGGACACTGTTGCTGCCACTACGGGACTCTAGTCCCAATTTCTCCCTAGCCCTCTGAACTTCCAGGGGCTCTTTATCAAGGGCCAGCTGTTCTTGCCTGAGCCTAAGCCTAGCTTTCTCAAGTTCAAAGACCTGGTATTCACTGTCAAAAGAGTGATCCCTCTTATTAGAGATTGAGGTCCCTGCTGAGGCGTTGTATTCTGCAGAGGAGGATCAAGACCTCCTTGGTCTACTCTGCACCTTCACAGGAGGATCAACCACCTGTGTTCACCTCTGGGAGGTTCTGAATTGTCCAGGTGAGAGTCATCAGGCTCCAGCTGGTCAGGGTTAGATTCTAGGTCAAAGGGGGATTCCCCTCCTGGCCTACCCTTTGGCCCTGTCCCAACCACTCTCTCCTGCTCATCTGACACTGAAGATTACCTGAGGTCATCTAGGAGTAACACCTCTAAGAGGCATTGAGTAGTGACACAGTTTCCTGTATTCAACTTTCTAGAGGCATAAAGTGCTTTCAGTTCTTCGAACAAAGGTTCACTGTATATACTAGTCCGAGAGCCACTGGCATCTCTTTTGGAAGACATACTAAGTGTGGTGTTGCACCTACCTAACCTAGTGGGAACTAAACTCTCTGAGGTTGGAGAAAGGCTGTGCTAGTCCCTTAACTACCCAACCCTAAGTTCAGTAGAACTTACTTATTCTAAGCTTGAATTATATGTGCCTAGAAGAAGTAGTGATGGTTTTTACAATTAATCAATACAAAGATAATTCTGATAAAACAATGCAGGCTTGAATCCCGACCACTGCACACCAATGTGAGAAGCTGGCCTGGTATATGATGTTCACTTACGTAAGTGGGCACCTTGCACCAGTCCAGATAACCCTTATGGTAATTTAAGAGGTCTTAGACAACCTTAGAAAGCTCTCCAAGTGGTAGCTGTGGAGAGCAGCCTTCAGGCTAAGTCCAGAAGGAGTATAAAGCAGCTTGTTTTACCAGAATTCAATCTTATAGTATAGACTAAGTGAAAAAGAAACACACCAAGTATTTATAAAATATGTATTTATTCTACAATACTCCCTAGAATGTTCAAATATCTCCAACATGGAGATAAACACAATGCACACAATACTTCAGTTAGAACTGCAGTAAATAGCACAAAATACACAGTGGACCCCAGGGGGGAACAAACCATATATTAAGAAAGTGGAATAAGAACCATGACTCGAGTCAGGACGATGTTGAGAGAACGTCCAATCACTGGGGACCCACTGGACCACCCAGGGTAAGTAGATTGGGATCCCACGGAGAGCATGTGCTGTGTGAGTACATGACCGCGTGCTCCGTACAATTCTATGAACAAGTCGCAGTTGGATTTTTAAAGATTAGGGACCCTTCCCAAAGGATCTTGAAGAAACCCCTTGAGAGTACGACGGTCGTAGAGCCACCCCACCCATGGATACCCTAGTACGCATGCTACTTACATCAGGGCAGTCGGGTGCATAAGGGTGAAGTGGTGTCGGAAACCCCCGTCATACCCAATGGAGGACTTCAAGAAAGTGCTGCTGCTGTAAGAGGAGAAAGCGTCTGTGGGAATCCAAATGTGGATTCTTGAAGAGGAGTACCTGAAAGCAGAGGGGACAGAGTTTATGTCACTCGAGAGTGACCAGGAGCCCTGGAAGACGAATGCCCTCCGATGTTGGGTGCTTCAGGAAAGATGACAATAGACAATAACTTTGACTCTGCAGCTGCGAGGACCAGGCAATGCTGAGGATGACCAGGACCTGGATACAAGCTGTCCCATGAAGGATGTCGAGTGCTGAGGGGTCGTGTCTGGCGGGAACACCAAAATGCCTTGGCAAAGGCCACCCGTGCAGGAAGTCTAGAAGGTGCAAAGTTGGGACCAGCAAGGTCCAAGAGACTCACCACTTGCAGAAGGGTCAGGGCAGGCCCCAAGGAATCAAGGGAGGTCAAAGGAAACAAAAGTGACCCTCAAATGGACCCACAGGCCGGAGGCACTCGAGACGCGAGAGGACCTCGAGCAGCTCACCAATAGGAGCATTTCACGGAGCCCACGAGGTGGTGTGGCTGAAGAGCTTTGTGGAAGAAGTTGCCGGAGGTTGGGGATACTTGGAGCCCAATGCACTTGTTGCAAAGTTGCCAACAAGCATTTGCACTTGCAAAAGTATGCGGCAGACAGGGATTCGGGTAATGCAGCCCCCACGAGGGAGTCTGATCTCAAGCTAGGTGAGAGGACACCTCAGGGCTCGAGGGACGTAGAAACCTACCACCTGTGTTGTTGAACCCTTCAGAGTCCGCAGGAGCTCGGGATCAGCAGACCAGTCAGCAGTGTTGAGGTGCCTGTGAATGTGAGAGAGTAACTCCTTCACTTCAAAGGTGATTCCTTCAAGTGCCTTGGATGCTCCACAGGTCCTTCATGGATCCTGTGTGGTGGACAGGCACAGACGTTGCAGCAGACTGAAAGGGAGACGAAGTCAGGTCCAAACAAAGTCCAGCGAAGTCCAGAGTTTACAGACCATAGAAGTGCAGTGGTTTCAGCTCTGATTCTTATCTCATGACGAATCTAAGGACCTACACCCAGGTAAACCCTTGAGTACCCAAGGGAAAGATTCGGGGGACCCTCCCAGAGGATGGTCTGGACAGGGGGGAGGTCATTCCCATGTCCTTTGTCCAGTTTCGCCAATGGCTCTCAGAACTGGTTTGAACTGGACTGTTCACAGGGACCGTAAATGTGGCCCTCATGCAGACTTTCAGGCGCTGGCAAGCGCACCCACTAGGTGCTAGATCCTAAGCACCACCGGAAGTATATAGCACCAAAGTGCACCAAAACTAAAGCACCATCGGAAGGATATAGCCCCAGAGTGTGCTGAAACCAGAGCATCACCAGAAGGATACCGCACCAGAGTGTGTCAAATCCAAAGCACCATCGGAAGGATACAGCACCAGAGTGTGCTGAAACCAGAGCATCACCAGAAGGATACCGCACCAGAGTGTGTCAAATCCAAAGCATCATCGGAAGGATACAGCACCAGAGTGTGTCAAATCCAAAGCACCATCGGAAGGATACAGCACCAGAGTGTGTCAAAACCAGAGCATCATCGGAAGGATACAGCACCAGAGTGTGTCAAAACCAGAGCATCATCGGAAGGATACAGCACCAGAGTGTGTCAAATCCAAAGCATCATCGGAAGGATACAGCACCAGAGTGTGTCAAATCCAAAGCATCATCGGAAGGATATAGCACCAGAGTGTGTCAAAACCAAAGCATCATCGGAAGGATATAGCACCAGAGTGTGTCAAAACCAAAGCATCATCGGAAGGATATAGCCCCAGAGTGTGCTGAAACCAGAGCATCACCAGAAGGATACCGCACCAGAGTGTGTCAAATCCAAAGCACCATCGGAAGGATACAGCACCAGAGTGTGCTGAAACCAGAGCATCACCAGAAGGATACCGCACCAGAGTGTGTCAAATCCAAAGCATCATCGGAAGGATACAGCACCAGAGTGTGTCAAATCCAAAGCACCATCGGAAGGATACAGCACCAGAGTGTGTCAAAACCAGAGCATCATCGGAAGGATACAGCACCAGAGTGTGTCAAAACCAGAGCATCATCGGAAGGATACAGCACCAGAGTGTGTCAAATCCAAAGCATCATCGGAAGGATACAGCACCAGAGTGTGTCAAATCCAAAGCATCATCGGAAGGATATAGCACCAGAGTGTGTCAAAACCAAAGCATCATCGGAAGGATATAGCACCAGAGTGTGTCAAAACCAAAGCATCATCGGAAGGATATAGCACCAGAGTGTGTCAAATCCAAACCATCATCGGAAGGATATAGCACCAGAGTGTGTCAAATCCAAAGCACCATCGGAAGGATACAGCACCAGAGTGTGTCAAATCCAAAGCATCATCGGAAGGATACAGCACCAGAGTGTGTCAAATCCAAAGCATCATCGGAAGGATACAGCACCAGAGTGTGTCAAATCCAAAGCACCATCGGAAGGATATAGCCCCAGAGTGTGCTGAAACCAGAGCATCACCAGAAGGATACCGCACCAGAGTGTGTCAAATCCAAAGCATCATCGGAAGGATATAGCACCAGAGTGTGTCAAATCCAAACCATCATCGGAAGGATATAGCACCAGAGTGTGTCAAATCCAAAGCACCATCGGAAGGATACAGCACCAGAGTGTGTCAAATCCAAAGCATCATCGGAAGGATACAGCACCAGAGTGTGTCAAATCCAAAGCATCATCGGAAGGATACAGCACCAGAGTGTGTCAAATCCAAAGCACCATCGGAAGGATATAGCACCAGAGTGTGTCAAATCCAGAGCATCATCGGAAGGATACAGCACCAGAGTGTGTCAAAACCAGAGCATCACTGGAAGGATACAGCACCAGAGTGTGTCAAAACCAGAGCATCACTGGAAGGTACAGCACCAGAGTGTGTCAAAACCAGAGCATCACTGGAAGGATACAGCACCAGAGTGTGTCAAAACCAGAGCATCACTGGAAGGATACAGCACTAGAGTGTGTCAAATCCAAAGCACCATCGGAAGGATATAGCACCAGAGTGTGTCAAATCCAAAGCACCATCGGAAGGATACAGCACCAGAGTGTGTCAAAACCAGAGCATCACTGGAAGGATACAGCACCAGAGTGTGTCAAAACCAGAGCATCACTGGAAGGATACAGCACTAGAGTGTGTCAAAACCAGAGCATCACTGGAAGGATACAGCACCAGAGTGTGTCAAAACCAGAGCATCACTGGAAGGATACAGCACCAGAGTGTGTCAAAACCAGAGCATGAATCCCAAGTGTCCCTCGAGCCCTGTATGGTTGAATAGTCCTGGGATGCTACACTACACTGGTCCAGTTCTGGGGCATTGCCAGAGCAGTAATGTACAGCAGGTTCACAAATCAGGAGAATATTTTGCAGTATGGTATCTATCAGTCCATAGCATTTCCATTAAACGCTGCACTCCAGTGAGCCAATCTCAGCAGAACTTTAAAATGCTGCATTTTTATGTTTTCAATCCACGGCTTTCCAGAGGAGAACAATATTATTGTGTGTCCTCCCAGAGTGCAATGCAGTCCCTAGTGGGTCGAATTCGGGCTTTACTAGGGTTATCCTGTACAAGAGCCACATTTTAGCACTGCATTAGAAATACTGCCCTGCAGTGTGTAACATCTACCGGGTTACCTTAAAAATACTGCACTGAAGCAAATCTACGCACTGCCAGTGCTGATGTGACAAATTCATTATAAAAAGATGGTAACAGACACGGCTGGCAGCATTGAGTGCAGTACTCAATTTTGCCACAGGAGGAGACTTTTTGTGACGCACCAGCGGCGTACAAAATGCGCCTTGTTGCGCCATATTTAAAAAGTGACGCATCTAGGTAGATGCGTCACTTTTTAAACCTCTGCGCCACATTATACCTGCGTCAGGTATAATGTATGCAGAGGGGGCGTTCCCCCGCAAAAAGCCTCGTAATAGTGACGCAGTGAAATCTATGAGATTTCACTGCGTCACTTTTAGGATGCTGTTGCGTCAAAATCTTGCGCCTGCCTCACAGCAGGCGTAAGACTGACGCAAGCCCTTTCACATGGGGCTTTCCCCATGTGAAAGGACGCATTGCTGGAGTTGCGTCACTTTTGTGACACACTTCACCAATGCGTCACTTTTGCGCTTACAGATGCGTCAGAAATACTGACGTATCTGTAAGTCCTTACGACATGATGCGTCATACATTAAATATGACGCATCATTGGTGTCGCAAGGAGTGCGCAGTGAAAAGTGACGCATCGCTGTTTTCACGCAACAATGCGTCACTTTTCATAAATGAGGCCCTGGGTATTTAATCAACAGGGAAACCCCTGCCAACTATGAGTCTCAAAGCTGAGTGTGAGACCCCACACTATGGTCATAGTGCGGGGTCTCACACTCAGCTTTGGTTGTGTGCTATCAGGGGCATATGTATAAATTATTTGGCATGAAATTAATTCTTGAAATGTTTATATTGTGATTACATGTTTTTCATGAATTCTAAGTCAAATGAACATATCTAAACTTGAAAGCAATGCTGAAAACAAAAAATTAAAAATGTTATATTTTTTTTGAATAAATTAAAAGTCTGTTGTGTATCTGTCACCTCCAACATAAACCATGTGATGCATACTCGTAATATAAAATTGTGGCCATTGAGGGAACTTTTTCTCCTGTTGTGTTTACAATGGCCGAACCTGTGCTATAGCTTTAACCCCTCCCCTGCTCATGACGGAGCCGCTCCGTCATGAGCATCGGCTGAGCTGTGCTCATGACGGAGCGGTTCCGTCATGGCCCTGCCGCCGCGCCTGCGCGGCGCGTTCTATTGAGCGGGCGGGGCCATGACGGAACCGCTCCGTCACGAGCACAGCTCAACCGCGGTTCGTGACGGAGCGGCTCCGTCATGAGCATGCGGCCGCCACTCGCCCCCCCCCCCTCCCCCCCTAGCGCTGCGGCGGAATTGCCGCCGCAGCGAAGGGGTTAAACATCTTAAGCTAAAGCTGGGGTGCTGTAATTGCTTCAAAAGTAAAGACATAGAAAAAAAGAATTGCATTTTTTTTCTATTTCTTTCCTTTTGAAGCAGTTGCTGCCCCCGCGATTTAGCTTAAGATGTTTAAAGATAAAGCGCTGGTGCCGCCATTGTAACAAAAGCAAATAAATAGAACAAAAAGCATGCAGCCACCTTTTTCTATTTGTTTACTTTTGATATAATCGCGGTACCCGCACCTTAGCTTTAAACCTCTTAAGCAAAAGCGCGGTAGCTGCCATTACTTCAAAAGTAAAGAAATAGAAAAAAACATTTTCAATGCAATAGTTCACATATTACTGAAACTTTGAGCTATTGGCATTGCATTATTATTAGCAACGCCAATAGCTCAAACTTTCAGTAATGCGAGAACTATTGCATTGTGTCACGATTCGCCCTCCCCGACCTCTGGTAAATCACTGCCTGCCCTGTGCTGAGAAACGGGATGAAAAAACTACATATCCCATGAACCTTTGCACCGCGCGCTCCTATGACGCGACGCAGTGAGGGATTATCAGGAAGTCTGGCGGAAGATGCGCTGCCGATTATTCCTGCTTGTGCCTTTGGTCGAGTGCTTTGGACTTGTGTTGCAGTATCGTGGAAATCGGCAGAGGCAAGTTTTGCTTAGCGCTGAAGAGACACGCCGCCTTTCGCGTGTGGGTTCAGCGTTGCTCGTCTTCAGAAACTCATTTGTGGATTACTGGTGGGGCTTCGGAAGCGCCTACAACGTGGTGTTCCTTGGGCGTTGCCGCTCGTTTGAGGATTAACTGGAGGGGCTTAGGAAGCGCCCGTGTGTCCTTCCATCGTTCAAACTCCAGGTTTTGCTAGGAACCGAGAGGGGCAGTTACAGTCCTATTGTCTTTTCAGAATACGTTTGTTGTGTACGTACAGGGAGCGTCTTGCTCCGGTTAGCGCAGGACACCTTGTTTTTGGTGCCGCCTTAACTTACAGTACTCATTTACTAATTTGAAGCGCTTACAGAGCTGGATCTGTAAAGACGCTATCCACATACTTTGAGCTGGGCTTATGATTTGTTTTACTAACTCTTGTATTATAGGGAATGTTTGAGAGATCCTGGGGTAGTCGCGTCTTGCACACCCTGAGGTCAGTCCTATCAGCATTTCCTCGGAGGAGAAAGACCTTGTTGTTATTTACCACCGCTACCAGGAATGGGATCGTTATTTTGTTTTCATTGAATGGTGTTCTGGGGCAACTTTAAGTTATCTGTATCCTTCATAAGGGTAGGTGTTCATGCTGGCCTAATCATTTGGAAGCAAGGAAGGGAGGGAACCAGGGGGTTTGCTAATGATCTCTGCATTGTATTTTCCAGTAATACACCAGGGGATATAGAAGCCGCCCTTAGATCCTTCCTGCATATAGGCACACCTGTGAGATATACAGGTGAGGTAACAGGGGTTTGGTTACATGATATTTGTCACGGTTGAGGGTATTGCAGTACTTATCCCTTGTTTCTGTGGTTACAGGTTACGGTGACCAGAGCCCAGCTGTTCTCCTCCGGACCCCAACTTTTCCCCCGCTTGATCACCTTAACAGTCTGGGCACAATTACAGTCAGACTTGGGTTGATCTAGAGGTGGGCCCCCTTATAGCATCAACCCCATCCTGAGGAGCATCCTGAACAGGACCTGACAGAATAATCGGCCTAAAAGTTCCGCTCCTCCTGGTTGGGTTGATACAAGGGATGGCTACCTTAGATGAGGTAGTGACAGCCTTAGGCTTAGTTCAGGTCGAGTTGGCCGCCTCTCGCCAGGAATCGGCTGCGTTGCAGGCACGCATGGATGCTATGCAGAGGAACCCGTTTGATGCAGGTAACCCTGCCCCTCCACCAACCTCGTTGGTAGTCGAAATGCCTTCTCCAGTTCCTTTGGCCCCCCCAGAAAGGTTTATGGGTGATAGAAAGAAAGTGCAGGTGTTTATGACCCAGGTGATGATGCACTTCACCTGTAAACCCAAATGTTTTTTGACCAATCAATCACGTGTTTCCTTTCTGATCTCCTATTTGGGAGGGGAGGCAGCCCAGTGGGCTGTACCTATAGTCAGGAACAATGATGGAATCCTATACGATTGGGATCTGTTTAGAGCCGAATTTGAGAAAACGTTTGATAGAAGAGCTGAGACCTTCTCAGCTGATAAGGAGCTGTTGGTTCTTAAACAGGGCAATTCGGATATCGTGACTTACCTAAATCATTTCCGTAGGTTAATCTCTGAAACTGATTGGCCTGAAGCCAAACAGATGGTTCTGTTTTACCAAGGGCTCACAGACAATCTCAAGGATGTAATAGCACAAGTTGAACCCCAGCCTACCACATGTGCAGCATTTATCGATTTGGCCTTGCGCTTGGATCACCGATTGAGAGAGAGAAAGGGAGAGTCTGGAAGAAGAGACAGACCCCCGGTGTTCGGGGAGAAATCAACTAGTGGGGATAAAGCTGAAGGTAAACCCGAACCTATGGACATGGGGGTGGTGAGAGCATCCCTCACTACCAGTGAACGAGAGCATCGTCGCAAGTTTGGGCTGTGTTTGTACTGTGGGAAGAAAGGCCACTTTTTACGAGAATGTCCGGTGAAACCGAAAGGAGGACGCTATCGTACGGGTCCAGGGGCAGTATCCACTGTCGATAAGAGTTCGGAAAACTCCGAGGCTTGAATCCTAAAGAAGGGAGGGACTCAAGTGTACATTTCATCCCTTGGATTACAGAAGAAAACCGAGTAGGAAACCAGTTGTTCTTCATAGACATTGAACTATGGATTGATCAATACCCAAAGTATGTACGTGCCATGGTAGATTCTAGAGCAACAGGTTGCTTCATGGATTTAGCAGAAGCACGGAAATTGGGAGTGACTCCAGTAGACAAACCCATCATGGAGGAAGTGTTTGCAGTAGACGGTCATGTGTTGGAATCAGGTCCTATCACACAACATACCCCGGAGTATGAGATGTGGTATGGGGGTGATCATAAGGAACTGATTTCGTTTAACCTCATCCAGGCTCCTAATTATGGTATAATATTGGGACTCCCTTGGCTGAAAAAACACGAACCCCAGATAAGATGGAACGAACAATATTTGGAGTTCTCCTCTTCCTATTGCCACGACCATTGCCTCCAGGAGAAATCTCGACCATCTATGGTGTTGGCAGTCACTCACACCGTTTCCACAGCTGCGGAAAAAGAGGTGGACTTACCTCAGTATTACCATGAGTATGAAGAAGTCTTCAGTAAAACCAAAGCAGAAGTGCTTCCCCCACATAGGGAATACGACTGCCGCATCGATCTAACCCCCGGGTCAGTGGTTTCATGCGGTCGTATTTATGCACTATCTCAACCCGAAACAAAACACCTACGGGAATATTTGGACAATCTACTTACTTTGGGATTTATCCGACCATCCCGGTCCCCAGCAGCTTCCCCCCTTTTCTTTATTCCGAAGGCTAATGGGGAATTACGGTGCTGTATAGACTATAGGGCATTAAATGCCATCACCATCAAAAACCAATACCCCCTTCCGTTAATTCCGGTATTACTGGAACAAGTGAGATCAGCCAGAATATACACAAAACTAGATCTCAGGGGAGCCTACCATTTAGTACGCATAAGATCAGGCGATGAATGGAAAACCGCTTTCAAGACCAGGTATGGGCTTTTTGAGTATCTTGTGATGCCCTTTGGGCTATGCAATGCCCCAGCCTCATTCCAATTCTTTCTTAATGAGGTGTTGCGAGACTATCTGGACATCTTTGTAGTCGTCTACATTGATGACATTTTAATCTACTCTAATGACGAACCAGAACACATCCAACACGTGAAACAAGTACTGGAGGCTTTACAGCTAAATCATCTCTACTGCAAACTGACGAAATGTGAGTTTCATGTCACAACCGTGGAATTCCTAGGGGTTATGCTCACTCCGTCAGGACAGATAATGGCCGAAAGGAAGGTACGTGCCATTGCAGAGTGGCCCCAACCCGCCACTGTCAAGGATATCCAGAAGCTCCTGGGTTTTGCCAACTTCTACCGAAGGTTCATCTCTCACTTTTCGGATCTGGTGACCCCTCTCACAAAATTAACCCGGAAGAACACCCCTTTTATATGGGGAACTGAAGAGCAAACAGCGTTCGATCTGTTGAAAACCGCGTTCACCTCTGCTCCGGTACTGATTCATGCGGACCCAAACCTCCCTTTCGTGGTAGAGGCGGATGCATCTGAAATGGCAGTGGGGGCTGTTCTCTCTCAGAGGAGTGAAGATACAGGTCATCTACATCCCATTGCCTTCATGTCACGCAAGCTAAATCCGGCAGAACGCAATTATACAATTGCAGAGAAGGAATTGCTTGCTATTAAAGACGCCTTCACCGAGTGGCGGCATTGGTTGATGGGTGCCACACACCAAATCACAGTTTTTACAGACCACCGAAATCTTCAGTTTCTAAGAGCCGCACGTCACCTCACTCCTAGACAACTGAGATGGATGCTTTTCTTCTCAGAGTTCCATTTTGTGGTCACCTTCCGCCCGGGATGTGACAACCGGAAAGCTGATGCTCTTACCCGTCAAGAAAGCCATTCCACAGTGACGGAGTCTCCTGAAACCAGCATCATCAAACCTCAACAGGTGATAGGGGTGATCCATACGTCGGAGTTTTTACACAAGGTAAAGAAAGGCATCCAGACCTTTGCTTGGAAGAAGTGGATTCAGTTGCACCCGGAATGGAAGATACGTCAAGGTCTGCCAAGGAAAGGGTCTCAATTGCTTCTCCCCACTCTTGCTTTGAGGCAGCAAGTATTTAAGTGGTGCCACGATCTACCTTGTGCAGGACACACTGGAGGGAAGAAAACTTTGGAAAAACTACTACGCGTTTATTGGTGGCCCACCGTCCGGCCAGATGTGTTTGCTTGGGTTCAACGTTGTGAGGTCTGCTCGCAGGCCAAAAGCGATCATAGACCAGCACAAGGGCTGTTGCAAACAATGCCCACGCCTGTGAGTCCTTGGGAAAGCTTTTCGGTCGATTTTGTGGTAGGACTCCCTCAAGATCATGGGATGTCGGCTATAATAGTAGTCGTGGACTACTTGACCAAGATGGGCCACTTCATTGCCTGTAGAGGGGTACCAACGGCTAGTCAATTGGCCCAGTTACTGCTTATCCATATTGTTCGGTTGCATGGCTTGCCTAAGGTCATTGTTTCGGATAGAGGGGCACAATTCACCGCTAGGTTTTGGAGGGTCTGGTGTGATCGTTTGGGCATTGCTTCATCATTGTCCACCAGCTTTCATCCGCAAACGGATGGGCAGACCGAAAGGTTAAACCAGACCCTCAAGCAGTACTTGAGGTGTTTTGTGGATACCTCTACGGAAGCATGGGTGGAGTGGTTATGGTCGGCTGAGGTGGCGTATAATGATGCCATACATTCCTCTACATCAGAGGTCTTCAATCTGTGGGGCGCGACCCCCAGGGGGTCGTGGAGTCCTGGGAAGGGGGTCGCAGATTCTGTTGGAGCGTGCAGCAGTTCCTGGCGTCAGGCTGATTGAGGCCGGGTGATCACGGTGGAGGCCTAATTCACGCCTCATTAACAAGTAAAGGTCTTCTGAAGACCTGTGAAGTACTCGGGTGTGCCTTTCTGTGTGTCCCGAAGCTGTTTCAGCCGGGCTCACTTACACGTGCTGGGGAGTGGGGGGAGGAGGCTGTAGCCCTTTGAGTTCAATCAATGGACTTAGCTGTGGGGTTTATTTTTATTTTTAACGTTTTATATAGCGCTAGCTTAACCCGTAGGTATCAGAGCGCTTTACAAACACACATAGCAAACAGCAGAAGGACATTACAGTCATTGGTTCAAGTCCCACATACCTGGCGCCTGTGCAGGAGAAATGTGCCTGAAACTGTTCTTCACCGTGAGGTGTTTATACAGCCTGTCTGCCCCCCCCCCAAGCAGGGAAGCACAGAGATGCCCTCCCATGAGAGAGGAAGAAGGAAGAAGACACAGAGATACTGACCCCACCCCCATGAGAGAGGCACAGAAAAGGTGGGTGGATGAAGGATGAATGTATGTGTGGATGGAAGGATGAAGGGTGGGTGGATGGATGGATGGATGGATGGAAGGATGAAGGATGGATGGGTGGATGTAAGGATGAATAGATGGATGTGTGAAAAGGTGGGTGAGTGAATGATGAGTGGATGGATGTAAAGATGAAAGGGTGGATGGATGGATGAAGGATGGATGGATGTGTGAAAAGGTGGATGGATGGATGAAAGGGTGGGTGGATGAATGAGGAGTGGATGGATGTAAATATGAAAGGGTGGGTGGATGGATGGATGAAGGATGGATGGATGTGTGAAAAGGTGGGTGGATGGATGGATGAAAGGGTGGATGGATGAAGGATGTATGTATGGATGGGTGTGTGAAAAGGTGGGAGATGAATGATGGGTGGATGGGGGTGGATGGATGGATGGATGAAGGATGGATGGATGAAAGGGTGGATGGATGAAGGATGTATGTATGGATGGAAGGAAGGACAAAAAGGTAGATGGATGAAGGATGGATGTATGGGTGGATGGAAGGATGAAGGGTGGGTGGATGGATGGATGGATGGAAGGAAGGATGAAGGATGGATGGGTGGATGTAAGGATGAATAGATGGATGTGTGAAAAGGTGGGTGGATGAATGATGAGTGGATGGATGTAAAGATGAAAGGGTAGATGGATGGATGAAGGATGAATGGATGGATGTGTGAAAAGGTGGGTGGATGAATGATGAGTGGATGGATGTAAAGATGAAAGGGTGGATGGATGGATGAAGGATGGATGGATGTGTGAAAAGGTGGGTGGATGGATGAAAGGGTGGGTGGATGAATGAAGGATGGATGGATGAAGGATGTATGTATGGATGGATGTGTGAAAAGGTGGGGGATGAATGATGGGTGGATGGATGGATGGATGGATGAAAGGGTGGATGGATGAAGGATGTATGTATGGATGGATGTGTGAAAAGGTGGGGGATGAATGATGGGTGGATGGATGGATGGATGGATGAAAGGGTGGATGGATGAAGGATGTATGTATGGATGGATGTGTGAAAAGGTGGCGGATGAATGATGGGTGGATGGATGGATGGATGGATGAAAGGGTAGGTGGATGGATGAAGGATGGATGGATGGATGAAAGGGTGGATGGATGAAGGATGTATGTATGGATGGAAGGACAAAAAGGTAGATGGATGAAGGATGGATGTATGGGTGGATAAAAGGTTGCATGGATGAATGATGGATGCATGGATGGATGTGTGAAAAGGTGGGGGGATGAATGATGGGTGGATGGATGAAAGGGTGGGTGGATGAAGGATGGATGTATGGATGAAAGGGTGGATGGATGTATGGATGGAATAATGAAAGGGTGGATGGATGAAGGATGGATAGGTGAAATGGTGGATGTATGGATGGAAGGATGAAAGGGTGGATGGATGAAGGATGGATGTATGGATGGATGGGTAAAAGGTTGCATGGATGAATGATGGATGGATGGATGTGTGAAAAGGTGGGTGGATCAATAGATGGGTGGATAGGTAAAGGATGGACGTATGGATGGAAGGATGAAAGGGTTGATGGATGTGTGAAAGTGTGGGTGGATGAATGATCGATGTGATGAGGTCTAACAGGCGCATTTATGGTTGTCGATAGTTGTTGATGATGAGGAGTACCAGTTTCTAGAATCTTTTGTCGTAAGGGGGTCCTTACGCCTAAAAAGGTTTTACAAGGGGGTCTCGGCATCAAAAAGTTTGAAGACCTCTGCTCTACATTGTGTACCCCGTTTTTCTGTACGTATGGGTTCCATCCCAGATTTGTCCCATTGAGTGTGCCAAGTGTTGAAGCCCCGATTCCACAGTTGCAGACAAGATTGGTGCAGTTACGGAAGACTGTTTTGCAGGCCAGAAACAACCTTGTAAAAGCTAAGCTTAGGTACAAAGCGCAGGCCGATAGGCATCGTAGGCCTTGTCCTGGGTACAAGAAAGGGGATTGGGTGTGGCTGTCCACTAGGAACATTCGTTTCAAAAGGTTCAGTGTTTTCAATCCCCGATTCATCGGTCCTTATCAGGTGGTTCGTCAGGTCAACCCAGTCGCAGTGAAACTTACTCTCCCCTCGCATTTCAGGATACACCCTGTGTTCCATGTTTCACTGCTCAAGCCTGCCCGGGGTCCGAGTCGTGCCGCCCCTGCTCCTGTGAGGGTGGAACAGGAGGTGGAGTACGAGGTGCGGCGCATCTTGGACTCCCGTAGAGTCAGGGGGAGGCTCCAGTATCTGGTGTCTTGGAAGGGTTATGGTCCTGAGGAGGATTCGTGGGAACCGGTGGGTGCGGTTCATGCGCCTAGACTAGTGCGGAGGTTCCATTTGTTGCACCCTGGTAAACCTGGTGGCAGTCAGTGAGTGTTGTGAGAGGGGGTGTACTGTCACGATTCGCCCTCCCCGACCTCTGGTAAATCACTGCCTGCCCTGTGCTGAGAAACGGGATGAAAAAACGACATATCCCATGAACCTTTGCACCGCGCGCTCCTATGACGCGACGCAGTGAGGGATTATCAGGAAGTCTGGCGGAAGATGCGCTGCCGATTATTCCTGCTTGTGCCTTTGGTCGAGTGCTTTGGACTTGTGTTGCAGTATCGTGGAAATCGGCAGAGGCAAGTTTTGCTTAGCGCTGAAGAGACACGCCGCCTTTCGCGTGTGGGTTCAGCGTTGCTCGTCTTCAGAAACTCATTTGTGGATTACTGGTGGGGCTTCGGAAGCGCCTACAACGTGGTGTTCCTTGGGCGTTGCCGCTCGTTTGAGGATTAACTGGAGGGGCTTAGGAAGCGCCCGTGTGTCCTTCCATCGTTCAAACTCCAGGTTTTGCTAGGAACCGAGAGGGGCAGTTACAGTCCTATTGTCTTTTCAGAATACGTTTGTTGTGTACGTACAGGGAGCGTCTTGCTCCGGTTAGCGCAGGACACCTTGTTTTTGGTGCCGCCTTAACTTACAGTACTCATTTACTAATTTGAAGCGCTTACAGAGCTGGATCTGTAAAGACGCTATCCACATACTTTGAGCTGGGCTTATGATTTGTTTTACTAACTCTTGTATTATAGGGAATGTTTGAGAGATCCTGGGGTAGTCGCGTCTTGCACACCCTGAGGTCAGTCCTATCAGCATTTCCTCGGAGGAGAAAGACCTTGTTGTTATTTACCACCGCTACCAGGAATGGGATCGTTATTTTGTTTTCATTGAATGGTGTTCTGGGGCAACTTTAAGTTATCTGTATCCTTCATAAGGGTAGGTGTTCATGCTGGCCTAATCATTTGGAAGCAAGGAAGGGAGGGAACCAGGGGGTTTGCTAATGATCTCTGCATTGTATTTTCCAGTAATACACCAGGGGATATAGAAGCCGCCCTTAGATCCTTCCTGCATATAGGCACACCTGTGAGATATACAGGTGAGGTAACAGGGGTTTGGTTACATGATATTTGTCACGGTTGAGGGTATTGCAGTACTTATCCCTTGTTTCTGTGGTTACAGGTTACGGTGACCAGAGCCCAGCTGTTCTCCTCCGGACCCCAACTTTTCCCCCGCTTGATCACCTTAACAGTCTGGGCACAATTACAGTCAGACTTGGGTTGATCTAGAGGTGGGCCCCCTTATAGCATCAACCCCATCCTGAGGAGCATCCTGAACAGGACCTGACACATTGCTAATGCTTGTTTTTTGTATTTTAACTGAGCACCAGTTGCATTACAGACTGACACATTAATTTTTAGGCACTGGAAGGTTGAGCGATTTGTCCAGAATCTCAGGATACTTGAGACTCCCGCCAGACCCAAACCTGGCTCCCCAGTTTCAATGGTGGCCTCTCTAGCCCTTAGGCCACATTGTCATCTTGTCAAACTGGACTAAGGGAGCTTCTATAGGAGACACACTCAATGGGCACCTATATGCGCATAAGTAGCGCTCATCATTTGTTTATTCTTTTTAGCTGCTGGAATCTGTGTATTTTTGTTTGGACCCCAGACAAAGATTTATATTAAATTGTGACTAAATGCATAAGGTCTGCTCTCTGCTCCTATACATCTATAGGGTCTCGGGCTCCCATACGCTGGATTTCCACCTGATATAAGATAAAGAACTTTTAGAAATACAGAATTGATCACTTACTGGTACCCTACTTCTATCTCCTGACGGTCCCTGGTCTGAAGACACCTGCACCAGCTTCCAATTAACTCAAGAAAGACTTAAATAATTTAAAAAAAGAAAGAAATCAAATGAATCCTCAACTTACAGTGTGGATCGTGAATTGACTCATGATGACCGAGTTTATCATCTCACAATCCCATGCTTTGCTGACGGGGCTTTTCACAAATCTACGTGAATAAGTCACAGGAAAGTCTGCATCACCGAGGGAATTTAGGGGCATATTACCAAGCAATAGCGATAATTATCGCTATTGCTTGGTTAGAGACAAAAATTTACCGCTGCGCTGCGGCGATTTTTACCGCAAATAAACCTTGGTATTACCAAGGTTTCCCGCAAATGCGATAAAAATCGCCGCAAAGCATGAATATCGCTGAAAAGTCAGCGATATTCATGCATTACCGAGCTAATGCTCTTAGCCATGTTATCCACCTCCCATTGGATAACATGGCTAAGAACTGCTCAGGGCAGGTGCTAGCTTTTGGAGATATTCGCGCTTAGCGCGAATATCTCCAAAAGTTGGTAATAGGAGATAGCGATGTTAGCGACTATTTTCAGTCGCTAACATCTTGGCACGCCCACTTTGCATATCATTAGTGATAAATATCACTGACATGCAAAGTGGGGCCCAAGATGGTCGCTATCTCCTACTAGCTGTCGCTAACTGGTGTTAGCGACAGCTAGGTAATAGGGAGATCATTTTATCTCCGCTTTCTTGGCTTTTAAAGCCAGAAAAGCGGAGATAAACCCCCTTGATAATATGCCCCTCAGTTCGTCAAATAAGCTAACTGACTTCATCTTAGTAGTACCAGGCTCCACTAGGGCATATCCCCGCTAGTGACTTTGTTTGGGGCACTGTTGCCTCACGCAGACACTACACATATCTTTTGACTGTTGCTTTTAGACAATTTTATATCGCCTCTTCTATGACTTTTTTCCGCTTGTATTTTTCTCTAGACTGATTTTCTTGAATTTTAATGCATTTTAGGTATATAATTATATATATATATATATACCTAATTTAACTTGGTATTAACTTTTTATTTCTTACAAGTATTGATTCTTTTATTGTATGTACATTTCTGGTTTTGGAGGCATAATGCAATAACATAGACAAAGCAACACAATAGCACATTTAATACATAACACAGCAAATCACAACAAAACAGTCAAGCAGAACATAACCCAACTACTGCAGTGCAGTACAACAGAAGCACATTGAAATAATGCAGCAGAAAAACACAGCAGCATGAAAAACATACATCATCACCACAACAAAACACCACACAGCAAATATCCAGAAACGTTATTGTCACACATTGCTATCTCCAGACACCTGTTGCCATAATACAGAGGGTACAAGGAGTTTGGAGCAAGAATTGCCTTAGCTTATCACCAAAGGTAGACCAGTCAAGCATGTTTTGTGATGCGCCCATAGACTTTAAAAATCAGAACCAATAAAAGCATTAAACGCATAAATCATATTTTATTGATAAAATCATGTTTGTAAAAAAACATAAAAAATGTATACGGAGGAGTGATGCAGCGGTAAGTGGGGGGTCGTTAGTGGCAATATGTTTGCAAATGTTTACTAAAAACTTGAACTTGAGCTAAAGGTTTGCCGACGCATTTGCCCAGGTGCACTTGGGTGATGCAAGAAGTGCACTTGATTTTTAAGTCCTTTAAGGCCGCCATTTTCCCTCTTGAGGTGATGGCATTCATATCCAGTCTATGATAGTGACTGCGTAGTTATGGTTAAGTCTCACTCCCCATTGAAAATACCTTATTTTGGCTTGCTAACAATTTGCTAAATTTGTCAAACATGCACACAGTTTGGACACAAGCAGTCCATGTGGCCAACTTTCAGCGCGTCATAATTGACATGCAGATCTGTCCAGGGGAGAAAAGTTATAGGCGAGTCAAAAAAGTTGCATTTTCAATTCAAGCTCTTAAAGAGAATTGTTGCTCTCCAGGACCACTAAAAAGGCTGAACGATATTACTTTAACCGGGCTTGAAACTAGTGCTTCACTAGGAACAGAGCCTATTTGTGGGTTGGAGGAAAACTTCCACTTCATGTTCTAGTTCCGTCTCAAAATAAATGTATTAAAAAAGGATCTGTTTCTGAAAAGTAGACACCCAGGAGATTCCATGGTGGTCTTGCGTTTATAGAAGCCACAATGTTATCTTACCTTGAACGCCCTGCAAACCTCAAATGTTGGCAAAAATAACGCCTTTTTTCTCACGTTTCTGTACTCGTCAGCAGTCCACAAAATTCTTACCACCCAGCGTTCCCACACTTCTCCCAATAAAAATAGTACCTAAGTTGTGTGACTGGGTCTACAGCCAGCAACAGGAATGGATGCAAATTATAACCACATTTAAATATATATTGGAGCATAGGGACAGAGAGCCCGGCACATGCATCTCCAGCCCAAAACCACAAAGGTGCATTGTTTAGCCACTTGTCCTCAAAAGGAGGTTGGCTACCAAAAGTATCAATTGCAAATTTGAATAATGCTGAACTCTAGTATTTTCTCTTCAGAGCCAAGAACTTTATTCACAATTGTAAAATCCAAGTAGTCAATAAAGATGAAACTCCAAACAGCCTCACATGTTTCGAGGTCACCCTTTTTTCCAAGGTTCGAAACATAGTCTACACCACCCCCGACTAGGCCACACCAATCTGCTCTGCACAACTCCACTCGACACCACTGCACTCTATAGCACTTTACACTACGCTTCTCTACCTTACCCTGTACCACTCTACTCATTGCCAATGCACTCTTCACCACTCTACTCTACACCACTGCCCTCTACACCACTCCAGACTAGGCCACACCAAACTGCTCTGCACAACTCCATTCTACACCACTGTACTCTACGCCACTCTACGACACTGCACTCTATGCCAATGCACTCTACGCCAATGCACTTTACTCTGTAACACTCAACTCTATACCCCTTGACTCTATGCCAATCGACTGTACGCCCATCTAATCTACTCTGCACCCCTGCGCTCTATGCCACTGCACTATACACCACTTTACTCTATGCCGTTACACTCTATGCCACTCTACGCAACGGCACTGTACCCTGCACCACTCCACTCTACGACCCTTCACTCTACTCTGAAACAATCTACTCTCTGCCACTGCACTCTACGCCACTCTGTATCACTCTCTTCCACTGTACTCTTAAGCAGTGCATTCTATGCAAATGCACTCTACACAACTGCACTGTATGTCACTGCACCCTATGCTACTGCACTCTACTCTGCATCACTATACGCTATGTCACTGCCACTCTACTACACTCTACACCACTGCACTCTGACACTCTACACCACTGCACTCTTGCACTCCACTCTACACCACTGCACTCTTGCACTCCACTCTACACCACTGCACTCTGGCACTCCACTCTGCAACACTGCCTTCCCCGCCACTGATCTTTATGCAACTCTACTCTGTACTACTATACTCCTCTCTACGTTAAGCTTTACAACTCTATGCCACTACATTCTATGCTACTGCACTCTACATCACTCTACTCTGTGCCACTCTACGCTATGCTGCTCTGCATCACTCTACTCTATGCCACTGCACTCTGACATATACCACTCTGATCTACGCCACTGCATTCAATGCCACTTTACTCTACTCTGTGACACTGCCCTCTGCATCACTCAACTCTACACCACTCCCCTCTGCAGCACTCTACGCCACTCTACTCTGCACCACTGTACACTACGTCACTGCGCTTTATGCAACACTACTCTGCACAACTCTGAGTCACTGCACTCTGCTATGCACCACTCTAATCTACACCACTGCACTCTACAACACTCTACACCAGTGCACTCCACTCCAGTCCACTCTACAGTATTCCACTCCAGTGTATGCCGCTCTATGCAACTCCACACTATGCCACTTCAAAACACGTCACTCTCAAACACTTCCCTCTACAACACTCTACTCCACTCTTCACCACTCCACTCTATGACACTCCACGACACTCTTCGCCACTTGATTTCACTCTACTCTACGCTACTATCTTTTACCCATGATGAACTGGAACACACTTGTTTACAGCATGACTAAAACACATTGGCAAAGTCAATAGCTCTTGCATAGGTGAGACCTACTGGTTTTGCCAATGCTTGTTTTGATTACTTTAGATGCTCTCTATAGCTCCGGGGATCCTAAGCAGCGAGGCTAAAAAACCATAAACAATAAACATTGGCAAAGTCAAGAGGTCTCACCACCGTGACCCATTGGCTTTGCCAATGTGTGGTGCTTAAGGCGCCCGTCTTTTACAGATCTCCTTCCAGTCTCCCATCCTGGCCCTTTACAGATTAGCGCGGTTTTGTGCAACCTGTCATGGTTTTCCCGAAAGCCCACCCACGTGACCGATAACCCCTGCGGGGAGGCTGGAGGCAGGAAAGGGGACCCAGGGATTAAAGGGGGGTGGGGGGACTTGCAGCGACAGGGCCTCGGCTCCGGGGGCTCCGAGGGCCACGACGGGGGATTAGCGACATTTCCCAGCCTGGGGATGTCCATTAGCAGAGGGCAGAGGTCAGGGCCGTGAGGATGGAGTGCAGGTCTGTGCAGTGCATAATGGGACACAGGGTAGGACGTCAGTGATGGCTGCTGAGCTGGGACGAGAGAGAGCCGTCCAGACCAAGCCTGCAGAACTACAGAGCTGCACTGGTGCTGTGCCAGGAGCCAGGGGAAGGGTAGGGGTGCACCCAGGGCGCAGGCGCTCAACCTGCATGGCATGTTGTAGTGTCGACGGAAGGTGGGCAGGTCTGTCTACAAGAGGCTCCGCTGTAGGACTTGAGTGGCATGTTGTAGTGTTGACGGAAGGTGGGTAGGTATGTATACAAGAGGCTCAGCTGTAGGACTTCAGTGGCATGTTGTAGTGTCGATGGAAGGTGGGCCGGTCTGTCTACAAGAGGCACCGCTGTAGGACTTCAGTGGCATGTTGTAGTGTCGATGGAAGGTGGGCCGGTCTGTCTACAAGAGGCACCGCTGTAGGACTTCAGTGGCATGTTGTAGTGTCGATGGAAGGTGGGCAGGTCTGTCTACAAGAGGCTCCGCTGTAGGACTTCAGTGGCGTGTTGTAGTGTCGATGGAAGGTGGGCCGGTCTGTCTACAAGAGGCACCGCTGTAGGACTTCAGTGGCATGTTGTAGTGTCGATGGAAGGTGGGCAGGTCTGTCTACAAGAGGCACCGCTGTAGGACTTCAGTGGCATGTTGTAGTGTCGATGGAAGGTGGGCCGGTCTGTCTACAAGAGGCACCGCTGTAGGACTTCAGTGGCATGTTTTAGTGTCGATGGAAGGTGGGCAGGTCTGTCTACAAGAGGCTCCGCTGTAGGACTTCAGTGGCGTGTTGTAGTGTCGATGGAAGGTGGGCCGGTCTGTCTACAAGAGGCACCGCTGTAGGACTTCAGTGGTGTGTTGTAGTGTCGATGGAAGGGGGGCAGGTCTGTCTACAAGAGGCTCAGCTGTAGGACTTCAGTGGCATGTTGTAGTGTCGATGGAAGGTGGGCCGGTCTGTCTACAAGAGGCACCGCTGTAGGACTTCAGTGGTGTGTTGTAGTGTCGATGGAAGGTGGGCAGGTCTGTCTACAAGAGGCTCCGCTGTAGGACTTCAGTGGCATGTTGTAGTGTCGATGGAAGGGGGGCAGGTCTGTCTACAAGAGGCACCGCTGTGGGACTTCGGTGGCATGTTGTAGTGTTGACGGAAGGTGGGTAGGTATGTATACAAGAGGCTCAGCTGTAGGACTTCAGTGGCATGTTGTAGTGTCGATGGAAGGTGGGCCGGTCTGTCTACAAGAGGCACCGCTGTAGGACTTCAGTGGCATGTTGTAGTGTCGATGGAAGGTGGGCAGGTCTGTCTACAAGAGGCTCCGCTGTAGGACTTCAGTGGCATGTTGTAGTGTCGATGGAAGGTGGGCCGGTCTGTCTACAAGAGGCACCGCTGTAGGACTTCAGTGGCATGTTGTAGTGTTGACGGAAGGTGGGTAGGTATGTATACAAGAGGCTCAGCTGTAGGACTTCAGTGGCATGTTGTAGTGTCGATGGAAGGTGGGCCGGTCTGTCTACAAGAGGCACCGCTGTAGGACTTCAGTGGCATGTTGTAGTGTTGACGGAAGGTGGGTAGGTATGTATACAAGAGGCTCAGCTGTAGGACTTCAGTGGCATGTTGTAGTGTCGATGGAAGGTGGGCCGGTCTGTCTACAAGAGGCACCGCTGTAGGACTTCAGTGGCATGTTGTAGTGTCGATGGAAGGTGGGCAGGTCTGTCTACAAGAGGCTCCGCTGTAGGACTTCAGTGGCATGTTGTAGTGTCGATGGAAGGTGGGCCGGTCTGTCTACAAGAGGCACCGCTGTAGGACTTCAGTGGCATGTTGTAGTGTCGATGGAAGGTGGGCAGGTCTGTCTACAAGAGGCTCCGCTGTAGGACTTCAGTGGCGTGTTGTAGTGTCGATGGAAGGTGGGCCGGTCTGTCTACAAGAGGCACCGCTGTAGGACTTCAGTGGCGTGTTGTAGTGTCGAGGGAAGGTGGGCAGGTCTGTCTACAAGAGGCACCGCTGTAGGACTTCAGTGGCGTGTTGTAGTGTCGATGGAAGGTGGGCCGGTCTGTCTACAAGAGGCACCGCTGTAGGACTTCAGTGGCGTGTTGTAGTGTCGATGGAAGGTGGGCAGGTCTGTCTACAAGAGGCACCGCTGTAGGACTTCAGTGGTGTGTTGTAGTATTGACGGAAGGGGGGCAGGTCTGTCTACAAGAGGCACCGCTGTAGGACTTCAGTGGTGTGTTGTAGTGTTGACGGAAGGGGGGCAGGTCTGTCTACAAGAGGCACCGCTGTAGGACTTCAGTGGCGTGTTGTAGTGTTGACGGAAGGGGGGCAGGTCTGTCTACAAGAGGCACCGCTGTAGGACTTCAGTGGTGTGTTGTAGTGTTGATGGAAGGTGGGCATGTCTGTCTACAAGAGGCACCGCTGTAGGACTTCAGTGGCATGTTGTAGTGTCGATGGAAGGTGGGCAGGTCTGTCTACAAGAGGCTCCGCTGTAGGACTTCGGTGGCATGTTGTAGTGTCGATGGAAGGTGGGCAGGTCTGTCTACAAGAGGCACCGCTGTAGGACTTCGGTGGCGGGTTGTAGTGTCGATGGAAGGTGGGCCGGTCTGTCTACAAGAGGCACCGCTGTAGGACTTCAGTGGTGTGTTGTAGTGTCGATGGAAGGTGGGCCGGTCTGTCTACAAGAGGCACCGCTGTAGGACTTCAGTGGCATGTTGTAGTGTCGATGGAAGGTGGGCAGGTCTGTCTACAAGAGGCTCCGCTGTAGGACTTCAGTGGCATGTTGTAGTGTCGATGGAAGGTGGGCCGGTCTGTCTACAAGAGGCTCAGCTGTAGGACTTCAGTGGCATGTTGTAGTGTCGATGGAAGGTGGGCAGGTCTGTCCACAAGAGGCTCCGCTGTAGGACTTCAGTGTAGGACTTCAGTGGCGTGTTGTAGTGTCGATGGAAGGTGGGCCGGTCTGTCTACAAGAGGCACCGCTGTAGGACTTCAGTGGTGTGTTGTAGTGTTGACGGAAGGGGGGCAGGTCTGTCTACAAGAGGCTCAGCTGTAGGACTTCAGTGGCATGTTGTAGTGTCGACGGAAGGTGGGCAGGTCTGTCTACAAGAGGCTCCGCTGTAGGACTTCAGTGGCATGTTGTAGTGTCGATGGAAGGTGGGCCGGTCTGTCTACAAGAGGCACCGCTGTAGGACTTCGGTGGCATGTTGTAGCGTTGACGGAAGGGGGGCAGGTCTGTCTACAAGAGGCACCGCTGTAGGACTTCAGTGGCGTGTTGTAGTGTCGATGGAAGGTGGGCAGGTCTGTCTACAAGAGGCACCGCTGTAGGACTTCAGTGGTGTGTTGTAGTGTTGATGGAAGGTGGGCAGGTCTGTCTACAAGAGGCTCAGCTGTAGGACTTCAGTGGCATGTTGTAGTGTCGATGGAAGGTGGGCAGGTCTGTCTACAAGAGGCTCCGCTGTAGGACTTCAGTGGCATGTTGTAGTGTCGATGGAAGGTGGGCCGGTCTGTCTACAAGAGGCACCGCTGTAGGACTTCAGTGGTGTGTTGTAGTGTTGACGGAAGGGGGGCAGGTCTGTCTACAAGAGGCTCAGCTGTAGGACTTCAGTGGCATGTTGTAGTGTCGATGGAAGGTGGGCAGGTCTGTCTACAAGAGGCTCCGCTGTAGGACTTCAGTGGCGTGTTGTAGTGTCGATGGAAGGTGGGCCGGTCTGTCTACAAGAGGCACCGCTGTAGGACTTCAGTGGTGTGTTGTAGTGTCGATGGAAGGGGGGCAGGTCTGTCTACAAGAGGCTCAGCTGTAGGACTTCAGTGGCATGTTGTAGTGTCGATGGAAGGTGGGCCGGTCTGTCTACAAGAGGCACCGCTGTAGGACTTCAGTGGTGTGTTGTAGTGTCGATGGAAGGTGGGCAGGTCTGTCTACAAGAGGCTCCGCTGTAGGACTTCAGTGGCATGTTGTAGTGTCGATGGAAGGTGGGCCGGTCTGTCTACAAGAGGCACCGCTGTAGGACTTCAGTGGTGTGTTGTAGTGTCGATGGAAGGTGGGCAGGTCTGTCTACAAGAGGCACCGCTGTAGGACTTCAGTGGTGTGTTGTAGTGTCGATGGAAGGTGGGCAGGTCTGTCTACAAGAGGCTCCGCTGTAGGACTTCAGTGGTGTGTTGTAGTGTCGATGGAAGGTGGGCAGGTCTGTCTACAAGAGGCTCCGCTGTAGAACTTCAGTGGCGTGTTGTAGTGTCGATGGAAGGTGGGCCGGTCTGTCTACAAGAGGCACCGCTGTAGGACTTCAGTGGTGTGTTGTAGTGTCGATGGAAGGTGGGCCGGTCTGTCTACAAGAGGCACCGCTGTAGGACTTCAGTGGTGTGTTGTAGTGTCGATGGAAGGTGGGCAGGTCTGTCTACAAGAGGCTCCGCTGTAGGACTTCAGTGGCGTGTTGTAGTGTCGATGGAAGGTGGGCCGGTCTGTCTACAAGAGGCACCGCTGTAGGACTTCAGTGGTGTGTTGTAGTGTCGATGGAAGGGGGGCAGGTCTGTCTACAAGAGGCTCAGCTGTAGGACTTCAGTGGCATGTTGTAGTGTCGATGGAAGGGGGGCAGGACTGTCTACAAGAGGCTCCGCTGTGGGACTTCGGTGGCATGTTGTAGTGTCGATGGAAGGTGGGCAGGTCTGTCTACAAGAGGCTCCGCTGTAGGACTTCAGTGGCATGTTGTAGTGTCGATGGAAGGTGGGCCGGTCTGTCTACAAGAGGCACCGCTGTAGGACTTCAGTGGTGTGTTGTAGTGTCGATGGAAGGGGGGCAGGTCTGTCTACAAGAGGCTCCGCTGTAGGACTTCAGTGACATGTTGTAGTGTCGACGGAAGGTGGGCAGGTCTGTCTACAAGAGGCACCGCTGTAGGACTTCAGTGGCGTGTTGTAGTGTTGACGGAAGGTGGGTAGGTCTGTCTACAAGAGGCACCGCTGTAGGACTTCAGTGGCATTTTGTAGTGTTGACGGAAGGTGGGTAGGTATGTCTACGTAAGCATCTGCTGTAGGACTTCAGTGGCATGTTGTAGTGTTGACGGAAGGTGGGCCGGTCTGTCTACAAGAGGCACCGCTGTAGGACTTCAGTGGTGTGTTGTAGTGTCGTGGAAGGGGGGCAGGTCTGTCTACAAGAGGCACCGCTGTAGGACTTCAGTGGCATGTTGTAGTGTCGATGGAAGGTGGGCCGGTCTGTCTACAAGAGGCACCGCTGTAGGACTTCAGTGGTGTGTTGTAGTCTCGATGGAAGGGGGGCAGGTCTGTCTACAAGAGGCTCAGCTGTAGGACTTCAGTGGCATGTTGTAGTGTCGATGGAAGGTGGGCCGGTCTGTCTACAAGAGGCACCGCTGTAGGACTTCAGTGGTGTGTTGTAGTGTCGATGGAAGGTGGGCAGGTCTGTCTACAAGAGGCTCCGCTGTAGGACTTCAGTGGCATGTTGTAGTGTCGATGGAAGGTGGGCAAGTCTGTCTACAAGAGGCACCGCTGTAGGACTTCAGTGGCTTGTTGTAGTGTCGATGGAAGGTGGGCCGGTCTGTCTACAAGAGGCACCGCTGTAGGACTTCAGTGGCATGTTGTAGTGTTGACGGAAGGGGGGCAGGTCTGTCTACCAGAGGCACCAGTGTAGGACTTCAGTGGCATGTTGTAGTGTCGACAGAAGGTGGGCAAGTCTGTTTACCAGAGGCACCACTGTAGGACTTCAGTGGCATGTTGTAGTGTTGACGGAAGGGGGGCAGGTCTGTCTACAAGAGGCACCGCTGTAGGACTTCAGTGGCATGTTGTAGTGTTGACGGAAGGGGGGCAGGTCTGTCTACCAGAGGCACCGCTGTAGGACTTCAGTGGCATGTTGTAGTGTTGACGGAAGGGGGGCCGGTCTGTCTACAAGAGGCTCCGCTGTAGGACTTCAGTGGCATGTTGTAGTGTTGACGGAAGGGGGGCCGGTCTGTCTACAAGAGGCACCGCTGTAGGACTTCAGTGGCATGTTGTAGTGTCGATGGAAGGTGGGCCGGTCTGTCTACAAGAGGCACCGCTGTAGGACTTCAGTGGTGTGTTGTAGTGTTGACGGAAGGTGGGCCGGTCTGTCTACAAGAGGCACCGCTGTAGGACTTCAGTGGTGTGTTGTAGTGTCGTGGAAGGGGGGCAGGTCTGTCTACAAGAGGCACCGCTGTAGGACTTCAGTGGCATGTTGTAGTGTCGATGGAAGGTGGGCCGGTCTGTCTACAAGAGGCACCGCTGTAGGACTTCAGTGGTGTGTTGTAGTCTCGATGGAAGGGGGGCAGGTCTGTCTACAAGAGGCTCAGCTGTAGGACTTCAGTGGCATGTTGTAGTGTCGATGGAAGGTGGGCCGGTCTGTCTACAAGAGGCACCGCTGTAGGACTTCAGTGGTGTGTTGTAGTGTCGATGGAAGGTGGGCAGGTCTGTCTACAAGAGGCTCCGCTGTAGGACTTCAGTGGCATGTTGTAGTGTCGATGGAAGGTGGGCAAGTCTGTCTACAAGAGGCACCGCTCTAGGACTTCAGTGGCTTGTTGTAGTGTCGATGGAAGGTGGGCCGGTCTGTCTACAAGAGGCACCGCTGTAGGACTTCAGTGGCATGTTGTAGTGTTGACGGAAGGGGGGCAGGTCTGTCTACCAGAGGCACCAGTGTAGGACTTCAGTGGCATGTTGTAGTGTCGACAGAAGGTGGGCAAGTCTGTTTACCAGAGGCACCACTGTAGGACTTCAGTGGCATGTTGTAGTGTTGACGGAAGGGGGGCAGGTCTGTCTACAAGAGGCACCGCTGTAGGACTTCAGTGGCATGTTGTAGTGTTGACGGAAGGGGGGCAGGTCTGTCTACCAGAGGCACCGCTGTAGGACTTCAGTGGCATGTTGTAGTGTTGACGGAAGGGGGGCCGGTCTGTCTACAAGAGGCTCCGCTGTAGGACTTCAGTGGCATGTTGTAGTGTTGACGGAAGGGGGGCCGGTCTGTCTACAAGAGGCACCGCTGTAGGACTTCAGTGGTGTGTTGTAGTGTCGATGGAAGGTGGGCAGGTCTGTCTACAAGAGGCTCCGCTGTAGGACTTCAGTGGTGTGTTGTAGTGTCGATGGAAGGTGGGCAGGTCTGTCTACAAGAGGCTCCGCTGTAGGACTTCAGTGGTGTGTTGTAGTGTCGATGGAAGGTGGGCCGGTCTGTCTACAAGAGGCACCGCTGTAGGACTTCAGTGGTGTGTTGTAGTGTCGATGGAAGGTGGGCAGGTCTGTCTACAAGAGGCTCCGCTGTAGGACTTCAGTGGCATGTTGTAGTGTCGATGGAAGGTGGGCCGGTCTGTCTACAAGAGGCACCGCTGTAGGACTTCAGTGGTGTGTTGTAGTGTCGATGGAAGGGGGGCAGGTCTGTCTACAAGAGGCTCAGCTGTAGGACTTCAGTGGCATGTTGTAGTGTCGATGGAAGGGGGGCAGGACTGTCTACAAGAGGCTCCGCTGTGGGACTTCGGTGGCATGTTGTAGTGTCGATGGAAGGTGGGCAGGTCTGTCTACAAGAGGCTCCGCTGTAGGACTTCAGTGGCATGTTGTAGTGTCGATGGAAGGTGGGCCGGTCTGTCTACAAGAGGCACCGCTGTAGGACTTCAGTGGTGTGTTGTAGTGTCGATGGAATAGGGGCAGGTCTGTCTACAAGAGGCTCCGCTGTAGGACTTCAGTGACATGTTGTAGTGTCGACGGAAGGTGGGCAGGTCTGTCTACAAGAGGCACCGCTGTAGGACTTCAGTGGCGTGTTGTAGTGTTGACGGAAGGTGGGTAGGTCTGTCTACAAGAGGCACCGCTGTAGGACTTCAGTGGCATTTTGTAGTGTTGACGGAAGGTGGGTAGGTATGTCCACGTAAGGCTCCGCTGTAGGACTTCAGTGGCATGTTGTAGTGTTGACGGAAGGTGGGCCGGTCTGTCTACAAGAGGCACCGCTGTAGGACTTCAGTGGTGTGTTGTAGTGTCGTGGAAGGGGGGCAGGTCTGTCTACAAGAGGCACCGCTGTAGGACTTCAGTGGCATGTTGTAGTGTCGATGGAAGGTGGGCCGGTCTGTCTACAAGAGGCACCGCTGTAGGACTTCAGTGGTGTGTTGTAGTGTCGATGGAAGGGGGGCAGGTCTGTCTACAAGAGGCTCAGCTGTAGGACTTCAGTGGCATGTTGTAGTGTCGATGGAAGGTGGGCCGGTCTGTCTACAAGAGGCACCGCTGTAGGACTTCAGTGGTGTGTTGTAGTGTCGATGGAAGGTGGGCAGGTCTGTCTACAAGAGGCTCCGCTGTAGGACTTCAGTGGCATGTTGTAGTGTCGATGGAAGGTGGGCAAGTCTGTCTACAAGAGGCACCGCTGTAGGACTTCAGTGGCTTGTTGTAGTGTCGATGGAAGGTGGGCCGGTCTGTCTACAAGAGGCACCGCTGTAGGACTTCAGTGGCATGTTGTAGTGTTGACGGAAGGGGGGCAGGTCTGTCTACCAGAGGCACCAGTGTAGGACTTCAGTGGCATGTTGTAGTGTCGACAGAAGGTGGGCAAGTCTGTCTACCAGAGGCACCACTGTAGGACTTCAGTGGCATGTTGTAGTGTTGACGGAAGGGGGGCAGGTCTGTCTACCAGAGGCACCACTGTAGGACTTCAGTGGCATGTTGTAGTGTTGACGGAAGGGGGGCAGGTCTGTCTACAAGAGGCACCGCTGTAGGACTTCAGTGGCATGTTGTAGTGTTGACGGAAGGGGGGCAGGTCTGTCTACCAGAGGCACCACTGTAGGACTTCAGTGGCATGTTGTAGTGTCGACGGAAGGGGGGCAGGGCTGTCTACAAGAGGCACCGCTGTAGGACTTCAGTGGCATGTTGTAGTGTCGATGGAAGGTGGGCAGGGCTGTCTACAAGAGGCACCGCTGTAGGACTTCAGTGGCATGTTGTAGTGCCGACGGAAGGTGGGCAGGTCTGTCTACAAGAGGCACCACTGTAGGACTTCAGTGTCATGTTGTAGTGTCGACGGAAGGTGGGCAAGTCTGTCTACAAGAGGCACCGCTGTAGGACTTCAGTGGCTTGTTGTAGTGTCGACGGAAGGTGGGCCGGTCTGTCTACAAGAGGCACCGCTGTAGGACTTCAGTGGCATGTTGTAGTGTCGATGGAAGGTGGGCCGGTCTGTCTACAAGAGGCACCGCTGTAGGACTTCAGTGGCATGTTGTAGTGTTGACGGAAGGGGGGCAGGTCTGTCTACAAGAGGCACCGCTGTAGGACTTCAGTGGCATGTTGTAGTGTCGACGGAAGGGGGGCAGGTCTGTCTACAAGAGGCACCGCTGTAGGACTTCAGTGGCTTGTTGTAGTGTCGATGGAAGGTGGGCAGGTCTGTCTACAAGAGGCACCGCTGTAGGACTTCAGTGGCATGTTGTAGTGTTGACGGAAGGGGGGCAGGTCTGTCTATGAGAGGCACCGCTATAGGACTTCGGTGGCATGTTGTAGTGTCGACGGAAGGGGGGCAGGTCTGTCTACAAGAGGCACCGCTGTAGGACTTCAGTGGCGTGTTGTAGTGTCGATGGAAGGTGGGCAGGTCTGTCTACAAGAGGCACCGCTGTAGGACTTCAGTGGCGTGTTGTAGTGTCGATGGAAGGTGGGCAGGTCAGTCTACAAGAGGCACCGCTGTAGGACTTCAGTGGCATGTTGTAGTGTCGACAGAAGGTGGGCAGGTCTGTCTACAAGAGGCACCGCTGTAGGACTTCAGTGGCATGTTGTAGTGTCGACAGAAGGTGGGCAGGTCTGTCTACAAGAGGCACCGCTGTAGGACTTCAGTGTCATTTTGTAGTGTTGATGGAAGGTGGGCAGGTCAGTCTATGAGAGGCACCGCTGTAGGACTTCAGTGTCATTTTGTAGTGTTGATGGAAGGTGGGCAGGTCAGTCTATGAGAGGCACCGCTGTAGGACTTCAGTGGCGTGTTGTAGTGTTGACGGAAGGTGGGTAGGTTTGTCTACGTAAAGCTCCGCTGTAGGACTTCAGTGGCATGTTGTAGTGTTGACGGAAGGTCGGTAGGTATGTCTATGAGAGGCACCGCTGTAAGACTTCATTGGCATGTTGTAGTGTTGATGGAAGGTGGGCAAGAGGCACCGCTGTAGGACTTGAGTGGCATGTTGTAGTGTTGATGGAAGGGGGGCAAGTCTGTCTACAAGAGGCACCGCTGTAGGACTCCAGTGGCATGTTGTAGTGTTGATGGAAGGTGGGCAAGAGGCACCGCTGTAGGACTTCAGTGGCATGTTGTAGTATTGACGGAAGGGGGGCAGGCCTGTCTACAAGAGGCACTGCTGTAGGCCTTCAGTGGCGTGTTGTAGTGTTGACGGAAGGGGGGCAGGTCAGATATTTGGATCCATGGGGCCCGATTCAGAGAATGAACTTAAGACTCAATCCTAAACTTACTACTGTTTTGGTATTCACAGAATGCACTTACTACTTTTGGCATTCACAGAATGAACTTACTACTTTTGGTATTCACAGAAGTTAGGATTTTGTCTTAAATTTTCTTAAGACAGACTTAAGACAAACTTAAGACAGACTTAAGACAAAATCCTAACTTCTGTGAATACCAAAAGTAGTAAATTCATTCTGTGAATGCCAAAAGTAGTAAGTGCATTCTGTGACTACCAAAATAGTAGTAAGTTTAGGATTGAGTCTTAAGTTCATTCTGTGAATCGGGCCCATGGAGAGCTCTCCACCCATGATGCTCAAATTTACAAACACTCAGAAATGTGGGGGGGAAACATAAACAATCACATCAGGTTGCAAGAAATATACAGCATGTAAGCATTTTTTGTAGCCCAGTAATCGTACCTGCGGGTCCGAATGACATTTATAAACAGTGCCACAGAATACACAGCGGAGAACGGTTTATTACTTCCGTGTAGCGCCACCCCATGTATATAGTGGCATTTTCAGAAGGTACAAATCGAAACTATATGCTTTATTCCAGTAATGCCATACTGGGGTTCTGGTGAAATTTACAAACCTGTACAGAATGTGCAGAATGTTAATAGTGGGTTGTATTCCTGTATTACCACGGAGGGGTTGAGATGACTTAAGAAACAAAAAGGCTGAAGGCAGACTGGTTTGTAAAGGCAATGAGAACCTTGACATGGCTTTATGGAACTACAATAGCCCATTTCTTCCTGTGTGAATTGGGTCTGTTTCCGCATGCTTATCCGCAGTGCTTAATTTGAGATGGTGGTTTCCTGTTCTCTGCACTAGCTTTTAATTGTCAACACCTGCACTAATGACAATCTGCCACATGGTGGCACTATTTGACTAATTTAAAAATCAGCACAACAGCAGTAATTATTAATTCTACATACTTTAACAATAACTAATACTTGCCTCCCAAACCATTTTTATAGCTTTGGAGGTGAGGGGGGGCGGGGCTGGACTATCCTGAATGATCACAGTTGTAGCAGTGTGCTGGGTAGTAATTGTGTTGATGCTGTCATTGGCAGCGGTGACAGGGGCAACAGGTGATGCAAGCTGCAGTAGCCTCCTGACGAGGGCCCTGGCACATATGTTTTGTGAAAAAGGAAGCTCAGCTTACCATTGGTTTCAAAATCCATATTTCAAAATGATTGTGTTGACTTTTTGAGTTTGGGATTTAGAAACTATTGGTAACACTAAAAAAGCAGCATGCTTCTGGAGCTTGGTGTATTCCAGTTGTATTGTGTGCTTGCCGGTGTGCGTCTGAAAGTGTTTGCATGTGTGAGTGTATATGTCGTAGACGTATGCATGTTTGTGTTTGTGCGTGTTAGTATGCTTGTCCGTGTCTGTGTGTATGTCAGTAAGCGTATGTGCATGTCTGGTTGTGTATGTGTGGGTGTTAATTTTTGTATGTGATCATACACATGTCTGTGTGCTCTCAGGAGGGCGCGGCAGTGGCTCCCCAGTCATGAGAGGTCTATCAAGTTCAAGTTCACGAATTTGTATAGCGCACTACTCACCCAGAGGGTCTCAAGGCGCTTGGGGAGGGTGTGCATTATTTATTGAATATCCGGGTTTTAAGTTCCTTCCTGAAGGAAATGTGATTCTGGGTAAGGCGGAGGTGAGTGGGGAGGGAATTCCAGGTTTTGGCCGCCAAGTAGGAGAAGGATCTTCCTCCCATGGTGGATCTATGGATGCATGGAACTGCGGCGAGGGCTTGATTGGAGGATCTTAGTTGGCGGGTCGGTGTGTAGAAGGACAGTCGTGTGTTGAGGCATTCGGGTCCTAGTTTGTAGAGGGCCTTGTGTGCGTGGGTGAGGAGACGGAATGTTATTCTCTTGTTGACGGGAAGCCAGTGGAGGTCTTTCAGGTGACCGGTAATGTGAGCTTGGCGCAGGATGTCCAATATGAGTCTGGCTGATGCGTTTTGGATGCGTTGGAGTTTTTTCTGTAATTTGGCTGTGGTTCCGGCGTAGAAGGTGTTTCCATAGTCCAGTCGGCTAGTGACCAGTGCGTGGGTGACCGTCTTTCTTGTTTCTGAGGGGATCCAATGAAAGATTTTTTTGAGCATACGAAGTACGTTGAAGCAAGAGGATGAGACGGCGTTGACTTGTCTGGTCATGGGATTTGGATCCCAGTGCCTTCTGGAATTGGAGCCCACAATTCAGGAGCCATATTGCGTGAGGGTGCACCACTTTACCCATCTCATCTCTATTCTACTTTAAGAGACCTGGCTCAGCACAAGATACAAAATGAAACCCTGCAAATCCTATGTATGACAAGCCTTCCTTTTTATGTATATTTTTCAAGCCACAAGGTCTACAGTTCTTGTAGATAGTTAATCCTACACTGTACTTTCACCACTCTTACAATGAATGCAGAAGAAGTGTGCGTGTTGGTTCCATCAAACATGCATGTTGGTTCCATCAAACATACATGTTGGTTCCATCAAACAGTTTTATATCACAAAGGGGGGGAAAATTCTGTGACCGTTTCAACTTCCTTGTTTTCAATATCAAAAGATCAATGGATGAAAGGATCACTTGTCCTGAGTAACCAGGGTTTTATAATCTTATTGTTCCCGGTTCCGTTAAAGAAACAATCATTCACGTACATAGGCTCGAATGGCATATTTACATACCTTTGTAAACTGTTTAACAAGGCTTAGTTTTTTCTGGTTCCAGTACCCCATGGGCCCCCCCTCTGCCTATTCCTTACATGTAGATTTTACTTTTACCGCCGTAACGTCAAGCAGGGGCAGCTCCTCCAATAGGGCGGAGGAGCATTGCCCCACTGCTTTCTCGCAGTGCGGGAAAGCCAAAGCATAAAATGGTAATAACTTTTAGTTATTATCCTTTTATGTTTGCTTTGCGCGTGCAAAACACTGCAGCTGCTTTTGGTACAGGGGGCCTATATTGCAGCACTGCTACAAAACCAGCCCTCTGTACTAGAAACAGCCCCACTGGTCCAAAACTGGCCCACCGAGAAAACGACTGGAGTACGATCCGGCTAGTCCGGCCCTGTCCCTGAATAATGCCACAATAGCAATAGTTTAACTTATATCTGAAACCCTACGCCAGCCCTCAATAACATGCAGAGTTACTTCAAGTGTCTGGGAATGCACCCTTCATTCAGACAACCCACTCCTCATTCTCGTCCTTTACTTTCACACTCACCCTGCACTCACAGCGGTCACCATGCACTCACACTGATCACCATGCACTCACACCATTCAACCTGCTCTCACAAAGACCATACAGCACTTATGCCACTCACCATGAACTCACATCATATTCCCTCCACTTACCCTGCGGTCACAGGAGCACACCGCTCACTCTGCACTCACAGTGCACTTTCACTGTTCACCCTGTACCTCATCCTGCCGTCACACAAGTACACTACGCAACCTGCAGTCATGTGACACTTCACTAACCTGTCCACCTCACTGCTCACTCTGCAATCTCACTCAAACAATCCCATCGCTAACCATGCATTCATTCGTCCCACTCTGCACTTACATCCGCACCCAAATTCATATGGTCACCTCACTCACCCTGCAGTCACGCCTCTCACCCTACTCTCACGCTGTTGCATCGCTCACCGTGCACTCACATGGGCACTCTTGCCACCCACACAGCACAGAGGGTTAATGTGCCTGCTACAAAGAACGTGTACCATGCAGATCACAGAACTGAGTGTGAGTAAACTACGAGTAGCCCTATACAAAAAATGAAATGTTTGTCAGAAAGGGGCTACAGAGAGATGAGGTGCATTGTTAGCGAATGGTAGTGAGGGAATTCATGGAGAAGGAGGAAAAGGGGGGGGCACCAAAAAGTATTGTTGCACCGTGAGCGACCAGTGTTAGGGCCAGACCGGACTGGGAGTCTTAGCCATCCTTACCCCCCCCCCCCCCCCAAAGTTTTGGTCTAGTTGCGCCCCTGCCCCCACACTCCTACAAATGAGAATTCTGACAATTTCAGTGACCCAAAGGTATAAGAATGCTGTGAACGGCAGGTGATATTATTTTTTTGTGTATATTGAATGGTTAAACAGCTGTTGCTGGTCTCATCCCAATATTAGAGAACAGCGTCAGCAGGTGCTGACAATTAAGTGCCGGAAAAAAACACAGGCTCAAATTAAGCACTCCTTCTAGCCAGACCAAAGAATAGGTGATATGGTGTCCTCTTAAGAAACACAAGACCGATGACCAAGACTCGTCGTGATCAGCTGTCCACCAAACACAAAACATGAGATGTAGAAGAAGAAGCGGGGACACTGCGAGGATGAAGGGGCAGAAAGTAGAAGGAGAGAGAGTGTGAAAGAGAGAGTGAGTGGGGAGAGAAAGAGACAAAATGAGAATGAGAGAGATCAAATGCGAGGGAGAAATTCAGAGAAAGGGAGAAATAATGAAAAAGGGTGAGAGAAAGAGAGGGGAAAAGAGAGAAAGATAGAAAGAGAAAAATAGTTTAAGTAACAAAGTGAGAAAAGGAGAGAAATATATATGTATATATAGCGAGAGAAAAGAGCAAGAGTGGAATAGAAATAGAGAGATGTAAAAAGAGAGAGAAAATAGTGAGAAACAATGAGAGAGAAACAAGCATGTGAAAAAAGAGAGAGGAGTTGAGAGAAATAGAGACAGTGCAAAGAGAGGGACAGGGAAAGAGTGAAACAGGAAAAGAGACAAAGAAAAGGGCAAATTGTAAAAGGGAGAGGGTGAGAGGATGGTTGGATGTTTGGACTAATAGACAGGTGGATAGATAGACTGAATTAATGTTATGTTAAGTTAAAAAATTTGTACCGCGCACGTACACCGAGACGTTTTTTTTGGCGCTCATAACAGACATGACAAACCGGGGCGGGGAGTATTACTCAAAGGCCGACTTAAAGAGGTAGGTTTTCAAGGATTTTCGGAATAGTTCGTAGGTGGGACAGTGGCGAAAGGAAGAAGGGAGAGAATTCCAGAAGGTAGGGCCTAAAAAAGAAAAACGAAGGCCGCCGTGTTTTTTGCGGCGGTTCAAAGGAATGCATAAGAGGTTGTCTGCAGAGGATCAAAGATTGCGAGATGGGAGGTATCGCTTGAGTTTAGAGAAAATGAACTTGGGGGCGTGATTTGAAGGGATTTGAATAAGGTGCATCCGAGTTTGAAGGAGCACCGTTTGGCCACCGGGAGCCAATGAAGGCTCCTCAGGAGGGGGGAGACATGCTGGTGTTTGGGTTGGTGAAACACCAGGCGGGCCGCCTGGTTCTGAATTAGCTGGAGTTTTTGAAGTTGGTAGGCAGGGATCCCCGCATACAAAATGTTAGCGAAGTCAACCCTGGAGAACACCAAAGCCAATATAGCTAGAATGAGTGCCTCTCTGGTTAGAAATCTACAGATCTTGCGGATCCTGCGCAGCTGGAAAAAGCAGGATGATGTTACTGCTGAGATCTGAGGTTTCATAGATAGATCCTCAGAGATGATCACTCCTAGGCTTTTCACAGTGCTGACCGGGCGAGGGGGGGAGCCAAGGGAAGGGGGACAAAAGGTGTCATCCCAAGGGTTGGTAGGGCCGCCCACCAAAACGAGTTCCGTTTTGGACGGATTCAACTTGAGTTGGCTATGAGCCATCCAATCGGAAATGAGTAGCATTGTGGTTTGAGTGTTAAGACGGGAAGAGGGTGAGGTATCCAGAGGGAAAATCAGTTGCAAATCGTCTGCATAATTATATATTGTAGCTGGGGAGTGACGAAGGGAAGCCATGAGTGGTTGCATATATAGGTTGAAGAGGAGAGGGGAAAGAGCTAAACCCTGGGGAACACCACAAGTGAGGGGGTAAAAGGGGCAGAGAAAGTGGAGAGGTGGTCTGCCTGGGAACGGCCTTGCAAGAAGGATCGGACCCAATCAAGGGCGACGCCGCGGATGCCGGCGTTGCAGACACGGTCGATCAGGATAGTATGATCGACCGTGTCAAAAGCCGCCGACAGATCTAACAGTACAAGGGCTTGGGGGATATTATTGTCGGCACCATTTCTAAGTGTGTCCATTACTGCCGCAATCACCATCTCTGTGGAATGTAGTGGGCGGAAACCAGCCTGATGGGGGTCAAGGAAGGAGGAAGTTTCCATAAAGGTACTCAGACACTTGGTTACATATGTCTCCAAAAATTAAGCCAGTGGCTACAGGTGGGGCCCACCTGCCTTCCTTTTTGGGGACAGGCACATAAGTTTCCTCATTAGGCTTTGACCAAATTCATCAGGTGGAATCAAGACAATGCACCTTGGTATTTAGCAACTCGACATTCACTAGCGCCAGCTGCTGACTTCTGGGCAAAACGTTTTACAAATCTATCTATCTATCTATCTATCTATCTATCTATCTATCTATCTATCTATCTATCTATCTATCTATCTATCTATCTATCTATCTATCTATCTATCTATCTATCTATCCATCCATCTATCTGTCTATCTGCCTGTCTATCTGTCTGTCTATACATATATATCTAAATATTTATATCTATATATAGATATATATAGCACGAGAGAGAGAGAGAGATCGAGAGAGACAGAGACAGAGACAGAGACAGAGAGACAGAGAGAGCTTATATGTATTTATGTATACAGGGCATGGCTTCAGCAAGGGTTTGGGGTGTTACACCCCCCTAAAAAGGTATTCTGTAATAAATTGTTGAGTACAGGTGCTTTCCAGCCAGGTATGGTCAGCTATCTGTCTGATTTCACCCTGAATGTACACATGCCCACACTGACAAAAACACACAAACTCTCTCTCTCTTGTCTCTGCCTTAAAACTTGGTTAGTTTGAAAACTATTGGGGCAGATTTACAATTACTGGCGCATCGGTGCATATCAGCAGGGATGCACCAGTTATTGTGCGCCGCGGCTCCGCCAACATGTATGCGCTGCATTTACAATGCGGTGCACCATGGGGCAAAAATGGCACAGATGCGTGACGCATCTGTGCCGTAAAAGTGACGCATTGCTAGAGTTGCGTCGCCAACGCGATGCAGCTCCAGCAATGCTTTGGGGGACCCATCTGTACAATGCAGTCTCAATCCTTACGCCTGCTTCAAGCAGGCGCATGGTCGTGACGCAGCATAGGCCCCAAAGTGACTGAGTGAAATCTTGTAGATTTCACTCAGCCACTTTTAGGAGGTGTTCCTGCGCCCCCCCCCCCCCCCCCCCCTGCCCCCCTGAGCCGGAACGCATACATCTGGTGCAGGGCTTTACAACGTGACACATCTCCCAGATGCGTCAGGTTGTAAATACCCCGCACAATGGTGCATCTTTTGCGCCGCCGCTGCGTCACAAAAGTGACGCAATGGCGGCGTGAAAGAGGCTCAAGGTGCTTGTAAATCTGCCCCATCGGGTTTTAAGCACCCCTAACAATCCACACTGCTCTCTCTTTCCACTGCCTCGTAAGCCCCCCTCGAGGCCTGCTTCTCTTAATGTATTTAACAAGATATGCCAGTGCGATTGTTGGGAAATCTAAAGCTCACACCGACCCCTCCTTATCTGACTGGCCAAGCCGCGCCCCTGTGTATATTCATTTTGTGGACCATAAGCAATAGGCACCCTCTCTTCCTGAGGTAATGAGCGCCCACAGTCGAGGGGATGAAAGTCGATCCTCTGTCAACAACCAGTGTTATCTTGGGCTGCATCAGCTTCAGGCCGCTCGAGTACAGGATTAGCAGAGATCCGTCCAGGGGAGGCGGTATTTCCTCCCCAAATACACAAGCCCTGATCTCATCTGTACCTGACAAACACAGGTCAACAAACACGTAAAGGACTCCCACAAAGGAGGGGCGCTTCCTCGGACAGGAACAGAGAATGGATTTGTTTGTGAACCAGCCCTGGAATTCCAACCTCAACAAACAACATGGCGGCCGTTGACAGAGAGGGCGGAGGCGAGCACATCTGTGTGCCTGTCAATCAACGGGTCTGCGGGGTGAGGTGGGGTGCCAGGCCGCCCCGCCCTGGGAGAACTCATCTCACCCTGTATCAGTGCTCGAGGGGTAGAGGGGGGCCACAGGAGAGCACTGGGGGTCCCTCTGCGTGCAAAACCATTGGCCGTGTTCACACGGAAAGTTTGGGAACACCGACAAGTGTGAGAGTTTGTGCGAATCATACAGTTGTTTTTCACCCAGAGCCACCTTCGAAGTGGTCACAGATTTATGGGTAGATGCATCAACGTTTTCATTTGCGATTCCTTATTTGCGAAAAATAAGGAATCGCAAATAAGGAATCGCAAATGGCAATGCATGATTAATTTCGCAATTTTATTGCGATTCGGTAAAAATCGCAATTTTTACCGAATCGCAAATATTTTGCGAATTCCAAATTGCGATTTCGCAATTCCTATTGATTCCTATGGGCCAAAAGGCCCATGGGAATCAATGGGAATTGCGAATTCGCAAATTGGAATTCACAAAATGTTAATGCATTCCATGGGTGCAGGGGGGGTCCAAAGGAACCCCCCCTGCACCCCTGAAATGTATTTTAAAGTGCATGTTACACACACACATGTCCTAAGGACATGTGTGTCTGTAACATGACAGTGTTTTAAAATGCATCTTTGGGCATTTTGACACATTTTTGCAAATTACCACGAGGTTCAACCTCGTGGTAATTTGCACCCCCGAATTGCAAAATCGTAATTTTAAAAATAATCATGCATTGCTTTTAAGGAATCGCAAATTTGCGATTCCTTAAAAGCAATCGCATTTTTGGAATTCGCTAAAAATAGCGATTTTCAAAAAATGCTTGATGCATCCCAGAAACCTATTTAGGAATCGTAAACGGCCGAATTTTGCGATTCGCACCGTTTGCACTTCCTAAAAAGGTTGATGCATCTAGGCATTAGTGCTGTCAAAGGTAGGAGTAAATCAAGTTCTCGAATGGAAGGAGGAAGGGAACACCCCAAAACGGGTGGGGCTGTAGGGGATGAAAAGTGCTTTTGTGCAAATGCAGTGGCATGGCCCCAAGTGCGAGTGTAGACTATGGACTGCGACAAAAGAGGAAAAGCCCCAAAAGGATGAAAGGTCATTTTCTGAAGTTTCCAGGACGGCTCCTGTAAGCCTCCGAGTGCCATACCGCGGCTCTGCAGGAGTACCTCTGGAACGGCTGCGATGCCCAAATCTTGTCATTGTAATTGCCATTGCATTCATATAGCACTTACTACCCCTCACGAGACGCTGAAGCGCTTTACGCCAGGTAGCACGCTGCTCTGGAACCCAAGGGTGATGATTAGTCCAGTGTCATTGGCTGCTAAGAGTTCTCGTCATCAGCCATTGGTGGAGTCATGACTTGTTACTCCTGAAAGCTCCAGGAGTGCCCCGGTGCAGGATTTCCGTGCTCAAGTTTGGTTGCACTGAACCTGAACAGACAACCCTGGATGTGCTTTGGAAAACAATCTTATTTTTCTGTAACATTGCAAACATTGTCCATATACAAAAAAAATCTTGCCCTAGAAACGCTTGCACCAGAGAGGGCGGCAGTTAGAGGCCCTGTCCAGCGGTTTATCAACTAATTTTTGGATCGACTTGAAAAGTCAGAAAAATTAACCCAAATGGGTGAACAACCTTTACAACGAAACTTTTACAACGCACTACCATTACAACGCGGTCATTACAACGCAAACCATTACAACGCATTGCGCTGGGGGGCGCTCTAGGAGGATAGGGAATAAGTTTAATTTTCTATCCAACACCTTCCCTAGTGTCCACGGGGACTGGAGTTGGAATAGAAAATTTAACTTTTCACTATCCAGCACCTCTAAGCGCTATGCGTTGTAAAGGTATGCGATGTAAAAACCGCGTTGTAAAGGCAGGCGTTGTAATAGCCTGCATTGTAACGTCATACATCCACCAAAATGACATTTAATGGTAACGTGAGTGAAAGTTGAATGTGAGGGTATAACTCATGCTTAGGCCAGGGAGAATTCTAGCTTATGCTGCTGTAATCTCTTGCAGTTTCTGGCATTTTGCTTTAAGCTTCTGACACAAAGGGACTTTTTAAAAGTCTTTTGCCGCTGCTGGTAGGTCACTTTTAATATGGGAAAAAGTGACGTCCCGGCAGCGCAAGGGGCTTGTAAATAACCCCATCATTTCCAAGATTACACTATTTTGCCACGTTCCATTACTTCAAATACATTGTTGAGCATTTCATATAATTCTGCAAATGAAAATATGTGAATTTTATTTCGCCCTGATCTAAAACCTCGATCTACTCTGAGCAGATAAGAGCAGCCTGCGATACAAAAAAACCCTTTTCCTAGTCATAAAAAAACTGATTACACCCACTAGCCCAAACCATGCAGTTATAAATCAAAATTTCTGTGATGAGCTGGCAAACATTTCCCAGGAAAAGGTTGCAAGCATCTTCTCTAGTCTTTCAGCGAAGAGGGTAGCGGGTCAACAGGATGGGTGTACCCTAGCTGCCGCTATTGGTGAAAGCAGAGTTTCCACTTTTAAGACCCCATCGGAAGAGCAACTTGCAAAATTAATTCCACTAATCAAATATGAGGGGCCACAAGACCCCTGTCCCCCTGGGATAATGCACATGATTCTTGCACAAGTGGCACAATAGCTGAGCCATATTTTTAATAACATGTTTGAAGGAAGACCTTCTCAACTACTGGAAGCATGCCTCCATCCTGCCTCTGCTAAAGAAAGACAATCTGAATGCATTGGACCTGAATAACTACCGCCCAATTTTAAGACTTCCCTTTGCTGCCAAGTTGGCGGAGAAAGTAATGAATCAGCAACTTTCAGAATACCTGGATGACACCCAACACGGGTTCCGAAAAAATCATAGTACTGGGTCTGCCCTGTTAGGGCCGATTCACAGAATGAACTTAAGACTCAATCCTAAACTTACTACTTTTGGCATTCACAGAATTAACTTACTAATTTTGGTATTCACAGAAGTTAGGATTTTGTCTTAAGTTTGTCTTAAGACAAACTTAAGACAGACTTAAGACAAACTTAAGACAGACTTAAGTTAGGATTTTGTCTTAAGTCTGTCTTAAGTCTGTCTTCAGCTTGTCTTAAGTCTGTCTGTAGTCTGTCTTAAGTTTGTCTTAAGACAAACTTAAGACAAAATCCTAACTTCTGTGAATACCAAAAGTAGTAAGTTCATTCTGTGAATGCCAAAATAGTAGTACGTTTAGGATTGAGTCTTAAGTTCATTCTGTGAATCGGACCCATTGTAGCTACAGAGAACATTCTGGAAGTGCTGGACAGGGGAGGTACTGTAGCCCTAATCTTGTTGGATCTCTCTGCGGCATTTGAAACAGTTAGCCGCGAGATCTTGGCTGACCGTCTGCGCAGCCTGGGGATAGAGGACACTGCTTTAGATCTCCTCAAATCCTTCCTGGTTAACAGACAACACACTGTGACGATGGGCAAATTTACATCTAGGCCTTTCTCCCAGCCCTATGGAGTTCCCCAAAGATCGGCACTGAGTCCAACACTTTTTAATCTTTATGATACATCATTCGCATCAATCATCAAAAATACGGATTTCCTCCTGGTGTCCTTCGCCGATGACACACAAATTGTTGTGTCACTTGCAAAGCCGGAAAATAATTCTGGCATGGCACTTAGAACATGCATGAGCAATATGAGCGAGTGGATGGACTACAATTACCTTAAATTAAATGACACTAAAACTGAGGTTATACTCTATGGTAACAACCCCTCACTCTGGACGCCGGACAGGTGGCCACCGAACTAGACTCACTTCCTGGACCCTCTAACAAAGTAAATAATCTAGACGTCCTGGTAGATAAAGAACTGAAGTTCAAGGACCAAGTAAATACAATTACATCAGCCTCATTTTTCTCGTTAAGGCTCATAAAATGAGATTGAAAAATTCTTGCCCCCTTAACTTCTGAGAACGGCTATCAGTACATTGGTTCTCACTGAGATCGGCTATTGCAACAGCCTCTATCTTACTCTCGCAGTGGGTCTCGAAAAGGACCCCAGACATTGCAAAACACTGCTTCTCGCTTCCTCTTCAAATCCCCAAACATGAATCGGCTAGAGGAGCCATCAGGAAACTATACTGGTTGCCGGTTCAACAATGATGTAGGATTAAGGCTTTCTGTCTGGCCTATAAAGCATTGCATGGATTGGGGCCGGCCCACTTCAGGGAGAAACTCAACTGGTACGTCCCTGTAAGGATGCTCTGCTCAGGCTCTGCCATGAACCTGATTGTCCCCTCATTTAGGAGAACCAACTGGGGTGGGAAGAGCTTTTTTAGGGCCAGAGCTGTGCTCTGGACCAGCCTCCCACGGACACTAATAGCTGCTCCCTCCTTACTTACTCTGAGAAAAGCTTTCAAGACCTGGCTGTTCCCACAGGAGTAGAAGGCACCCGGCCACCTGCTAGACTTGCTTCCGACATCTGCTGTAGCTTTCACTTTTTCCTATAGCAGCAAGACGCCCATGGGCATTAGTTACGCATTACAAATTATATAAATAGATCAAATAAAACTGGAGAAATGTATCTCACAATACATGTTGTAGTCGACCTTATCTGGTGCAAGGCATGTTTTGCTCAAGCAACTCCTGTGCAGCAACAAAATGTGTGAAATTCCATCCCATCATAATGTCCAGCATTTTGTGCAATTTGCATAACTTGAAATTGTGCATTCTACATGAGTGTAGTAGGATATATAGCATTGGCAAACTTTATTTAAGTGTAAATTAAAGGTGGGGTTAGTATTGGAAGATAATTTGAAATTTGTGTTAATATCCAAAAAGTGACAACTGTGTGGGTGTTACCCACATTTCCATTGCCCACTCCAGCAATGCTCTGAAGGGACACCCCACTTTCCCAACCCATGGTCACCCTTCCAAATGCAGAAAACTGCACATCTTGCAGATTCCCTATTGCCATACATGCAGAAATGTGTAACTTTTTTTTCATTTGAGGTCTGGGATTTCCAAACTGAAACTCTGTTTTTGTACATAAGCCATGCTTGTGTACACATAAACAATTATAAGTCATTCACTAGCAGGGGCGTGCGCAATGTTCCTGGCCCCATGCTGCTCTTCTGTACTATTTGTCCACCATGTCCTGGCAAGCTTCCGCCCTTCTGGTTACCCCTATACTCTTGCTTTCCTATAACATGCACAGACTTCCAGGTCCTCACTTCCCAGAGCTCAGGACCGACTCTGTTCCTTAAGCACCCTACGTGGAAGTTCTCAGCCAAAGGTTGCCCTACCTCTTTGGGCAGGACAACTTGCAGCTGATAATCAGACCACTGTGCTGGTAAAACGATGCTACACAGAAGTCACAAAACCCCCCTCTGCTTCTCCGAGGAAAAAATTTCTAACTTCAACCAACTTTGGGGTGAAGAGAAATCATTTTCTTTTTATAAAAACTAATTATATGGTAATTAGAGGTGCTCTGGAGACCTACCAAGCTGGTTTATGTGACCTAGTTCTCTGAAGCAAGCTGGAAAGGATGTAACACTATGTAAAAAGTGCTCCTAATTAGGGTATGTTCCTCCGAGAAACAATTCTCTGTTGTAGACACGGGTGTATGGAATCTTCTCTTCACCATTACAACAGCCTGTGAAGGCCTCCCTCACCTACAAGACCACTGCCTTACTCCAACTGTCTTCTGATCTGGCACCAGAAATGTTACTGTCTGGAAAAAACAGAGCTTTGAGAGGCACATACTCTCGACTTATCAGATCTCTGAGCTTAAGAAATCCACCCTCAAATGTAACGTCTCAGGGAAGGCACCCAGGTCTTGGAGCGCACTTAGCACCCAGGCAGGTAGGGCACACCCTTTCACTACAAGTCTTCTACAGCACCCACTTAAGGAAAACGGCACTCCCCTCACTTCTTATCTGGCCTACTCCAGTTATCCTGTTACCTTCCACCCACCTGTGCCATGATTTCTATTTGCTGTTAATGTTCATGTGTATATTTCTTTTTTTTTTTAAGTTCAAGTATATTGATACCAAACATATAATTAAAAAACATAATACAGAACACTTAAACAATAACAGGCATATGAAAAATAACAATAATATAATTTGAGAGAGTGCAATAAAATGGAATCAATAAACACCTATACCTAAATCATGGAAAGGGAGACAATGGGGGGAAGAGAGCAAAGCAAAACAAAAAGAAGCTAAATATGGCAAATTTGTAGAGTGAGACATTGTATGCAAATGGTAAAATGAGGCAAAATAGTGGAAAATAGACAGCGAAAATCAAATAATTATAAAACTAAATAAATCAAAGGAAAAAGACAAATGAGAAAAATCATGGCGGTTTGTGAACATCTTCAGATGGATTTTGGTGAGGAACAGTAGTAGCGGGAGGAGGGAAAGAGAGCTTGGAAAGGTAAGTAATAAGAGGAATCCATATTAAATCCCTTTTTACAGCTAAGGAAATGGGGGTCACATAATTGGTATCAAGTCTATGATGGAAGCCAATAGCATTCCACCAAGCTGAATAACTAACTTTAGTGGAATCCTTCCAATTGGAGGTAATCAGGTGAAAGGCTATAGCCAAAAATAAATCAAATAACTTAAAGTGAGAAGGGGAATGAGACAAATCAGGAGATAAGGAACCCAAAAGAACATTGGAGAGGGAGAAAGGGAGTGTGAAACCAAATATATTTTGCATGCAGGACCAAAATAATTGCCAAAAGGAAGCGATAGTGGTACAATGAAACAACATATGGAGTAAATCTGCAGTCTGGCAAGGACAGGACCAACACTTAGGTGAAAGGTCATGCGAAAATGATGCAAGTTTCTGCGGGTTAGTAATAAACATTGGTATACGAAGTAAAGAGTTTGGGTAGTGTTAGCAGCTCTGGACGTTTTATGTATTTTTAACCACAGCTTATCCCATGAAGAGACAAGCCAAGATAGTGGCAAATCCCCTTCCCAGGCCAATTCAGTCTTCGATTTGAGTCGCTCAGAAGGAGTTATAAGACATTTGTAAATGCGAGAAGCGGATGGAGAGGCCTCCAAAAGCGGGCCAATAGTAAAGTAAGAGAAGGGTACCTCAGAGGAAGAGGGAAGAGATTGAAGATATTGGAGAAGAGTAGGTATTAAAAGGTCATATTGTTTTCGAAAGGAAGTGGGAAGAAGAAATTGAGTTTGAAGATCTGCAAAAGGTAGAGGAACGTTATTGAGCAGGAGTTGGGAAATCCAAGATAAACCCCTGGATTTCCAAGATTTCCAGTAAAAAGAACGGTTTTTAATGCGAAGTCATTTATTATGCCAGATGGGTTGGTGGGACAAGGGAGCAAGAGAGGGATAAGAGGAGGGTAAGAGGGGGGTTAAAAGATGACGGGTATGAGCAATGACATTAGATTTCAAGAAAGAAGCATTAGCAGAAAAGGCAAGAGTCTCCGTAAAATCAAACAGTGAAATAAGAGATTTCTCAAAAGATAACCAAACAGGAGGATAATTGGGAACTTCTGAGGAAAGCCAATGAGAGGCTTGTTTGAGGATAAAAGAATAATGGTATGATTTGAAGTCCGGAAATTTAAGACCTCCAAACATTTTATCTTTTTTAAGGGAAGACAAGGCGATCCGCGGAGGCTTATTTCTCCAGAGAAATTTCATGAAGAGTGAGTCTAACCGTTTAAAATAATAACAAGGTATGCCGACAGGAATCATGGAAAGTGAGTATAGGACGATAGGAGCTAACATCCTTTTGATGGAATCTAATCGGCCCCACCATGAAAGAAAGAGGGGATGCCATCTGGTAATAGATCAGTTCATTTCTTTGTAATATATTCAAAATTAGCCTTCAAATTGTCTGAGATAGAAGGGGAAAACCATAAACCTAAGTATTTTACCTTAGTCAACTGCCAGGAGAAACCAGTGTGGTCCAAGTAATGACGTTGACATAAGACATTAAGGGGTAAGACTTCACATTTATCACGATTGAGGCGATAGCCCGAAACTTGTGAGAAGGCGTCAACTTGAAGTAAAAAGGCAGGTAAAGTGGACTCAGGATTGGAACAATAGAAAAGGATATTGTCTGCATAGACAGACAATTTGACTTGATTAGGGCCGGGGTTGAAACCAGTGATTTGGGCATCCTGTCGTAGTTTGGTAAGAAATGGTTCCAATGCCACAATAAACAATAGGGGAGATAAGGGACACCCTTGTCGGACACCCCTGGAAAGGGAAAAATAATCAGAAATTTTCCCATTGGCAAAGATAGAAGCTCTAGGGCCGGAATACAAAAGGGAGATGAGGGAAATTAATTTAGGGGGAAAGCCAATCCAAGTGAGGGCGTAAAACATAAAATCCCAACTGATCCTGCCAAAGGCCTTTTCGGCATCTAATGTGGTGGCCGCAAGCGGGTATTTTAGGGGAGAAGCCTTACTAAGTACATTAAAGAAAACTCTGGAGTTGTCAGAGGACAAATGTCCCTTAACAAAACCTGATTGTTCAGGGCCTATGAGTTCGGGTAAAATGGGATCAATACGTAGAGCAAGTAATTTGGCAAATATCTTATAATACGTATTAACAAGGGAAATGGGACGATAATTCTTACAAAAAGAAGGGTCCTTATTATCTTTGGGTATGAGACAAATCATAGCGTCTTGAAAGGTGCCTTGAGAAGAACCACTAGCAATGAACGAATTAAATAAGACGAGCATGTGTGGGAGAAGAAGTTTAGAAAAATGATCATAAAATTCGATAGAGAAACCGTCGGGACCGGGGGCTTTACCACGTTTTAAAACGGAGACTGCATGAGAGATTTCCGAAAGAGTTATTTCCTTTTCAAGCGAATCAAAATCAATGTGGAGGGAAGAAGGAGAAGTAATAGACTGAAAATAGGAGGATAAGTCAGAGGGAAGAGGATAAGATTCAGGAGTGTAGAGGTTTTTGTAAAATGTGACAAATTCCTGCAAAATCTCTTCATCTTTAAAATGAGAAGTGCCAGAAGAATCAATTATGGAAGAAATCCGAGTTCTATCACAACGAGTTTTCAAATAATTAGCTAGGAGTTTGCCCATTTTGTTTTGACCTCCATAATAACGAGCACTGCTTTTCAAAAGATATGAGGCAGCAGCGTCAGTAGACAATTTATTGAAAGCGACCTTGGAGGTGATAAGATCTTTCAAAGAGGCATCCGAAAAGGAATAAAAGTAGGTATATTCTAACTGCTTAATTTGGGCCAAGAGTTGGGAAGATTGCTTCTCGAATCTCTTCTTTTTCTGGGAAACGTAATTAATCACAAACCCTCTAGCGGTTGCCTTAAAAGAGTCCCATATCATGGTCGGAGAGGAATCAGGAGTGGAATTTGTAACAAAAAAAGTCTTCAATAAAAGAACTGAATTGGCCAGAGAATTTAGGGTCCGCAAGGAGGGAGTTATTAAAACGCCATCTGCCAGAGGAGGGGGAGTAAGGAATTAGGTCAAAGTCAACAGTGACTGGAGCATGGTCAGAAATGAGGATAGAGCCTATTTCTGAGTAAGGGCGCATTGAGCCAAGGACTTACTAAGGAAAAGGTAGTCAATGCGGGACTGTGTTCTATGAGGAGGGGAGAAATAGCTAAATTCCTGGAGGTCAGGATGACAAAGTCTCCATATATCAACTAAGGGCTTACGACGGATGGTGGAGGTAAATTGAGAAAGCATTTTAGAATAGACACATTTAACAGGGGATTGTCTATCAAGAACGGGATCATGAACTTGATTACAATCTCCACCAAAAATGATATAATCATCATCAAGGGAGACTAATTTATCAGAGATAAGTGGCCAAAAAGTATTGTCAACTGATACCGAAGCATAAACATAAAAAATACCCAAAGGTACATTGTCAATTAACAGTTTAAGAAGCACCCAACGACCGTCAGAATCAGACTCCTGATGAAGAACAGAAACTGTAAACTTTTTGTGAACTAAAATGACCACACCATTCTTCTTCCCTGAAGCTGGGGAGAAGAAAACATTACCAACCCACAATCTTGTTAGCTTAGAAGCTTCAGTATCAGAGAGATGGGTCTCTTGTAACATAGCAATGTCTGTTTTTAACCTAGCCAGGTGTCTTTTAATAGGATTGTTTAACCCTTTAGCATTCCACGAGGTAACTCTGAATGCAACAAGATAAAGGTATTATGTCAATATAAAAAGCATACAATGCAACATAACATCTGTAAAACTAAACTATGAAAAATGTAGAAAAGTGCGGAGCCATAAAATGAAGAAGTAAAGGAAAAAGTAGAGTAATAGGGAGAGAAAGAGCAAGGAAGGAAAAGAAAATGGAGAAGAAGAGAGCAAGGTCCATTTAAGAGAACATAATAGATCATTAAGAGGAAAAACAGAAAAGGGAAGAAAAACTTACAGAAACCGTAGATGAAACACAGGGAGGGAAGGTGGGCGGCCATACGAGGGAGTGACGCTGTCCAGACTCACGAAGGAGGAGCGAGGAGGGAAACAGCACCAACGGGCCACTGATAAACATTAGGAAAGGGAGGAGGATTAGACAAACAACCTTTCGAAAAAAGAGAAACAAAGTAAATCAAATAGTGCAAAAACAGGCGACTGAGAAGTATGACCTGATTGCAGGAAACAGAAAAACAAGAGAATGAAGCATAACCATAAGAATATCAAACTGTGTGAATCACATTTAAGAATGAAAGAGGTGAGGAGCACATCCTAAACAAGGCAAAGCACATTCGAATAGCAAAAATGTAACAGAAAACCAAAATACACTAGTTAGAAGTAGATGCAGTTGAAGTATCCATGGATTCAGATTGGAAGTAGTAGAGAAAACTCTTGAGTTTCAGCGGGTCTTCGTATGTAGTAGTCTTGTTATTGATGGTGACTTTAAATAGACAAGGGTGAAAGAGACCATATCTAGCACCAATGTCACGCAACTGAGGTTTCAAAGCCAAGAATTCCCTTTGTCGGTCTGCTGTTGATTTAGCGTAGTCTTGAACAAAGAACACAGTATTACCTGACCAAATTATTTTTTTCAATGCTCTCGCTGCAACTAAAACTTTTAAAAGGTCAGTATATTCAAGAAAATATAGTATCACTCCTCTAGGTTTACTCATTGAAGTGGAAGCGGTATGATGCGGCATGGAACCTAAGCGATGTGCTCTCTAAATGTCCAGGAAGGTACTCTCCGGAAGTTTGAGGAGTTTGAGTAAAAAAGATTTGAAGAAGGAGATGGAATCCGACCCCTCCGTTCCATCCGCCAGGCCATAAATGCGAAGGTTGTTGCGCCGTTTCATATTTTCCAAATTCTCGACCTGTTTGTGCAAGGTGGATACCTGGGAACATAGGGATTCAACCTTGGAAGCAGAGGAATTTAAGGATTCAACGTTTTGTTCCAATGAGGTAACACGGCCCTCCACACTCAGCCATTTGTTAGAAAGTTCCTGGAGGGTTGAAATAGTCTCCTGGAGAGTGGTAGCAGTTTCTTCTACAAAGGGACGTAAGGACCTAATTTCCTCAAGTAATAGATCCATGGTGACTAAAAAGGATGGTGTTGGAGGAGAAGGCGGGTCTTTCTTTAGACTCTTGGTTGTACCCTTAGTGCCAAGAGTGCTTGGAGTACTCACTGTTGAAGAAGCGGGTTTAGATGAAGAGGTTGAATCCTCTATGTCCAAACACTGATATCGTGAACTAGTTTGGAACTGGAATTTGCGTGGAGTAGACTGAGAGTGAGACACCTCCTGAGTAAAGGAGGAAATAAAAATCCAGGCTGTTAGAGGAGCCAAAGTGACTTTGGTCGGAAATCCGCATTTCAAAATGGCGGTCAGGAATCGAGTGCGCCACTAAAGTCCTCAAAAAACAAACCAAAAAAGCCTTCAAATGTGAAAAAAGGAAAGTTCTGCTCCAAGTCATGCTGAGAGGACAAAGCAAATAGTAATGATGAGGGCACCATAAATGACGTCGAAGAAAGTTGTGCATCAGAAGCCGTTCCGTGACTGAGGTGGTTGAACTGCACAAAATGGCGTCCGGGCGATTTACGGAGCCACGGCAACAAGAAACAAGGAAAAGTCAGAGTACCTCTGGCGTACGAAGTCGGCAGGTCATTCCATCAAGATCCCTGCATATTCGTAATCGTAGTCATCCGTTTTGGGCTCACGGCATGAAGAATAGCTCCGGAGAACTACGGACAAGCCGCCATCCTCGTTGGGCGCAAGCCACGCCCCCACCTCATGTGTATATTTCTGATATAATAAGATATCTTTTTTAATTATATACAGATTTTTCTTTACTATGTACAATAATAGCTGTAAACATATTACGATACTATGTACACTAATCATTGCCACTGCCAATTGTGTATATATATATATATATCTTTCTATTCTATGCGCACTAATTGTTGTTAATGTCAATTGTAGATGGTTGTATGTCGGAACAATGCATACCTTTACCACGCATGCCATTTCATCGTGGGCAGTACATTGGATGCATCTTTACCACGCATATTGTCAGTCGTGACCGACATGACTCGCGGGTGAGGGGGTGGTAGGTCGCGAAAGGGCGAGGTCACACGGGGGGGGCGTTTAATTTGAAATAAAAAATAAAAAGTTAACTTACCTTCGTCGGCCCGGTCCTGCGTCCTCTCTGCTCCTCTCCTGCCTCTGGCGGGAACAGGAAGCAATATGTGAAAATAACAACCTAGGCAATTTACTATTTGCTTGTCAAATCTAATGATGGAGAGGAAGAAAAAACTAATGACATATACAAAATCTGCTTTTTATTAATTCAATCAAAAGATATCACTGGTTAGTTTTTTGCTGCTTGTAAAAAAAATGAGAGGTTTACAACTGTTGATACTTTTTTTTAAATGTTGAAAGTTCGGCATGAAGGCTGAGCATAATTATTTATTTATGTATTCTACCTATTGTGGCGTTTCTGTAATGGACTTAAAAGTTTCTATTATATATATTCTTTTGTATTTTATAGGTAATACGTGGCTACTCCTGAAGAAGGCGCTGGTCGCCGAAACGCGCGTCGATAATACTATGGTGCCACTGTGTTGTTTTTTATTGAAAAAAAGTTTTTTTTCCTTTTAACAAAATATTGTTCATACAAATTTGTGATATCTTGTGTTAACCCTTGATGTATTGGCTCATTTCCACTGAGTTACACATCTTTTTAAATAATGTGTTATTGTGTACAACCTTTTGATTGAATTAATAAAAAGCAGATTTTGTATATGTCATTAGTTTTTTCTTCCTATCCATCATTAGATTTGACAAGCAAATAGTAAATTGCCTAGGTTGTTATTTTCACATGTTGTTATGTCCCTGACCTAGGAATTGTTATAATCGGTCATTCAGGGGGTCCTTGTTGTTCTCACCAAAAAGGAACAGGAAGCAGGCAGCCTCCCTGCCCTCCTCTAAGCCAATCACAATGCTGCAATGGCAGCGCTGTGATTGGTCGGCACGCTGACGAGGCAGGCGCCTATGTGGAGGCCATTTTCTCTACGACTCGACGACTGAGATTCAGTATCAGTTTCTATATAATGCTATGTGTTATTATAGGAAGAATGGACATATTTTAGGCCTGATTGGTTCTGCTATGTGAATTGGATGTAGAAATGTCACAATCCCTTTCCCTTGCCCGCCATCCTCCCTTACCCACGCCTACCCTAAACACCTCCCTTTGTCCTTTCCCAACACATGAGCACAAAAACTGAAATTTCAATTCAATGAAAGAGCAACTGTGCTGCCAATACCAAAGTGACTATTTGGTTGGTAAATACTTTGCATTCAATGCTGACTATGTTATAATGGTATTGTGAATGCGTCTTTCCAGTTCTGCTACTGTGGCCAATGGTTCATTGTACTGTCATTCGAACCCGGGTCAGGTAGCATTTTGAGTAACCCCATTGATAAGTAATACCTTTAGACATCAGCTTCTTTTTCTACTTTTAGTCTTTTAATGTATCGTGCATATATGCTTGTTGCGCTTGTGTAAATTTTACTGCGGATGGGGAAGTGGGTGAATGTGAGAATGAGCGGGTGAATGGGGCGAGTGAGTGTTGGAGTGCATCTTTGATGAGTTCCTGAATGCCTAAACTCACCACAGACTTAAGAGGTGATTTGATTTATAAGCCAGATCTATTGGCATTGCCAATGTTTGTTTTGGATCTTCGGAAGGTAGATTCTGGGTTTAATTTGGGCTGCTATAGACACTGCGCCAGGTAAGGGCACGACGTGGTTACTAACAAAAGGGGACACCAAATAGATCACATTAAGCTGGGGTAGTGTGGGCTGAGGGTGAGGGGAAATAGAGTCTGTGTGGAGGCAAAGGGGGAGGGGCTGAGGGTGAGGGGGAAATACTGGAGTCTGTATGGAGGCAAAGGGGGAGGGGCTGAGGGTGAGGGGGAAATACTGGAGTCTGTATGAAGGCAAAGGGGGAGGGGGAAATACTGGAGGGGAAATACTGGAGTCTGTATGGAGGCAAAGGGGGAGGGGCTGAGGGGGAGGGGGAAATACTGGAGTCTGTATGGAGGCAAAGGGGGAGGGGCTGAGGGTGAGGGGGAAATACTGGAGTCTGTGTGGAGGCAAAGGGGGAGGGGCTGAGGGTGAGGGGGAAATACTGGAGTCTGTATGAAGGCAAAGGGGAGAGGCAGAGGGGGAGGGGGAAATACTGGAGTCTGTGTGGAGGCAAAGGGGGAGGGGGAAATACTGGAGGGGAAATACTGGAGTCTGTATGGAGGCAAAGGGGGAGGGGCTGAGGGGGAGGGGGAAATACTGGAGTCTGTATGGAGGCAAAGGGGGAGGGGCTGAGGGTGAGGGGGAAATACTGGAGTCTGTGTGGAGGCAAAGGGGAGGGGCTGAGGGGGAGGGGGAAATACTGGAGTCTGTATGAAGGCAAAGGGGAGAGGCAGAGGGGGAGGGGGAAATACTGGAGTCTGTGTGGAGGCAAAGGGGGAGGGGGAAATACTGGAGGGGAAATACTGGAGTCTGTATGGAGGCAAAGGGGGAGGGGCTGAGGGGGAGGGGGAAATACTGGAGTCTGTATGGAGGCAAAGGGGGAGGGGCTGAGGGTGAGGGGGAAATACTGGAGTCTGTGTGGAGGCAAAGGGGAGGGGCTGAGGGGGAGGGGGAAATACTGGAGTCTGTATGGAGGCAAAGGGGGAGGGGCTGAGGGTGAGGGGGAAATACTGGAGTCTGTGTGGAGGCAAAGGGGGAGGGGCTGAGGGTGAGGGGGAAATACTGGAGTCTGTATGAAGGCAAAGGGGGAGGGGCTGAGGGTGAGGGGGAAATACTGGAGTCTGTATGAAGGCAAAGGGGGAGGGGCTGAGGGTGAGGGGGAAATACTGGAGTCTGTATGAAGGCAAAGGGGGAGGGGCTGAGGGTGAGGGGGAAATACTGGAGTCTGTGTGGAGGCAAAGGGGGAGGGGCTGAGGGTGAGGGGGAAATACTGGAGTCTGTATGAAGGCAAAGGGGGAGGGGCTGAGGGTGAGGGGGAAATACTGGAGTCTGTATGAAGGCAAAGGGGGAGGGGCTGAGGGTGAGGGGGAAATACTGGAGTCTGTATGAAGGCAAAGGGGGAGGGGCTGAGGGGGAGGGGCTGAGGGGGAGGGGGAAATACTGGAGTCTGTATGGAGGCAAAGGGGGAGGGGCTGAGGGTGAGGGGGAAATACTGGAGTCTGTATGGAGGCAAAGGGGGAGGGGCTGAGGGGGAGGGGGAAATACTGGAGTCTGTGTGGGGGCAAAGGGGGGAGGGGCTGAGGGGGAGGGGGAAATACTGGAGTCTGTATAGAGGCAAAGGGGGAGGGGCTGAGGGTGGGAGGAAATACTGGAGTCTGTGTGGATGTAAAGGGGGAGGGGCTGAGGGTGGGAGGAAATACTGGAGTCTGTGTGGATGTAAAGGGGGAGGGGCTGAGGGTGAGAGGAAATACTGGAGTCTGTGTGGATGTAAAGGGGGAGGGGCTGAGGGTGAGAGGAAATACTGGAGTCTGTGTGGATGTAAAGGGGGAGGGGCTGAGGGTGAGAGGAAATACTGGAGTCTGTGTGGATGTAAAGGGGGAGGGGCTGAGGGTGAGAGGAAATACTGGAGTCTGTGTGGATGTAAAGGGGGAGGGGCTGAGGGTGAGAGGAAATACTGGAGTCTGTGTGGATGTAAAGGGGGAGGGGCTGAGGGTGAGAGGAAATACTGGAGTCTGTGTGGATGTAAAGGGGGAGGGGCTGAGGGTGGGAGGAAATACTGGAGTCTGTGTGGATGTAAAGGGGGAGGGGCTGAGGGTGAGAGGAAATACTGGAGTCTGTGTGGATGTAAAGGGGGAGGGGCTGAGGGTGAGAGGAAATACTGGAGTCTGTGTGGATGTAAAGGGGGAGGGGCTGAGAGGAAATACTGGAGTCTGTGTGGATGTAAAGGGGGAGGGGCTGAGGGTGGGAGGAAATACTGGAGTCTGTGTGGATGTAAAGGGGGAGGGGCTGAGGGTGAGAGGAAATACTGGAGTCTGTGTGGATGTAAAGGGGGAGGGGCTGAGGGTGGGAGGAAATACTGGAGTCTGTGTGGATGTAAAGGGGGAGGGGCTGAGGGTGGGAGGAAATACTGGAGTCTGTATGAAGGCAAAGGGGGAGGGGCTGAGGGGGAAATTCAGGGGTCTGTATGGAGGCAAAGGGGGGAGGCAGAGGGTGAGGGGAAATACTTGAGTCTGCATGCAGGTAAAGGGGGAGGGGCTGAGGGGTAGGGGAAATACTGGAGTCAGTGTGGAGGCAAAGGGGTAGGAGTAGGAAACAGAATAAGAAGCAAAATATAACACATTATTTATTTATTTTTTTACTAAGGGTTGCGGAGCAGAACATTACTTCGTCCCTGCCGGCTTTGAAACTGGCGTTCGAGAAGTTTTTTAGCGAATAGACCCATATTTGTTTATGAGTAGAAAAGACCTGTTGAAAGAGGAGAACGTCAGAAAGAGAGAACAGGAGACCAGAGGGGATAGACCAGATTAGAGAACGTAAAGAGAGAAGGGACTAAACGGTAAAATGAGAAAAAGTATACATATAAAAATAAGGAAACTCCAGAAGAGCAAACTAAATATACAGAAAATGAACCAAAAAGCGAGGATGTAGAAGAGCAAAAACAGGAAAAACAGAGAGAAAGTGAGACCACAGAAGAGCAAGAGAAAAGTATTTAAAGGGAACGAGGACACGCGTGCTGCAGAGTTGTGTGTATGAAAGCAGGGCCATCAAAGACATTCATCTTTCTTAGTCCATGAATGAAGTATGTTGAGTTAGGTAGCAGTAGCATACGATATTACAGCGCTTGGAGACATAGGTCATAAAGCGCTACATGACTCACAAGAGCATGTAAGGCAGGCAGGGAGGGGGGGGGCATAGGGGGCGCAAGTAACAAATGCCTAAGAGAGGGGAGAGGTGGAAGGTGAGCGGGTCGTGGGAGATGGCCACTGTGAAGAAGAGGGTGAGGAGGAGGACGGTTTGATCTTGGCCCCTCATTGTGCCCTGCTGCCTGGAAAGACCCCCAGCCCTGATCCCATTTTCCGCCTGTCCCGGGCTCCTGGGCACCGCCTCTCGCGCACACCTGTTGGTGAAAGCGGGCACTCACGCGGCATTAATGCCCCGCTGATCCCCTTTGCAACCGGGCTTTAACTGGGGGCGGTGAGCCGTGAGCGCCCTGCCCTGTCCCCCTAAGAGCATCCCACAATTACCGATCCATTTAATAGCTCCCCGCCCTGCGACCTCACCCCCACCCCAGGAGGCATTAGTGCAGGAAATACGTGTTGAAAGTGGCGGCACCTGCGCCCTTTACCAGCCCCAGAGACAGCTCCGCAGCCCATTCACTGGAGGCCGCCTCCGGGGGCCTGCTTAACAAAGGGGGGGGCGGGGCAAGGAAGAGCCCGGATTGAGGCCCTTCAGGCCCCAGCTCTGCTGATGCACCTCAAAGCAGAGCAGCGCCAGGGCTGACGCTGTAAACCTCACACACACCAGCTGATGCACCTCACACACAGCAACTGATGCACCTCACACACACCAGCTGATGCACCTCACACACAGCAACTGATGCACCTCACATACACCAGCTGAGGCACATCACATACACCACCTGATGCACCTCACACACCACCTGATGCACCTCACACACACCAGCTGATGCACCTCACACACAGCAGCTGATGCACCTCACATACACCAGCTGAGGCACATCACATACACCAGCTGAGACATCTTACACACAGCAACTGATGCACCTCACATACACCAGCTGAGGCACATCACATACACCACCTGATGCACCTCACACACCACCTGATGCACCTCACACACACCAGCTGATGCACCTCACACACAGCAGCTGATGCACCTCACATACACCAGCTGAGGCACATCACATACACCAGCTGAGACATCTCACATACAGCAGCTGATGCACCTCACACACACCAGCTGATGCACCTCACACACAGCAGCTGATGCACCTCACACACACCAGCTGAGGCACCTCACACACACCAGCTGATGCACCTCACACACAGCAGCTGATGCACCTCACATACACCAGCTGAGGCACATCACATACACCAGCTGAGGCACCTCACACACCACCTGATGCACCTCACACACATCAGCTGAGGCACCTCACACACACCAGCTGATGCACCTCACATACACCAGCTGAGGCTCATCACATACACCAGCTGAGGCACCTCACACACCACCTGATGCACCTCACACACATCAGCTGAGGCACCTCACACACACCAGCTGATGCACCTCACACACAGCAACTGATGCACCTCACACACCAGCTGAGGCACCTCACACACACCAGCTGAGGCACCTCACACACACCAGCTGTCATGCTTTCAAAGAAAATAAAGTATGTGCACTTTTAAAATACATACCAATATAAAGTGTGCATGTTTAAAATACATACCGCAACTAAGTAGTGCAACTACGTTTTTCTTTTAGTTGCTCTGTTTCGTTGTGGTATGTTTTTCAAACGTGCACACACTTTTTAATTTCTTTTGGTGCACTCCCCTGTTAATTTTGGCAGAGTCGCATCAGCAGTCATTCTTTTAAAGAAAATAAAGTGTGTGCACGTTTAAAATACATACCAATATAAAGTGTGCATGCCCTCACCCTACCACCCTCAATCTACCACTCTACCGCCCTCACTCTACCACCCTCAATCTACCACTCTACCGCCCTCACTCTACCACCCTCACTCTACCACTCTCACTCTACCGCCCTCACTCTACCGCCCTCACTCTACCGCCCTCTCCCTACCACTCCACCACCCTCACTCTACCACTCTCACTCTACCGCCCTCACTCTACCGCCCTCACTCTACCGCCCTCACTCTACCGCCCTCACTCTTCCGCCCTCACTCTACCGCCGTCACTCTACCACTCTACCGCCCTCACTCTACCGCCCTCACTCTACCGCCCTCACTCTACCGCTGTCACTCTACCACTCTAGCGCCCTCACTCTACCACTCTACCACCCTCACTCTACCACCCTCACTCTACCGCCCTCACTCTACCGCCCTCACTCTACCGCCATCACTCTACCACTCTAGCGCCCTCACTCTACCACTCTAGCACCCTCACTCTACCACCCTCACTCTACTACTCTACTGCCCTCACTCTATCACTCTACCGCCCTCACTCTATCACTCTTCCGCCCTCACTCTACCGCCCTCACACCCTCACTCTACCACCCTCACTCTACCACTCTTCCACCCTCACTCAACCACTCTACCGCCCTCACTCTACCGCCCTCACGCCCTCACTCTATCGCCCTCACTCTACCACTCTACCGCCCTCACATCCTCACTCTACCGCCCTCACTCTACCGTCCTCACGCCTTCACTCTACCGCCCTCACTCCACCGCCCTCACTCTACCACTCTACCACTCTACCGCCCTCACTCTATCGCGCTCACTCTACCACTCTACCGCCCTCACTCTACCACTCTACCGCCCTCACTCTACCACTCTACCACCCTCACTCTACCGCCCTCACTCTACCACTCTACCGCCCTCACTCTACCGCCCTCACTCTACCACTCGACTGCCTTCACTCTACCGCCCTCACTCTACCGCCCTCACTCTACCACTCTACCGCCCTCACTCTTCCACCCACACTCTATCACTCTACAGCCCTCACTCTACCGCCCTCACTCTACCACTCTACCGCCCTCACCCTCACTCTACCACCCTCAATCTACCGCCCTCACTCTACCGCCCTCACTCTACCGCCATCACTCTACCGCCCTCACCCTCACTCTACTGCCCTCACTCTACCGCCCTCACTCACTCTATTGCCTCACTCAGTCTATCGTCCTCACTCACTCTATCACCCTCACTCACTCTATCGCCCTCACTCACTTTATCTATCGCCCTCACTTACTCTATCTATCTATCGCCCTCCCTCACTCTATCTATCACCCTCCCTCACTCTATCTATCTATATATCGCCCTCCCTCACTCTATCTCTCTATCTCCCTCCCTCACTCTATCTATCTATCTATCTATCTATCTATCTATCTATCTATCTATCTATCTATCTATCTATCTATCTATCTATCTATCTATCTATCTATCTATCTATCTATCTATCTATCTATCTATCTATCTATCTATCTATCTATCTATCTCACTCCCTCACTCTATCTGTCTATCTATCGCCCTCCCTCACTCCCTCTATAGCCCTCCCTCCCTCTATCGCCCTCCCTCCCTCTATCTATCGCCCTCCCTCTATCGCCCTCCCTCCCTCCCTCTATCACCCTCCCTCCCTCTATCTATCGCGCTCCCTCTATGTATCTATCGCACTCACTCTATCTATCGCATCACCACAGCATCACTCAGCACCACCACAGCATCACTCAGGGGCACAAGAACATCACTATGAGCTACCACAGCATCACTGAACGCCACAGCATCACTCGTCGCCACCACAACACATCACTCAGCACCACCACAGCATCAATCTGTGCAAACATTCAACAACAACTGGCTCAAATATGTTCTCTCAATGTTTCAAGCTTTATTACAAATGTCACAAAAAGATGTTAATATCTCACTTCTGTTCTTGGATTTTAATCACAATAGAATACACTGAACATAATCTTCACAAAAGTTATTTGCAAAAGTTTAAGCTATTGCCATTATAAATTGCAATAACTTTTATTGAAGTATTAATTATTTAAAAAAATTAAAAGCCATTGTTATTTGTAATATCAATACATCTAAGTCACGTAAATACAACACATATTGCATTACAAAAGCTGTAGGTGCACATTTGCGAAAGTTAAAACTATTGGAATTGTAAATGACAAAGCTATCAATTTAGCTATTTTCAAAACCAACACATAAATACAAAATTTGTCATTTACAATACCAATAGCTCAAACTTTCCTATTGCGAGATCTATTGCATTGCAAATGCTTGTTTCCGGATTACCATAGTTATCAGAGTGACACAGTTACACACCAAAATTTCAGATACTGCTACTTTTCTTAAAGTCATTTTTTAATTATTATATTTTAAGTCCTTAACTTTTAAATACTTGTTTTTACAAGTGTAACCGGTAATTCCACATTTTGTGGTGAAAAGCACAGCTTTATAACTTTTTAATTTTTGTAATCATAATTTTCTAAGTCCTTAACTTTTTTAACCTTGTTTTTATAAGTGTAGCCGCCAATCCTCTATTTTCTTTAGTGAAAGATGCAAATTTGGACAATTATGTGTCAAGTACTCTAAATCTAGAATTAAAGGTTTAACTGTGCACCCAAAGAAGCGCATACACTAACTGGTGCTCGCCATTGCCTATCGATCTATAAACCGTTTATTCAAGAAAGATAAACACAAACTAAACATACTAATTCCTGACAGGTCACACTGTTAGCACCTATTTCAAGAAAGCAGTCTTTTCCAAGTAACAAACCTTAAATACACGTGTGATATAAACATTGCATAACAAGGATGTGGTCCAATACCGCTGTAGCGACATTCTAGTAACATTTACAAAGCAAAAGCCACTCGTCCTACTGCCTTGTGGCTCATGAATTCACTAGACCTTTGGTTACCTGGTATTTATAGTCTCGCTCTATATTATATATGTACATGGGTTTTTATACCACAGCACTTTGTGCTTGTAAAACATCCATTTGTCCATCTAGCCATCCAATCCATCCATCCACATCCATCCATCCATCCATTCAATCCATCCATTCATCCACAATTCCATCCATTCAATCCAGTCATTCATCCACATCCATCCATTCATCCATCCACATCCACCCATCCACATTCATCCATCCATTCATCCATACATCCATTCATCCATTAACATCTGGGGAGAGGAGTTGGCCTAACGGCTAGGGTGCTCGACCTCGGACCAGGGGAACTGGGTTCGAGTCTCGGTAATGACGCTAAAACATCCTGTGATTTTGGGCGAATCACTTAATCTCCCCGTGCCTAACAACAATGAATGTGGCCTTGTGTAACGTAACTGGTGCTATGTAAAGCGCTCTGATACCCGATTCGGATTCGGGTCAAGTTTGTGCTATATAAAACTCTGCAAAAAAAGAAACATCAATCCACCCGTCCATTCATCCATCCATCTACATCCACCCATCCATCAATACACATCCATCCATCACCTCCACCCATCCACCACATTCATCCATCCATCCATCCATCCATCCAAATCCATCCTTCCACATCCATGCACATCCATTCGTCCATCCAGTCATCCATCCACATCCGTCATCCATCCATCTATCTGTCCATCCAGCCATCCAGCCATCAATGTATCCCTCCACATCCATCCATCTGTCCGTCCATCCATTCATACATACACATCCATCTGTCCTTCCATTCATCAGTCTGTCCATTCAGCCATCCATCCATTCATTCATCCATCCGTCCATCCACATCATCCATCTACATCCATCTTTCCACATCCACCGATCCACATCTGTCCATCTATCCACATATATCCATCCATTCATCAATCCATTCATCCATGCATCAGCATCAATTCATCTGTCAACATCCATCCATCCATCCACATCCATCCACATCCATCTATCCGCTTCCATCCACATCAATTCATCCGTCCACAACCATCCATATTCATCCTTCCACATCCATCCGTCCATTCATCCATCCACATCCATGCATTAATCTACATCAATCCATCCATCCACATCCATGCATTCATCCATCCACATCCATCGTTCCATCCACATCCATTCACCCACATCCATTCACATTCATCCATCCACAACTGCCTGTCCATCCACATCCGTCTGCCCATCTGTCTGTCCGTCCGTCCATCATCCGTCTGCCTGTCCCTCCATCTGTCTGTCCGTCCATCCATCCATCCATCCACATCCACCCATCCACATTCATCCATCGATCCATCCATCCATCCATCCATTCATCCACATCTATCCATCCATCCACAACTGTCCTTCCATATATCCATAAGTCTGTCCGTCCATCTATTTATCCACATCCATCCACATCCATCCATCCCTTCATCTGTCAACCGTCATCCATTAATCCGTCAACATCCATCAATTCACCCATCAGCATCCATCCATTCATCCATCCATCCATCCAAATCATCCATCCACATCATCCATCCATATCATCCATCCATTCATCTGTCCATCTATCCACATCCATACATCCACACATCCACGTCCATCGACATCCATTCATATCCATCCATCCACATCATCCATCCATTCATCCATCAACATCCAACCATTCATCCATCAACATCCATTCATCCAGCCATCCACATCATCCATCTATTTATCCATCCATCCTCATCCATCCATTCAGCCATCCATCCATCCACATCCATCCGTCCACGTCCATCCGTCCTTTCATCCATCTGTCCTTCCATCCATCCACATCATCCCTTCATCCATCCACCACATCCATGCATTAATTCATCCACCACATTCATCCATCTATTTATCCACCACATCCATCCATTCATCTATCCAAATCCATCCATCCACATCAATCCATCCACCATCCATATCCATCTATCCATCCATCTACATCCATCCATCCATCCACATCCTCCAAATCCATCGGGCCACATCCATCCACAGCCATCCATCCACATCCATCTGCATCATCCATCCACATCTATCCATCCATTCATCCATCCACATCCATCCAGATTCATCCATTCACATCCATCTGTCCATTCATCCATCCACATCCATCCACATCCATCCAGTCATCCATCCATATCCCTCCTTCCATCCACATCCTTCTGTTCATCCACATCCGTCCATCTGTCTGTCCATCCATCTGTCTGTCCATCCATCTGTCCGCCCATCCATCCATCTGTCCGTCCATCCATCCATCCACATCTATTCATTCATCCATCCATCCATCCATTCATCCACATCTATCGATCCATCCATCCACATCTGTCCTTCCATATATTAATCAGTCTGTCCATCCATCCATTCATCCCCATCTATCCACATTCATCCATCCACATCCAACCACATCCATCCATCCATTCATCTGTTAACCATCACTCATTCATCTGTCAACATCCATCCATTCATCTGTCAACATCCATTCATTCATCCATCCATCCATTCATTCATCCATCCATTCATTCATCCATCCAAATCATCCATCCACATTGTCCATTCGTCCATCCATCCATCCATTCACCCATCCATCCACATCCATCCATCCCCCTCCACCCCATCCATCCATCCATTCATCCATCATCATCCATCCATTCATCCATCCGTTCATCCATCCACATCCATCATCATGTCATCTTTTCATCCATTCATTCATCCGTCCACATCCATCCGTCCACATTAATCCGTCTGGTCATCCATCCGTTCGTTCATCCATGTGTCCTTCCGTCCATCCACATCATCCATTCATCCATCCACATCCATTCATCAATCCATCCACATCCATCAATCCACCCATTCATCCATCCATCTATCTGCATCCATACATTCATCCATCCATCAATTCATCCATCCATCAGCCCATCCACATCTGTCCGTCCATCTGTCTGTCTGTCCGTCTGTCTGTCCATCCGTCCGTCTGTCTGTCTGTACGTCCATTCATCTGTCTGCCGGTCTGTACATCCGTCCGTCCGTCCGTCCGTCTGTCCATCCATCTGTCTGTCTGTCTGTCCATCCGTCTGTCTGTCCGTCCGTCCATTCGTCTGTCTGTCTGTCCGTCCATCCGTCCACCCATCTGTCTGTACATCCATCCGTCTGTCTGTCCATCCGTCCGTCTATCCGTCCATCCATCCATCCAGCCGTATTTCCATCCATTAATTCATCCGTCTGTCTGTTCATCCATCTATCTATCTATCTGTCTGTCCACCTTTCCACATTCATCCATCTGTCCATCCATCCGTCCATCCATCAATCCATCCATCCATCCATCTATCCATACATTCATCCAAATCTATCCTTCCATTCATCCATTGACATCCATCCTTCCACATCCATCCATCCACATTCATCCATTCAATAATTCATCCATTCATTCACCCATCCACATACATCCATCCACATACATACATCCATTCATCCATCAACGTCCATCCACATCCATTCATCCATCAACATCCATCTGTTCAATTATCCGTCCCTTCATCCATCCATCTGTACGTCCATCTGTCTGTCCATACACCCATCCAGCCATCTGTCCATTTATCCATCCATCTGTGTGTCAGTCTATTCACATCCATCCAACCGTCCATCTATCCATCCATTCATCCACTTCCATCCGTCTATCTGTCCATCCATCCATCCACATCCATCCATTCATCCATCCATCCATTCATCCATCCATTCTTGCACATCCATCCATCCATTCTTGTACATCCATCCATTTATCCACATCCACCCGTCCATTTGTCTCTCCATCCACATCCATCCTCCCTACTGTCCATCCGCCCTTCTGTCCACCCGTCCTTCCTTCTGTCCATCCGTCTTCCCTACTGTCCATCCATCCTGCCGCCCTTCCGTTCATCCGTCCAACCGTCCTTCCGACCATCTGTCCGTCCGTCCTTCTGTCCATCCATCTGTCCATCCATCCACATCCATCCATCCACAACCATCCATCCATATCCATCCATACATGCATCCATTCATCCATATCGATCCATATACATTCATCCATCCATCCATCCATACATACAATCATACATACATCTCTATCCATCCACATATCCATCCATCCACATCCATCCATATCCATCCATATGATCCATCCCTTCACCCACATTCATCCATCTTTTCATCCATCCATTCGTCCATCCAACCACATCCAGCCATCCATTTTTCCATCCATCCATCCATCCATCCATCCACATCCATACAACAGACTTACCTAGTCAGAGCGAGGCTGGCCTGCATACAGGGTGGAGGGAGGGAAGGAGGGAGAGAGAGAAAGTGCACAGGAGGGAAGTCTATACTACAGCTACTACCAGTGTTAAGAAACCCATAGCAGTAAGAAAACTCCTTTAGACTAAAAAATAAGATTGAGAAGCTGGCTCTAAATCACACCCAGAACCTAGGAGTACCTTCTGTGTCATGCCCAGGAGTTCAAGCGGTGAGGTCCCTCCCTGTATCACACCCAGGGATCAAGCATACCCTCTGTGTCTCTCCCAGCGGTCCCTGAGGTCCCTGTATGACACCCTGAGACAAGTGTAACCTCTGTGTCACACCCAGCAGTCCAAGCGACAAACAACGCTCATCTTTTCTAGTTGCCAGATGAAGGCTCTTACCCACTGATGGCATCTTCTGGATGGAGCTCTGCCCCGCGGATTCAGCAGAACTTCCAATAAATTTCAGCGTCTGCTCACCATTCGTGCTGCGCAGATGTGAATCCGTACGGGTGGGGTCTTCTTCCTTCGGTTGCAGTCGGGCTTGAAGAACCAATCTCTCCTGGCTAGCTTGCCAGAATGTTGCTTGAATATGAATATAACTTGAAAAAATGACAAGACATGTTTGGGGAAACTGGAGCAATTGGTTTAATTAAATGCAGTAGCCGGGAAAAAAGGCAACAGAGTCGGGTTCTGAAGACTGTCTCAAAGCACATTTGTTTCAGACGTAATTTTATACATTACATGGGTTGTCATAAAACTGTTGTACATTTCTTTGGAGACAGAAATCCTTGCCTAGTCATGGGACATAAATCTGGTCTTTTGATAAGAAGCATAGGTGGGCCTCGATCTTGTACGGACACAATGAGGGGCTGAGGTTCTGTGAATTCTGAACCTGGGTCATAAAGGTCGTGGTTCTGTTACGAATCTGGTAACAGCGAACCGTAAACAGTGAGTTCAGCAAGTATGAGTGTTTTCGTCGTTACCCCGATAGATTCCCTGTGTATCTGAAGATTTCGTTCTGTACCCTTGGGTTCCATTTTGTGCATGGCAGCCATTTTGTGGTTGCCCTCACATAGGCCGATGACTGTGGCCAAACGAGTCTTTTGGACACATACACCTTAGCTTGAGTCTGTGCTGACTCCTGTTTGACCTGAGTGAACTGACCCTGTTGCCTGAAGCTGACCTTGCCAAACCAGTTCTTGCCCTTTAGCTGATCAAGATTAAGGATCAGAGCACAGGACACTGTAAAGTTTTACCACACACAAACATGCCTTATCCTACTTCTATCTGTTTCTGTTTCTTCCTTTATGGTCTATTTATGATGTGGGTTGTGGTCCTTTTATTATGGGTTTGTCCGGCTTGTCTAAAGAAGAATGTTTATCATGGGTTTGTTTGATGATGGACAAACTGAAAATGGGTTTGTCATCATGCAATGCTTTTTGTCTTGGAAACATGTGAGTGGTCAAACTGTAAATAAGGAATGTTTGCCTGAAGCACAATTTTTTGTATAAAAAGGGATTGCTTGCTTTGTAAGTTTGAGCAGTCTCCTGAGAACATACACTGTGTTGTACTTCTAGGACCTCTGTTACTGGCTGCAGCTAATAAATTTGATCTTTGACGCCACCAAGAAGTATCCCATGTCTCTGTATTCTAAGACAGGTGAACCCGAAGACTTTGGGCGTGCCCCTGGCGCCGCTGGGCTTAAATCCCGGTTCTTCAGTGCCAGTGGATACGTGTCCAGATATCCAGAATGATATGCGCGTGATCGCTGTGTGTAATGTGCATGCTGTTTTCTGATTGGCTATATGCTCCTAACTAAGGGCCTCATTAGGATCGCGGACAGACTTGCGTCCGTCCGCGACCCCAGAGCAGGAGGGAACCTCCGCATGGCATGCGGAGTTCCCTCCTGTGCAATTAGGATATGACCGCCACCCTGGCGGTCACATCCTCTATTTTTAACATTGCGGCGGGTGCGGCTTCAAGCCTCACCCGCGGCAATGTTAAAAATGCAGGTGTTGCATTTGTATGCAGAAAGAGGCAGGCACCGCGCGGTGCCTGCCGCTTTCCGCATACAAATGCAGGTACCCCCCATGTGCACCCCCCACCCCCCCTTCACCTAGGGGGCCCGCAACGGGCCCCCGCAGTGAAGTTACACATGCTTTTCCACGGCGGAAAAACCGCCGCGGAAAAGCATCTGAAACAGGCCATCCTAATATGGGAGACGGTGTCTGACAGACACCGTCACCATATTAGAGCTTTTTCACCGCGGTTGTAAGCCAGGCGCGGCGGAAAAGCTGCGGACGGAAACCAGGACCCACCAGCCATCCTAATGTGGCGGTGGGTCTTTGGTGGGTCCGCTGTGGTTTTTCCGCATCCTCCGGGCCGGCGGTGGCTTCCGCCGGCCCAGAGGATGCGGAAAAACTGCAATCCTAATGACCCCCTTAGTGTCGCTTCTGACTTTCTGATGATTTTGGGAACGCTTGCCCCTCCAGCTAAATGTGTTTTATTGAGACCACTGTGTTGTCACTGCCTCTCTGTGGGATCGATCTGGGTTTTCCTGTTTGTGCGTTCCTCTAAGAGTTACGTGTCCACCCACCGGTGATCTGTCAATCAGTTGCTTCAGGCCTACGTCGCAGGGCCTGCCTGACCACATATTTCTGACTCGGGGTTGAGGAGGGGCGAGTTTATTTTTATATGTACATATATCGTGGTGTACATCGACATTGTATTCTTCAATATTATCATTATTACCATAAATGGGGTAAGGGGCAAAAAACAGGAACAGGTAGACCTGGTGATCTCAGGCATAAGCAGACAATCAGCAGATATGGGATAAGTGACAAGAGGCCAAAGGAAAACAGGAACAGGAAGACCTGGTGATCTCTGATACAGGTAGGTAATGAACAAGTATGAAGCAAGTGACGATAGGTGAAAGCCAAACAAGAACAGTTAGACATGGTGACCTCAGACCCAAGCAGACAAGGAATAAGTATGGGGTAAATGGAGACAGGCGGACGCCAAACAAGAACAGGTAGACTTGAAGAGCAGGCAGACTTAATGACCACAGACACAGGCAGACAATGAGCAAGCATGGGCAAATGATAATAGGCAAACGCCAAACAGAAACAGGCAGACCTAGCGCTTGCAGATACAGACAGACAATGAACAAAACACAGAGTAAGAGACAACAGGCTGACCAATAGGAAACAGGCAGGCAATGAACAGGTATGAGGTGAGTGGCGACAGGCGAAAGAGAAACAGGAACTGAAACTGAAACTGAGGCAGTCATTGGTGGTGATTTCAACTAGAGGTAAACAGTGACTATGTACAGGTACAGTGAAAAGGGATTACACTACAGCGAAACAGGAAGAGACAGACTTGAGTAGCACAATATCATACAGATAATGCCTACTAGCTGGGGCCATAGGTACAATCTAGAGCCTTCACTAATTCCAGAAGCTGCCTCAGTAACCTCTCAGCCTGGATGACTTTAAATTGCCTTAAGCTCAACTCGGATAAAACTGAGGTCCTCTTTTTTAATCAGGAGTCACCGCTCCCCCCTGCTTTACGGCGGCCTCAGGAGATGCACCTTCCCTGGATACTGGTTGACTCAGCTAGAAACCTGGGTTTCAGGTTCGATAATGAACTCTGTTGTAAAGCCCAAATCAGGCAAGTCTTCTCTTTCTGTTTTTGGAAGATACACATGCTGTGGAAATTCCTTCACTTTCTTCCACTGGAATGCCATAGGACTGTAGTCCATGCACTTATTACATCTCACCTGGACTCTGGCGTTCAGAGCAACCAGGGGGCGGGGACGGGTTTATCTGAGAAATAGGCTCCAACATTACCACCACACCCGTACCCTGAGTTCCAACCATTTATGTCTCCTTGTCTCTCCCTACTTGCGCAAGGCTAGGACTGGCCGCAGAGCTTTCGCGGTTAGGACCGCTAAACTTTGGAACACCCTGCCACTTTCCATCCGCTTATCAGAGACGGAGCTTACTTTCCATTGTGCCCACCTAGCTTTTCAATTAGATCCTCTCTTCCACCTCTTTCAGTCGACTGCCTTAGCACCGGGACACTCCAGTTGGGGTTGCTACGCGCTCTACAAACTCCCCCCCAAAACACATTCCTCTGGAGAGGTCCTCTAAATAGTGAGTACCGGCACTTTTCAGCTCTGCTGCAATACATCGAATGGGAGAGTACCGGCACTTCTCGGGAGGAAACAGGTCCTCTAAATAGTGAGTACCTTCACTTCTCAGCACTACTGCAATACATTCAATGGAAGAGTACCGGCACTTCTCGGGAGGAAACAGGTCCTCTAAATAGTGAGTACCTGCACTTCTCAGCACTACTGCAATACATTCAATGGAAGAGTACCGGCACTTCTCGGGAGGAAACATGTCCTCTAAATAGTGAGTACCTGCACTTCTCAGCACTACTGCAATACATTCAATGGAAGAGTACCGGCACTTCTCTGGAACAAACTGGTCCTCTAAAAAGTAGCAAAGTACAAGTGGCTCTGAGACTCCCAAGAACTGTTTTGCATGAATAAAATGGTACCTCCCATCCGCACTCAATGGGCGTGTCAGGGGCGTGCACTGCAACGGAAGCACTGGGTTAGCAAAGTGGGAATGAGTGATGCGTCCATCGCCCATGGAGGGCACGGCTCTTACTATCACTCCAAAAGCTTCCCTCAAAACACAGCACGGAGAAGAGAGGGAACTAGGAGGGGTGGCCATGGTTAGTGGCTGGATTAGGAGCAGCAATGTGAGCGGGGTAGGGAGGGACAGAGATGGAGAAGGGAGTGAAGAGAAAATATTTGCGATTGAGAAGGGAAACCGAATAGAAGACAGAAGTGAATGTAGAAGGGATGGAGGCAACGCTGAATTAATCAAACATTGACCCCAATCACAGATCTGGCTTTATTCCATCATTTTTGTGCACGCCACGCCATTCCAGTTTAGATCCAGCCATATGCAAATCAGTCTTGACCCTCCACCCAATGGGAACAGTCTAGCCCGAACTTCCAGTCAAGGTCCTCCCTGGACCGGAAACAAGCATCTTGGGACCAGTTTCGGGGTTTCACCCCTCATTAACCAGGATAACTGGAATCTGGAGGCAAAGCAGGCACGGAACCCTTGTCTGGGCATACCCTTCCCACATAGGGCAACAAATGCAAAAAGAATTCCCACATAGGGCAACAAATGCAAAAAGAACAGATGATGGATGGAATGCTGAATTAATCAAACATTCCCCTCCAGTCACTGATCTGGGTTAAATCCATTATTTTTTGCACGCCATTCCATTCCAGTTTAGACCCAGCCATATGCAAATCAGTGTTGACCTGTTCCCCATGGCAAGGGACGGAGGTACATAGGAATGTGGCAGAAGTAAAAAAACAGAAGGAGCACGACATCAAAGAGGAGTATAGGGTCTAGGCAGAGACAGCAAGAATGGAATGGAACGAGGTTGGCAGGGGCATACATTGGAAGGGAAGAGAAGAATAGGAGCGAGGGGAGGGTTCGTGATAGAGAAAGACAGAGGGTAGAAAGGGCTTTAAATGGGCTGGGTTCCTCTGGGTCTGAGGCCCGGTAGTAATTAAAAACGGGCATTGAAACAGGTCCCTGCTGTCCCTATATTCATGTCCTTAACCGTGTCGCTGTGGCGGCTTTTCCCGCTGTATGCGGCAATTTTCAAAAAGCCGCGTTACATGACGAGCTCAGCTCGTCATCAGCATACGAGCGCCGTAGCTGACGACTAGCTGAGCTCGTCATCAGCAGCGAAGAGGTTAACTTTGGTGCAAAAAACATTGATCCATTTCGGAACAATTAATGCAAAAAATGTAAAGGTAATCAGAGTCAGTGATTTAATTCCTGCTTACATTTTATGCTTTATATAAACTTTAATTCCATAAGAGTTTTAGCTATTCCAAGAATGTTGTGTTTCTATATTTTTTTGTGTAGCCCACTAGTCTTTGTATAATGCATACATTGAACTCAGTCACATCCAGGTGTTTATAACAAGCCACGATTAGGTGCTCTGGAGGTGGGGCTGAAGGCAGAGCAGGTTGCTCACAGTGCCTGTCAGTGTGTCAAAAAGGGCTTCAGAATACATGGTCATCCAATACTTGGCCTCTCCGTAGAGAGCGCAGAGCAACAGTCATGTCTTTCAGTTACAGTTGTGATTCTGTGCGTGCAACTGTGTGTGAAGGAGGCACATAGTTGTCAAAATATTGTCAAGGCGCAAATAAAAGAAAGGTGAGTGGGTGAGCTGTGTGTTTGTGGGTGGTGAAGTGAATGAGATGCAAAGAGGTGCATTCAGGAGCGAGTGATAAGAGGGTGCAGATAAGAGGAGTAAGATATGCAGATGGCTGAAATGTGGAGAGAAAAAAGAGCTCACATGTCTAACACTGAGTGAAGGTAAGGGAAGTGTTAGAAACACTCTGGAGACTTCTAACACTTCCACAAGACTCCATACGGTTTAATTTACAATCTCACAATTTTAGAATTGAATCATTTTCGCTATTAATTATTTATTTTATAAATCACTGGGGCCAATTCACAGAAGTAATCTGAGACAAAATCCTAAACTTACTACTTTTGGTATTCACAGAAGGCATTTAGTAGGAGTAAAGTTAGGATTTTGTCTTAAATTAACCTTAAGTTAAACGTAAATTTGTCTTAAATGTTGGTTTTAAGACAAAATCCTAATTTAAGACAAAGTCCTAATTTAAGACAAAATCCTAATTGAAGACAAAAGCCTAATTTAAGACAAAAGCCTAATTTAAGACAAAGTCCGAACTTTAATAATACTAAATGTGTTCTGTGAATACCAAAAGTAGTAAGTTTAGGATTTTGTCTCAGATTAGTTCTGTGAATCGGCCTCATTTTTGTTACTCACTTATGTTAAACTACTAACAACCACTGCCAAAGCCAATAGCCCTGGCTGGTTTTAAGTGTATGTTAATTGCTGTGCTATATTTCTGGATGTAATGACTGCAAGCTCAGAGGGGCCAAAATCCTTGTAGGGTAACCACACACTAGCGAAATCATCGAAACGTCATTTATGTGTTTAAGCCACGCCCTTATTTGAACAAGCCACGCCCCTTTTGGTTTATCATCAATTTTAAATACCTGAATAGAGTGGTGGGCAGTGATAGAGAATAGAGAGGGAAACAGGAGGGGGGACAGGGACATAAAAGGAAGGAACAGGAGCGGTGGGAGGGCGAAGATAGGAACCAGAGGGCGGAAGAAAGGACCGGAAGGGGACATGCTTGAACGACATGATATTCCAGGGATGATGTGAATAGAAATGGGCTAATGAGGTGGGTGGGGGGTGTCGGGGACTGTAAGGGGGGTGAGGGGCTGGGAAACAAGCTTTGTGAAACGAGAGTTATCTGGCCTCCTGCCCTGCCCTGTCAGCAGCCGAGCCCAGGCCTTGTCAGCGGAACAGGCCCGTGAGTGGGTGTGGGCTGGCACCGGTGGGCGTCAGCCCCGTGGGCAGCCCTGAAAGGGCACGAACAGCCCAGCATAGGGGCGGGGCCTGCCCAAAATAAAAAAAAATACACAACAAAGAGGCCTGAGAGCGCGGGCCTTTAGGAGCAAGGGCGCCTCGAGGCTGTTTGTTTTCCCCACGCCACCCCTTTGTCGCCTCGGCCTCCCCGGCAGCGCTGACAGATGGCTCCCGGGGAGACAGGCAGGCCCGGCTGACAGGCCCGAAGATGGATGGGGCATGGGGAGAAAGGAGGCTCTGAGCCCCGGGTGGGAGTGAGGCCTGGCACGGGGGCGGCGGCGGTGGCTGTACCAGTCAGCTGTGGGCACAGTAACTCATAAAGACACCTCAGCAAAAGGGAAGCCTCCTCGGCTCCGCTGTTCCAGTGACCGCGGCGTTTTTCGTCCCAAGTCGACCCTCCCCCCAAACCTCCACTGTCTTCTGTTAGCCTCGCTGAGCTGGGCCTTTACAGCCATGGGGACTCGGCTATGAAAGCGCCTAGAGACCCCTAGCGCCGCCTTTGACCCTCTCCAGAGGCCTACTCCAGGCGGCCTCCAGCCATCTATCCCTCACCTGGACCTATCCCTCACCTGGACCTATCCCTCACCTGGACCTGTCCCTCACCTGGACCTATCCCTCACCTGGACCTATCCCTCACCTGGGCCTGTCCCTCACCTGGACCTGTCCCTCACCTGGACCTATCCCTCACCTGGACCTATCCCTCACCTGGGCCTGTCCCTCACCTGGACCTGTCCCTCACCTGGACCTATCCCTCACCTGGACCTGTCCCTCACCTGGACCTATCCCTCACCTGGGGCCTGTTCTCTAGCCTCAGCCACCGGCCATCCTTACCTGAGCCTCCTCACAGACATCAATAAGCCACAGATTCCTCAGACATGTCTTCCCGTGACCAGTGCCTTTTCCCCAGAACATCCTCACGCGCCAATCCATCGGCCAGGTACCCAGCCCTCATGACCTGGGCTTCTTCTCCTCCAGCCATCTCCAAGGCACTATCCAGCCACTATAAGGCACCAATCCCTCAGCCACATGTCCCCACTCACCTTGGCCTTCTCTTCCAGCCACCCCAAGGCACCAGTCCCTCCGCCACCTATCCCGTGACCTGGGCCTCCCCCAGGCCTCTCTAGGCCACCGATCCCTCATCCATTTATTCCCATGACCTGTGCCTTCTCTCCAGTCCTCCCATGGACCCCTCTACCACCACCCCCCTGACATGGCCTCTAGCCCCACCCTGGCCTCTCCCAGCCATTGCTGGTAAAAATAGGAATTATATTTATTTATTTTTTTACTTTAAAAGTTTTAGGTAGCGCTGGCTAGACCCAGAGGTATCAGAGCGCTTTGCAAGCGTAAGATAAAATAAAGCAAACATGGCATACAAGTAGATAAAAGATAATGAAACGTGAAATATACAAATCAAATGGATAAACAGGGGCAAGAACTATACATATTAAAGTAATTAGGTAGATGATGTTCAGGAAATGGACAAATATCACTGGACAAATATAACATGGTGATTGGAGATCAGGTGCAGGTCACAGGTTAGGATCCCCAATAATAATGAAGGAGGTGGATTTTGAGGTCTTTTTTGAAGCTGAAATAGGAGGGGTTACAGCGCAGGTTTTAAGGGAGGGCATTCCGGATGATAGGGGCATTACCAGAGAAGGAGCGTAATTGTGTGTATTTCTTTTTATGAAGTGGCGGGATTAGGAGGAGGGTGTTCGTGCTTCTAGTAAGTCATGTGGTGCACACAATGAGGAGTTTCTTGGAGAGGTACTGAGGAGTGTTTAGGGGAGGACTTTATGAGTAATGCAGGCAGTTTTGTAGACAGATCTGCCTTCAATAGGGAGCCATTAAAGATATATTAGAGCCGGGGATATATGACCGAAGCAATTGCAGTCTGTGATGAGCCTGGCTGCAAGATTCAGCACAGCTTTGATTGGAGCAAGGTGGACCTTGGGGATTCCGTTGAGGATGGCGTTACCATAGTCAATACGTGAAATAACAAGTGACTGAACTACTAGTTTAAAGTCATCGGTAGGTATATAGGGCTTGATATTCTTGAGGTGACGGAGAGTGAAGAGGGCTCCTTTAGCAGAGTTTTTGATGTGGACGTTAAGGGTTAGGGTGTTGTCAATACAAATACCATGAGATTTGACGGAGTTGGACAGGGTGAGTGAGCAGTTGAGTGCGTTAAGGTCAGAGATCCAGGATTGAATGGGGAGAGGGTTATTTTTAGGGGAGAATAGAATGATTTTGGTTTTATTAGGGTTCGGTTTGAGATGATTGGAATGGAACCAGGTTTGGATCTGGGTGAGGGTGTTGTTCAGGTGTAAGATGTCATCATGAGTTTTAATCTTGTAATAGATTTTAATGTCATCGGTGTAGATGTGGTAGTTGATGCCTGCTTGTTTAAGAATAAGGGTGAGGGGTTCCATAAAGAAGTTAAAGAGGGAGGGAGAGAGAATAGATACTTAGGGGACTCCAAGGGAGACAGGAGTGAGTTAGAAAGACAGTTTTAAATTTTGATTTGCTGGGTTCAGTGTTGTAGGTAGGAGTCAATCCATTTGTAGGCAGTTCCATTAAGGCCGAAACGGGTCCTAAGCATATTAATTAGGGCTGAATGGTTGACTGTATTGAACGCTGCAGAGAGATCAAGTAGGATAAGAAGGCAAATCTTGCCATTATCAAGTGAGTGGTGGATGTCATCGACGACATTGAGCATTGCCGTTTCGGTGCTGCAGCCTTTCCTGAAGCCTGATTGAAAGGGGTCGAGTATGTTGAAGTTTTCGATGTGTTTGTCTTGTTGAAGTAGGACACTTTTTTCAAGGACTTTGAGAGAAGGGGGAGGTTAGTGATGGGGCGGAGATTGTTTAGGTCATTGGGGTCAACATTAGGGTTCTTGATAATGGGAGAGATTTGTCCAAGTTCAAGGAAGGTGGGGACACAGCCAGTGGACAGAGAGGTGTATGGGGTAATGACGTGCTTAAGAGCAGGGTAAGAAATAGATGGCAAGGGGTCTTTTGTGTGGGAGGACAGTTTAAGATTACCAATTATTTTAAGGACTTCTAGCTCAGTCACGGGGAGGAAGTTGAGCAAGGAGGCATTATTCTTTAATTGTGAGTTAGGGGAGTTGGTGTCCGAAGATGTGGTAGCGGATAGGTGTGAGGAGTGGTTAGGGGGGGTGAGGAAGAAGGCAGGTGAGGAGAGTCGCTGGGGAACGGTGGAGTAGTGGGAGGAAGAGAGAAGTGGTCAACTGGTCGAGGGGATATGGGGTAGGAATTAGAGGTGAAGACAGGTTTGCATTTGGAGTTGGAGGGGAGCTGTGTGGAAAGAAAGGATTGATCAATTTTGGCGATTTATTCCGAGAAGAAGTGGGAAATTTCTTCACATCTGGTGGAGGAGGCGATCAGATTTGGAGGTGTGAAATGCATAGAGCCACTTTGTTCACCAACAACACACATGCAAACATTATATTAGAGTTTGAAAAAATATGACTCTTAGATCTTAAAAACACCACAGGGATGATTTTGAGGGGGGTGGTACTTGTAAATTCACCAATTTGAGGTGAAAGCAGCTTTATGTCTGCTCTGGTGGTAAAGTCCATTGCAGGGTTACTATCGCTATGGTATTTGTAATGCTGTCAGAGTGTGCTCTCCCTGTGGTAGGCCTGCCACAGGCTGATTACCGCTCCCTCTTGTGTGTGTGGGATTCTTGTAAAGCGCACTGTTACTCTACCAGAGGGTCCTGGCGCTGTAGACCGCTGGGGAACCCGTCCTGGTTTTCCCTGTGAGATGGCCCCTTTCTGGGTATCTCCAGGGTGAAACCAGGCATCCCCGGCTTGCTATGGTGTCTAATGCTGTTGGCTGATGCTCTCCCTGTGGTAAGCCTACCACAGGCTGATTACCGCTTCCTCCACAAAACCTGTATTTTAGCCTCACTTTAACAAATCAGCCTCTTTGTTTGATGTCCGCAGGCGTGTGACTGGATGTGAATAGCCCTTCCTCTATTTCTGGTCTTCCATTACAATGGTGACTTTATAGTTTAAAATTTCACAATCCACTGTAATTGGTAATTCATAATTGCATGTTTTAATTAGGGCTGTGTAAAATTTGCATAACATGTTTTTGTGTAAATGTGCAAAAATTCGAAAAAATGATGTGAAATTACGCATAAATACATTAAAGCAAATCCGTGGTTTAGTGCTATATTTTAGAGTGAAATGCGTCCTTGCGTCATTTTTTTGACCCGAAGACTCATTTTGCACTAAAATAATAGGGCGACCAATACATAAACAACAGACTTGCATTCTGGTTGTTCCCAAGTTCATGTGGTATGATCTTGCAACAGACGGTGGTGTAATTAGGTGAGATGGCGTAAATGCTTGGCTTAAAAAAAATTGCATAACAGGAGTAACTCAAAATTCCTGAAATTGCGTGACTCACCCCAACATTTAAATTTCGCCTGGGCCTAGTTTTAATAACTTAAATGCTTATGTCCCGTTGCATGATGGTAATTGTAGTTATTCACGTGATGACACATTTCCTCACATCTTACTAGATGACACAGAGAAGACCCTGCTATGTGGACAGGGCGGCCTGATGAAGCCCTCTCAGAGTGAAGATCTATCAGACGATGGTGGGAACATTCTACTTCTGATGAGGCGTAGTCGAGTCTGTCGAGCAGGTCAACTTCCGCCATCATCATTCTTTACAGATGGACTGAGGCAAGGGTCCATTTTGAGCCATAACTCGTTCCCAGAGGTTTAAGTCACAGACAGAAGATGCTGCACTGTTTGCTCGCATAGGGCATGTTGTTGGTCGACTGATGCATTTCTCCCTGAATGCTGTGCACCTCAACCTGAAAGCTTAACCTCATAGCTGCTGCCGTCGGCTGCTGAACGTTCGGAGTACTACCTGGCTGGTGATGCGAACGGCCGACGCGACCCCGCCCACTCTTTGGAACGCCCAGCACTGGCCGAAATAACGGCCGCAGCTAAGGCGTTAACCACAGTTCCTCTCCCTGTTTTGTATAATAGGAAAAGAGATACACTTCTGTGAGATTATTTTTTTTGTCTAGTATTTGTGTTTGGTGCAGATATAGTAAATCATCACTTTTCACAAAAAATCGCTTACCTGTAAGTTGTAGGTAACAAACTTGACAACATAAGGTACAAGTCATCTCTTTGACCCATTGCCTGTTGCAATTCATGCGATAACCATATGCTGGTTGGTCAGGCTTCTAGAAGCGCGGTTCTCCCACACGTGGTCAGCTGTTGCTGAGGGTGGGCTGCCGATCCGTTCACTGGGGTCCTTTGCCATGATTTATCTTTGGATGGTTTTATGAATCCTAAGTCCAGAGTCGCTGTTTTCAGTCTCAACTCATTCGCAAACGTGTCCACCTCCGTGTAGTACTATGGCATGGTCCAGTTGGAGGGGATGGTGCTCACCCACCTTGCCTATGCAAGGCACTTTCACATTGGTAGTAGGAAGAAGCGTGCTATCAGGTAGGTGGCGTGCCTTTCATTTTCTTTCTGCCGAGTGCTCCTCATGCAGTAGCACACGAAGATCACCCTCAGGATGGTGGTGATGTCTGACCCTCCTTTCCCTCCCTTCTTCTGGGTCTTGTACATCACCTCCCTCTTCACTCTGTCCATCTTCGAGTTCCAGATCAGGTAGTATTCATCCCCATGATGGACTTTGCTTTTCTTGGTTGCACTGGCCAGACGTCAGCAACGAACTGGAGCATTGGCAGGGACTCGTCCTGGAGGACCAGTGCCTCCCCCTTGATTGTCAGCTTCATGGGGCTCCAGAGTTCCAGCTTCTGTTTTGTCTTTGCCAGATACTCATCCTATGTTTCCTCTGCCGCACCATCTTCTCTTAACAAGACTACTAGGATGTTTATGAAGCTCTACTTGCTTGATGCCACAACTCCCTTCATGTCCTTGGGCTGCCTGCTGCATTTGTTGAGGAGCTGTTTGACTCAAAGACACAGAAGAGGTAAAAGCAGACAGCTTTGTCTGCCCCCTCACAGAACTGAGATGGGGTATGCTTTCTAAAGGTTCCCCAGCGTGGTGGTAGAGATATCTCTATACGTTATGCTCACCAAGATACTGAAGAAGTACTCCAGTCAAGTGACTTGAATGTCTGGACCATGAACTCATGGGAAAGGTGATTGAACTTAATTTCCTGAATAAACCTGACTAAGAATACCAGGACCTTGCAGCTTCCTATGCACTCAAGAGCCTTAGGTCAGGACCAGACCATCTGTGGTTTGCCAACCGGCTATCAGGACTTATCAGGGTTGACCTTCTTTGTGAATACTCTCTTTAGACATTTAGCCATTATATTTGCTGAGATTATGTGGTCCACGTTAAGGAGTGAGATTAGCATCTAATTCTTGAGGCCTTCTCTCTTCTACTTGCACAACAGTGTGTCATGCCTTCTTTCAGGGATTGTGGCGTGCTACTCTTTCCACTGGTTCCTCGCAAAGCTTGAGCAAGTCTGAGCCGATCAGATCCCACAATCCAACATAAGCGTTCCCCTGGCAGACCATCACTGCCTGGAATCCTATTGAGGTTGGAGGTTGTGGCTGGCAAGGGCAGTAGTGCAGTTGCTCCACCGTGAATGGTGGGTTCACGTTCTCTCTCTTCCAAACTCAGGGCCTCATTTATGAGGCTGTGCGTCACTTTTACGCCGCAGGTGCGTCACTTTTTGTGACGCACCAGCAGCGTAAAAAACGCGCCTTGTTGCACCAAATTTACAAAGTGACGCATCTAGGTAGATGCGTCACTTTGCAAACCCGTGCGCCACATGTACCTGCGCCAGGTATAATGTATGCAAGGGGGGCGTATTGACGCAAGGAAGGGTCGTAGAAGTGACGCAGTGAAATCTATTAGATTTCACTGCATCACATCTAGGACGCTGTTGTTTCAATACCTTATGCCTGCCTCACAGCAGCGTAAAACTGATGCAGGCCCTTTCACTGACGTATCTGTAACTCCTTGCGACATGACGCGTCATACTGTAAATATGACGCATCATTGGTGTCGCAAGGAGGGCGCAATGAAAAGTGACGCATCGCTGTTTTGACGCAGCGATGCGTCACTTTTCATAAATGAGGCCCTAAGTGTCTTAAGGATGCTCTCTAGGGAACTGTCTGCCAGGTCTTTCTCAGAGAAGTTCAGTGAGTTAACTTTGTAGTAAATTTCAGTTACGACTCTCATAACTTGCTTGTTCCCACTTGGAGAATTCACACCAAGTCCAGAAACTTCACCAGTGGGCAGAGGAAAGTTCCTAAAAGAAGTGCAGCTCCATTTCTTGTTTGTCTTGAGGTTTGGTGCAGGAAATTATTTCCCCAGATTCTTCCTTGAAGTGCTCACTGAGCCTTTTTGGGTTTCCTTCAGGTCGTCATCCATGTCCCACCCCCTGAGCTCGAGTTTGAACCGTTGCTGAGTTCAGTTTCCAGCCTACTGAACGCACTCTTCTTTTCCTTTGCAACCGCTCTGCTTGCACCCTTGAAAAAGATCCTTACCCGTTTCCACCATTGACACTCCGCTCTACGTACACAACCACTAATTCCTTGTTCCCCAACAGGAAACATTTCAGTTTCCTGGAGCTGGGGTCAGCAGGGACCCTGCCTGCAAGTTCCCCCTCAAAACGTATTGCTCTGTGGTCAGAGACGTGCAATTTTTTTAAAGGTAACATGATTAACTTATGCAGGGGGTCTATGGGAGAAGGGAACCCAATCCAAAGCGTACCGCTTCCTATTAAAGGAGAAACACACGGAAGTACGTCTGGTATACGTAGAAATAATAAGCAAGATCTTTCAGAAAAGGATAGTCTGTAGGAGATGCCTCACTCGCCCTTAGGTGACATGCTTCATCAAAGGGTTCCCCCCTCACACCTGCACCGCACAGTACCTGGTATAGGCTACATTTCTCCAAAGGAGAAGTGTTTTGTAGGGGGAAAGGATGAGCACAGATACTAAAATGAGGTGCAGAGGGCTGGGAGCTATCTAATTTTTAAGAAAAATAGTGAGGGAGTGATTGGAGTAAAGCTGTCTCCTGGTAGGGGAAAATTCAATTTTATTTTAGTGCATCCAGTGGACAGGGTTAAAAAGCAGAATACTTCCTATAGCATCAAGGTCAACATGTTTCTGCCCTTCAGGGACACCAACTGGGGTTCAGGGGCATCCGTCAGGACCAAAAAAACTATAACGTCACTCTGCAAATAGTTCTGCGTGAGTACCATATACTGGCTTCACCATAGTAGGCCAGAGGAAACAGACAAGTGGCCAACATTGTCCCAATCACTAGGTCCTCTGCCGTATAGAGAAAAAAAACAGAATGATTTTTAAAAGCATTCAAGCAACTTGACAACCTCAGCGACCCCAACCCCACCGCCTTACTAGACAATCTGGCCAACATCAAACTGAAGCAACTCATCCCCACCCCCACCCACAAGGTGGGACACACCCTTGACCCCATCTTTGCTGGAGGAATCAACATCTGCTTCAGTCACACCACGCAACCCCAGTGAATGGACCACCACTGCGCCACTTCTCCTTCTCAAAACCCACCACACACAAGCCAACGCCACTCCCCCGCACTGACACTGGAGAAAGATCACCGAAGAGCACCTCACCCCTTTCCTCAGCCGCACTCTTCCCCCCACCACGACCGACGCCAACTCTGCTGCCAATGAATACCACAAATGGATTTCTGACTTTGCCAACAGGCTTGCACCCCTCCTGAACGCTGACAGACAACACACCATGAAAGCTGCCTGGTTCACCACGGACCTCAGAGAATCCAAGCGCTCGTGCAGACAACTCGAGAAAGCATGGAGGAACAGCAAAACCCTAGAAGCATGCTCCGCCTTCAGGACCACCACTATAGCACACCAACAACTCATTAGATCTATGAAGATGAACTTTATCCCGGACAGAATCCTCTCCAACTCCCGCAACTCCAAGGAACTCCTCAACATCATACAAGAATTCATAAGACCTCCCAGCGAAACCTCTGATGTCCCCCCCTCCCAGGACCTCTGCAACAAACTCACCTCCTTCTTGCACCACAAGATCAGGGCACTCTACAACAACTTCAACGAACACAACCTAGGCACCGGCCCAACACCTTCCAACAGCAACACCACACAGCCGACCATCCTCGCCCGGACCCCTGTCACCATAGAAGACACTGCAAGGACCATGAGGAGCATACACTGCGGAGCTCCCACTGAACCCTGCCCGCCGCAAATCTTCCACAGGGCCGCCTCCTCCATCATACCAGAACTATGATGGACAATCAACTGCACCCTCGAAATAGGCACGTTCCCTGATGATTGGAAACGCGCAGAAGTCAAACCTCTCCTCAAGAAGCCCTCCTCAGACCTAGCGGACCTCAAGAACTACAGGCCCATCTCTCTACTCTCCTTTGCCGCCGAAGTCACAAAGAAGATCGTCAACAGTCAGCTAACGAACTTCATAGAAACCAACAACATCCTCAACACATCTCAATCCGGATTCCGCAGCAACCACAGCATCCTAGCCGCCACAGACGACATCCGCACACTCCTCGACCAAGGCCACACTGCAGCCCTCATTCTACTAGACCTCTCAGCAGCCTTCGACACCCTCTCCCACTGCACACTAGCCGCCAGGCTCCACGACACTGGCATACGGGAAACTGCCTCTGACTGATTCTGCTCCTTCCTCGTCAGTTGAACTCAAAGAATAAGACTCCTGCCCTTCCTCTCCGAACCTCAGAAATCAGATGAGGAGTACCCCAGGGATCCTCCATCAGCCCCACGCTCTTCAACATCTACATGGCCCCCCCTAGCAGCCATCGTCAGAAAACACAGACTCAGCATATTATCCTATGCCGACATCACCCAGCTCATCCTCTCCCTTACCACGCATCACGACATCACCAGGAACAACTTCTAGGAAGGAATGAAGGACGTTGCATTCTGGATGAGCAGCAGCTGTCTGACGATCATCTCAGAGAAAACGGAAGTCATCATCCTCGGATCCACCCCGTCTGATTGGGATGATACCTAGTGGCCACCTGCACTTGGCAACCCTCCCACACCCATGGACCATTCCCAAAACATCAGCATTATACTCTATTCCTCCCTCACCATGAACCAACAGATCAACGCTGTATCCTGCACATGCTTCAACACCCTCTCTCTGCTTACTCTGCAAGACCTTCAAATGGATCCCCCCAAATCCAGGAAGACCGTCACCCACGCACTCACCAGCAGGCTGGACTAGGGAAACTCCCTCTACACCGGAATCAACAGATCTCTACTCCACAAACTCCAGACCGTCCAGAAAGAAGCAGCCAGACTTTTTGTCAGCATCCCTAGACAAGACCCCATCACCCAGCATCTGCGAGACCTCCTCTGGCTCCCGCCCAAAAAAAGAGTGACCTTCAAGCTGCTCATGTTGCAAGGATTCTGCCCATACACAGAACTATGCGCAGGAATACGGGACCTTGGTGTATACGGGCTAAGCCTTCCTACCGGCTCAGTACCCACAATCCCAGGACCGACTAGCTATAGTGTCTCACTTCCTCTCCTAAACAATCATGAAGATGCAAATGATTAGACACCTCAGAACACAACACTCCTGGCTCTCTCAGGAATCGCAGTAACAAGACATGCCCTTTCGCTCACTCACTCGTACTTGTCCACAATAGGAATTGTCCGAGACACAAGTACAGTTTAAAAAGTTTATTTTAATTATCGTGCTTTATAACGCAGTATACGAGCCACTACCAACAGCAAAATGCATATACTCAACACAGTCAGCATTGTAGCAAGTCCATATATCATAAAGGGTGATGTCATCTTATAAAGACAGTGGATAAAACTAACCACCCTCCCCTTGGCAAGAAGAAGTATTATTATGTAATAGAAGATCCCTGGGCTTTGTCAGCAGACCCCATACCTTAGTGCCTAGAGGGTATATCTACATCATAGGAACAGCACGGCTCTTCTCCCTGGAAAGGCCCCTCTCCAAGTGTGTGTTAGCCAAACATGCATTCCCATGACATCAAAGCACGAGTCGCCAGCAAACTTTTCATGTATATGTCATTAATCTAAAGGAATTGAAAAAGGCAGTCACGCCGAAACGTGTTTGCCTGATTAAAGGGATTGGATTTTATGTGCCTGTATGTGACATTGAAATCCTATTTCAGGGGCATGCTGGATGTTGCAGTGACATATTGCAGTTAGTACTTAAGTCACGTGGTTACTCAACAATTGTAACCTGCCTCACCTGTGATCAAGGCTCACGATGGAGCTGAAACGCAATAAGACTGTGGCCTTACATGCACACTGCCACCTTGTTATGAAATAAAAGCATCCGCTCCCAGACTTGGCTTAAACACCTTTTCTTTTGCTGAAATTGACATGGGCGCTCCATTTCCCGGACACTTGAAGCCGCCCTAAATGTGCCTAAGGATGGACCCCACAATGCTGGAATTTGTTTGGCATATATGTGTGTATGTATGTATACACACACATGCACACACGCACGCACGCACGCACACACACTCACTCTCTGCACTGCAGCCCGCAGGCAGTTCTAAAATATAACTTTAGGATATCTGAAAAAGAGATATGCTTAGGATCACACAGCATGTCACCGTAAGAGGCAGGACTCTCGGATCTGGGCTCGGTCTAATCACGGTTTGAAAATAATGCTGCACGTAATCAGGAATGCACGTGAGACGAGAGCAGCAAAATATAGGTAGATCAGATGGTCTTTGGAGATGGGGGTTGTGGGTCACGCTTCCTGATGAGAATGGATAGTATGTCAAGTTCTTCACCCAGGTCTCACAGTGCTTCTGACGGACCCCATGCAGCTTACCCAAGTCCACGGTCTCAGTTCATCGACCCGAGGCTGAGGCAGGCATCCAGGGTCTGGACACTTGGGCTCCCGTTCGTTCCTGCATGCACATTCACCGACCGAGCTACCTCACTGGCCTTGGAAAACAGAAAACAGCGGACTTCGCCCCCCTTGTGGCTGAAGACTACAGCTGGGGAGGCCCCCCGCTCTCTTTCCACTGGTATCGCTTTCAGCCTTAGGCCTATAATTATACAATTTATGTTTTCATACTGCACCGCAAAGCATCATGGGAACCACTTGAAACCGAGGGAGGAGGACACATGTGGGCAACAATTGAAAGGGATCCCTCGGTTGGAAGGAACTCTCCGATTTGGCGGTCTGCGGGTTGCCCTCTGCCACCACCCCTGCCCAGAGCCGTGGGTGGCCTCCTCTGTGGCCCTGCCCACCCCGGGCCCCCAGGGCGGGCAGCAACAGGGTGTGGCCCCCGGTAAGAGGGGTGGCGGCGGGGCCTGTTTTTATATACCAGGGGTGTTGTGTAGTTCAGTATTGGGGAGCACTGGCAGAGCTGTGTATGAAGGCGGAGCTGTGCGTGAAGGAGCTGTGCGCGAAGGCCTGTACTAGTCTTATCAGCCTGATTCATCATACTCCCGTTTTGCGAGCCCCTAATAGCGAATCATAGCAAATCGCTATTAAGGACTCGCAAAACGGGATTCATGTAGGAATATGCAAAAAAAAATGCGATTCCTACTAATTCCTTATTTGCGATTAGCTAATTGCTAATCGCAAATAAGGAATAACTCCCCATTCATTCCTATGGGCCAAAAGGCCCATAGGAATGAATGGGGAGTATTCCTTATTTGCGATTAGCAATTAGCTAATCGCAAATAAGATAGCGATTGAAAGGGTGCCAGGGGTGTCCAAAGGACACCCTGTAGCACCCCTTAAATGCTAATATGAACAGGGGTTGCGCACACACATGTCCAAAGGACACGTGTGTGTGTAACATGCAACTCAGAAAAATGCTTTTAAAAGCATTTTTCTGAGTTATCGCTATTTACCACGAGGTTTGACCTCGCTGTAAATAGCGGCCCGAAATTGCGATTTCGCAATTTTTAAATGGATGATGAATTGCATTTAAGGAATCTCAAATAGAGATTCCTTAAATGTAATCCATCGCAAATTTGCGAAAACGCAATTACCGATTTTTGCATTTGGGATGATGAATCCCAAATGCAAAAATCTCACTCGCAAAGGGCCAGATTCTCAGAATCTGGCCCTTTGCGAGCCAAATTCAGCTTCATGAATTAGGCTGTGAGAGGCGCTGCAGGGCAGCATCGAGGCGCACTGGCAGAGCTGTGTCTTGAGCCCTGTACTGCTCTATCGGAGGCGCTGCAGAGCAGCATTGAGGCGCACTGGTAGAGCTGTGTCTTGAGCCCTGTACTGCTCTATCGGAGGCGCTGCAGCGCAGCATTGAGGCGCACTGGAAGAGCTGTGTCTTGAGCCCTGTACTGCTCTATCGGAGGCGCTGCAGCGCAGCATCGAGGCGCACTGGCAGAGCTGTGTCTTGAGCCCTGTACTGCTCTATCGGAGGCGCTGCAGCGCAGCATCGAGGCGCACTGGCAGAGCTGTGTCTTGAGCCCTGTACTGCTCTATCGGAGGCGCTGCAGCGCAGCATTGAGGCGCACTGGCAGAGCTGTGTCTTGAGCCCTGTACTGCTCTATCGGAGGCGCTGCAGCGCAGTATCGAGGCGCACTGGCAGAGCTGTGTCTTGAGCCCTGTACTGCTCTATCGGAGGCGCTGCAGCGCAGCATCGAGGTGCACTGGCAGAGCTGTGTGTGAAGGCCTGTAGTGGTCTATCAGAGGCGCTGCAGGGCAGCATCGAGGCGCACTGGCAGAGCTGTGTGTGAAGGCCTGTACTGCTCTATCAGAGGTGCTGCAGGGCAGCACTGAGGTGTTTTGGAAAAGTGGCCTGGGTTTTAGTGTCAGGTGTTGGCTCGAGCAGCAGGTAAGGGGTGACTTGCACAGTCTAAGCTGCCTGTTTCAATCTCATTCTCCTAGAACAGCATGACCCACTCGTTGAGCTGAGTGAGTGCTTGTACTGGAATAGCAGAGGGTATTTCCTTCCAGGTGGAGGCACGCTGGCAGATCCTGTGCTGGAATATCAGGGGATGCTGCTAGTCAACATTGAGGGGCATTGAAGGAGCAATGTTGGCCTCAGCATTGGAATATGGGTGAGTGCGGGACTTAGATGTGCTGGCTGAGCTACAGGAAAGTCCCTGCTGAATGCCAGGGTTGTCTAATACCAAGGCTGTCTTCTCTCGATCCCACCTCTTGCCCCTTTCCTCCATCACCTGACAGTCACTGTATATTATGTTATGTTATGTTATTTGGTATTTATAAAGCGCATGGCTGCTCCCAGGAGTGTCCCGGCGCTAAGAGAAAAAACACTTAACAGCTAACAGAGAAACACTCAAAGAAGAAAGCCGGCCGGACCTAAAGGAAAGCCAAGTCTTTCATTTCTACCTTAAGGTGAGGAGGACCTGTACCTTTCTAAGAAAGAGAGGTAAACTGTTCCACAAACGAGAGGCCACCACTTGAAAGGATCTTCCCCCTACCCGGGACAGCCAGGCCTTAGGAGTAGAGGTCAGAAGCTGAGCAGATGACCTCAAGGTACGGCGAGGCGTATAGTGTGGAAATCTTTTCTTGAGGTAAGGGGCGCCTAACTTATGAAAGGCTTTAAAGACCAGAACCAATGCCTTGAAATGGATTCATTTCCGAACCGGAAGCCAGTGTGAGGAAGACAGAAGATGGGTTGTGTGTGTCCTAGGTCCTGCGAGAAAGATGGCCCTGGCCGCCACATTCTGGACCATCTGCAGACGGCTAAGTAAGTAATCCGGGAGGCCCAGGTACAGGGAGTTTGCGTAGTCCATTCTCGAGACCACCAAGGCCTGGACTACTGTGTTTCTGTGAGAGACTGGAAGCAGGGGGAGAACATTTCTCATCATTCTCAATACCCCAAAACAGGTCCTGGCAACCGATTGAATCTGAGCCTTCATCAAGAGCTCAGCCTCCAATTTGTCCCCAAGATTTTTCACAGTAGTAACTGGTGATGAGGGGGAGACATGTCTTTTGGCCACCAAGTGTGCCATGCTTCACAAGGGCTTGAGCCAAAGAAGACTCACATGATATCACATGAATACCAAGTTTGCCTAGTCTCCAATCCACCTCATGGCTCTTTCTTTCACCACTCACACTTCCTGTTTCTTTATCTCATGAATACCAAGGGTGCCTAGTCTTGATTCCACATCATGTCTTTCTTTCACAACCCACACTCCCTGTTCCTTTATCTCATGAATACCAAGGCCGTCGAGTCTCGATTCTATCTCATGCCTCTTTCTTTCACAACCCTACTCTTCCTGTCTCTTTATCTCATGAATACCAAGCCTGCCTAGTCTTGATTCCAACTCTGGCCTCTTTCTTCAAACGTCGTCTTCCACATCATCAGTTGTAGGCTTATCACGGCCATATTCCACTACATTCGAAGAGTGATTTACTATTTGGTCGGAGATCATCCATTCTCCCTGTGTAAACTTGCTTCAAGTCTCACACATTTCGGTCGCTTATGAGGACACTGGAATTGAGATTGACACGTAATTACTGTGATACAATCAAAGCCTTGAAAAAGTATTTGTCTGAGGAAACACGTGTCGGCTGCCTATGATTTGTAATAAATTCTCAATTAAGCTTTAAAGAATTTGATTAACGAAATGAAAGAATAAAAAAAACTTGGAACTTTAGATACTCTACGGTGTATGTTATGTTATGTTATGTTATGTTATGTTATGTTAAATTTAGCTTATAAAGCGCGCGTACGCCCGTAGGCTTCATGGCGCTGTAGGAAGTTTCCAGAGCATAACACAACAACAGAAGGACCACTTAGAACGTCTGAGGGTAGGCTTCTCTGAAAAGCCAGGTTTTAAAGGCTAGTCTAAAGGCTAGAATGTCCTCGTGTGACCTTAAAGAAGCTGGCAAGGAGTTCCAGAGGGATGCAGCAAGAAAATGAAAGGAGCTGCCGCCCTGACGTTGTTTCCTAACAACCGGCACTGTGAGCAAGTTTTTGTGGCCAGAACGGAGGTTGCGGGAGGGGGTATATCTGGCAAGCAGGTTGATAATGAATTTGGGGCCTTTGCTTTGTAATGCCCTAAAGATAATGCAGCCGGTTTTAAAAGCCACCCTCTGGGCTACCGGCAGCCAATGCAGGTCTGCCAGGCCTGGCCTGATGGACTGCCATTTAGGAAGCCCACAGATCAGCCTGGCCGCCTGATTTTGAACCAGCTGCAGCCTCTTGAGCTGCCCGGCTGGAAGGCCCAAATATAAACTGTTTGAGTAGTCCAGCCTAGACAGCACAAGGGCGATGGTCACCTGTATCAGGGCAGAATGGGTTAGGAAATGGGCAATCTTTCTAATCTTGCGCAGCTGAAAGAAGCATGCGGAAACAACTGACCCTACCTGACTTTTCAAGGAGAGGTCATCACTGAAGGTGACTCCAAGGCTCTTAACCGTGCGGGATTTGGAGGGGGGATTTCCCATCTCCGAAGGCCAGAATTGAGGTCCCCAGCTGAGTTCGCTCTTCCCAGGCAAGATCAATTCAGTCTTGCCTGGGTTAAGTTTTAGGTGGTTAAGGCCCATCCATCTCTGGATATGAGCCATGACCTCCCTAAACTCAGAGACAGCATCCGGCGACCCTAAGGGGAAAACCAATTGCAGATCATCTGCGTAATTAAAGATCCACACTTTGAATTTCCTCAAGGAATGCAAAAGGGGACGCAGGTATAAATTAAATAAAAGGGGAGACAGGGATGACCCTTGAGGGACACCGCAATCGTTCTTAATTCTAGGGGCTGTGAAGGTGCCCAGTCTCACTGCTTGAGTCCGGTCGGACAAAAATGATTGCACCCAACTCAGGGCAGTACCTCTGAGGCCTGCCTGCTCGACACGGCCGACCAAAATAGTATGGTCGACCGTGTCGAAAGCAGCAGATAGGTCAAGAAGCACCAGTGCCTGGTGGACATCCCTGTCCGCATTGCACCGAAGTGTATTCTGGACTGCCAGGGTTACCGTCTCGGTCGAATGGCCTGGACGGAACCCAGCTTGATTTGGCTCCAGAAATCCAGTGGTTTCCACAAAGTTGGAAAGGCAATTGGAGACGTGAGCCTCCAATATCTTGGATAGGAACGGCAACAGGGATATAGGACGATAGTTTGATGAGTCCTGAGGGTCCATACCTGGTTTCTTAATTAGAGGGATTAGCAAGGCGTGTTTAAAGCCAGTAGGTACCCTGCCCTGGGTCAGTGATTTATTTAGTAGGGGTAGAATACCCTGAGGGATAGTCCGACCGATTTCCGAGAAGATGTGGGGGGGGCAGATGTCGTTAGGGGATCCGGACTTTACCCTCGTCAGGAGTGAGGAAAAGGTTTTATCGTCAATGGCCGGGAAGGTGTCTAATACAGAGGGATTGTAAAAAACGTCATCCAGAGGAAGTGACGTTGGGGAGTTAGCAATGCTCGATTTGATAATTACAATTTTTTCTCTGAAAAAATTATTCAGGGAATCACATAGCTTCTGCGTAGGAGCTATTGAAGGGGCTGTCCTGTCATTATCACAGAGTTCGTTAACTATATTAAAAATATCTTTGGACTTGTTGGATGATGATAAAATTTTTGTGGAGAAGTAGTTAAGTTTGTGTTGTTTTAAAATTTTCTGATAGCTTTTCCTAGTGACGCAAAAGGTTTCCCTATCCTGTGAAGAGTAGGTGGCTCTCCACTGTCTTTCTTTCTGACGTACCCCTAATTTAAGTGCTCTAAGTTCTTGAGTGAACCATTTGTGGGCATCATTGCCTCTGATGTTAGGTAAGTAAACAGAGGGGGCGAACAGATCTGCTGCGTGAAGAAGCCAGGAGGACAGAGCCCTCTCATCAACCTCCAGATCTTCGTCTAATGGGGGAAGGGTGTTGTTCAGCGTGTCCATGAACCCAGAGCGGTCCATGGATTTCCATTTGCGGAACTCTTTGCCCATGGGAGGTTTGGCCTTGTGCTGCCCTTGAATTTCTAGTGGGAACTGGATAAGATAATGATCTGACCAAATGCAAGGGCTTATAATAGGAGAAAATGGTGGTACGTTGTATGTCCAGATTTGGTCCAAGCTGTGACCCTTCTGGTGAGTGGGAGAGTGAATGTGTTGGACCAGGTTTAGATCTGTAAGCAGATCCCTCAGTTCTCCAGCTTGGATGTCAGTGTCTGTTCTATCAAACCAATAATTTAGGTCCCCCACTAGAACAGTTTTAGAATGCTTTATTACATGGGAGGCCAGTTGTTCTGCCAAAAGTACTGGGTAATTAGCCATGTATTGGGGAGGGCGGTATAACAGAATTACAGTAAGAGCCCCACTCTCTGAGTCTAGTGTGATTACCAAATTCTCTGTGTTGGGGAGGGTGAGAGAAGGTAATTCCCGGAAATGAAAGGATTTTGAAATGATTGCTGCTACCCCACCTCCAGCCTTCCCTTGAGCACGGTTGGCAGTCAAAATGTAGTAATCTGAAGGAAGTGATGCCAAAATATCCGGCAGGGAATGAGGGTTGGTCCATGTTTCGGTCAACAATAGGAGATCTGGTTTTTCTTCCGTCAGGAAAAGGAAGATGTTGACCTGGTTCTTTATTAGGGACCTTGTGTTGGACTTGTTCTACTTTGTATTACATATGAGAGTGCGCTTCGGTATTAATATTTAATGCAGAGCTTTGCTTTGTATAGGCTGCTCTGTGAGAAGCTGTAGGTCACAGGATAATTTAGGATTCAGGGTGAAGTTTTGGGTTAGGATTCAAGAAATGTCTTTCAGCACATTTGAGCTGCCAGGTGCGGCACCTGCTGTGTCTTCTGGTCATACACCTGGCTAGCCTGGCATATAGTGTCTGAGTGAGCCCATAACTGCTTTTAAATATTCTAAAATGCTGCTTTAAGGGAAATTGCACATTAAGGCGGAATTAGAAAGAATTGGACAGAGCACTACCCTTGTACTTTTGGTTGCCCGATCATAGAGACTGCACTTTCACTTTTAGATTCCTGACCATACAGATGACAGTGAGGTTGGCGCTCTAGTGTTAATTCCCTAGCCTTAAATGGCGGCTGGGATGTGGTCGTGTTGCGGACGCATGGAGCAGGTTTGCCTAAATCACGCTAAAGGCAAGCCCGTTTGCACCCGTCCGTGCCCAAACAGGACCAGGGGACAGGAACCCTGCCAAAATCCCCACAAAGAAGGGAGCTTAATCCCTATACTGTCTGAGGCCTAAACCCTCCCTGCACACCTGCCCCACATCATGGCCAGAGATCCGGGATCTGTGCTGCCTCCTCTGCAGTTTTTTATTTCGATCCCTGAGGAAGTCAGAACCAAAATACCTGGGCCCATAAAATGGAACCTCGCACTTAAGAACTGTAGATCCTGTCACGTCATAAGTTTGAGCCACTAACATTAATGGAGGATGAACAACAGGATGTCCTATTTCTATCGGAAACGTGGTTACATGACAGCTCTACACCAGACATCAATCAAGCGCTCCCCTGGGATATTATGTATGTCGGAGAGACCGCACGCACAAAAGTGGTGAAGGTATCACTATCATCCTAAAAGACACATATAGATATACTTACAATCCCCTGCCCATTCCAGACTGTGACAATCTCATCTTTACTATAAACTTGTCACCCACTGGCTCCTTCTCAGGATTACTAGTGTATAGACCCCCAGGCCCATGTCTTTGTTTCCGAAGCCTTACCTAAGATAATAGGTCTTGCCATTGAAAAAAACTAATTTGACTCTTCTAAGGTCTCTCAACATTCACTTTGATGAGATCAAAAACCCCACGGTGTTAGGCATCTTACATGACCCAGGATGTCTTCAGCTCACTCAAAGAGTAGAAGGTTTTCGCTATGACAAAGTATATCGTCTAGATCTGGTGTGTATTAATGAGCGGTAACATAAGTTAGACTACAGCCAGAAGTCTTTAAAATATGGCCATCAATGCACCGCGAAAAACCCCAAAAACAAAGCGTCTGAAATGATTTTACTATGCGTTTTCTTTTCAGTGACTGCATGAAAACCTTTTGTTGCTGGCTCATGGGGCATGCTAGATTTCGCATGCCAGTATGTATACTCGACATTTATATACAGTATGCGTGGAATAAATCGCTTTCTTTTTAACAACCCCATCGCCATTAACAAGAACTTTTACTTCAAAAAGAGACAATCGTTCTCAATTACAGCAGTAACCAGATTTCGGGACTTGTTTCATTTCCTTACCTCCCGTTTGGGTGCGATGTATGAATGCAGTGTGGCACGTGTTTGTGTGTGGAATCTAAAGAGATATAGTATATCATAATCCTGAGAATTACCGGATAATAATTTATTGCACCATGGCTCATTATAGAAATTACGTATAGAATACGAGAAAAATATATAATGATATTTCTCCATATGTGATGCAACACAATGAGGTTACCATTGAGTAACAAAAGCAGAGATAGTAGCGCACGCTAAAATGTGACTAAAATGAACATGTGAGCATTGAGAACTGTGTGTAGAGATACGTATGCTTTTGACTATATGCGTTCTCTCCCTCCCCTTTTTTTCCCTTTCTCTTACAGAGACCATAATAGGTCACCCATTTTTTTGCTTTTCAACAAGGGCCGACTCAAGCCCAGGAGCAAAATAAAGTAGCCTATTTTTGCTGCTTTATTTTAGGACAATAGGCATACTATTTAGAGAGTTATTTGAGTATAAACAGTAGGGACCAATAGAGGTCATGAGGAGTAAGCAGTAGGGGACTGCTTATGAAACATGTCGACCTGGTAGAACATATCAAAGCTCTACTATAACCCATTTTTAGGTCTCGCCTGTCGATGCGCATGCGCATCGAGCAAGGCGAGAGTATTGGCACTTATCCACTCTTTATCCACACTGCAAGGAATCGTGGCGATTCCTTGCAGTGCACGAGAAATTTAAGCTCAATGCGCATGCGCATTGAGCTTAAATGCGCGTGCACATGCCCCCAGCCGCCTGCCTTGCCTACTCTCTCTCACAGCCTCCCCCAGCTCCGCCCCCTCACTACTTGATTGCACGGCCGCTAGGCCGTGCCTCCCCTACTCTCCTCCCCCCTCCTCCTCTCCTCCCCTGCCTGCCTGCCGCTAGGCCGTGCCTCCCCTACTCTCCTCCCCCCTCCTCCTCCTACTCTCCTCCCCTGCCTGCCTGCCGTGTCGCACCTCTCCCCTCTCCGCCCCCTCCCCTGCCCGCCGTGTTACGGTGAAAGGCTTGTTTGTTTATTTTACCCGCCGTGTCTCTGCTGCTTGCCCCTGTCCTGTCTCTCCTCCTCTCCCTCTCTATACCCTCCCCCTCCCCCCCACCACTCCCATCAAGTCCCTCTGGCCCTTCCCTCCTCCCCGGACCCCTCCTCCCCTGCCCCCTCCACCCTTTCTTGTTACAACTTGTAAAGAGAAAGCGGACTGAGCCAATATCTCAGACCAGACGGGGCAGGCCAGTTCCGGGTCTGAAGCTGCTTTGTTTATTTTACCCGCCGTGTCTCTGCTGCTTGCCCCTGTCCTGTCTCTCCTCCTCTCCCTCTCTATACCCTCCCCCTCCCCCCCACCACTCCCATCAAGTCCCTCTGGCCCTTCCCTCCTCCCCGGACCCCTCCTCCCCTGCCCCCTCCACCCTTTCTTGTTACCACTTGTAAAGAGAAAGCGGACTGAGCCAATATCTCAGACCAGACGGGGCAGGCCAGTTCCGGGTCTGAAGCTGCATGAACAGCATTCGAGGTGATGCGCAAACTGCACTGGGACGGCCCTGGGGTTCAGGGCCAGACCCCCCGCCCACGCCTTGGTTAATAAATAGCTCCCCTCTACCCTCCCCGGATCGTCTAAAGGACAAACAGTAGAATAACCTTTTTTTTTTACTGAAAGTAGTCACACAAGCACAGTACACAAAGCTCCCCGGCCTGTAGTTCAAGCCCCACCCCACGCAGCACCTGCAGGGGGCTGCCTGATAGAATCAGACTGCCCCCACCCCTCCATAGGCGGTATTCCGGTGCTATTGTGCCCACTCTGGTAATCATGACGCCCCCTGCTGCGTGCATTTACAATGTGATGCGTTCCTTCCGCTGGAGGGCAGATTCGACCACACACTGTTCACAATCACAAGCAGGCTCTGTTCTGCAAGGTGCCGGGGGACCTTCCTGCAGCCCACGTGTTTCTAAAATGTCAGTTCCGTAGGTGTTTCCGACAGCCCTCCCCGCGGCTCACAGCACGTAACTTTCCTTAAGGGATGTTGTTTATCTCGTGTTTTGTTTTCTTTTTATAGGGATATGTTTTTATGCATTTATGACAAGGTCTCGTGGCGGTGTCACCTCGCATCCCAATATACCTACCCCCTCACCCTCAACCCCTCACCCTCACTCACCCTCACCCTCACTCACCCTCAACCCCTCACCCACCCTCAACCCCTCACCCTCAATCCCTCACCCTCACTCACCCACACTCACCCACACTCACCCACACTCACCCTCACTCACACTCACCCACCCTCACTCACCCTCACCCTCACTCACCTTCACCCTCACTCACCCTCAACCCCTCACCCTCACTCACCCTCAACCCCTCACCTACCCTCACCCTCACTCACCCTCAACCCCTCACCCTCACCCTCACTCACCCTCAACACCTCACCCTCACTCACCCTCAACACCTCACCCTCACTCACCCTCAACCCCTCACCCTCACTCACCCTCAACCCCTCACCCTCAACCCCTCACTCACCCTCACTCTCACTCATCCTCACTCACCCTCAACCCCTCACCCTCACTCACCCTCAACCCCTCACCCTCACTCACCCTCACCTTCACTCACCCTCAACCCCTCACCCTCACTCACCCTCAACGCCTCACCCTCAATCACCCTCAACCCCTCACCCTCAATCACCCTCAACCCCTCACCCTCACCCACCTTCACTCACCCTCACCCTCACTCACCCTCACCCTCACTCACACTCACCCTCACTCACCCTCACCCACCCTCAACCCCTCATCCTCACTCACCCTCAACCCCTCACCCTCACTCACCCTCAACCCCTCACCCTCACTCACCCCCACTCACCCTCAACCCCTCACCCTCAACCCCTCACCCTCACTCACCCTCACCCTCACTCACCCTCAACCCCTCACCCACCCTCAACCCCTCACCCTCAATCCCTCACCCTCACTCACCCACACTCACCCTCACTCACACTCACCCACCCTCACTCACCCTCACCCTCACTCACCTTCACCCTCACTCACCCTCAACCCCTCACCCTCACTCACCCCCACTCACCCTCAATCCCTCACCCTCAACCCCTCACCCTCCCTCACCCTCACTCACCCTCAACCCCTCACCCTCACTCACCCTCAACCCCTCACCCTCACCCACACTCACCCCCACTCACCCTCACTCACACTCACACTCACCCACCCTCACTCACCCTCACTCACCCTCACTCACCCTCACTCACCCTCACCCTCACTCACCCTCACCCTCACTCACCCTCAACCCCTCACCCTCACTCACCCTCAACCCCTCACCCACCCTCAACCCCTCACCCTCACTCACCCTCAACCCCTCACCCTCAACCCCTCACTCACCCTCACTCACGCTCACCCTCAACCCCTCAGCCTCACCCTCACTCACCCTCAACCCCTCACCCTCACTCACCCTCACTCACCCTCAACCTCATGCTAAAGATTTACAAAAAAACCCATAAACAATTCTAAAAGCACTAACTCTAATGCTGCGAGACCTATTGCATTTTTAATGCTTGTTAATAGTCCCAGCCAGAGAAGCCAATAAATCATTTTTTATTACTAGCCAGGGAATTTTTAATTTTTAATTAACAGTCACATACTTAGGTCCCTACACTTCACCTTCACTGCTTTCACACCACACATAGCCTATCGTCACACAACAATGTGCTCCTGTGTAGCTCGTAGCACGCCCCGCCCCGTAGAGGGACGGGAACACCCCTATGAAGAAGCATGACACTAAGGGATTCCTAGTGTGTGAGGGGTATTTTAAAAACACATAGTACTTGCCTTTGCCACCAGCAAAGGGAGCCGTCCTCGCAACTCCAGATAAATATTACAAAATAAAAATAAAAGCTATTTCCAAGTGCACATTGATAGAATCCTTTTGTTTATGTATACAGTTTAGGAGGGTGATTCTATCACCGTTACCTCTACACTTCCTCATTTGTTTATTTGTGTATTAATGACCCTAACATAAAAATTAGAAAACCACCTCTAATGACATGGACAGATCACGCCCTGATCTCCCTCACACGGGACAGTGTCCCATCAGCACTTTGGTTCACTGCCCACCTGATCTCACTAAAGAAGGTTGTAAAATCCTAGAATGAAAATGGGGAAAAAATTGAAGAAAACCTAAAACTGCCCTAGCAGGTGGCTATCAGACATTTCCACCAGGAAATGAAGACGCCACAGACATCATATTATGAAGCCATCATAATGAAGGCGGCCAATGCCCAGAGGCAACTTTTCCATATTGTCAAGTCACTCACCACTTCAAAAGCTGGAAACACTTGTTCTGCATGAAGAGACGACATGTCAAACTTCTCCGATCAAAAGGAAGTTACGTCTAACTTATTGAGAAAAGCTAAACTGGGATCACATTTAGACCTGGCGCCGCCTTACATTCTGCTGCAGGGAGCACCAGAGATTTGCCCCACACTTCTGGGTCTCTTTGATCTATCCTTTCCCCAGGAATAGTTCCCAAAGCTTGGAAACATGCATTGGTCAAACCTTTGCTAAAAAACCCATCCTCCAAAAACCCTCATGTCGCGGGAACTACAGACCGATCTCCTTGCTTCCAGCCACGGGAAAGGTACTAGAGAAACATATCAATCAAAACCTCTCCCTCTCCTGGAAGAGAACTCCCTTCTCAGCCCCACTCAGACTGGTTTCTATCCACATCAACGTACAGAATCCGCATTATTAGCAATAACTGAGGAGCTGAAAATATTGCTGGACAAAGGAAGTTCTGCGACCATATCCTTCTCGACCTGAATGCAGCATTCAACATGGTTGACCACGAGACCCTTGTGCCCAGGATAAGTAAAAGAGGAATAAAAAATGATGCTCTGGACAGTCTTTTCTCATAGAAGGGTCCTTTCAAACTTGCCAACCTCCCTGCTATTCAGATGTCTTCCCTTTGAAGTGTGAGTTCCTCAGGGCTCTGCATTGAGCCCCACACTTTTTAAAATGTATTTGCATCCATTGGAAGACATTGGTGTGGGATTTGTGGTGTCGATTGCCTCCTATGCTGACGACATCCAACTGGTCATCTCCCTTTCCAGGGACAGGTTCACAACAACAACTGGGCCTTTTTCTAGAGAAAGTTGCCTGGTGGAATGCTAAGTACTCACCTAAATTGAAAGGAGACAAAACCGAACTGATGATTTTAGGGAACAAGCCAACACCGCAAACAATCCTCGGATGGCTCGGGTGCCTATTAACTCCCCCAGTCCTATCCTCCCCATAAAGAGCTTAGGGACGTAGTTGGATAGTTCTCTATCTATGGAGGTCCAAGTAAAAGAAAATGACAACATCTTGCTTTGGCCTTTTCAGAACCATACGCAAAATCTTAGACCTCCTACCCACAAAATGTGGGAGAATGGTGGTCCAAGCACTGATTCTTTCCTGCTCGGACTATGGGAACTCCCTGTATATGGGCTCAACCGAATATATTATCACGAGACATCAGTTAGTCCAAAGCAGGGCTGCAAGGACTGTCCTAAAGCCACCCAAACACATCTCAGCAAAGGAGCCCTGGCCTCCTTGTGTTGGCTTCCAGTGGAGGAAAGGGTAGAATAAAAGGCACTTTATCTGGCTCTTAGGGGAATAAACTATAAAGGACCCTCTTTGATAAGAGCCCTTCTGGTAACCGACACCCGCTGCAGGACCTGCTTGGCTACTAAAGGTTCTGCAAATCCAAATGATCAGATTGGGGGGGTGGAGAACCTTCTTGCATTTTACCCCTAAGCTAAAAATGCAAAGCCCTCTGATCCCAGAAATTAACTTAACAAAAGCTGATTCAGAAAAATGCTTAGAACTTGGCTATACCCCCACTAGCTCTAGACACGTACCGCATCAGAGATCTGCTAGTGTATGCTATGACTCTCGCAGCGACGGGAAGTCCTAGGGTAGTTACACACGGTATAAATCCACATAGCATAGCAAAGGCCCGGATCACAGATTCCAGGTGCAGACTCTGAGAGTGCCCTTGGGTGATAAAAGACTATGTGGTAGCCATTAAAATATGGAGGTTTCTGGTATTGGTAATATCTTGTGGTTCTATAAGAGACTATTCAGACTCTATCTAAACTGCAGCCAAAGCATTGTCTCTATGGTACGATGGTGCTCAGCCCGAACCCTGTCTAGACTGCCGCTGAAGAATCAACACTATGGTACTATTGGAGCCTGATCACGCTTCATCTAGATTTCCTCAGATTCACCATCTCTATGGTTCCTTCGGTGTCCGATCACACTGTGTTTAGACTCCTTGTGAAGCATCGCCTCTGAGGTTAGCCTTCCCAGCTAGGGATCTTTTGCCTACAGCATCCACTACACCCTCGCTTAGAGACTGCTCAACCTGCATTGCTATCCTACATATTACATTTACTTCAGCCATCGACGTCCAGGAGTGATCCCACAAGAGAAGGGGTGACCATATTAGATCTAGGAGAACTGGATCCGTTCCAGGTCTTCAGGATATTATTATTAATTCGCATTTATAAAGCGCGTGGCTACCCTGAGGCATCCCAGCGCTAGCGGCAGTGAAGGCTGAAAAGAGGAAGCTAGCAGTTACAATTCTGGAACAGCCATGTTTTTAGACTCTTCCGGAAAGAGAGGTGGCAGTTTCATGTTGGAGAGTAAGAGGGAGTGAGTTCCAAAGTCCAGCTATGTTATAAGAAAAGGAGCCGCCTCCACTCCGCTGCCTATTGATTTTCGGGATGCGGGCTAAATTTAAGTTCTCAGAGCGAAGAGATTTCTTAGGGAGATAGGCGTGATCAGAGACTGATTGATTTGGGGGCCTGTGCCCCCAAGGGTCTTATGTTCAGTGCATAAGGCTTTAAAGGAAATCTTCTCCTTCATTGGTAGCCAGTGAAGGGCTTTCAGACTGGGGCTAGCTGACCGCCTGCTGCTGCAACCGGTCAAAAGCTGTGCGACGCAATTCTGGGCGACCTGGAGCTTCCTTAGGGTAGACTTTGGGGCTCCCAGATACAGTGAGTTACAGTAGTCCAGCCGTGAAAGATTCTGGGCCTGAACTAATATTTTCTTAGCTTCAGTGGGCAATAGGGGAAGGACCTTCCGTAGCGTTCTAAGGATATCAATGCAAAGTAAATTGGCATAGAGTGATTTTGAATAGACCTTAATTACATAATGGTTGTTTGATACTCTGGCATGAATCCAGCTGTCCTCCACCCATGTTGGGAATGCACCAACTAGAGCATGTTCCTGTCCTCCCACCTCACCCCCAACTCTTTCCTTCTCCACACCGCCCCTTCTGAAAGTGGAATGACGCCCACGCCCATTTTGGGAGTGGGCATTGGCCTAAATTTGTTTCAGAACCAGAGAGTTGTTAATAATGCCTGTGTCAGAGGAACTGTGAAAACTCATCCTGTGGTGGATGGATCATTAATAGATAAGGACGCCGAAGGCCTCGCGATAGCTATGGTATGGCTCCATGCCACCTCCTTCTGGTACCTATTCCACTTTGTACGCTGTGATTGTAAAGCCCTGCACAAATGTAACCATGCACCTGATGCTTTTAGGTCTCGCTTATAGCTGCCCTTTCTTAAAGTCCTATTGTCAACGATGCATAAAATACACACATTTAGTAAGATTTGGGTCTGTCCTTTGCTTTGGATTGGAGGGCTTTCTTGTCTTTTACATTTCCTTGCTTTTTATTTGATGGATTTACTTCCTGTTCTTTGCCCCTCATTCTTGATAGAGTGACGTCTGTCATTTCGATGCTTATATTCAGAGAACTACACTTCTTTTACCACCCTATGGGAGTGCGTGTGTTTTCTTGTGCTCTCCCCCGCTCCCCTGTGTGCTTCCTCAAGACAAGAGAACACAAAGTGGGAAAAAACAAAGGAAGGAAAATGATCCCCAGAACACAATTAAACTTAGACCAGTGTGCATGTATTTAGAATACGTGTCTGTATGTGTCTGAAAGGAGTCCAAGGCACCTGAAATAAAGAAAGAACAAGATGGGGTTGAGTAAGCTACCTCCTAGCAGAAATCAAAGACATTAATGAGTTCCGACTACCAACAGCCGTTGGGTCGGAGCAACGACTGAGTCAATACACCCACGATAGTGGAATTATATGGAGCGTAATCATCAAAGGCTGGGCTGGTGCCACTGGTCACCAGTGAAGAGGGACGAAGTCCACGCTTAATCTTTTAAGGATTTGTGTAATTAACTTACTGTTGTGATTTATACCGTTTTTATTGACTCCCATTGAGGCATTGTTACATGATATTGTACTCACCCATGGCTGGAGTTACAGGCTTTTTTCCTGATGTTTGGTAATAAAGCCTGGGGCAGTAGGCAGGGCCTTTGCTTGTACTTTGGTTACTACTTGGCAGGTGTCTTTATGGTCGCACTGACAGCCGCCTGCTCTTGTCTTACCCTAGAGAGAGGATTGAAGGAGGTCAGACAGAGGGGCGTTACCTGAACTTTGTGGGGGATGCTCCCAGAAAGTTATCTTTATCTGTTGTAACAGGTCATTATATAGTTCAACAATGTCTCTGATTTTATTGTTAGTGTCATGGTTTTAGCTAACTACGCACTTTATAAATAAACTTGAATTTGAACTTGTTATAAGTCTAGGAGAGGGGTGCAACATACAGTGACTGCCTCCTTCCAGGTCATTGTGCACTCCGTCTCTAGTCCAGGACTGTTGTGTGATAGCGTAATGCATTCTGGGTGTTGTAGTCTTGTTGTACTTCTATTAAACTCATTAGACTAACTGGACCCGATTCACAGAACTAACTTAAGACAACACCCTAAACGTACTACTTTTGGTATTCACAGAAGTTAGGATTTTGTCTTAAATTTGTCTTAAGACAGACTTAAGACAGACTTAAGACAGACTTAAGTTAGGAATTTGTCTTAAGTCTGTCTTAAGTTTGTCTTAAGACAAACTTAAGACAAAATCCTAACTTCTGTGAATACCAAAAGTAGTAAGTTTAGGATTTTGTCTTAAGTTAGTTCTGTGGATCGGCCCCACAGTCCTTAAGCCAGGGATTTGTGAGTGAAAGGTTCAGGGTGGGAGACAGTGTCCTTAATGACCTGGAGCGAGGTGGTCACCTTAGTAACATCAGATCAGGTTGCAAGTGACCCCAGGGCTGAAAATGAAGGGCAGATATCTGCATGGGGCAAAACAGCTCTGAAAAAAATGTATGCATCATCTGTAGATCAGAGGTTCGGCTCCCCGCAGGCATAAGACCCCCGTCCAACCTTAGGTTGATATGACGAGTACAATTGAAATGAGTATTAATAACATCTGAAAAGACCCTTGGGGTTTAAAGGAGATGATTTAAGCATTGATATTAGTGAGTTATCGATTGCCGTGGCTTCATTTCGCCACTAGATGTCAGTGCACGGCCAGAAACAAACCCTCCAATGTTAACATGGGGAAGGAGCCAATGGCAGGCCAATGACAGCACCCTGGCAGTGAAACGGACTGCAGACACGGCCTGTCAGCAGCAGGGGGCGCAATGGCCTGTGTGGAAACTGTGCGAGTTACCATCTTCCAAGGTCGGCAGAAGGGGCGGACTGGCATTGATGGAAAACTTCGAGTTTCTGTCCTTTCCGAGGCCACCGGTTGGGGCGGACTGGCCTCTGAGGGAGTCACCGTCTGTCAATGGTCAGTAGTATTTTCAGCGGCACCGGTGCCAGCAGTAGTGCCTAACGCGACAGTCAGTCCCATGCCATGGAGGGAACAGTCAGTCCCACGCCATGGAGGGGACAGTCAGTCCCATGGAGGGCACAGTCAGTCCCATGGAGGGCACAGTCAGTCCCACGCCATGGAGGGCACAGTCAGTACCATGCCATGGAGGGGACAGTAAGTCCCACGCCACGGAGGAGACAGTCAGTCCCACACCATGAGGGGACAGTCAGTGCCACGCCATGGAGGGGACAGTCACTCCCACGCCACGTAGGGCACAGTCAGTCCCATGGAGGGGACAGTCAGTCCCATGCCATGGAAGGGGCATTCAGTCCCATGCCATGGAGGTCACAGTCAGTCCCACGCCATGGAGGGGACAGTCAGTCCCATGCCATGGAGGGCACGGTCAGTCTCACGCCATGGAAGGGACAGTCAGTCCCATGCCATGGAGGGCACAGTCAGTCTCACGCCATGGAAGGGACAGTCAGTCCCACGCCATGGAGGGCACAGTCAGTCCCACGCCACGGAGGAGACAGTCAGTCCCACACCATGATGGGACAGTCAGTCCAACGCCATGGAGGGGACAGTCACTCCCACGCCACGGAGGGCACAGTCAGTCCCATGGAGGGCACAGTCAGTCCCATGCCATGGAGGGGACAGTCAGTCCCATGCACTGGAGGGCACAGTGAGTCCCATGCCATGGAGGGGACAGTCAGTCCCACGCCATGGAGGGCACAGTCAGTCCCCCGCCATGGAGGGCACAGTCAGTCCCATGGAGGGCACAGTCAGTCCCATGCCATGGAGGGGACAGTCAGTCCCATGCCATGGAGGGGACAGTCAGTCCCATGCCATGGAGGGGACAGTCAGTCCCACGCCATGGAGGGCACAGTCAGTCCCACGCCATGGAGGGCACAGTCAGTCCCATGGAGGGCACAATCAGTCCCATGCCATGGAGGGCACAGTCAGTCCCATGCCATGGAGGGTACAGTCAGTCCCATGCCATGGAGGGGACAGTCAGTTGCATGCCATGGACGGCACAGTCAGTCCCACGCCATGAAGGGGACAGTCAGTCCCATGCCATGGAGGGGACAGTAATTCCCACGCTATGGAGGGGTCAGTCAGTCCCATGCCATGGAGGGGACAGTCAGTCCCATGCCATGGATGGGACAGTCAGTCGCATGCCATGGACGGCACAGTCAGTCCCAAGCCATGAAGGGGACAGTCAGTCCCACGCCATGGAGGGGACAGTAATTCCCACGCTATGGAGGGGTCAGTCAGTCCCACGCCATGAAGGGGACAGTCAGTCCCACGCCATGGAGGGGACAGTAATTCCCACACTATGGAGGGGTCAGTCAGTCCCATGCCATGGAGGGCACAGTGAGTCCCATGCCATGGAGGACACAGTCAGTCCCACGCCATGGAGGGCACAGTCAGTCCCCCGCCATGGAGGACACAGTCAGTCCCATGGAGGGCACAGTCAGTCCCATGCCATGGAGGGGACAGTCAGTCCCATGCCATGGAGGGCACAGTGAGTCCCATGCCATGGAGGGGACAGTCAGTCCCATGCCATGGAGGAGACAGTCAGTCCCATGCCATGAAGGGGACAGTCAGTCCCACGCCATGGAGGGCACAGTCAGTCACATGGAGGGCACAATCAGTCCCATGCCATGGAGGGCACAGTCAGTCCCATGCCATGGAGGGTACAGTCAGTCCCATGCCATGGAGGGGAGAGTAATTTCCATGCTATGGAGGGGTCAGTCAGTCCCATGCCATGGAGGGGACAGTCAGTTCCATGCCATGGAGGGGACAGTCAGTTCCATGCCATGGAGGGGACAGTCAGTCCCATGCCATTTAGGAGACAGTCAGTCCCACGCCATGGAGGGCACAGTCAGTCCCATGCCATGGAAGGGACAGTCAGTCCCATGCCATGGAGGGGACAGTCAGTCCCATGCCAGAGGAGGGGACAGTCAGTCTCACGCCATGGAGGGCAAAGTCAGTACCATGCCATGGAGGGGATAGTCAGTCCCATGCCACGGAGGGGACAGTCAGTCCCATGCCTTGGAGGGGACAGTCAGTTCCATGCCATGGAGGGGATAGTCAGTCCCACGCCACGGAGGGGACAGTCAGTCCCACACCATAAGGGGACAGTCAGTCCCACGCCATGGAGGGGACAGTCACTCCCACGCCACGGAGGGCACAATCAGTCCCATGGAGGGCACAATCAGTCCCATGCCATGGAGGGGACAGTCAATCCCACGCCATGGAGGGGACAGTCAGTCCCATACCATGGAGGGCACAGTCAGTCCCACACCACGGAGGGGACAGTCAGTCCCACGCCACAGAGGAGACAGTCAGACCCATTCCACGGAGGGCACAGTCAATCCCATGCCACGGAGGGGACAGTCAGCCGTTCGCCATGGAGGGGGCCGTCGGTCCCACGCCACGTAGGGGACAGTCAGTCCCATGCCATGAAGGGGACAGTCAGTCCCACGCCATGGAGCGGACAGTCACTCCCACGTCATGGAGTGGACAGTCAGTCCCATGCCATGGAGCGGACAGTCAGTCCCATGCCAATGGAGCGGAAAGTCAGTCCCATGCCATGGAGGGGACAGTCAGTCCCCGGAGAGGCCGGCTGTGCCTCTTAAAGGTCAGTCCAGTGGCACACAAGGCCACCGTAGGCTGTGGAATGCCTGCGCATCAGTCAGTCACGTGTCAGTCCGGCTGGCACTGAATGGTCACTGAGACTAGGTAAGTCAGTCACAAGACTGTGCGGGTCTCCTGAGAGACTGACAGGGAACCGGACAGAGACAGTCACTTGTGACACCATGGAGGATCATTGGGTTGGAGCAGAGTCAGTCACATGTCAGTGCAGATCTCTTGGGAGTCTGCTGGAGACAGAGAGGAGGGGGGTCTCACAGGAGGTGGGGTGCTTCTGAGGTAGCATTGGGTTGGAGAAGAGTCAGTCACATGTCAGAACTGATCTCTTGGGATGCTACTGGGAACAAGGATGAGGGAGTCACACAGAAGGTGAGGTGAGTCTGAAGGTGCATTGGGTTGGAGGAGAGGCAGTCACATGTCAGACCTGATCTCTTCGGAGCTGTTGGGGACAGAGCATGTGGGGTTGTTTTGGAAAAAAAAATCTAATAAAAATATTGTGACACCAAAATATTGTTTCAAGAATACCAGGATGTCAAAAAGACAACGGACAGTATATCGGAAGTAAGAAGATAGTTTTAAATATTGTTTTTAATATCTTTCTAAAAAATATAATTAGATAAAATATCACTGTATAGAATATCGTTTTTATGTGTTTTATATGTATGTTATTGTATTTTTGTTTTATTTTAGTTGTTTGTAAATTTTTTGAATAGTGTGTTTAATACAATAATTTATTCATGTAAATTGTGAAGTTTTTTATTTTATGTTTTATTATTGTGCATAATTATTTTTATGTTATTGTGTTTTAAAAGAGGGATGTTTTAATTATTTAATATGTTATTTGTTCATGTTAAATATATAGATTTTTTTAATGGTAATAGTGTTATAAGAATGTTTTATTTACTTATTTAATGAATAGTTATTATGTTTTACTGTGAGTATGCAGTTTATATGTTACTCTTTTAATGCACACTAACTTCTTTATTTAGTTTTAATCAGAGTGGGAATAATAAAGGTTAGCTCTTTAGGCTCCAACACCTTCTCCAAAATAGATTTTGTTGGAGTGGGATTAGTTTATTTAACCCCTTTAGGGGCATATTATCAATAAACAAAGCTAAAATTATCGCCGCTTTAGCTGCAGAAAGCTGCAGCTAAAGCGGCGATAATGGGCTTGATAATATGCCGTTGTGAATTCCCATAAAAACCCATGCTCTGGTGTGAACATGAGTGTCTATGGGAATTCTCTACGGCATATTATCAAGCCCATTATCGCCGCTTTAGCGGCAGTTTCCTGCCGCTAAAGTGGGGATAATTTTAGCTCCGTTCTTGATAATATGCCCCTTAGTGTCCAACATTTCCCCCAAAATGGTTTAGATTGGTGTAGGACTAGTATATGTGACCCCTTTAGTGTCCAACACCTTCTCCAAAATGGTTTAATTTGGAGTGGGAATAGTTAATGCAATCCTTTTAGTGTCCAATACTTTTGGTAAAATGGTTCTGTATGCAGTAGAAGTAGTTAATGTAATTTAATTTGTTTCCAGGATTTTCAGAAAAATTATTCTCATTGGAGTTGGTTGTGCACGTGTAATATACCATATTTATATTTCTTTATTACATTAAAGGTACGTAACACAGTTTGTAATTCTTATTTCTTCTCATACTTATTTAATTTACATATTTACATTGTTTAACATACATAATTGTACTTATACAAAAACATTTTCATATTTATATATAAACAACATTTTAATATGATTTTACTAATAAATAATCCAAATAAATTATATGTAAATAGTTTTGTATTTTGTAAACTTTTGTCTTTTTTATATTGTTTTACATTTTTACAATTAAGTTATTTTAAGTACATTTCTAAACATACTTCATTTCTTTAGTATATATTAAATTATTGTATATTTTTAAATACTTTTGTTTTCTATAGGAAGATAGTCATTTTTCAGTTTCATTCATCTGTCTTTTTTAACTGCTACCTTCTATTTTGTAATCTATTTGTCAAATTTTTAGTTTATTTTCCTGAAAGGAGGTCGTGGGCCATATTATAAGTCTGGCGGTCTGAGGATCGCCAGACTCGTGGTGGCGAGGCAGTGGTGGTCCAGCCACTGCTGCACTGGCGGTCTAACCACTCCATTACGACTTGGGCGGTCGGACTGCCCTGGGATCATCGACGCCACCAGGGAACCATTGTTTCCTGGTGGTGGCACAGCAGTCAGAGGTCGCAATATGCTTGGCGGATTCCGCCAAGCATATTAGAGTTTCCTCTCTCTGCTGGGGATATCATGGAGGCTCCACCTGGCCCGTTTTGTGTAAGCATGGGCGGATTTTGCGGATTCGCAATCCGCGAACTTGCGGATTTGCGGATTGCGAAAATCCGCAAAATCCGCGAATCCTCGCAGATTTTGCGGATTTTTTGGGGGGGGTTTCGCACGGGTTTCTGCAAGTTCGCGAGGGTTTTGTGCAATTTCGCAAATTGCGAACTTACTTGTCAGGTCGCCAGTTTTGCGAACTTGTTGTTTCTACGTGCCCAGCCTGTTTGCAAGCCTTTCTTCATCACTGCCACCCTCTGTCACCACTGGCACTCTCTTTGTTCACCCATGCCACCCTCTGGCTCACCCATGTCACCCTCTGTGTCATCACAGCACCCTCTGGTTCACCAGTGTACATTATTAGGGCAAACAAAGCACTGCCATCCTCTGTCAACACTGGCACTCTGGTTCACCCATGCCACCCTCTGGCTGGCACACCCATGCCACCCTCGGTGTCATCACAGCACCCTCTGGTTGACCAGTGAGTGTACATTATTGTGGAAAAGCAAAGCACACCTGCTAAGTGCCTTAAGTTTTGCATAATTAAATTACAACAACACCTGCCCTGCCCCAACTGACATTAATGAAGGCTGGCACCTGCTTGTCTGCTCCCTTTCCTTTCATTTTCCTGTTTGTTGCAATGTAATTTTTTTTAACAGGAACCTAACCGAATTCTGGAGGGCCCCTTCAGGAAGCACTACAGGGAATGGTTACAAATGATGAGGTTGAACTTTTGCACCTGCTCATAGCTTTTCCTTTTGCAAAACTCGTTTTTCGGTAATTTCGCCCTATTCGCGAGGCGCGGCGTCGTGCGAAATCGATCGTGTAAGCCGCGAACTCGTGCGAGTTACCCCAAGGTTGAGTACGGGCGCCGCCATTTTGTTTGCGTGACGTATTTCCGTTTCCGCCCGCTATGTGTAATCTCGCGCGATGAGCGCCTTGCGAATACAAGGTCGCACGAGTTCGCAAGAGAAATCGCGTGCGAACTTACTTACGCGCACGTGATCGGCCGCCATCTTGTTTTTCATTCATTCCTATGTGTCTGGGCATGGTGTTTCTATCCTCTGTATATCTCTGCCATCCTTTGCTTATTTTATTTTGTTTTTGATCTATTAAACTTTTTTTCTATCCCTCTTGTTTTCTAGGTCTATATTTTTGTGTTTTAGGCTACTTTTGTTTACTTTTCAAGTACTTTTTAAACTTTTATTTCCTTCTTCTCTACTCCTATTCTTTTTCATTTTATCTCCTTACCTGCCCAGAACATGGTGAAGACAGCTGTCAAGCTGCCCAAGACGGGCACCGCAGCCCGTGCCCGGCTCCCGTGTGGCCGCTTGAGGGCGGAAATGGTGGTGCCCAGGGAGATCTTCAGCCCTGAGGAGGTGGGCTCACTCGTTTATTATGTGCAGCGCCGTCTCCCCAGGACCATCGCAGCAGGCGGCAGGATTGCTGCCGGTTATACCAACAGCCAGGAGCGTCGGAAGCGGTGGGGGCAGGTATGCCGGGCCCTTTTTAACATCACGGGGGTCCAGCGCACCTATAATTAGGTGACCCACCGCTGGACCGATATTCTAGAGCGGGAGCACGACCTGCTCGATCGGCTGGGAGTGGAGGTCCCCGGGCTTGGTGAGTAGTAGTAGCAATTTTTTCATCACTCACTACTCTGTTTTTTCTCCTGCTCTGTGTGTTAATATTGCAAATGTTTGCTTTAACTTTTTTACAAAGAGCAATAATACTGCTGATTACATTGATAGGAGAGCTAAATTAATATTTCAAAATCTTCTGTGCATTTCAGGTGCACTGCTCTCCTTCTCTGTGGCGGTGCCACTGCTTATTTGTTTTCTATTTTGTGTTAATTTAATTGGGCTGAGTAATGTATGAGTGTACTTTACAGAACTGCGTAATGCTAGACACAAAGGGGCAGATTTACAAGCCCCTTGCGCCACGTTTACGCTGCCTTAGCAGACGCACAGCGACGTAAACGTGGCGCATCCCTGCGAGTCATGTACAACGTGATGCTTCTAAGGAGATGCGCCACGTTAAGACCTGGGCCTGCGCCACAATGGGTGCGTTCCCACGCAGGGGGAGGGGGGGAGGGTGGCGGTCAGGCAGATGTGCGCCTCGCAAAAGTGCCTGCGTGAAATCTACAAGATTTAACGCAGGCACTTCCGCGACGCTGCTACGTCAATTCTTTATGCCTGCTTGCTTGAAGCAGGCGTAAGGACTGATGCGGTATGTTGCGTATTGGGCATCCCTGAGCATTGCTATAGTTGCATCGCGCCTGCGATGCGACTCTAGAGATGCGCCCCTCTTTCGTCACGAGATGCATCACGCATCTGCCTACCCTTGCGCCAGGGTTTGCCGCATTGTAATTGCGGCGCATCTGCCGTGACGCAAGGTTAGTTTTGAGTTACGCATTTTGTTCTGGTGCACCTCTGGAGGTGTGCAGCCCAGAACTCGTAAGTATGCCCCTAAGTGTCAGATTAGCAATTACCTGCGCATCCCTGCAAAGTGTGAGGCACGCCAGCACCACCCATGGTGCGCCGTATTTTCAATGCGGCACGCCATGGTGCCAAAACGTCACCGAAGCGTTATGCATCGGTGCCGTAAAGGCGGCTCATTGATGGAGTTGCGTTGCAACGATGGCGCAGCTCCAGCAATGCTGCGTCAAGCCGTAAGCCTGCTTCATGCAGGCGCAGGGTTTCAGTGACGCATCATTGCCCTAAATGACTGATTGAAATTTTATCTATTCCCCATAGCCACTTTTAGCTTGCGTTCCTGCGCAGGAACGCCCTCCCTTGCGCTGGAACGCTCCCTTATGGCGCAGGGCTTTAGAATGGGATGCATCTCCCATATGCGTCACATTGTTAATATACGCCACACCATGGCGCCTCTCTTGTTGTGGCGCTGCGTCACAAAAGTGACGCAAGAACGGAGCAAAAGAGCTGCAAGGGGCTTGTAAATGTGCCCCTAGAGTAGAGGCTCAGGTGCAGTCCTTCCTTTGTAGCCCTCTTTTTGGCTGAAATAGTGGGTTCTTGTTCTTTCTAAATGTTTGATTTGGTTGACAAGGACATCGACAAGCAGCAATCATCAATTTTTTCTGTTCTTTCTTTCATGTTGTACGTCAGGTCCGCCCAGGGGCAAGCGGACAGAAACAGCGGATGCAGTGGCTCCAAAGGAGGAGGATGATGCAGGCCAGGGTGGCGAGTGCTCCGTTGCTGGCCCCAGTAAGTTTTCATTTAAATATAGAGGACCTATTGTTGTCAAAGCGTTCCTAATTTAAATTTTTCGAAACAGTGTTTAGATAGGAGCAAAATCAATAATACTACTGTTGCAGGGACAATTCTCCACAAACCGAACTATGGACACCAAAGACCAGAGTAATAAATAATATTTCAGAGTGGCGTGTTTGGCACACTGTATACTATAGTATAAACTTGGTAGTGTCAGCGGCACGGACTCCTCCTAGCAAAAATTACAAAACCTTTCGCTCAGTCACTCTAGTCTGGAGGACCAAAAACCACAGAGTCTATTCAAGTTTACAAGCTTTATTAAAAAAAGTAAAAGTAAACATATATATTAAAATAAAGTTAGCTGGAAAAGGAAAAGTGCTTGGTGCTGAGTTGATGAGTAATGGAACACATTTCTTGTGGTCGAGCCGAGCTTTCACCTGGTTTAGTTGATGTTGCTCTTGTCCGTAGAAGTCCAGCGTCTGTCTGTTCAGAGAAAAAAGATGTGTGTTAAAATTAAGCAAGCATTCATCAATTGTGACAAAAAAGTGCAGCAAGACAACAGCCTTCCCTGGAAGGAGGGACATTTTTACTTTAGACTAGAGTAGACAGTCAATTATTTTTTCTGTTGTTTTCAAATTTCTTCATTCCTAGACCAAATACTAGTGAGTGGTGTAATCTAACAGTCTTAAATATATTTTTTAGGTGGAACAGCTGGTGGCGGGGCCGGCTTGGACGTGATCGTGATCGACTCGGAGTCTGAGAACGACTCTGGGGAGGATGCGGCGCAAGAGGACAATCAGACTGTGAGGAAGCAGGCAGTGGTGGTGTGGAGTACAGGTAAGCTGGATCATGGTACTATCTGACTCTTAGATAGCATATGATGTGTATCCAGTGCTGGCCCAGTGACAAATTACAATATGGTAATTACAGCAGGCTGGGACCGACAGACAGATAGAGGCAGAGAGAGAGGAAGACAGAAGGAGAGAGAGAGAGAGGGAGGGAGCCAGAGGGAGGGTGAGGGAGGGAGACAGAGAGAGAGAGACAGCGAGGTAGAGGGAGACACAGGGAGACAGAAAGAGGGAGACAGAGAGAGAGAGAGAGAGAGAGACATATTGCCTGGGCCTGGTGCAGATGATACGGTTGCTGGTGTGGTTAACGGCTCAGAGGAAAAGTCACTCACTTCTGCCAGATCTCTTTCATATGAAAGAGCACCAAACCAAGGATACAAGTGAGTTGTGGGAAGGGAAATGGTGATTCAAGCGCCCCCCCTTGCCCCTCCATGCGGACGCCCATGATACTGGCCTGAATAGTTTTGTACTGCGCTGGCTAGTTGCTAGTTGTACTGTGACACAACTTCCTGCTGAATCATTTTGTGTTAATCATATTCTTAAAGAGCATTCGTTACAGATTATGTTTTTCTTTCTTCTTATAGTTGGTAATACTAAAACCTCAAAACCGAGCAGGAGTATGCGGGCTGTACTTGCCCGGCAACGGAGGCTGGATGCCACTGTTGCGCAATATCGCCGGCTGGTGGAAATGGAGGGGGACGACACGCACTCCAGTGCATCAAATGTAACATCTTCTGCATCTTCCTCCGTGACCCCACGTTCTGCCGGTAAGCGCAGTGCTCCAGCCAACCGGAGCCGTGCTGGAAGACGCCACCGCCGAGCAGCAAAGGCTGCACCTCCTCACAGTACTGTAAAGGCTCGCTTGCGCCGTGCACTCCGCAGAGTGTCCAACCTAGAGGCGGAGGTCCAGAGATGGAAGGAGTATCAGACTCTGGTGGAGGGCCTCCGTTTAGATCAAGCCATCCTCCAGGAGAAGTATGATGCCCTGGCCCTAAGGCATGATGCCCTGGAGGCCAAATTGAACAACCTGCATCCGTAGAGTGTCCCTTGCCCCTTTTTTAGAGACTTTTGGGGGGTGGGAATTGGGAGTTGGGGTTTTTGGGGACTTTTGATGGACTATTTATTTGTTGTGGTTAGGGAGGGTCTTGCGGGAGTTTATTTTGTTATGGATATAAAAATATACTTTTTCAAGCTTTATCTGAGCATAGCTGTTTTTTACTACTTTTGAGCCTGGTGGGTGGTGGTTTTGCAGTAAGTTTGTTTTACGGAACACTGTCATCGTGTTGATTCACGTGTAATTGGCCAAATGTTTTCCAAAGTAAATGCCTGTCACAGAGTTTCCTAAATCAAGAGTCCTAGGAGTTTACTAGTAGTACCACTGTCACTCTCTCGCCTCTCCTCCTAATACTCCATTATACTACCTCCCATCCAAACGCTTATCTTACCTGTAATTTGTGTTTGAGGGCTGTCTCCACCTGGAATTCACAGTGTCCTAAAGCGTTCTGCCGCAGGGTCCCAACTGGAGTTTCCCGGCGTGGATTTTCTGCAAAGCAAAAGCAACCTGTAATTGGCCAAATGTTTTCCAAAGTTAAATGCCTGTCACAGAGTTTCCTAAATCAAGAGTCCTAGGAGTTTACTAGTAGTACCACTGTCACTCTCTCACCTCTCCTCCTAATACTCCATTATACTACCTGCCATCCAAACGCTTATCTTACCTGTAATTTGTGTTTGAGGGCTGTCTCCACCTGGAATTCACAGTGTCCTAAAGCGTTCTGCCACAGGGTCCCAACTGGAGTTTCCTGGCGTGGATTTTCTGCAAAGCAAAAGCAACCTGTAATTGGCCAAATGTTTTCCAAAGTTAAATGCCTGTCACAGAGTTTCCTAAATCAAGAGTCCTAGGAGTTTACTAGTAGTACCACTGTCACTCTCTCGCCTCTCCTCCTAATACTCCATTATACTACCTCCCATCCAAACGCTTATCTTACCTGTAATTTGTGTTTGAGGGCTGTCTCCACCTGGAATTCACAGTGTCCTAAAGCGTTCTGCTGCAGGGTCCCAACTGGAGTTTCCCGGCGTGGATTTTCTGCAAAGCAAAAGCAACCTGTAATTGGCCAAATGTTTTCCAAAGTTAAATGCCTGTCACAGAGTTTCCTAAATCAAGAGTCCTAGGAGTTTACTAGTAGTACCACTGTCACTCTCTCGCCTCTCCTCCTAATACTCCATTATACTACCTCCCATCCAAACGCTTATCTTACCTGTAATTTGTGTTTGAGGGCTGTCTCCACCTGGAATTCACAGTGTCCTAAAGCGTTCTGCCGCAGGGTCCCAACTGGAGTTTCCCGGCGTGGATTTTCTGCAAAGCAAAAGCAACCTGTAATTGGCCAAATGTTTTCCAAAGTTAAATGCCTGTCACAGAGTTTCCTAAATCAAGAGTCCTAGGAGTTTACTAGTAGTACCACTGTCACTCTCTCGCCTCTCCTCCTAATACTCCATTATACTACCTGCCATCCAAACGCTTATCTTACCTGTAATTTGTGTTTGAGGGCTGTCTCCACCTGGAATTCACAGTGTCCTAAAGCGTTCTGCCACAGGGCCCCAACTGGAGTTTCCCGGCGTGGATTTTCTGCAAAGCAAAAGCAACCTGTAATTGGCCAAATGTTTTCCAAAGTTAAATGCCTGTCACAGAGTTTCCTAAATCAAGAGTCCTAGGAGTTTACTAGTAGTACCACTGTCACTCTCTCGCCTCTCCTCCTAATACTCCATTATACTACCTCCCATCCAAACGCTTATCTTACCTGTAATTTGTGTTTGAGGACTGTCTCCACCTGGAATTCACAGTGTCCTAAAGCGTTCTGCAGCAGGGCCCCAACTGGAGTTTCCCGGCGTGGATTTTCTGCAAAGCAAAAGCAATCAACATTCGAAATGTGACAGCGGGGCTCACAGACCCCAAAACCCTAGAAGCCCCACAGACAGCACCCCTAAGACAGGCAAGCGAGCAATAACGCCTAAACGTTTTCACCTCCCATTTCCTCCTAACCAATTTCATCCCTTAATAGACCTTGCCAGCAATGGCCCAGCCAAGACCCGTAAACCCAAGCGCAAACATGTTTGACACCCCCCAAACAGCCAAAAAGCAAATCCGGGAAAAAAGCCACACTTAGCAAAATGTATTTAAATGAGGACTCACTACTTCCAGTACCTCTTTAGGGGACTCGTCAACGTAAGTTTCTTCATTGTGCGGAATCCAGGCATCAGCATTACGGGAAATGGATAGGGTGAGTCTGGAGGAGGAGGATAGACGACCAGGACTGAGTTCTTGGCAACTAACTTGTGAACCTGATGAATGCTGCGGCATCAAAATCAAGACAGTTCTGCTGATGGACTTGTTCTTTGATTGGGTGATTACAGTTTTGTTGTGCATGGGATCAAGCACTTGCTAAACAAAGAAAGACAGACACACAGGAATAAAAGTGAATAAGGAGTCGGACTAAAAATAAAGTTAATGAATCATTGACTCATTTTCAGAACTCGGTGTCAGGGAAAATGAACTCGTCCTCATAATCTGCAAATTCAGTCGGTAGTACTTCTGGTAACTGAGGAGAACTTTCCTCAGGTAGGTCGGTGTCCTCTTCTTCCTGCGTGCATTCTCGTACTTTGTAATCTGGTGGTATGAAGTGCTGGTTCATCTTTATCATGGTGAGCCGCTCCACATTTGCGGGCAAGAGGCGGGACCTTTTGGATGTCACAATGCCACCAGCAGAACTAAAAACACGTTCTGAAGACACACTTGCGAGTGGGCAAGACAAGTAATTGATAGCCAGGTTGGTGAGCTCTCGCCATATGTTTCTTTTCCCATGCCAATACGCCAATGGGTCCTCAGTAATATTGACCGCTGTTGAGTCATCCAGGTAGGCCTGCACCATTGAAACAATGTTCTCCCGCATGCCTGTACTTTGCACTTCTGTGTCCTTTCTGGGACAAGCAAACCCTAGCTGACTTAGCCAATCCTCTTCAGACATATCGCCTGTACCTGGTGCAGATGATACGGTTGCTGGTGTGGTTAACGGCTCAGAGGAAAAGACACTCACTTCTGCCACAGGCACAGAAGTGCTTTTTTGGGACGCCTGTTGGCCTGCTGATTCACTAGTACTGTCTTCTCCTACAGTTTCCTTCCTCTCTCTTTCAAAACGAATGGCTGACCGAGCTAGCCAACCTTGGTACTCTGTAACATCTGAAGTTTCAAAAGGAATTAATACTTTTCCTAACAATGGCTTTCTGTAACGTGGATCCAGAATAGTAGCACAAATGTAGTGCTGTTGTTTCTTGATATTTACAAGCCGTTTATTGCTAACTAGGCGTTGTAATAATCTCTGTGCCAACTCATATGCTTCATTCTTTCCAGCATCCTTTAATTCTGAAGACACCACCTTGACTTGGTGCTCGAGCTTCAGCAACAATGGGATAGCTTTGCTCAAAGAACAGTCCTCCCTGCTGACTTCACGCGTGAAGACCTCAAAAGGACGAAGCATGTCTGTCAGGCTTTTAACTAGCTGCCATTGCTCCACCGCTAGCATCATTTCTGTCGTATCACCACCCAGGTTGTAGAAATACTCATTGACTACTGGAAACAGCTCATGCAGACGCTCAAGCATGTAGAAGGTTGAGTTCCAACGTGTTGCCACCTCCTGGATAAGTGCTTTCACTGGCATTCTACGTACATTTTGCTGGCGCCTCAGCTCCTTCCGGGCCTTAAAAGAATGGTTGAAATGTGTGCATATTCTTCTGCAGATGGTCAGTATTTTGTCGACTGCAGGTTCTTTTTTCAAGAACTTTTGCACGACAAGGTTCATACAGTGCGCCAAACACGGCACTCTGAAATAGTCACCGTCCGCCATGGCCTTAACTACATTGCTGCCATTATCAGTAGAAACATAACCAACCTTGCAATTTCTTTTGGGCAGCCATTGCAAGACCTTTTTGTTAAAGTCATCCAAAATGTTGTCTGCAGTATGAGTTTTCTCCATGCCAAACATGGCTAATGTTGCATGTTTACGAGCACCCTTAAAAATGTTGACCAAGTCACCACCTGCATTTATCCGTTTTGCAACCCCTGAAAAAGAGACCCAGTGTGCAGTGATGCACATGTAATCAAGGGCTTGGCAACTGGTCCACATGTCTGTTGTCAGGTGTATAGTGTGAACAGCACTCTTCTGCAAAGCTGCCCCAACCAACTCAAGCACCTCTTTATGTAGTGCTGGAACAGCAACCCTGGCAAAATAGAACCGGCTAGAAACCTTCCATTTAGGGGCCAGTGTTGCCACGAGTTCAAGAAAACCCACACCTTCGACAAACGAAAAAGGGAGAAGGTCCACCGCTAGCATTTTAGCCAGCTTAGTGTTATACAGGCGCACAATTGGGTGGTTGCGTTGAAATGGCGCATCTGAGGAGAACATGTCTGTAATGCTGCGCTGGACAAGTTTAATGGATGATGCTGATGCCTTCTTCGACCCACTTCTGCTCAGTGTTGACATTTTCCGCATTGGTGTGTCTCCCAGACTCTCAGTGTGCCTCCTATGTGTTCCGGAGGGTGTGGTGCTGCCAGGGGTACTGGGTGCGCCCGGATAAATGTCTGACGCTTCTTCTACCTCCCCGTCATCTTCAGATGAAACACCTAGTATGGGTATATTTTGGCCACTTGCCCTTTGGGATTGCTTTCCCTTGATGTTTGCTAGGTGCGCAAACCATTCGACAGCGTGCCTTCTTTCAAGATGACCTATCTGGCCTCCGGTACCATAGTTGGTACCAATCTTACCTCGGCTAACTGTAGTCGTACAAATGGAACAAACGGCTAGGTTATCATGCTTTGCATGGACACTAAAAAAGTTCCAAACTGGGGACTGGAAACTTCTGGTTTTGCCGCACGAGGTGATGATACTGCCAATGCCAGATGAAGCAGTGGTGGATGAGCCTTGCAGACATCTACTGGGTTGTGCAATTATTGCAGCAACCCTACTTGAGGGAGTCGAGCTGGATGGAGTTCCCCTCTGGGGAGAAAATATGGGAGCTGTAGGTTTTGTTGAACTTGTACTACATGACTGCGTTGGTGGTGCTACCAGTGCCACATCGCCAGGGTCACGCTCAGCATGACGTCGGGATAGGGTATAAATGTCTGTCTGCTGCATGGCCGGTGTGGCTGGAATGACGTGTGTGATGACTAGGTCATTGCTGTCATCCTGTTCATCAACATCAGAATGCACCACTTCATCAAGTCCGACGTTCGGATCCATAAGTATGAGCTTTCCAGGGCCCTTCCTTTTAACATTTGATACCTTTCTCAGCTCATGGTGTGCCTCCCTCTCAGACGTCGGAGATGGTTGCCATTCTAGATCCAGATAATCTGATGGAGCGGGGCTTGAAGAGGAACTTCTACACACCCTCCTTGATCTTTTCCTTGCTGGGGAGCTGGGAGAAAATGAATCATCAAGAGGAGTGGCTTCGTCTTCCTGACTTGATACCCCGGCTCCAAAGTCAATTTCCTCCTGTGCCCCTACTTCTGGAAGAACAACCATTGTGGCCACTTGCACCGCTCCATGCGCCGCTACATGGGCCTCTTCACTGACCTCTACTTGCAACTCTCCATGGACCTCTCCTTCTCTGCCTTCTCCTTCTCTGCCTTCTCCTTCTCGGCCTTCTCCTTCTCGGCCTTCTCCTTCTCGGCCTTCCCCTTCTCGGCCTTCCCCTTCTCTGCCTTCTCCTTCTCGGCCTTCTCCTTCTCGGCCAGCTCCTTCTCGGCCTTCCCCTTCTCTGCCTTCTCCTTCTCGGCCTTCCCCTTCTCGGCAAGCTCCTTCTCGGCCAGCTCCTTCTCGGACAGCTCCTTCTCGGACAGCTCCTTCTCGGACAGCTCCTTCTGCATGTACTTGTGCTTGTACTGTTAGCTCATGCAGTTGTTGTTGCGGCTTTGGTTGTTGAATAGTACTTGAGCCAACATCACTGGTCGTTGGTGATTGAACCACTAAACAGGCTACCTGTGCAGCACTCATGGTGGACTTTTGTTCTTTTTTCCACATAAATTTAGTGGTCGAGGCACCAGACTCCTTGGTAAGTGGTGCCACTTGCTTCTTCTTCTCCTTAGTAGAGACATCTTTCTTGCAAGAGGAGCTACGGGCACCTCTTTTCGGACCCATCTTCTGATTCTTCTTCAGATGTCGGAACAGCAGGCCGCAGCAGGACTTCTTCCTGGCACTGATGCTCAACGATGATGCGGAGTTCTTGACTTTGTGCACCTAAAAGCAAACAAAGACAGAGGAACATCAGTTAAATATATGTTGCATATGTGGCGCTTCAATTAATAGTTTGCAAGTAGGCATTTATGAATACACACGTGCACACCACAATATGGAAATATCAAAAATAAGAATTGCTAAATTTTTGGGAAACAGGAATTTAACATTGATCCAAGAGAGCCCACAGAGAGGCTTGTAGTTTCAAGTACCACTGACTCAACCTGGGCACAATGGGTGAAAGCAAGGAAAAATGGGTGCAGGCCTATGGCACAAAGCTCACTGCTTGCCTTCAAAATGGCCGCTTGACCCCCATCCACATGGCCAGGAGGACCATGCCTCAAAATGGCCCCACCCAACATAGCCAGGCCCCAACTCCTACTCCAAAAAGTCAAAAAAGACAACACAAATCACCACAATCCAATGCCATCCATCAAGTTTCAGAAGGTTTATGCTGCCTGCTGTTGGTTTTATGGTGCAGAATTGCACTTTTTGCAATTTCGCGAGTGCGAGATTGTTGCTTCACGACGCGAACGTGGCAAAACACCCGCAAAATCACCAAAACAACCGCAAAAGTCGGACAACACACACAAAAATCACCACAAAGAAAATCAACTTATCAACTTACTTGTGAAATCAAATTTCGAATACACACGTGCACACCACAATATGGAAATATCAAAAATAAGAATTGCTAAATTTTTGGGAAACAGGAATTTAACATTGATCCAAGAGAGCCCACAGAGAGGCTTGTAGTTTCATGTACCACTGACTCAACCTGGGCACAATGGGTGAAAGCAAGGAAAAATGGGTGCAGGCCTATGGCACAAAGCTCACTGCCTGCCTTCAAAATGGCCGCTTGACCCCCATCCACATGGCCAGGAGGACCATGCCTCAAAATGGCCCCACCCAACATAGCCAGCCCCCAACCCCTACTCCAAAAAGTCAAAAAAGACAACACAAATCACCACAATCCAATGCCATCCATCAAGTTTCAGAAGGTTTATGCTGCCTGCTGGTGGTTTTCTGGTGCAGAATTGCACTTTTTGCAATTTCGCAAGTGCGAGATTGTTGCTTCACGACGCGAACGTGGCAAAACACCCGCAAAATCCCCCAAACCACCCCAAAAGTCGGAAAACACACACAAAAATCACCACAAAGAAAATCAACTTATCAACTTACTTGTGAAATCAAATTTCGAATCCAAAAGTAATACAAATGGCCCCCCACCAACATAGCCAGCCCCCAACACCACCCCAAAAGTCGAAAAACACACACAAAAATCACCACAAACAACATCAACTTATCAACTTACTTGTGAAATCAAATTTCGAATCCAAAAGTAATCCAAAAGGCCTCAAATCCAAATATCCAGCAGCATCCACAAAAAGTAATCCTTCCCAGTCAAGATCGAATCCAAAATGGCCAGGAAACAGGAACAGGAAGTTGGAGACTGGGGCACTTCCTTCACCCCACCCCAATGGGAGGAGCTTGCTGGACAGGAACAGGAAGTTGGAGACTGGGCCACTTCCTTCCTTCACCTCTCCGCCATTTTTATTTTTTTTTGTAATTTCGCGACTGCGAGATTGTTGCTGCCGGCGCCGCGGGCCGCGAGCAGTGCGAACACAAGCAAAAAATCCGCAGCGCGGATTTGCGGATTTTGCGCGAAATCCGCCAATCTCGCGGATTTACCGAAAATCCGCAAAATCCGCGAGCGGAACGGATTTTACGCCCATGCTTAGTTTTGTGCCTCTGTGGTCTGTAAATTCACACAAGTTCCTGCACGGCATGGACGTTACAGTCCGTGCCGTGTAGGAACTATGGTAGGTGTTCCCATTGCAGTGCCTTTTTCAAAAGCACTTTGCCTTTGAAAGAGGCACCACAGTGGGAACCGCTGCCCACCCGCAAGACTACAAAAACCGTGAAATCTGGCAGGCGGGCAACAGCGACTCTTGGTGCAAGGGCATGGTGGTGGCAGGCCACCCGCCCCCGTCCCACCAAATGTCGTAATCGGGCCCTAAGTGTCTTCAAAATAATCCATTAGAGGGCATTGTTCATGTTCATTTTGTTGATAGAATGGACTTTTGCACTGCCGCAACCGCCAGGGATCCGAGATGCCTCGTGGTAGCACTGCGGTTTTGAGGTGCAATATGCTTGGTGGGACTGCTGCGGTCCCACCAAGTATATCACGAGTTTCCTCTCCGCCCCGGTTTTCATGGCAGTTCCTAATACATGAAAATCGTGGAGGAGAGGAAAGAAAGGTGGCCCTACAGGGCCCCCAGTATCCCATGGGTGCATGCAGGTACTGCCTTTGATGTTCCTATTGTGGTGTGTATTTCACAGGCACCGCCTTGGGACCGCCAAAGAACTGCTCGCCAGTGACAAAAAAAGGTAATCTGGCCGGCGGTGTGCACACAGGTTTGGTGATGTGGGAGTGAGTCAGTGGCATGGCGGGCACACTCCCACACAGCCAAACTCGTGATCGGGCCCTTAGTGGATTGTTGGAGATGTCTCCTAATACTTTGTTTGAAATGGTAGTAACAGCCTTGTGTGGCTGTGTGTGTGTGTAGATTTTAAAGTGGTTTGAATCCTGTCTTGTTCAAAATCAATTATTATATTTTTGGGCAGTAGTTGTTTGTTTTAATTTTAAAATAGTGTAATACTGTGGAGTAAGTGCTACTTTGTTTATTAGGTAGTAGGGCATATACAAACAGTATAGTTGTGTTTTGATATTCACCGTGTATGGTGTATGTCTGAGTGAATGGTTTGGGGCACATTTTGAAGGATCCCATACATCATCCATGTTTGACAAGGACTGAGTTTCAGTAAGTTCTCAGTTGTAGAAAATATTAGGATTCATTTGGTATTGTTTAGGTTATCATGTTAGAGTAAGGGTTCCTCATTATGGGCCTCATTATGATGGCGATCACACAAGCGTCCAACTGCAATCGTAGCCGGATGAAGACCGGCAAACAAGTAGTCGGTGGCTCCACCCGCTATATGCGACCGCCGTGTAGGCGATCAAAAGCAAAGGGCTGCAGCACAAGCCGCAGTGGTAAACAGCTTGTTTTCAAACATCCATGTACCAGGCACCATGTTGTGCCTCGCACACGGTGCATGGATGTTTGGGGGGCACCACATGAGTCTCCCTGGCCACAAAGCGGAGGCCCACGAGCAGCCAGGGGCCCTGCTAGGGGTCCCCAAAGTCACTTTCTGACAGCTTTTCCACTATGGTGGGACTGCCATAAAAAGGCTGTGGGAGATGGACATTATAATCCCTGTGGCAGTGCCTGCGTAGGCACCGCCTTCATTATAGGTATTACTGTCGGACTGACGCCTGACAGGCTCCTTGAGCCTGTCAGAGGCAGCAGTGATTCCCCACGCCCACTCCGCTCCAACAGCCAGTATCTTAGTCCGGCAATTGGACCATTTCTCTGGATGTGGGGCGGACCACCACGGATGGCCTGTCGGTGGTGGTCCGCTCAACATCCTAATGAGGCCCAAAGTGTGGTTGCAAGGTGTTCAGGTATTTGGATATCTTGGTATCTTCTAGGAGAAGGAGGGGTATTGCTGGTGGCTTTTTTAGTTTGTGCAATTAAGCGTTTCAAAGTGGGTATAGCTGGTAGTTAACCTGTGATGTGTTTGGGGTCTATAAGGAGTATATCTTTTAGTATTTTAGTGTTGGGCTCTTGGGAACAACTGCTTGCTTTTCTTATATGTTGCAATACGTGTCTTCTACTTCTGTCACATTTGGGGGTGGTTGTGTTCCCTTACATTAATTACAACATCATCGTTTGTGACCCTCCCACAGCCAGCATTAGAGTTATACTTACCACATTTCCACTTGACAGGTTCCATCGTTGTACTTTCTTGGTTGTAAGTGTAGCCCATGTGAGACAATGAGTTATTTTCTTTCAGTGACGTAATGCATCTTGTTCTTTCTGTAATTTCGTCTAAAAATAGTGTAATGGTATTAATAATTGTATAATACGTTTTTTATTCCTATGCAAAATTATGTGTAACTTTTTTCTGTTTTACACTTACATGTATGTTCTTGCTGGATGGTGCACACTTTCTTAGTAGAATTTCCACTTGGGGTCTCATAATGTAGAGCAAGTGGTTTTTTATTGTTGTTATTTTTTATTAAGTGCATTTTTTTTATTTTAAATGTTTGTTTGTTGGTAGGTGGTGGGGCTCTGTTAGTTATACTTTATTTTTACCTCTTTTAGGGTGAGCTCCTGTTTTGTAATACATTTAATTTGCTTACTTTTGGTATGTCTTTTTCCAGGTAAGTGACTGGTTTTGTTTCTCTGTAGTTTAGCAGTTTGTCAATGCTGTAATAGTTTCTACATAGAAACTAAATGTAAAGAAATAGACGTAGTCAAGTGTGTTGTTAAATATTTGTGATTTGATGTGTGTCACTTGAATTACTTTTATGTGTTAGCTTAAATATATTGCAAGTTAGTTGCATATATATCTCCACTTCTGTTATAAGGTTCTGGTTAGAAAATGAAACATAGTCTCTTCTAATTGCAACATTTGTAGTTTTTCAAGTAGTAAGGTGATAACAATTGTGTGCCTTTTGTATTGTTGGTTTCATTATTTGTGTGATTGTATTGTTTAAGTTTGTTTATGGTTAGTTATTGCTTAGTTTTCTTTAGGTTTGATTTTCTTTTTCAGGTATGTCATTTCATTGTGAAAGTTAATTAATGTTTGTTTTCTAATGATTAATATCCGTGTAGTTAATTTTGCTTTTATTATATATGCAACACCAGCAACACTCTGAATCTGCTCACCTCAAATGTTTGTTTTTCTAGAAAAGCTTTTAAGCATAGGATTAGCACAGTGTCATCCACACCGAGCAAGAAAGGGACAAAGTCTTTTTGTAGGGTGTTCTACATCCACCTAAAATTGAGTTCTCTGCTTCCTACTTTGCATAATGTATTCGGCATTCTAAGCCTGAAAGGGTATATATATATATATGTATATATATATATATATATATATGTATATATATATATATATATATATATATATATATATATATATATATATATATATATATATATATATATATATATATATATATATATATATATATATATATATATATATATATATATAGTGGAATTTATGGCACAGGTGCAATCCTGTGCCATAAAATCCACCTAATCATAGCTTGAAAAGCAATGTTTTAATTAGGTGCAAACATGCAAAAACAAAACCCAACGCATTTCGGTGTGAACACGCCCTGATCAAAGGTGATCAAGCTGTGTTTCCAGCACCTTTTTAAGAAAACAACTGTGGGTGTAGAAAGAGAAGAAGGTATGTGAACATCACAAATGGAAAAACTTGTTTCGGCCATCTTGTAACATATTGCATGCCACAGTAAAAATAATAACATACATAAGTATTGAAAGTTAAGAGCTGGTAAACAGCCCATGAACAGATTCTTGTGTTCAAATAATAACACCGTATTCAATAGACATACAACAGAGAGTGCTATTTCTGCCACTGATATACAAATCTGTGCGTCAGACTATGTGACAGCCAATTATGCTACATGATAAATTATTAAAGCACAACAGATTTTACATAAAAGTGTATTATTCACAGTTATACAGTTCTCCCGATGCACACTTGGAAAAAAAATGCTTGATTTTGTGATGTATTTAGATTTATTTTTATTGTATGTGATTTATATTTATTTTAGTAATGTTATATGTTTATTATGTTGGTAAAATATGTTTATATGTAGGTTAATGTTTTATTTTCATATTTTGTTTAATGTAAAAAGTCATTTTTAAGTTTTTTATTGTAATGCATTTTTTCATTATTTGGGCGATATTAATGTAGCTGATAGTGTGTGAGGCAATATTTTTCACTACATATATGTTTATTTAAAGGTTATGATATTTTTTTATTGATATTAGTAAACCTCTATATTTACAATAACGATATTTTTGTTGTCAATAATCATGCTTTTCTCAGTTAAGTAGAGACAGACGATATTTTTGTGATCAATATTTATTTTTTTATATTTCTGTTAATCGATATTGTGTGCATGGATATTGCGTCATTGACCAGAGACGGGGGGCAGTGTGCCCATGAAAGGTGCATTTGGTTGAAGTGCAGTCGGTCACATGTCAGAACCGATTTATCAAAGGCTGCTGGATCCCGGGAGGAAAGAGTGATTCAGGAGGCGGGCGCTTCTGAGGGTGCATTGGGTTGGAGCAGAGTCAGTAACATATCAGAGCTGATCTCTCGTGGGAGCAGGCCCTGGCTCCAGGAATTTTTATTTGGGTGGGCCTAGGTTGCATTCGGGTGGGCCTCTGTGGGCCCGATTTGTCTCTTTTATGTCTAGCCAGGCCTGCTTCTGGGCCGTCCTTTATCTCTTCTTAGTCTTACAAAGTCCAGTAAAATGCACTCTTTTCCAAATCTCTTTCTAAATGTTATCACTCTCAAAAAGTTTTCTGAGATGGGAGTATCAGGCAAGTGACACTTCTTGGGCTCCCTCTGTGTGAGCCTTCAGAGAGAATTCACTCTTCCATACTACCTCCGCCTGACCCCAGACTCTGCAGCGCATTCCCTTACAGGCTTGATTATTCACTTTTCTACCACCCCTTTCCAGTGCATCTTATCTCACAGCTGACCTTGGGCCACAGCCCCATACCAGCCGCCATCTTGTTACACTTTCATTATTCCTGGTAAAAAACATTAGTAAAATCACCTCCAAACTTGAAACATTGAATATAGCAGTAAATATAATTAGCACACACTTTAAAGTATGTTCCACAGTTTCCCTAATGGCCGACTGCTAATTAAACAAACACGCATTTGCAATGCAATAGGTCTCACATTTGCAAGAGTTTAAGCTATTGGCATTGTAAATGACAATGGCTTTTATTTATGTTTTAAAAACAACACATAAATCAAAGGCATTGTCATTTACAATGCCAATAGCTCAAACTCTAGCATATGCAAGACCTATTGCATTGCAAATGCTTGTTTTAAATCTCGCGCCTCTTCTGGCCATGACGCTCCCTCGTACTGCGGGTCTTCAAATTCTTCACTCACAACCTTCGTTCATTGACAGAGCACTTCTGTAATCAGGAAACCTGTGAATGGCAATTTATTTATATAGCACTTACTACTAATGACGAGGCATTGTGATTTAGTTGGTTCGGCTCTGAATGTACATATCGTACAGTGTCGATTGTGCCTTTTATTAAAGGGCTCTGACTTCAACTCGGACTACATGTGCACCATATAAAAGAAAATAAGCATTTCTGCAGTGTGAACCCTCTGGCTGTTCTTCAGACAGACCCTGTCCGCCACCAGTTCACAGCCAGCACTTAAAAAGACACGCCCCCTCTGCAGGCTTCCAGCACATAGGCCATGCAATGAATGAACATGACTGCCCCTATGTCTTCCCCGCATGTCCACACCAGTGTTCCGACCTGCCATTGGTTGTGAAGGGATTGTTGGGTGTAAAGAGATAGGTGCCGCATGCCAATGAAAAGCACTGAGCAGACAGACTTCTGGACTGAAAGTGACTGTGTAAAAAACACAAATTGATATTTTTAATATGTGCTATCAATTGCATGACTTTGTCAAAAGTCAAAAGTTATTGGTTTTTATGTATATTTTTGTATGTTTGTTTGTACCTGTAGGGGACAGTGGTGCAGTAAATCTTGTGTTTGTTTTATATTAAAACGCCCCTTTTGAATGCGGAGTGCTTTCTAGAAGGATTTCGGCGAGCGCCACGGTATTGTTTCACATTGTAACTCTTTCTCAGGGGACGACCATACAGGACTAGGTCATCTGTGGGTACACATCACCTCAAATTCACAGTGCCCATTTCAAACTCAGAGCGATGAAAGGCAAAGCTGGTCCAGTAAGAATGTCTGTCTAAGCTGAGTGTTGCACACAGCAGCAGGCGCATTGACACAAGGTACTATACTGCCTCACTTTGTATCCTATTAAGTCCACTGCGTTGTATAGTTTCACACAAGGGCAAGTTTCTTTTGATATGCAAATCTCCCCACTTTGAACCCCATTTATGACGTAAACAGCCTCTTCGTGTTTATTGTCAGGAGGTAGGAAGAAGGGGGAACGTGCAGAGTCTCTGAGACAAAGGCAGTAACCCACTGAGCTATCCACATAAATTCGGGCCTGCTTGGGAGGCTGCTGGGGACGTGGTACAGGGTCACCTTGAAGGGACATTAGGTTGGGGCCGAGTCAGTCACATGTCAGAGCTGATCTCCGGGGGGGGGGCAGCTGGGTCCATCACGGGGCCGGGGGGGGGGGGGGGGGCAGGGGGGAGCAGTATGTCTCTGAACGGGGCATTAGGCAGGGGTTCTATGCCCCTTGTCCTGCTCTCTGAGGGGATGGACCAGGCCTGCAGGGGCCCGGTGCCCTCTGGGGTGGACGCTCAGTGGTCCCCTGAGTCCGGTGCCTGGGGTGGATTTTGGCACACCGCATTCTGGCCAAAGTCCGTTCAGAAGAAGCCTCAACTTTTTTGGCTCAAAACTATATTTTTTGTATAAAAGTTATTTTTCCCATCGTTCTCACTCCTAAAACATCAAATTAAAGTCACCGACAGAGTGAGAAATGTCCACGTTTTAACACCAAACTCCATTCCCACGTCCCCGCTGACATCACTCGCCCAGTTCCCTCAAAAACATGTGCAGCGCGTGCCAGACTTTTGTTTTCCCTCTCACATTCCTTCTCTGTCCAAGTCCGGCATCAAGACCCTCCAGCAATCACAGCCCGGATCCGGCCTGCCCCCTGACCTGGGGTGATACGGTCATGATGAGCAGAGGCGTGCAAGCAAGAATACGGCGATCTCTGTGTGGGATCCATCTAGGTCCCAGCACTGGGCCCATCACTAGATCCCTGCACTGGGCCCATCACTAGATCCCTACACTGGGCCCATCACTCGGTCCCAGCACTGGGACCATCACTCGGTCCCAGCACTGGGCCCATCACTAGATCCCTGCACTAGGCCCATCACTAGATCCCTGCAATGTGATACATCACTAGATCCCTGTACTGGCCCCATCACTAGATCTCTGCACTGGGATCCATCACTAGACCCCTGCACTGGGATCCATCACAAGATCCCTGCACTGGCCCCATCACTAGATCTCTGCACTGGTCCTATCACTAGATCCCTGCACTGGGCCCATCACTCGATCCCAGCACTGGGATCCATCACTAGACCCCTGCACTGGGATCCATCACTCGAGCCCTGCACTTGGCCCATCACTTGATCCCTGCACTGGGCCCATCACTAGATCCCTGTACTTGGCCCATCACTAGAACCCTGCACTGGCCCCATCAATAGACCCCTGCACTTGGCCCATCACTTGATCCCTGCACTGGTCCCATCAATAGATCCCTGCACTGGGATACATCACTAGATCCCTGTACTGGGCCCATCACTAGAACCCTGCACTGGGATCCATCACTTGATCCCTGCACTGGGATCCATTACTAGATCCCTGCACTGGGCCCATCACTAGATCCCAGCACTTAGCCCATCACTAGAACCCTGCATCGCTTAATCCCTGCACTGGGCCCATCACTAGATCTCTGCACTGGTCCTATCACTAGATCCCTGCACTGGGCCCATCACTCGATCCCAGCAATGGGATCCATCACAAGATCCCTGCACTGGCCCCATCACTAGATCTCTGCACTGGTCCTATCACTAGATCCCTGCACTGGGCCCATCACTCGATCCCAGCACTGGGATCCATCACTCGAGCCCTGCACTGGGCCCATCACTAGATTCCTGCACTGGAATCCATCACTAGACCCCTGCACTTGGCCCATCACTTGATCCCTGCACTGGGCCCATCACTAGATCCCTGTACTGGGCCCATCACTAGAACCCTGCACTGGCCCCATCAATAGACCCCTGCACTTGGCCCATCACTTGATCCCTGCACTGGTCCCATCAATAGATCCCTGCACTGGGATACATCACTAGATCCCTGTACTGGGCCCATCACTAGAACCCTGCACTGGGATCCATCACTTGATCCCTGCACTGGGATCCATTACTAGATCCCTGCACTGGGCCCATCACTAGATCCCAGCACTTAGCCCATCACTAGAACCCTGCACTGGGATCCATCGCTTAATCCCTGCACTGGGCCCATCACTAGATCCCAGCACTTAGCCCATCACTAGAACCCTGCACTGGGATCCATCGCTTGATCCCTGCACTTGGCCCATCACTCGAGCCCTGATTGGGACCCAACCTTGCAGCCAGGCTCACCACAGACTGCAAACGCTTCGATCATATATCCCTGGCTCTCAAATCTCTTGAATGGCTCCCTATTGATGGCAGATCTGCTACAAAACTGTCTGCATTACTCACAAAGTCCTTCACCAAAACACTCCTCAGTACCTCTCCAAGAAACTCCTCATTGTGTGCACCACATGCCCTCTGAGAAGCACCAACACCCTCCTCCTAATCCCGCCACTGCATAAAAAGAAATACACACAATCACGCTCCTTCCGTGGTAATGCCCCTATCGTCTGGAATGCCCTCCCTAAAACCTGCGCTGTAACCCCTCCTATTTCAGCTTCAGAAAAGACCTCAAAATCCACCTCCTCAATTATTATTGGGGGTCCTAACCTGTGACCTGCACCTGATCTCCAAGTGCCATGTTATATTTGTCCAATTATTTGTCAATTTCCTTAACATCACCTACCTAATTACTTGAAGTGTATAGCTCTTGCACCTGTTTATCTATTTTGATTTGTATATTTCACATGTTGTTTCATTATCTTTTATCTACTTGTATGCCCTGTTTTCTTTATATCATCTTACTCATGTAAAGCGCTCTGATACCCCTGGGTGTTGCCAACGCTACATCAAACTTTTAAAATAAATAAAATAAATAAACTTCAATCCCCACACTGGACCCTCAACTCGATCCCCACAAGGCCCCCCTCATTCATCCCTTCGAGGGTCCCTCAATGGATCTGCTCGGGGCCCTCTCCCTATGCCTCTGTTGGTCCCCACACCTGATCTCCCAGGGTGCACTTGATACTTGAAGCGCCCCCCTCCTCACGAGCCACCCGGGAGCCTTCCCCACTCAGACCCTCACGATGGAATCCTTCCTGCACGGAGACCCCTTAAATCCCTGAGGGGGCCTCACTCGATTCCAGGATCCTCCCCGACGCCTTCCCTGCAGGGTCCCTCGGCTGAGCGCCTGTGCTGTTCCACTCACTCTCCCCCACGCGCGGGCCCCTGGTCCCCACCCCCTTCTGTGCTGGAGCAGGCCCCTCGCCCCCGGGGTAGGGGAGCCCAGTCCCGTGCTGGGGGGATAGATGAGCCTCGCCTGAGCCCAGGGGTCAGAAACATGACTCAACCCCTTGCATTGGGACCCCTGATCCGGTGACACCTCCGTCGGTCGGTCCCCGACTTGGTCCCCTAACTCCTGTAGCTTTAACCTCCATGTTTGGGGCATATTTTGTGGGACGGGGGGTATCTGCCCCCCCCCCCTTGTGTGCGATGTGCCCCTCTGATCTGTTGGCACCATGTGGCGTGGGCAGAAAAGGGGCCCCTCGTCTTCTCGCAGCAGGCCCCTTTTCGTCCCACGCCACATGGTGCCCACAGATCACACCCCACGTGCCTGAGCAGCCACATGGTAGATGCTGTGGAGACCTACAGAGGCCACGCCTCCAGGCCACAGGTTCAGATCCGACAGAAGCTGCCCCCCCCCTTTCCAAGTTGCATCCTAAGAGCGCTATATATGGGGCAATAACGCACACTCCGAAGTGCCACGAGAGAGTGCGCGTGCGTGCGTGCTAGGGTCAATATTACCGGATGAACACAGGAAGTTGGGGGCATCGCTGGCTCGTAAAACGATCCGACCCCCGGACCTTGGTGGCTGCCGCCCCAAGGGAGGACGCGCTTAACCCTCAATGCGCTAAGGTCGGAAATCCACCGACATTCCAGGCACGTCTGCCAGCCATTACAGGTTTAATGCCAGCGGAGGTGGCTTACCCAAGCCTAACTATGCACATCAACTACGTGAAAACACATGTGACGGCGCTGAGAGCCGAGTCTGGTGCCCCCGCAGCATCTGGGAGCGCCCCCCAACATCTCACCATGTGGACTCGTCCATTCCTACCACACTGTGCCAAGTGGGTTGGTTTGGGAACCAGGCGGCACGTGCACCACGTAACTTACGCACTGCGCTGTGCGCCTACCAACCCCGTCAAGGTGGCCCAGGCCCACCCATATCTGCTCACCTGTCTGGGGCGTGTTACCAGCACCCAGAGCGCATAGGCCTCACCGGGCCCTGGCGTGTCACGTGGGTGCCCTTGGGACGTCTATCCACCAGTGAAATTGTGCCCTCACATCCCTGCACCAGTGTACCCACCCACCCACCACCCGCCCAAACAGAGAGGAATGGAACCAGGGGTGTGTCTGTGCTTGTGTATGTCTGACTGGTGGCAGAGACGAGGCCTGTCCTGGGGTAACAAATTAAGGGTAGTGTGGTAGAGGGACACCAAACCCTGCAGAATCCCAGGAGCACAAGAAACTGATGTTATGTTATATGTTATGCTATGCCTTGCTATGTCCTGTTATGCTATGCTACATTAAGCTATGCTTTGTTATGCTATGCTATACTGTGGTATGTTCTGTTATGCTACATTATGCTATGCTACCTTATGTTATGCCATGCTATGCTATACTGTGTTATGTTCTGTTATGCTACATTATGCTATGCCATGCTATGCTATACTGTGGTATGTTCTGTTATGCTACGTTATGCCATGCTATGTTATACTTTAAAACTCCTAACCCACGCGCACAAAGCACTCCACAACCATGGACCAGCATACCTCAATCGAACGACTGTCCTTCTACACCCTGAACCGCCAGCTGCGTTCCGCCGACCTCGCCACCGTCCCACGCATCCGTCGAACGACCACCGGCGACAGATTCTTCTCCCACCTCGCCGCAAAGACATGGAATACCCTTCCCACCCATCTACGTAAGACCCAGGACTTGCTGACCTTCAGGAGATGCCTCAACACATGGCTGTTCGACCAGTAGCTGCCTCCCCCCTTAGTGCCTTAAGACACTCATGGGTGAGTAGCGCGCTCTACAAATGTTTTGATTGATTGATTGACTGTGCTATGTTCTGTTATGCTACATTATGTTACATTATGTTATGCTATGATATGCTATAATGTGTTATGTTCTGTTATGTTATACTATGCTACGTTAGGATATGTTATTCTTAGTTGAAGCGGTACAAACGGGGGTGGTGATGGACAGAGCATCTGAACCAATCAAACACTCACACCCAGTCAACAGATCTGGGCTTAATCCATCACAGTTCTTTAGCCCACTCCGCCACCCCAGTTCAGACATGGCCATATGCAAATCAGTCTGACCCTGTGCCTCATGGGAACAGTCCAGCCCAAACTGCCAAGTCATGTCTTCCCTGGACCGGATACAAGCTTCCTAGGACCGGTTTCTGGCATTTCAGCCGTCATCAGCCAGGCTTGCTTGAATCCAGTGGCAAAGCGAGCAAGGGACTCATGTCTGAGCATACCCTGCCAACTTATGGCGAAAAAAGCGGTACAAAAGGGGGTGGTGATGGACGGAGCATCTGAACCAATCAAACACTCACACCCAGTCAACACATCTGGGTTTGATCCATCACCGTTCTTTAGCCCACTCTGCCACCCCGGTTCAGACATGACCATATGCAAATCAGTCTGACTCTGTGCCTCATGGGAACAGTCCAGCCCGAGCTGCCAAGCCATGTCTTCCCTGGACCAGAAACAAGCTTCCTAGGACCGGTTTCTGGCATTTCAGCGGTCATCAGCCAGGCTTGCTTGAATTCAGTGGCAAAGTGAGCAAGGGACTCACGTCTGAGCATACCCTGCCAACTTATGGCGAACAAAGCGGTACAAAAGGGGGTGGTGATGGACGGAGCATCTGAACCAATCAAACACTCAAACCCAGTCAACAGATCTGGGTTTAATCCATCACCGTTCTTTAGCCCACTCTGCCACCCCAGTTCAGACATGGCCATATGCAAATCAGTCTGACCCTGTGCCTCATAAGAACAGTCCAGCCCGAACTGCCAAGCCACGTTTTTCCTGGACCGGAAACAAACTTCCTAGGACCGGTTTCTGGCATTTCAGCCGTCATCAGCCAGGCTTGCTTGAATCAAGTGTACCGCTTTGTTCGCCATAAATTTGGCAGGGTATGCTGAGGCGTGAGTCCCTTGCTCACTTTGCCATTGGATTCAAGCAAGCCTGGCTGATGACGGCTGAAATGCCAGAAACCTGTCCTAGGTCCAGGGAAGACGTGTCTTGGCAGTTCGGCTGGACTGTTCCCATGAGGCACTGGGTCAGACTGATTTGCATATGGCCATGTCTGAACTGGGGTGGCAGAGTCGGCTAAAGAACGGTGATGGATTAAACCCAGATCTGTTGACTGGGTGTGAGTGTTTGATTGGTTCAGATGCTCCGTCCATCACCACCCCCTTTTGTACCGCATTCTTAGTTGAAGGCACACATATCACCCGAAAGGGAATGCTGGCGCCTGCAAAGGAGCAGGCAGGCCTGTGTGAGGGAGGCCTATTAGAAGAGCCAGGTCGTCAGTTTCTTGCAGATTTCGAGGATCGAGCTGGCTGCTGTGATAGAGTGGGGGTGCTGATGCCTTCTCCCACGGAGAGGGCGGGGTTAGAGCCAATGTCTGACAGGTATACACCTGTTCACTTCTGTAGGTGCCCTTCTCTTCAGGCTACCGAAGGCCACGCCCAGTTCTTCAGGATGCTGAAGGTCACGCCCAGTTCTTCAGGATGCTGAAGGTCACGCAGAGTTCTTCGGGATGTTGAAGAACGTTCCCTGCTCTTCGGGATGTCGAAGGCCGTGCCCTGCTCTTCGGGATGCTGAAGGCCGTGCCCTGCTCTTCAGGATGCTGAAGGCCGTGCCCTGCTCTTCAGGATGCTAAATGGCCGTGTCCTGCTCTTCGGGATGTTGAAGGCCGTGTCCTGCTCTTCGGGATGCTGAAGGCCGTGCCCTGCTCGTCGGGATGTTGAAGGCCGTGCCCTGCTCTTCAGGATGCTGAAGGCCGTGCCCTGCTCTTCAGGATGCTATAGGCCGTGTCCTGCTCTTCGGGATGTTGAAGGCCGTGTCCTGCTCTTCGGGATGCTGAAGGCCGTGCCCTGCTCGTCGGGATGTTGAAGGCCGTGCCCTGCTCTTCGGGATGCTGAAGGCCGTGCCCTGCTCTTCAGGATGTTGAAGGCCGTGCCCTGCTCGTCGGGATGCTGAAGGCCGTGCCCTGCTCTTCGGGATGCTGAAGGCCGTGTCCTGCTCTTCGGGATGCTGAAGGCCGTGTCCTGCTCTTCGGGATGTTGAAGGCCGTGCCCTTCTCTTCGGGATATTGAAGGCCGTGTCCTGCTCTTCGGGATATTGAAGGCCGTGTCCTGCTCTTCGGGATGTCGAAGGCCGCGCCCTTCTCTTTGGGATGTTGAAGGCCGTGTCCTGCTCTTCGGGATGTCGAAGGCCGTGCCCTGCTCTTCGGGATGCTGAAGGCCGCGCCCTTCTCTTCGGGATGCTGAAGGCCGTGTCCTGCTCTTCGGGATGTTGAAGGCCGTGCCCTGCTCGTCGGGATGCTGAAGGCCGTGCCCTGCTCTTCGGGATGCTGAAGGCCGCGCTCTTCTCTTCGGGATATTGAAGGCCGTGTCCTGCTCTTCGGGATATTGAAGGCCGTGCCCTGCTCTTCAGGATGTTGAAGGCCGTGCCCTGCTCGTCGGGATGCTGAAGGCCGTGCCCTGCTCTTCGGGATGCTGAAGGCCGCGCCCTTCTCTTCGGGATGCTGAAGGCCGTGTCCTGCTCTTCGGGATGTTGAAGGCCGTGCCCTGCTCGTCGGGATGCTGAAGGCCGTGCCCTGCTCTTCGGGATGCTGAAGGCCGCGCCCTTCTCTTCGGGATGCTGAAGGCCGTGCCCTGCTCGTCGGGATGTTGAAGGCCGTGTCCTGCTCTTCGGGATGTTGAAGGCCGCGCCCTTCTCTTCGGGATGCTGAAGGCCGTGCCCTGCTCTTCGGGATGCTGAAGGCCGCGCCCTTCTCTTCAGGATGTTGAAGGCCGTGCCCTGCTCGTCGGGATGCTGAAGGCTGTGCCCTGCTCTTCGGGATGCTGAAGGCCGCGCCCTTCTCTTCGGGATATTGAAGGCCGTGTCCTGCTCTTCGGGATATTGAAGGCCGTGTCCTGCTCTTCGGGATATTGAAGGCCGTGCCCTGCTCTTCGGGATATTGAAGGCCGTGCCCTGCTCTTCGGGATATTGAAGGCCGTGCCCTTCTCTTCAGGATGTTGAAGGCCGTGCCCTGCTCTTCGGGATATTGAAGGCCGTGCCCTGCTCTTCGGGATGCTGAAGGCCGCGCCCTTCTCTTCGGGATGTTGAAGGCGATCCCTTTCTCTTCAGGATGCTGAAAGCCGTGCCCTGGCATGTGAGCCCCTTAAGGCAGCCTGTACTAGGCTACCGAAGTACGGGGCACCCCAATGCTCTTGGCCCGTCAAGGCCTAAGCTCATGTTTGGGCGAGGTCTCGGTGAGGGAAAGGTCACATGTCGCAGACCGATGCAGTTTCGCTCTACTGTATCAAGATCTTGGACTTTTAGGCGAGAGTGAGTGAGTGACGGTAGTGGGGTGGGCGGGTGGCAGAAGAGAATACGGCCCTCTGCAGGAGGTATAAGAACCATTCCGTTGAGCCGTGAACACTTTCTTTCAAAGTAATAAACACGAAAATCTTGGCCTTGGCTGTAACAATTTCTCTCCAGGCTTCCAACCCACGTCCTGAATTCCTTCAAATATCTGGCTCCAGCACTCTATTGGCTTTGGATAAACCCACCCCTCCGCGCGCTGCTCACAGCGTACAGTCTGGAGCGCTCTGCCAGAAGCATAAGGAGACCGTGCCGCAGCGGGCATGCCGTCTTTCTGAAAAGCTTCTGGTGTTGCCAATGATTGGACTTCCACTGGCTTGTGGGAGGAGCTTCCTGTATATTTAGAGGTATTTCCAAAATCCATTAAAAGTAGCAGTGCTTGTTCACTCATAACTTGCTGACCACTTGTTTAAGAACTTGAGTGATCAAAAAAAGTTAGTGGAAGGCCAAAGAGAGAAACGCAGCCAGGAAGGAGAGCGAACTAGAAAGTAACTGTGTGATACACAGGTTTCAAAACAACCCCTGCCCCCAAAGCCCACGATGCAGTTCCACCGTCGCTGAGCATTCTGGGAAAATGATCTGATAGACGAATCTGCAATGAACGTCACGAGTACAAAGGGTGTAAAAAGGGAAGAAATTAAACAAGAAACATTGCCAAAAACGAGGGGGGAAACGTAAGCGCTGCACGAAGGCAAACTTTCTTTATATGTTTTATCGAGCGTGGCAGCCAGGGAGTTGCGCGGAGCCAGGCATTTTTTTCTTCCCGCTTTTGAAACCATTTAGTTCCTCGTCGGCTCGAGTCTGAGGGGATCACAGCTTTGGAAGTATTTAAGGGCTTTTTGCGTCTTTTCACACCGCCGCGCGCCCCGCCGGCCCCCTTAAGTCCCTCAAGTCATGTGTAACTAAGGTGACGGCGGTAACGAGGCGCCCCCGAGGCGGCAGGTGTGAAGTTCAAGGCCCCGCCGCTGATCCCTGAGCACGGCCGTCACGTGGAAAGGTCGCCTGGCGGCAAACACGCCCCCTCAGCCATCGGCGCCATTTTGTCTCCAGCATCCCCTCCTGATTATTCGACGCCAGTCTCCCATGGTGCCGAGTCGCCACCAGAATGTCACTTTTACTGATTCGATGCCAGCCACCTCCTGCACCGCTTCGACGACGCCACCTCCTCGCGACAAATAAAATGGGGCCGGCTCTCGAAAGTTGGCTGTTGCAAGCCGTCCCGAGGAGAGAAGGCCAGAGCCGCTCGGTGGAAGAGAGAGCTGGCATGGTGCCCAGGGCTGAAGCCTAATCCAGTCCTTGGCACAAGCTTCCACCCGCGCCGGTTGCCCTTTTAAAGCAGACCGGAACGGCCAAATGCACGAAATTAAAGTGCCTTGACACAGGGATTATTGGTGAAAGATCCTACCGCTTTTGAATCCTTTGACCCCCTTCCAGCTTTTAGATGAAATCTCTCCCCCCACGCCGCTAGGATTATCATTCCGGCCAGGCGGGCAGGAAGTGACGTCAATAGGTGGTTTACAGCTTCGAACACTTGAGTGTCTATAACTCTGTTCTGGAGAAGACACCACAGCTTCGACCAGTGCTTAATTTGAGCTGCCGCTTTCAGGTGGTGCCCACTGGAACTCCTATCTGGGTATCAGAACTTTTTTTCCCATAATTAGACGATGACCCAGAAAAAAAGAGAGGAATGCAAAAAAGGGGAAAAGAAAGAGAAGAATGACAGAAAAAGAGGAATGAAAAAGCATGAGGAGACAGTATGAATGAAAAAGAAGCTGCAGTAGTGAGATAAAGGTGCAAGGAGGGTGTGGATGAGAGAGGCATGAGGTGAAATCAAGATTAAACAACATTAACATTTGGCAATTCTAACATTCAACAGCATCGGTTGTGCCTTCTAAGAAAATTTTGTGCACCAGCATTTATTATTTTTTAAATCAAGCATTAGCTCGGACAAGTCTGCAACATTTGAGCTGGGTGCATTATATGGTTCATTGCCCACATGAGGGGTAAAGGTCGGATCCCTTGCATGGATTTGGTTCTTTTCAGCATCCATTTCTTCCATAGATCACTCTTTCCGAATAATATGTGGTCCCACAGGGTTCCTGAGTTACCATCCATTTTTCCTAAAATGTAGCTGTTATTTTATTTTTATTTTTCATGTCGCTCATCCCACCCAAAAAGTGCTTCAAATTATGGTTGATTTTTCATGGGAATGGATTTTAGGTGGCTTTGGGAATCATTGGGTCTGTAGAACTAAACAAACCAGAAGGGAGGCTGGAGTTGGCAGTAGGGAGGTAAGATGTTTGCATCCTGGACCACAGGCATGAGTTTATGTTTATAGTAGCTAGGTAGGTACCAATGTTTAATGGCTGGATGGTGTCCGAGTCCTATGTCAAGTCACTTGTGAACAGAAAGGAGAGTTTCTAAACCCAAGCATGGACTAAGTCAACTATCTTGGTTTTTGATGGTGAAAAGGCTTTACAAATATTCACTAACAGCACAGGTGCAGGATGGAGAGCAGGTGTGCAAGCTTCCCTCTCATACAGCAATGTTAGCAGGAGTGTAAGCTTACTTCAAACATATAGTATAAGTACGTACGTATAATCAATGAATACTCCAGTATGTGCTACCCTTGGATTCTATGCATAGCGGGTGCTTCTGGGTTGATGACAACGCAAGGCAGCAGTCACAAATGCATCTGCAGTTGTATGTAAGAGTGCAGCCATGATGGAAAGAGTGGCATAGCTAATGCCCAGGCTAGCCGCTATCTTGTAGTGCACAGAGTTTGTTCCCATTGGATCAGCCTTAGTAAATAACAAAAGTTTACAGCTTTGTTATGATGGTTTGTCATGGATGTATGACGTTATAACGCATACCATTACAACTACCTACCATTACAACGCGACCATTACAACGCATACCATTACAACGCATAGCGCTTAGAGGTGCTGGATAGTGGTAAGTATAATTTACTATTCCAACTCCAGTCCCCGTGGACACTAGGGAAGGTGTTGGATAGTAATTTAAACTTATTCCCTATCCTAGAGCGCCCCCCAGCGCAATGCGTTGTAATGGTATGCGGTGTAAAAGTTGCGTTGTAATGGTAGGTAGTTGTAAAAGTTGCGTTGTAACAGGTGTATACCGTTTGTCATACCAGTTAGCACCGCATGTGGGGACACCCCTACTAACTCTAGGGGAAGAACCTTTGCCAGTCCCTTTTAAGAGCAGCAGGCAAGGTGGACTGCAAATCAAAAGAAACTGCCCTAGCAAAAAATATACAAGCCAGACCCACCCTGCAGGTGGGCAGAACTTGAATACGGCCTCACGGTAGCCCCTCCAGCTCTGAAAGCAGCCCGCTATCCTGCAGTCTACTGGGGAAATGCCTGTGTGGCAGAATGGCCCGTCCGGCCTTGGCAGCAGGAGTGACCCGTTGACCACAGTGCCACAATCGTTGGCAGTATGAGCACTAACAACGCTCATGGGGCAGCACCGGCAGCATGTGTTGCACCTGTTCAAGGCTGGGCGCAGTACGGTGCCGTTGACGACGCTCCAGCTGGACCACACCAACCTCCCGGCTCAGGATGGGCTCTGGATAGGGGGTGTCAGCACCTTGCTTTTCCTTTCTCAGTGCCTCTTTGGACACGTTCACCTGCTGCTGTGTACACTGCCTGGTATGCAAGTGCTGTACTGTTAGCACATTAGCAGTGAGAGGCTGAGGTCTGCACTTGAAAGGCGTCCCTGACCTCTCACCCAATGGGCTCTTTAGCCCTTGATTGCCTGCAGGACACAGGTAGAAAGTCAAAAACTAGATTCCTTTATGCATTACAAGTCTGTCAAGTGACACTTGATACCAGCCGCCATTCCTGGCTTTTTAGATAACAGCATGTTGCATTGTGGGGCTTGTCATTTTGCTTTTAGCGCTGTCATTGTTTGCCGACAGCACCAGCAAGCGAAGTGCTGTCGGCTAAACTGCCAAAACTAGCCAAAAGTGTGGAAAATGATATTGAGTCCTTTGTCAGCTATTCTTTACAATTTTATAAAAGTTGCATAGACCATTTCAAATACGTGTAAAAATCAAAGTAAACTCTGCTCACATATTTTGTGAGGGATCCCACTTTCATTCACATCACGCATTAAAACAAGCATTGGCTGTACAAACTGTTTTGTCTTTTGCATAGTGGAAACATTTGTACAGAGTTTCACAACACAACAAATGTATGACATGGACAGCAGCAGCAGCACTACCCCCTAATACAAAGAATAAAAGAAGGACAAATGGCAAGAGAACATCACATGAATCTCACACATACAGAACAGGCACAACACAGACAGCTAACACACTAAAGATGGAGAGAGGAGTTAAAGAACTGTTGTGCGCTCTCCGTAACCAGATATAAGTATACAAGAAGTGTGTAACTCGTGGAAGAAACAGCCACATCTCTTATGGAATTACTTTACATTAGCAATACTCAAATTACGGCCCAGGGGGCGCTTGCGGCCTTCCTGACCTTTCCATTCGTCCCCTTTGTGAACAGCTGCACTAGAGACGACTGAGCTAATGTACTTGTTAAAATTCAACTTATCATCTATAAGAATGTCTAGATTTTTAGGGGCGTATTTATGAGCCTTTGCAACACTTTTGCGCCGCAAATGTGTCACTTTTTGTGGCTCACCGGCGGCGTAAAAGTGCGCCATGATGTGCCCTATTTACAAAGTGACGCATCTAGGCAGATGCGTCACTTTGCAAATCCCAGTATCACATTATACCTATGACAGGTATAATGTATGCAGGGTGGGCGATCCCCTGCAAAAAACCCTTGTAGGAGTGGCCCATTTAAATCTATGAAATTTCAGTGCGCCACTTTTAGGACGCCATTGCGTCAATATCCTATGCTTGCCTCACAGCAGGCATAAGACTGACGCAGCCCCATGTGAAAGGAACATTGCTATAGTGGCATCATGCTTCTGGCACAACTCCAGCAACTCCAGTAATACTGATGTATCTGTCATTCCTTGCGACATGATATGTCATACAGTAAATATGACGTATTGATGGTGTTAGCAAAGAGGGCGCACTGAGAAGTGTTGCATTGCTACTTTGTCGCAGCGATGCAACACTTCTCATAAATAAGGCCCTCATCTTTTTGAACCGGAGTAGGGAGTATTCTTAGCTCGGATGGCCAACAGGCGGGGCTCCAGAAATGAGGACTATTTCTGAAGAGTATAACCTCAGTTTTATCCGAGTTCAACTTGAGACAATGTTTCCCATCCATTGACTAACGGCTCTCGTGCAGTTATGGAGCTGAGAAGCAATGACAGCTACATTATTAGAGGCCGACACAACAATCTGCGTATCGTCGGCATAGGAAGTAGAGGCAAACCCAAAAGATCTGATCAAGGAGGCCAGTTCGGTAACATATATATTGAAAAGCAAAGGGCTCAAGGAGGAGCCCTGGGGGACCCCACAGGAAGAGAAAAGGACTTTGATGAGAAATTCTCCATCATGACTGAGTGTTCTCGAAGGAAGTGACCCGATTAGGGTCACCCGGGTCACTCGCGATCACCTCTCAGCCTTCCACAAAAATGAAGAGTCAGCCAGACAGTAGAGAATACAAGCCAAATTTATTCAGATACACTGAAGTGGAGTCCGGTCTGACCAGCCTTCTTGGATTGCTGCAGAGGGACTGACTTCAGCAATTATGGGGATACATTATGTACAATTCAGAACCAATAAAGACACACCCTCACCGGAAATTTCCATTTGGTAGCTGGTGAACAAAGGAGATACAGAAGGATGGGTTTTGGATCCTGAGACCTGGTACATGATATCTCAGCGCCAAGGTCTCGTTGCCTGTGCCCGCTGCTTTAAGAGTGGGAGCAGGCCTATCTAATGAGAAAGGTATGTACTGACAAGAACAGTGTACTCATTAGCACAGCAAAGCTCAATCTTCGAGAAGCAAAAATGATTGCAGCTGCTTTCAGCTGGGGCAGAGAGAGAGTGAGACAGAAGTTAGTTTCGATCATGGCTCAAAATGGCAGCTGAATATAAAGTGTTGCCGCAAATGGTAACTTAAGGCATACAATGCATGGAGAACTCAGCTAAAATATTTTTATTCCAACAGTCTCTGTCCATTAAAAAAGACTGAAGCAGAGCAAGAGATTTGTTCAAAATGCCCAGTTTTTTTAGACAATCAATGAGGGTGCCATGGTCGACCATGTCGAAAGCCGCCGAGGAGGTGGAGGAGGATTAGTGCAGCAGCGCCACCTTTATCCAAGAAGGTTCTTAACTAGTCTGTAGTCTTTATTAATGCCGTCTCTGTACTGTGCTCAGCCCTATAGCCAAATTGTGTAGGGTCTAGTGAGTGATTTAACTGGATGAATTGTGTATACATTTTTTTCTACTATTTTTGCTGGAAATTGTAACCTGGAAATTGGACAATAGTTTGCTGGGTTGTCTGGGTCTAAATGAGGCCTCTTGAGGAGTGGCAGAATAGATGCTTTTTTGCACAGGTTGGGAAAAGTCCTGAAGCTTAACATCCCGTTAAAGATGTTAGAGATGAGGCAGTGGGAGCAGGAATCTGTTTAAGTATAGAGGGGGGCAGGGGTCATAAGGTGACCCTGATTTGGTGGAATTAATCAAGTTGAGGACTTCTGATACTGTGGTACCCAAGAATTGCCTGAGATTAGATAGGGGGTTATTACCAATAAGATTGGAGTCGTTAGTAGAAGATTGAGCTTTGGGGGGCTAGCGCTGGGGTCAACAGTTATGTAAGAATTGAATCGGTTATAATTGGACAACATCATATTTTACCAAATCAAACAGAAGAGAAGTAAAAAGAGGCAAAGTGAAAAAAGAGCAATTTCCTGGGATCATAGTCTGGTCAGTAGGGAATCCAAATTGATCACAGGTTTTCTGGTTTCGCATTGTGCCATTCAGCCACTACATGTACATGCTTCGCTTTCCCTGCACCCACCTTTGAAACCCCATATCTACTGACCAGCAACCTGCCAGCATCAATGCGGCCCTCGGTCACACCATAGACCATACTTTGTGGCCCCTAGGAAAATGTTTGTGAGTACCCGTGGTCTACATTCATATACTCACTAAGAGTGATGAACATTGAACTACCTGGTGTGCTTCGCTTCATCAGTGGGCTGTTCACTGGTGGTGCAGTCTCCTTGTTACGGGTTCCCTAGTTTGGATGAGGTTATGTCTCTTATGTCAACATTATGTTCTCCCTTAGGTAAACTGCCAGATAAATATTAAAATTATGTGTGTGTGAGCTAAAAGTTTTTTATTGGTATCTCCCTACCACAAGATTGAAAACTGCAAGCAACTGACTCTGCTTTTATGTTTTTTCGTAAACACGTTTCAGTGCTCACTGCTCAAATATTGCGCCTATGGGTTCTGGTACCTTCCTCTGAACAATAGGTATCCGTATATCACATCAACATTTGTGAAATTGTCCCTTGTTCATAGAGCACGTTCAGCTAGAACATTCAATATATCTTTTGTTCCTTCATAAAATGTGCAACAGCAGCAGAGACACCCTTCCTCAGAGAACAGGTACACCTTATGTAGAAATGGGGCAAGCTTCTCTCCTAGGACAGATACACGCGTACACCAGCAGCAACACAAGCTTCCCTCATCACCGACATGCACAAATCGTGTGGCAGCAACGCAAGCTTTGCTTTCTCACAGAACAGGTACAGCATGGCGGCAGCAAAGCAGGCTTTCCTCCCTCACAGGAGGCAGCGAGTGGAATCTTTCATTCGCTGTGGAACGGATCCAGCAGGCAGGCCTGTACGAGCTTTCATCGCTCTCAGGACAGGCACCGTTATGGCACGAGCGAGATGTCGGAGACAGACAGGTGTCTGTAGCGAGTGCTTGACTCGCTGAGAGGAATGCATTGGTGGATGATTGAGTGAACATTTGAGTTCTGCCACCTTACTCACTCAGGTGATACCGCATGTCAGGACCCTGGCTGTTCTGCTCCTTTCTTTTTGAGACTCACTATTTGCAGGTAAGTAGCTCCGTAAGCAAGATTGGGGGTGGGGGGTGAGCTTCAAATTTCACATCAATCACATCAATAATGTTAAAGTTCATTATATGTCAAACAGGGTGCATGAGAGGGGCTTAAGGGGCAGCGGAAAGGGGATGAATGCGGATTGATAGGGGTACTAAGTGAGAGAAAGAACATAACTTTGTGAAATAACCAACATTTTTGAAGTTTTCCAAACAGAGAGAGAGCGTGTGTGCATTTTTGTCTGTGTTTGTAAATCTTCCTGGTGAAATCCGACAGACACCTCACCATACCCGGCTGAAAGCACATGTACCCAACTATTTATCAAAAAATACATTAATTAGGGGGTATAACACACCCCCCCACCGAAGCTACACCCCTGACTATTTGTGTTGCTTCTGTGTTTTCCATGCATGGGGTACCTGTGCTCTTGACGGGTGCCAGCCTCTTAGTAAAGGCTGTGAATGTGCATGAACCAGCACGTGTGGATCCTGAGCATTGGTTTGCCCCTTCTGGTGGTATCACACCACTAACAACACACACTGAGGCCTCTAATCTTCTGTGATGCTTCTAATGAGATGAAACTCGCCAGACTGAGTTTCATCTCTTTAGAAGCGCCGACAGCAGTAACACCCAGGTAAAGCCGTGCGTCAGGGAGATTTAAAAACAAAGCGCAGATGAGCGAGGATCTCAGAAGATGGCGCAACTGGACTGTACCAGTCAGACAAGATACAGGGTTTACTTTCATTAGAAAGCGTACCTGATGGCAGGGAATCAACCTTTACAACGCAGTCATTACATCACCTCGTACCGCAAAAGCCAAACAGCATATATATATATATCCCTTTGGCGTTCTTCTCCCGAACACCAGATCTGGTGGCACCCGATCAACAAACTGCAACTTCACCGCTTCTAAGGTCAGGTTTTAAAAGTTAATTTTATTTTTATTTTTCCATGGCAAATACACACACTCAATTCCATCTACAAGATCAGACCGACGCGTTTCTGTGAACTGCATTCTACTGTATATATACACACACACACACATATATATATATATATATATATATATATATATATATATATATATATATTCCTCCAAACAGCCACCATAACCACCTGCTCTTGTGGGCAGGTGCCCGTCGTTCGTGATGGTGGGTCATGGATAATTTCAAAGAATGTGACAACACTCACGGGATACTCAGGAGGGTTCTTCATTCAGAACACCATAGAAATCAAAACAGACACGTTTCGGCATTGCATTTTTATCAGTGTCGGCAACTTTAGTTATACGCTGTAATTTATTCACTTCTCACATCATTCATTGGTGGACACAAAACATACAGGACAGACTCCCAGCGCCAGAACCTTGCCATTGTAGGCCAGCTGCTGAGTAACCTGGGAGCGCCGTCACATTCTTTGAAATGAATATATATATATATATATATATATATATATATATATATATATATATATATATATATATACTTTCGAAGAGTTTTGCAGTCTCCTTCCCCCCCAACAGTGGGAAATGTGTGCCAGGTCTTTTGTATGTATTTATGTTTCATATATTATGTATATGGAGCAAAACTTTTGGAACAGAAACATTGGGCCTTGTAACATGGCAGGAGATAAGTCTATGGGTAGAAAAGTGATGACATAAAGGTGGTGAAGATATACTAGTTATACAGTTTTTTAAATATTTTTCAATTTTTGTAAAGCTCTGCCAACCACCTTACAATAGCGTTAAAGTATTCTTCGGTGAGAGACGCAAGGTGATGGATGCAGGGTAGTGGACGCAGAGTGGTTGAAGAGGCGAAGGTCCTGAGAGAGAGAGACAATAAGACAGCCAGCACCGAGACAGTATCTGCTGGTGAGATCCCTCGCGCAAAGGCTGAGGTGCCAGGGTAATGCCGTAGAGGACTTGGCGAGGTCCAGGGCCTGAGATGTTGAAGGCGATAGTTGGTTTTAGATGTCCGACCAGCAGGACCACTTGGCTGGATGGCAGCCGTTGAGATAATGAGAAGAGGCTGGTAAACCGTGCACTAGGGTAAACACGTGTGTATCTCAAGATCTTCAACAACTCTGAGATGGAGCAGCAGAGATTTCCACAGGGAGGAGCCTTGAGCATGGAGGGATATTCTCACAAAGTCCCTGTAGGTGACGGACAGAATGTACCGTAAATTCTGATCTGCAGATCACATGTTTGTATTTACACTATAATATTAGGCGGCGGAGGAAGTAGTAGCGGTACAAAAGGGGGTGGTGTCGGTGATGGACGGAGCATCTGAATCAATCAAACACTCACACCCAGTCAAAAGATCTGGGTTTAATCCATCACCGTTCTTTAGCCCACTCTGCCACCCCAGTTCAGACATGGCTATATGCAAATCAGTCTGACCCTGTGCCTCATGGGAACAGTCCAGCCCGAACTGCCAAGCCATGCCTTCCCTGGATCGGAAACAAGCTTCCGAGGACCGGTTTCTGGCATTCCAGCCGTCTTCAGCCCGGCTTGCTTGAATCCAGTGGCAAAGTGAGCAAGGGACGTAGTAGGGCAGGGCCAGCCGTGTTGCTACTCAAAGCTTCAACAGTAAGCTTTAGGGGCAGACTTGAATGCAAGAAGAGAAGTCTTGCCCCAAGTTCTCAACAGAGGGTTTTGTAGGAGATGAGTCCTAGCGGCTTGGCAACCTTAAAACAGGATGTGAACGAGGATGGTTTGAAGGCGACGGCGCACACCTGGAGAGGTTCTGTGAGATGCAAGCAGGTGAGGTGTCTTCTATCGCACTAAAGAAAAAGCTAAGGTGCTTCAACAGGTCTACGAGCAGTAAGACAGTCGGTCCACTTGGCTGTGGTAATGTGTAATGGGTTTTAGACCTAGTTCTTACTAGGAGGGATGGTGCTCAGATAGCAAGGAATGAGACTTCTGGAAAGACCCCCTCCCCCCCCCCCCCCACCTCTGCCCCCCCAGCCCCACCTTAGCATGCGTATTCAACTAAAATTAGGACATTATGCTCTTTCTAAGGCAATGCCATCAGGCACCAGGAACCCTGAAGTTGCATCAGAGAGCGATTCATCAAGGGCAGCTATCCAAGACGGAGACCTGATGAAGGCGGCATTCATGGCAGACGTATTGTATACTGTACTTTAAGAGGCTTCCAGTCAACCTTCGTCAACCAATGGGTTATTTTGCTCCAGCACCTCCAGTCATTGGTCTGAGACTTTGTCAATCACATCTTGGATCCGCCTACAGGACAATTGTTGTTCCACTGTTTTCCTATTGGCTGTTTTGATGTGTGCTCCTCCTTCCATTTGAATACCTTCGTTTGAATAGGAGGGGCTATTTTGCAGCTAAAATCAGTTGCTGAGCACCTTCTAGCACTCAGAAGCAAGCGCTGAAAAAAAGCTTCTGAAAAATGACAGGAAACAAAGGTAGTTTTAATTTTTGTACAATTCATTTTTCAGATGCTTGTGTCAGAACTCGCTCCCTAGTGCTGTTATGCCACCACCAACTGATTATAGAATGGTGGCCATCTTGGAATGTCTATTTTTTTTTTACTGTAGCAGAATGTCCACCACATGTATTATTAACTGCTAGGTGGCCAGGTAGCACTAATTGACAAGTGACAAAAGCTTCTGAAAAAAAAGATGCTACAGAGTACAGAGTTGCTTTATTTACAGAAGCATACTTTTGTTTGTGCTCGCTGCCATGTGTTGCTTGGCAAACAAGCAGTGGCAAAGCCAATAGGTTTGACGTTTTCCTGACCGGTGCATTTTAAACTGAGTTCCATTTTTGAAAAATAAAACACTAGTGCTGGACTACAGTAACTTGTAAGTGCCATGTTTTCTGGTCCTCTTTACTCTGCTCACCAAATGTGCCAGCCACAGAGGTGATACCACAGGCGCAGAACTCAGTCCAGGTTTCCTTTGGCTGCCTTTGAAGTCCATTCCATGGGACACAAGAGTCCAGTTCGTGTCTTCATCACTCCAGCTGCCCTTTGGCTGCAACTCAAGTGCACCCCAGGGGACACAGAAGTACAAGTGGGGTCTTTACTCTTTACCACTCTAGGCCCCGAATCCAGCCCAGATCCCTGTGGCTGAGGTCAAGTCCATTCCATAGGACACACATATGCAGTTCGTGTCATCTTTACCTTTCCAGAGGGGTGACCTAAAGCATTTTATATAGCTCTTAGAACCCCATCCCTCGAACCAACCCGTCTTCCTGTATTGATTTCCTCTGTATATTGTATAAAGATGTCTCCATCTGTTAAGCGCCCTGACGCCCATCAGGCTATGCTCGCGCTACAGAAAACCCGAAATAAAAATAATTGAATATGACTTGGAGTGCACACAACTGTGGCTCAGAGGCGGGCCAGGAGCGCGCCAACCCACAAAAACATCTTTCTGGCCAGAATGCGATTCGTCTTCGTCTGGACACTTCCAAGGCTTGATGACGGGATGCGCCGGGCGGAGACGGGAGCGAACAGATGTCTGCAGAGCCGGCAAAGCCCCGGATCGGTGAAAGAAGGCGTGAGACAGCAGCCAACTTCCAAGGCACTTTCAACAAAGGGAAAAAAATCAGATATGCAGAGGGGGGGAGTGACCCTCGCATCAAAAGCAGGCTGTCTCCGGGTCCCCCGGGGGACGCGGCCGTGTTTTTGATGCCAAAGCGGGGAGGATCCGCACATTACTGGGCTTTCAAGATGTTATTGGTCTTGGCGGCTGCGGAGCTGCTCGCACATCTCACTCCAGACGAGCTGTCTTCGCGGGACCCTCCCCGGCTCTCAGAGGCGGACGCCAGCTGTTCCTGGCTCCTCTGTGCCCCAATGAATCAACTCTGAGGCAGGACGCCGCTGGGGCAGAGAGGCAGCGCTCCAAGGTCACGCGTGAATAGGTCATCCAAGCATCCCAGTGCATTCTGGTACTTGCAGTTCGCACCTCATGGTAAATGTAGGACTACAGGTCAAGTATGAGAGAGAAGCTCTCTAAAGAGAGGCCAATGATTGAATATTCGTGTCACCTCTTACTGGCTTCCTCCGCCACAATGAAGGTAAAGATCACGTGGGGACAGAGAGTGATTCATTCTCGTAAGATCCTTACAAAAAGAGGCCTAGGTCTGACTAGGTGCACAATGCTCTTCCTAACACTAAAGACACGAGGCCATGAACTGATTACGTACCGATTACACTTCCCAACCACTGAAGACGCATGCAGAGAGAGGCCAGGAAGTGAATGGGCACACACTGTACTCTCCTACCATTAATGACAAGAAACCTGCTGAGAAAGGCCAGAAACTGAATGAACACCGACTGCACCCCCCTAACGTTACAGACGAGAGGCTTGCAGTGAGAGGCCAAGAACTGAAAGGCCACAGAAACATAACTATCTAACACTTCTAGATGGAGGCAACGCACGAGAAACTGGCCACCAAAAATGCAAGAAGGAAAAACAAGAAGACAGGCATTCTCCATCAATGGTCCCAGGATCTAAAAACAATATCCCACTGGACCTTAGGTCTGGTCGTGCACTTCAAATGGAAACCCAAAGATGCATCTCTCCATGAAACACTACCCCACTGCCTGAAAGCCTACCTGCTGCCAGCCTTCTGTAACAGTTATATTGTTCCACAAGCTCTTTCCTAAGGCTGATTTGCCTCCCAGCTAGGTACATGTTTTACAAGTGCCATGCAGATGACACGAAAGATAGAGTGACTGCAGAGAGGCCGTGGAATGAATGATCACAGACTGCATTAACTAACATTGAAGACCTGATGCCTGCAGGGAGAGGCCTTGGTTTGAATTTGCAAAAAGTCTGCACTTCATAAGAGTAAAATCACCAGGCCTGTAGATGGGGCCAGGCAGGGATTGGATAGACCTAATAATGCACTTGTATGGCTTGCTTTAAACACAGCGCTTTGAGAGAGAGGCCTGGAACAGAATGAGCAAAGACTGTACCCCTAAAACACCCTAGACACAAGTGAGTGCAAGTCATTAGCAAGACTAGATCTGATGCCTGCAGAAAGAGGCCATGGTATGAATGTGATTAGACCCTGCACTCCCCTAATACTCGAGACATGTTCCCTGCAGAGAGTCCATTAATTGAATTGGCACAGAGTGCACAGTCTCTTCGCACTGCACCTCTGCAGACACATCAGAGTAAATTGGCCTTAGAGACTGCACTTCCCATCACACTAGACTTGATAACTCAAGCCGGAGTCCTGGCTGTATAACCAACATCTTTGCATGCTGGGATTTGTAGGCCATACTTGTAATTTAGAAAAGCGAAACTACAAAAGCCAGAAGGCAGTGGGTTAAGAGGCAAAATGGGGCAAAAGGAAAGATACCAGACTAGCCTGAGGTTTGAAACATGCCAGGGGTCACTTGTTCCCTCTGCCAGCGCCTTGAGACCCTCATGAGTGAGTAGCTGCGCTATACAAGCCTCCGATTGATTGATAGCTACCGAATGGCTCCATGCCATGGGTGGCACCTTCAGACATTCCTGGTTCTTTAGCCAGCATCGTATTGCATTCTGGGACCTGAAGTTACCCTTTGAAGTTAGCACCTGTGGACTGCAGTAACCCCGCTTTGAGGCGCTGGGTGAATGCCAGGGCTTGCTGACAGTGACTCACATGGCATGAAAGGACTTGGCAGCTATGCCTGCATGCCGCCTCCAGCCTCAATGCCACACCCCTCCCCTGGCATTGTAGCCTCCTTTCACCCCTTGCACACGTCACATTTGACGATGGGGTGGGGGACCATTTGGCCACATGCTGTGTTTTTGACAGTGAGACGGCCTGTGTGTGGTGGGTGTGCCCAGATGTGTGCCCTGCGCTGCCTGTGGCACGAGAGGCTCAACCAGGCCGCGAACAGCCCCCATGCCCCTCTTGTTTCCGTTCAGAAAGGGCCAGGCCGGGCAGTTCAGACCAGCCTGCTGCTACTGGGGCAGGATAGGGGCTGATGTGCCTAAGGGCTTTGTCCCTGTCTGCTTTGGCACCCTGAGCAAAAAAACAATGGACTGGAATGCGGCCCAGAGAAATTGCCACTGACTGAGATTAGTTCAAGAATTCCATCTATCACGATGCATACATGCCATTTTAAGACAGGGAAGTGGGAGATTTTGAAACAGAAATCGAGAGAATGTAATTTCCCCATTGACTTCTACTGAAGACAATAAAATTTCAGGCTGGAGACAACTAAAAGAAAGCCATTTTGTGTGCGAAAAATCTGGAGTCTTCTGCCTGAATCGAGTCTATTGGCATGTATGTGGATGCGCCCAGATGTAGGCTGGACTTGACGTGGCCACGCCCATCTTGCAGACCCCTGCCTCCTCCCTCACTTAGCAGTGTCACTCCCTCCCACCTTTGACCCTCACTCCATCTCTGTATGCACAGGGAGGGAGGCTCGTCTGGACACTTAGCGGTGCGATGGGGGCTCGTTACACCTGCCCGAGGAGGCGAGGCGCTTCAAAGAGGCGCTATCGAGCCATCGGGATCTGCACTTCAAGGAGCCGGAAAATCTTTATCCTGCTCTCTCTCTCCAGGCTTCGGCTTTCTTCGGGGCAGTTTGAGTTGACGGTGTGTGGAGCTGGCATGGGGGAGGGGGGTGCAGGGTGCAGTGATGACCAGTGGCGTAACAAAGCTTGAGGGGGCCCCCTTGCAAAGCACATGGAGGCCCCCCCCCCCCCGCAGCCTGGCCCACCTCCCACCACTTTGCCCTACCACCCAGTATATTTCGATTTGAAACCTCCAACATTTAAATGAAATGCCTCTATATTGTCTTTCTCTACGTTCTAATGAGAAAGTGGGAAACACTTAACATACAAGCTTTGCCATTTGTAAGATTATTTAACTGAGGCAGCAATCAAAACAATGCCAAGGAGCGATCCTATTGTCTTAGGAACACCTTGGCTGGAGAACAAAGAACAACTATGAACGGGCTGAAATAAAATTGACATTAAAGGGCAATAACTTGAAAATTTGAAAGACAATCCCAAACCTGCAAACCCATAAAAACTAGACTGACATACGCAAGAAGTACACAAGATATAAAATATTAACTTTGATACAGTATCACAGTTTTGCAATGATTTTAAGTAATTATGCATTAAATACGTTCATTCAGACAGGCATTTCTTAATGTGGGCCCCGGGTAGACACTCACGTTCATTTTTGGGGACCGTGATTTATTTTTGTTGACTAATAGATTTTGAACAAAACCGGAAAAAGGAACGCAGAAAATGGAGGAAAACTGACAAAAGGAGAGAGCAAAGCCTCCCTACAACTGAGAGGAAGGAGGAAAACCTGCAAGAGGGACACAAAGAGAGTAGTAGTGTAGGGGGATGAAAGAAAGAGGGAAGATGTGGAATCAAGATGAGACTGCCTTAGTATTTGGCAACCTGAGCATTCAGAAGCTTCGGGGCTCCTAAGAAAAACTTTAGACCTTTGCACTAATCTTTTCACAAATTAAGCACTGCAAGCAGCGGCAGATGCACACATACAATGACACACAAAAACATGGAAACACAGTGAAACGCTTATAAAAATAAACTACTCTGTCAGCATCTGCCGATAAAGGCAGGGCTGGCTGCACTAAAGAGCTGCCAATGTCTGTAGGGATACCTGTCACTGTGTGTGCTCCATAGCCCATCCACACAGATACATGCATACAGTGTCATGCAGACACATATGTGGCATGTAGTCCCTGGTGGGGTAAATCAAAATGTTTGGGCCCTCCAGCAGAATGTGATGAGGGGCTCCTGAGTGTGTCATGTCTAACAGATATTCATTGGCGTCGGACAGAATGGGGCCCCTGAATAGCTGGGGGCCACAGAAGGGTGACACCTTCACCCCCAGCGTAACAGGCACTTCAGAGGCCTTCATCACAACCCTGATAGACACTTGGACACACTTTCTCTGAAAGCTACCAAGGATTGCAGGAGCAGCTGCCGCCATATTGTGCTCCACTGCTCATTTCATACTCCTACGCACACAGTGGTAAGTAGACAATCTAGTGTTACACAGGCTCAAAGAGACACACACACAGTGACACACAGGACTACTGTGGCACACAAACATGGAGGTTCACAGAGAAAAATGCGGCACACAAGCACGTAGACAGATATGGGCAGATGAACTGTCAGTGTCTACAGGGTCAACTGCCAATGGGCATGCATGCATGTGTGTGTTCTAGGATGCTAACCTCACAGAGAAAGGTACAGGTAAACAGAGGCACACACAGACACACACAATGACACACAGTCTTACTGTGGTACAGGCATGCAAACATGCAGGCACAGGGTGGCACACATAAAGACACACAGACAGCAATAGGCTCAGAAACTAGCATACTGTAACACCTAGACTAACAGTGCCACACACATTCGCACTGTGGTAACAAACAGTAACACAGTGTGCAATATTCACACACAACCACACACACAAACATGCACTGTAGTACTCACACATGTGGCTATACCTACACCAGTGCAAAAGAAACAATTGATGGACTGAATGCTGGACAATGCAAACATTTGCCTCCAGTCACAAGGATCTGGGTTAAATCCATTATTCTTTTGCTCACCACTCTACCCCAGTTTGGACCCAGCCATATGCAAATCAGTCTTAACCCTGTGCCTCATGGGAACAGTCCAGCCCAAACTCCCAAGCCAGATCCTCCCTGGACCGGAAACAAGCATCCTGGGACCGGTTTCAGGGCATCACCCTTCCTCAGCCAGGCTAGCTTGAATCCAGCGTTGTAGTGAGCACGGGAACCACGTCTGGGCATACCCTTCCCACTTGCGGTGACATATGCAAAAGACACCATTTCATTCATAAAGAGGCTTGCATGCTGCTGAGCGAGGGTTCCGCCTGGAGCACGGGGTCTCCCCACAACACGGGGGCTGCGGGGGCCTGTATTACGCCCCTGGTGATGACATTGAGTCAGCAGATTCAAAAATCCCAGCTCCTCCAGTGCTAAACCATGTACGTCAATTCACAACAATGGCAGAAGTAGCAGAAGTGACTTCACGCATCCCTTCACTGTCCCTTCAGATGACATCACAAGACTGCTACCTCACACCCACTGTTCCTCACCCATTCACCTTCCCTTGTGATTACATCACACGGCTATCCCCTCGCACGCACAGTTCCTCACCCTCCCCTTCCTCACCATCGGAATACAAGGAAAAGCACTTGAATGGATCACCTCGTTCCTCACCGGAAGAACCCAGAGAGTCCGCCTTCCACCATTCAAGTCCGAGGCCACTGAAGTCATCTGTGGCGTACCCCAAGGGTCCTCACTCAGCCCCACCCTCTTCAATGTATACATGAGCCCCCTCGCGGCCATCGCCCGCCAACACAACCTCAACATCATCTCTTACGCGGATGACACTCAACTAATCCTTTCTCTCACCAATGACCCCAGCACCGCCAAAACTAACCTACACGAAGGAATGAAAGAAGTTGCCGAATGGATGAAACACAGCCGTCTGAAACTGAACTCAGATAAAACAGAAGTCCTCATCTTAGGTACATCCCCCTCTGCATGGGATGACTCTTGGTGGCCGGAAGCCCTTGGAAAAGCACCCATCCCGACAGACCACGCACGGAACCTAGGCGTCATCCTGGATTCTTCACTCTCAATGAACAGACAAGTCAGCGCCGTATCCTCATCCTGCTTCAACATTCTTCGCATGCTCAAAAAAACATTTCGCTGGATCCCCACCGAAACCAGGAAAACTGTCACCCATGCTCTGGTCACGAGCCGACTGGACTACGGAAACACCCTCTACGCAGGTACCACCGCTAAACTCCAGAAGAAACTCCAACGAATCCAAAACGCCTCAGCCAGGATCATATTAGACATCCCACGCAACGAACACATCTCTGGTCACCTGAAAGACCTCCACTGGCTACCCGTCAATAAGAGAATCACTTTCCGACTGCTAACCCACGCACACAAATCACTCTACGACATCGGACCAGAATGCCTCAACTCTCGACTGTCCTTCTACACCCCCTCCCGCCAACTACGTTCTTCCAGCCAAGCCCTCGCCACTGTACCTCGCATCAACAAGACCACCATGGGAGGCAGATCCTTCTCATACCTGGCTGCTAGAACATGGAACTCACTCCCCACTTACCTTCGCCTTACCCAAAACCACCTAGCATTCAGAAAGCAACTTAAAACATGGATATTTGACAAGTAATCCTCCTCCCCTTCCTAAGCGCCTTGAAACCCTCTGGGTATGTAGTGCGCTATATAAATTCTTTGACTTGACTTGACTTGACCCTTTCACCGACCCTTCTGATGACATCACAGGACTGGACCCACGTACCCACCATTCCTCACCCTTTCACCGTCCCTTCTGATGACATCACCATCCCTTCTGATGACATCACTAGGCTGAACCCTCGTACCCTCCAGTCCTTACCCTTTCATCGTCCCTTCTGATGACATCACCGTCCCTTCTGATGACATCACACGGCTGGATCCTCGTACCCACTTTTCCTCACCCTTTCACCATCCCTTCTGATGACATCACTGTCCCTTCTGATGACATCGCATGGCTGAACCCTCATACCCACTGTTCCTCAACCTTTCACCGTCCCTTCCGATGACAGCACCATAAAATCTACATACAGGGCGTCACCATCGAATCTACCCATGGGGCGTCACCATTGAATCTACACACAGGACATCACCATTGAATCTACATGCAGGGCGTCACCATCGAATCTGCACACAGGACGTCACCATTGAATCAACACATGGGACGTCAACATTGAATCTACCCACAGGGCGTTACAATCGAATCTACACACAGGGCGTCACCATCGAATCTACCCATGGGGCGTCACCATTGAATTTACACACAGGACATCACCATTGAATCTACATGCGGGGCGTCACCATCGAATCTGCACACAGGACGTCACCATTGAATCAACACATGGGACGTCAACATTGAATCTACCCACAGGGCGTTACCATCGAATCTACACACAGGGCGTCACCATCGAATCTACACACAGGGCTTCACCATCGAATCTACCCGCAGGGCGTCGCCATCTAATCTACCCGCAGGGGTCCCCATCCAATCTACCCCCAGGGCATCACCATCGAATCTACAAACAGAATGTCAACATTGAATCAACATACAGGGCGCCACGATCGAATCTACACACAGGGCGTCACCATTGAATCTACACACAGGGCGTCACCATCAAGTCTACACACAGGGTGCCACCATCGAATCTACACACAGGGCGTCACCATCGAATCCACCCATGGGGCGTCACCATTGAATCTACACACAGGACATCACCATTGAATCTACATGCAGGGCGTCACCATCGAATCTGCACACAGGACGTCACCATTGAATCAACACATGGGACGTCAACATTGAATCTACCCACAGGGCGTTACCATCGAATCTACACACAGGGCGTCACCATCGAATTTACCCGCAGGGCGTCACCATTGAATCTACACACAGGACATCACCATTGAATCTACACACAGGGCGTCACCATCGAATTTACCCGCAGGGTGTCACCATTGAATCTACCCACTGGGTGTCACCAATGAATCTACACTCAGGGCGCCACCATCGAATCTACACACAGGGCGTCAATCCAATCTACCCACAGGGCGTCACCCTTTGTTAGTACACACAGGGCATCATCCTTCGGATCTACACACAACACATTACCACTCGAATCTACCCACAGGGTGTCATTATTGAATCTACCCGCAGGGGTAACCATCGATTCTACACACAGGGCGTCACCAACGAATCTACACACAGGGCGTCACCATTGAATCTACACACAGGGCATCACCATTGAATCTACACACAGGACGTCACCATTGAATCTACACACCGGGCGTCAATAGAATCTACCCACAGGGTATCACCAACGAATCTACCCCCAGGGCATCAATCGAATCTACACACAGGACATCACCATTGAATCTACACACAGGGCGTCACCATTGAGTTTACTCACAGGGCGTCAATCGAATCTACACACAGGGCAGCACCCTTCGGATCTACACACAACACATTACCACTCAAATCTACCCACAGGGCGTCACCATCGAATCTACACATAGAGTATCACCATTGAATCTACCCACAGGGCGTCACCATTGAATCTACCAACAGGGCACCACCATTGAATCTACACAATGGGCGTCAATCGAATCTACACACCGCATCACCCTTCATTAGTACACACAGGGCATCATCCTTCGGATCTACACACAACACATTACCCCTCGAATCTACCCACAGGGCGTCACCATTGAATCTACACACCGGGCATCACCATTCGTATGCACTCAAGAGCATCACTCTTTGTGTGTACATACAAGGCATCACCTCTCGGATCTACACACAGGACATAACCACTAAAATCTACACTCTGGGCGTAACCATTTAATCTACACACAGGGTGTCACCCTTTGTATTTACACACAGGGCGTCATTACCACTCAAATCTACACCAGGGATTCATCCCTCAAATGTCTACACACAGGACATTACCACTTGAATCTACACCCAGAGCTTCACCACTCGAATCTGCACACAGGACATTGCTACTCAAATCTACACACAGGACATCACCATTGAATCTACACCCAGAGATTCACCCCCTCGAACTACACACAGGACATAACATAACATGTGTATTTGTAAAGCGCATGTTCACCCAGAGGTCTCTTGGCGCTGACTAACAAATGTTTATTGTTACCCAACTCAATGGTACTCATTTTATCGACCTCAGATGGATGAAAAGCTGAGTGGACCCGCTGGGATTTGTACCTGTGACCATGAGGTCGAACACAAGCCACCAGACGTCACCATTGACTCTATACCCAGAGCTTCACCCCTCGAACTACAAACAGGACATTGCCAATCGAGTCTGTGAACACGACATTACCACTCGAATCTACACCCAGGACGTCACCATTGAATCTACACCCAGAGCTTCACCCCTCGAATCTGCCAGCAGACGATCACCCATCTAGGGGGTGTAAAAATGACAACAGCCTGGTCAGTGGCGGTCTATACAAAACCCTCTGATGGAGCTCTGTCCAGCCAGGCATCAAACATTGGTGGATGTAAATCCGTTCCCTATAAAGACACGTCAATAGCGCTGCGAGGCACTGGAGGAAGGCCCAAGGAGCTGAGGCCACAGGGATGGACTCTGAATTATGGCTGATTTCACCTACAAGGAATCCCCGGCATTTCCTGTGATTGTTTCCTACTGGGATGTGAAAGCCATCGCCCTGCAAGCCTATTGTTCACAGGAAATCCACTTCTGGGACGACTGGTGTGAATATTTAAAGAACCTATACATTGAAAGGATATGTATGTCTGTTCTGAAGACTTTGTGAGCACTTTTAATATTTATTTTTTGTCGGAGGCGTTCTTTGGTGCACACAGACATTGGATTTGCACCTCTGAAACGGTGACACTGGTGTTTTCACTAGGAGCAGTCCAAGTCTCTTCTGCAAACATCTGCAGAAACTGCACATTACATAAAGGCATGGAATTGCTCTTTCTCTAGCCCTCGGTCAATACACACACTAAGGGTTACTTTTGTGTTTTACCAGTTTCCAAATAGCTTTGTAACTTTGTCCAACTCAACCCTGTTTGAAGTTTCTTCTCTAAGAAACCTTCTGACGAAAAAGGACGCAGTAAAATGTGGTTTGCAATTTTTATTTTTCAGAAAAATTGGGAGATTTAAAGTTTATCTTTGAAGCTGGGCAAAGTTGTCAAACTCCACCCAGTTTGCACGATTTTAAAGTTTATCCTCTGCTTGCGAGACATGTCTGCAGAAAAATATAGTTTCTGACAAAAACAATTTTTGAGCATATTATTTAGGTTAAAGTGTTCTTCTTGCATGAGATTTCTCCAGCTAGTTGTTTTTTTCTATAAATTAAACATTACAACCTTTGTAAAGGTCACCAAGATTTCTCAAGTTTTTAAAGAATCATCACCATGTTGCGATCAAAAAATCTTCTAACCATTGTGTACTTCTACGAAAAATAAGTGAAAGACACACACACAAACGAATTTTTTGACAACGTGCTTGCTGCCGATGATATAGATCCTAGGTAATAAACAGCTTGAGAATTGCAGGCGCTACATGCACGAAGAAGTAAAAAACAATGTTAGTTGATAGCCGAAATACATACATAACAATTATATATAATATGCTTTCATTTAAGAATATCTACTATGTGCATGCTTCCCTAAAAACATGAAAGCTGCTAATTTGTAGTGTTTGTCTACAGGGAAATACACTTTTTGTCATTTCTTTATCTTGTAATTAAAGATAAAAAAGGTGTAGGGACTTTGAAAGAAGTTTTGCAAAGTTTTCGAGCCTCCCACAAAGCTTCTGGAGGTGTGCAGAAGTGAAGTATTTCCCACTCACACTCACTCTATAAAAATGCTACAACACAATCCCTGCTCATGATGTAAGTTCTGCGGAGGAAAATGTGCTTCTGAAAAGAGTTCTGGTGAGGATAACATGTCCACAAGGAGAGAGTTGGAAAGGGCAGTGGGCCTCAACAGGAGTTTTTCATAAGACCCACTTATTTGCAAGAGGGTCTTTAATAGGTAGAATGTGTTTCATATCATGGGCCTTGGACCAAACACAGTGTCTAAATTCTCCTGGTATCAGGAGAAAGCACTTTTCACAGTGGACAGCTTTCCTGGCTTCCTGTTTACAGGGATAACGCTGTCTGGGAGTTTTCCTTAACCAGAACCTTCTGCGCCGTTACATAAACTCACTAACTGAGTTACCTGTAGCCGGGGGGACACTCTACGCACAAGGCAGCCGCGGTAGACTTGTGCGCTACCCCGGCAGAGCTGCGGACTCTGATTGGCTCAGGTCACGGGACAGGAAGTGCAGTACCGCGCCAACCACAAGGGCGAAGAACTTCCTGGCCACAAATCCCAGGAGTGTCTTTCTGAGCTCGAGAAGGATTCATGGAGCGGGGAACCACGAAGGGACTCTTGTAAGAAATAAAATATGACCCATTGTATGTTATTTGGAAGCTATTTGTAAGTGCTGCGGGCCAGAATCAAACCCAGCCACAAGTACACCGAAGACCGCCACACTAATAATGAGGAATTCCCAATACGTTGTATTGTAGCATTTATCCAGCACTTCACACACCGCAGGGGAGAGCGTGGTAGCAGCGTGATCTTCTGTGCGAAGTCCCTTCTAGCTATAGAGACTCCTGCTCGAGCTTCACCTAGCCCCTTATAGTCCTGACCCCTTGATATACCTCTGTAAACAATTGTCGACCAGAGATTTTCATTTTTGATTTGTGCTTTTATATCATTAGTGATGTGATTTAGCTTGGGTAGACATTGGTAATCTGGGCTGAATTTTTCTGTACAACATTTAAAAAAATGGAGGATGTGTTGGAGTGATGATGTAATATTTCAGGAACCATGAGACCTATATGCTTAATTTTTGTGGCAAAACGTAGGTTTTGGGGATCAAGTAGGCACGCAATCTGGGGGTGTGGTTTGATGCGGGTCTTACTTTTGGCCCCCAGATCAACCGGGTGGTGGGAGTCTGTTTTGGGATTTTAAAGAAATTGAGAAAGGTCCTTGACTTACTCCCGATTGATGCCCGTCAAACCCTGGTTCATGCTTTGGTGACAGCTAGGTCGGACTACGGGAACCTGCTGTACCTGGGGGCTCCAGAAAAAAGCATGGCACGCCTGCAAGTGCTGCAGAATGCGGCAGCACGTTTGATTCTTAGGCTGCCCAAAAGGGCGCCTTCCAAGGCGGCCCTCCAGCAGCTACACTGGCTCCCTGTGAGGAGAAGAGTGGAATACAAAGCCCGCTGCACCTGCCATCGCATCTTGAATGGCAGGGCACCCGACCCTCTGACTAAATTGATCGAAGTGTACAAACCAACACGTGCGCTTAGATCCACAGGGGGCGGCCTACTGAGGATCCCGAGAATCAAGAAAGCCCGCAAGGGAGGTAGGTCCTTTAGATGCCTAGCGGCAACTAACTGGAACAAACTGCCAGTGGACCTGCGCCTGGAACCGGAGGAAGCTAGATTCCGAGCGAAACTTAAAACATTTCTTTATACTAAATAACTGTCCGCTCAGTTTTTGTGTTCCCTGCTCGCTGCCTCTCCCACTCTCAGCGCGCGGACACGCCGGTGTGCGTAACGCAGCGCTCTTACAAATGTCCCAATAATAATAATAATAATAATAGAGACAGGAAATAATTCCTCAGAGCAACACTTCTGCCATTTCTAAAATGACAGCTCTATAATGATGTGTTTTAGCCATCTTATTGGTAATTTATTTTAATATTGTTTTTGTTTCGGGTTTTCTGTTGATTCAGATTTGTAAATATGAGCAAAGTAGGTGGTAGCAGAGGGTCTTTACCTCCTGACAGACTGTTGCTAAGTACACAATCTGAGGACTCCTTCAACAATAAAAATTGTAACAAATGCCAAACTAATAAAAAAAAAAGCTAATATCAACTGTGTCTAGAGAGACGAGAGTCTGAGATGCTGCAGAAATACGGCAAGACCAAGTTCACAAAAGATTGAAATTGATGTGTTAAGAGGATCAACTTTTTTTATCATTGTAACAACGAGTGCTACAAGTCATATACAATGAAAAAAAGCTTGAACCAAAATTGTCAAAAAATAGCAGAAACCAATCAATTAAAACAAGAATCTGAGTCTTCTGAGAAAGCACAACAACCAAACCCAATGCCCATACACTTAGAAGATGGATGGCTGCCCTTCGTCCACCTCCAACAACGGATCAAAAAGCAGAGGATCTTTAATGTGATATCTGTGATTTAGCCAGAACAAGGGCCAAAGAGATTGAGGACAGAACAAAATACAGAGTATGTAAGTCTCAAAGGGCAAACATGTTTTTATCTGCAGCTAGTTACTTCCAATGTGAAGTTTTCAGCCGAGTAGCAGATCTAAACAGCGAGGTGAATGTATTTGCAGCAGATTTGTATGTCCACCCGAACTGCATGCGTGCATACATTTGAAAATATGAATGTGCAATGAGAAATATGAATGTGCAATGAGAAATATGAATGTGCAATGAGCAACGTAACCGCCAGCCTTGAGTTAGGTTTGCACTCTTTGAAAAAGCAAATTCAGTTATAAAGCCACTCTTGAGTGCTGGCTACGTGTTCACACTCAGTGAAACCAGAGAAATGATGCTCAACATTGATGAAACTGTATTGATCCATAGTAATGAAATTAATATTTTTCTAGTGATAATGTACAATGGCAAAATTCATTTTTGTCTGTCTAACAAAAAGAATGAGCCACTTACGGTGTTCTCAGCTGATTTGACTCCTGGAGTTCATGCTGCCAAAATAAGACTGCTGGATGCAGTAAATTCAGCAGGAACCAATTTAAGAAATGACCTGAAAGATTTAGATTTTGGACTTAATGACACATTTTGTGATGTCTTAGAGCTCTGGAAATCATGGCAGTCGACAGGAATGCCTGATGGTGTCTTAATATTTTTTACATCATTGTTTAATATCAGCAAAGCAAAACTGTTACAAACTAAACTTCTTGAGTTAGGAACAGAAGCTGACAACATTGACAATGGCTTTGAAGATATAAGCGAAGAGGTGGAAGACAATCCCATGAACCAACAGGCTTATGCTGTGCAAATGTTCTGTCTTTTGCAAATCATGTTTTATGAAGTACATCACAGTGAAAAGAAAACTCTGATACACATGATGACTGCCCACGCAATCTATGACAAGTGCAAAAGTAGAGAGCTAATCACTTTAAAGAATAGTATTGGTGTATCAACAAGTTATAATGCTATAGTACGGAGCAGGAACTTGTTAGCAACTCATGTTGTAAAATCTTGTGAATCTGACAGCACACCACTTCCAAGTCACTTACCAGGAAAGGATTTATAATAAGGATCATTTTGATTTTAAAGGCAGCTCTTCTTCGTCTGCAACATCCAGCACACAGGATGCTGTTGTGGTGGTTTTTCAAGACTGTACCAATGAGGTAGCTTCTGCAAAACAAGCTGTGTCAGCTGTACACATAAACAAATGAAGCTGCAAACGTATAACCCAGCTGCCTTGACAACATGTGCCAAATCACTACAAGCCATCAACACGTCCCAGTCTACCAGAACGTTTCAAAGTGGCTGAGGACATGGATCTTCTTCTACTTGATGCTGCGGTCCGCAAAGCTGATGTAACTGAATTTATCATATTGCTTATTTGGTGCGGACTGAAGGATGAAGAAAAGCCAGTTCCTCCGCGGGCTGGAATTAATGCTCTGATCTCCTAGAATACCGTCCCACTGAAGATGGTTGAGTTTTTACCAGTAATACCATTTCCAGTCACAAGCTACGTAACAGTATACGCATCTCTAAACATTTCCAAAATGTGTGTGCTCAGCTTGAAGACCAGACTATCCTGCCACTTTTCTGTGATAAAGGTGTTTTCCGTATTGTAGGTGACATTTTTATGAGCAATCAAGTAGAATTTGATGATCTTTATACAATGATGGTCATTTTCCACATGACAAAAAGTGCGTTGCAGAGTGCTGGAAATTATCTCAGTGGATGTGGCATAGACGATAAACTTATTGAGGCTGAAAACTCTGGAAGCAAAACTGTCCCATCAGTATTGAGCGGAACTCATTATGTTAGTTCGTTACAAGGTTTGCTCATCATATCTGAGGCTATAGAAACATTGCATTGAAATGCTTTCTGGAACAAGGATGACAAATTAGGTTTTGCATATCTTATTTCAGAAGGGAACAAGGCACATAGTACACTTGATTCAAAAGACATAATATAAAGCCAGGTATTGTTCAATATACTCAGTTCAAAATCAGAAAACCTGAAAACCAAGGGGCATATTAGCAAGGAGGAGCGATATTTATCGCTAAATGCGCTTAGCGCACTTTTTTTATCGCTGCCTATCGCCGGATATTATCGCAGAAATAACGTGCTATTAGCAACGTTTATCCCCAAAGCGAGAAACTTTATCCAAAGACAATTTGTGGTGAAAGGCAGAGAGGGAAGGTTCAATGCTGTGGCTCCAGATGTGAAACTGGAACAGACGATCTAGAGATCACAGAGAAGCAACAAGGGAATTGTTGGTTAGACATATGAAAGTGAATGTGTTGCTCAATGGCAGCTGGTTTACCATGAAGTCCTTTCAATTTGCAATGTGTTCGGAGACATGGCAAATTCAAAATTAATGGACCATCATGAAACTGTTCCTCACCACAAACCTGTGGGAAAGAGAGGGGAACATTTTATTAAACATTTTGACAGCCTTCTTCATTTCATACAGCAGCAAGGAAACCCCTTTGAAAGGACTGAACCTGTGCGACTCTACAAAGACAGAGGAACTAGGAGATTTTTAGGTCCAGCACAGATGGTCCATGTAACAGCATTAGTAGAGGTAAAAAGGGTGTGCCGTTCCTTAAGGCTAGACAACAAGAGAGGAGGATTTTTATTTTAATGTTCCAGGGATGTGCTCTAATATGAGCGAGAGCCCTCAGCAGGGCCGGACTGAGATCCCAAACCGGCCCTGGCAAAGTGCTCTGCCGGCCCCCTCCCTCACGGGGGGTTGTGGGTGCTGCAGAGCTCTTTGCCGGGGCCGGTTTTCGGCCGATTTTGTTACAGGGCCGATTTTGCAGCTTGCTGCAAAACCGGCCCTGTAACAAAACCGGCGCCCACCCGTGCAGCGCACAGGGGGATTGCCCGGTGCCCGCTACGGCCAGTCCGGGCATGGCCCTCAGACACCCAACTGGGTGTCATGCTTCATCATTGGGCTAGCTCCTTGTTGGCCCGGTGCTGCATTGTCCGAAGGGCACCCACTAGGGGGCTCTTTGCCAGAGATCTTTTTCCTTTTAGCTGTTTGATGAAGTTAAGATGCGTCATCAATCACACAACAGATCAGAAAGAGGAGCCAGACCCAGAGTAGGCTGCGCGGAAGACACTATCACGCATCCGAGTAAGTAGAAAAAAAAGGCACCAGTGTGACTCTCCCGAGATCACGGGAAGACACTTCAAAATAGTCAATAAGCCATATCTTTCTACCCACACAGGGTGCTTAATTAAGCGTTTCCTCTGTCATCCCCTCATGGTATGTTGGGTGATTCCCGAATGGGGTAAGTTACATCGCATTAACGTAGTCAGCCTCAGTCTTGTCTACTCCAGGATATAGTGCATGGCACCACAAGAAGCTTATTGGTGCATTTGTTTGTTATGTGCACCTGTGGGGTCATACAGTCACTGGGCATTTTTAAATTCCTTTGAGTGACATATAATTTTAAGTGTAAATAGATGTTTGTGATTTGTTTGTCTTCATTTTTGTTCCAGGTAACCGCATTATTCCAAGTTACGGTACACCATGACTTTCTGACATGTTTTGTGATTGATCACTACACTATGAATTGGTCTAGTCAGATGTAGAGTAGGCTCTATATTGAGGTCGTGAAGCATTGGCACATGATCAATGACTGACATACATAAACGAGAAACATGTTCTCCCTGTTTAGAACAATTCTTCCACAAAGCTTATGAGGACCATTATAGCCTGAATTAAGCCCACATGGTTTTACTTAGGCGAGCAGCTCAATTTTAAAATAGTTTGACCCTGAGTATCCTTTAACTTATTTTAAACCATTCGACTCATTTAAAGATCTCCGGCAAAAAGTCCCCTAGTGGGTGCCTGTCAGGCATTGCAGCGGCGACCTGATGAAGAGATTGCCCAATGATGAAGCATGACACCCATCTGGGTGTGTGAGGGCTCTCGCTCCTAATCGAGCACATCCCTGGAGCATTCAAATAAAATGTCTCCTCTCTTGTTGTCTTGCCTTAAGGAACTGCCCTGCATTCTTACCTCTAATGAGCCTGTGCGACTATACAACTTTGTGACCAAACATGTGGATAACGATATAAAAACACGTCTACTAGATGTTCTGGAACATGTATCAAAACTATACGCAGAACTGAGGCAGGAACGATTTGCATTGAAAGAGAAAACCTGTTTAGCATAATTACTATAGCTTAACTTCCACGCTATAAATGCCATAGTAGGAGTTTTGTCCAAACGGACACTACAAAACAGATTACAAAAAACAACTTTTGCAAGCACAAAGAGATGGATATAGCAAAAGAAAGGGGTGAACGTTTTAAGGAAATTCTGTCTCATGATCTTCTTCCAACAAATGCATTATTTGATGGAGAAGCTGCCACCAAACTAATGAAGCACAAACTCGATCAAGAGCTAAAAAAAAACGTTTCTACTGAAGAATTTCAGATCAGAAAGGTGTCCTCATTGAAAACTACTGTAGTTGTGGACTATATATCACAATTGCGAATGGCCAAGGTTTCATTCATGCAAAACTTCAGAGAGGTCGTTCAGACTGTCCTACAAATATCAAAGTCAGTGTGCACCTCTCAAGGACTGCACATTGTCTTTGACATTTTATCTTGAACTATCTGTCAAAGAATGTGAAGGGATCAGACAAATGTCTACAATTAGAACAATTGACCTTGCCTACATCAAAAATTTGATACCTATATCTGTGCAACTTTATAGATTCTGGTCATCAACATGGAACAAGGTGAATTTGGAGATGTTAAGTCGCCGAACACTGAGTTTCTAATTATTTCAAGTAGAATGATTGTCAACGAGGAGTTGGTGCCTGCAGAAATATATATAAAATGAACAGTCATATTGTTCAAGAGCTTAACAGCAAATTGGAAGAAGCCAACTTTCGTGTTGTGCAACATGTTGAGTGGGCTGTATGAAATGGTTCCAATTGAGCCGTCAATGTGCTGTCAAATGACACAGATATTATTATGTGCTCCTTTGATTTGTTGCAATGTTCCTAAGTCAAAGATTGTCAGAGTTATGGATACATTATGGAACAGGCGAGAAAAGACACAATCCCACTTCATATTCTGTACAAGAAACTTGACTCAGAGATGCCCAGTGTTCTTATCGAGGGACATATTCATATGAGTGATGAAACTATGAGCAAAATGGAACAAAACTTGGATCTTTAACTGCTGAACCTGTGAAGTTTATAATAGGATTTGCTGAGACAGAAGAAGAATGTTACTTTAAAGACGTAGAAAAATACCTTGTGCTGTTGTAGAAAACAAGTTCTGACTATCACACATCTGACGATCTTCGGTACAGTGAGTTCAAGAGATCAGTCCCACTAAGTGACCTTCCACCGATGTCATAGTCTGTGCGTGGACACATTAAAAGAGCATTATACTTGACCAGAAGATGTGTAAATGGTTTGGATCGAGCATATGTAGAGAAAGACCAATGTGAATTTGGTTGGGAAGATATTGATGAGCTGATAAAACCTATAACATTGCTAAAGCTTCTACCCACAGAACTTACACGTACATGTACTTGGAAAACTGTGCTACAAAAAGATGTCCGTGTCGATATGCTCTTCTCAAAGGATCAACATCTGTAAATGTACCATGAGCAATTGCCAGAACAAAGAAATAAAGTGAACTATGAAAATGTGTCTAAAACAGGAGTGATGTGATAAAAAATAAAATCCTATTCAGATCATAAACATTGTTTGGTGTATACATAAAAGGATTAAAAACCATTATTATTTGTTTCATTTCTATATGTGTCTTTTCTTCCGCTATTATAGCTGCCATTTTGGAAAATGGTAAAAGGGTTGATCTGAGGAGTTATTTAGGCCAGGGTGGTGAACTTCGCTTCGTTCGTGGAGCTTGCAGAGTTTTCTGCACTTCGCACTTTGCGGAGTTCGCAGAGTGCAGAAAACTCCTCTTCAGTAAGTTTGCGATCGAGAATGGTAAGTTCGTAAGCGCGAACTGCCGCTCGGGTAGAATTTCTACCTGAGCTGCAGGAATACCAGCACAAACTGCAGTTCGCACTGCACTCCGCCACTTGCAGAACTTCGCAGGGTTTTTTGTAACTTAGCTGAGATTTGCATAGCAAAACGCTGTGAACTACTCCCAGGCCTGGAGTTATTGTTTGTCTTGATAAGACTACATGACCCCCAAAACCTAGGTTTTGACACCAAAATTAAGTATAGTTGTCTCATGGTTCCTGAAATATTACATCATCACTGCAACACATTGGCCATTTTTAAAAATGTGGTGCAGAAAATTCGTCCCGGACCACCAATGTATACCCAAGCTAAATTACTTCTGTAATGATACAAAAACACAAATCAAAAATGAAAAACACTGGACAAAAATGTATGGTCAGCAGTACATCTTGTGGCCGGGAATGTAACCACTTCAGGAGCCTCAAAAGTGGGACTTTCTTTTTTAAATCAAGAACTTCCCAACACAGCTCACTGTGACACCAGTCTTCAGCACAGGGGGGTGAGGGCCAGATCCCTGCAGAGGTGAGCGCAGGGGGTGGGGGCCAGCCCCCTGCAGAGCTGAGCACAGGGTGTGGGGGTCAGCTCCCTGCAGAGGTGAGCGCAGGGTTTGGGGGCCAGCTCCCTGCAGAGGTGAGCTCAGGGGTTTGGGGCCAGCTCCCTGCAGAGGCGAGCTCAGGGGGTGGGACCCAGCTCCCTGCAGAGGCGAGTGCAGGGGTTAGGGCCAGCTCCCTGCAGAGGCGAGCTCAGGGGGTGGGGTCAGCTCCCTGCAGAGGTGAGTGCAGGGGGTGGGGCTCAGCTCCCTGCAGAGGTGAGTGCAGGGGGTGGGGCTCAGCTCCCTGTAGAGGTGAGTGCAGGGGGGTGGGAGCCAGCTCCTTGCAGAAGTGAGCACAGGGGGTGGGGGCCTGCTCTCTGCAGAAGTTAATGGGCAGGCCTGGGGTAAGCGGGAGCTACTTGTCAAGCAGTACTTTAAGTAACCGTACTCACGCAGATCGAGAGGGTGTGAATGAGCTCCCTGCAGAATTTACACGGCAAGCCCAGGATAAGAGGGAGCTGCAGCTCCAACAGCGCTCACAGGTATCACAGAGACAGAAGGGGTGAGAGGGAGCTCCCTACAGAGCTCCCAATACACGTCCAGAAGGAGCTCTCTGCTCGAAGTAGCACAAGTCCTACAAGCACAGAGGACAGACGGGTCCCGCAGAGCTCCCAGCACCAGTCACACAAAGGAGCTCCCTGCTTAGCTGTTAGGAACAAAAAGACACAAAGACAGAGGATATGAGAGGGAACTCCCTGTCTTGGAGTGCACAAGTCACACAGGGAGCTTTCTGCAAGGTATTACTAATAAAATGTCCCATAGGTCCTAGAGTTGTGTAGGCGACTTGGTAATTTGATGGCGGGGGGTGGGGGGGGGGGGGGGCTGTGGAGGCTGATACTTCAGGGCACCAGTCACACAGGAATCTGTCTGTGAAGCTATTAGTGACATAATGTCACATTGACACAGGGAGTGGGAGGCAGCTCCCTGCCCTGCAGAGCTCCCAGGGAGCTCACCGCCTTGGAGTGCTCGGAGCAGCACGTGTGCCGCTGACACGTGTGGGGCACATTTCAGGCCGCCCCCTCGCTCCTGATTGGCCGAGGGATGGAGAGATGCCGAGCGGCTTCTGTGCCTTCCTGCGGGGATTAGAAACAGACCCGGCCGGCCCGGCTGGTAACGAGGACCAGGCCTGGCTTCCTCTGCCCCGGCCCCAGGGGGCACAGGTACCCTCGGGGCAGGGGCACTTTAGGAGACAGAGACAGGCAGGAAGGATGGATGGATGGACGGACAGACAAGATTGAACACAGATGCAGGAAGTGTGAGCCTGCAGGCAAGACGCCGGGGATTACTTTAGTTATGTAGACTGCTCCGCGGGGTTAAAACTGCTTGATAATAACTCGTTGCCTTGTTTGTGTCCATAAAAATTAGTTTTTTTGCCTTTGGTTAACTTAAACGCGTTTTCTAAAGGCACGGCTCCATTTTAAGCGTCAGATCACCTCTGCAGAGAAAGGCCGAGAGACAACAAGACTGAACTCCTGCCTGTAAATTGTATTCAGGGCCACTGGAGTTATGCGATTCTGTGGCAGTGGCATTTTCCTCATAATTATGGATTAGCAGCATTTGCCACGCATACCTCATCTGCCGCATAGTCTGCAGATGTTAGCAAAAAAAATGTTTCTAGCTCAAACAGATCACAAGATATTAAAATCACATCAACCTGCGTCACCGCACAATGGAAGGTCCTTTACTGCTACTTATGAGGTAAATCCTTTGCCCAGAAATTAACTTGTGAAAAAAAGATAAAATTATGAAGTAATGCTATGAAAAAATGTGCCCCATTAGATCACATAAATTGTCTTTTCTTGCAGAATAATTTAGTCAACTCTGCTGCATAATGTTGTCCTCTCTCTGGGTTTAATTCCAGCGGCTCTGGTTGTTTTTTAGGATGTATATAGCACATACTGCCTCTATGTGAGATGTGAAAGCACTTGTCCAGGTGGGGAACGTGATACCCTGTTTGTGCTGAGACTGTGGTTCTTTTACCTTTTAGCCTGTATGGTGAGTGTTTCCATGACAACTCTGTGCTCTTATGGCTCTGCAAACAGGAACAAGTGTTGGTAGAGATTTGGGGAGATCAGGCGTCGTCTCGGATAGACTGAGGTGCTGTCCTCCTCTGTATGATTGCCCTTATGAGATGTAAACTGAAGAGATATGCCAAGAAGGACTTTGACATCATCTGTCATGAATGCAAACCTTTCTTTCCCTTCTATCCCTCCGCTATCCTTCTCACTCCAAATAACTGACTAATATCCACCTCTCAAATTACTTTCATGTTTCACCATACTAATTCAGGACTAATCCTTTACGGGTTGACGGAGTAGCGTGCTTCAACACCCATCAGGGGGAACAAGCGCTAAATAAATACAAACCTTTTTTTCCCCTCTTCTATCCTTCTGCTAACCTTCTGAATCCAAATAACAGGCTAACCTATCCACCACTTAAAATATACTTGCATGTTTCACTGGACTAATTCAACACTAATCCTCTATGGGTCCCGGAGTAGCGTGCTGCTTGCCGAAAAAGCGCTCCAACGCCTTGTCAGGGGTAGTAAGCGCTATATAAATGTAATTACAATACAATACAATCTCTGGAAGGTAAATGAAAAATACTTAATGAAGTGGTAAATTATATAATGCATTGACTGATCTCAGCCCATAACATCATAATTCCTACAATTAAATGGCTATTTTTTCCAATCTGCACAATCATCAATATTAAATGGACCGGCCCTAAAAAGATTCTGTCATATTTTAGCACCAGTCACCCTCTCTGTCCAATCTCTGCACCTTAAGAACACAGTAGACCAGAACGGGGTTGCTGCGCTACTTCTCTTGGACTTATCAGCATGATTTGACACGGTCGACCATGACTCTCTACTACAAAGACTATACGAAGCCGGTATAGAGGGGACTGCTCTTGACTGGATCACATCCTACCCTTAAAACCGAACTAATGTCATCCATTTCCCCCTTCTTTCTTATCCAAACCATACTTGAGGGGACCCTCATGGCTCTATCATCTTGCCCATGCTTTTCAACATCTGCACGAAGTCATTACCGGCACTGATCAATCAATTTCACCTCACGCGCTATGGCTATGCAGATAACACACATATCCTCCTTAAACTGGAAAGCACTACAGACATTGGAAACTCACAAATTTCCAGTTGCCTCAGAGCCGTAGATCAGTGGATGACATGGAGTCATCTCAAATTGAATGCTTCCAAAACAGAAACGCTCACATGTGGCGACTGGAAAAATTATGACACACCCTGCACCTTGCCTGACTATCTGGGAACAACGACTAAAGTATGAAAGAAAGAAAGAAACCTCGGAATTACCATGGATTCCAAGCTAACAATGAATGCCCAAGTGGACACCCTAGCAAGATCAAGCTTCATTACTATAAAAGCTCTGCAACGCATCTTTTACCACCTGGGATTCCCATACAATGGTCCAGGCTAATATCTCTCTTCTTCTGTCTAAACTCGATTACGCCAATAGTCTCTACCATAGATCATCTTTAACAACTATGAAAAGACTATAACGTATTCAGAACTCAGCTGCCACGCTACTCGCAGGCCACACGCCCACATCTCACCTGGCTTGAGGGGCCTGCATTGGTTACCGGTTGCCAGAAGATCCACATTCAAGCTGCATTGTGTCACCCTCAAAGCGATACATGGAACAGAACCGCTCTTCATCAAGAATAAAATCACTAAATACATTCAACAAAGAAACCTCCGCTCTAGAGTGGCGCCTCGCCTCAAAATCCCAATGTACATTAAAAAAAACAATGAGTGGCACATCCTTCTCTGTTCAAGCAGCCAAAGTATGGTACTCTTTACCCTCCAACATAAGATCCTTAGATAACCACCTTACCCTCAGAAAACAACTCGACAATTGGCTCTTCCCCACATAACCACCATAAACAAATAAAAATATACAGAATATCCCTCTGTATATAAGCATTTATTTGTACTATATGCATACCTAGATATGTGTATCCCTTTAAATAAACGTATCTAATAATTATTTTCATAGGTATATAGATATTAGTTCTGCCTAAAAATTGTACATGTTACTTATGGTTATATTATTCTATGTTTACCATATATATATATATATATATATATATATATATATATATATATATATATATATATATATATATATATATATATATATATATATATATATATATATATATATATATATATATATATATATATATATATATATATATATATATATATATATATCATATATATAGGTCACTGCCTAGATAAGTAAATTGTTATCAAAACTACTTGTTTTACAATTGCTTCACTATTTAATTACAAAACAAAACAAAAACGTTTTTAGTTTATTAATGATAACAACAAATAAATTAACTTAATGATGTACTGCAACACTTGAATTCTGAGTTTATTAAATACAACTTAAATCTACATATATTACCTTCCTTATGCATATATACCCTCCATGTACTTATGTATCTTTATATTTATTACTTTACTTCAGCATCTCCAATGCTCTACTCTATCTCTCACCCTAAACCTCTCTCAATATATCCTCTACCCGAACTCTCTGACTCATCCCAAATCCCATTCTTCTACTATGATTCCCAAAATAACCCTTTCTAGACTCTTCTCTCCTCTACCCCTCCTGGCATCATCTCAAACCTCTTTTATTATTCAGATTTCCCAACAAGCCTTTCTAAACCCTTCCCTCTGATTCCTTCCCCCTCCACCTCCCCTTTACTCATCCCAAACCTCTTCCTACTGCTATGATCTCCAAAAAAACTATCTAGACCCTACCCTTTTCTATCCCTCCACTATCCTTTTCAATCTAACTAACAGACTCACATGCCCGCCGCTCAAATTAATTTCATATTTCCCTATAAAATTCTCCCTGAATCCTGTTTGGGTTCCAGAGTAGCGTGCTACCTGCCGAAAAGCACTTCGACACCTCATCATGGGTAGCAAGCGCTATATAAATGCACAACCTTCCCTCCACTATCACTTTTCAATCCAAATAACAAACTGAAATGTCCTTTGCTCAAATTAAATTTCATATCTCCCTAGACTAATTGACCACTAATCCTTTTTTGGATTCTGGAGTAGCGTGCTACTTGGCAAAAAGCGCTTCAACGCCTCGCCTTGGGATGTAAGAGCTATATAAATGCAATTACAATTACATTGAGTTCTCTAATGAGCCTTATCTCTCTCTCTCTGTTTCTTTTCTTAACAGAGTGTGCATCTGTGTCCTCATGACGTCCAGTCCCAGCTTGTTGTATTCCTGGTTAAATAATTTACGAGCTGCTCCACTTTAGAAGATGCTGAACTTTTCACTATGGTTAGGCAGTGTTTCTGGCGACTTTAAAAAGGAACAATGGTATCAACCCTAAAGATGTAGATTTTATAATCAACAAGGATATGCAGTTGGAAAACATATGACTCCAAATATAGCACTCTTCAGAATCAATACAAGATTCTCGCTTGCGGGTGTGGCGCAGGTACGCCATGAGGCATAACAGCTCGACAGCCATGAGAAAGAATCTCTTATTTGTTCTAGATAGTGCTATGTTTGGAGTAATCTGCTTTCCAATGGCATATCTTTGATAATTATAATACCACCTCGGGCACGTCTGTGGGTTGCTACCATTGTTCCTTTGTCCTGATGAAGACCCCATAGCTATCGAGATGGGTGGTTGAAACGTTGACAAATTCCACTGCTGTACACTCTTTGGCAGTTCTACAGTACAGTCAAATTCATGCATGCGAGCTCTGTGCCTGTCGGGATGTAGTTATTATTAACAGTGGCCAATGTAGTGTAAATATTTCTTGCACACCTGTGTTTCACTTCTTGTCACAAATCACTTTCACAGTGCCATTTTTTTTAGCACCGATACAAACTCCCATGTTCATAAATCAGTAAAAACTATCGATTAACGTACAACAAATGGCATACGTAATCTTACTTTGTTAAGTAATTGCCAAGGGAGTATGGGCTCTAAGTTCCCCCCCCCATTCGAGGCTCGATTTTGTTCTTTTGATGTGTTGCTCAGGTTCCCAGATGTATAGGGAGTTAAGAAGGACACATCATTTCCTGTTCCACTGTTGCAAATGAGTAACTCTTCGCTGCTATTAGACAGCGCTCCTGATACTGTAAGAAGGGAACTGTTGTTCCTGCTCCGCTGCTGGAGATCACAAACTCTTCACTGGTGACAGGCAGCGCTATTAACTACTTTACAAGGGTGCAGTGGTTCCTGCTCCACTGTTGGAGACCTTGGCCCCTTGGCTGCCATTAGGCCATGCTTGTGACTACTTTAAGAACTGTCCAATAATACCCCTGTAAAAAGTCAGGTCTTGACCTTATGCTGACTTTACATTACCACCATAGAAGCCTGTTACCAAAAGCGCCTTGAAACCCTTGTGGCTTCATTGCTTGGCTCTTTTTTTGAGCAGCAGAAAACTCTGAATGATGCGCAGGTGGCATCTATGTCCCCCTTGCTGCCCGCCTACACCTGTTTATTGTATTACCCTCCTGGTTGTACTTTGCACTGTATTTTTTTCTTTTTTTTTCTCTCCCTTCTTCTTAATGGATATTGATATAGATATTGCTTTTGTCGATCCTCCCATCATATTGTAAAGCGCTCTGTTATCCCTCGGGATCATGTTCGCACTATATAAATAAATAAATCTAGTATAAGCCTGGGCGATGTTCATGGAGCAGCCGATGCCAACACTGTTGATGCCCCGGTTCTTTTAGACCTATCAGGGCACATGGGTCTCGTGAATGAGCTGCATTAGGTGGGCATAAGTGGAGCTGTGTTTACTATGTAACCTCTTTTCTGATAAATTAAATTCGAAGGGTGACTCTCAGCTCTTTCTCCTCCCCGCCCAACTATATTTCCGATTGTGACAGGGTACATAGAAGCACACGCGGGACGGTACATCCGACTCAAGCTCTGGTTTTACCAGGCCACTGCTGCAGTATGCACATACGTGTACATATACAGCTCACACAGCTGTACATGGGACCCCTGCAGTCGGTGGGGTGGCCTATCTTGGTAGGACAAGAGGTCACCCTTTCTCGTTTGTCCCCTTCTTACATGTTAATAGCAGGAGCACAAGTCTTTTGAGGTTTGGTGGTCGTGTCAATGTGGCAAGAAGACAGCTGGGTGTGTCACTAATGGTCCAAAAACCCCAAGGTGGCAACGTGGCACTTCAAAACCACCAGAAAAGGCAGACGAAGTCCAGCAGCCATTGTTGTGGAAAGCAGAGCATCCTTTTTAAGCGGGGGTGAAGACAACTCCTTACTCAAGCCTATCATGAGCAGAACAGATCAGCATTGGACTAGGCCTCAGCAGTCGGCCACAAGTTCAAGAAGAAATACAAAACGTAATGGGAGGAATGCTTGCAAACAGAGTAAATCACTGACAAAATCGCAAGCTTTTTCTTTGAAAAAGTTGATGCCATTTTTTCATCCTTTTCTAACACAGAGATTAAAACTTCCACCAAACAGTCTCCTAATACGGAACTAGGACTTAATCCCAGGTCTCAGCTAATTAAGTTTGCTGGAACTACCACCATAGACATTTCTAATGCTCTGTTGAAAGTCAAAACGGGTTCCCCCTCCGACCCATGTCCAGTCTAATTTTTAGGTCTTGCCAGTGAACGCAGCGCATGCGCTCCTTAGCCTTGCGAGGATCTACTGTTGCCGCTTTCTGTGCCGAAGGGAGACAGGAGATGGCACGCGCGGACAGGAGATGCGCACGCGTACGGACAGGAGATGTGCACTCCGTACGCATGCACATCTCCTGTCCCTGGAGGCTGGCAGCGCGCTCAATGCGTGCTTTCAGTTTCCCTCCCCCTGCCGGCTCCACGGAGCCAGCTTGTTTAACGAGGGGTCGGTTTGAAGGATGTCTCTACAATGAATAAAGACTTAACACTAAGGGCCAGATGTAGGTCGGTCGGTAACGGCCGAAAATCGGTATTTTCGGCCGTTACCGACCGGTATTTCAGAAATGGTATGTAGGGGCATTATTTTACAGAATCGGTAAATTTACCGATTCGGTAAATTTACCGATTCGGTAAAATACCGAATCGGTATTTGTACCGATTCGGTAAATCTCAGATGTAGGTGGGACTCTTCTGAGTCCCAAAGGCCCTACAAATTCGGTATTTTAACACCCAATCCAATTGGGTGTTAAAATACAGAATTCAGGTGTGCATGCACTTGTGTGCATGCACACCTAGCCATGTGACAGATAGACATGCCCTTAGGGCATGTCTGTGTGCCACATGGCGCACATGCCTATTTTTGGGGTGCCAGAGGGTGTCAAAGTGACAGCCCCTGCACCCTTGCAAAAGTCGGTATTTACCGATTCGGTAATTACCGAATCGGTATTTCCCATTCATTCCTATGGGCTTCACAGCCCATAGGAATCAATAGGGAATACCGATTCGGTAATTACCGATTCGGTAAATACCGAATTCTAACGATTCGGTATTTCCACATCTGGAAATACCTACATCTCCCCCCTTCATATTTACCGACTCTGAAATACCGAATCGGTAAAATCCGGTATTTCAGAGTCGGTAAATATGATTTACCTACATCTGGCCCTAAGAGACTAATATAATGAAAAACGGGGGCCTATAGGGGATAAAAGCAAAATGGCAAAACCTTTTATTCCAGAGCACCACAGCCAAGCACAGACTCCTGTGATTTCTCAGCATGCTTTGCTTGACTTGGTACCAAACAATGGGACAATTACTGGGCAAGGTCAGAAGTTCATGGGATGACTGGCAGATAACACATCATTTCCGTTCGGTGAAAAATAAAGATGTGTTTGGCCGGGGCCTTGATTGTGGTGATGGAGATCTTAATAAATGGCGGGCATGACTTGGTACTCTGTTTTAGAAACATGGCGGCCCCTTTATTTACTTAAACAGACGCTTGAAAAGTAACTGATTATGATTGGTCTCTGTCACCGAGGCCTGACATACCCACAACACTACCGCTTGCAGGTCCTAAGCTCTCCTAAGCCGCCCCAGAGTGGTAAGTGGCACTTTACAAAAACCCATGAGAAATAAATAAATAAATAAGCAGGCCGCCAAAGTATAAAACATTTGTGGCTCTATTTAGAGTTTCGTGGAGTGGGGCAGCTGCAAAAAAGTGTCAAAGCTTTCTGTATTTAGAGTGCCCCAGATATCAATCCACTTCAAATACAGAGGATGGGGCATCCACCCCTTTTTGGCATTTGCATGCATTTGCTCTGTTGTAGGTAAAGCCCTTAGTGTCCGTACTGATAAAGCTGTGCAATATTGTGAACTGGAATGCAATCACTTTTTCAGCATTATTTAAATAATAGATTTCATATTAGGATCTAAAAAATGGAGGCTATCTGTTTTTCTCTCTTTGCTAATAACGACTCCATGAATGCTTGCTAGCCAGCAGTATCATTGAGCTTACCATAGAAGATGTGCCTGTGACAGTGCTTAATTTGAGCCGGTGGTTTCCGGTGCTCAGCACTGCACTTAATTTACAGAACCTGCACTTATGACAGCTGCCACATGATGGTACTTTTTTTGCAATTTTGAAGATGAGCAAGAAAGCAGTTGTTTGTTAATTCAATATACATTAAAAACAACTAATATTTGCCACCCAAGCCATTCTTAGTATTTTGGTGGCTTCAAACAGTCTGAATTGTCACACTTGTAGCAGTGTGATGGTTAGTAGTTGTGTAAGTACAGTGGCAATGTATGGTGAAAACTGTGGTGGCCTCCTTACGAAGGCACCAGCACTTATTTGCAAAGTAAGCACTGTGATAGCCTCACATTCAACCTCCTGCCACAATCTCAGGTAGCAGTATCTGACTGGGAGTGCTCCTCAAGTGTATAAATACAACAAGCATTTGCAATGCAATAGGTCTCACAGTTGTTAGAGTTTGAGCCATTGGCATTGTAAATAGCAATGCTTTTAATTATGTGTTGGTTTTTAAAACGTAAATAAAAGGCATTGTCAATTACAATGCCAATAGGTTAAACTCTCGCAAATGCGAGACCTATTGCATTGCAAATGCTTGTTATTAAAACAGGCAGCTTAGCCTGTTGTTTCCACTCTGACCACCATTATAAATGCCGTGTTCACAGAGGGATATTTTTCCAAACTATGGAAAGAGGCAGCGATACTGCCCCTGCTCAAAAACCGAGTCTGGACCCTAAAAACGTGAACAATTATAGACCTATATCCCGACTACCTCTCCCCGCAAAAATTGCTGAAAAGATCATGAATCCTCGGCATCCTTGGTATTAGGTGCGCTGACATTTAAAGCACCTGCCGCCGGGTTTTTGAGCAGAGCGTTGGACACTGGCACTGGTTTGATTACAAATTAAGCACTTTCTTCCTGAAGGTACGGGATGGTTTGAAACCTGTAGCCTTTTGGGTAAGACGTTTCCCTAGCACACTGTTGAAGAAAAAATATTTAGGGAGTGGGTACACTACCAACAAAAGTTTGGGAGCAGAACTCTTGTTCAGAGTCGGTGGGCGCAGAAGTGACATCAGCGTGCAGGGGGGGCTCCAGGCTGCCACCACCGGATGACGTACAGTCTGACACCCCTACACCGGTGCATGGGAGCAATTGCTAAAAAGACTTCCACATCCCGTGTAGCGCCGGAGGGAATAAATGAATCAAAAAAGAGAGAATCTTATATATTTTTTTTTGCAGTTGTATATAGTTTGCAGCGCTTTACAATGGCACCAAGCACCAGTTACATTAGGGGGCACATTCATATTTTGTTGGCTCTGGGATATTTAGGGGCTTATTTACAAGTGCCTTGCGGCACTTTTGTGTCATTTTTAACATGGGAGAAGTGACGTGCGGGTGGCGCAAGGGGCTTGTAAATAAACTCCTTAGTGATTTGCCCAGAATCACAGGATGTTGTGCCCACGCCGAGACTCAAGCCCTGCTTCCCATTTCCAAAGTCGGCAGCTCTGCTTGTTACACCACAGTTAGAACCATCCATCACCCCTCGGTACCTAATCCGGATGCAGCCTCTAGAAGTGGATGCATTGTTGAAAGAGAGGCCTCGAGGCCTGGCTGCAGCAGCACTCAGGTGATGCCCCAGAAAACGATTATCAAGCCCAGCAGTGGCAGCTTCATGCCCCCGCCCCCCACCCCCATTGCATTCCCCTGGCCCTCCCTGCCCCTTTGTCAGAGTGCCTAAACACTCAGAAGTCAGGGGTCTGATCAAAGCGCTCTGCGAGCAGAGTGTCAATGTTGTTGTAACCTCGGGACCCTCTCTTGTCTAGGGGGCCCTCAGCCCTCCATTTATCACCCGGGATTGCTCCCCTGGGCCGCCGCGGCTCCAGCGCGCCTCGGTCCCAGCCGCCATGTCTGCGGCGTTTACCGCTACGAGGCGGTGGCTCCGCCCACAGCACGCATGGTAGACCGACTTTGCAATACATGAAAAGAATGCAGGCGAGCTCTCCTTCCGCCAGGCTTTGCTCCGATCCTCCTACCTACGAATTCACAGAGACCTCGGCTGCCACTCTTTAGGAGGGAAATAGCGCCTAGAAGAGGCCTCCGGCCTCTAGGCCTTCTGGCTTTTTAACTTGAAAAACCCAAACTGGCAAAGTCAATACGCTGGCACTGGCTGCCAGCCAGTGCTTTAAATGGGCTGGTACTGTCCGGTGCTGAGTACCAGCACTTATTTCTTTTGAGAGGGAGAGTACCGGCACTTCTCAAGAGTAAGGTAATACTTTTAATTGAAGAGTACTGCCACTTCTCAGAAACAAGCAGCTACTCTGGTACAGAGCACCTGCACATCCATTTTCCATTTGTAGCACTGCGCCCAGTCGTTTGGCTTTTCAATGCTTATTTTGTTTTATCGTTGTTTTTGTAAAACTTTATTACTCAGCGTGCTGCTTAGAGGTGTGGTGTGGCGCAGCGGCCAGGGCGGCTGACTCCAGAGCTCACTGTTTGATTCCCAGCGCTGGAGTCAGATCAGCTCAGCATCATGTGACTCTGGGCAATAGCTCTCTTAATCTCCCCAGCGCCTTGAGACCCTTACCCGTGATTAGATTCTGCTTTATAAATACTGGGTTACTTTTTTACGTTGCTGCTGGCCCACCACCAGTATGAAAAAAACATATTGGCTATGAGCAAAAATATGATGTATGTTGTAGTGGGATGGAGAAACATATGAATGATACAACAGACCAATGCATGAAGGGAAGGAATGAGATAGGCCTCAGATAGGTCCTTATTAAGAGTGCCCACTTACATTGTGGTATGTGAGGGACCTCTTGCTACTGCATACCTTAGAATGATGGCTTTTGTGGCTAACTCAGCATCCCTGCAATTTTACCCAGGTGAAGTCTGATGAAATTTACTAGGGGAAAGATGCCCTGTAATTACAGCACCAAGTAGACTTTGATGCAGTAAGAAAGATCATAGTCTGCATGTTTTTATTGTTACTCTGCGTAATAATAACGCCTGTTATTTGCAGAGCCACAAAATCCCATGACTGTGATGTAAAAAAAAAAACTATTAATAGTTCAACAACATTTTTGTGGCTTATTATTCAGAAATTCTAAGCTTCAGAAACAAAAAAAAAATCCCTTACAGCAAAAAGTAATACCTCGCATGTCTGGCAAACAAAACATCTGAACCTAGGAAGTCCTTTTCAAAACCATAGTTAAAACATTGGGTATGTGTGTTTTGGGAGAAGTGATCACGAGCTTTTAAAAGTAATCCAAGTTACATTATCTCTTCTACCTCTTTGCTATCGTGGCCAAGAGGTTCTTTGAGGCCAAGTGATGTAGGCTGGACTTGAGGACTGGAGGCTTGACTGGATTGATTTGAACTTGGCGCCTTTACAAGTAGTTGAAGATAGACATCGAAGTAGGACTGAAGGACTGCTTTGAGTTGTTCTAACATGGCTGCCCATGGTGGGCTTGGATATGGATCCTAAGATGGGTGTCCATACTGAATAGGAGCTAGGTTCTAAAATGACTCCCCATGGTGGACTTGAAGAAGTAATTTAAAATGGCTGCCTATACTGAATGGGAGCTAGATTCTAAAATGGCTGCCCATGGTGGGCTTGAAGATGTATTCTAAGATGGCTGTCCATACTGAATAGGAGCTACACTCTAAAATGGCTGCCCATGGTGGGCTTGAAGACGTATTCTAAGATGGCTGCCTATACTGAATGGGAGCTAGATTCTAAAATGGCTGCCAATGGTGGGCTTGAAGACGTATTCTAAGATGGCTGTCCATACTGAATAGGAGCTAGATTCTAAAATGGCTGCCCATGGTGGGCTTGAAGACGTATTCTAAGATGGCTGTCCATATTGAATATGAGCTAGATTCTAAAATGGCTGCCCATGGTGGGCTTGAAGAAGTATTTTAAGGTGGCTGTCCATACAGAATAGGGGCTAGATTCTAAAATGGCTGGCCATGGTGGGCTGATGGCTGCCTATGGTGGGCTTGAAGAAGAATTTCAAGATGGCTGTCCATACTGAATGGGAGCCAGAGGCCTAGGGCATGTTGTTATTCTTGTTCTAAGATGGCTGCCCCAAGTCTAGGTGATTGGAGGTCTTAAATGAGCTGTGCTAAGATGGTGGTCACGTGCAAACTGGAACTGAAGGCCTGTCACTAGTTGCTTTTCTTGTTCTAACATGTATTTCCCGGGTGTACTTGAGAATAGCTTCTGAGGGCTGGCAGAGCAGACTGGAGTTGGATGCCTGAGAAGAGTTGTTCTTCTTCCAAGATGGCTACCCAGGGTGGACTTTAGCTGGAGGCCTAAGAGTAGTAGTTCTTGTTCTAATATGGCTTCCCTGAATGGACTAGAGATGGCGGAATAAGAAGAGTGCTTGTTCTAAGACTGTTCTCCATGGTGGAGAGGTCTCGATGCCCCAAAGAAGCTGTGCCAAGGTGACTCGGGGTAAACTTACCTCTGAGAAACGTGGGTGTGTAAAGATTGCAAGGAGAAAGGGAGGCTCCCCTGCACGCTTCACCGCCCGATTACTCGGCTGTTTATCATTTTCTGCATTGTGAATGCCAAGACAGAGCCTGGGGCTGGGATTTGGTTAACAGTGGCCCAGGAGAAGGCTACCGAAAGAGTCACATTGAAGAAAAGGCAATAAGAGAAGAGACTGTGAGTGAGAAAGATTGGCGGTAAAAGCGTCAGGAGATGTAAATAAGGAAATCAATAAAGAAAGGAAACGAAAAACAGAAATGCAGATAAAAAAAGAGAAACAGAGAGAAAGGAGGATTTAGAAAAAATAGTGATAGAAAAATGAAAAAGATGGAAAAGAGATTGGAAGAAGAAAGAAAGAAAAAACAAAGAAAGAGACAGAAAAAGAAAGAAAGAAAGAAAGAAAGAAAGAAAGGAAGAAAGGAAGAAAGAAAGCTAGATACATACAAACACACCAGGGTTGGTGGCAGGATCAAATAAAATAAGGTGAAAATAAATAAAAGAGAAAATGGAGGAAAGAAAACAAAGGACAGACTAAAGAGGAGCAGTTGGGAAAATGAAGGAAAAAAGAGGGGAGTTTGATGTAAGAAGAACATTTGAATCGAAAAAGAAAAGAAATATAAAATGAAAGGGAGAATAAGAAAAACTGTAGAAAAAGCAAAATAGGAATGAAGAAGGAAAAAAGTGAGAAAGAGAGAAAGAAAAAAGAAATACATGCAAAATATAACAGGGGAAATGAAAAAAGAAAAAAGAGGGACAGAAAGGAAGATTGAGACAAGAAAATGGAATACACACAACACCAGGGGCACAATATATGTCAAAAATAAGAAATGAAGGAAAAGAAAATATAGAAATAAATAAAGAAAATATAAGAAGCTGAGAAAAAAGAAAGAAAAAAAAAACAAAGGAAGGCAGGTAGAAAAGAAAGAAGGAAAGAATGAAAGAACACCAGCGGGATTATGATATCAGACGAAAAGGAGAGAAGAAATAAAAGGGGAAAGACAATACATATAAAAGGAAGGAAAGGAAGAAGTCCTCTAAAAACGATAACAAAGGAAGAAGGAAGGAACGACACAGCTTGTGTGGAGAGTGCCTCTAATGTCGGATTACCAGGCATACTTTGGCTAAAAGACAGATCGGTTTTCACCTTAAACACTGGATTAGTGATCTCATCTGTAGCCGACAGGCATCCAACAACAAACATGTAAGGAGCACCGGCAGGATGTACATATTCCTGCTTTGGAGATTTAAACAGAGGCGGGGAAGCCTCGCATCAGGCCCGAAGTGCCAGCGGCTGCAAACAGGAAAGAGGTGGGAAGCGGCTCTTTGTCTGGGAGCGGCAGGGAGAAGACAAACAGAGAGAGGCAGAGGCAGCTTCAGAGGCAGGAAAAACAGGACCAGGCGAGCCTGGACCTGACAGGGAAGGAACTGAGGTATCAGGGCCCTGGCAGGGAAGGCGCTGAGGTATCCTGGGCCCTGGTAGGGAAGGCACTGAGGTATCCTGGGCCCTGGCAGGGGAGGCACTGAGGTATCAGGGCCCTGACAGGGAAGGCACTGAGGTATCCTGGGCCTGGCAGGGGAGACACTGAGGTATCAGGGCCCTGGCAGGGAAGGCACTGAGGTATCCTGGCCCTGGCAGGCAAGACACCGAGGCACTGAGGTATCAGGGCCCTGGCAGGGAAGGCGCTGAGGTATCCTGGGCCCTGGTAGGGAAGACACTGAGGTATCAGGGCCCTGGCAGGGAAGACACCGAGGCACTGAGGTATCAGGGCCCTGGCAGGGAAGGCACTGAGGTATCCCAGGCCCTGGCAGGGAAGGCACTGAGGTATCAGGGCCCTGGCAGGGAAGACACCGAGGCACTGAGGTATCAGGGCCCTGGCAGGGAAGGCACTGAGGTATCCCAGGCCCTGGCAGGGAAGGAACTGAGGTATCAGGGCCCTGGCAGGGAAGACACCGAGGCACTGAAGTATCCCGAGCCCTGGCAGGGAAGGCGCTGAGGTATCAGGGCCCTGGCAGGGAAGACAGTGAGGTATCAGGGCCCTGGCAGGGAAGACAGTGAGGTATCAGGGCCCTGGCAGGGAAGACAGTGAGGTATCAGGGCCCTGGCAGGGAAGACACCGAGGCACTGAAGGATCCCGAGCCCTGGCAGGGAAGGCGCTGAGGTATCAGGGCCCTGGCAGGGAAGACACTGAGGTATCCAGGTACCTGGCAGAGAAGGAACTGAGGTATCCTGGGCCTGGCAGGGGAGGCACTGAGGTATCAGGGCCCAGGCAGGGAAGGCACTGAGGTATCAGAGCCCTGGCAGGGAAGGCGCTGAGGTATCCTGGGCCCTGGCAGGGAAGACACTGAGGTATCAGGGCCCTGGCAGGGAAGGCACTGAGGTATCCTGGGCCCTGGCAGGGAAGGCACTGAGGTATCCTGGGCCCTGGTAGGGAAGGCACTGAGGTATCCTGGGCCCTGGCAGGGAAGACACTGAGGTATCAGGGCCCTGGCAGGGAAGGCACTGAGGTATCAGGGCCCTGGCAGGGAAGGCACTGAGGTATCAGAGCCCTGGTAGGGAAGGCGCCGAGGTAGGAGAGCCCTGGCAGGGAAGGCACTCAGGTATCAGAGCCCTGGCAGGGAAGGCGCTGAGGTATCAGAGCCCTGGCAGGAAAGGCGCTGAGGTATCCTGGACCTGGCAGGGAAGACACTGAGGTATCAGGGCCCTGGCAGGAAAGGCGCTGAGGTATCCTGGACCTGGCAGGGAAGACACTGTGGTATCAGGGCCCTGGCAGGGAAGACACTGAGGTATCAGGGCCCTGGCAGGGAAGACACTGAGGTATCAGGGCCCTGGCAGGGAAGACACTGAGGTATCAGGGCCCTGGCAGGGAAGACACTGAGGTATCCTGGGCCCTGGCAGGGAAGACACTGAGGTATCAGGGCCCTGGCAGGGAAGACACTGAGGTATCAGGGCCCTGGCAGGGAAGACACTGAGGTATCAGGGCCCTGGCAGGGAAGACACTGAGGTATCCTGGGCCCTGGCAGGGAAGACACTGAGGTATCAGGGCCCTGGCAGGGAAGACACTGAGGTATCAGGGCCCTGGCAGGCAAGACACCAAGGCACTGAGGTATCCTGGGCCCTGGCAGGGTAGACAGTGAGATATCAGGGCCCTGGCAGGAAAGACACTGAGGTATCCAGGTACCTGGCAGATAAGGAACTGAGGTATCCCGAGCCCTGGCAGGGAAGATGCTGAGGTATCCTGGGGCCTGGTAGGGAAGACACTGAGGTATCCTGGGCCCTGCTGGGAAGGCACTGAGGTATCATGACCCTGGCAGGGAAGACACCGAGGCACTGAAGGATCCCGAGCCCTGGCAGGGAAGACGCTGAGGTATCCTGGGCCCTGGTAGGGAAGGCACTGAGGTATCCTGGGGCCTGGTAGGGAAGACACTGAGGTATCCTGGGCCCTGCTGGGAAGGCACTGAGGTATCATGACCCTGGCAGGGAAGACACCGAGGCACTGAAGGATCCCGAGCCCTGGCAGGGAAGGCGCTGAGGTATCCTGGGCCCTGGCAGGGAAGGCACTGAGGTATCAGGGCCCTGGCAGGGAAGCGCTGAGGTATCAGGGCCCTGGCAGGGAAGACACCGAGGCACTGAAGTATCCCGAGCCCTGGCAGAGAAGGCACTGAGGTATCAGGGCCCTGGCAGGCAAGACACTGAGATATCCTGGGCCCTGCTTTGAAGGTACTGAGGTATCATGGGCCCTGGCTGGGAAGACACCGAGGCACTGATGTATCCTGGGCCTTGGCTTGAAAGGCACTGAGGTATCCTGGGCCCTGGCTCGGAAGGCACTGAGGTATCCTGGGCCCTGGCTCGAAAGGCACTGAGGTATCCTGGGTCCTGGCAGGGAAGGCACTGAAGTATCCTGGGCCCTGGCTCGGAAGGCACTGAGGTATCCTGGGCCCTGGCTCGGAAGGCACTGAGGTATTCTGGGTCACGACTGGGAAGGCACTGAGGTATCCTGGGCCCTGGCTCGGAAGGCACTGAGGTATCCTGGGTCCTGGCAGGGAAGGCACTGAGGTATCCTGGGCCCTGCTGGGAAGGCACTGAGGTATCATGGCCCTGGCAGGGAAGACACCGAGGCACTGAAGGATCCCGAGCCCTGGCAGGGAAGGCGCTGAGGTATCCTGGGCCCTGGTAGGGAAGGCACTGAGGTATCAGGGCCCTGGCAAGGAAGACACTGAGGTATCATGGCCCTGGAAGGGAAGACACCGAGGCACTGAAGTATCCCGAGCCCTGGCAGGGAAGGCACTGAGGTATCAGGGCCCTGGCAGGCAAGACACTGAGGTATCCTGGGCCCTGCTTTGAAGGTACTGAGGTATCATGGGCCCTGGCTGGGAAGACACTGAGGCACTGATGTATCCTGGGCCCTGGCTTGAAAGGCACTGAGGTATCCTGGGCCCTGGCAGGGAAGGCACTGAGGTATCCTGGGCCCTGGCTTGGAAGGCACTGAGGTATCCTGGGTCCTGGCAGGAAAGGCACTGAGGTATCCTGGGCCCTGGCTGGGAGGCACTGAGGTATCCTGGGCCCTGGCTCGGAAGGCACTGAGGTATCCTGGGTCCTGACTGGGAAGGCACTGAGGTATCCTGGGCCCTGGCTCTGAAGGCACTGAGGTATCCTGGGTCCTGGCAGGAAAGGCACTGAGGTATCCTGGGGCCTGGTAGGGAAGACACGGAGGTATCCTGGGCCCTGCTGGGAAGGCACTGAGGTATCATGGCCCTGGCAGGGAAGACACCGAGGCACTGAAGGATCCCGAGCCCTGGCAGGGAAGGCGCTGAGGTATCCTGGGCCCTGGTAGGGAAGGCACTGAGGTATCAGGGCCCTGGCAGGGAAGCGCTGAGGTATCAGGGCCCTGGCAGGGAAGGCACTGAGGTATCAGGGCCCTGGCTTTGAAGACACTGAGGTATCCTGGGCCCTGCTTTGAAGGTACTGAGGTATCATGGGCCCTGGCTGGGAAGACACCGAGGCACTGATGTATCCTGGGCCCTGGCTTGAAAGGCACTGAGGTATCCTGGGCCCTGGCTTGAAAGACACTGAGGTATCCTGGGCCCTGGCAGGGAAGACACTGAGGTATCCTGGGCCCTGGCAGGGAAGGCGCTGAGGTATCAGGGCCCTGGCAGGGAAGACACCGAGGCACTGAAGGATCCCGAGCCCTGGCAGGGAAGGCGCTGAGGTATCCTGGGCCCTGGTAGGAAAGGCAATGAGGCATCAGGGCCCTGGCAGGGAAGCGCTGAGGTATCAGGGCCCTGGCAGGGAAGACACCGAGGCACTGAAGTATCCCGAGGTATCCTGGGTCCTGGCAGGGAAGGCACTGAGGTATGTATCCTGGGCCCTGGCTTGAAAGACACTGAGGTATCCTGGCCCTGGCTTGGAAGGTACTGAGGTATCCTGATCCTGGCTTGGAAGGCACTGAGGTATCCTGGGCCCTGGCTTGGAAGGCACTGAGGTATCCTGATCCTGGCTTTGAAGGCACTGAGGTATCCTGGGCCCTGGCTTGAAAGACACTGAGGTATCCTGGCCCTGGCTTGGAAGGTACTGAGGTATCCTGATCCTGGCTTGGAAGGCACTGAGGTATCCTGAGCCCTGGCTAGGAAGGCACTGAGGTATCCTGGCCCTGGCTGGGAAGGCACTGAGGTATCCTGGGCCCTGCTGGGAAGACACTGAGGGGTCCTGTCCCTGTCTGGGAAGGCACTGGGGTATCCTGGGCCCTGGCTTGGAAGGCACTGGGTATCCTGGGCCCTGGCAGGGAAGACACTGAGGCACTGAGGTATCTTGGTCATGTCTGGGGAGACACTGAAGTATCCTGGGCCCTGGCAGGGAAGACCATGAGGTATCATGGCCCTGGCAGGGAAGACATTGAGGCACTGATGTATCCTGGGCCCTGACTGGGAAGGCACTGAGGTATCCTGGGCCCTGGCAGTAAAGGCACTGAGGTATCCTGGGCCCTGGCAGTAAAGGTACTGAGGTATCCTGGGCCCTGGTTTGGAAGGCACTGATGTATCCTGGGCCCTGGCTTGAAAGACACTGAGGTATCCTGGGCCCTGGCAGGGAAGACACTGAGGTATCCTGGGCCCTGGCTTGGAAGGCACTGAGGTATCCTGGGCCCTGGCTTGAAAGGCACTGAGGTATCCTGGGCCCTGGCAGGGAAGGCACTGAGGCATCATGGGCCCTGGCTAGTAAGGCGCAGAGGTATCCTGGGCCCTGGCTAGGAAGGTGCTGAGGTATCCTGGGTCCTGGCAGGGAAGACACAGAGGTATCATGGCCCTGGCAGGGAAGACACTGAGGCACTGATGTATCCTGGGCCCTGACTGGGAAGGTACTGAGGTATCCTGGGCCCTGGCAGGAAAGGCACTGAGGTATCCTGGGTCCTGGAAGGGAAGACAGTGAGGTATCAGAGCCCTGGCAGGGAAGACACTGAGGTATCATAGCCCTGGCAGGGAAGGCACCGAGGCACTGATGTATCCTGGGCCCTGGCAGGGAAGGCACTGAGGTATCCTGGGGCCTGGCTTGGAAGGCACTGAGGTATCCTGGCCCTGGCTTGGAAGGCACTGAGGTATCCTGGCCCTGGCTTGGAAGGCACTGGGGTATCCTGGGCCCTGGCTGGGAAGGCACTGAGGTATCCTGGCCCTGGATTGGAAGGCACTGAGGTATACTGGGCCTTGGCTGGGAAGGCACTGAGGTATCCTGGGTCCTGGCAGGGAAGGCACTGAGGTATCTTGGGGCCTGGTAGGGAAGACACTGAGGTATCCTGGGCCTTGGCAGGGAAGGTACTGAGGCACTGAGGTATCATGGGCCCTGGCTTGAAAGGCACTGAGGTATCCTGGCCCTGGCTGGGAAGACACTGAAGTATCCGGGGCCCTGGCTTTGAAGGCACTGGGGTATCCTGGGCCCTGGCTAGGAAGGCACTGAGGTATCCTTGTCCTGGCAGGGAATACAGTGAGGTATCAGAACCCTGGCAGGGAAGACCCAGAGGCACTGATGTATCCTGGGCCCTGACTGGGAAGGCACTGAGGTATCATGGGTCCTGGCAGGGAAGACAGTGAGGTTTCATAGCCCTGGCACGGAAGACACTGAGGTATCATGACTCTGGCAGGGAAGGCACTGAGGCACTGATGTATCCTGGGCCCTGGCTTGGAAGGCACAGAGGTATCCTGGGCCCTGGCTTGGAAGGCACCGAGGTATCCTGGGCCCTGGCTAGGAAGGCACAGAGGTATCCTGGGCCCTGGCTTGCAAGGCACTGAGGTATCCTGGGCCCTGGCTTGGAAGGCACTGAGGTATCCTGGCCCTGGCTTGGAAGGCACTGAGGTATCCTGGGCCCTGGCTAGGAAGGCACAGAGGTATCCTGGGCCCTGGCTTGGAAGGCACTGAGGTATCCTGGGCCCTGGCTTGAAAGGCACTGAGGTATCCTGGCCCTGGCTGGGAAGACACTGAGGTATCCTGGCCCTGGCTGGGAAGACGCTGAGGTAACCTGTGCCCTGGCTTGAAAGGCACTGAGGTATCCTGGCCCTGGCTGGGAAGACACTGAGGTATCCTGGCCCTGGCTGGGAAGGCACTGAGGTATCCTGGGCCCTGGCTTGAACGGCACTGAGGTTTCCCGGCCCTGGCTGGGAAGACTCTGAGGTATCCTTGCCCTGGCTGGGAAGACACTGAGGTATCCTGGGCCCTGGCTTGAAAGGCACTGAGGTATCCTGGCCCTGGCTGGGAAAACACAAAGGTATCCTGGGCCCTGGCTTGGAAGGCACTGAGGTATCCTGGGCCCTGGCTTTAATGGCACTGAGGTATCCTTTGTAGGAAGGTGGATACCTGACTATGGTTGCCCCCAACTTTTTGCCTGGTGTTTTGCTGGTTTTCCGACTTAGTTGACCTGGGACCCTGCTATTCAGGGCCCCAGGCCTACTGCTCTCTCTGTAAAATGGATTCCATGTACCTTCGGTACATATCCAATTGGTACTGGGCCACCTTATCAGACCCTGTAACTCAGGGCATAGGTGTACCCAGGGCCTACCAGGGGCTGCAGCATGTATTATGCCACCCCTGGCTGGCCATCTAAATCTGACACAACTGGCTGCACGACAGCTGGGGCAAGGTGGTGTAATCACCCTTTGCTTTAGATATAGTATACCTATATCTAACCCTAAAATAGACACACAGATTCCTATCAGTCACTCCTATGGCAGGCCTTGACAATCCTGAAGGCAGAGTGCTTGGAATCGTGTGAGATGGTGCTCTGGCATGAGCTGAGACCGTTTGCAGCTTGCGGAACCAAGTCCTAAAAGCTGTTCCATGATAACGCATACCATATACTCTTAAGTGCATTATAATCCTCGCGGTTATATGCTATCTTTGGTATCGCTTTATCAAAACATGTCGAGTAAGGTGTCATACGAATTGGAATACTAACCCCTCGCCAATTCTGGCGACGGGTTAGCATTTCACCCTTCTAGAGGGACACGACATGTATGTAACTGTGAACCCCGGTTAAAGTTAACTCGAGCCTCAGCATCACAAAATGGATGCTGCCACCACAGACACAAGTCTGACCCCCTGCAGCTGGGAGTCCTTCCAGCGAGGGAGCTTGGACAAAGGGTTTCCTGTCAGGGGCGGTGCTAGCACCATCCCAGACAGGGTTTTGTGTATCCTGGGTAGGCAGGGCTTTACAGGAAGGTGACTGCATGTGGCACCCCGGTGCTCACTACGCATAGGCCGGCTAGAACCAGTTTCAGGGGCACACCAGCCCCTGAGCTGGGGAAAGTCCGGCATGGGAGAGGGGTGTAACCACCCCCCTTCCTGGTCCCACCCCTAGGGTAGGACTTAGTCGCGTACCCACCCCTTTCTTTAGGAAAGGCAGGAGCGGGGACCCTTCCAAAGTAGATCATCTTTGAATCCTGAACAACTTTCTACGAAAGGAACTCAAGACTTCTTCCTAAGATTTCTCCCTTGTGACTAAGGAGTAGTCACCCTGCACCCGCAGGCACCATCTAAGAACACTGCGGTTTGCTGCACGTCCTTCCTCCAGAATCCGACTGACCAGCACGACGAGACCCGGCTTCCCTGGCACCTCTGACCTCTACCTACCTCTACAGCTAAGCTGAGAACCGTAGGTGCGACGAGACCTCGAGGGACCGGCCATCATCAGAACTGCACGACTTCTATCCAGCACAACCGCCGAGGGATCCTCGTGTGAGTGCTTTGGGGTCCGAGAAGCCCCAACCCTGAGCAACTTCAGCACCGAAGTTCAGCCCTCCAGCATCCACCAGATCTGCGTGGGGCCCTTCTGCTTTTTGGCTGCTCACCGCGTTTTCTGGCTACTAGCCCGCTGGCTTGTGGCCTTCCCGACGACGACCGACGACAACAACACTGCTAGTCTGGTTGCTCCAGACTGGCCCTTGCTCCCTCCCAAAAGAGGAGCACCCCGGACCCTCCTGGTCCACTCCAGACGCCATTTTGAGTCCACCGCGTGTGCTTGAATTTGCCAAGACTTGTTGCCCCAATCCTGGGTCCAGCAACGTCGACAGCAGCAACCATCGTGGGACAGCTCGCACCTCCATCCTGGTTGCCGACAATGCCTCCTGGTCCGTGAGACTGCAGAGCCCAGCGTCGCCCACTCACCTGGTCGAGGTGACTCCATCCGGTGCCATCCTGGTGCCCATCTAATCACTGGCTAGTGATTCAGAACTTGGTCCCCTCTGCTTACAGGTGTCTTCCATCTTCGGTCCAGGCTTGGATCACTTTGAACTTCTTCACTGGTCGCCTGCCAGCAACTTCTTCTTTCAGGCTCCTGGTTCGTCAACGAGGGTTTCCGACGACACTTGAACCCTATGCAGCCGCAGCCCCTGGGCTAGGTAAACCGAGTACCCCGGTGCTCCAGCGTAGAACAACTCTCTAAGTGCCTAGATCCACTTTAGTTTTTGACCTACCTAGTCGGGTTCGCCCGAGAACACTAACTTTGCTTTTACTAGCCTCCATAGACTTTGTCCCGCATCCCGCGTGAGAGTGCACACTCTGCACCCGAGTCCCCTAGGCCTCCTGCTAGTAATCTGAAGGTTCAGTAGGCCAGTCCTAGCAATTCCAAACCCTATGAGATTAGGACTTACCTGCTAGTAATTTCGCATTCCACTTTTGTAGTATATGGTTTTCCGTGCCCCTCGGGCATTTGTGTAAACTGTGCAACTTATAGTATTTTCGTAAGAGTTTTGTTGTGTGCTTCGTACCCTGTCCTCATAAAGAGTACAGGGCTGTTGTGATCTAAATAAATACACTGTTTATTTTCATAACACTTGTGTGGTGTCCTTTCACTTGGTGTTCAAGGGGTATATGTGATGGTATAACAGCTGGCTTAACACGCCCTCTAGAGTTTAGCCCGAAGACTGCTCTTGTCCATGCTACTAGGATAGCTGGTCTATCGGTTGACTTACAACCAATCATCAATAAGGGTTGAGTGGACTGATACATAGTGATCACTAGAATAGTGAGCACTGCCTATCAGGCCAACTTCTCACATCCTTGTCCTGGCTGGGAAGACACTATGGTATCCTGGGCCCTGGCAGGGAAGACAGTGAGGTATCAGAGCCCTGGCAGGGAAGACACTGAGGTATCATGGCCCTGGCAGGGAAGACACTGAGGTATCATGGCCCTGGCAGGGAAGACACTGAGGCACTAATGTATCCTGGGCCCTGACTTGGAAGGTACTGAGGTATCCTTAGCCCTGGCAGGAAAGACACTGAGGTATCCTGGGTCCTGGCTGGGAAGACAGTGAGGTTCAGAGCCCTGGCAGGGAAAACACTGAGGTATCATGGCTCTGGCAGGGAAGGCACCGAGGCACTGATGTATCCTGGGCACTGGCAGGGAAGGCAATGAGGTATCCTGGGCCCTGGCTAGGAAGGCACGGAGGTATCTTGGGCCCTGGCTTTGAAGGCACTGATGTATCCTGGTCCTGGCTTGGAAGGCACTGGGTATCCCGGTCCCTGGCTGGGACGGCACTGAGGTATCCTGGCCCTGCTGGGAAGGCAATGAGGTATCCTGGCCCTGGCTTGAAAGGCACTGAGGTATCCTGGGCCTGGCTTGGAAGGTACGGAGGTATCCTGGGCCTTGGCTGGGAAGGCACTGAGGTATCCTGGCCCCTGGCTGGGAAGGCACTGAGGTATCCTGTGCCCTGCTGGGAAGACACTGAGGTATCCTGGACCCTGGCTGGGAAGGCACTGAGGTAGCCTGGGCCCTGGCTTGGAAGGCACTGAGGTATCCTGGGCCCTGGCAGGGAAGGCACTGAGGCATCCTAGGCCATGGCTGGGAAGGCACTCAGGTACTGGGGTATCCTTGGTCCTCCCAGGAAAGGCACTGAGACCGTGAGTAGAAGGCACTGAGGCACTGAGTTATCCTCAGCCCTGACAGGGAAGGCACTAAGGCTCTGAGGTATACCGGGCACTCATTTTTTACGTCTCGCCTGAGCCAGCGCATGCGCTGTCTGCGAGATATTTAGTAAGTGGGCTTTTCAAAGTGCTACCACACGGTTTTGCTGGCCTAGCGCTTGCGTTTACGCGCGCGTGCATGTGCATCGCCGCCAGCTTTCAGCGCCCGAGGCGCCATCTGTAACGCGATCACTTTCCCTTCTGCTGTGGATCACTTTCACTTTCACACACACGCACTCGCGCACACAACTCCCGGTCGCAGCCGCACGTCTTGTTCTTTTTTGGTTTGTTTCTTTCTTTTTCTTCCCCTGTACTCTCCCAAATGTGTGGTAGGTGTCCTTTACCTCTACTCAGACAGCCAATTGCTTGTGCGAAATCGCGGTGCTGTACAGCACTACTGTACTGTACTTTGTTAAAGGAGAGCACTCTAACATGGGGAAATTAAACGGATTACATGTGCTACCGCTATAGTACTAATTAGCAATTTTCTCCCTCAGATGTGCGACTGAAGTTCTCTTCTAACCTCAGTCATATATGCAAATCCTTTAGTGGAGTCTGCGTTACATAAATAGTGACTGACTGGTCACTATCGTGGACTTGTGCTGAATGAGAACTGAACTTGATCACGTGCCACAATGTACACTGATGTCACCGGCCATTGTATTGCGCGGCCCTTCACGCAGTGTCACTGGTCTGATACACATTATGAGTGAAGGTGCTTGCATTGTGATGTCAGAGGCTGCGGTATGGTCTTGGGATGCAGCGGGAGACATTTTCAGTCCACCTCTGCGTGCCTGACTGCAAACGGAGGTTAGTATTTGAGTCTAAGCTGTCCATGTTTAGTTTTTGTCTTTTCAACAATTTCTCATTATTCCAGGGGTGTTTGTATCTTTGCTGCAGCAGGTATAGTGCCACCATGGCCCGATACACCCCTATCATTATGTTTTATTATTAACTAGGGAAAGGGAGGCCGTTTACCGTGTTTCCATTAGGGCCCTTGGCACCACTGACATGTGGCTGTATCAAAACACGACGCCCCTGGGTTGTATTTAAGAGGGACATGGCCAAGGAATACTTTTCCTGAGCCAGATGTGTGCTTTTATTAAATACCGTTTTGAAAAATATATGCTCCAGATTCGTGCAGCAGGTGCAGTGAAACTAGGGCCACTGCACAAAAAAATGGTTGCCTTATTCTAGCAGAGGAACGTTAGTGAACGCATTAACTTGGTACTCGTGGTACCTTTGCTACGCTACTAAACTGAAGGGCATTGTCAAATTAATACATATGCATCAAAGTCTGCTCGCCACTCATGAACTCAGAGACCCCTGAGCCTTTTGTTTGTTAAAAGGTGGATTTGCTTTGAAAATATGACCGCAGCACACACTTAGCCGTGCAATATGGCACAAAAACCGCCGTTTCACCTTCCCGTTGCCTGCGCAAAGCTAACATGGTATTCCTCTGCAGGGCGCTATAGCACGACAGCCGAACAGCCCGGGAGGGTGCATGCGAGACTGGAAGCCCTTTTATGTCCCTTCGGGGGCAGTCGCTGCCCTTTATGATGAGGAGCTCATCAGCCTCCGACGCGCGATGCTCGTCCAGGTGTCAGCGCCCGCCTTATCTGACAGGCCGCAGTTGAACTCCTATGAGATTTGCTACCATCCCCAATTGGATTCTGCTAAGTCGGACTCTTCTCTCAATCCCTCCGCATTGCCACCTCTCTCTGTCTATCCCACTTGTTGTTTATTTATTTATTTATTTATGCGTTTTATATAGCGCTGACTTTACCCGAAGGTGTCAGAGCGCTTCACAAAAGGAACAGTAATGGTACTTCTCCTTCCGCTCTGTCTCCTGCACCCTCTCTATCGTTTTCTATGTTTCTCCCACTCTGACCAGGTGCCTCTTGTCCATCTGCTGTCTCCTGTGTATTGGCCCCTCCTCCTCTGTGTCCGTCACTTCTCCCCTATCTATCTGACACTCTCTCATCTGGCATCTTTTCCCCTCCATCCTTCCATTGTCCCTGCATTGTCCACGCTCTTTGTCTCTTCGGTTCATCTCCTTTCCCTACGATCTCTTATCTCCCTCTTCTCCCTAACTCTAACCTGCCCCCACAACTCCCCCCCCCCTCAAACCCCTTAGCATCACCGGAGAAGAGGAATATTTCCCATAGCATGCAGTGCTTAAAGCTCTCAGTCCTCCGTGCTTCGAGGTGCAGAGTGCCCTGTATAGCACTATTCTCTCGTTTTGAGAATATGGGCTTCCAACTTTGGCATGTGTATCGCTTGTTCAAGAGAGGACGCAGGGGCAGAATTCAGGTCTCACGGTTCCACAGCTTTCAGTCCAACCATTCAGTGCAGGCCAAATAAATGACCATCATTCTTACTTTGTAGACGCCCAGCCATAGGTGGGAAAGTTTATTTATTTATTGATGCATTCCCTAGCTGGAACAAAACTCGCTGATGCTGATGCCTTACTGGGACATCCAATGTTTTAATGAGACACTTGACAAATATATTACCCATCTCCATGGTACTGAACATATGAAGCTCTACCAGATAAAGGCCTAGATGTATCAAGCCGTTTGCGAATCGCAAAGGCCGAAATTCGCAGAATTTTGGCCTTTGCGAATCGCAAATGTTCTATTTACATGTTTTGGCATGCATCAAAAATTCGCAAATTAAGGAATTGTAAAAATTTGCGATTCCTTATTTTGCCATAGCATTTAAGGAATCGCAATTTTGCGATTCCTTAAATGCTATGTATGTAGAATTTTTCAATTGCGAATTTTGGTTAAGAAATCGCAAATTAACACCAACTTGTAGTCGATGTTAATTTTCGAATTCTTTTACAAATGCACAATTTGGCATTTTTTGAAGGTGGCATGTGACGCACACACATGCCCATACGGCATGTATGTGCGCCACATGCACACACATGTACATTTCAGGGTGCAGCAGGGTGTCCTTGAGACACCCCTGCACCCTTGAAATTATTCTCAATTTGCGATTAGCAAATTGCGAATCGCAAATTGAAATTAATTTCACAATCATTCCTATGGGCCTCCTGGCTCATAGGAATGAATGGGAAATTATTCCTTAATTGCGAATTCGCAAATTGCGAATTCGCAAATAAGGAAGATTAAGAAATCGCTAAAAAATAGCGATTTTTTACATACATCTCATTTTGCGATTTCTAAATAGCGATTCCTTAACAATCACTATTTAGAAATCGCAAAATGGAATCTTGATACATCTGCCCCTAAATGCTTAGCTGAGACTCGAAGCAACGATTTGCTGGTTTGTGGAGTTAGAATTCAGTCCTCCTATTTAGATCTTAATTATATCAAACTGATTTTTACCGTTCTATGCAAGAATACAAGCAGCAGACACCTCAGTGAATCAGGCAGGGTTGCCAGAAGAAATGTAAACAAGCATTGGCATAACCAATAGGTCTCGCCTTTGGGACCTTATAAGTGTTTAGTCATCCAGCACAATATCCTTGGTGCAACAACATCAAGTGTTGCATGGCTAAACACTTATAAGGTCCCAAAAGCGAGACCTATTGGCTATGCCAATGCTTGTTGTTGGAGGGTGATGATGTGGCGGTAGACGTAGAGAGAGAATGTTATGTGGCTTTCACAGTGAAAGATGTGAATGTGTAGGTCAATTATTTCAAAGTGATGTGGAAATAAAAATATTTTGTGAATATTGGCAGAAGAACGTAAATTGAAGGGAGAACTGACTGCCCTTTTTAAAGTGAGAATTGAGACGAGGATGCGTAACAATGTTTTGGTGAAAAGTGATAAAATTATTCCACTGTGTAATTTGAGAAATCAAATTTTCATTTTGACTCACAAAGGGGATACGGGTAAGTACAAAAATAAAAGAAGAATTTATGAATTGTATTAGTGGCCTATTATCTACTGGATGGTGGATAAATGGTTTAGAGAATAAAAACAATGTGCTAGTAGTGCCAAAACGTCAACATTTTGTGTAGTTGATTTAACGCCTGTGGAATACGCAGTGAGGCTGGAGGGAAAACTAGGAATTGACACTTTAGGACCATTTTCTGTTATTCCAAGCATGGAGGCATTTGATATAGTTATATTAGAATTTTTTACTAAGCGGCTTGAAGTGAGAATGGTGGAGGGGGTTAGTGTAGGCACCACCATGGAATTCTTGGAGGATATTTTTTGTAGAGGTTTACCAGAAGACTTAGGGGCCGATTACGATGGCAATCAAATCACCACCATCAGCCTGTCGGTTTCACCACCATCCCGATGCACTTTCCCCCCGCCATATTTCGATGGTGGGGGGAATTTTTAGGAAAGCGTGGCGGTCGCAAAGTCCGCCCACCACGGTTCCGCCACAGGCAATCGTTCCGATAGCATGGCGGACGGGCCTGCATGCGTAAAATGGTAGCGGTGCCTAGCAGCCACCGTCAGCCAAATTAAGATGCTGGCTGGAGCCAGCCTTTTCATGGCGGTGAAATCCCCATGGAAAGGCTGACAGGTGTAGGATTTGGGGGCCCGTTGCGGGCCCCCCTTGTGTTGGGGGTGGTAGTGCACTGTGTGGGTATATATGGTGCCCCACTACATTTCAACGCATTAAGTGACAGGCACCGTGTGGTGCCTGGCACATAGTGCAGTGAAATGCATGACATGCATTTTCTGCATTGCCGTGGGTGCTGCAGCCAGCAACACCCGCCGCAATGTTAAATTGCTTAATGCGAATGCCATGGTTGCGGTTGCATCCTAAATTGGAGTGCGGGACCGCCACATGACAGGCGGGCGGTCCCACTCCCCGCTACGATGGCAGGCGGACTCAGGTCCGCCCACCATCGGAATCGTCCCCTTAGTACCTGATAACGATCCCCATTTTATAAACAAGGAGCTGAGTGAGTTTCTTATAAGATGTTGTGTTGTACATAAGAGAGTAGTGAAATCATCATCCCTAGTCAAATGGTCAATTGTAAATGTTCTATAGGGTTGTTAAGGAATTCATTCAGCTACCAGTCAGGAGCGGTTTGTTTTGGTATGCAGAGAGAAAATCACATTGGAAATGTCGACCTACACAAATATCAAGATGGAAATATCGTGACACCGAAATATCGACAGCAAGAATATCGTGGTCAAGAATATCGAATTCAAGGTAAGAAATATCGTTTTCAAACATATAGAAGTCATCAATATCTTTTTCAAGAAATATAGTTGTTTAAAATATCAATTTTGAATTAGTGTTATGTATTTTAATTTATATTTTAAATGTATGTTTTTTTGTATAAGTATTGTTTATGTTTTTTACTATATGTGTTAAATTTGTAGTAGTTATCAATTTTATTTTAATTAAATGTAGCATTTTTTAGTTTCGTAGTGGGTTGTGGGTTTATAGGGAAACAGGATTGAACATAATTGTATTATAATAAATGATTTTGTTATTCATTAATATATATTTAATTGAGATTTTATAGTGTTAATTGTGAGAAGTATTTTCTTTGTAATTAATGATTAATCAGTTGAATATTAAATAATTGGTAATTAATTGTGGTAATTGTGTAATTCTTTAGGTCCGCGTTGTAGGGTTTATAGGGATAAAGGCTCAGACATTTTTTTTGATTAATTAATTGTAAGAAAATTGTGTAATTAATTTTAGATGTGGGTTGTGGGGTTTATAGGGGTAAAGGTTGGAAATAATTCATGTTTAATTAATTTACAATTAGTTGATCATTTATATTAAGTAATTGATTGTAAATTAATTATGGAAATGTAATTAATTTTAGGTGTGGGTTGTGGGTTTTGTAGGGGTAAAAAGTGGGAAGAAATTTATTTGTAATTAATTATTTATTACTTGATAATATTAATTAATTAATTATAAATAAAATATGGAAATTGTGTGATTACGTTTAGGAGTGGGTTCTTTGGTTTATAGGGGTAAAGGGTGGAAAGGAATTTATGTTTAATCAATTAATAATCAGATGATCATTATTATTGTTAACTAATTAATTGATATTTAATTAGGGTCTTTGTTTATATTTTTTGTGTGTGGGTTTTATTTTTATAGGGGTAAAGGGTGGGTAGTAAATTAATTTTACTTAATTTATAATTAGTTGTTAAATACTATTAGTTTTTTTAAATTGAAAATAAGTTCTAATTTTGTAATTTATTTTTTTACAGTTTAATTTCAGCTCTGCGTTATGGGGATAATAGAGGTAAAGTGTGGGAAGTTAATTAATTTTCATGAGTTTTAATTTGTTTTTTAATTAATAATATGTCTAATTGGTAATTAATTATTTTAATTATGGAGGTACATTTAAAAAAATGTAGATGTGGTTTGGGAATTGTGTGGTGAAATAGGGTAGGAAATTTAAAAAAAGTAAATGTATGTAATAATTAATGTTTTTGATTCTAAATAATTTGTCATTAAAAATATTTATTTGTTTGGAAATTGTTTTTGATTTAATATAATATTAAAGGTATTTATCATATGTATTTAACATTACAATATGCTTTTACGTTTAAAAAAAAAACTTTAAACTTATTTGTATTTTACTTTCCCTACTGTTGCCCTGACTGGAGTGGGTAATCTAAGTTTAAAGATTTTTAAAAAGTTTAATATTTTAATTTGTAAAAAATATTTTATGTATAGGTATCAGAGCACTGTACATATAAACAAACCATAAAGGAAGTTAAACGAACAAAGGGTGATAATATTAGGTATAGAGAATCAAAGCATTGCATAGTTGAAAGGTAAATCCTTGCTGTAAACATGAAGCAAAAGTTAGTTTGGTGACTTCAAGTCTATAGTTGCAGAAAGTTTTTCAGGGACAGACCTTTGACTTTAGACAAAACATAGCAGATAGCGTCAAGAAATAAATACATTATTTGAGTAACTTGTTATAAAGAGGGTCCTATGAGCAAAAGAAAACTAATTTGCAATCAATCAGGAGTACACGTACAAAGGCACCGGAACATGTAAGAGGAGATAAGGCACCATTGGTCAAAGGAGTCCTGTATTGACAAGTAGACACAATAATATTCATTAGTTTGAAGTGCAATAAGTAGAGCGTAAGATGGAGCAAGGATTGCCAAATATGGGACTCACGAAATCAACACAAAATCGAATACAGCAGCCTTCTTTTTAAGTATGTGTGTGGTATGTGTGTATGTATATGGTACTTATTTTGAGCAAACATAGCAAAAGGCAGTGGAGTGCTGCACAATGAAAAGGACAAGCACACAGCCAACAAATGATAGGGAAGGTGGCTGGGTTATGGACGGTTAATACATTATGATGCAGTGTTCTTTAAAGAGGCGCTTCTTCAACAGTGTCCTAAACTTGAGCAGAGTTGATTGGTCCAGATGGATATGGGGGCATTGTGTCAGATCCTGGGTGCACAAATGGAAAAGTCCTGCTGCCTAATTTTTCTCTTTTTTAACATTTCCTAGTCTACACTCTGATGGTGACCTGGTTGCGTGGATGCTGGCTGGATGGTTTTGAAAGTGATGCATCTGGTTCCCAAGATGGTGCAGGCCGGTAACATGAGACAATGTAATTCGATCAGGATGGAGTGATGTGGTCATATTCTTCTGTCCATGGATGAGACATGATGGAATATGGAGGTTGCCCTTAAGGAGTACCAGTGTGGAGTCTGGGAGGCCATGCATTAGGGCTTTACAACCATCCAGACGTGAGAGTACGAGGGCTCGAACAGCAATGCTGAAGTCACATTCCGGAAGAAATTGTTTCACTTTGTTTTGAGTAGAAAGTTGGTGCGAGAAGGTGGCCTGATATGCAGTGCTCACTATTCTAGTGAACACTATGTATCAGTCCAGCAACCCTTATTGATGATTGGTTGTAAGTCAACCTTATAGACCAGCTATCCTAGTAGCGTGGATACGAGCAGTCTAAGGCTAAAGACTCGAGAGGGCGTGTTAAGCCAGCTGTTATACCACACATATACCCCTTGAACACCAAGTGAAAGGACACCACACAAGTGTTATGAAAATAAACAGTTATTTATTAAGTATCACAACAGCCCTGTACTCTTTATGAGGACAGGGTACTAAGCACAAACCAAAACTCTTACAAAAATACTTAAGTTAGCACAGTATATACAAATGCCCGAGGGGCACGGAAAACCATATACTTGAAAAGTGGAATGCGAAATTACTAGCAGGTAAGTACAGTACTAATAGCCTTTGGAATCGCTAGGACTTGACTATAGAATCGTTAGATTACTTCTAGGAGACCCAGGGGACTCGGGTGCAGTGTGTGCACTCTCACGCGAGATGCGGGACAAAGTCTATGGTAGCTAGGAATTGCAAAGTTAGTGTTCTCGGGCGAACCCGACCTGGTAGGAGGAAAACGAAAGTGGATTCTGACCCTTGGATAGTGAGGCTATGCTGGGGCACCGAAATGCCGAAGTTACCTAGCCCAGGGGCTGCAGCTGCATAGGACTCAAAAGACGTCGGGAATCCTCGTTGCCGGACCAGGAGCCTGGAAGAAAGAAGTTGCTGGCAGGCTACCAGTGAAGAAAGTTCGGTGGATCCAAGCCTGGATCGATGGAAGATGACACCTGAAAGCAGAGGGGACCAAGTTCGTGACTACTAGCCAGTAGTCAGTGGGCACCAGGAGGGCACCGGATGGTAGCTACCTCGACAAGGTGAGTGGGTGACGCTGTGCTCGGAGATCTCACGGACCAGGAGGCGTTGTCGGCGACCAGGATGGAGGAGCGAGTTGTCCCACGAAGATAGAAGCTGTCGGCGTCGCTGGACCCAGGATTGGGCAACAAAGCCTTGGCAAATTCAAGCCCACGCGGTGGACCTAAAATGGCGTCTGGAGTGGACCAGGAGGATCCGGGGTGCCTCTCTTGAAGAAGGAAGCAAGGGCCAGTCTGGAGCAACCAGACCAGCAGCAGTGATGTCGTTGGGCGTCGTTCAGAAGGCCACAAGCCAGCCGGCTAGTAGCCAAACAACGCGGTGCACAGCAAACAGCAGAAGGGCCCCACGCAGATCGTGGAGATGCAGGGAGGCTGACCTTGGGTGCTGGAGCTGCGCAGGGTTGGGGCTTCTCGGACCCCAAAGCACTCACCCGTGGAGGACACGGTGGGCTTGTTGTAAAGATGTCGTGCAGTCTTGGCGATCGTCGGTCCCTCGAGGTCTCGTCGCACTCACGGTTCTCAGCTTTGCTGTAGAGGTGAGTAGAGGTCAGAGGTGCCAGGGAAGCCGGGTCTCGTCGAGCTGGGTCGTCGGATTCGTGATGAAGGACTTGCAGCAGACCGCAGTGTTCTTTAGGATGGTGCCTGCGGATGCAGGGTGACTACTCCTTAGCCACAAGGGAGAATCTTGATGAAGAAATCTTGAAGTCCTTTCGCAGAAAGTCGTGTCTTGATTCCAAAGATGATCTAATTTGAACAGGGGGCCCGCTCCCATCTTTATACTAAAAAAGGGGGCTGACCCGGTGACTAGGTCCTGCCTATGGGTGGGACTAGGAGGGGGGTGGTTACACCCCTCTGCCATGCCGGACTTTCCCCAGGCCAGGGGCTGGTGTGCCCCTGGAACTGGTTCTGACCGGCCTATGCGTAGTGAGCACCGGGGTGCCACTCAGCAGTCACCTTCCTGAAAAGCCCTGCCTACCCAGGATACACAAAACCATGTCTGGGACGGTGCTAGCACCGCCCCTGACAGGAAACCCTTTGTCCAGGCTCCCCTCGCTGGAAGGACTCCCAGCTGCAGGGGGTCAGACTCGTGTCTGTGGTGGCAGCATCCATTTTGTGGAGCTGAGGCTTCAGTTAACTTTAACCGGGGTTCACAGTTACATACATGTCGTGTCCCTCTAGAAGGGTGGAATGCTAACCCCGTCGCCAGAATTGGCGAGGGGTTAGTATTCCAATTTGTATGACACCTTACTCGACATGTTTTGATAAAGCAATACCAAAGATAGCATTTAACCGCGAGGATTATAATGCACTTAAGAGTATATGGTATGCGATATCATGGAACAGCTATTAGGACTTGATTCCGCAAGCTGCAGACGGGCTCAGCTCATGCCAGAGCACCATCTCACACGATTCCAAGCACTCTGCCTTCAGGATTGTCAAGGCCTGCCATAGGAGTGACTGATAGGAATCTGTGTGTCCATTTTAGGGTTAGGTATAGGTATGCTACACCTACAGCAAAGGGTGATTACACGACTTTGCCCCAGCTGTCATGCAGCCAGTTGTGTCAAATTTAGGAGGCCAGCCAGGGGTGGCATAATACATGCTGCAGCCCCTGGCAGCCCTGGGTACACCTATGCCCTGAGTTACAGGGTCTGATAAGGTGGTCCAGTACCAATTGGAAATGCACCTAGGGTACATGGAATCCATTTTAAAGAGAGAGCAGTAGGCCTGGGGTCCTGATTGGCAGGATCCCAGGTCGACTATGTCAAAAACCAGCTAAAACACAGGGCAAAAAGTTGGGGGCAACCATAGTCAGGAGGTACCTTCCTACACAACCCCCCCCCCCCCCCCCCAAACGAAAGGAGATAAGGCTATCCTTGTCCAGGTAAGCCTCTATTACCTAAGTGGCCATATAAGGAAGGACCAGCTCTGGCTTGGTTTCCCCCTGTGTCATGGTCCACTAGGCAACCCCTCACCCTAAGGGTATCTGAGGGTCTCCACCATAGGGAATCTCTGTCTCTGGTGTGTCTTGGGAAAGAAGAAGGCTGATGCTGGGATGGAGTACTGAAGTGAGGCTCCTCTACCTTTGGGCTCAACTTCCTCCAATCACCATCCATCATGTGTGCCTTTCTTTCTTTAGCTGAGATGCACTGAGCTCTCAGGGTCAGTCTCTGGCTACCTAAAGCTGGAGGCTGAGTCCCTCTGTTTGGCTTACTGGAGGGACAGGTCAGGTTTGGGGTTTTTAGGCCCCAGGTTTGGCTGTGCCCAACAGTGTCCAGCTGTGGGAGGTCCCTAACTACTTTTAAGGGGGATCCCTCAGGAGTCTGTTTCATTTTCACTTGGCTAGGTTTACCAGCTTCAGTGATCCTAATCTGCTGATGAAGGGGTTCTTTTGGACAGGGGGCCCTTTGGGGTCCACCACTGGCCTCCCTGACCTCTTCAGCCCTGGGCTGACTGAGGCAGGGTAAAGAGGTGCAGGTTACCTGCTCCAGACTGGGTCCCACCTGGGAAGGGTCCACTGCCATCAGGGGCTCTGCCAGGCTAGGCCTGACTACCTCTGGGGCAGTTCCTTCAACAGGGGTAGAGTCAGTTCCCTGAGGAGGCTGGCTCTCACCTAGTGTCTGGGAGGGGGAAGACTCTTCTTCCTCCTCAATGCTCTCTGTTTGAGTGGAGTGATCCATTGTTTCAGGCTTCACAACCTCACTATCTGTTTGAGTAGAGGCTGAGACCATTTCAACCTTGCCAACCTTTTCAGGAGGGCACTCAGTTTGTGTTTGGGCTGTGACTGTCACAGCCCTCCTATCCTGCTCTGGAAAGTCTGTCTGAGCCTGGGCAGTGGCTACCACTGCCCTTCCAACCTTTTCAGGGAGGAATGGTGCTTGGACTGGGGCTGTAGCTATTACCGCCCCACTAACCTGTCTGGATAGGCCTATCATTCTGGAGTGAGTTTCTTGCTCCACCTCAGCCCATGCTGAGAGTTCCAGGTCATTCCCCAGTAAGCAATCTACAGGTAGGTTATCTGTCACTGCCACTCTCATGGGCCCTGTGACATTACCCCAGCTGAGCTTGACTACTGCCATGGGATGCCTTCTCTTCATTCCATGAATGTCTGTCACCCGATAAGTAAAACCAGGGGTCAGTTGAGCAGCGGGGACCAGATGGTCACTCACCATGGTGAGGCTGGCCCCTGTGTCTCTGAATGCCTCAACTTTCTGACCATTCACTAAAACTTCTTGTCTATACTTTCCCAAAATGTGGGGTCCAGTAGTAAAGTTGGCAAACCCCATGCCAGTCTCACAGACAAGAGTGTGGTCAGGGAACCTGGCTAGGCCGTAGTCCTCCTGATTGCCCAAAGTAATGCCCACCACATTCTTGGGGGCACTCCCACCACCTGGGGGATTACCACTAGTGGTAACAGGAGGTCTGGGAGTGTTACTTGGGGGTATGTTTTCCTTATTGCTATTTTTAGGGCACTTGGCATCACTTTTGTAATGGCCCACCTGTTTACAGGTATGGCAATAAGGTTTCTTCTGTTCTGAAGGAGTGTTCTGGGACCCACCACCCTTGTTGGAGTTTTGGGGCCCTTGGGAAGTCTTCTCTGTGGATTTATCCCCACCCTTCTCTTGAGGCTTGGTTGATTCCTTCTTTTGGTCACCACCCTGGTTTTTAGGCCTAACCCTGGTTCTGACCCATTTGTCTGCCCTCTTACCCAATTCCTGTGGAGAGGTCAGATCAGAGTCTACCAGGTGCTGGTGTAATAACTGGTTCTGACAATTATTTAAGATTTGCTCCCTCATAATTAGATTGTACAATCCTTTAAAATCAGTAACCTTACTACCCAGTAGCCAGCCTTCAAAAGCCTTAGTGGCACAATCAACAAAGTCAGTCCAATCTTGAGACTGAGTTTTCTGGGTGTCTCTGAACAGCATCCTGTATTGTTCAGTGGTTAAACCAAACCCATCAACCAGTGTATTCTTCAAGACTTGGTAATTGTTAGCATCCTCAACTCTAGTAGTGAGGAGCTTATCTCTACCTTTACCATCAAAGGAGAGCCACAAGATAGCTGCCCACTGACTTTGGGGAACACCCTGCACAGTGCAGGCTCTCTCCAAAGCAGTAATCCATTTGTGGATGTCATCCCCTTCTTTAAAGGGGGGCACTATCTTATTCAGGTGCTTTGTATCAAAACTCCTTTCCCTATTGCTAGGTTTATTGCTGCCACCAGTGGGCTGTAGCCCACATAATTCTTGCTCTCTAGCAAGGGCAAGTCTCTCTTTGGCCAGGGCAAGTTCTTCCCTTTCAATCCTCAGTTTGACTGCCCTTTCCTCAGCTTCATACACTCTCCTCTTAGGGGAAGACATCCCTCTGTGAGAAGAGTTGAGAGAGCCATTGGTTCGAAGGGATCTGCTAGAGCCTCTTGATAGAGACCTAACTCGTCCATTCCCAATGTTAAGCTGACCTGAGAGTGGCCCCAGGGGTCCCCCAGTACCAATATCATGTCTGCTTAAGTTGGACCTGGTTAGTCTTCTGACTTCTACCTGTCCCTTATCTGCCTCATCCCCTGACAACTGGTCATCATCCTCATCCTCAGCATCATCTGCTTCCTGGAGGGGATGCTCCTGGCTATCAAAGGGTCCCTGTAAGGAGGGCAAACTTCCTTCTGGATTAGAAGGGTCTGGGTTACCAGCCCTACTGGCATCATAAGCCTCTAAGAGACCAATCAGAAAGGAGGTGGTGGGGTTAGACCCCTGTTTTAGTTTCCTGAGAGTACACACTTGTCTCATCTCATGGAAGCTAAGAGCAGCATATTTTGAAGTGAGGACCTGTGGAGGGTCCACTGACACAAGGGGATACTCAGAGTTTCCTCCTTTGTCTGACATGCTGATTCTAGTGTGGTGTAAGTGATGCACCTACCTACACTATGTGTTACCTACTGATCCCTTGCTAAGAGTTGCAGCCAAGGTGTGCTAGGCCTTGAGGAGCTGCAACAGCTGGTTCAGTAGAACTCAGAGTATTCTAAGCTTAGTTATATGTACTAACAGTACTTATGTGATCTTTCAACAAGATATTCTTAGGATACGCGTGGTAAAACAACAGCAAGCTCAAATCCCAACCGCTGCTCACCAATGTGAGAAGGTGGCCTGATATGCAGTGCTCACTATTCTAGTGAACACTATGTATCAGTCCAGCAACCCTTATTGATGATTGGTTGTAAGTCAACCTTATAGACCAGCTATCCTAGTAGCGTGGATACGAGCAGTCTAAGGCTAAAGACTCGAGAGGGCGTGTTAAGCCAGCTGTTATACCACACATATACCCCTTGAACACCAAGTGAAAGGACACCACACAAGTGTTATGAAAATAAACAGTTATTTATTAAGTATCACAACAGCCCTGTACTCTTTATGAGGACAGGGTACTAAGCACAAACCAAAACTCTTACAAAAATACTTAAGTTAGCACAGTATATACAAATGCCCGAGGGGCACGGAAAACCATATACTTGAAAAGTGGAATGCGAAATTACTAGCAGGTAAGTACAGTACTAATAGCCTTTGGAATCGCTAGGACTTGACTATAGAATCGTTAGATTACTTCTAGGAGACCCAGGGGACTCGGGTGCAGTGTGTGCACTCTCACGCGAGATGCGGGACAAAGTCTATGGTAGCTAGGAATTGCAAAGTTAGTGTTCTCGGGCGAACCCGACCTGGTAGGAGGAAAACAAAAGTGGATTCTGACCCTTGGATAGTGAGGCTATGCTGGGGCACCGAAATGCCGAAGTTACCTAGCCCAGGGGCTGCAGCTGCATAGGACTCAAAAGACGTCGGGAATCCTCGTTGCCGGACCAGGAGCCTGGAAGAAAGAAGTTGCTGGCAGGCGACCAGTGAAGAAAGTTCGGTGGATCCAAGCCTGGATCGATGGAAGATGACACCTGAAAGCAGAGGGGACCAAGTTCGTGACTACTAGCCAGTAGTCAGTGGGCACCAGGAGGGCACCGGATGGTAGCCACCTCGACAAGGTGAGTGGGTGACGCTGTGCTCGGAGATCTCACGGACCAGGAGGCGTTGTCGGCGACCAGGATGGAGGAGCGAGCTGTCCCACGAAGATAGAAGCTGTCGGCGTCTCTGGACCCAGGATTGGGCAACAAAGCCTTGGCAAATTCAAGCCCACGCGGTGGACCTAAAATGGCGTCTGGAGTGGACCAGGAGGGTCCGGGGTGCCTCTCTTGAAGAAGGAAGCAAGGGCCAGTCTGGAGCAACCAGACCAGCAGCAGTGATGTCGTTGGGCGTCGTTCAGAAGGCCACAAGCCAGCCGGCTAGTAGCCAAACAACGCGGTGCACAGCAAACAGCAGAAGGGCCCCACGCAGATCGTGGAGATGCAGGGAGGCTGACCTTGGGTGCTGGAGCTGCGCAGGGTTGGGGCTTCTCGGACCCCAAAGCACTCACCCGTGGAGGACACGGTGGGCTTGTTGTAAAGATGTCGTGCAGTCTTGGCGATCGTCGGTCCCTCGAGGTCTCGTCGCACTCACGGTTCTCAGCTTAGCTGTAGAGGTGAGTAGAGGTCAGAGGTGCCAGGGAAGCCGGGTCTCGTCGAGCTGGGTCGTCGGATTCGTGATGAAGGACTTGCAGCAGACCGCAGTGTTCTTTAGGATGGTGCCTGCGGATGCAGGGTGACTACTCCTTAGCCACAAGGGAGAATCTTGATGAAGAAATCTTGAAGTCCTTTCGCAGAAAGTCGTGTCTTGATTCCAAAGATGATCTAATTTGAACAGGGGGCCCGCTCCCATCTTTATACTAAAAAAGGGGGCTGACCCGGTGACTAGGTCCTGCCTATGGGTGGGACTAGGAGGGGGGTGGTTACACCCCTCTGCCATGCCGGACTTTCCCCAGGCCAGGGGCTGGTGTGCCCCTGGAACTGGTTCTGACCGGCCTATGCGTAGTGAGCACCGGGGTGCCACTCAGCAGTCACCTTCCTGAAAAGCCCTGCCTACCCAGGATACACAAAACCATGTCTGGGACGGTGCTAGCACCGCCCCTGACAGGAAACCCTTTGTCCAGGCTCCCCTCGCTGGAAGGACTCCCAGCTGCAGGGGGTCAGACTCGTGTCTGTGGTGGCAGCATCCATTTTGTGGAGCTGAGGCTTCAGTTAACTTTAACCGGGGTTCACAGTTACATACATGTTGTGTCCCTCTAGAAGGGTGGAATGCTAACCCCGTCGCCAGAATTGGCGAGGGGTTAGTATTCCAATTTGTATGACACCTTACTCGACATGTTTTGATAAAGCAATACCAAAGATAGCATTTAACCGCGAGGATTATAATGCACTTAAGAGTATATGGTATGCGATATCATGGAACAGCTATTAGGACTTGATTCCGCAAGCTGCAGACGGGCTCAGCTCATGCCAGAGCACCATCTCACACGATTCCAAGCACTCTGCCTTCAGGATTGTCAAGGCCTGCCATAGGAGTGACTGATAGGAATCTGTGTGTCCATTTTAGGGTTAGGTATAGGTATGCTACACCTACAGCAAAGGGTGATTACACGACTTTGCCCCAGCTGTCATGCAGCCAGTTGTGTCAAATTTAGGAGGCCAGCCAGGGGTGGCATAATACATGCTGCAGCCCCTGGCAGCCCTGGGTACACCTATGCCCTGAGTTACAGGGTCTGATAAGGTGGCCCAGTACCAATTGGAAATGCACCTAGGGTACATGGAATCCATTTTAAAGAGAGAGCAGTAGGCCTGGGGTCCTGATTGGCAGGATCCCAGGTCGACTATGTCAAAAACCAGCTAAAACACAGGGCAAAAAGTTGGGGGCAACCATAGTCAGGAGGTACCTTCCTACAGTTGGTACCTGGTAGCCTTTGTTTTTTGGCAGTGTGTTCCTTGAGGGTGAGGTTGGTGTCCAGGGTAAATCCAAGTGACACTGCACTCAGAGAAAGGTGGGTTTGAAGCCATCAAGGCTCTGGTCATTGAACAAGGTGTGTACTATTTCTTTTATTGGAACATTGGAATGTTTAGCACTCCATTGAATACAACGGAGTGCTCTGGGCTTCTACTGCCCAGCAGAAGCCTACAGAACAACATTCCAATGTTATTTTCCGTTCACAGCTGCTGCTGTGAATGAAGGCTAGACCGCTGCAGGACCAGGGCAACTGCATGGGAACCACCGTTCTCCAGTGGTGTTGCAGCGGTGTGAAGCAGTATTATCCTGGCGGTGCCGTTGCAGCACTGCCAAGGATATTATGAGTTTCCTCACTGCCCGCCTTTTTATGGCAGTGAGCCTGCAATGAAAAGGCTGGCATTGTGGGAACTAAGGGGGCCCGACAGTGCCCCTTGGTGTCTCAGGGCCATAAGGGCTGCATGCATAGGGGCACTTGGTGTGCCCCCTGGCCGACATGCACGCACAGTTCCTGCACGGCATGGACTATGCTAAAGAACTGTCTGCCAGACAATGAGAAAACTCGTAATCTGGCGGGCGGCCGACGGTGAGATTTGGTGGTGTGGGGGCTAGGCAGAAGCGTGGCCCCCCACTCTGACAAAGTCGTAATCAGACCCTTAATGTTTTATCCACTTTCAATCAAGCCAATTATGTCTTCATGTTTTATGAAGCATGTTTCTTCACTTTAAATTCCTCCCATTTAAACAAATGGCGGTATTTTTCTGTTATAAATCTGACAACGTGCCTACGGGCCACTAGGAGCCAGATGCCTGCTGTTTGTAAATGAGGAACTTGGAAATGAAAGAAAATCTAAATGATTAATTTTAATGAATCCATATAAAGATAAATGTAGGAAAGTGGATTATTATGCAGTGAGGCTGCTTAGGTTTCACCATGCAACAATCTCACGTTAAGCCCAAAAACCTCACATTAATGCATCCTTAGCTCAGTCCTGGTAGTGTGGAACAGAGCAGTCAGGCTTTATTAGAGGAACATGTGTTCAGCATTTTAGAGCACCAACAAAGACGATTAGTCACCAAAATGAAGACAACCAGTGAGTACAACCAGAGTTTTTAAAGAAAAAACTTGCAAAACTTTAACGTTGCAGTTAATGGAGAAATAGACTTGTGGAAAATTGTCATTTTCAGGTCCAGTTCAGTGGAAGCGTCGAGGGTAAAGGTGATGCGGGTCACAGGATGAGGGTCCGACACTCAGTTGATTTGTACCTGGCTCGTAGGGTGCGGGTACAGAGTAATCCCGGCTGTCCTTGGTGTTGAACGAGGGAGCTGTGGGTGCTGGCTTTGCTGCTTAGATGGTTCTGGCGAGGAAAAGGGTGCAAACTCTCGCCAATAAGGCCTTGAGGGCATCAGGATGAAGAAGTGTTCCTTAAAGGTACTGCATTGAACAAAGATAGTGGTAGCCCAACTGGCCAGCCACCAACAAGCCTTGGTAACAGCAAGCTCAGCTTTTGGTCACTTCCTGGAGTCTGGGGGAAAATGGTAACTGCCTGAAACTTGATGGAGGCCAGGACTGCATTTCCCACAATACACTCTACCATTTACTTTTGAGCTATTCCCTCAGTGGTCCAATGACCAGTGATTGTTTGGATCTGGTGTGCGGTTCTTGCCTGCAGCCTGCATGGGACTAGGATCTCTAGTTCAAGGGAGTTTTGTAGTTGTGTTTGGTTAGCAAAGGGGTTCCTCTTACCTTTGGAGCCGATCTCTGGCCCATGATGAGTCGCATTCATGCAAATGCAAGGTGGTTGCCACAGGTGCAGTCTTCGCCGCCTTTTCTTTGTGCAGGTCACAAGGTTGCATACTCAGGTCTCCTCTTTGTCGTTTTGTTGCAAGTTGTTCAGATCTGAGGATCTGGTGCCAGGGGAGGCCCTTAAATCCTAGATTTAGGAGCGTTAGGAGTGTAGGAGCTTGTAGCCAATGAGCTACTAGCCCCAGTGGCTAATCTGCCCCCGAGATAACAACTTCTGGAAGAGTGTGGCACCCTTTCCTACCCAGAAACCTCTATTCTGCCACTTAAATTGCAGAAACCTTTTTTGGCTCTACAGACCAGGTAGCCCACCGTAGCGGTGTGGCTAGCCTTTTGGTGGTTATGCCTCCTAACTATCTAATTTTCCTGCCTGCCCAGGTTGCAAATGTGCCTGAGGCACGGGGTTGACTTTTTTCACCTTTGAGTGGAAGCCACCTTGCATACCAGACAGTGAAAGCTGTAAATCTCACCACCTTGAGATGGCACTTTACCAGCCATCCTTTCAGGGAGGGAGGTGACATCTCCTGCCCAGGCAGGCCTTTGTTTCTGATTTCTGGGACAGTTCACACCTCCTAACAGGAGGTCAGACACCTGTCTTGGCGGCAGCAGCTACAGTCTGGCAGCCAGGGCACTGGAAAGGCTAGGGAAACCAGGCGGGCAACCTCTAAGGTAGCCAACTGTGTGGATTCCACATTGAAATCAACTTTTGGTAAAAGTAAGGGTTGGTGAGACAAGCTGTATGATACAAAACATGACACTTTTCAATGCGACCGTAATGGAGCTGAAACCTGGGAATGCCCAGGAGTCTTCCCATGTTATCCTATGTCCACCCTGAACACTTATAGTAGCCCCTAATGGAAGGAGGCTACTAGAGGGACATATAAGCATGCACTTAAATGTCCACACCTGTAATATAATTCATCCTGCCTCCTGGGTTCAAGAGGCCTACCTAAGGAGTGACCGACATATATTAAAAATAGTGCTGTGACCTTGACACTCATGGTGAGGACACAGTCGAGTTTCAGCAGTTTGCACTACTTATGCAGTCTGCAATGGCAGGCCAGCTGTCACTGGTGACCCCTTCAACTTCTATGCCCTGGGTACCACTGGTACCACTTACCGGGGACTTATAAGGGGGTAAATGTCTTTGCCAGTAGGGGTTACCAATGCACATCTTATTTTAGGGAGAGAGCACAGGCACTGGGGTCTGGTTAGCAGGTTCTAGTGCACTTTTAGGGTCAAAGACCTCAGCTTTGGCGAAACAAAGTGTGGGAGGTGTGACCATACAAAGGACACTTTCCTACAATAAAGGTAACTCTTCAATTCAAATGTCACTCATTTCAAAGTGTCTCCTTTACAGACGACAGGCATCTCACTCCTAGGGGCTGGTAGACACTGTGCCATATTTATAACTGTACTTTTAGCCGTTATTTTATGTGGGAGAAATTTAAAATGCAGACATTTGTTCCATATTATGAGCATTATTGGAAAACATTTTTCTGCACTTTGAATTTCTCCCATTTAAAAATATATATTTTCGAGGGCCTTTAACAACTGGTATAGCCTGTGGTAGAAGGGTGATAAGGCTACTAGAACATTTCACCCACTAAGGGTAGAATGTTCTAAATTAAAAAGGTAGAAACATAAAGACAAACACTGGAATGTTAGAGCTACGGGCTTCTACTGGCCATTATAAGCCCGGAGCCACTCCATTGTCTTCAGTGGAGCTCCCAACATTGGAATGTTCCAATATAGCCTTAAAGCCCACTGCAGAGGGCTATACCAGTTGTTAAAGGCCCTGAACACGAGTTATAGACTCGAGCCAATGGTGAGCGCCTAAACCAAAGGTGAGGGCCTTTAACAACTGGCATAGCCCGAGGCCGAAGGGCTATAAGGCTATTAGAACATTCCACCCACTAAGGGTAGAATGTTCTTAATTAAAAGGAACAATCATGAAGTCAAACATAGGAATGTTGCTCTCCGGGCTTTTAACGGCCATTATAAACCTGTGGAGCGACACCATTGTCTTCAATGGAGCTCTCAACATTCCAATGCTCTAAGGGTTGTTAATCCATGTGCACGGATGTTCAGGGCTTTCTTCTAAAAGAATGTTTAAAAACTATGACTTTATACATAAATGCCACTCACAGTGCAATGGTTTAATGTTATTTCAGTGACCTGAAGTGAGCAGGGTGACATATAAGCACTTTATAAAAATCTGTATTCATGAATAAATAGTGTAATACATTAAAACAATGAACATTTTTCTTACACTAAGCAGTCTGCTGGTCATATGCCATCTGCCGTGTGATTTACATGATAGGTATTTTGATGAATGGACTGGTGTTTTGACTCTTGGGGCCACTCGCGAGGCCCGGCTCGCCTCTCCCTGGGATTTTCCTACATTCACTAAGTCCTTGTGAGTAGGACAGGTAATGCTGGGTGTTTATGACAAGGGATGCAGCTAGGAGACGCCCTGGGATTGCCAGGGAGGTGCTGGCAGCGTTGACACTTGTTTAATCCCTCACCTCAGACAGGTGTGGTGCCCACAGCTGGAAAAGAGCTGCCCCAGTCACACTCTACGTGGGGGCGGAGATGGCTGGCATCTAAGCCTCTAAACGCCTGACCTGAATGGAGGGAAAATGGGTGGGGAGGCTTACAGCCGCGTACCCTGGAATCCGGCACCTACCCCTGAGGACACTGGGTCTGTCTACACAGCCAGGGTGGACACCTTGGGAAGCCTTGCAGCATAGAGCTGCACAGAGTCAGCACCGGGGGCTTGCACAGTACAACTCACCAGGAGTTGTTAACATATTCTAAGCAGGGCTGTTCAAACCTCCAGAGCAGCCTGTCAGGTAGAGGTGAGGCAGGGCTATCCTACAGTTGAGGGTAAGTCCTTATTGATTGTGACTAATAAGAAGCATAAATAGACTTGTAACATAGTGACAATGCACAATGCTCAAGTTATCATGGGATTTATTGTTTTTGCTCTTTTTTTTCTCTCTTGAACCTTTTCCCCATTTCCTGTTCCTTGTCTTTTATCCATAGATACATTGGGTATAACCTGACAAAAGAAAGAATAACAGAAATACCGGGTTGTATAAACTTTATTATTTATCACATTGTTGCAGCAGCAATAGCACGATTATATCTGGTCCTGAAGAAAGCCGCTGATACATAGTTTTGATCAACAGGCTGAAACATGTTGACCACAAAGTGACAGTGGTTGTATATCCATACCACTGTGCTGTTTCATTTTTATCCTGTCAGGTAGAACACATTAATAAAGCAATTGTCAGTGAATTCTATCTAGGCAGTTTTAACTCACTTTCTATTCTTTCATACAGCGCTGCAAACCTCACTACACTCATCTTCTCACATATGGGATTACATCCTTCTCCTTGCCCATAAAAACATCTCTGAGCTCCTTCCTTAAACTTCGAAGGAGCAGCTCCCAGTGTTGACCAGGTTTTCTACACTGGTAAGGAGGACCCATATGATGAAGCATGTCACCTTCGGGTGAGTGAGGATTCTTATCCTTAAGGGATGTCTTCCCCTTGAAAATCACTTAAGTTAGTTTCGAGAGAGGTAGGGCTAAACTGCATAAATTGCTTTCACACACATGAATGAGACTATAGGTGTGTCCTTTGGTATATACTGTTCAAAGCTCCCCAAACATGCTTACTTGCACTTCACAACCTTCCCAAAGTTTGAAAAGTTTTTTTTTAAATGTAGCCGACAAAACCTGTAATAAGTGGGATTTTGCAGGAAAAAAACTGCAACCCTTTCTTTTGCTGAGAAAATATACCTGCAAAAAAAAGTTTTAATTATAAAATTATTCCACTAAAAACATTCCTTTCCAGGACATTGTCTACAGGAGAAGTTGCACAAAGTGTGTAATTTGTGCTGTTCACACAACCTTGCTGGTGTAATTCAAGTTTTGCTCACAGCCCTAACCGTAAGGTGTAGTGTGGGTACAGGAGCAGACGGCTCCTTTCCACCTGAAAGCACCTGTCCTTACCCTAACTCCGTTCCCTCTCCAATCAAGAAAGTAAATTCATTAGGCACTAATCTGCCATCGGCTCAATTACAATCCTTTCTTCCCCTGGATGTTGCCCATTTCCAGGACTTATTGCTGTCAATCAATCAATCAGGGAAATTTTAAGCGCACTAATCACCTGTGAGGGTTTCAAGGTGCTGGGTGGTGGGGTGGGGGGGGCAGCTCAGGTCAGTCGAAGAGCCGGGTCTTGAGGGTCTTCCTGGCTGTGAAGGGTGGGGGCACGTCTGATGTTGATCGGAAGCTTGTTCCAGGTCTTGGCTGCGAAATTGGTGATTCTTGGTTGTAATACGGAATATCTAATAGTGACCTCACTTGAATCCAGATTCTAAGGGCAGCATTAAGTATCTTCAGTCTGACCTTTTTGTAGAATTTGGGGTGGCCAAATTTTAAGAGAAATGAGTCGGCTTGAGGATTATACGGCTTTGTTAAGGCTGCAAAAAGAGGTAAGTGTGCTTGGGAGTTGTTGAGAAGTTGGCGAAAGTTTTTAAGATGGAAAGCGCAGTAATAGAAGTATACGTCCGGTGTAACTACCCCGCCATTAGATTTTTTTCCTCCTAAGTTTTCTCTGAGAAATTCTGGGATTTTTGTTTCCCCAAATAAATGAGGAAAAAAACCCTTGGGCCTTCTCAAACCAGACTTTAGGGAATTCTAGGGGGATAGTTTCAAATAAGAAAGTAAACTTAGGCAGGATCGACATTCGTATAAGCTAGATCTGCCTATAATGGGCAGAGGGAGTTTCTCCCATGCCTGCAATAGCTGTTTTACGCTGGTCAAAGATTTCTCAAAGTTTAGTTGGGCTATCTTGTCTATATCCTTTGTAATTTGAACCCCAAGATATCTTATTTGTGTTTTTAGGAGTGTGCTCTTATAAGGGGAGTTCCACAACATTAGCTCTGTTTTCTGTTGATTTATAGAAATGGCCAGATATTTTCTCAAAGTTTTCTAACTGAGCCCAGATTTCTGGAAGAGCTTGTTCCTGGTTCCCTGTCAGGATCATAAGATCATCTGAGTATAGCCCTATCTTTTTCCCCCAACCCATACAGATGAAAGGTGGAATAGTTTGACATGATCTTAATTTGCATGCGAGGGGCTCGATGTAAAAATTGAAAAGAAGAGGCGAGAGGGGGCGGCCTTGTCTAGTCCCTCAGAAGATTTTAAATTAGCGTGTTAAGTTCCCATTGACAAGTATCCTTGCCGAGGGATCTTTATATAGGGCTTTTACTGCTGCTACAAAACTTCCTCCCAAATTGAAACGGTTAATTTCTTCTATTAAAAAGGGCCAACTGACCCTATCAAATGCTTTGGCAGCATCAAAATTTATTACCGCCAATGGAGTGTGATATACATTTGCCAGGTCTATCGCCCCCATAAGGTCATGTGTTAGCTCTTTCAATTGCCTTCCTTTCACAAAACCCTTTTGATCAGGGTGTATTATTAAGCATGCAACTTTATCAAGTCTTTTAGCAAGGATTTGGGAACAGATTTTGTGATCACTATTTAAAAGCGAGATGGGCCTATAAGATTCACAGTTTTCTGGGGTTTTATTTGGCTTCAAATTTAGGGTGATTGTTGCATCGTTGCGCGATTTTGGCACGTCCTGCGCCTCCTGAAACAATGAATTAAAAAGTTGACGTAAAAAAGGTGCCAGTTCGTCTATCAAAGCCATGATTCTATCTCGGCTACATTACAATAACATCCTCTACCTGGGCTCTGATAGTACATTGATTAGACATCTTCAGATGGTCCAAAACACTGCTGCGAGGCTGCTATTTGGGCTTCCTAAGCACTCTTCTGTGTCTGGTGTCTATCATGATCCAGTGGCTCACGGTTGACAAGCGCATCAGCTTCAAGGCTCTATGCTTCCTATGTAGAATCAAGCTTCACTCAGGCCCACAATTTCTACAAAAGCTGGCCGTGCCTTATCATCCCTCCCACACATTGCGCTCCAGTAATCAGTCTCTCTTCTCAGTGCCTCAAATCAGACGTTCTTGAATGGGTGGTCGTTCATTCTCTTGTCTGGGCCCTAAATTGTGAAACACACTTCCTGAGTCTGTTAGAGGCTGCAAATTTCTAATCTCCATCCGCAAAAAGTAAAAACTTGGCTATTTTAGGTCACGCCCCTAGGTTACTGGCCTCTGCCCTCAAGCGCTGGGAAACCTCACAGGTAGCTATGCACTATATAAGAATTAATAATAATAATAATAGTGTGGAGGGATGGAGGGCAAAGGTGGCCTCACACAGAGTCACTGGTAGAGCACTGCCTCCCAGGTGCAGGAGATCTTGTCCCTCTGGGGTGGGGGTTGCGGAAACAGATGGTGGAGTCCCTTCCTGCGGTGGGAGGGGGCGGCCACAGTCGCGGGGGTTGTTCCAAAGTCTGGTACATGAACAACCAACACTTCCTTCTTTCATAGACTTCTGCTCTTGCTCAGGGGGTCTCAGCCTGCTTCAGAGGTGGCCACAGAGCCCCCTTGTTGGAAAGACAGCCTGATTCGGTGGAGTCCTTCGTTTCACTGAGACTACAGCATGTTTTGCACAGCTTAAGTGGTAATAGTGTGTGGAAGAGACATATCAAAGCATTTGTAAAGAGCACTACTTACCCTTGAGGTTCTCAAGGCGCTGAGCGAAGGTGGGTGCTGCTACTGCTCGAAGAGCCAGATCTTGAGGAGTCTTCTGAAGGGCAGCAGGTCTTGGTCTGCCGTAGGTGGGTAGGGAGGGTGTTCCAGGTCTTGGGTCTGCCGTAGGTGGATGGGGAGGGTGTTCCAGGTCTTGGGTCTGCCGTAGGTGGATTGGGACGGTGCGTCAAATGTGACAGAGAGACCGCCCCCCTTTAGGAATACTGGCAGGGTCAAACCAGGACTCTACCGGGCAGTGTCTTCAGGTCTGTAAGTAGCAGACGATGATTGTGGTGATTCCAGAGCCAGTGCAGACACCCATAACCTATAAAACCAAAGTACCATAGTGGGGGTGTGAGCCTATGAGAAATCCCGGAGCCCCGGGACTGGACGGAACAGGCATGGACCACGTATGGGTGCTGGGAGGATTGGGGATGCTGCAGGCTCTTGTACTTGATGTTGCAGCGGTGCTACGACAGCTGCACCAATCAGAGGATGGTGGTGGTTGCTTCTTCTCCTGTTCCGCTGGCCGTGGGGGCTTGTGTTTCTGGGCGGTCACGGTTTGCTGAGGTCTCTTCCAGGCATTACGCAGAGCTTCCTGGGAAGATGGCGGCTCTCTGCCTGGCCGGCACAGTCAGGCTGCTCATATAAACAGATAAGCTCTCCTTGTTTTGACAGGACACATGAGAAAAAGGCAGAGTAACGACCAAGCACAGGTTCAACACAACACTGCAGAGGTGGGTAGAGTCCCCTAAAACTACAAACAAGCAACTGGCTGTAGGGGCTTTGATCATTCTCACTACAGTGACCAAAGATGGAAACTAGAGCCAACCAAGGGTCAATGGGGCATATTAACAAGGAACAGGGCTAATTAACGCTAAGGGCGCTTAGCGTTAAGTTTTTTTAACGCCCGGTATCGCTGGATAATATCGCCTGGTTATCGCGTTATTAACAACGCTAACCGCCTAGGCAATAAAAAATCCAGCGATAGCGGCATTTTGGAAGGTTATCGCCTGTAATGCAGCTATAACACTACAAGGATTGGATAGCCCATGGTGGACTTAGCCATGTAATCCACCTCCCATTGGATTACATGGCTAAGTCTGAAAATTAGCAGACGTAAAAAAGCAGCGTTAACCGTGGTTAGCGCTGCTTTTTTTGTCTCTAACAGGGTTAGCGTGAAGCTTGAAAACAGGAGAAATGTCGCTTAGCGACATTTATCCTATTATTTTGCACTGGAACGCCCACTTTGCATCTCATTAGAGATGCAAAGGGAAGCGTCGTGAAAAAGGGTGCTAACATGCGATTTTGCATGTTAGCACCCTGTTGTTGATAGGGCGATATTTTTTATCTCCGCTTCTTTGGCTTTTAAAGCCAAAGAAGCGGAGATAAAGCCCTTGTTAATATGCCCTATGTTGTCAAATGTTCAATGGTCCTCAAATCAGGGAGTTGAGGAATCACTGCACTTGAATTAAGATGTCCTTGGCTTCCGGAGCATGGAGTCACAGGCCAGGCAAGTAAGACATGGCCAAGGTGTATGCCTTTGGAAAGACAGCCTGGCACAGCCCGCTGGTGCCAAGTGACCTGCAGCAGCACAGGGAGATTGGTCAGTGGTGGTTTCCATGGTACAGGCAGGAACTATACTGACAAGTCGGTTAGCAGCCACCCGCCACCCATCGGGCAGAACAGCATTTGAGGAGAGGCCATGTGCAGTACATGCTGTAACACTCCTTAGCACACGTATATCATAGTAATGTTATATATATAGGTTTGTCCACATTCTGAAACAATCACAATACGTAGTTGTTATTAGTACATCAATTTGTGTTTATTCTTGTTCACTGGAAATTTTCCACACAGCCGACACGTGTTTCGTCGTAATTGGGAATGTAACCCACGACTTTTTCAAGGCTATTTCCAGATCTGTTCTCTTTTAGTCAGTATGCAGTGATAATTCCAACCCGCATGGGCGTTCTACGGGGGTCTTCTGTTGTCTAATATTCAGCATATGTTGTCCAAATGGCTCCAAATCTCAGTTTATATTGGAAGGCTTTCACCCGTGTATTCTGGTTCGCAAAGGCTCCCCGTTCACGCTGTGCCCAGCCTGGACATAGACAGTCTTCGTGAAGGAGCCCCCGCCCCCTCTTTTGACTCACCTGTGGCCCAAATGAACCCCACCATTTACTCATAAATGTAAAACACAGATCAGTTGTCCACCTCTTGTGGAAAACAAGGGACCCCAGTTAAGGGCAATGGACAGACATTTGTCTGGGGAGAGCAATTAGCGACTGGTGCAGAGGTAAGAAGGCCCCAAAACAACCACTGCCCCCATTGCCAGTCACTACATAGCCTGGTTGACCGAGCGGTTGTGGAAACTGGATCCAGGGGCCCAGAGCTATTGGGGTCCACTTGGCTCCAGTTGTGACGATTGTAAGCTTTTACTTCCAATGTCCTGTGGCCACCATTTTTATGGGCCCCACAACTGAGCACAAAATACCCCATGGGCCTTTGACCCTCAGTGTAATCAAGCAGAGTGGGCCAAGGTTTACTCAGTGGGGTGGACACATTAATAGTAATAGCGCTCAGTGATGCTACCAGCCCAGCAAGTAATTAAAACAAATCACTTTATTCTACACACTGATAAATACAACACATGAGAATGTAAATAAACATGAACAAAGCACAAGCAAATTAGACTTTTCTCAATAAACTGATCCTACCTGTTGGTTTGGACATAGGGTTTTCATAATCAACCAGGCAATGCCTCTTGGCTTTAACAACAGTTTTTCACAATAAACCTCCACCTCCCTACCGACTTTGTCAAAGAGTTTCTCACACGCATGTTTGTGCTTAGTGCTGTGAGCTTGGAGTGTGACACCCGCATACCTGCCTAGTGAAGCAAGGGGCTCCAGAGATCATGCCATTGTGTGGCCGGTGTGAACAATGTTGTAGAGTGACACTAATTATTATAACTACTCAGGCTGGCTTTGTCAAAGAATTCTATACAATCAATCATCCACTGCCTCTGGGCCTGAACAAAAGGGTTTAAGTGGCACACCAGCCGAATGATCAAAGAGAACCCCTATGTACCACCTGCAGCACGCAGGTGACGCGCTATCAACGGTAATGAAAAGGCAGAAATGGAGCCCATTTTTTTACTATTTTACCTAAAGGTAATAGTTATCATACAGGGTTAAAGAAAGGACCATTCCTTTTTAATTTTAAATTCATCCTCAATATCAACTTTAAAAATTGAGATCATGTCGCCATTAAAACCTTACAAAAACGGATTATCTTTCGTGTATAATACACGAGCAGCCCGCCCCGACTTTGTCTTGGGGCAATGAGGCTTCAGGGCCAACCGCCCGCCCCGGCCCCCGCCCGCTCCGACATTGTCCGTGTCCCGGAGCAACCTCCTGCCCCCGGCCCCCTCCCGCCCTGACATTTTACGTGTCCCTTTGCCTTACCTGAGCCGGCGCTCCTGACTTCACCGCCGCTCCTCGCCGCTCGTCACCGCTCCTCCCCGCCTGTCCGCCGCTTCTCCCCGCCTGTCCGCCGCTCCCCCTCGTCATCACGCACGTCGCAGCCAGTGCTACGTCGCAGCCAGCGCTACGTCGCGGCCGGCGCTACTTCCAGGGGACTACTTTTTTTTAAGTTACATTTTTAAATATACGTTTAATTTTTATTTTATATAGCCTATGTCCATCTGCACACCCTGACCTTTTCAACGATGTATCGGGTGTGTGGATTGGTGCTGTGGTTCCTGAGTTTACCTGGCTCAAAGGTTTGTGTTTTCTCTTTATAATAGTAGTATAGATGAATTGTCATTAGAACACAATAGAGCCCAAGGGTGCACACCTCAGGTAAGGAACCTGCACAGTTTTTTCCAGGAATGATGAACATTTTACTTTAGGTGAGTTATTAATCCAATTACAATCACTAAAATGCTGTTCTTGGAGTCTTGTGTCGACGTTTCGGGACCGCTCAAATGATTTTGTGGTCTCTCCTTCTTCAGGGCCCATAGAATGATTCTGTAATCAATCATAAATCATGCAGTTGCACCAATGTATGCAAATCACATCTAAAATAGACCAAAACCGGAACATTAGAAAATTAAACCCACGTGTCACCACTTATTATAGCACACAACTCACAACAACCAGTGAGCAGAAGTAAAACGTCTCCCTCAGCCTACCCTAAAATGTACTTTACTTACTAGTATTAATTAATTCACTCCTTCAACCATTATTTCATCATCAAGTCCCTGCAAAGGTAACTATCCTTCATATAGATGTACATAATAGATGTATTATCTTAATAAGATTCCATCTCTCAAGACATTTGACAATGTGATCACAGTACTCATATGTTAGGCCGTGAATGCCCTGCCCTATCTGACAGAGAGGCACCTTTCTCCTTCACAAGGAGCTATACCATACACTAACAATAGGTGCAATGCCTTTCCTCATCAAGCACAAACATACAAATATTTCACTTTACCTACAAGGGATGGTTCAGATGTTCCGCCTCAGTTGCCATTAATTTACCATTACAAAATGAATTTGATTAATGCCCCTGGCTCCATAATGTCACTACTCCTCATGTTTATATCTAAGAGGGTTCCATATATTAAAAAAATATATAACTTATAGAGGCAGTCTATCCATTGTTAGGTTGCACACCCACACATTTCAAACTGTTTTACCTGAAGCAGTAGTATCTTTTTCTTTCCATCACCCTCCCAGTGGAACCACTGCACAGCCTGGCTACTAAGGATAATTATTTAGTTAATACAGTATAGCATCATCACCTAAAGCAGGGATTCAACAAATTTTGTTAGAATATATCTACAATTAGTTAAAGCCTATTCATTGAATGACCCCTAACACTCTTCTGAAATAGCTTCCACTCAAGAAATATTTCCTGCTTCAGACAGGTGTTGCACAGTAGGGGGTGCTGTCCTTTGTCCATCTGTCTTCAGTGACTTCCAGTTTTGCAATCCTCAAAACAAAGATGAACTAGAATCTACCCATCTCTATGGTTTGTGTGAAAGGAACTTTGTGCAGTGGAGGGAATTACCCCATGCTACCCTCCATTATGTATAGTTTCACAGCACAAGAAAAAGAAATGAACCCAAAATCCTTCAATCATCTATGTTATGAACAGTTATAAGCATACCCGAGTTCAAACTTAGAAATACTTCCCATTGAGCAAAGCCCTCATACATTAGAGGTCTTAATCAATCACATGAGTTGAACACATCAGATGATTCTGGATCGCAGTTCTTTATCCAAAATCATCATTCAAAGGGCAGTAACTCTGTTACTTTACAGGCGCCATCTTGGAGTGTCACAATTCTGCCCAGCAGTGAATGGCCTATATATACACATGAACATCGGCCAAAGAGTAAGAAAACCTCTTTAAATTTCCAAAAGCAACCGCTCAGGGTGATAAACAGAAGAAAAAGCTGGTTCAACTACCAGAGTCTTGAAAATAACCTTTCAAAAATGTAATAGATATGGAATTCCACTTTCAGAAATTATTTTACGAAGTAAACTATGAAGGTGAAAAAATTCAGTCAAAAAATGTATCCATATAGGGTGAGAAGCTGCTATAAAGAAATTCCTGGGTACATGGTTTATAATGGATTATTCTTAGGAGGGGAATAGAGCAAACTGAACACTTTTTTGCAATGGTACGATTGCTTGAATATTATTGCCTAGTTGATGTTCTGGAATTGGTTGTAGCAATTGTTAATTTGATTATTGCTAATGGAGGTAAGACAAATGGCCAAGAGTGTGATGTTATTTATTTGCAAAAACGAATTAAAAAAATGATCCTAACGAACTGTAGTCGTAGATTGTAGACTGGTGCAGTGAAAAAAACTTCAATTCGACTTGTCAAAATAAACACTTCTGGCAGGTGAAAACCTGACTATTAAATATTAATAAGCCTCTCCTATGTAGCATGTGTTGCCCACAAGGCAGGGTGCATGGTATTTAAAAGTAGGACATATAGACATTTTGGGGCCTATTCCGATTCGGTAAAATCCCTTACAAATAGCCATACGGAACATATTTCACGTACAAATCGAACCCTTGAACGTCCCCGTACGTACGATGAAGTACGATTCGAACCCAAAGCAGATCTCCGAACAAATCGTACGAAAGACAATACAACTTAAAAATCCATACGAATCGCATTCGGAACACTCAGTACGCGACGTCCGTTTGGATCGAAGCAGAATTTTCCGACCCAGCAAGTACCATTCGTCTCGTCAACACTCCGTACGACTGTTTTCTACGGGAGCCCAAAACATCTGGAAAAGCAGATTTCGACTCGAACCGCATACGAAACTGACCCCCGCCCCAGGTATGGTGCGTACACCCCATGATTGCAGGGGTACGGTGAGTAGGGGTATGGTGCGTACACTCCATGCTTGCAGGGGTACGGTGCATAGGTGTACAGTGCGTACACCCCATGATTGCAGGGGTACACCCCATGATGTGCGTAGGGGTACGGTGCGTACACCCCATGATTGCAGGGGTACGGTGTGTACACCCCATGATTGCACGGGTACGGTGCATAGGGGTACGGTGCGTACACCCCATGATTGCAGGGGTACGGTGTGTATGTGATTGTGTGGCTCTCCGTACGAATCACTCATACACGACGTTTTCCGTACGAACCGCGTTCTCATTCCCCGGTCCGAATCGTACTTGTTGAGTCGTAGAGCATGTTTACGATTCGTACGAATGATTGTAAGGGTCCATGTCATACTGATTTTCCCTTGCTTTTCGTACGGTTCGCAACGATTGGGTCATATATTTTTCAAACAAATCGTACTACGCGATTCGGACAGAATTGTACGAGTCGTATGGAAAGGGCTACGGATTCAATTTGGTCATACGATTGGTTTACCGAATCGGAATCGGCCCCTTAATGTTAATATGTCCTTAGATTGACTAGCATCCAAAAGCTATTTTTTACTGTGGCAGGCCTAGCTGCCCTATGTAGAAAACCAGAGTACAGATCAAAGTCTCAATACTATATTTCAGGAATGGGACCAGTCAGAAAAATAATGAAACAACCATTTTTAATAGGAATTAAAATCTCATTCAATAGTGAGGTTGGATTTTTAATAAATGTTAAGTAAAAGTAACTTTAAGAAAGCCCAGAAAATTATAATGAGCAAAGAAAAATACCAATCTTGCTTGGTGACTAATGCTATAGTGCAGATTTTGCAGATGTAAATTTCCATGAGCAATCTGAATTTCAAAGGTTTTTATTCAGTACAAGCTTTCTTCATGGTTAATAATTCTTTTGAAGACTGAGTAATTCCATTCATTTTCTGACAACACATGAGATAAATAGAAAACAGAAGGTTCTTATCCAGCACTGTCCTATATCTGCAACAACATAGCCCCACAGCCCTTTCAGAAGCATCAGTCCCAACACTGAACTTCATATAAGTATCAAGATGACACAAAACTGGAGCATGAGTAAACACTCTGTGCGAACTTCCCAATGACATCCAAGCTTCTGTTTTTCTTATTTCAGTATTTGAATAATACACAGATCATGTTTCCAGTTGTACTACAATGTAGTTGATGTCGCCTTTCCACCGTCATTCTTTCCATCCAATGTTAAAGGACATCTCTCTATACCTACTCGCATAGGTTCTTTTTAGGAAGAAGAACCCACATGGCTTTCTGTTCTGCAAGATAATTGTATTCTGTAGAACCCAGAAGGGCAAACTCCATACTTCTTTCTTTCCTGATGTTGCTCCAATAATCTGTATTCAATTAACAGTACAATCTCAATAACGTCAGAACATGAATCTGGGCAGCAAGCATAGACCAATTCATTTTTAATTTCCTCTTTCAAGCCATGACAAAACAATTCATTTGGTTCCTTGGTCCAAGAACTTTCCGCTGCCAATTGACGAAAACAGGTCACGCCCACTCCTCATTGAACGGCACATAAAGCTGAGCCAGAAGGGTACTCCTGATTGAAACATTCAAACATATTCTTTAAGTTTCAAAAGTAAGTTTATTGAAATGAATCAGTTAATGAGCATCACTTTGTATATATAATCAAAGAAAGGAGTGGTAAATAAATTAATATACAAGTGAAAAGGTAATACCAATATATAGTTACATTAAAATAAAAAGAAAAACATTGGAGAATAAATAAGTCGAAAGGCGGAAAGAGTCTGTTTCATATTAAACAGCAACGATATAAAAAAAAATATATATATATAATAAAACAAAAGGAAAGTGTAATGCTGTCTCAAAATGGTATCATATACATAGTATTAAGATGAAATATGAAATAGTTCTAGAACAAAATAAAGGGAGTCAAGGAGGCTTAGCAACTTCTTGGAACGAAATCCGGGGAGTGAAGGCTTTTTTCGCACTAATTCGCACTAATGTGTGACAGGAGCCCATAGGTATAATTGTTTTGTGGCAAGTGAAATTGGATAGACAAGAGTCGTGTCTAGTCTATGATTGTGGCCGATAGCATACCACCAGGCGAGATATGATAGTTTGGAGGTGTCTTTCCAATTCTGTTTTATCTGCTGAAAAGCCACGGCTAATAATAAATTAATGATTTGGAATTGTGAATGATTATTTTGCAGATCAGGAGACAAGCTACCTAAGAAAATATTAATAATTCAAACATATTCTTAAAAGGCAATAAGAAGGTATCCTAAGTATCCAAGCAGGGGTCTTGCTCAAAGGAGTATGCCGGGCCAACCCAGGCCCTGGGCACAACTAGTTAGGAGGAACCCCACTTTTACTCAATCTTCTGTAAATTCTGCTGGGTGAAAGGCTAAATGCACCGTTAGGGAATCTAGAAATTCACATAGCATAACAGAATGTCCTGAAAAAAGCTGGATTTTCCAAATGGGGCTGTTGTAACTTGAGTCAAATCCTAAATATGAGCTATCTTCAGACTAGACAAAAACATTTGTCTCTGCAATCTGTCAGAGGCTGAATGCAAGATGGTCTTTCTAGTTTCCTTCTCAATTAATGAAGGGAAGGACAAGTCTTCTGGGTAGTCACAATGCAACACCGCACTTTGAGGGTTTCCTCAAGAGGGGCTCGTTTACAAGGAAAAGGCCACGTCGCCAGAAGACCTTCCTGCCAATCTTCATGGTTATTGATGGTGACTGATAGACAGGACTAGGGATGAGGAGCAAGGAGACAACACCAGCCTGATTAAGGCACTCATTTACCTACAATCCTACAGGGGTCGAAACGTCGACATTTGAGAACACTATCCAGTTACAACGACAGCGATAGATCACTGTGTTTTTTGATCATGGCTTCTGGAATTATGGATACTATGTGAATAACTTGGCTGATTTGAGATTTGTCGTGTAAATATTATATTGTAAGAATCACACTTCCGGACTTGCACTCCCTTATCCTCACTCCAAATCACCACTCCCCGACCTTCCCCCCTCCCCTCCTGGGGCACTGTTCTTAACACTGTGATAACAAATGTATGAATCATTTCTGAGTCCAGTGTGATTAAATAACACTGTGTACTAAGCATAAATACGTCTTTCTGTTTACATATTTTTTCTTGAGAAAGTACTGTGTATTCCCGTGTATATGAAACAACAAACTGGGGCCACTGTTCCTATGTACTGATTAAGGTATGAGCAGGACCCCAGAGTAGGTCCCGAAGGCCAAATCCTCACGAAAAACCTGATGGAAAAAAGGGCAGAAAAATCAGGGGCAAAAACGAATATCAATGAGTGAAGAACATGAAGAAAAAATCAAATAAGAAACTAATTGAAATGCATCGCTCTCAAGCCGAAACTTTCTTAAATAAGCTTAAAACAGGAAATGATATGACAGAAAGAAAGGTAAATGACATCTTGGTTTGGGGTTTTTAGCAAACACTGGTGAGACAACACTGATATAGCAACTCCGAATAAAGAAAAACCCTGCACCATGTGCCAACAGCATTTATCAGAGATGCGTCGTCTTCGTGCAAGACCAAAGGAACACATCGCTGAAGTGAATTCGGACTCCTAGTCCTTCTCTGAGATACACCAGAAGCAAAAGACATTGAGGGGCAGATTTACAAGCCCCCTGCACCTCACGTAAATGAGGATAAAAAAAAAAAAGCCCCCTGCGCCTCTTTTACATAGCCGTTGACGGTGCAAAAGATGCGCCATGGTGCGGGGTATTTACAACGTGAGGCATCTCCCAGATGCGTCACATTGTAAAGCCCTGTGCCAGAAGGAGGCGTTCCATCGCAGGGGGGGGGCGTTCCGGAGCAGGAACGCCTCCCAAAAGTGGCTGAGTGAAATATACAAGATTTCACTCAGTCACTGTGGGGCCCACGCTGCGTCAAAACCCTGCGCCTGCTTGAAGCAGGCGTAAGGATTGACGCAGCATTGTGGAGGTAGGGCCCCCCAGAGCATTGCTGGAGCTGCGTCGGTCTTGCGACGCAGCTCCAGCAATGCGCTGCTTTTACGGCACAGAAGCGTCACGCATCTGTGCCGTTTTTGCCCCATGGTGCGCCGCATTGTAAATGTGACGCATCCAGGGTGGTGGAGCTGCGGCACACAATAACTGGCGCATCCCTGCTGATATGCAGGGATGCGCCAGTTATTGTAAATCTGCCCCTTGGTCTTTCTGCCCTTTGAACATTCTATGACAATCCCAAAAGGCAGAATCTGCATAATGTAAACACCCTGGGCCAAAGCACAATAGGCAAGGGCGGTGAATCATGAACACCCCGTGTCAAAGACAGTAGCGAGAACCTGTGCATTGTGGAAAAACCTGCATCAAAGACAGTAGATAGGGGCTGTGCAGTGTGAAAAACTTGAATCAAAGACAGTAGTTAGATGCTGACAATCAATCAATCAGACATTTATAGAGAGTGGCAAATCACCCTTGAGGGTCTAGAGGTGCTGGAACTGTTTCTGATGCATGGAGGTTTGATCATCCAAACATCCAGGCCTTTAACTCTTTTCTGAATTGCTGGAGCGATGGTGCGGTCCGAAGGTGCAGGGGGAGGTTGTTCCAAGCTTTGGCTGCTGCCAGGTACGAGAAGGAGCGTCTTTTGCTGTTAACTCGACAGGTCCGCGGGGTGTTTTGCGAGGGAGAGGATAGCTGATCAAAGTTGTCAGGTTGGTTGGGGGAAGTCCAGTTATTCGTTGATATATACTGGTCCTTCGTTGTGCGGGGCCTTGAAGGCGTGGGTCAGCCTCTTGAACAGGCATCTCTTCTGAATCGGGGCCAGTGAAGTTTCATGAGATGTGGTGTGATGCGAGTCCTTCTGGGGCGGTCGAGCATGAGTCTTGCCGCTGAGTTCTGTATTATCTGGAGTCTCTTCAGGTGACGTGCAGTGGTTCCTGCGTAAAGCATTTTTCCGTAGTCCAGTCTGCTGGTGGTGAGGGCCTGTGTCATGATCCTTCTGGTGTTTGGCAGGAGCATCCTGAAGATCCTGTCGAGAATGCGAAGGGTGTGTAAGCATGCAGGTGAAACTGCATTGACTTGCTTCTCCATGGATAGTTTGCTATCCGGGATGATGCCGAGGTTGGGGGCGAGGCCTGTTGGGGGAGATGCAGCACGTGCAATGTAATTCATTTTACTTATTTATTTATTTACTTACCTCCGTTCGGCCGTATGCCGGAGTTTACTTCCCCCCACCGTGCCCTGCCCCACCACCCGCAGCACTCCCTCGAGGAGACACTACTGGCCATTTATAGAACGATAACGGACCGGCCCGAGCACAGAACACTTAACAAGTCTTAGGTGTGAGGAGGAGACTTTCATCCCCCACAGCGGATGTATGACGTTACAACGCATGCATTTACATCTCAGGCCTTTACAACGCAATTATTACAACGCAGTCCATTACAACGCATAGTGCTTTGGGGCGCTGGATAGTGAATAGTTTAATTTACTATTCCAACTCCAGTCCCCGTGGACCCTAGGGAAGGTTATTGGATAGTAAATTAAACTATTCCCTATCCTAGAGCGCCCCCCAGAGCAATGCGTTATAATAGTTTGCGTTGTAATGGTTAAGTTGTAAAGGCTTTGCGATGTAAAAGTTGCGTTGTAAGTGTTGTTCACCCCCACAGCAGGTTACAACGATCGGACAGACAAGCCTCAGGCTTGGATTGAGATTGGGAGTTTCATTCAAATATGGTGCTCTGGACGGCTCAAGAACAATGGAAAAAGAGGAAAAAACCACCAAGAACCACAGAAGTTTCAAACAACTTTATGTTTAAAGAAAATCTGAATATAACAGGTAAAAAGAAGAGGTAAAAAACACCTTTTGAAAGTGTTGCTGTAAAAAAAAGCCCATTCCCCTTCTGTTCTGGGATAAAAGAGAAGAGAGGAAAGATTAAAAAGGAAAGTAGTGATAGACAAAAGGAAATGAGACACAGGGAGAGGAGCGGAGAGACTAACAGAGGGGGCAGAGAGGAGATGAAAGAGAGCGAAACAACTGAGGGAGAAAAAAGAGGAAAGACAAGAATTTTGGATAAGCAGATGGAGAGAAAGAACACAGAAGGGGAGAGGGAAAAGAATAACGAGAAGATGACGTGAGGAAAGAATGAGTAGAGAGAAAGATAGAATGATAGATTGGTACAGAGAGAGAGAGAAGGGTGGGAAGCAAAAGCGGAGAGAAAGGAGATGGCAAATGGAGAAAAAAAGAGAGGACAGTGAATAATGAAGAAAGGGGTGGTTGGAGAAGAGGACATCAGAGGTTCACTGGTCAGTGAGAATAAGGAACATATAAATCAGTGCCTCATACACAGTCCTTGGCTCACTGACAGTCCAGCAGTCTATAGCTTGGTTGAGAGGATGGTGGGGAACCAAGCGGGCGTGTTGAATCCATAGCAGAACCCAGCAGTGGAGTTTCCTTAAAAAAAGGGATAGTATGGAAAAGGAAACTCCACCAGTGGATTCTTCAGCGAGTTTAACACTTCCTCCAAGAAACAGGAGGCTTTTCCATCCAAAACAAACTCTTAATCAGGGTATTGGTCTGCCCACTACTAGAGAGACCGCAAGACCCCTCCACTTCCCCAAAACACCTTTAGAAGAATGCGGAACTCAAAGCACACACAAGGACAGAAATCCATTGAATTTCAATGGGGAATGGTGTTCTGAAAATGTTGAGGTTTGCTAAAGCAAGTAGTTACTGACTGCAACAAGCCAATAAAGAGAACACAACAGAATATACCATTGGGTGTAGGACAGGACACATCGGAATTCATCGGTGGGTGGAAATGGGTGTGAGTAGCACAGAAAAATACAGCTGAAGGAAGGTAGAATTTGCGAAAAAGAGACGGAAAACAAGAGATATGGTGAAAGAAGTGGGAGGGAGAATGTTAAAGGAGGTTGAAAGTGGTAGAGGTAATGAGAGCAAAGCTGAGGGCGGATGACAGAGAATGAAAACTTGGTATTATACCTGGATAGACACAGAGAAATAAGAAATCAATATATTCACTGGGTGAGAATGACAGCGTGGAGGTGTAATGATTGAATAAAGAAAGCGGGGAGAGGAATGAGTGCCACAAAAAGGAGAGAAAGTCTGTTCATATGTGTTGGTAGCGAAAGTGTGCAAGGGTGCAGATAATATACAGAAAATTAAATGAAAGGCTCCGGCTGGAGTGGGTCCCTGAATCGTATCAAACAGATTCCGGTCATGTTTCTTCTCACTACATAAAAGCCATCGATTTCCAGACTGCCTTTCACCTCCACGACATCACCTGCTGAAAGGTGGATCGATGAAAGACTGAGATCTGAGCAGCCATCGGGGCCTGGAGATTATTAAGGAGTTTTCCAGTCACCTGGGGGTGGGCAGAAGCCTCAGGGGTCCTCAGAGTGACCAGAGAGTCAGTGATGAGCAGGGAGGCAGGAACCTCAGGGGTCTCAAGATAGCAGGAAAGTGGATGGTCAGTGTCCCTGGGAAGGACCCTCTGGGCCCCTGAGGGGGGCAAGTATTCACATGTAAATAACATTCAGGAGCATCGGGCAACACTGGAGGGCAGGAGGCGTTGGGGCAGTAGGAGCCTTTAAGACCCTAGATTGGGCACAGCTTTGGGTAACCGAGAGTGGGCAGTAACCTCACGAGCCTGAGAGTGAACTACAGGCAATGCCTCTGGTGCAAATATTCAACCCAACGCCCACTGAGAGGCCTGAGGGCAGGCAGGAGCTTCAGAGGCCTGGTGATGTCTGTGAGCCTAAGGCCCTTAGAGTGATCAAAACAGGACGGAAACTACAGTGAAATCGAAGCTTTGCAAACCTCCTTGTGGAGCCAGCTTTCAAGGGAGGAGATCCTGAGGTTTGAAGGTATGAATGAGCAAGAGCCACTGGACCTGAGGGGAAACGGGGAAACCGGTCGATCAGAAGATGAGCTGGATTCCACAGGCACCGCCGAATTTCAGGGATCTCTCAGGAGACCAAAGAATATGTGGCGGAACAGTCAGAGCTGCTGACTTTGGAACTGGGGAACCAGGTTAGAGTCTTGGCGTCAGCCTCACATCCTGTGATTCTGGACAAATCACGTAATCTTCCTGTGCCTACAAAAAATGAATGTGTCATTGTGTAACGTAACTGGTGCTCATGTAAAGCGCTCCAATACCTTTGGGTCGAGTTTTGAAGGGAGTAATGAGTGTGTTAGATGTTGTGTCTTAGTATCCTTAGGCTCAATCCTTATTTATATAAACAGAATAAAAAAAGTCCTTATTTTGTAGAAAAGTTGCTCTTTATTTGTGTAAATAAAAGCGTGGACAGCCGACACGTGTTTCGCCCCTGTGGCGATTTGCGCCAGGGCTTTTTCAAGGCTATTTACAATGTTTTATGTTCTGTGCAATTCCTCATCTTTTGCTAAATAATTTCCAACATCAAATCCGTTTTTTCAATTTTTTGGGGTAGAATCCCTGGAGTGCTCCCGAAAAGGTCTCACGTTTCTTCTTCCGCTATCGCGATTTTTTTTGAGTGTGTTACCATCACCAAAAACTTGTGAAAACTGATATGGACTTGGATTTTCCTGTGGACCACTCCCCCTCTGTAGAAAACCTTTGGGTCGAGTGTGCGCTACATACATCTGCAAAAAAGAGAAAAAAAGGGAAAATAGCGGAGATGGGCTTAAAGGTGCTGTTGGTAAATTGGTTGTGTTTGGACTAACCTGTTAGGAGTAAGGGAATTGTGGATCTAAGGAAGAGCATTGCATTAAGGGACTGATGGCGAGAGACGTATCAGGTAAGCGCTCGAAGACATGTGGGCGACCTGGAGTGGAACAACCGTGTTTCCATTCTTGGGTAATGCCATTGGCTTTATAACTTTAAAATGTGTGATGCCACACAACTTTCTAATCCAAAATAAGCCCCTAATGCTAAACGCACTATGATTCACAAAAGGTTGCCATCCGCAAACGTGGGCCTATTTTTTGGGGTGCCCAGGAATATTTTGGGCCCCAATTCGACCCTGTTATTTTTAGGTACAGTAGTGCAATGGTAAGGGGAGAGGCCCTGCCTTTTCTGATAACATCACTAAACATTATGGGGCTCATAGGCCCATTCTACCAATGAGCAGCGTGAAACTACAACTCCCAGCATCCTCAGAGCAGTGGGCTGGAAATCCAGCACCGTCTCCAAAGCACTAGCAAAGCACGACCTGCTGCTGACACGTACTTGATAATTCTGGGAGCTGGTTACAGTTTCTGCACTCTTTAAATACATTGCTAGCAGGTTTCGATCCCTGTGGGGCCGACGGATCCTTTCATCCACGGAGGTCGATAACCTGAGTGCCATTGAGTTGTGCCGCAGCAACAAGCAGCAGAAGACAACCCAGCTCTGTGAGCGGCTGCTGTGTTTATGCCAATAGTCTAATTATGCACAGATGCCAGGGGGCACTATCGGCTGCGCCGTTCAGCTGAGCAATGATTAAAACCATCAACAAAAGAAAGCCAACAATGGAGGAGAGAGCTCCGGCGCGCGCGGTCCCAGACAGATAATTAGCCTAAAAGCCGCATTAGCCGGTGCATGTTGTGGAAACACGGGGAGAAAGCGGCCACCCCGAGGCCGGGCGGCGGGGACGCTGCGCGTCGGGATGGGACGGATCCTGGGTGTTTCCCCGGACACCGGGGGGAGCGTCGGGCTCCTGCCCCCGGCCCCCCCTCCAGACGGGGCCGGGCCCGGGCAGACAGGCTTAGCCCGCGCTAATGGAGGGGTGCTGGTATCAGGGGAGAGTGCGGATGAAACACGGGGGATTAGGAGGGATTGCAGCAGGAATGCGGAGCGGAGGGAAGCGCCAGATAAGGGGGAGAGGGGGGGCTTCCGCCCCCACCCAGGCTGGTGGTCCCTCTCTGCGTCTCTTCCGAGGACCGCCTCGTGCCTCCTCTTCCGCAGCTGTCTTCGCATCTCTGCTCCCTGCATCAGGCCCCAAGGCCTCTAGAAGTCCAACTCGAGCTGATGGAATCCACTTTCACCATCTCCTGAACCAGCCAGCTATCCAGAATCCACCTCTGGGTTTCATGGTTTCCTGGACCATGGAGCTATCCAGAATCCACCTCTGGGTTTCATGGCCTCCTGGACCAGGTAGCTGTCCAGAATCCACCTCTGGGGTTCAGGGACTCCTGGGCCATGCAGCTGTCCAGAATCCACCTCTGGGTTTCAGGGACTCCTGGGCCATGGAGCTGTCCAGAATCCACCTCTGGGTTTCAGGGACTCCTGGGCCATGGAGCTGTCCAGAATCCACCTCTGGGTTTCAGGGACTCCTGGGCCATGGAGCTGTCTAGAATCCACCTCTGGGTTTCAGGGACTCCTGGGCCATGGAGCTGTCTAGAATCCACCTCTGGGTTTCATGGCCTCCTGGACCATGCAGCTGTCCAGAATCCACCTCTGGGTTTCATGGCCTCCTGGACCATGCAGCTATCCAGAATCCACCTCTGGGTTTCATGGTCTCCTGGCCATGCAGCTGTCCAGAATCCACCTCTGGGGTTCAGGGACTCCTGGGCCATGCAGCTGTCCAGAATCCACCTCTGGGTTTCATGGTCTCCTGGGCCATACAGCTGTCCAGAATCCACCTCTGGGTTTCATGGCCTCCTGGACCATACAGCTGTCCAGAATCCACCTCTGGGTTTCATGGCCTCCTGGACCATGCAGCTATCCAGAATCCACCTCTGGGTTTCATGGTCTCCTGGACCATGCAGCTGTCCAGAATCCACCTCTGGGTTTCATGGCCTCCTGGGCCATGCAGCTGTCCAGAATCCACCTCTGGATTTCATGGCCTCCTGGGCCATACAGCTGTCCAGAATCCACCTCTGGGTTTCATGGCCTCCTGGACCATACAGCTGTCCAGAATCCACCTCTGGGTTTCATGGCCTCCTGGACCATGCAGCTATCCAGAATCCACCTCTGGGTTTCATGGCCTCCTGGACCATGCAGCTGTCCAGAATCCACCTCTGGGTTTCATGGCCTCCTGGGCCATGCAGCTGTCCAGAATCCACCTCTGGATTTCATGGCCTCCTGGGCCATGCAGCTGTCCAGAATCCACCTCTGGGTTTCATGGCCTCCTGGACCATGCAGCTGTCCAGAATCCACCTCTGGGTTTCATGGCCTCCTGGACCATGCAGCTATCCAGAATCCACCTCTGGGGTTCAGGGACTCCTGGGCCATGGAGCTATCCAGAATCCACCTCTGGGGTTCAGGGACTCCTGGGCCATGGAGCTATCCAGAATCCACCTCTGGGTTTCATGGTCTCCTGGACCATGCAGCTGTCCAGAATCCACCTCTGGGTTTCATGGCCTCCTGGACCATGCAGCTGTCCAGAATCCACCTCTGGGTTTCATGGCCTCCTGGACCATGCAGCTGTCCAGAATCCACCTCTGGGTTTCATGGCCTCCTGGACCATGCAGCTATCCAGAATCCACCTCTGGGGTTCAGGGACTCCTGGGCCATGGAGCTATCCAGAATCCACCTCTGGGTTTCATGGCCTCCTGGACCATGCAGCTATCCAGAATCCACCTCTGGGTTTCATGGCCTCCTGGACCATGCAGCTGTCCAGAATCCACCTCTGGGTTTCATGGCCTCCTGGACCATACAGCTGTCCAGAATCCACCTCTGGGTTTCATGGCCTCCTGGACCATGCAGCTGTCCAGAATCCACCTCTGGGTTTCATGGCCTCCTGGGCCATGCAGCTGTCCAGAATCCACCTCTGGGTTTCATGGCCTCCTGGGCCATGCAGCTGGTCAGAATCCACCTCTGGGTTTCATGGCCTCCTGGACCATACAGCTGTCCAGAATCCACCTCTGGGTTTCATGGCCTCCTGGACCATACAGCTGTCCAGAATCCACCTCTGGGTTTCATGGCCTCCTGGACCATACAGCTGTCCAGAATCCACCTCTGGGTTTCATGGCCTCCTGGACCATGCAGCTGTCCAGAATCCACATCTGGGTTTCATGGCCTCCTGGGCCATGCAGCTGTCCAGAATCCACCTCTGGGTTTCATGGTCTCCTGGGCCATGGAGCTATCCAGAATCCACCTCTGGGTTTCATGGTCTCCTGGACCATGCAGCTATCCAGAATCCACCTCTGGGTTTCATGGTCTCCTGGGCCATGCAGCTATCCAGAATCCACCTCTGGGGTTCAGGGACTCCTGGGCCATGGAGCTATCCAGAATCCACCTCTGGGTTTCATGGTCTCCTGGACCATGCAGCTGTCCAGAATCCACCTCTGGGTTTCATGGCCTCCTGGACCATACAGCTGTCCAGAATCCACCTCTGGGTTTCATGGCCTCCTGAACCATACAGCTGTCCGGAATCCACCTCTGGGTTTCATGGCCTCCTGGACCATGCAGCTGTCCAGAATCCACCTCTGGGTTCCATGGTCTCCTGGGCCATGCAGCTGTCCAGAATCCACCTCTGGGTTTCATGGCCTCCTGGACCATACAGCTGTCCAGAATCCACCTCTGGGGTTCAGGGACTCCTGGGCCATGCAGCTATCCAGAATCCACCTCTGGGGTTCAGGGACTCCTGGGCCATGGAGCTATCCAGAATCCACCTCTGGGTTTCATGGCCTCCTGGACCATGCAGCTGTCCAGAATCCACCTCTGGGGTTCAGGGACTCCTGGGCCATGGAGCTATCCAGAATCCACCTCTGGGTTTATTGGTCTCCTGGGCCATGCAGCTGTCTAGAACCCACCTCTGGGTTTCATGGCCTCCTGGACCATACAGCTGTCCAGAATCCACCTCTGGGTTTCATGGCCTCCTGGACCATTCAGCTGTCCAGAATCCACCTCTGGGTTTCATGGCCTCCTGGACCATGCAGCTGTCCAGAATCCACCTCTGGGTTTCATGGCCTCCTGGACCATGCAGCTATCCAGAATCCACCTCTGGGTTTCATGGCCTCCTGGACCATACAGCTGTCCAGAATCCACCTCTGGGTTTCATGGCCTCCTGGACCATACAGCTGTCCAGAATCCACCTCTGGGTTTCATGGCCTCCTGGACCATGCAGCTGTCCAGAATCCACCTCTGGGTTTCATGGCCTCCTGGGCCATGCAGCTGTCCAGAATCCACCTCTGGATTTCATGGCCTCCTGGGCCATGCAGCTGTCCAGAATCCACCTCCGGGTTTCATGGCCTCCTAGGCCATGCAGACATCCAGAATCCATTTCTGAGTTTCATGTTCTCTAGGACCATGCAGCTATCCAGAATCCACCTCTGGATTTCATGGCCTCCTGGGCCATGCAGCTGTCCAGAATCCACCTCTGGGTTTCATGGCCTCCTGGGCCATGCAGACATCCAGAATCCATTTCTGAGTTTCATGTTCTCTAGGACCATGCAGCTATCCAGAATCCACCTCTGGGGTTCAGGGACTCCTGGACCATGCAGCTATCCAGAATCCACCTCTGGGGTTCAGGGACTCCTGGGCCATGGAGCTATCCAGAATCCACCTCTGGGTTTCATGGTCTCCTGGACCATGCAGCTGTCCAGAATCCACCTCTGGGTTTCATGGCCTCCTGGACCATACAGCTGTCCAGAATCCACCTCTGGGTTTCATGGCCTCCTGGACCATACAGCTGTCCAGAATCCACCTCTGGGTTTTATGGCCTCCTGGACCATGCAGCTGTCCAGAATCCACCTCTGGGTTCCATGGTCTCCTGGGCCATGGAGCTGTCCAGAATCCACCTCTGGGTTTCATGGCCTCCTGGACCATACAGCTGTCCAGAATCCACCTCTGGGGTTCAGGGACTCCTGGGCCATGCAGCTATCCAGAATCCACCTCTGGGTTTCATGGCCTCCTGGACCATACAGCTGTCCAGAATCCATCTCTGGGTTTCATGGCCTCCTGGACCATGCAGCTGTCCAGAATCCACCTCTGGGTTTATTGGTCTCCTGGGCCATGCAGCTGTCCAGAATCCACCTCTGGGTTTCATGGACTCCTGGGCCATGCAGCTGTCCAGAATCCACCTCTGGGTTTCATGGCCTCCTGGACCATGCAGCTGTCCAGAATCCACCTCTGGGGTTCAGGGACTCCTGGGCCATGCAGCTATCCAGAATCCACCTCTGGGTTTCATGGCCTCCTGGACCATGCAGCTGTCCAGAATCCACCTCTGGGGTTCAGGGACTCCTGGGCCATGCAGCTATCCAGAATCCACCTCTGGGTTTCATGGCCTCCTGGACCATGCAGCTGTCCAGAATCCACCTCTGGGGTTCAGGGACTCCTGGGCCATGGAGCTATCCAGAATCCACCTCTGGGTTTCATGGTCTCCTGGACCATGCAGCTGTCCAGAATCCACCTCTGGGGTTCAGGGACTCCTGGGCCATGCAGCTATCCAGAATCCACCTCTGGGTTTCATGGCCTCCTGGACCATGCAGCTGTCCAGAATCCACCTCTGGGGTTCAGGGACTCCTGGGCCATGCAGCTGTCCAGAATCCACCTCTGGGTTTCATGGCCTCCTGGACCATGTAGCTGTCCAGAATCCACCTCTGGGTTTCATGGCCTCCTGGACCATGCAGCTATCCAGAATCCACCTCTGGGTTTCATGGCCTCCTGGACCATACAGCTGTCCAGAATCCACCTCTGGGTTTCATGGCCTCCTGGACCATGCAGCTGTCCAGAATCCACCTCTGGGTTTCATGGCCTCCTGGGCCATGCAGCTGTCCAGAATCCACCTCTGGATTTCATGGCCTCCTGGGCCATGCAGCTGTCCAGAATCCACCTCTGGGTTTCATGGCCTCCTGGGCCATGCAGCTGTCCAGAATCCACCTCTGGGTTCCATGGTCTCCTGGGCCATGGAGCTATCCAGAATCCACCTCTGGGTTTATTGGTCTCCTGGGCCATGCAGCTGTCCAGAATCCACCTCTGGGTTTCATGGACTCCTGGGCCATGCAGCTGTCCAGAATCCACCTCTGGGTTTCATGGCCTCCTGGACCATGCAGCTGTCCAGAATCCACCTCTGGGGTTCAGGGACTCCTGGGCCATGCAGCTATCCAGAATCCACCTCTGGGTTTCATGGCCTCCTGGACAATACAGCTGTCCAGAATCCACCTCTGGGGTTCAGGGACTCCTGGGCCATGCAGCTATCCAGAATCCACCTCTGGGTTTCATGGCCTCCTGGACCATGCAGCTGTCCAGAATCCACCTCTGGGGTTCAGGGACTCCTGGGCCATGCAGCTATCCAGAATCCACCTCTGGGTTTCATGGCCTCCTGGACCATACAGCTGTCCAGAATCCACCTCTGGGTTTCATGGCCTCCTGGACCATGCAGCTGTCCAGAATCCACCTCTGGGTTTCATGGCCTCCTGGGCCATGCAGCTGTCCAGAATCCACCTCTGGGTTTCATGGCCTCCTGGGCTATGCAGCTGTCCAGGATCCACCTCTGGATTTCATGGCCTCCTGGGCCATGCAGCTGTCCAGAATCCACCTCTGGGTTTCATGGCCTCCTGGGCCATGCAGACATCCAGAATCCATTTCTGAGTTTCATGTTCTCTAGGACCATGCAGCTATCCAGAATCCACCTCTGGGGTTCAGGGACTCCTGGGCCATGGAGCTATCCAGAATCCACCTCTGGGTTTCATGGTCTCCTGGACCATGCAGCTGTCCAGAATCCACCTCTGGGTTTCATGGCCTCCTGGACCATACATCTGTCCAGAATCCACCTCTGGGTTTCATGGTCTCCTGGACCATGCAGCTGTCCAGAATCCACCTCTGGGTTTTATGGTCTCCAGGACCATGCTGTTAAAAGGGGTTCCAAAGACAACCGGTAACCAAAGACCCTTTTATGTTGCCCGGCGGTATCGCCTCTATGACCCACCAATATTAATCAATGAAGAAGCAGGCGCTGGAGACTGGAAGGCAGGAAACGAGGGTTTTATTCTCTCCGGAGGAGAACACATCAATTCAGACAGCAAGTATCGTCACGAGGTGCTCTACCCGCATCTCTGAGGCCTGGCCTCTTATACACAGGTTTACGAACTTTATTGCATGTAACACATTCTTGCAATGCTTTGAAGTATGAAAGGACATCCTCGGAATCTCCCCTTCAGGCCCGTTCCCACACACATTTACAGTTGGATTCCCCACCCCGGTCACAACAGGTGATGGTTGTCGCACAGCAGGGCATTCCGCCGATTCACGGAATGCATGGGGTTGATCGGATCTCATGGGGTGGGGGCTTTGATCGGTTCGGGGGTCTTTTGATGGGGAGGGGAAGCTTCCTACTGTACGGGGTAATAAACAGTATCCGCAGAGCCAGGTGGCGGCCTGGGAACAGGGAAGACAAACGGGGACACAGGAAAAGGGGTTTGCATCAAAAGGGTTTGAGGCCATGAAAGGAATGAGGGGAGGTGTCGCGCTGGGAACAGGATGGGATTCAGTGGTGAAGCTGCGCTGAAGAGGGGTTTATGACCCTAGGCATGAGAGAGCGGGGGTTGTCAGTGTGTGGGGGAATGCTTGTGAGGTTAAGAGAGAGAGAGAGACGCGCTGGCTATCAGCGAGGGGCAGGGAGGCCATGGCATTCAAAATGGCTGCCGCTTACGCGCACGAATGGGCTCGAAAAGGGGCAAGATGGCGCAGATAATGTTCACCAAGATTGTATTCATTTTTCACAGTCCTCCCTTTAACATTTCCAAGACATCTTGCTGGCCTATTTCCTATCTACACCTATATGCAGCAATCACAAGTAAGGGAGAGGGGACTTAGGCAAAGGAACTGCGCATATACATCATTTTATAAACATCACATTGAAAAATCTCATCATCTAGTAAGCGGGTTCATTGTTAAGTTGGTTGCAGGAAAAATCATCGTAATGCAATATCAGACTAGAATTACACAGTGAGGGCGTCGGGTACAGATCATAGAATAAGAACTGGTGAGTTATCATATAAGTAAGTCCTTTGTATACGGCGGGTGCATAGTCAGTCCAATGGCGATTGGGAGAGAAAGGAGATACAGTAAAAAATGTCAGAGTTCTCGTTGTCCTTTGTCGTCTTCTGTCAGCACTGTTGAGCATCTGGATTACCTATCAACAGAAATGTTCATGTGGATTGAGTCGTTGGAGGTCTGCGGGCAGGGGTACTTTTTGTTTTGTTTCGCCAGACCCCATAGGAGCAATGCGTTACGGTTTTGGAACAGGTGCACTTTCTTTTGTAGCGCAGAGCATTGATTTGCAATAAAAATGCGATTGTTCCAGAATTGTGAGATCTGTTCGTGTCTTGAGTCTCTGTGATGAGCATTTCCTGTTGCTTCCATCATCTTCAGGGTGTTTGGTAGCGGGCAGAACCACAGACTTTGTTTATCTTTTCTTCGGGGGCGACCCTTGGTGGAGTTCTAGGTCACCGTTCTGGGGTTTAACATAGTTCGTGGTCTATTTAGTCGGAGCTCCCTCCCTTCTGACGCAGGGAGTACTCTTCTCTGGGTAGTTCAGTAGGATTTGGAGGAACTTGGGAGTTCGGATGGAAAGGTGCGGGTGTGAACAGTCCTTATGGTAGGTCGGAGGAGGAGGGGATGGAGCAAGGCCAAGTCGGGAGCAGATCAGGGGGAGGCGGAGAGTTTTCGACAGGCGAGTCCGTAACCATGTTCAGAGAGCGGGGGCTTTTTGGCACACGTTGATCATAGAGCAGGGGCTTCAGGTCAGTCCTTTCCTTAGCTTCGTCTGAAACCATGCCCCGTCCGGCGTCTCCTTACTGCTGTGGTCTCGCCTCGGCCTCCGTCGCTGATGTTCCTCAATCCGCTGTCAGGCCGCGTGCTCCCACATCCGGTCTCTTCCTCCTCCGACAGTGATACCCTTAAATGAGTTTTGAAAAGACAGTCTTTAGAGATATTGCAGAAGAAGGTAATTACATAAGTCTAATTCTCTCCCAACACCAAGCAACTGGGGTAAGCACTCGCTACATTGGAGATTCTTGCGGCTAGCGTATAAGCAATTGATGATGGGTTTGCTGGATTCCTTACAACTTCCTTTTGTGGCTAATTCTTTGGCGCTATGATGGTCATTACGTTCATTTGTAATAGGTACGAGGTCTGGTACTTATGTATTGCATAAGTCTATTATAGTAGATGTCAGTTCTTCTGGTAGAGACCTATTTTCCTAGTACGAGTCTTGCAAGGCTAGGCTGGTTTTCAGGGCTTTGTATTTTACGAAAAAGTGTAACGTGCTAGTCACCATAGTCTGATAGGCATCCTTCTGAGTGGTGAACATAGGCTAAACAAGTTTGCATTACATAAAAACATTTTATTATCAACCAGGCTTACTGCAACAAGTTCTTTCGATTTTTTCAATCTAATTTTCAACTTTGCACACATCCTTCTAACTTTCTATATAAATCCTCGCAACCTGGTTACTACAAAAAAAACTCGGGAGGGGCGGTTTGAAACAATTATTAAACTTATCCTCCGGGAAGGAGGGATCTTATGGAAAACGATTAGGGACACAGCGAATCGGAGCAAGGGGCATTTTTCAAGTTCTCGTTCAGGGTGGCTGATACAAAACTGGGGGCATTTTGGGTAGATGGGGGTGTCTCGGTCATTTCTTATAGCTTGGGGTACGGGGACAATTTGCAATGGGAATGGTCGCATTACCACAGACACATTTTATCATAGAGGCCACTGACAAATAGTTCCCTGAGGGTGGGTCAAATTTAGGGAACCTTAGTCGTCTTACCTGTCCCTTTCCTATCGGTCAATTTAATTTTCATCCATATTTTAGCAGAAAGGGAGAGGTAGTAACGTGGTGCCGATACAATTTTATTTAGGACAAATTTGTGCAAATACTTGTAGTATTTGGGGCCAATCAGGAGGCGCACCAGGTTCGCCAATTAGGTGCCAGTTGCTAGGAAAAGGGAAAGCGTGGAGGGGTGGAAGAGTGAGTGAGAGACAGACAGAGACAGAGGGAGAGAGATAGAGTAAGAGATAGAGAGAGAGAGAGACAATAGGCAAAACAGTACACATGGGACATAGAGAATGACCGTGTATTGTTTGGGCTATTCAGTGCGTTACCCGACGTTTAGGCGTTTCGGGTCTGTGTTAGGAGGTAGAAGGCATGCAGTTTCGGGACAGAAGAGCATTAGACCAGGTAAAAAGGCCGTGAGAGCGTCCTCATTGCGCCGTTTTGCAGCGCTAGTCCGTCTTCATGCATCGGGCGTGACGTGGTTCCAGATTCCTTAGGATACTCTAATCGGGATTCTAACGTAACCTGCAGAGGGAAAAAGGAGGGAAAAGGGGGGAGTGGGAGGACAACATTCAAACACATCAAATGTATGGGCACGAAAGTCCTTTACTTACTGCATACTCGTATTCATCTCTTCGGGATATAATCCCTTAGGGTCCTGGTTTCCTAAAGTCATGGGGGCAGGTAATGTGATAGGTTGTTCATGGGGAGGTTCGAAGAAGGCATTAAGGATCGTGTGTAGTGAAACGTTAAAAAAAGAGAGAATCGGAGGTGCCTAGCGTGAGGTACCCGGGTTTGTAGATGTATCCGGCCTTCGGGATCCCTAAATCATCCCCAAAGCTGTGATGTTCTAAAGCATACCAGTTCGTCGTTCAACCCTGTACCTTAGTACCTTCGATTACCATATCTTTATAACAATTTATCAATCACCCCGATTTACTTTACCCATTCCCAGAAGTCGAGGTCCTTCTTCAAACGTTAGTTCCTGGGCTTAGTCGCATATTTTGGAGGCAACGTATCATACCTTTGATTCGATCATTAATCCAGGGCCGAACAACCACTTCTTCAGATAACCTTAAAAAGAGGAGCAGAACGGTTGCACAGAAAAACCCTCCCACCGATACCCACATTTACAAAAGTATGCGATGCTTATTCATAGTTGTTAAAACCTTTATTTGCAGAATTATTCAGTACGTGAAATGTGAGAGCGTAATTCATATTTTGGTCTGATATGTCGTCGATGGAAGCACATACAGTAGGGGGTTATTTTGTAGCACAAGAACATGTAAAAAAGGTCTAATTAATTATTTGCAAGTAACCAAAAAACATTTCATTGCGTGACGGAGAAATCAGGGGCATTTCAGTTCATAAATGGAAACACAGTCGAGCTCATCGTAATCACATTTCCTAGATATATATACCGTGGGTATGCATCATAAGCGACGTTATGTATCAGTTACAACAAATATCGAAAATAGATTGTTCATTGAAATCAACATTTTACGGAACCCTTCTTAAATGTTCGCCAAGTGAACCCTCCTCCCTTTAACATCGAGTGCGCAATGGTTCGTACATATATATATATATATATCTTAGTACATCAAGTTTCATTAGCTAAGGAACACCACGAGGCATTCGTTAGTTTCCATTGATACCAGCGCCATTTTGGGCGAGGCCGGTTTAGTCCGGAAGTAGCATCAGGGGCAAAATATCCCCGACAATTGGCGGTTTGGACCAGAGTCCCTTTCGGCAGTTCAAAAGAAAGCTGTGCTAACAGAGGGGCTGGTGGTGTGGACTGTCAATCAAGAGAGGGAGGGAGTAGAGTCTTTCTTACCGGGTCATGTTGATGTTCAGCCGGAACTTACTCAAGTTCGTTAGCCCATAATGTTCCTGGGTGGTTCAGACGGAAGCTGATGCAGACACGAGAGCACCGCCATCTTGTTGCTGTGCCGTGGTTATTTCATTTGAGATCAATGCAACTGTTCCTCACCGGAAGCCTGAAGGGGTCGAGGGCCCTTGGGACTTTGGTAGAATCTTCAAAGTCGAGGGGATGTTTGTCGATGGTGGGGGCTTGCGCCCAGGTGGGCAAGTGCCCGAGTTGCAACTTTGGACAAAAGTTATTCCAGCGGCCTAGACCCGCCTTTTCGAGGGCCCAGACGCCATTTTGAGATCCTTGTGGCAGCCACCTTTGCCGTATCCATCAGGAGTGGAAGGAACTTCTTGTGATGGCGGAGGACAGAGCATCATGCTGCTGGAGCTGGACATTTTTTGGTTCGGGGCGCCAGGGTGCAGCAGTGGAGCCTTCGTCTGGGGAGGTGAGAAAGGCTCGTCTGTGCCGCCTTCCTTTCCCGGCGCATCCTACGCCGTCCCTTGGAATCAGGGGCGCACATGATGACCACCCTACACCCCTGATTCCGACTCTTGGGGGACCACTGTACATCCGGTGCTCCGCAAATATGCCCGTCGGACATTGTATGTCCTGTGCTGCGTAAGTATACCAGCCGGGTCTTGTATGTCCTGTACTGAGAAAATATACGAGGCGGGCATTGTATGTCCTGTATTACGGAAATATACCAGCCGGACATTATAAGTCCTGTGCAGCGCAGGTATATGGCTGCCGTCCGGCTGGAGGACATCGGCGCCGGACCAGGGCAGGGAAGCCTCCTACCTGTGGAGGTGGAAGAGGCTCGTCCGCATCGCCTCTTCCTCCCTACCCACCCTGCATCCGTTCGATGGAGGAATTCGTGATGGCCGGACCAGAAGATACGAGGGAGGGGGTCATTTGCAGCCGCCCCCTCCCTACCTGCGGCCCGGGGGACGCCATCCCTGGAAGGGCAGTATGGGAAGACCATTTCATTTGCCTGCTTGGTGGAGCCTCCAGGACCTTCTCGCCAGCAATCTCCTTTTTGGCCCATGGTTGCTGGCAGGCCCCGCCCCACACGTGCTAGGTGTTCCGGATGGGCGGGACCATCGAACTGTTACATTGGAGGACTTCCGGAGTGAGCATAACACGTTTTGTATTTTTCCTATCAGTAAAGTTTGTTTTAGTGAGAGTTCTACTAGTTATTCTATTTACCGTTGGTTGTGTGTCTTCTTTACCGTAATTAAATCCTAAGTTTATATAATAGACGCTTGGCTTCCTTGAGTCTTTTCTTTAACGGGGGGTTGTTTACACTGACCTGCAGTTGTGTTTGTTTTTCAGAGTGGGGGAGCAACAGAGAGCAATCAGTCCCAGAACTCTAACATGTCGTTAAAATTGGCCTGACGAAATCTGTGCCACCGAGCATAATCAAACGGGGTGGTCCTGTCTGTTCTGTCTGCACTAGTCTGATTGGTTTTTATCTCACGTCTTTTTCCTTTCTGTCGGTCCGTCCTTTCTGTCAACCCTCCATTCTTACCTATGCTTTGCAGAGTCGGGCATTGGGCTTTCCAGTGTCCAAGACATTTACAGAAAGCACATTGGTTTTGTTTTAAATCTGTCCGTCCTGTGCGTAATGTCGGGGGATTACCTTCAGATCGTTGTGTTCCGGGGTTGGCTTGTCGGCACATCCCTTTACACCATTCGCTTTTCATGTTTACTCCTCGGGACTGTGCCATCGCTGGCCCTTCCCTTTGCCTACTAGACGTTTGGAGGGTTGTCCGTCGTGTCCCTTCGTCCTGTCTTAATTCGTCACCTTCCCTTCGTCGTGTGGCTTCTTTGCGCCACATACCGAGACTATCGAGCATAATAGGTGTTGTTTCATTCCTACGAAGGGCTATTTCTACTGTTTCTATTTTGTCGAGATCGAAGGATCCTTTCAGTGGCCACTGTTTTTCTCGATCCCTTTTTGTATAATTATGCCACAGTTCACTATAGGCTATAGCAATTAATCCATGCTTCATGAACATGTCCTTATTAGGGGTGCCTTCCAGCGGAGCCGGATGGTTCATCTCTAATAAGCGGTCCGGGTTAAACAGGCTACTAACCAGTGGGGAGAAGACAGGCATGACGGATCACAATGGGATAATAGTCAGCACTACCTATCTTATCACTGCGCGCAAAGACTAGACAGAATATTTCTATTCTACGTTGTTTGCACGTAGTGAATACCTCATGAACCAATTCTGAGCAATCAATCAACGTTAGGTCAAAAATAAAAAATCAATATGGTCAATGGGGAGAATAAGTAGGCTCGCAAAGGTTCGCGTCACCTACCCTTTCACTATCTGTAAAGAGGGGACCTAATCTTCCCTGTTTTCAGACAGAGAATCTCCAGAAAACAATCTATAACAGTTAATCAATGTTTAGGTCAAAAATAAAAAATCAATATGGTCAATGGGGAGAATAAGTAGGCTCGCAAAGGTTCGCGTCACCTACCCTTTCACTATCTGCAAAGAGGGGACCTAATCTTCCCTGTTTGTAGACAGAGAATCTCCAGAAAACAATCTATAACAGTTAATCAATGGGGGGGGGGCAATTGTTCAATGGGGAGGGGGAAAATAGGTCCGACGGGTGCGTACCTATCCTTCGCTGTTTATAAAGGGAGAGCCTGTTGTTTTCTCCGTTTGTAGACAGTGAATCTCCAATAAATTAACAAAGAGTAATACTAGTATTTTCACAACAATTATCAATTTCTTTCAATTATCTATCACTTTCGCAATTCGTCGTGTTTACACGACCTTACCCGGACCGCATGGACAGTTTCTCGTCTTCCGAATCCAGCGCCCGATCGTCCTCTTCTCTCCGTACTTCTCGTGGCACTCCTGATGGTTCCCAGTCAGGACCGCAGATCACTCGAGAGAGGTCTGTTCGGAACCAGTGAAGTTCGGATGATCGGCTGTCAGACGAGGGTCTATCGGACAGGGTACCTTCCGATCGTTGCAGTCGTTCACTCTGTCGTCAGGACCTCTCCCACTGGATCCACGAGTCGCTGATGGGCCCCACGTTTGGGACGCCAATTGTTAAAAGGGGTTCCAAAGACAACCGGTAACCAAAGACCCTTTTATGTTGCCCGGCGGTATCGCCTCTATGACCCACCAATATTAATCAATGAAGAAGCAGGCGCTGGAGACTGGAAGGCAGGAAACGAGGGTTTTATTCTCTCCGGAGGAGAACACATCAATTCAGACAGCAAGTATCGTCACGAGGTGCTCTACCCGCATCTCTGAGGCCTGGCCTCTTATACACAGGTTTACGAACTTTATTGCATGTAACACATTCTTGCAATGCTTTGAAGTATGAAAGGACATCCTCGGAATCTCCCCTTCAGGCCCGTTCCCACACACATTTACAGTTGGATTCCCCACCCCGGTCACAACAGGTGATGGTTGTCGCACAGCAGGGCATTCCGCCGATTCACGGAATGCATGGGGTTGATCGGATCTCATGGGGTGGGGGCTTTGATCGGTTCGGGGGTCTTTTGATGGGGAGGGGAAGCTTCCTACTGTACGGGGTAATAAACAGTATCCGCAGAGCCAGGTGGCGGCCTGGGAACAGGGAAGACAAACGGGGACACAGGAAAAGGGGTTTGCATCAAAAGGGTTTGAGGCCATGAAAGGAATGAGGGGAGGTGTCGCGCTGGGAACAGGATGGGATTCAGTGGTGAAGCTGCGCTGAAGAGGGGTTTATGACCCTAGGCATGAGAGAGCGGGGGTTGTCAGTGTGTGGGGGAATGCTTGTGAGGTTAAGAGAGAGAGAGAGACGCGCTGGCTATCAGCGAGGGGCAGGGAGGCCATGGCATTCAAAATGGCTGCCGCTTACGCGCACGAATGGGCTCGAAAAGGGGCAAGATGGCGCAGATAATGTTCACCAAGATTGTATTCATTTTTCACAATGCAGCTATCCAGAATCCACCTCTGTGTTTCATGGTCTCCTGGACCATGCAGCTGCCCAGAATCCACCTCTGGGTTTTATGGTCTCCAGGACCATGCAGCTGTCCAGAATCCACCTCTGGGTTTCATGGCCTCCTGGACCATACAGCTGTCCAGAATCCACCTCTGGGGTTCATGGCCTCCTGGACCATGCAGCTGTCCAGAATCCACCTCTGGGTTCCATGGTCTCCTGTGCCATACAGCTGTCCAGAATCCACCTCTGGGTTTATTGGTCTCCTGGGCCATGCAGCTATCCAGAATCCACATCTGGGTTCATTGGTCTCTTGGGCCATGGAGCTATCCAGAATCCACCTCTGGGTTTCATGGTCTCCTGGGCCATGCAGCTATCCAGAATCCACATCTGGGTTTCATGGTCTCTTGGACCATGCAGATATCCAGAATCCACCTCTGGGTTTCATGGTCTCCTGGGCCATGGAGCTATCCAGAATCCACCTCGGGGTTTCATGGTCTCCTGGGCCATGCAGCTATCCAGAATCCACCTCTAGGTTTCATGGTCTCCTGGGCCATGGAGCTATCCAGAATCCACCTCGGGGTTTCATGGTCTCCTGGGCCATGCAGCTATCCAGAATCCACCTCTAGGTTTCATGGTCTCCTGGGCCATTGAGCTATCCAGAATCCATCTCTGGGGTTCTCCGTCTCCTGGGCCATGGAGCCATCCAGAATCCACCTCAGTGTTTTATGGTCTCCAGGACCATGCAGCTGGTCAGAATCCATCTCTGGGTTTCATGGTCTCCCGGACAATCCAGCTATCCAGAATCCACCCCTGTGTTTTATGGTCTCCAGGACCATGCAGCTGGTCAGAATCCACCTCTGGGTTTTGTGGTCTCCTGGGCCATGCAGCTATCCCGAATCCACCTCTGGGTTTCATGGTTTCCTGGGCCATTGAGCTATCCAGAATCCACCTCTGGGTTTCATGGTCTCCTGGGCCATTGAGCTATCCAGAATCCATCTCTGGGGTTCTCCGTCTCCTGGGCCATGGAGCTATCCAGAATCCCCCCCAGTGTTTTATGCTCTCCAGGACCATGCAGCTGGTCAGAATCCATCTCTGGGTTTCATGGTCTCTCGGACCATGCAGCTGGTCAGAATCCACCTCTGGGTTTCATGGTCTCCTGGGCCATTGAGCTATCCATAATCCACCTCTGGGTTTCATGGTCTCCTGGGCCATTGAGCTATCCATAATCTAACTCTGAGTTTACTTGTCTAAGGAGGGCACTGGGAAGTGCTTCAGTGCCTCATAATGCATAATAAGCGCTATAAAAATATCCATGCCATCCCATGCTATCCCTAGAGTCCAGTCCACTCCATGGGCACCGAGATCCCCAGCTGAGGACTGTCAGTGATTGCACCAGGTTTCACTCTAATGAGTGACCTGATTTTTTTCTTCACAGTTAAAGAGATGAAGGTCTTATTAGGGATATCGTCTGCCCCCAGTGTCAGAGCCTGACACCTGCAAGTAGTTTAGATAACTCCATTAAACATATTGAAACTTCGACTCTCACTTTGCTCTCTCTTAAGTATGGCCTAAAAGGTCGGGCAAGAGTGTGCTTTTCTCAGGACATGGCCCCAGTTGTGAGCTTATTTCATAGCATTGTGTTGTATTTGCATTTGTATAGCGCCACAGACCCTCAATGAGTCCTCAAAGCGCTTCTTAGAAGGCGGATAGCTTGCTATTCTGTTGGTTGGTAGCGGGTGGACTTATGGTGAAGTCTATGGAGAAAGATTTGGGTGTCGTGCATGAGGTTCGGAGAGGTGCTCCAGTTGTGTTGGAGAAAACTGGCAGGCTCCCTTAAAGGTGAAGAGACGCAAAGGGATGTTAGTGAGACAATCACATTAACTTACACCTGCCACCTTGGTGTGAGTGGCCGATTCTTCCATCGCGGACGTAGTTATGGTGGGGCCATTTTTTGGCGGAGCTTATAGTAGATAGTTCATGGGTTGAGGAGCAGCCAGGTCTTTACTGCTTTCTTCAGCTTCAGGTGGTCCACGGTGTTCCTTATCTTTGCCAGGACAGAGTTCCAGGGTTTGGTTGTCTGATTGATCAGAGACGGGTGTGATACAAATGCGTCCTTCCTTGAAAGGCGGGCGTTCATCAGGGCTTCCAGCCTTGAGCCAAGACTCTTCTTTTGAGGGTATAGATGGTGTTTCCTCCTGGCTGATGGATGGTACCGTGCTGTGCATGAACCCATGGGCAAAGCGTAGTGCGCTGAAGGAGGAGTGCCAGGCCAGGGTAACCAATGCCGTGCTTGTAGGGCTGGCGTGATGGGGTCTCGCAGACATAGATGTAGTAATTGTCTGTCAGCCTCATTCTGAAGTGTGTGTGGATTTCATACTCGGTGGAGTGGGGCTGCAAAGCAAAGGCTTTTGTCATTAACCAAGCACAACAGCGTCAAGGAGGTGGGCAGCGCGTAGACACCCTTGCAAGGGATGAACACTATACAAAAGTGGTCAGTACTAGTTGTAGTATGGTGGTTTGCACCCTCAGAAGCAAACTTAGATTAGGGAAAAGGCACTGCAGGGTTTGCACAGTGAAGACGGCTCTTCTGGGATCTTGATTCACTTACGGCGCTGGAGATTGATTAGTCGTAGCGCTTGATTTCTTCATCCCGTTTCTGTGGCCAGGTGGTGGGTGGGTGTGATTCTCCTACTGTACACAGGTGGTAGCTTCAGGTTTTTGATGAGTTCCAGGAACTTCCTGAACATCCATTGGTCCAAGTACATAAGGTTGTTGACATTGAGGATAATCTGAGTGTTGCCTCGTGGAGGCGAAACACCAGATGAATACCAATGCTCTGCTCAGGCCTGCGGTGACAAGGAGTTTAAAGATGATAGAACCATGAGGGAAACCGCAGTGGGTGCGTAGAAGAGTTGATGACTATAGTGGGAGCGAGATGATGCTAGATCTGTCGGAGCGACGGTAGCAGGTCTAGTCTAGGATAGTTACATGAAGGCTGAGACCTTCCCACCTACCTGCTCAGTGAGTCGCTGGACTGCAAAGACAGCTGATCAGTCCTGCAGTTGTAGGGCGTCGACTTCATTCTTAACACCAGCATGTTCACATTCAACTTGAGGTAAACCAGGATGGATTCAGTTTCTTTGCAAAGTGGGAAACAAGTATGGTGGATGAGGAGAAGCATGCTTCCTTCAAAGTGACGGCCACCTCTTTGATGAGTCCGTAGAAGAAGGGTCTGCTGGATTTTGGTTAGTTGTGAGCCAGGTCGGCAGGATCAGTGTTTCGTTTCTTCATAACTGGGCTGGATTGATAGAGGAGGGGCCGGAAAAAGATTCCAGAGTTTAGCAAGCCATTGACTTTGGATCTGGCTGGTCCTTCAGTGGTGGTGAAGAGTAGGCTGTCCTTGGAAGCTGAGGGGCAGCAGAGGCATCTGGGCACTGCACTTGCCTTGAGAAGTGTCTTAATCTGGGTCACCAAGAGATACTAGAAAGTGCAGAGAATCACTTGCCTGGAAGTAGGCAGCAACTTGCGAATCACGACCTGCGAAGAAAGGATGGTGGATGAGTTGTTTTAGAGGAAATCTTCCGGGGCTTGATTTTTGTGATAGGGTGGTGTGGGGGCATTTTTGGGAGTCCCAGGACAGTCAAGACTCAGTGGGCTAAGAGTGTGTCACTCAGAACCCAATTCTACTGGTGTCCTGGGGCCGAACCTTACTATTGGACCCAAAACTGAGTGAGCACCAGGTTCGCCTCTTTAGGAGTTGACCTTCAGAGTACTGAAGACAGTGCTTAATTTGAGCCGGTTGTTTCTGGTGCTCGGCACCAGCACTTAATTGCCAGAACCTGCACTTATGACAGCTGCCATATGGTGGCACTGTTTCTGCAATTTAAAGATGAGCAGAAAAAACTGTTGTTTAATTCAATATAGATTAAAAACAAGTAATACCAGACACCCAAGCCATTCTTAAAGCGTTGGTGGCCTTGAACAGTTTGAATTGTCAAACTTGTAGCACTGTGATGGTTAGTAGTTATTTAAGTACAGTGACAATGTGTGGTGCAAACTGCGGTGGCGTCCTGACGGGTGCCCAGCGCTTTTTTATAAGGCTCCCTGAGGAACGTGATTCGGGCCTATAGTCTCAGAACTCAATAAACTGACTAACAGAATTCAATATCAGAATATCCAGCCAGTGTTTTATCGTTTGAAAGGGAAAAGGTACTTTACTGAAATCACATACAACATAATACCGCACAAAAGTCTTTCAGAAGCAATAAATCAAACTGTAGTAATACTCTTCAGTGAATACTGTGGGAGGTAGCTTAGCCCCCTCCCATGACGCATCCTCATATGGGGCCATAGGCATCAACATAAAAACCGGTCGCAAACGGGCAGATTCTCAGAATGCGACCAATGTTTTTGCATTTTGGATGCATCATTCTAAATGCAAAAATCGCAATTTAAGTACTCCCAAAATGTGTGATTACTTAAATTGCAATTGCATTTAAAAAGGAATCGCAAATTGTGATTCCTTACATGCAATGCGTTAAACAATAAAAATGTGTGTTTTCGCAAATAGGAATCGGAAATCACTGTCAATCTAAAATTGATGGCAATTTGCAATTTCTTTGAAAAAATGCACTTTAAATGCATTTTTCAAAGTCCCATGTTACACACGCACATGCCCTTGGGGCATGTGTGTGCGCAACATGTGGATAAATTGACATTTCAGGGGTGCAACAGGGTGTCATTTTGGCACACTTGCACCCTTGAAATAGCATGCGCAATTTGCAAGTACCTATTCGGTACTCGCAAATTGCGCATGCAATTCCCATTCATGCCTATGGGCCTAATGAAAGGGAAGCAATTCCTTAATTGCGACTCGCAATTTGCGAGTCGCCATTAAGGAATGTGTAGGAAATTGCTAATTTTTTTGCAATTCCTACATGCATAGGCAATAGCAATTCTTTAATTGCGATTCCTTAAAAATCGCAATTAAAGAATCTCTATTGACTATTTTGCTGCATGTGCGCCATTGTTCTTGTATGCGACAATCTCCCTATTAAACTCTGAGTCTCGCCATGGGAGTTGGAGCTTCGAAGTCCTAGGAGGGTGGCCATCTACGTCAGGTGCCCATTTCGGCAACTCCCCCTTTTATGGTGATGGAGACTTTCTAACCTCTGCTCCGGCATCCATGCAGTGCACAGTACCTTTCAGTTGTCAGGCTGCTCCTGTGTAGAGTGAGGGTGTCGGTGGGACTGCACTATTCTCAGTGTGCACTACACAGCCTCAGCTTACAGTGAGCAGTGGCGTCTCCACTGCCACACTGGTTGGTGTGCGGCCGGGTTCATTCCTCAATGATTCTTGCTGCTTAGAAATCTTCCTTGGGCTCAGACACAACCCACAGCACCCGGAGGGCTGGCTGCCCATCCCTGGAGAGTCCATGGCTCCTGGCATCAGCCTCTCCATTTGCCCAGCTCTCCAACTGCACTTTTGCTTCTATATTTCAAGGACCTTAGATTGTGGTCTGACTTCTTCCAGCACATTGTGGCTTTGCATGAGGAGAGGCAGGAGAATCCTAGCAGGAGTCCACAGCTAGCCTCCTTCCACAGGGGTACAAGGTCTGGTCACACAATGGTGGTCTTGGGGTCTTCTGGGCATCAGCCTCCTAAGGCGGTGCAGACAATTCCTCGGTGCGCAGCGGACATTTTTGGTGCATCGCCACTTCGGCTGCTACAAAGCCAGCCCACCTCTGAGCAGCATCTCCCTCATGCAAGGACACCTCCAATGTCCCTCCTGAGCCGTCGGTCAACTCTCTCAACCAAAGCAGAGTCCAGGCAGCTTTTCCTAGCAGACTAAAGTGAACCGTCCAGGTTTCTGGTCCTGAAGCTCGCAAGGACAGTTGGTGGCGCATACCCCAGACCAGGAGAGTTTATCAATGTCACTGATCTGGAGACCATCGAGTTCACAGGAGAATCCTTGGCACAGTGGCTAGAAATGCCTGCCCCATCCTCGTACTAAAGTTTCAGATCATAGATGTGTATATTCCAATGGTCAGCTCTGAGACCTGTTTTGGGCAGTTCTGCCCCTTTGGTGTATTCTGCTCAGAATGATACACCCAAGGTATTTGCCACAAGTTGTGAGAAGGAAGATAGGGTGGGGCTGGGGGTCTCCAGGCAGGATAACTCAAAACAAAGATGCCAAATCAAGGGAGGCTACTCCACTTAACTACCTCTTACCTGAGGTGGGGTAAGGGGGCTTCCTGAGAACAATCGCCCAGGAAAGGGTGGGAGAAGCGCCCTCGTTTCATTAACAATCATCAGTCTAACCCGCGGCAAGAATCCCTGGGATATTCAGGGTTAGCCCCACATGTCACATTTCCTGCCTGAGCCCTCTCCAATACTCCATCCTGGGTACCACTTCAATGGAGCAAGCACAAAATGGACCACTTGTCCCATACACGCCTCATACAGACATCCTCTGCACATCCTAAGCGGGACACACAGGTGAAATCCATGTCCCACATGCCAGGCCAGTCCTGACACCTTTCATCCACAAGAAGGAGTTCCATTGCAACAAGAACACATCCTGTGATCGTGTTTTCTAAAGTTTGGTTTGCCCTTAACCCCAACACAGACATCCCAGCGTTCCTTGTGTTCAGAACCCTTGGAGATTCTTGTTCACAGTCAAAGGTTCCAAAATTACAGCAATTTAAAAGCCTTCTGGGCTATTCAGCTAGATTGCTTGGCTAGCCCAGCTTTTCTTTGATCCACCAGAACCAGAATATTTTATCCATGCCTGGCAGATTTGGAGATATTGGTTCCTGTAGTGTAATTAATATGAAGGCCCTTTCCCTGAACTTAAATACTTCTTTGATTAACACAGATTCGCCTTCAAACAGACTTTGGCTTCTTTCCCAGTATAATGCGGGCTAAGATTTTGTGGGGATGATCCGTAGGTGGGTTTAACATGCATGCTTCCTCTCAAAACACCCTATCGCCACCCCCATGGACTTCCATGTTGAAGAGCTTCATGACCCAGGACAGCGCTGGAGGGTCATATTGACCCACTCGGTCCTGCCAGACCCGCGGCACGGAGGAACATTACCCAGACTGTTTCACAAAACAAGGAACAAGACCCTTCTCAAAGGTATACTCTACTACTCACAGTTCAGGTAAGAGACTTCAGACTACCAGCATTTTACGTGATTTACTTGCCTTTGATTTTAAGGTGCTAAATAATTGGTTCTAGCAGTATCCCTGTCTGGGCATTCACGTTTATTCTGTGTGTAAACTTAGAGTTACACAGTATCTGACTGAACTGATTTTATTTATGTAGCCTCCACGCCACCTCCCATCAGCTAGGCCTTGACTGCTCAACCAAGATTTGATGAGGAAATAAGGTGCATGCTCTTTATTAAAACATTCAACCACTCTGGTGACCCTCAACGAAGCCACCGACACTCTTCATACCATATGTAGCCTCCTGGGGTGTATGGAACACGCATTCTGAACTTGAACGCTGCTGAGGGTTCCCCACAACTTCGGGGATGTGGGAAAAGCCCTGACAGGTCCACCTCCTCCAGGTACTTTTCCACCAACGGGGTGCAGTAGGCCTGTACAAAATGTTTGTTACACATGAGAAATTGGCAAAATTCACAGGAGTGCAATTTTGTATAATTTTTAGGCACTGAAGATTGGTTTGAGCAGGCCATTTCTTGCAGGAGACATGTTGTCCTTGCAGGTTTCTTGCACGAATTTTGAAGGCAGGTAAGCTGTTGCATTCGATTTTCACAAGACATACAGCAAAGGCAATTTCACCCACTTGTCATGAAATCTTGCAAATTGCCACACACAAAAATTCACAATTTCACACTCCAGTAACCAGTGGTGAAGAGCAAAACACACGGGAATCCATTTTAGAGCTTTCTATGCCATGACCATTCCAGGAGGTATAGACTCCAGTCCAGTTCTTTCTGCTTCCACGGGGTGTCTGTACCAGACTCCATTCCAAGGGCCCTGTGTGAATCCACTTCCCGTTCTTCTCTCTCCCCCGACGGCAGATAACATGGACGAGGGGACTTCCGGCTGAGAGGCAGAAGGATAGCGCTGTATATCAGGTGTCGGGGAGCTCGGTGACAGAAGGGGGCTGTCGAGCAGGGCTCAGGCGCTGATAAAGATGTTTTGACATTTCTGTCCAAACACTCATCCCTGCCTGCACTGTGGGGAGCAGCGCAGAGGGGACCTTTCTTATCGCGAGGCAGCTACATTCTACGCACATTACAGCTCACGTGCTTCACGTGCCCAGGCTTGGGTGGGCTCACATGCTGAGCCTCGCTGGAGGCTGGCTGCCAGCCCCCGAGGCGTCTGATGTCGAGGAGTTCTATAAAAGTTTATTCGCTCATTCATTCCTATTTGCACTGACTTTGCAAAACAGAGCAAATGCCCTGTGGAATAATTCTTGCTGCTTTTGTAACAGTAAAGGGAGAAAACAGGGTCTGCGCCAGTCTATATAAAATAGTTTTGCACCAAGGCAGAAACAGAGCAAACAACGTTATTCTATTTTTAATGCATTAACATAAGGAATTATGCATATACAGTTTTCTCCAGTTATGAAATATGAACTATGAAATAAATTTGAGGCATATTTTTAATCCCAAATTATGCAAACGTGAATCTATTTTTTGGAAAAGGGTCTTACTTCTGCGGATGGGTCATTTACTCACGAGTATCACAGATATCCTGTCTGTTGTCTTACAAGTGCTTTATAGTCGACGGCAGCTGTGGTATTGCAGGCATAATGTCCTGTCTGCAGTCTTACGCATGCATCATAGCCTATGACAGTTGTAATACAGCGGACCGGATGTCCGCCATGTTTTGATGGAGTGCCCTGTCCGCCAAAGCTAAATAAAGCCCCAAGTTTTTAATGGTCAGGCAGAAGAGTATTACTTACACTTTGAGGAGTGCTGGGCAGACCCAGAGGAGAGCTATTCACACACAGACGAGTGCTTCTTACACTTTCAGCATGAAACTCAGATACTGAGGGGTGCTATCCAGACTTGATTACTCACACTTAGGGCCAGATGTAGGTGGCCATTTACCGACCGGTAAATGGTCATTCCTGATGTAGGTGCCCTATTTTACCGATTCGGTATTTTTACCGATTCGGTAAATTGGAGATGTAAAACTCTTCTGAGTCCCACAGGCCTTACCGAATCGGTATTTTACCACCCAATCCAATTGGGTGGTAAAATACCGAATCCAGGTGTGCATGCACATGTGTGCATGCACACCTGTGCCATGTGACAGACAGACATGCCCCCTAGGGCATGTCTGTGTGCCACATGGCACACGTGCCTGAACTCGGGGTGCTAGAGGGTGTCAAAGTGACACCCCCTGCACCCTTGCAAAAAATCGGTATTTACCGAATCGGTAAATACCGATTCGGTAATGACCATTGATTCCTATGGGCTTCAATGCCCATAGGAATCAATGGGCATTACCGATTCGGTATTTACAGAATCTGTAAATACCGAATCCTAACGATTCGGTATTTACCGATTCTGAATTACCTACATTTCCCCCCCTCTAATTTACCACTTCTTAAATACCGATTCGGTATGATTCGGTATTTTAGAAGTGGTAAATTAGAATTACCTACATCGGGCCCTTAATCCCTAATTACAAGTTTGGCTGTATATTCCGCCCTGTATGTAAACCTCTTTTTACGAACAGGATGGAATGACTAGTTTGGTTTTATTTAATGCATCTGATAATCCAGCATTCGTAAAATTTCATCAGGTCAAACCTGCCGAAATTTAAAAGGGGAGATGTTTACGGTATTTACCGTACCATGCGGATTTCGGTGTGTTAGATAACAAAATCTACATGTTATTCCCCAATATCTCGTAATAGAGGCTATTTATGGCACCCGATAAATAACAAACCCCAGGATATTGTTATTTATCAGGTGTGATAAACAGCACCTTTAGTTGTTATCTGGCCCTTAGGGTTCCTCTCACAACCATGGACGCTGTTCAAACCCAGAAGCTATCGTATTGTACTGTAGCATTTGTACAACGCTTACTACCACTAGGTGGGTCACTGAAGCACTTACGTACATGGAGTGCAAGCTACACCTTGTAGAGTGCGTGGTAGAAAGAGTTTTGTTTTTGTTTTGAGACTATTCAGAAAATCTTTTGGTGTCATGATGTTATGGGACACCGAGCTAGGCGGTGCCATTGGGGAGGGTATGTGAGAGACAAACACACAGATTATAATAAAGACTATAACGTATACGCACCTACACAGCACCTGCCTAGCCATAGGGGCGTCGGGGTGCATTGTGCTTGTACACAAAATAAGGGGATAATCAGTAATCCATATATATTGCAACATGCACCAGAGATGGTGTTGAACGAGTAAAAGGATGGCCAAAACCTAGAATTGGAAGTGGTGAGCAGAAGCCACTCCATGAAAGAGGAAGGAAGTGAAAGAGCAATCGCGGCTCCCAATCTGGCGACAAACTGCACAAGCTGCTAAAGCGACCAGAAGCCACCAACGCTTGCTAGGCTGGACGGAGCCAGGGTTTTTGAACTGGGGCTCAAGCCCCTTTCAAGCCCCTGAGGGCCCCCAAAGGTGGACGAGCACTAGTTGGGTAGTCGTTCAGACCCTAGCCAGCGGGCTCCTTGTACAAGTGAGGGTGAGAGAAGCGGTGCTCAGTAGGTTGCTGCACTGACAGTGTGTGATTTGTCTGCCTTGTGTTGCCCTTCTGTCCTCACCCTCCATGTGAGCCAAAACCCTTCACAGATCCCAGAGAGCCTTCCTCTTTTTAGTTCACACAGGGAGTCATCCTCTCAGGCACTGTCCACTCTCAGTATTAGTAATGATGTCATTTCAGGTAGGAAAGAGATGATGTGGTGAACGAAGACTTCACCTGCTTCCAATGCTCGGGGGGCTGCTGTCGCGTAGAGTTGCTCTCAATGCACAGACGTAGAGGCCTCACTCATACCTAGCAAGACACTGCTCGCAGCCTGAGAGAGCTCTTATCATCCAAGTAGTTCCTACAGTGCTGGATTTGATTTGCATTTTGATTTTTGTAATGTTGCTATACTTATTTCCATTGCTAAATGCAGGGATTCAGACCCCAGAATGCGAAGAAATAAGTCTGGACGACCAAGTCTCTCTGTGACATGAAACACTGTGGGATGCACCCGAACCTTTAACACAACTCATGGGCCTTGGTGAAACATTGGGGCATGTGGTTACTGTCTCACACCTGCCAACAGAAACAGTGGTATAGTGTGTCGCACAATATCGTCTCATTTAACATGGTCACCCTGTGAGGGGCCGATATCACACGAAGAAGCACAAGGGGAGCTGCAAAGCCCTGTAAAGAGTGGGTTCCCAGCTCATGTTTGGGCTTTTACATCTCTCCAGGACTTTGGTCACAGCCTCTAAAAGCTTTAGTTTTTACATTTTTAGGTCTCGCGACCTATCGATGTGCGCAAGCGCATCGAGCGGAGCGAGAATTCATGTGGCGAAAACATCTTCAAACCAAAGGGCTTTCAGCCCCGCTGTTTTCATGAAGTTCACGTGAACATGCACGCGCATCGCATGCAAGCCCAGCCTCTCCCGCCCCCATCCGGCATCAGGCTTCTCCTCCCCTAGCAGCACTCCTCCCACACCAGCAACTCCCCCCTCCCACACCAGCACCTCCCCTCTCTCTCCACGCAATCACAGCCTCCCCCTCCCACACCAGCACCTCCCCCCTCCCACACCAGCACCTCCCCTCTCTTTCCACGCAATCACAGCCTCCCCCTCCCACACCAGCACCTCCCCTCTCTCTCCACGCAATCACAGCCTCCCCCTCCCACACCAGCACCTCCCCTCTCTCTCCACGCAATCACAGCCATGCCGCACTGCCGAGCCTGGCCTTTTCCAGCTCTTCCCTCCCACTCTCTCACTCTCCCGCCTCAACCCGACTTGTTCTTGTTTTAACTTACTCACAAAACACGTACTTGCGCCGGTAGCACTGTAACAGCATCTCGCTCAGACATATTTTTAAAAAAAACACTTTATAGCACAGCCGCATAATGTTCTGTACCGTTCACAACTATATCCAACAACATGGTGCAATAGCAGTAAAAATAAACATGTATTTCAATGTAATCTCCGGGAAGGCTAGATTATTTGTTTGTTAAAAATCACTACATAATCTATCCGTCTACCCCAATACGGCGCTCTATTTTTTATGTAAACTCAATTTCAGTGTACAAGCCAAAGAAAAACATAGCCACAACATCTCCAGCTGGAGGTAACACTCCTGCCACACAGACAGCATCACAAACTGTAAGTAGCAAAACTACTTATCACAGTGCGCCAATTAATACTGGAGATTCATAACAAAACTAAAAACACTCTCTCTCCCACACACTATCTCACACACTCGCAGACACACTCACAAAGCATGTTCTCACAAACTGTATCGCAGTCAGCGCACAAAAAATGTACACACAAATCATAAACAACCACACACATTGCCTCATCCAAATCTTAAAAAGCTACCTACACTTTACACAACTACTCTAACAAACAAGGCAACACTAACAATAGGCAACGGCGTAATACCTCTACTTTACTCCCCCCAAAAAAGCTTTACTCACCTGCTCTTCCTTTCCGTAAATCCTCTCCACGACACCAGCACTTCTCTCACAGGGTTTCCCTACACTCATGAAAACCCCGCTCCAACATATTCCCCCTCCGCCGCCTCTACTCCTCACCGGGGCCCCCTCCTCGGACCCGGGACTTCGCCAATTTTCCCGCCACCGCAGGGCTTTCCGTTCAAAATGGCGCCCTATCGTAACCACGTTACAGACGTCACGTACGCTTACGTCCACAACCCCCACTCACTTCCAGGCGGCATGTTAAAGTTTGAAGTTTAAGAAGAGGCAACATTTGGACAAGTACATGCTGCTTGTTAATCGCATGCCTTTTGTTCGCTTTTCTTCAGCACTTGCGACTAAAAATGACATATAAAAAAATGTGCAATAATATCCCTGACACAAGCCTATACAGCATAAATGCCCACCTTATTAGAACAGGCTTGCAGGCATCAACCTTCATGAATTCAAGTCCAATACATGAAACGGAGATATCCTCACGAATACACAATGTTTCCTGACACCCCGTCCCTTAACAACCCCAGACTTTGCAACAATTCCCCAGAACAAATCAACTCCCTTTCCGCTGTAACCTCATCTTTCATCTTCCAATCACAGTCCTTACCTTGCATTACCCGATCTCTCTCTCACACATCCGACCAATTATCTCTAATACGAACTCCCTTTTTCCAAACACTCCTCTTGTCCCCTCAGAGGACCCCCTCCTCCTGAGGGGTGACTCCATTACCAACAAAAAAGCGCCCCTTTAAAACTACAACCTATCCTATAGTAACTGTATCAACTCATACGAAGTAAGCCATATCTATAACAATAATAAAAGGTACATTTTTATAGGTTGGATGGGTGGGGCTAACTGCAATCTCTGCTCTGCTCCCAAGCTCCCAAAATGGAGTCCTCAATAAGGCAGGACCTCCCCTAAATGTCACCTATATATTCCTAAACTAAAAACCCTGCCCCTTAAACAAGCACTGGCGTTGCCAATAGTTCTCGCAGTAGGAAAGTTGGAGCTATTGGTTTTGGAAATGACATTGTATATTTATATATTGTTATTGACAATGCCAATAACAATATATAAATATAAAATGTCATCTACAAAACCAATAGCTCCAACTCTCCTACTGCGAGACCTATTGGCAACGCCAGTGCTTGTTGATGAAGGAAGGAAGGTAGAAGTGCATCACCAGCAATGCTTGGCACAAAACTTCGCCCATTCCAAGACTCTGCTTCCTCCTCAAATGGTGAAAATCTTGGATTGATGTACCTACCTGCGAAGAAGCATTTGAGGTGAACTGGAGAAATTTCCCTGTGAGTCCTCAGCAGCATCTTGCGTTCTGTTTCGCAACTGACATCCGGTCAGCAGAGTTCCCAGTGCCATGAGTGACTAAGTTATCCAGTGCACTTTTTATGTCTTGTCTGTGCAGCGCAAATGCTGTCTCTTTGAGACATGCTGTATTCAGAATATAGTCTTGGAGCACCGCCCATCTTTTTAATTGGTTCCTCTTTCTGTCCTTTGGAAATGCCGGCTTTTGTTGGTGGATTCGCTTAGTAGTCTTTCCTTTTGGACTTTTGTATCCTCCCATGAGGACTGCCCATGTTACATGTGTTCTTACTCATCAGGTTACGTAGAGAGTTTTGAGAACACTTTTTTTATTGGCCTGCATCTGTTTGTTAAGTGTTCTGTTTACATAGCTTTGGCAGCTTAAATTGGCTATTACTTTATCTCCCTGTGCTGCCCCCTCATCCTTTTCCCCAACACTGCTTTCCCGCCCAACCACACCTCTGAGATTACTTATTGTTGTTTTAAAAAAAGATTTAATTAGTATATTTGTATAGTGCAGGCATGATGGAGATTAAGAGATTTGCCCAGATTCACAGGATGTTAAGCTGAGGCCGAGGCTCGAAGATGGATACCCAGATCCCGAGTCAGCAGCTCTAACCGCTGCGCCACTTTCTCTTAATCTGGGGATCCATGTTGAAGCCTCTCTTTGTTGACACAGCAGTGCCAGCAAATCACCTCAAAGTGCTGCTGTTATGTCTGGGGACTTGTGCAGTCCTACACCTTTTATTTGCACGGCACCCGCTGCTTCAATAACAACGTGCCTCGCACTTGTTCATTTACATTACCGCTTCTTATACTTAACCTCTCTATGCCGTCTCTCCCACTCCTTCCCCACTCCCACAGCACTGCTTGCTCGCCCCACCATAATCGTTCCAATTTCTGCTTTAAAAAACAACAACATTTAATTAGTACATTTATATACAGCTGGCACTGGGAGATTATGTGATTTGCCCAGATTCACAGGATGTTGAGCCAAAGCTGAGGCTCGAACATGGATCAACAGCTCCAGAGTTGGCAGCTTTACCCGCTGCTACACATCCTCTCACTCTGGGGATCCATGTTGGAGCCTACCTTTGTTGACACAGCAGTAATGTTGGGGGGATCACTGTCTCCTCGGCGCTGGCATCCCTCCATAATGAGGCCTCAAGTCTTGGAAGGAGTCAGCTGAGGGGATTAGCTGCTCAGGAGGAGTGCTTCTTGTCGCCACCTCATGTTCTCCCTCTGGCCCCTTCATCTGGAGCTCTGAAAGTGCCCCCCGGCCTTTGGATGCAGGGCCACAATGGGTCTCATCGAGCTCTGCCAGTGCACATCAGTCACGATCAATCACACCCCGTTTTTCAGTATTGGGGTTCACAGATCTCCTAAAACACCGGGGTACCCAGCTTCTCCCAACTTTCTTCAAGTCTGGTATCCAGTAATAACGCTAACAGCTCTATCGGTGCACCTCAGCCCTGCCTGCCGCGAGGCCCACACTGTCAGTAGTAGAGACAGCCCAAGAAAATAAGAAATGCATCTCCTTTCTCATCTGCAGCCCCAGAGGTGGGTGAGCCACATGTTAATACAGAGAGCCCATGCGTCAGCTTCACTCGGCCGTTCCAGCAACACACGACTTGCAGATGGTCATGTAACAATAGAATAAAACCTTGTGATTTTTTACTATATTTTAATTTCTAAACATGAATATGAAACATTTATTGTGCACCTTCCCCACCCACATGGCTCTGACGCATTGCCATCGGTGAACTAAGAGATACGGCATCCGAAGTAAAGAGGCCAGTCGCCATGGGTGTTTACAAATGCAGACAAGGCAGTACCAAGGAGGGACTAACAACTCTGACAACAACTCGCAAACCAGCGTTTGCGAAGGACAATGACACAAGCCAATGTAAAATATTGTTGGAGAGTGAGGGGGGCTTCTCTTACATACTCCACTACAACAAGTCTTGCAGAGCAGCGCATGTGCCCTGACTCAGTCTTGACCTAAAAAAGTACCTCTGAAAGCATCACACAGTGGAAGGACACTGAGCAAGAGTAGCAGTGCTTGGGCTATGCTCCAGTGTAGGACAAACACATGAAGAGGAAGTGAAGCTGGCACTCACTGACCAAAGAAAATCATGCAAATGAGATTGACAGTGAAACCAATGAATAGTAAGCATTGGGTGGGCTCTAAGCCCCCTCTAGGTCAGGAAAATGTCTTGTGAATGACAGCGCATGTGAAGTCACAGGCGAGACCTAAAGTATAGGGCATGGAGGAGGGTAAGAGAGAGGGTGCAAACTGTCAAAGAGGCAAATGTATCTGAAAAACATACTGGAGGGCGTAAATAACTAATAGTGCCCCCAAAATATTTAGGGGCGCTAGGGTGAAGGCAGGAGAGTGTTTAACGTTTAAGAGGGGATATGGGGGTGTGGCCAAGGTAGTGACCAGAACGGGTGCGAATCTCTAAGCTCCATGCCAGGCACGCTGCATTATCCTGCATCATCCTAGCTGTGACTCCACCATCCACACACTAAAATCACCAACATATCTGGAAGTGAACTGAACTAATACTCTAGCGAGTGAAGTCCAAGCAGCAGCAGGTGGGAGAACGATGATCTGAGTGGATACCTGATGCAACGCCTACCCTGGGAGCAACAGGGCCCACCTGCAGGAGGTGCTGATCTGGGGGGCTGGAGTGACTAATAGACGGAGGGCACCCAGTGCTCAAGGAGTAAGGAGCGGCCGGCACAACGTGGGCCCAGCATAGTGAGAGCAGAAGAGAGTGAACGGGGTGAACTGGGTGCATCGCGTGCTGGTTGCCGCTACTTGGAGATAGCATGAATGGCACGGATGGCACGCACGGGCGTGGTGTGGCCACCACACACCCGACTCGCGGAGCCCAGCAGAGACATTGGACTGCCCTCATAAATGGTTAGGAAGGAGAACGTCGCAACCTGTGCCCTGCTTCCGTGGCACACACAAGACAACAGGGGACTAGGGCCTCCTGCTCTGATCCCTTCCCCATAAGGACAAGGGGACGAGACATATAGGGAGATTAGAAGCTCAAAGCAGGAGCCGAAGACCATAACTGTCAATGAACTTTGCATAGGGAGTAAAGGGAGTGGAGAACATCCCATACTTTACACCACTTGCTGAGAAAGCGTACATCCGGAATCCTAGTCTTCCCACTAAAGAGCAGGACACATACCCAGAAACCAGGAGCAGTAAGCGACTGTAACCAATAGGAGCATCCCAGCTGTCTCTGACACATGGTGACACCACTCAAGCCACAACCTAGAGTCGAGCACCTCACAAGACCAAACCCAACCTAAGGGTAGACAACTGCATAGCGTGGGATGCCCCATCCCACAGGAACATACTGAACACGGACAATCACTGGCCACTCACCCTTCCTCCCCTAGGGTGGGGGTCGCTCACAATAAATAAAGGAAACCGGCCCAAAGAGATCAAGGGTGAGCGGCTGCCCACAAACCATAACAAATTGGGGTGTACCGCCACCCCTCAAGGCCTTCAAGGCACACCCTGATTGAGTGCAAAGAGAGGAAGTGTGACCTCAAGACCCACAACCTCAACAGCTATACCCATGATATAAGAACAGACCAGTATTGTGAGGTAAACTGGGAACAGTAACCAACTGGTCATAAGTCATGATGAAAATGCAACAATGGTGAAACCCAAACAGAGAAAACTGTTCACTACCACGAACAAGGACACCATGGAACTCCTAGTGACACCTGACCCGGCAGCAAGTGGCCTGCTGAGTCACTTGAATTCCACTCTTGAAAAACGCTCAGGACGATTTGAACAGCCTTCGCAAACAGCTTGGATACCAGGACCTAACTAAAATTCAGGATATATGCAGTCACCATAGAGGTGAACTTAAACCCGACAGAGAATAAAAAGTAACTGAAACAAGTGGATGAGGAAGAATTGCCTCTCATCACGATGAGCCCACACTACAAGAGGTGCAGGCCCCACTTTGACTCATGCGATCAGATGTAACTCAGTTGCAGTTGTGTGCGGAAGACACAGAAGGCCGCTCGAAGCGCAACAACATCTGTTTGTTGGGGATATCTGAACGATCCAAGGGTCCAAACATGGAGCTATTCATCGAATATGGCTGTTGGAAATGATACTGGAGAGTCAACTCACAAAGTATTTCTCCATTGAAAGGGAACATCAAATCCCATGATGCCTACCACCACCTGGATCAAATCCCCGACCAGTAATTGCCAGACTACTAAACTCTAGAGACCGGGATCTCATTCTCCAGATCTTCAGAATTAAAGGCAAATGGTTCTGTGAAGGTGCCACCATCACAACCTACTCAGACTAGAGAGCGGAAGTACCACAGCGCTGCAACTTCTAAATGGTCGTAAGGGGCAATTACGCCTACTGGGCCTAAAATATGCCCTCCTGTTGCTGACTAAACTGAAGGTTTGGGGACAGTGAAACAACTAATTTCTTCCATTTCCCCGATGAGACGTAGACCTGGCTGCAACAGAAAGGGGTACTGCTCCCCACAGAAGTAAAAATATTGCATGTAGATACAAACGCAAATACCAACGGTAGAGGAAGATCCGACTCCCTGGAAGTCATCCCACCTCAAAGAAAGCAGCAACTGAACGTCCACAAGTAGAGGCAGAGGTGATACAACACAGTTGTAATCCCTTCTCTCTCCTGGACTCAGATCATGGCTCAGAAATGGACACTGAAATGAATGCATCAGATGCCTCTCAACAAACTGGACCGGCCCCTTGCGCCCGGGCTGGCAGGCCTGATCAATGGGCAGTGGCGCTCAGCCCTCCAATGACATTTTCAGAGTGCAACTTCCAGGACCACAGGTTTCACATGACAATCAGGACTCAGGTGTGGTAGCAGCCACACTGACCGCTTATGGGTCTGAGGGGAGGATCCCTACACATCAAACATTGGGATAGACTTCATCACACAGGTTAACTTTTGTATTTTTTCCTGTTAGTCAAAGGGCATGAGGTACAAAATGCAAGATGCCAGGGAGGGGGTAATTGGGAAGTTGGTTACTAAAGTTTACAAAGTTACAGTGCAACATACATTGAATTATTCACAAACACCACCCCACCTAGACACGGTAGGGTGCCATTGAGCTCCCAACTGTCAGCACGCACAAAGTCGAGATGAGAGACAGCGGCACAGCGCAACTTAAAGACTCCCTGGATCCCCACACAACGTCATCACATGACGGCACTCAGACTCACAGCAGAGACACAATGCCAGATGCCGCAACAACAATGGCACCCAAAAACAACATCCTGACTTGGAGCATACGGGGTATGGCCACACCCCTCAAATGGCATGCGGTCAAACCATGTCACATCCAAATTGTCATCAGGTGACAAGGGGGTCCCTGAGTATAGGTATAGGAAAAAGCAAAAACCAGGGGGAAATTATTGATCAACAAACAACTAAAAATAAGCTTCTCCACTACTTTTCAAATAGGTGAAACTCTATGAATAATAACGGTCATGAATCAGATATATTTAATTAATATTTTATTATTATTTAGTATGTAGTCATATCAATACTTCATTCAGACATATCAAAATGATATTGAGCTCCCTATACTATCACAGTATAAAGCAGTCACATACTCCTAATTAAAATCACTCACACACAGTCATACTAACAGAAAAGAAGAAGGAGAAAACCAAGCTTTCCACATATTAAAAACATTATTAAAAATCCCACCTATACATAATACTCAGTTATATGGTCGATTGTTAATAAACATCAGTGTACAGAGATGTATATGCAAGAATATTATTTCCTTGAGTGAATTGATCAATATAGCAATGTACTCCAATTATAAATGTTGACAATAATTCACAATAACAAAGATATGGCCAGAAATTGACAATTGCGCAGACGCGTGTTTCGGTGAAAAGAAGAAACTTCCACAGGTTATGACACCTTCATCAGGGCGCTGATTGGAGAGTTCGCACAGTGGCACCGACCATCCAAGTTGAGCGTTTGGGAAACAAAAGGAAGCTAACATGCAGTATAAGTGTAGTCCAAGACAATAAGATAAACGTTAGACAAATTTCAGGATAAAAAGTCATAAACTATCCTTCGCAATTTAAATAACAGACCAACATATCCACCACTCAAATTACTTCATATTTCACTATACTAATTCACCACTAACTATTTATGGGTTCCGAAGGGTCGCTTCTCAATCCAAATAACAGACTGGCATATGCACCGCTCAAATTACTTTCATAATTCACCACCAATCCTTTATGGGTTCCGGAGTAGCGTGCTACTCGCCCAAAAAGTCCTTTGATACCTCGTCTTGGGTAGTAAGCGCTATATAAATGCAATTACAATACAATACAATACAATAATTTCCCCCTGGTTTTCGATTTCTCTATACCGATACTCAGGGGCCCTAATGTTATCTGACAGTTGTCCCAGCACGATGCTGCAAGGGTTCGTACTTTTGAATGTGGGTGAGTATACCGACAACGACTGATCTCTGATCTACTTTTGATGTGTTTCTGCTTCCTCTATCATCTGTTAGTACCATCATTTGTTAGTACCTATTCTGTAGCAGTGTTTCTTCTCTTTCCCATGTTCTATGGATATCATTATTCTCTTTATATGTTTATATGTTTATATTTTTTTTTATTTGACACTCTCAGAAGTTTTCTGACCTCAGAGACTCTATCCTCTGGTCTTGTCTGAATCCATTTTTTGCAATCTTATTCTCTTGAAGAAAGGGGGTGCTTCCATGGAAAGTATAAAAACTTTCCAGTTAAGTAATGAGCAGTTTTCAAAACTATTATCTCAAACCAGCATCACTAATACGCCTTTCTCAGTGGAAAAAGGAGACAACAAGAAATGGTTCAAATTATTGAATCTTAAAAAGAAACCTAACAGAACGGCAGGAGTGATACCGAACGGCTTGAGAATTAGAAATATACTGGGATTATTTGTTGAGATTAAAACGTTTTTAGATAAGTGGTCCCTAACAGCTAATCGTTGCTCCTGTGATCTTATGATCCTGAATATTGCGACAGCTAGAAAAGTGGTTGATACCCTACTCAAGCAAATAGCAGAAATAAACCTAAAAAAGAACAATATCCTCAATGAGTCCAAAAAACACATTGAAGAAATCAATTTGGAATTAGACTTCTTGAATATATCATTGAAAAAAAGACTGATAAACGTAAAAATTATATTCGATTTTTCTCAGAAGAAAAAGTTTGTCCGTATCAGCGGACTAACTACTAAAATATTCCTAAAGATAACGCTTACCCCATTGACAATCAACATTGATCAAATTAAAAAAATTGACAGAGGGAGAAGGTAGCTCTAACCACTTCGACATCTTTGGTAACAGAAGGGAACATTTTGACAGACCGTTAAGAAGGAAATTGACGGGGCACCCCAAAAACAAGATTCAGGAATCAAACAAGGGGACAATACCAACATACAGACAGTACTCCGCATTACTTCCAGACGAGACGCCACCAATATTGGAGGGATTGAATCCCATCCCTGTTTTCAACCTTTTGTCTTTGGAGCTAGACCAACTTTCATTAGGACTCCTGTCTACGGGACTGTCATTTGTCCCTAGTTCTGATATTAACAAATGTGAACTCAATCGAGACATACATTCCTTTTTTCACAAAATTAAAAGCAAAAAATATTTAATTGATTTACAACCCACTACCTCAAGCAATAGATCAGGATTAAAGCCGCCATCCACATTCACTTTCCACTCTGGATTAATTTAAAGCAGAAGTGAGGATTTGAAAAAGCTGTGTATAATAAAATACAGGCTATGTTGAGATATACACCCAAACCTCCCTATAATCTTAATTTTCAGGAAAATGCTGCTCTTACTGAACTGCAAAGAAATCAAGATGTTGTGGTCAAACCATGTGACAAAGGTGGAGGTATCGTTTTACTGGATACCCGACAACACAAGAATAAAATGCAAGCTTTGCTTGATGTACCTGACCATTATTGCAAGGTTAGAAACAACCCTGAAAAAAGGACAACAACACAAATTTTGAACATCACAGAGGATGCAATGTACAAAGGCGTTATTTGTAGACAGGAACTTGGGTACCTCAATTGACCACATACTCTGACTCCTTTGATCAATGGGTTGTCTAAAACGCACAAGGATTCTCTGGGCCACCTCTTAGACCCACAGTATCTTCTATAGGTTTGGCCACAGAACACTTGACAAAATATGTTGACTTGTTTTTTAAACCCCTTGTGGATGCCCTTCCAGCATACGTCAAAGATACGGGCCAGAAGATTTCTAAGCTTGAGAGAATACGATTTGATCCATTATCAGATACTCTAGTTACTATGGACATCTTTTATACACCAATATACCTAGGTAAGAAGCTCTTGAAGCAGTGAGAAGCACACTGGAGAGAATAGGTACCAATGACCATCATAATTTCATTTTACAATCCTGGCTATTGTTCTCAAAGAAAATGTCTTTGAGTTTAACAACATATGTTACCAACAGATAAAGGGAGTTAGCATGGGGGTGGCCTGTGCCTCCAATGTGGCCAAACTCTTTATGGGGATTTTTGAAGGTATATATATACCCAGATGTTGCAATTCATTAAAGATAATGCCATACTTTCAGACGTCCAAACAGGATTCCGTCCAGGAAGAGGCCCAGAATCTGACCTTGTTGCCTTCTGGGATCACCTTCAAAACACAGTTGACAGAAACGGGGTTGCTGCGATAGTTCTCTTGAACCTCTCGGCTGCGTTTGACACGGTTGACAATGACACTCTGAAACAAAGACTCTACGAGGCCGGCATAGAGGGGACTGCTCTAGACTGGATCACATCCTACCATCGTAACAGATCTAATGTAATTTATACCTCAACTTTCTTGTCCAAACCGTAATTCACAAAAGCAGGGGTCCCTCAAGACTCTATCACCTCGTCCATGCTTTCAACATCTACATGAAGTCATTACCGGCACTGATCAATCAATTCCACCTCATGTTCTGTAACTATGCAGATGACACGCAAATCCTCCTTCAACTTGAACGCCCCAAAGACATTGGAAACGCACACATTCCCAGTTACCTAAGAGCCATGGATCTATGAATGACGTGGAGCCATCCCAAATTGAATACTTCCAAAACAGAAATACTCATGTGTGGCGATTGGAAAAATAATGACCCACTTACCGCCTGGCCTGATGAACTGGGATCACCGCCTAAAGTATAGAAGGAAGTAAGAAACCTCGGAATGACCATGGACTCCAAGCTATCAATGAATGCCTAAGTGGAAAAACCGCAAAATCAAGCTTTCTTACTATAAAAACTGCGACGCATCTTCCCCCATCTGCGAATTCCACACAAGGTCCAGGCTACCATCTCTCTTGTTCTGCCCAAACTTGATTACGCCAATAGCCTCTACCACGGATCACCTTTAACGACCATGAAAAGACTACAACGTATTCAGAACTCGGCTGCCAGACTACTCGTACATATAAAGCTGTAAGACCACATCTCCCCTGGCTTGAGGGCCCTACATTGGTTACCAGTTCCCAGAAGATCCACGTTCAAGCTGCCTGGTATCACCCACAAAGTGATACATTGAACAGGACCACTCTTCATCAGGAAAAAAATGACCAAATACATTCCACTGAGAAACCTCTGCTGTAAAGTGGCACCTCACCTCAAAATACCACTGTAAAAAAAGGAAACAGTGGTGGCACATCCTTCTCTGTTCACGCAGCCAAACTATGCAAACTATGCAACTCTTAACCCCCAAACATAAGATCCATGTATAACCACCGTATCTTCAGAAAACTGCTCAAGAACTGGCTCATCCCCAAATAAGCACCATACACAAACAGAAAGATATAGCATATCCCTCTGTATAGAAGCATTTATTTGGACTATAGATATGTACCTACATATGTGTATTGATTTGTTTAAATGTGTATAGTAATTATGTTTAAAAAATATATATATTTATTAGTTCTGTTAAAAAAATATACATATTAGTTTTAGTTACATTGTTCTATGTTTTAACATGCATATAAGTGACTGCATAAATAAGAAAATCTTTCATCATAACTTTTTATCTACAATTACTTCACTATTGAATTACAAAAAATAAAAGCAAATACAATGATTTAAAGTATAACATCACTTGAAAGCCGGGGTTTATTAAATGCATCTTTAATCTACATATATCACCTTCCTTTATGCATCTTTATACCTTCCATGTACTTATGTATCTATAGATTTATTACTTTACTTCTAATTCAGCAGATCCAATACACCACCCTATTTCTCACCCTATACCTCTATCAATATATCCTCTACCTCCACTCTCTCATTCATCCCAAACCCCATACCACTACTATGATCACCAAAATAACCCTTTCTAGACTGTGTCCTCCTCTACCGCCCTTTTACATAATCTCATACCTCTTTTACTATTCAGATATCCCAAACACCCCTTTCTAAACCCTTCCCTCTGACCCTTCCCCCTCCATCTCCCAGTTACTCATCCCAAACCCCCTCCCACTACTGCTATGAGTTCAGAAAACAAGAATTGAAGACTCTTCCCTCCTCTGTCCCTTCACTATTCCTTTTCAGTAAAAAAAAGACTAATATGTCCACCATTGAAATTAATTTCTTATGTCCCTATACTAATTGTCCACTAATCCTGTTTGAGGTCCAGAGTAGAGTGCTACTCGCTGAAAAAGCACTTCAACACCTCATAAGGGGTAGCAAGTGCTGTCTAAATGTGAACCTTTCCCTTTTCTATTCCTCCACTGTCCTTCTCAATCCACATAATACATTAACAAACTCAACGTTCAAATTACTTTCATATTTCACTATATTAATTCACCACTAATCCTTTATGGGTTCAGTAGTAGAGTGCTACTCGCAGGAAAAGCACTTCAACACCTCGTCAGGGATAGTAAGCGCTATATAATGCAATTACAATTACAATACACAATTGGTCACCAATTCAGTAGCCTGTCAGACACAAGGATGTCCCGTGTTTGCTGTGGGTCCACCATCTCTCTGAAATAAATGGACAAAATACCCATTACTCATATCAAATTCCTTCTATTATGCTGCATATTCAAAGAAAGCTTTACAAGAATATTTATGTAAGTGAGAGTGAGATTTTAGATGTGGTACCCACTACATCCTAATCCCCACTAAAAGAAATCATGACGCCATCTTTCTGCCTGGTGACATAGAGACTCCATTCTCCAGACAATAAGGTGACGTCACTGTTGCACTTGTAAGATGGTGACAGCTGGCGTTACACCCGGAGACCTGTATGTTTGATGCTGGCTGCAGCGACTCCTAGTGGTAGATGAGTGTATGACACCAGAAGTAGTGACACTTAGAATGACAGCTGCAGCGACACCTGGGACTTGTAAGAGAACGGCAGCTTCAGTGACACCCGGAGACCTGTAGTTTGATGCTGGCTGCAGCGACTCCTAGTGGCAAGTGAGAGTATGCAGTGAGACAAAAGTACACAGAAAGAGTGTGTGCGCTGCTTGCAGTGACCTCTAGTGGTCGGCAGGAGAATAGAGCTGACCTGAGGCCGGGTAAACGCTGAGGGGTGCACAAGAGCTCTGAGGGTGACCAGGACACGAGTGGGTAAGAGTGAGGGCAGATGTGGGGCGTGGGGAATGGTGGAGGGGTGCCCTGCCCCTCCAAATCTCCTCAGAGACTCCAGCAATAACATTATTTTGCTTTTCTGTACTAAGTGGGCCCGAGGAGAGAAAATAAACAGAAACGCCAAGATGGATTCCTGGTGAATTCAGAATCCAGTTTTAACAGAGTGGATTAATGACGCTTCCTCGACTAATTGCCGCCGCTGCCCCAACCCAATTACCATAATTGGCTGAGATGGCAGCGCCGCCCAGGGAGAGCGGTCCCTGCTGCAGGGGAAGGAAGGGCCCCAGGCCGGGGCGTCGGGGGGCCACAGCGAGCGAGTGAGTGCGGAGGGAACCCGGGGAGAAGGGGCTCCCTGAGAGGGAGCGAAGGGGGGGGGGGGGGGGCACCTCTGAGTGCAGCGTGTGCAGTGACACCGTGAGAGGACACACACACATCTGGGGCAGGGGTTCCCAAGCTATGGCCCTGCCGATTTTCGGTGGATCCATCTCAAAAACTCAAAGCAATAAGTAAACATGCCTTTAAATTCTATATTTATCTTTGGCACACTTGCTGCGCTTCAAAGCAGAGGTCAGGGGTCAAGCTGTGTCTGCTGACAAATTGCTGCTTCCTTCTTTTTAACCCGGGGATTGGTGTTTACAAACTCACCTCTCTTTGCAGTCAGACAAGGAAAGGTAAAGTGAATCATGTAACACTCTAGTTGGGGCTGTGGCATAGGGGGTGCTGTAAAGTACATGGTGCCCGCCCCCTTCAGTCGGGGGCCTCATGTCCATTAATGGTAGGTGGGTCACAGAAGTTTGTCGTTCTAATGATCAGGTCGTTGTTCTAAAACGTTAGATGGCTGGGCCTTCATTATCATGTGCGGGGATGCAGTGAGAAGACAGGATATCTGTGGGCTTTCTTTATTCCTGCAGTGAGTTGTGATAAGTACCTCTGGGGCTTTGCTTAGTACATGCAGTGATTTTATTTTTTTGCAGAGTTTTATATAGCGCAAACTTGACCCGAATCAGGTATCAGAGCACTTTACATAGCGCCAGTTACATTACATGAGGACACACATTCAATTTAGTGTCATTACCGAGCCACAAACTTGGTTCCCCAGGTCCGAGGTCGCCCTAGCCGTTAGGCCAACAGGAATGCATGGGTGTTAGATGTGCCCTGCGTTAATACCCAACCCACACACATAAACGTGTTCACTCTGTTTCATGCAGTGATGCAGTGAGATGATTGAGACGTCTGAGGTGATGTTCATTTCATGCAGTGAGACGATTGAGACGTCTGGGGTGATGTTTATTTCATGCAGTGAGATGATTGAGACGTCTGGGGTGATGTTTATTTCATGCAGTGAGATGATTGAGACATCCGGGGTGATGTTTATTTCATGCAGTGAGATGATTGAGACATCTGGGGTGATGTTTATTTCATGTAGTCATGCAGTGAAATGATTGAGATGTCTGGGGTGATGTTTATTTCATTCAGTCATGCAGTGAGATGATTGAGACATCTGGGGTGATGTTTATTTCATGCAGTGAGATGATTGAGACATCCGGGGTGATGTTTATTTCATGCAGTGAGATGATTGAGACATCCGGGGTGATGTTTATTTCATGCAGTGAGATGATTGAGACATCCGGGGTGATGTTTATTTCATGCAGTGAGATGATTGAGACGTCTGAGGTGATGTTCATTTCATGCAGTGAGACGATTGAGACGTCTGGGGTGATGTTTATTTCATGCAGTGAGATGATTGAGACGTCTGGGGTGATGTTTATTTCATGCAGTGAGATGATTGAGACATCCGGGGTGATGTTTATTTCATACAGTGAGACGATTGAGACGTCTGGGGTGATGTTTATTTCATGCAGTGAGATGATTGAGACATCTGGGGTGATGTTTATTTCATGCAGTGAGATGATTGAGACATCCGGGGTGATGTTTATTTCATGTAGTCATGCAGTGAAATGATTGAGATGTCTGGGGTGATGTTTATTTCATTCAGTCATGCAGTGAGATGATTGAGACATCTGGGGTGATGTTTATTTCATGCAGTGAGATGATTGAGACATCTAGGGTGATGTTTATTTCATGCAGAGATGCAGTAAGATGATTGAGACGTCTGGGATGATGTTTATTTAGTGCAGTGAGATGATTGAGACATCTAGGGTGATGTTTATTTCATGCAGTGATGCAGTGAGATGATTGAGATGTCAGGGGTGATGTTTATTTCATGCAGTGAGATGATTGAGACGTGTGGGATGATGTTTATTTCATGCAGTGATGCAGTAAGATGATTGAGACGTCTGGGTGATGTTTGGTTCATGCAGTGATGCAGTGAGATGATTGACACGTCTGGGGTGATGTTTTTTTCATGCAGTGAGATGATTGAGACATCTAGGGTGATGTTTATTTCATGCAGTCATGCAGTGAGATGATTGAGACGTCTGGGGTGATGTTTATTTCATGTAGTCATGCAGTGAGATGATTGAGACGTCTGGGGTGATGTTTATTTCATGCAGTCATGCAGTGAGATGATTGAGACGTCTGGGGTGATGTTTATTTCATGCAGTGAGATGATTGAGACATCTAGGGTGATGTTTATTTCATGCAGTCATGCTGTGAGATGATTGAGATGTCTGGGCTGATGTTTATTTCATGCAGTGAGATGATTGAGACGTCTGGGATGATGTTTATTTCATGCAGTGAAATGATTGAGACGTCTGGGGTGATGTTTATTTCATGCAGTCATGCAGTGAGAGGATTGAGACGTCTGGGGTGATGTTTATTTCATGCAGTGAAATGATTGAGATGTCTGGGGTGATGTTTATTTCATGTAGTCATGCAGTGAGATGATTGAGACGTCTGGGGTGATGTTTATTTCATTCAGTCATGTAGTGAGATGATTAAGACGTCTGGGGTGATGTTTATTTCATGCAGTGAGATGATTGAGACGTCTGAGGTGATGTTTATTTCATGTAGTCATGCAGTGAGATGATTGAGACGTCTGGGGTGATGTTTATTTCATGCAGTGAAATGATTGAGACGTCTGGGGTGATGTTTATTTCATGCAGTCATGCAGTGAGATGATTGAGACGTCTGGGGTGATGTTTATTTCATGCAGTGAAATGATTGAGATGTCTGGGGTGATGTTTATTTCATGTAGTCATGCAGTGAGATGATTGAGACGTCTGGGGTTATGTTTATTTCATGCAGTGAGATGATTGAGACATCCGGGGTGATGTTTATTTCATGTAGTCATGCAGTGAAATGATTGAGATGTCTGGGGTGATGTTTATTTCATTCAGTCATGCAGTGAGATGATTGAGACGTCTGGGGTGATGTTTATTTCATGCAGTGAGATGATTGAGACGTCTGAGGTGATGTTTATTTCATGTAGTCATGCAGTGAGATGATTGAGACGTCTGGGGTGATGTTTATTTCATGTAGTCATGCAGTGAGATGATTGAGACGTCTGGGGTGATGTTTATTTCATGCAGTGAGATGATTGAGATGTCTGGGGTTATGTTTATTTCATGAAGTGAGATGATTGAAACATCTGGGGTGATGTTTATTTCATGTAGTCATGCAGTGAGATGATTGAGACATCTAGGGTGATGTTTATTTCATGCAGTCATGCAGTGAGATGATTGAGACGTCTGGGGTGATGTTTATTTCATGCAGTGAGATGATTGAGATGTGTGGGGTGATGTTTTTTTCAAGCAGTGATACAGTGAGTTATGACATGCACAGGTAGGTCTTCGCTTTGTCCATGCAGTGTTAGTAAAGGAATACCTGGGCATTAGGTGTGCCCTGCATTAACCTCATGGCTGCAACGGCCGTCGCGTGCACTACCTTTGTAGTGCTGCGCACGTCCGTTGGCCGTCGCGGCCCGCCCACTCAGTAGAACGTTCCGCACTGGCACTGAATGTTCGGAGCAGTTAAGGGGTTAATACAGAAGCCATTTACATGTAAACATGTACACTTTATTCCATGCAGTGATGCAGTGAGAGGATTGAGCCATCTGGGGGGGGGGGGTGTATTCCATGCAGCAGTGCTTTAAATGAGAAAAAATAAGTACAAGTACTCATTGAAATAGAGGTGTGGCAAGTGGGCTGGGCTAGGGGCGGGGCTACGGGCAAGATATGATCATACACAATGACTTCTTTACCAGTTGCAGCACTTAGCAACCCACACATGTATACACGTGTTGACTCTCTTTCATGCAGTAATGCAGTGTACGGAATGGGATGTCTGGGGTGAGGTTTATTCCATGCAGTGATGTATAGGAATGTTGGAGCGTTAGCTGTGACTTGCATTAATACAGAACCCTCACACATATAAACGTGTTGACTCTATTCCATGCAGTGATGCAGTGACTGGAATGAGATGTCTGGGTGAAGTTTATTCCATGCAGTGGTGTATAGGAATGTTTCATGCAGTGATGCAGTGAGCGGAATGAGATGTCTGGAGTGCGTTCTATTCCATGCAGTGATGCAGTGGAATATCTGCGGCGTTCGCTGTGATGTGCATTAATACAGAACCCATACACACATATAAACGTGTTGACTCTCTTTCATGCAGTGATGCAGTGTACGGAATGGGATGTCTGGGGTGAGGTTTATTCCATGCAGTGATGTATAGGAATGTTGGGGCGTTAGCTGTGACCTGCATTAATACAGAACCCACACACATATAAACGTGTTGACTCTCCTTCATGCAGTGATGCAGTGTACGGAATGGGATGTCTGGGGTGAGGTTTATTCCATGCAGTGATGTATATGAATGTTGGAGCGTTAGCTGTGACTTGCATTAATACAGAACCCTCACACATATAAACGTGTTGACTCTATTCCATGCAGTGATGCAGTGACTGGAATGAGATGTCTGGGTGAAGTTTATTCCATGCAGTGGTGTATAGGAATGTTTCATGCAGTGATGCAGTGAGCGGAATGAGATGTCTGGAGTGAGTTCTATTCCATGCAGTGATGCAGTGGAATATCTGCGGCGTTCGCTGTGATGTGCATTAATACAGAACCCATACACACATATAAACGTGTTGACTCTCTTTCATGCAGTGATGCAGTGTACGGAATGGGATGTCTGGGGTGAGGTTTATTCCATGCAGTGATGTATAGGAATGTTGGGGCGTTAGCTGTGACCTGCATTAATACAGAACCCACACACATATAAACGTGTTGACTCTCTTTCATGCAGTGATGCAGTGTACGGAATGGGATGTCTGGGGTGAGGTTTATTCCATGCAGTGATGTATAGGAATGTTGGAGCGTTAGCTGTGACTTGCATTAATACAGAACCCTCACACATATAAACGTGTTGACTCTATTCCATGCAGTGATGCAGTGACTGGAATGAGATGTCTGGGTGAAGTTTATTCCATGCAGTGGTGTATAGGAATGTTTCATGCAGTGATGCAGTGAGCGGAATGAGATGTCTGGAGTGAGTTCTATTCCATGCAGTGATGCAGTGGAATATCTGCGGCGTTCGCTGTGATGTGCATTAATACAGAACCCATACACACATATAAACGTGTTGACTCTCTTTCATGCAGTGATGCAGTGTACGGAATGGGATGTCTGGGGTGAGGTTTATTCCATGCAGTGATGTATAGGAATGTTGGGGCGTTAGCTGTGACCTGCATTAATACAGAACCCACACACATATAAACGTGTTGACTCTCTTTCATGCAGTGATGCAGTGTACGGAATGGGATGTCTGGGGTGAGGTTTATTCCATGCAGTGATGTATAGGAATGTTGGAGTGTTAGCTGTGACTTGCATTAATACAGAACCCTCACACATATAAACGTGTTGACTCTATTCCATGCAGTGATGCAGTGACTGGAATGAGATGTCTGGGTGAAGTTTATTCCATGCAGTGGTGTATAGGAATGTTTCATGCAGTGAAGCAGTGAGCGGAATGAGATGTCTGGAGTGAGTTCCATTCCATGCAGTGATGCAGTGGAATATCTGCGGCGTTCGCTGTGATGTGCATTAATACAGAACCCATACACACATATAAACGTGTTGACTCTCTTTCATGCAGTGATGCAGTGTACGGAATGGGATGTCTGGGGTGAGGTTTATTCCATGCAGTGATGTATAGGAATGTTGGGGCGTTAGCTGTGACCTGCATTAATACAGAACCCACACACATATAAACGTGTTGACTCTCTTTCATGCAGTGATGCAGTGTACGGAATGTGATGTATGTTGTGTGTTCTAGTCTATGCAGTGATGGATGGAATGTCTGCGGCGTTCGCTGTGACGTGCATTGTTACAGAACCAACACACATATAAACGTGGCGACTCTTTCATGCAGTGATGCAGTGAGCGGGATGTGATGTCTTGGAGAGGTTTATTTCATGCAGTGATGCATAGGAATGTCTGGGGTGTTCGCTGTGACGTGCATTAATACAGAACCCATACACATAAACAACTGGTGACTCTATTCCATGCAGTAATGCAGTGACTGGGATGAGATGTCTGGGTGAAGTTTATTCCATGCAGTGATGCATAGGAATGTTGGAGCGTTAGCTGTGACTTGCATTAATACAGAACCCACACACATATAAACGTGTTGACTCTCTTTCATGCAGTGATGCAGTGTACGGAATGTGATGTATGTGGTGTGTTCTAGTCCCTGCAGTGATGCATAGGAATGTTGGGGCGTTACCTGTGACGTGCATTAATACAGAACCCACACACATATAAACGTGCTTGCCCTGGCTTTAATCCCTGTGGTGAGTCCCAGCGAGGCGCGCAGCGGAGACATTTTACATTTTACACCATCAGTGGCCCCCTTCACACCATGCCTCTGGGAGGCCCCCATCTGATTGACAGCTGCCAGTCTCGGCTCCCTGGGACGCCCTTCCAGGGCCAGCCTCTGCTTCCTTTTGTGGGGGCGTGGGGTGGCCCCCATTCATGCAGGGAGTGGGTAGGACAAGCCCCCTTTGTGAGCGCTCCTGCTGAGGACAGGCCTGATCCATCACTGCCAAGCCACCCGCCCAACGGGGGCCAATTGAACACGACCTGTCCGCCCCCGGGGGTGCGGGGAGTGGGGAGCCCCGCGGCCTTCCGTGGCTGCCGGCAGCGGCGGCGGCCTCAGCACTTGTGCCCCGTCCTGTCCAACAGCCGCCCCCGTCCTGTTATTCCAGAGTGCGGCGCCATCAATCAGCGCCGAATGAGCGCTCTGACACCCCTCATTATGCCAAGCTGAGGGTGGGCAAATGTGGAAATTACCCATGGTACACCCCCTACACCCCCGTTCCTCGTGGGGCTCTTGCCCCCTGCTGGCAAGTGACCCAGAGTGCCCCCGGTGCACAAATGAAGACGTGTGAGTGTGGGGGGGGGGGGGGGGGGCGGCAGCATAGGGGCTACTGGTAGTCCTCGCGGTGGTAAGTGCTGGCATTGCTTTCGTGACCCCTTCATGGCCCACCTTCCTCGGGAGAGGAGCTGCCTTCACTTAGACACATTTCATGGTATTTTTAGATTTTTATTTGCTTGTGGCATCTGATGTTTTTCATTTTCATGTCCAGCATTTAATAACATCCGTTCTATTTTTTTTAACCATTTTAACGATTAGACGCCGAGGGTCTCGCCTCAGAGAGCGCAGATCCGTGTCACTGGAGTGGGGGGGGGGGGGCTTGAGGTCACGCGGCGAGTCAGCCACTGGTCAGTAATGAGTTTAAGGGGTAGGTGGTGGTTAAACACACTCATCGTTTCAGTAACAAGTACAGCCGAGCTGAGCTAGAGACGGGTGAGGTCCCACACAGCAGAGACACAAGTCGGATAGGGCGGCTGGGGGACCAGGAGAGGTGTGGGCTGTCTGAGATCACACAGAGAGTCCCAGATGGAGCTAGGATTAGATAGGGGTGATGAAACTGGTTTTATGAGTCGATTTTGTGCTAATCAGCCTGACAGAGTGCTTCACATTTTCGAGAGACTAATAGTATTTATAAAAGAAAGAAACATATATTCTGTAGCAGAGAAAGATTACTCAAATTTACATTAAGCGATGGAGATATATGGATCTGGAGAGGTTGGGTTATACACAGAGTCAGCGATAGAATTCAGATTTGATGGCTCAAAATGGATATATTGATGCTATAGAACCATCCCGAGGCGTATTCACAAAGGTAAACTTACATGTGTAGGTTTACTTCCGTGCACAATTACTGCTGCACCTAGTAGTAACTTGACACTTTTTGGCTCTAATGTAGCCAGACCAGAATATATGTATTACCCTGTGTATTCTGAAGGTCCCAGGGACTGTGATTGATTGAAAAGAGTTTACATCTAGTGTGATGTGTTGTCTCAGATACATATAGTTAGGAAACAGAATTTAAAAATCCTTGGAAATTCTTTGAAAAAAACACAAAGGTTGCAGGGACGTTATAGTTAGGCTCAGATTTCACTCACGCAAAACCAGTGAAATTCAGCAGTTATAGTTACCTGAGCTAACTTTAACTTACACCCCTGCCATGCACTGCTTATGACCCTACATATTACATCACTCATGACATAGTCAGTGACATCACTGATGGCATCTCAAATGACATCACTCATGACATCATCCACAGAACCACTCACAACCCCATACAACCTCTTGTATGCCCACTCCCACACCCACACAATCACTCACGTACCCATTCACACACCTGTACCAGTATAACAGTTTAATTTCTACGGTTCTATCAGACATTGAATCAGAGCTAACACTACAAGTGACATTCTTAACTCAATCAATGAAGCCGCAACAGGGCTGTTGCGTTTAGAACTGAGGTGCAGGGCTGAGCCTGCGGCCAGGCCCTGCACCCACACTGAAAAAAGAAAACAGGGGAGCCCTAATCACCTTACTTCTCAAGGGCCAGTCATATACTGAAAAAGAGAAAAACTGAGAAGCAGGGAAGGATACAACTATCATTATTAATTTTAATGATTACATCAATTAATCATAGATACAGCTCGAACATTGCGAGACCTTTCTTTCATTGGATCTCTCCAAATAGTCATATTTAATCTGAACTGGAATAGAGTTACTGTAAATTGTAGTCCATAAAACATACAAATTCTACTATATGCAGAAATTAAACTAAATACTGCAAAACATAACAAAGATTTGTACAACGCCAAGAAAGAGACTCCTGTCTTCCACACATCTAATTGTGGGGGGCTGTGCATCAAATTCCTGCACAATCACTCCAAACGATAGTCTCTGGGGTCTGTGTGTATTTACAGAACAAACATAAATCATAGATCTTAAAGCAACACACAGTGTATTTAATACATTCAGTAATCCAGGCCTTCCAGAGACTTCATGAATGAGATGTCAACACGTTTCGGCCTTTGGCTTACAGGCCACTTCGGGTCATAATGAAAGAAGGAGCACCTATGCAGAAAATATATATACAAAGATATGTACATATAATTTACAAAATGAACCACATTAGGGCACATATACACTAAAATAGTCCCTCCTGTCTGAAACCAACTGCCAAGTGACTATATATAAATAATTATCAGGGTTACTGACCCAAGTCCAACCAGTGCTCATAGAAGAAAGGAGTTTAGCAATTATTACACAGCAATGACGGGTAGTCAAACAGTAGGATAAAGAATCCAAGTGTTAGGATAATCCAAGGCCCTGCACCCAGATCACACTGGGGTTGGCCTTCTATCTAGGGACAGGATTGGGTCCTTTCCACCAAAGTAATTTTAGAGGCATGTTAAAGTTTTTCTAACAAACTTTTTTTTCTGTTCTAAGTAACGAACAATAACTTCTGTCTAACAAACTTTTTTTTGCAATTAATGTGCACACAAATCCTTTTCCTGGGAATGATGACACATCTTGGAGATCCCACCAGTCTAATGACATGTTTGCTCTCCCCTCTCCTAAGCCCACCAACATCCCACAGACACTGGCAAAGGGCCTAGTGGGTGCCCGCTCCCCTCCCTCCGCACCTGGGTGGCTGATTGCAGGTGGTGAGCACAATAATCAGGAACAGCTGTGCATCTGGGGCATGGTCCAAAAGGATCATTTCTAATACTGTAGAAGGTGGGGTTTGAAGAGAGGGGAAGTTTAGCCGCCTTCTTCCCAGGGATGCCCACCGCAGGTACAGACGTGCCCCCCGGTAAGCCGGGATTTGCACATGTGGTGCCATACCAATGAAGGAATCTTTGGGTGCGGTTGCGGGGGGAGGATGGGCCTCATATCACCTGGATCTTGAACATCCAGATGATCGGATATGAAAACATGTGATCAAGGCCCGGTGTGTTTGCGGTTCGCAGGCGCAATCTACTCACGCCACAGAAATCAACCTCTACAAAAATAAAAATTGTAACTGTTGAAGATGATTAATTTCTGCCCCACCTCGCCCTTGTAAATAGGACTGCAGAAGATTCCTGCTGCATTCTTTCCTTCTTGTTTCACAACTTCTTTCTCTTCCTCTGGGTCCACTTTCTACAAAACAAACTCAAAACATCAACCCATCGATTTAGCAAGAAGCAGACTTCACAGAGAGGCCAGTCATCAAATGGGCAGGAAGCAAGCTCCCCTCTCACTCTACAGTCTGACACGATGCTGCAGGGGTGGTATCCTTACATGCACTCTAAACTGCAGCTGAGGTCTCCAAAACTGAACACAAGACTCTAAACGTAATCCACACATACGCTCCAGAGCTGAACCGAGTGCTCCAGACGGGTTCTAGAAGTGCGCACATCGCTCCAGATATGGACACAATACTTCAAGTCAAGCCTGCAGAACCTGAAACAGTGCCCCATAGGTGGCCTCCAGATCTGGACACACAATACTCACGGTGCGTCTGTCCAAGCTGGACACAGTATTTTATGCAACTCCTACAGGAATATACTCTGTGCTCCAGATTATGCTTCTAGTCCTGGGCAGCATATTTGAGCAGCAAAACACACAAGATGATGGACAATTGCAAAACATTCACCCCCAGTGATAGATCTGGGTTTAATCCATCGTTATTTTGCTCACCAAGCCACCCCAGTTCAGACATGGCCATATGCAAATCATTCTTGACCCTGTGCCTCATGGGAACAGTCCAGCCCAAACTGCTAAGCCATGTCTTCCCTGGACTGGAATCAAGAATCCTAGGACCTCCAGTGGCGTAGTCAGCATGGGACCCAAGTCTGGACATACCCTTCCCACATAGGGTGAACAGCAAAACACACAAGATGATGGACGGAATGTTGCACAATGGCAAAACATTCACCCCCAGTCACAGATCTGGACCGGAATCAAGAATCCTAGGACCGGTTTCTGGCTATCAGCTGTCTTCAGCCAGGATACCTTGACTCCAGTGGCGTAGTGAGCACGGGACCCAAGTCTGGGCTTACCCTTCCCACATAGGGTGAACAGCAAAATACACAAGATGATGGACGGAATGTTGCACAATGGCAACATATTTGAGCTCCAGGAAAGGACACAGCACTCCAGTTGATGTATTTATAGCTGGAAAAATATTCTGGAAGGACTGTCTAGAAAAGATCACAGTCGCCAGGTTAGAGCTAGAAGGCCAAGGTGCAACAGACAAGCTGGATAGAAACTTTGGGGCCTTTGGGTGGGAGACCCGCAACACCCCTCTCTTTTGACACAGTCTCCAACTTTGCCTCTCCACCCGTGCTGCCCCACATGGTTAATTGACCCTCAGTGCCCGACCACCTCCCCCCACCCCCGACCCCATGCAGTTCCTGAATTCATGGGCCTGCGTTGTTCTACATTGCTCCATGTGGTACTTTTGAGACCCACATAGGTTTCTCCCCACTACAGAACACTCACTCCCAAATGAACCTCTGCGCACGCGCAAAATAGGAAGAGACCTAGTGCCTGACCTGCCTGACCTATGCCAGCAGCTGTAAAATGTCACTGGGTGGAGACCATCTCGGCCACACAACCCCTCACACTAGTTCTGGCAGCTGTTAATCCACAGTAAACCCACCTCGTTTGCCCTTGTGGCACGCTCCAAGGTTGTTTCCCCCTCTCTTTCCCCTCCCGCCTTGGTGGTCCCCTCTCTCCATCTGGCCGCCCTATTTTTTTCCGTTTCACATTCCCGATCGTATCTGTGCCCAGATTTGGACTCCGAACTGTTTCCCATTTCTTGCAAAACCCAAATGCGCCATTCCAGCCCGCTGAGCTCACCGGGCGGAGACCACCCCCCACCCCTCCTTGATTGGGACGGTAAGTCGCGCGGCCCCCCTCCCTCCGATCCTGTTGGAACCAATTAGGGGTCTGATGGGGAAGAGCCGGGGCTGCCGATCTTATCTGCCCGATCGGCCTCGGCCTAATGAGAGCTCGATTTAATGGGCGACGTCCGCCGAGGATCACCGGCGCGCAGGGGTCGCGCGGCTGCCGTTCGGCCCGGGCAGGCGCGGGAGGTCTGGAAGGGGAGGCGTATGGACTTGTGTTTCCACAAATAATAGCAGTAAAGGCCTAAAAACAGCCTTCTGGAAACCTGCTAGTGATTTTCTAAGTACTGCACGGGTGAGTTGAAGGGCGCACAGGGCCGGCCAAATGCAGAGCGCACGTGCAGGTACAACGCGTCACCGCGGGGCAGCAGCACCCGGAGGCATCACCAGGAAGAGAGGTTTAGACATTAGGGAGCATCAAACTCTCGACCCCTTGGAAAAGATGCAGGGCCAGGGTAATGAAGCACGCAAAGGGGGCAAACCCTCCCATGGCTGTCTACTTTTCACATCAAAGAGTATTCTACACTGAAAAGGGGCAATTTTCTCACCGCAAATAGCACATTGCACCGCCTTGAGCCCCTTTTCTCCAGCTCTCTTCAGGGTGTCTAGGAGGGTCCGTGGGACCCCTTTTACCCCCTGCAGAGGGCTGCTCTCAGGTGGCGCAGTGCACCTCCTGAAGGCTTCTTTGCCACTGCACCTGCGTGGGTAATATGGCATGGGCGCAGAGGCAAAGGGATTCCCTCATTTGCATGGACACGCCCCCATGCAATTGAAGGAGCGCCCCCTTGAAGATAGCTCTGGCGCTTTATGTGCGCCAGCTCTGTTGGTATTACGGAAGGGGCCGCACATGCGTCTGCGGCTCCTTCTCTAATACCAAAGTGCCCCGGGGTGCACAAAGCGGGTGCAAATGCCGTTGAGCCTACGGGGCACTTTATGTAATACGGCCCCAGGTTTAGCGTCACAGAATAATGCCTCCTTGAAGCAAGCGCTAACAAGTAAAAATGTTTTCTTTTCTCCAAACATTCCACACATTGCACATGTGATGCTCTGTTCAGCACACACACAATGTGTTGTGGAATGTTTGTCTAGGCGTATGGTGCTGTACTGCAGGGAAAATCTCAGAGTACAAATTCTATGCTCGGCAGCACGCAGAGACCTCCGCATCATGAGCGGTGCAGAAGTTGTGCACGGTGCTAGGCAGCCTGTTCGATTATGGCCCAACGAGCAGCAGCAAGCCGGGTTTAATAAATATGGCCCTGCTCCGCTTTCTCTGCCTTATGCAACGTAGTGCAGCAGCCTTGGTCTCGATGCCACTGGTGGAACCAGGAGCCTGATGTACAAGGCCCTTCTGCTGTTGCAAACCCTGTTTATGACTGCAAAAGGGCGTTTTCCTAATTCCCTTTTGGAAATTGGAAATGCCATTCTGACTCGCAGAAGGGGATTTGTGCATCATTAAGAATTGCAATTAGGGAGGAGGAGCTTAGCGAGCATCCAAGATGGTCGTGTGAGCTGAGAGCTCCCGAAACCCTCGCCGCCTCCTACATCTATCCTGCCACAGATCCTGTTTTTAACAACGGGTTATTGTAGCTGTAACTCTCCTGATCCACATGGCCTTTTTCAAAATTTGAATCGGACGCCGGACACCTGAAATACTCCGCCCTGAAGCCTAAAGGCCTACACCGTGAGACAACCAGGGACTCGAGCATCCGCAATACCCCGGGGGTAGTTGAACAACAACGGCGGAAGGAAGGAGATCGATACCCCTGGTCTACTTTCGGTTTCGATTTGCCTGCTCACGCTCCCTGAAAGACGGCCGTCCTTTGATCTTGTCGGTCCATGAGCTAACTTGCTCAACTGCTCCTCGCCAGCGCCTTGCATTTTGATTTTTCGCTGTTTCTCTCCGTGGGGAGCCATTCACACCAGGTCCCAAAAGCCCCTTCGGGGTGCACAGCTCAAAATGGCGGGCAAACCTGACAGCGAAAAACTGACTACCAAGAACACGTCTCGGGGTGGCATCACTCAATCCACCACTATGGATCGATTTACGCGCCCCAAGGGTTCCCCCAGCGGAACTGGCAAGACTCCGGAGGACCTCGGAGGTGGCCCCCCAGAAACGGAAGAGTTGACGCTGCGAGATGTAATGGGCGCCATCGCGAGCATGAAGTCATCCATGGGCCAACAGTATGAAACCTTGGCTGCCAAGATCGTCACAGTGGCTGTTGATGTCAGTTTGATTAGGGCGGACTTGGCCAAAACCAACGAGAGAGTCAAGTCGCTGGATATCAAAACTGCCAGTCTCACCACCGACGTGTCCGACCTCCAGACCGAGGTCCAGACCTTAAGAACCTCGAGTGAACAGTTTGCTCGCCGGCTCGAAGATTTTGAAAGCAGCGCAAGGTGCAACAACGTTCGCATCGTCGGAGTTCCGGAGACTTCAGCTGATCAATCGACGGATTTCCTTGTGGAAGATCTGATACTAAACCATCTCGCTCCTAAGGGCCTTAGTAACTTTTTTGCGGTGGAGCGTGCCCATAGAGTTCCGGGTGTAAAACGCAAACAGGGTGCCACACCAAGGCCCATAATTGCTAGGATCTTCAACTTCAGGGACAGGGATGCCATCTTACAGGCCTCGAAGACCAACGGCCCCACTAAATTTGAGAATGCATCCATCAGCTTTTACCCCGACTATACCCAATCAGTGCAGAAACAGAGACTAGGATTTACTGGGGTGAAGCGTAGACTGAGAGACCTGGGCCTGAAGTATGCCATGCTCTTTCTGGCCCGACTACGGATTGAACATAATGAACGTGTGCTGTTTTTTGATATGCCGGAGGTGGTTAGTGATTGGTAGGACACTTTGTCATCGCAACGGGACAGTACGGAGCAATCCAGAGGCGCGGAGGGAGGCCAGAAGGACCAGGAGGAGTGAGGAGACCGGCGTGAGCAACAACCATACTGTGTTGCGGTGGTTCGACTTATCTTTGGGTCAATGACACTTTCACAATGTAAACCCTGAGGCAGCGGGGGAATTGGGACTTTTCCTGCTCCTGGGGTGTTCCTTTTTCTTCTTGTAGATTAGTTTTCTGGGGTAGGGCGACAGGCACACTGCAAATTGGGGTGGTTTTTTGTACTATCGCAGGGGTGCAGGGAGGTGGGATGTGTGTGTGGGGCTTTTTGGGGGAGGGGGGGTTTCTTTCTTCTGTTTGAATCGTTTTAGAGGCTACGCATTGTTGTACATTTTGATTTGTGCTTCCTTCTCGGGGTTTGGGGGACCCCACCAGTGTTTATGGGATGGGGGATAGGGGGTTGAGAGTTTTGAGTTGGAATGTTAATGGCTTGGGGGACAGGATAAAGTGGGGGATAGTACTTCAATACTTGAAACGCCACTCCCTTGATATTGTATTATTGGAAGAAACACACTTGGTGGGGAACACGTTTCATGCTATGAATCGGAGGGATTATCGGTTGGTTGCACACTCGGGGTTCACCTCTGGATCCAGAGGGACTGGTGTTCTGGTTCGAAATTCCCTCCCCTTGGAGGTTGATGATACTGTTCTGGACGATAGGGGACGGTATGCTGCCATTATTGGTAGGTGGGAGGGGAAGGCGATCTCCATCCTTTCAGTATACGTTCCCCCGGGTTTACAGACCACCTCGTTTGCCGACCTGGGGAAACTGGTGTTGTAGCTCCCCGAGGGGATCTTGGTGGTGGGAGGTGATTTTAATTCAGTTGTTAGTGGCATGGAAGATCGTCACCCTCCCAGAGCTCTCACGTGATCGCAGTCTTGGACACATTTGGTCTGATCGATTGTTGGCGGATGTTTCACCCTGGGCAAGCTCAATACACCTTCCACTCTGGGGTACACGGGAGCCTTGCCAGGCTTGATTACATCCTCATGCCTGCGGCACAGGCCGTATCGGTGATAGAGGTCCGGCATTTGCTCAGAGGCATCTCGGATCACTCCCCACTATGGCTTCTCATAGATCTCCATCTGGGGGCCGGGGGTCGGGTCGCCCCGATCAATCATTGGCATCTCCGTCTCCCGGAAACCAGGGCTGGTGTAGTCAAGGCTATCGACAATTACTTTGCCGAAAATGTGGGATCGGTGTCCTCGTCTGTGTCCTTGTGGGAGGCTTTCAAAACTGTTATTCGGGGCCAGACACTGTCGCTGATTGCTGGTTCTAGGAAACACCATAATGTGGAAGTTGTGCAACTCGAATCTGAAATTACTGCTCTAGAGGCCGATCTTGAATCTGGGGTCACGCAAGATAAGGTGCATGTTTTGAATTTGAGACAGTCTGACTATAAAGCCTTGGTGACGAATGCTGCTAAAGCCATGAGTCGTGAGCAACAGGGTCGTTTGTATGATGTGGGCGACAAGGCAGGGAAATTGATTGCATGGTTGGACAAGAGAGAAAGACTGAATCGAGTGGTGCCGGTTATTGAACGTGTGGATGGCGTGCGTGTGGTAGATCCACTGGAGATCGTGGAGGAGTTCGCCTGTCATTTCCAAATGGTGTATGCGCCGGTCTCCGATAGGCCGGAGGAGGACTCGCATCTTTTGCTCAGGGATATCGCATTGCCTAGCTTGTCTGACTCTGATAGAGAGCATATGGAGGTGGAATTTTCCACCGATGAAGTAGCGCTCGCTATTCGCTCCATTCGCTCGGGGAAAGCTACAGGCCCGAATGGTATACCCATCGAATTGTACAAGTTGTGTCCGAACAAAATGGCGCCCTATCTTCGTTCGATGTTCTTGGAGTCAAGGGAGAGTGGCTCACTTCCCCGAGACCAGAGATTGGTGTCTATCGCCATCATTCATAAAGAGGGGAAGCCCCGTGAGTTGTGTACCTCTTATAGACCCATCTCGCTTCTTAATGCCGAACCTAAGATCCTGGCGAAATTGTTAGCGAATCGATTGATTAAAGTGATTGGGGACCTGATACATCCAGATCAATCTGGCTTCATTCCAACCCGCAACACTGCGTTGAACCTACGCCGTCTGCACGGCGTTCTGGCGAGGGCAGAGACGTTGCGTGAGCCGGCCATTTTGGTTTCTCTATACGCCACTATGGCCTTTGATACTGTGGAATGGCCATATTTGTGGGCGGCCCTTGCGAAGTTTGGCTTCGGGCCGGTGTTCATTAGCTGGGTCAGGCTACTCTATGAGGAGCCTCTGGCTCAGGTTGTCGTTAATGATAGGGTCTCGGCTCCCTTTGTTCTTGGGAGAGGTACGCGACAAGGGTGCCCCCTGTCCCCGCTGCTCTTTGCTTTGGCTTTGAAACCTCTGGCCGCATGGTTGCGGTGGGAACCATCACTCAAGGGTATCAGGTGGGCCCCCGACTTTGAAGACCGCATATCATTATATGCGGACAACATTCTCCTTTATCTTACTTCCCCTCGGAAATCACTGGGGGTGCTGTTTGATGTCCTCAGCTCTTTTGGTAAGAACTCTGGTCTGGTGATCAACTGGAGTAAATCCTGTGTCTACTCCCTCACTGATGATACACCTCTCGTGCCGCGTAATTGCCCGATACAGATTTCGCACTCCGGCTTCAAGTATTTGGGTATATATATCTCGCGTGACCCTGTCATTAGGTACCAGCGTAATTTGCTCTCCCCGCTTCTCCGGTTGAAAGCCGATGTGAAAGCTTGGTGTAGGCTGCTGCTGTCTCTTGTGGGCAGGGCATCTCTCTTCAAAAGGATGTCCCTGCCTAGATTTTTGTACGCACTCCAAAACACTCTTGACCTTGTGCCCTCCAGCTATTTCCATGAGATCGAAAGCCTTCAGAGAAAATTACTGTGGATCGGACGACCCCGTATTGCCTTGGCTCGGCTCACACTGCCTTGGTACGATGGAGGTATAGCACTGCCTGACATCAGGCGTTACTATTGGGCCTCCCAACTAAGCGCGGTCAATCACGCACTGTATGGCTCGGTGTCCAACCCGGCCTTCGCCATGGATAAATGGTTGCTCCCGGGTGGGAACTATTACAGGGCACTGTATTCCAGGTAGTCGGATAGGACGTTAACTGGACCCACCAAGGTGGCGGTATGGATCTGGTATAGTGCTAACGCAGCTATGGGCTGGTCGGACACTGTCACTCGAGCGGCTCCACTATATGTCTCTGAGAGGTTAGGCAATTAATGGACCACTAAAGGCTTTGAGAAATGGGACCTCATCGGTATTAGCAAGGTGGGGGACCTTTGGATTAAGGATAGGGTAAAGACCTTCGATGAGTTGAAAACCGAATATGCACTCAGCGATAGGGAATACTTCCGGTACTTACAGGTCCGGCACGCTATTGGTTCGGTCTTCCCGACCGGCACCCTCATTCCGGAGTCCTCACCCCTGGAAGACAGAGTGCTTGACGGTCACGTCCCGGATAGTACCATCTCTCTCATATATAAGAAACGGATAAACGACCGGACAGACCTTCTTCTACAACTGCGGGAGGCCTGGACCAGCGATGGACTAGAATTAGATGATGAGGATTGGCAGGCAGGCGATATCCTCTCCGAAGGAGGTGGCAATCCCGGCCCGTCTGCGACTGGTGCAACTAAAAATTCTACACCGCGTGTATGTGACAGGCCCCCGATTGTTACGTATGGGATACTCTGTGGATGGACTGTGTAAGCGTGGGTGTGGAATGATGGGTACCTTCCTCCATATTCTGTGGGAATGCCCCGAGGTAGTATCCTTTTGGATCCATGTGCATGACGTCATGAAAGAGGTAACGGGAGTTTCGATTTTGCCTGAGGCCTGTAGGTGTCTGCTGAATGTGTGGGAACCCACCGACTACAACGTGGCTCAGACACAATGGGCCACTTTAGGGAATATGGTTGCCAAACGTGACATTGCACAACTGTGGGGATCCCCGAGGGCACCCAGTCTGTCCGCCTGGTCAAAGAACATGGATTGGTGCATGTTTCGAGAAAAAACGGTGTACGTCGCACGGGGTAGACCCAAGAAGTGGGGGAGGATATGGAGCCAGTGGAATCAGTATCGCGGAGAGATCTGTACTCCCCCCTTTGTAAATCCACCGGAGGTGCTGCAATCCCCTTAGCCAGATATTCCTTCTAGTCTAGATTTTTGCTACTGCACTGATTGCTCGCTCTCTTTCCCCTCCCCTCCCCCCCCCCCCCTTCTTCATAATTCAAGCTTCATCTGCTGACACATAAGATCCTTTTAGATGCGGTTCTCCCCCTTCCGGAGGAATCACTCGGGTGTATAATTCCTGTTTTGCCTCGACAGTTAATTGTATTTTTCTTTCCTTTTTACTTTGTTTGTTTCCTTTTATAAAACATAAAACGCAAAAACCTTCTTTCTCCTGTGACCACAATGCATAGATGTGACATGTTTGCTCAATCGCCGCCGGACCCTTGGGTTGCCGGCTGAAGCGCTGTGTAACTGAATTATCCTATGCACTTGTCAATAATGGTGACAGCCGGCCCTGGCGGTTGTACGCTTGCTACTGTATAATCATAACTGTCAATAAAGGTTTAAAAAAAAAAATTGCAATGAGGAAGGGGGTGAAAGGGCATTCCATCATAATTGTGATATTGTGATTTGCAATGGAATGTATTAAGGCTCTGCAACTACCTCGGATCAGCCGGTAGTGATTCAGAGAACTCCTTGTACACTGCCTGCTATGTAATGTAAAAGGCATTTCTAAAGTTCACTGTTACTGTGAGGAGTGTCCTGGGGCTCTGCACCACTAGTGTGGAGAAACTGAGAAAAGGAATGTCAATCATGCGAAAAAAGCCATGTTTTTACCTTCTCCATGAACGGGGGGGGGGGAGGGATGAGATGCAGCTTAACTCCAAAGGGATTTTATTCCAAAGAGAGGGTCCCAAAAACGAGAAGGACCTGCCCCCCGTTCTGGACCGACAAATCCTGGGGAGTTTGGCCAGAAAGGGGTTAGCTGAGCGCAGGCGCATAGAGGGGAAACAGCCTTTACAATGGAAGCGTTACAACGCATGCCCTTACAACGCATGTCGTTACAACGCGAAAGGCTTGTTGCAGGGGGTAGAAGGTGTTGGAGTTAACTCCAACACCTTCCCTACTGTTGCACACACAGGAGTTGGAGTAGTAAATTATACTATTCCAACCTCCAGCGCACCCCCGACAGCGAATCGGGGTAAAGGCATGCATTGTAACGGCATGCGTTGTAAAGGCTTGTGTTGTAACGTCATACAACCGCCTGGAGGGAGCGTACACATAAATTTTTGCTCTCAGGTACCGTGCGCCAGAGTGATAAAGAGGCCTGACGATCAACAGCAAGGTCTTGAAAAGAATCCGCGTCCTAATAGGAAGCCAATGCGGCCCTCTACGATTGGGGAAACCTAAATTCTCCGAGCCAAGCCGTGAAGCCTTTGGGCTGCTGTATTTTGGACCACCTGCAGCGTACCGATTAGGTGATCAGGTAGGCCCAGGCACAGTGCATTGCCATAGCCAGGTCTAGATGTTATCAGAGCTTGTACTACCAGCAGGGCACAAGTCCTAAAAAATAAGTGGGGGGACGCTGACGCCACGACAGGGAGTGACGTCACGAAAGGTGGCTTGCACCATCAGACTCATTGCCTCCCCTCGCTCACCCCTTAGATGCGATTGCATCAGAGAAGCCAACACGTGAGCAGCATTCTGAATAAGCTCCGATCTCGCCCCAGAGAGGCCAAAGAGTGAATGTGTGGCTCCATTTGCTCCAGTAATCGAGCTCCTGGTAAAATAAGTTGGGGGATGCCGTCCAGACTCGAGCCCAAACTACCAGATTCCTAGCAGAGAGAGACAGAAAATGGAGGAACTTCCTGAGCATTCGCCGCAGAGCAAAGCAAGCCCCTACTGCTGCATTCACCTGAGCCAGAAAAGAGAGTCCCCCATCAAACATAATACCAAGATTTTTAACAGAGCTGGTGTGGCTTAGTGGAGTGTTAGCATCCTCCTGCCAAAGGGACTGCCATGTCTCATCTGACCTTGTGGCAAAAAGAAGTAGCTAATGTTTGGCCGTATTACACCAGCTGGCTACCTATTTAGGTCTCGGGTCTAGCGTACACTGCGCATGCAGTGTTTTTTTAAAGCAGCACATGGTCCTTTAACCCCTTCACTGCGGCGGCTATTCCGCACAGTGCTAAGGGGGGCGGGGGGGGCGAGCGGTGCGCCCATGCTGGTGACGGAATCGCTCCGTCACCAGCCGCGGTTGCGTTGTGCTCATGACGGAGCGGTTCTGTCACGGCCCCGCCCGCTCAATAGAACGCTCAGCGCAGGCGCGGAATCCGCGCCGCGCAGGCGTGCCAAGCGGGCCGTGACGGAAATGCTCCGTTATCAGCACAGCGCGACCGCGGCTGATGACGGAGTGGTTCCGTCACCAGCAGGGGAGGGGTTAATGGCCACAAGATGCTTTAATAAAAGTGTTTTAGTTTGTAAAAAGCAAATTCATTGGGGGAAGTCGCTGTCCCTTGCAGGCCACTATCCCGGCTCTCAAAGCCATTCTCAAGGGATCGCAAATTTACGTGCCTGATTAGTATCGATTATTCAGGTCGTTAATTGACCCCATGGGAATGTGCACTTTACGATGCCATCTATTAGTCGTATACAAATTGCACATTCTGGTTTGCTAATGGGTCCTTGTTCCCTAGAGCTTCAGTGCTATCGCCTGCTTGTTACGCTGTGTGATCCTTGGCGATTCACTCGGTCTCCCTGTATCTCATTTTCCAAATTTACAGATGCTTGGAAAAAACCATAATATCAATTTTGGGCGCTCCACATGTTGACATGTTCTTGAAGTGCATAGATGCATTCCAGTTTGCATGTATGTGCTACACACTTTTGATATAGCTCAGCTTTCTCCAGTTCCTTCTCCTCGTGCCGCTCTAGGCTCTTCTGGGCAGACTGGTGCCCGCTGTTGTGGGCACCTGACAGGAGGTCTCCATAAGGGGGAGAGGGGCATTCACCCTCCCAGTGTGGGTGACATGGTTTGTGGGGAGCGGGTTTTCATAACACTACAGACCTTTCCTTACCCAGCCCCTCGCTCCCATTCAATCCTGGTCATTTCACTGCTAATTTTGAGCCCATGCTCATTCAATCTTTGGCATCTCGCAGGAGGGTACAGAGAGTTAATTTTATACTTTTCCCATTAAATCAGTGGCCTCTTTTCAGCAGTATACCTCAGCCTTCGTGTCCCCCTAAGCCCCCTTCCCAAACAGTCTGTTAACAGATGATCCAAGTTGTCACACAACTCACCAGCTCACCTGCAACAGTGGCTCGGATTCTTGTGTTTTTTGTTCCCCTCTCTCTCAGTGCGTTCAGTTAGAAGAACTGTGGTGGGGCAGTTCTAGCGTCTCCTACTTGCATCAGACAAGTTAAGCACTAGCGTCCCCTCAGCAGTGAGAAATTCCTAAAAGGAACATAAGCCAGAACCCTCCATTGCTCCCCCCATAAACCCCCCCCCCCCCCGCCATGCGAACCCCTGGGCCAGCAGGCCTCGCTGGGCATACAAGGGCCTTGGCCTGCCTTTCCTCCACATCTGGAAGCCACCACCTCTGTTTACCCAGCTCCTCTGCAATTAGCCCAGTTTGTTTTTAGGGCCTGGAAAAATCAGCCCGGCCCGGGCCCTGGGGGCGAGGAAGGCACGAGGGAGGCGAGGCCCATCTGGAGGCGGCTGGGGCCCGAGGCTCCGCCGGAGGTGGGCAGCCAGGGACCTCTCCATGCCTCACACATCTCTGGAGGGAGAGAAAATTGCACGCGTGTCCTCCAACCGCTCCACTCAGGAAATTGGGGCAGGCAGGGGTTGATAGGGTTAATTAGCGGGGCTGGCTCATTTGGTGGGGTTTGCACTCGTGGAAGAAACGCATTCCCTCTCCTGGGCCCGTAGGAAGGCTCTGGTATTGACTCACTTCTCACCCGGGGTGAAAGTCTGCCTTGTTCTCTAGCTGACCTTGGAGGTTTGAGTTGCCTGGCTGATTGGACAGAATGCCAGACACTCCACAGCGCCCCGACAGACAGTTTCGGCTTTCAAAAGAGCTGCCTCTGGCTCAAAACAATTTACTGTAAACACCCATGTTTGGCGCTCAAAGGTGTTCATCTCTGGTTTATGAGAAGGGCTGCGGCCTGGTAGGCGTTAGAGCAACTGTCACCCTCTTCAAGATGGCCGCCTCTGGCACAAAGCAGTTCACTGTTGACAACCCGCCTACCTGGCCACGCAGAGAAGGTAAGGTCTGATGTGCTCCAAGAGGCAGTTACGGATACCAAACACTGCCTCCTTGTTGACGCGGCATCATCAAACACGTGCATACACCCACACACCTGGCAGAAGAGCAAAAGCACTGCAGAGATGGGTGCTGGGAGGAAAGAGAGGTGCCAGCCATAGAGATCCAGCGATAACTCCTGCCACCTTTCTTTCCCATTTGTAGGTTCCAATACCTACATAGGTAGTGTAGCGTCCTTCCTAGCCAGGGCACTCGCCAATGACTACGCCACACATGGAGCTTAGTATAAAATGTCTTTATTCTTCTGCGTGTAACCACAAACTCAACATTCCAAACCTGCATACACTTCAGGACGCTTTAACGCTTATGTTGCTGTTCTACGGAGCCTATCAGGAGCCACAAGGGATCCGTCATTACAAACTCACACGGCACTACAGGTAGCACTCCTTAAGGTGTGGTCGGAATTCGGCCTTAGTTGTACAGGACAAGGTACACAACCTAGTCTGTGTGTCTGAAAACTTTAAATGGCTTCACAGGTCTGTGAAAACTGGACAAGGCACACAACCTAGACTGTGTGTCAGACAAACTTTAAGGGCAACACGGTGAACTGTGAAAATCCACGTGTCCCCCATTCTGGTTTGAACCCCCAAAGTACATAACTGTCACACGGGGAAATGAACCCAACTATACCTGTCTTCACTCTCACATGTCATTGTGGCTCACTGGCGGTAATGAGGTCATTAACCTTCCTCTTAGACAGGGACACCTCAGCCCTCCCTCAGAGACAGCGATCTTCCCAGAAGTGCCCTGCACCTGCTACGAGTAGTGGACGGTGACCAGTGGGACACCTCGCCTCATGAAAGCAGGTGCGTGGATGGTCGCCTTAAAGCCTCTCTGGGCGCCACCCGCTGTCATCAGACCCAAGCGGTGGATGCAAGCCAAAGTCTGTGTATAGGAACCACTCCAACGTACGCACTTCCTTCGGTGGCTAGCAACTGGCCCACAGTGTTAGTAGCCCTTGTGGTGACTCCGCTGTTCATTGTCCACATTCCTTGATATGTTGGGTGTCCGGAACTGTGCCTAGCAGTGGCTGGAAGAGGCCTAGTGCCTTCCTTTCGGCAGGCAGGGCCAGGCGGATCAGAATCATTCCGTTCTTTGGGTGTGATCTTAGGTCCCTTTTCTATGGGTAGCGCCTGCTACTCTACTGTCTCCAGAGGCCATCTCTTAACTTGACTAACTAGAATTTACTGCTGATACACAGTCATGCACGTGCAAAACAACAGTTGAAGGACAGAATGCAGAACAATGTCATACATTCACCCCAGTACAGAGATCTGGGCCTAAATCCATCGTTTTTTTGGTCACCATGCCATTCCAGTTTTCTCCCAGCCATATGCAAATCAGGCTTGACCCTGTGCCCCATGGGAACAGTCCAGCCCGAACTGCCAAGCCAGGTCCTCCCTGGACTCGAAACAAACATCCTAGGACTGGTTTCAGGCTTTCAGCCCTCATCAGCCGGGATAGCTTGATTCCAGTGGCATGGAGAGCATGGGACTCACGTCTGAACATACCCGTCCCTTTCGGGGTGACAAATGCAAAAACAAAAGTTGATGGACAGAATGCAGAACAATGTCATACATTCACCCCAGTACAGAAATATGGGCCTAAATCCATCGTTTTTTTGTTCATCGTGCCATTCCAGTTTTCTCCCAGCCATATGCAAATCAGTCTTGACCCTGTGCCCCATGGGAACAGTCCAGCTCGAACTGCCAAGCCAGGTCCTCCCTGGACTGGAATCAAGCATCCTAGACCGGTTTCGGGCTTTCAGCCCTCATCAGCCAGGATAGCTTGACTCCAGTCGCATGGAGAGCATGGGACTCACGTCTGAGCATACCCGTCCCACTCGGGGTGACAAATGCAAAAACATCATGTTGGACAGAATGCAGAACAATGTCATACAATGAAATCTATCATTCAAGCAATGAGAAGCAATTCACTTGGTTCGTGCGCTATGAATGTTCACTATTTCTTCTCACAAAGTTCACCTCTTCGAAGGGGGCTATGCTTTGCAAACTCCCACTTGGGGTGCAAACTTTTCAGTCTGCTGCTGCTAAACTCAGGTTTAAGGCATGTTTCAGGACTATATACAGTGGTTAGGGAAAATGCAATTTTATTACAAATAGTGATTACCTAATTGCGATTTTCTGTGGATCGCAATTCGGTAATCGCTATTCCTAATGCAAGAAACATATTTTAGCAATTCCTAATATGTCGCAAATTGACCTACTTCATGAATATTAATAAGGTAGGTCGCAATTTGTGACCCATGAGGAGTTGCTAAAACCACAGGGATGGTGGCCTGCTGTAGTCCGCTGACCACCATGTCTGTGATTGCTATTAAATAAAGCAATCCTTTTTTTTTAAAAAATGTAGCCTGTTTTCCTTAAAGGAAAAAGGGTTGCGTTTTAAAAAGAAAATGGCAAGCTTTGTTTGAATGTTTTAAGGGCAGACTGTGGTCCGTGGGACCACGGCCTGCTATAAAAAAACGTTTTTACGAACATTCACAAAATACGAGGGGTCCCTTGGGGACCCCTTACCGTTTGTGAATGGGTTACCACCTGCTTGAATAGGAGGTAAAATGCAAATGATTAGCGAATGCATTTCAGTCGCTAAACAGTCTTACATACCACTGGAATTCAGTATTAGCAAGGGGCACCCTAAACACGCCCCTTCCTAATACCAAATCAATATGTATCTTCAATTCCAAACTGCGTTTCGGTAACATGATACTGAATCCCAATTTGGAATGATACATACCAAAATGCATTTTTCCGGGCGCAAATAGCCCAATTCTGAGAATCGGGCCATTTGCGACCAGAAAAATGCTTGATACATCCGGCCGAAATACTCTACTAAGAGAAACTACTCCCCTAATAGTCATGAGGCCTCCTGAAGCTGATTTTATCTTGTTAATCTTGGCTTTCTGTATAACAAAACCAGATGATAAAGACCATAAAGCATATGTGTAGCTGCGCAGTGTGTAATATGCAGTATAGTGGGGATTGGTCACAGGGCCGCGCCTTTGGCCTGCACCCAAACCGTTGTAGGTTGCCAACCTGCAGCCTGTGGCCAATCGGCAGCCAAGCCCCACTACGCATGGCATTCAGCTGACGTTGACCAGGAAACAGACCAAGCCACTAGATATGGATAAGGTGTAATATTCTCTCCTCCGTACTAAGCAGTACTATGCTAGGGGCAATAAGGCTGGCCGATTGATTGCCTATAGGTTGAGGGCCCAAATTCACAAGAGTAGGACAACGGAGAACCAATTGCCAACGGGCCTGAGATCACACAATAAAATAGAAACAGCACGGGTATTTGAGTGATTCTGTGAAGCCCTCTACACCGCAGAGGCGATGAACCCCATAGAGGCCATGGCTTACATGTCTAAGGCACCCTGTGTGTGCCTGCAGATACGGGATGTACTCACTCTGGAGAAAGGCACGCAAGAGGACAAAACCCGTTCGGCCATAGTCAGCCTTCGAATGGGCAATGCCCCATGGCAGGAGGGTTTATTCCCAGCCTTTTCAAGATATTACCTGCCCATCTGGCCTTCTTACAGACACAAAGCAGGAAGCGGTGATCACTGTGATTCCTAAACTCGGGAAAGACCCCACATTGAGCTCTTCCTACCAGCCCATATCCCTGCTAAACATTGATGCTAAACTCTTCACAGGCACAACAGCAGCTTGCCTCAACCCATATATGCAAAGACTGGTTGATCCCGACCAAGCCGGGTTTATACATAAAAAGAGCTGCAGTGACAACACGAAAAGATTGCGGCACCTCATAGCCAAAGCTAACCATTCCCAGGCCCTTGCATTACTTATTTTGATGCAGAAAAAGCATTCGACCGTGTGCACTTGCCTTTCATTTGGTTAGTCCTGGATGGGGTGGGTTTGGGTATGTGATTCCAGAAATGGTATCAAGCCAAACCACGTGGACAGGCAACTTAAATTGTGGAACCTTCTTGGAATAGAAAAACTAACCATGCATAGACAATAAACTACCACAATTTGACAAAACGTGGGGCTCGTGCATCTGATTCCTGGATTGTTCCTATCTGACCTATCACTACTGTTCCGGTGTATACGAGTTGAGAACTCAACACACCAGCCCAGCATAGACTGGCCACAGTTGTCTCGCCATCCCCTTTGATCCAACCCTGGAACTTTGCTTGCTTCATGACAGAGTCATTGCAGATTGGGAGACCGCCCCCTGACAATTCTCCACATATCCCCCCACTCCTCTTTCGACCCCGCTTTGCTTCACCATCCCTAACCCTCTGCTCTCTCCCCTCCAACCTATCCCACTGTTCCACCTCACTAGCCACTGGATGTAGGTGAGAGTTTGTGTTTTGTTTCTTAAGAAAACAAATAAATACAGATTTAAACCATAAACTGTAGTTCCCATACCATTTCAACAACTTCATAAAACATTCCTTTAACCTTTGGTTTTCTCAGTAAATTTGTCGTTTTTTAACATAAGCTAAGATCTCATTAACATGTTTTTTTCAGTGAATAAACTGTGAAAATAAATATGGCCCAATAATATATTATTTAGAGCAACTGCACTAATAAACACTCATTTACATGTTACTAGTACAGGGCAAAGGTCACATTCCAGTTTATTTCTAACGTACAGCAACATTGACATGAGAAAACATGTTTACTGCCTCACAGATTGCACAAATCTGTCAGCGAAGAGTTACACTGTCCTACATTGTACTTTAATTTTTCTTCATGTATTATGAAAACTACTCTATAAGGTCAATATTCTAAGAAAGAAAAACACGTTTTAGAGTACATGTTTTTAATGTCCTTAAAATCTGGTATGTGTTTAAAATTCGATTTATAGCAATGCATATTGTTGCATAAGGGACATTTTAAAATATTACCACATTATCCCCAACAAAAACACACATTTCTCAAAACATTGGCAGACATATTTGCAGTCTCAGGCAAGCAATAAATATTAAATGGCTGACACTCCAATTCTTTCCAAAGAGTAGTAAATCAATGAATTAATCATTTAATATAAAACATACATAACAAGTAACATGTGCAATATACTCCTATATTGCCTTCTCGCTTGTGCAGGTAATAATTAGAAACCACTTGTCTTTCGAGATTTGTTCTTTATAAGTGGAACCTGAACCACCCAATGGCAATATAGGCCTATATTTAGGGCAACTGGAATTATGTGGCAGAGGAGGGTCAAATTATGAGGCAGGGTTGAGTAAATTATGCTGCAAGAAAATTTCAATAATGTAACACAATACTGCACATTTTGTGATTGCATTACTTCATTATTTCGTCATTTTTACACTGTCTGGGTATTGGTTGCACCTCATTAGTGCCAGATTAACACCCAAATAAGGAATAAGCAAGAGAAATGTGACCTGTTAACAGTGGCAATTGGCCTTCCACTCTGCTGCAACACGCGTGGCTGTATTTTTAGTAACTTTTAGTAACTTTTGAACCATTTTTAGCTAGAAACAAATTTTTGTTATTGTTAAAAACTGGAGTATGCCGCAGATAGCGGATTATGTGGCAAATGTATAATTATGTGAAAAGTGCCATGGTTGCACAGTCGCATAATTCCAGTGACCCTGCCTATAATACACAGTTACCAGTTACATAGTCTCTCTCTCTCTCTCTCTCTCTCTCTATATATATATATGTATGTGTGTATACATGTATGTATATATGCACACACATATAATGTTTTTCTTTCTGGTGAGAGGAAGTTAGGGAGGTTTCTCTAATGTTCTCTGGGGGCTTCCTAGCCTTGTCGTGCGCTTGGACGCTGGGCGGCTGGTGGAAAAGGGGCGGGTCTTGGGGTGTTCAACAGAGACTGATGACAGAAACATTCAACTAGGCCAGAGATGGAGGCCGGGGACTCGGGGACCCGAGACCCCGTTCTCCATCCTGGCACCGATGACGCCAGCCCCCCATTACCCTGCCCTTGCCCAGGAATCCCATAGCAGACCCCTTCTCACAGCCTCAGTCACCCCTGCTCTTACCCAAGAGACATTGTGGTTTATTTTTTTCTCATTTTTGCGTTCAGTGCTGCACGACCTTTTGTCGTGACACGAAAAGACACCCTGGGACCGAAATCAGGGAGTTATTTCACTGAGTGAAGCGAGGGTTCGTCTGGAGCCCGCATCGGATCTAGAACAGGCGGGAAACAGGCAGGCTGGAGGAGCCCTGGGGAATCGGCTGACGTCATATGCTAGTTCCTCCAATGGCTGTGCAGAAATGAAGCGGGGGGGGGCATCCGCTGACGTCATATGCTAGTTCCTCCAATGGCTGCACAGAAATGACCCTGTGTGCTCCCTGTACACAAGCGGTACAAAAGGGGGTGGTGATGGACGGAGCATCTGAACCAATCAAACACTCACACCCAGTCAAAAGATCTGGGTTTGATCCATCACCGTTCTTTAGCCCACTCTGCCACCCCAGTTCAGACATGGCCATATGCAAATCAGTCTGACCCTGTGCCTCATGGGAACAGTCCAGGGCATTTCATAATGACTTTGCAGATAGTTCCACCCAGGGGTCTATTGTTGGGGAACATATTTCCATAGAATTCTTTATTTAGAGACGGCCTCTCACTCTGTATAAATGTCAGAACACAGTCTGAGGGAATGAAAACAATGAGCATCACTGCACTGAGGCCCTTGACCGACACCCACTCCTTACACCCCTGCAGTTATCCCGGTATCCCCCACCAGCTCAAGGAGGCATCATCTCAAAGCAGACACCCCAGGCTGCCCCATGTCTGGTGTAAGTATGCCAACCAGAAGCTTAAAGCTTTGCTTGCCACGTTATACATTTAGGACTACAGGTCCCAGAAGGCAATGCGGCATGGGCCTTCTTGTGATCTCCATCAGCAGGACGATGGGGCTGCTGTACCAAGGTGTAAAGGTCTGCGATGGACCGCAGACCCCTCTCACTGCATCTGCTTTCACTGCATGATGTTTTTTAATGCTTGGCAACTTTTATTTAAGGTCGAGCATTCGAGACCTCTTGTATATACTTTAGTATATACTTATATACTTTAGTTTATAGATATATGTGTATGTACTTTGTAGGCTCTGGAGATCAGCCCTAGGACTTGTCTGCTTCCGCTTAGGGACTTTTTTTTCTGTTCAACTGTCTCTATTTAACTGTAATGATAGAAAATGACCAGCAGATGTCAGTAAAATACCAGAATCACTTTAGCATTCCCTAGATTCCAGACCATAGAAATTGTCTTCCAAGAGCGCCCGTAGAGAGTAATATTTTTTTAAAATCTTGTCTTTTCAGTGATATGACCACTGAAGGCACAGATTTTATTTTAAAAACAGAGCTTTGAACTATACCATTTCCCGCTGAAAGGCAATATTTCTCTCCCTGTGTTCCCATACCAGGCGGCGTCACGCAGTTTGGTGCTTACTTTCCATCCATGTGAAAGAACAGTAGATGTTTCAGCACCGAGGCTTCTGTGCTGCATTGCTAAATACATATAAGGTCCCAAAGGGGAGACCAATTGCATTGCAAATGCTTGTTTAACTACAGGCTCACTTTTTGTTAAGCATTCTCTTTCATAATGACTCAAAAGAGGCCTTTGTAATGTGTTGATGAAAGCGATATTATCAAGCACACAGCTGGAAGGAATCTTAGGCCATCTCAGGTAAGCGACCCTACTCTTGATGACACAGAGGAAGCGGGAGTGATGTCTCCCTCACTGCAGAAGAGGAGTCGGTATCTCTGCTTCATCACTGACTTGTGCTATCATGGAAGGCGGAGCTGGACACCAGGCAGAGCCAACCGCTCTGGTAATACTAGATCCTGATTCATGGATCTATAGGTTCACGGAACCACGTGATCCTCATTTTCATCCTTTGCACTGAGGTTGTTCAGCAGATCTTTTTTTCGAGACAGTGGTTTCTCACCAGGCACGCGCCTCCTCACTTGGAATGAGTCTGCACATGGGGTGTGCACCTTCTCATTCGGAATCTGTCTTCTTATTAGCATGTGTCTTCTCATGGGAAATGTGTTTTCAGGTGTGGCATGAGTGCTCTTAATGGTATGTGTCTTCTTGTGGTGAATTTGTCTTCTTATTAGCATGTGTCTTCTCATGGGAAATGTGTTTTCAGGTGTGGCATGAGTGCTCTTAATGGTATGTGTCTTCTTGTGGTGAATGTGTCTTCTCGATGGAAATGTGCATTATCATATGAAAACTGCAGTCTCTTGGATTATGTGTCTTCTCATGAGAACGTGTGTCTTCTCAAAGGAATGAGAACTCTCACGCCTTATGTGTCTTCTGTAATGAATGTGGCTTCTCATTCAGATTGAGTCCTCTTATGTTTTATGCATCTCGTCATGGGGAGTGTGTCTTCTCCTATGGATTATGTCCTCTTATGTCTTGTGCGTCTGCTCATGGGGAATGTGCCTTCTCCTATAGATTGAGTCCTCTCATGTGTTATGCGTCTGCTCTTGGGGAATGTGCTTTCTCCTACTGGTTGAGTCATCTTATGTGTTCTGCGAATGCTCTTGGGGGATGTGCCTTCTCCTAAGGGTTGAGTCATCTTATGTGTTCTACGTCTACTCACAGGGATGTGTCTTTTTCTACGGGGTGCACCACGTGGTCCTGGTACCCCACCGATTGTGGTTTTGGCATACGTACATTTTGCCTCTTATGCCGGGACATATGTGGTGAACTGCACATACCAAAAGTGATTGTGCATCGTGTTTGGTGTGTCACATATTATGCACTCATTCGTTGCAGTTAGCTGTATTAACGACCCTGAAGAAGGCCGTGACACTATTGCAGTTCTGCTGGCCGAAACATGTTGGTCTTGATACAACACAGACGCCTCTAATTACAGCACCTGTGTTACCAACGATATTCTGTTTTTAATCCTGACACCGCGTAGCTGAATAAAGGTTGCAGTATAGCTAACCCTGTAGTTAGTTTTAAATCACTCACATCACAACACTGCACTAGCTTTCAACACTCCAGGTTCACATAGGGTTTTAGAACACCTGCCTACTTCATACAAAAACATCCCTGAGCTCCTCCCTCGCAGGGAGGGGGTCGTAGCCCGCGTAGAGACTAAGTCTCTCACGCGAGGAGGCACCCCTATGATGAAGCATGACACCTCTGGTGTGTGAGGGGAACCGTCCTGAAAAGGGAATCCCCCTATACGCCTAAGAGTACACTTAGCACTGTGCTGTACCTGCTTATCATTACGTACCTGGGGCTTTTTTGTTTTGTGATATGATTAACGAGTGGGGAGCTGGTTCCCGCAGGTCCTAAAATCTCCTCAAGCCCCCTTGTGTGATTACCAGTATCACACATTGCCACATGCCATTCGGTAATTGTCTATTTCCAAAATGTTCCATTTATGTTATGTTAAAAAGTGATGAGGAGCTCTATACCTTGCAATGTAAATCAAACTTACTTGCTGAGCTGGGCTTGTTGTTGGAGTCCTGCTGCAGTATTACGCTGCGCTTCCTGGAGAAACTGAAGCGTATTTTTTAAATAATTTGTTTTTAGTTACTTATCATGCGTTTAAAGTATTACAAAAGAACTAAATACAAGCAATGAAATGATAGAATTATTTTACCACACTGGCCTGGTATATGGTGTCTACTTATGTAAGTGGGCAACTTACACCAGTCCAGACAACCCTTATGGTGATTTAAGAGGTCTTAGACATCCTTAGAAAGCTCTCTAAGTGGTAGCTGTGGAGAGAAGCCTTCAGGCTTAGTCCAGAAGGAGTGCGAAGCAGCTTGTTTTACCAGAGTGCAATCTTATAGTATAGATTACGTGAAAAAGAATCACACCAATTAGTTATAAAAATATGTATTTATTACATAATACTCTCTGGTACGTTCAAATATCTCCTACATGGAGATAAACACAATGCACACAATACTTTAGCAAAGAAACACAGTACATAGCACAGAATACACAGTGAACCCGAGGGAGAGGCGGGGGGGGGGGCAAACCATATTCTAAGAAAGTGGTATAAGAACCACAACTCGGGTCAAGACAATGTCGAGAGGACGTAGAAGTACTGGGGAGCCACAGAACCACACATGGTAAGCAGAGAGGCACCCCAAGGAGAGATTGTGCAGTTTGGAAACTCGCCCATGTGCTCCGTACAAGTCTGCCTGTAAGTCGCAGTTGGATTTTTAAAAATTAATGACTCTTCCCAGTGGACCCACGAAGAAACCCTAGTACCCATGTTACCTACACCAGGGAAGCCGGGTGCATACGTGTGAAGTGGTGTCGGAAACCACCGTAAAACCAAATGGAGGACTTCAGGAAAGTGTTGTTGTTGCAGAAGGAAAAAGTGTCCGGTGGAATCCGAAGGTGGATTTTAGATGAGAGGTACCTGCAAGCAGAGGGGACAGAGCCTATGCCACTGAGGAGTGGCCAGGAGACTTGGAAGGCGAATGCCCTCCAATGTCGGGTGTTGCAGGATGGGTGATGATGACCTTGACTCTGCAGCTGTGAGGATCAGGTGATGAGGAGGACCAGGAGCCATGCATGTGCAGTTCTATGAAGGATGTCGAGTGCTGAGGAGTCGTGTCCGGCGGTAGCACCAATAAGCCTTGGTAAATGCAACCAACGCAGGAAGTGAAGAAGGAGCAAGGGGACCAGCAAGGTCCAGGGGACTTACCACAAGCAGGGGAGTCAGGGTAGGCCCTGAGCAATCAGGGGAGCCCAAAAGAAACAAGTGTGACTCGCAAGTGGACCCACAGCCCGGAAGCACTGGAGTAGCGAGAGGACCTCAAGCAGCTCACCAAAAGGCGCAGGCCACGAGGGTCCGGATCATTCAGGATATGGATGAAACGTGGGCCGCGGCACGGAGCTCTTAACAGGCACTTCTATGCGGCCATGCTGGCAAGCCACGCCCCCTACTAGGGACTTATAAGGATACACCAGTATCTAATCTGGGGTGTACCTAGGTACTGAACATAACAATTTAGGGAGAAAGCAGATAGACTGGGGTCCTGATTAGCAGGATCCCAGTCAGACTAGTCAAATACAGTATCACATCAAGCAAAAAGGGGGGGTAACCATAGAAGCAGATCCTACTTTCCTACACAAAGTGATAGACGCGGAGTCCTGAAGGCCAAGGCTACTCACAGAAGACTGCCTGAAACTTACATAAAATGCCAAAGCGATAGACGTAGACTCCTAAAGGCCAACCCGACCTACGGAAGACAGCCTGAAACTTTCATACAATGCCAAAAAGATAGACACAGAGTCCTGAAGGCCAAGCCGACCCACAGAAGACTTACTGAAACTTTCATATAATGCCAAAGTGATAGACATGGAGTCCTCAAGGCCAAGCCAAAGAAAACGAACTGAAAGTTTCATACGATGCCAAAGTGATAGACACGGAGTCCTGGAGGCCAAGCCAACCCACAGAAGACTGCCTGAAATTTACATAAAATGCCAAAGCAACAGACGTAAACTCCTAAAGGCCAACCCGACCTACGAAAGACAGCCTGAAACTTTCATACAATGCCAAAGTGATAGACACGGAGTCTTGAAGACCAAGCCGACCCACAGAAGACTGCCCGAACTTTCTTATGGTACTTTCTCCCAGATGGTAGGATGGACTGTTTCCAGGGCCTTCTCACAAACAAACAGTTCTTTTTGGCAGGATGGTCCTCAACCCAACTTCCCCAGCAGTCAATGTTATAGTTTAGTCGAGATTCATGTTCTAGCTCCACTCATGACAATTGGACTCAACTGTTTGAAGGGCTGCTTCTTAGAGAGTTAAGGTACCTTAGTGTGGTTTAGATTAGACCCAACACAGAAATAACATGATTGGCAGCTGCCAGTCAACCACCATGAGCATGGTGTTATAAGCAGTGCCACTGGAATTATGCGGCAGAGGAGAGCCAAAATGTGTGGCAGGATTGACTAAATTATGCAGCTGGGAAAGGCAAATTATGCTGCAAAACGCAGCAACTTTTTTGATAGTATTATGTCATTATTTTGATATTTTACACTTCATAACATTCTCTGTGCATAGGTTGCAGCTCGTTGGTATCAGTTTGACACCTAAATACAGCAATAAGCAACAGAAGAGTGACCAGTCAACCGTTCCAAAGAGATTTTTTGTTAAAATATGCAAATTATGTAGCAGATGATGATTATGTGGCAAATGCGGTAAATTCATATTTATGCAAAGAACACTGCAGCCGCACAATCAGATAATGCCAGTGGTCCAGGTTATAAGCTCAGTTACTAACATAGTTTTTTCCTATGTTGATACAGAGCAGTCCTTTTGAGAAAAGCATATCACCCAGGCAGATGGAGCCTAACACTGTTTTGGAGAGGAAGTTGCTTGTGTTTTTCATGTCATCCATCAGCTTCTGTGTGTCATTGGCATGTAGAATACATACATGTTCATTACAGTTGCCATCATTATGCCCAAATACACATTGCCAGTTTCAGTTATACCCAGTAATGAATATTGCCAGCCTTCATAGACCCTCATTACTACACATTGCCAATTTCAAATACACCCAATAATGCCAATTGGAGGTTTCCACAATACTTCAATGAATCCGCCTGTCACCGTTCCATCATCCTCAGCGGTACGTCTAGGACGGCCAACAGGCCCATTGCTGGTTTCCATAAACCCTTGCACTGAACAGAGCCAAGTGTAATTATAACTAAAGTGCTTCATACCACACTCCACCATTCGTAAGATCTATAAATAACATATTCCCACTCATAGTACTCAATTTACCATCATTGGTGAGGTTGGAAGGCACATTCAGCCTTGGCCAGGATTCGAACTCCTGTCCTGCTGGTCACTGCTTTGTTCCAGTGGCGAGGGTTCACCTCATTCAGCTGTTGCCGCAACCATAACCTGGTAATACAACAGCTTGAAGAGCTGTGCTATCCTATTGACTTTATCAACAACTAAGTGATGGAATGCTTGAATGGATCACAACCACTGGCAATGGTCCGGGCTGCATTCCAGTCCATCGTTTTTCACCCACTGTGCCACTCTAGACAAAGGCCCGCCTTATGCAAATTAGTACTGTTCCTGCTCCTTATGGGAACAGTCCGTCCCAAACTGCCGGGCGAGGCTGCCTACAGAAGGGCCCACAAGCAGCCCCAGATTGTTTCCCTATCACTTAAGTCCAGTAGCACAGCCTTTTGAAAAGGTTTTAGAGGTTTTCATATACAGTCAACCAATTGCTTTTCTTCTTTGCATTTGTAGATGCTCCTTTAAGTCTCCGTCAGGTGCAGTAGTGTAGCTGTAGCCTTTAGTCTACTTTCTTAGGCAGTGACGGCCGGTGCAGGTAAGAGTGGTGAGGAGTCGACAGACGAAAACAAGGGAAAATAAAATTAAAGAAAAACACGGGCTTTGCGCTCGCTGCTTCTCCTACTCAGTAATGCGGCGAGCACAAGGTAAGTGGTTGTATTTTTAAAAACAAAGGGGCTTATTTATGAGCCCTTGCGTCACTTTTTCGCCGCCGGTGCGCCACTTTTTGTGACTACACCAGCAGGGTAAAAAATGCACCATGTTGCGTCATATTTACAAAGTGACGCATCTAGGTAGATGCGTCACTTTGTAAATCCCTGCGCCACATTATACCTGCGCTAGGTATAATGTATGCAGGATGGGCATTCTGACGCAAGTAAGCCTCGTAGAAGTGAAGCTGTGAAATCTATAAGATTTCACTGCGTCACTTCTAGGATGCAAATGTGTCAATATCTTACACCTGCTTCACAGCAGGTGTAAGACTGACGCAGGCACATTTGGAATGGGACTTGCCCCTTGTATAATGACCCATTGATGGAGTTGCGTCACTTTCGTGACACACTGAGCAACGCATAATTTTTGCGCCTACAGATAGGTCAGAAATACTGACGTATCTTTAACTTCTTGCGACATGATGTATCATACTGTAAATATGACACATCCAGCATGTTGCAAGGACGGCGCAATGAAAATTGACGCATCGCATTTTTCCCGCAGCAATGCGTCACTTTTCATAAATGAGGCCCAAAATGTCCCCCTTGTTATTGTCTGTCGACTCCCTCCCACCTCACTGCTCTTACCTGCACCAGCCATCACTGCCCTTAGGAGCTACGTACAAATGAGGAACAGTTACCAACGAAGAACTCCACTTAGTCCAGAAGCAAAGTTTGGGTTCTAATGCAAGTAAGGAAATGGCCCCCACTCACCCACTATTTGGGTAGTAAAAGACAGCTTTGAAGGTGCAGTGAGACCCTCACACTCCATGCAGGCCACGGTGCCACTGCACCTGAAGCACCAATGTTAGCTATGCTTCTGATGTCTCTGGCACCGCCTCAGCCCGCCCGGCTACCTGAGAACCAACATCAGGCAGTGCTACTTCATACACCGGGCAGGGCTCTGCCTACCCTGCTCACAGATGACACACTGGAGGATTTTGAACCTGGATGGTAGCTCCAGGCCAATCCCAGCAAACATACACCCCCTGCCATTGGCTGGTGATTCAATAGGTGCTGGTGCACCAGACGTGTTGCCAAAGCTTGGACTAAAACTCCAGACATTTTGATGATGTGGTTTCCTACCCCAGGCTGTCATCATGTTCATGAGCATAGCTTGGTCAGTGAGATGGGGGGGGGGGGTGAGAGCTTCAGACTTCCCGACAATCTGGCTGGCGTTTAATGTTAAAACACATTATACGGCAAGCAGGGTGCATGGAATGAGCTTAAGGGGCAGTGGGAAGGAATGCAGATTGGTAGGGCTACTAATTGAGAGAAACACAATGTTTTGTAAAATATTCAACATTTTTTAGGACTTTCAAAACAGAGATGAGAGAGGGAGTGTGTGTGTGTTTTTGTCAGTTTGTGCATACCAAAATCCCAGGTGAAATTAGGGACACCCGCAATACTGACCTGAAAACACCTATTGCCAACTATTCATCAGAAAATAGATTTATATAGGGGTGGGGTGTAACACCCGAAACAACTCCCCTGAATTTTAAAAAAATATATTATATATATATATATACACACAGACAGAGAGAGAGAGTAACCAGCAATGGAGCTACTCCAAAGTCCTCCCTCCACTGTAGGAATCGCGCGGGCACCATGGGAAGGTACAATGTTTTTATTGGATTTTTTATTTATTCATTTATTTATTTATTCCGTGTTTTCTACAGCACGAACATGACCCAATGAAATGGGTGTCAGAGCGCTTTACAGTTAGATTGCACTACGTTTTCAGATAAAATCCTATACAACCTACTACCGGGAAAATGAGACTTAATCTTGTTACATGTTCTAATAGTTACAATAACACACACTTAGGGCTCGATTCCGATCCGGTAAAAAAAATCCCCGTACGATTCGTATCCGGAGCCGTTTCCGTACGAATCGTAAACACACCGTACGACCCGGCGAGTACGATCCGGACCGGGTGACCAGGAGGCTATTCGTACGGTCCGCGTCAGGTAAGGGCGATCCGTACGGAAAAGCGCTCAATCACATACACACCGTACGCCGCGTACCCCATATGATCGCCGGGGTACGCGCCGTACCCCTGCGATCATGTGGGGTACGCGCCGTACACCCAGCGTACATGGGGTGCGCACCGTACACCCATCGTACATGGGGTACGGTGCGTACCCCATGTACGCTGGGTGTACGGCGCGTACCCCACATGATCGCAGGGGTACGGCGCGTACCCCGGCGATCATGTGGGGTACGCGGCGTCCCCGGGGGGGGGCGTTCTGTACTTGTTTCGGCGCGAACTATGCGTTTACGGCTGTTTCCAGCTCCTGTAAAAAAAAGGCTCGTACGTTGCGTACCCGACACGAATCGTACTTGCTGGGTCGTAAAAACCAGCCGCGACCCGTAGCGATGTCACGTACAGCGCGTTCCGAGTGAGACTCGTACGGATATTTTAGTCGTACGGAGTCCTGTACGACTCGTACGGTCTTTGGCTCCTGGTATGGATCGTACTTCGTCGTACGTACGGGGACGTGTACGGGTACGATTCGTACGGGGAAAATTGCTCCGTACGACGATTCGGAGCGCATTTTACCGGATCGGAATCGAGCCCTTAGTAGTAAATAGACACACCTTACCCCCTTCCATGCTGATGACAGCCCCCAGCCGTCATGCATCATGGTACTCGTGTGTTGATGACGGCTGGGGGCCGTCATGAACCCGCCCACTCATTAAAAGTGCCGCACAGGCACAGAATCGCGCCCGCGCCCAAGGGGTTAAAACAAATCAAATAACCCTTATTTACAAGCCAAGACCAATACTGAGCATTACTAGGAATACGCGAAGGTGACGTAATGTATAACAAGTACAGTAGAAGATCAGTGCAGAAGACGTTCACTTGGTCTTAGGGCGTGCTCAACGTAAACACTGTGCCACCAACAGTGTTACCCAGTACATCGAGAAAACTTTCTCCAAAACCTCAATCGAAACAACAGAGCACAGCACAACAAACAGATCCAACTGACTATATTGTCAGTAAAAAATGTAATTACAAAATTTGCAGTTAAAGAACAAACAGTATAACAACGTCTTGATCATAAGTGGATCAGTTCTTGATATGTTGACACGTAGATGAAGCGTACATACAGCCGACATGTGTTTTGTCATAAGACGACTTTCTCAAGGCTCAAAATAGTGTCCAAATAAAGAGAACGTAATCGATTTGAACACCCTTTTCTTATATTTTAAAGGGGTTCGTGGATATTACCCCATTCCATAAATATCCATGAAAGCTAGATGACTCGTTGTAATAGACCAGAGGAGGTAGTGTATAAAGCCTCTAGTAAGACAGACGTCTTCCGTAATTGACGACCATGTGCGCGTTAATCCATGCCCGCATTCAATAATTTTTTAATGACAATATAGTCAGTTGGAACTGTTTGTTGTGATGTGCTCTGTTGTTTCAATTTACTACAAAAAGACATTAGGAGAGAGAACTGGGGTAAGATGAAGGGTAGTGGAAAAGAGAAAAGAGAGAGAAAGAGAAGGGGACAACGGGAGGAGATAGAGAAATGTATAAATAATGGAGGGGATTAAAAACATGCCTCTTTATTATACACTGAAGCTATTTACATTGTGGAAATGATTTTGCTCTAAAGGGCCAATGCAAGAGTATCTATCAATGAAACAATAAAAGGAAGGGTAGAGAGTTTTTGGTAGACGAAGCGGTGATGGAGAATAAATAGGCAATAAAGATATTCTTATCTGTGCCAACATATGCTAAAGTGCAAATTCTTACTCCCTTTCAAACAATCTAAAGTGCAATTATAACAGCCGCATGTTATGTGGATGTTACAGTGAAAGTGCATTGACAGTAGTTGATAACTTTAATTTATTTATTTTAAAAGTTTTGTATAACGCAAACATGACCCAAGCGGGTATCAGAGCGCTTTACATACAGGTTGCGGAGACAAAGAATGATAGCTGTAGGCAAAAAGAAAGAAAGAGAAACAATATACAAGAGGAACAAGAAAAGCAAAATGCAGCAGGATCAAAATGAGAAAGTGGCAGTAACAAATGTCAGTGAGTAGCTAGAACAGCTAAACAGGTTCTGAGGCAGTAGGAGAAAAGCTTCTAGTTCAGCGCATTGTTCATTAGGAGGACCTTAACTTCCCTTTTGAAGGCAAATGTTGAGGAAATCAGTCTTGTTTTCATTCTTAGGGAGATCCAGATTCTCAGGCAATGCCAGAGAATGTGTGATTGCATGTTTTCAGTTTTTAAAATTTCTTCAGCTTAAGGAGCAGTGTGTTGTTACTCCTTGAAGGCCGGTTGCAGCCGAAGAGTTCGAGCTTGTTTTTCAGGTAGAGTGGGGTATTGAAGTGTAGGGCTAAGTGGGTCATACAAGAAATTTTTAAGTGGATCCTTGCCTCAAAAGGGAGCCAGTTGAGCAATTTCAGACCTGGAGAGATGTGGTTGGTTTCCTTGGAACCAGTGATGAGTCTGGTTGCTGCATCAAGTGAAGCTCTGAGGGGGGGATAAGATGAGTTTTGGCAGTCCGCATAGAGTAGCACTGCGTATTCTAGTCTAGAGATGACTATTGCTTACACCTCTGATTTGAAGTCTTCTTGGGGAAGGTAGGGTTTGTGTTTTCTTAGGATGCTCAGTTGGAATTTCGCTCCTTTGGTAGATGCTCTGATGTGATCTTGCATTTTAGGGTCTTATCTAGCACAACTCCCAGTGATTTCATGGAGTCAATGATGTGTGGTGTGCAGTTGAGAGCAGTGAGGTTACTTAGATATTTCACAACAGTAGGGGTTTGCTTGGTGGGTGAGATGAGGAGGAAATCCATTTTGAGGGTGTTTAGTTTGAGGTGGTTGGAGGTTAGCCAATTTAGGGTTTTGTGCAGGTTCCGTTGAGCGATTTGATGTCTTCGGGGGAGGATATTTTCATGTACAGTTGGGTGTCATCTGCATACATGTGATATTGAATGTTAGATGCTATGAGGATTAAAGACAAGGGTTCAATGAAAAGGTAAGAGAGCGTGGGGGAGAGTGAGGATTCTTGGGGGACAACCAGAGTGCAAGGACTGGCCGTTGGATAGAGCTTGATTGGATTTGACTCTTTGCGTTCTGTTGCTGAGGTAAGAGACAAACCATTTAAGGACCGTGCCTGATAGCCGCATCCTGCATTCCAAGAGATTAAGTAGATTGTCATGTTTGACAGTGTCAAAAACAGATGAGAGACCAAGTTGTATTAGTAGGAAGGTTTCATTTTGGTCCAGAAGAGTGAGAGCATCATCCACTATAGAAATGATGGCCGTTTCAGTGCTGTGGCCCGTGCGGAAGCCTGATTGGAATTGGTCGAGAAGTTGTAATTGTTCAATGTGTTTGCACAGTTGTTTATGTATACATTTCTCCCGGAGTTTAGCAAGAGTAGGGATGTTAGTGATTGGCTTGTAATTATTCAGGTCAACAGGGTCCGCCATTGGTTTTTTTGACAATGGGAGCACAAAGCCAGCCTTCAGGCACTCAGGGATCTCACCTTGAAGAAGAGAGGCGTTGATGATCTTGGACCAAAGCGGGACTAGTGATCCTATAATTTATTTGAAGAAGTTTGGGGGAAGGGGGTCATTGAAGTGATTATAGGGTTTCAGGGTCGTGAGTATGTTGATGATGGCAGTGTTATTGAGGGGTGTGAATTGATTCCAGGAGGCAATGTTTTTGTGGGAGACACTGGGCGAGGTGGGAGTGGGTGTGGGTAAAGAGGAGCAAGGGGAGGGTGCAAGCTCGATTAGCACAGACTTAAGTTCTGATTCGATCTTCCTCGCCTTACTGAGGAAGAAGTCAGCAACAGCATTTCAGTTAGGTTGGATATTGGACAGAGGTGGCATTGGATTGTGACTTAATCAGCTCAAATAGCCGTTTCGGGCGATTTTTGGCTTTGTCCAGTTGGGCTTTTGAAGAAGGTTTCTTTTGCTGTTCTGATGAGCTTGTTATATCTACTTCTTTTTAGTCTTAGTGTTTTTAGAAGAGCCGTGGACGGAGAGGATCTCCAGGTGCATTCTGCTAATCTCAGGCTGCGTCTGTCATCATTTAGGCTGTCATTGAACCATGGTTTAGAGTGTTTGATGGGTATTCTTTTTAGTTGGAGGGGTCAGTCACATTCAGGGCAGACATCATGGCATTATTATAGTGCTCAGTGAGGTCGTGCACATCAGTCATGTTAGTAGGCGGTGGTAGGGAGATATTGCAGTGAGATATGAGCTCAATGACGTTTCTATTATGGAGCGATCTTTTCCAATGTTTTTCTTTTATAGGTTGTGATCTACTGGAGTTCCAGCTTTCAAGAAAAAGGAAGTTGATATAGTGATGGTCCAACCAGTCACAGGGGAGAATAGATTTGAAATGAATGGAGTTGGGGTGGGAGATGATTAGGTCAAGGGTCGAGTCTAGGTTGTGCATGGGACTGTCGCAAAGTTGAGTCAGGGAGAGGTCAGTTAGGACGTTTTTAAGAGTGTTAACCGCTTGGTCGTGCCGGTCATTCCAATGGAGATTGAAGTCACCAAGGAAGATCTGGGGACAGCGTCGTCCCAGGTTGGAGGAGATGATTTTCATAATTTGTTCAATGAGGGGGAGGTTGTCTCCTGGTGGGAGGTAGAAGATGTGTAGGGTGCATAGGGGTCTATATGTGATAGTGATGTCCATGCATAGGTATTCACAGGATGAGAGAATAGCAGCAGGGGACTGTTTTGCTGAAAGAGAGTTGTAGTAGATACAAGCCATGTCCCCTCCCGTTTTCTTAGCTCAATCAAGTCTGATAATGTTCTGGCTGGGACGGACTAGAATGTCAAGGATGGGACCTAAGGAGTCAGTGAGCCAAGTTTCGGTCAGGACGAGTAGGTCAAGTTCTTGGGCAAGGATGAGATCTGCAAGATCCGTAGCATGTTTCACCGCTGATCTAACATACATTTCAGGTGTGATTTGTCATCAGTGATCAGGGGCCTCGTAGTGGGGATCTGTAGGAGGTTATTAATGTTTAAGGCATTGGCGATGAGTCTGGGCGCTCTATGAGGGTTGAAGTGATGCTTTGGATGGCCTCAGAGTTCCTTGCTTGGCATAGGCCGAGCCAGAGGCATTTAAAGGAGCGGTTAGCGAGGTTCTAGGAGGGAATGGTATGTGCGTAAGCGGGGCAATGTGGGCACGGAGGAGGGAGAGAATGTCTGTTTCTGATAACTGATTTTTGGCTCTGGAGGGTCTGAAAGGAGCATTCGGGTAGGGAGTGGACATAGTGGGAGGAGGTGGAAGATTATGGTGGCGCTGGATCATATGCCGGATCTCTTGCGAAGTCTTGTTGGATGAGGGCCAGCAGCTCAGGGGAATTAATGAGACTTTGAATGATAGTTTTGATATTTAGAAGTTTTTGGTTTATTTCCTTGAGCTTGGCGGCAGGGTCCATATGTGAGTTATGAGTCATGAGGAGGATAGGGGGAGGGTTGATCAGCAGGGAGGTCGGAGTCGAGTTCAGGGCCAAGGGTCGCAGGGAGGGAGGCATTGACTGAGGAAGAGATCCCTCTCTGAAGTATGGGTGAGCAAGCTGATTGGGCGCCAGAAAGGTTATTAGGAGGGTTGAGTTCCTGGTAGAGAGTGGGCGAGTCAACTGTGGGGAGATGGAATTATGTGGGGTAGATCTAGTGAGAGAGGGATTGGGGGAGGTGTAGGTGAGGTGTAGTACACCGTATGCGGTATACTGCCTGGTCTGCCCGTGTGGCTTATGCTACATAGGGAGCACTATACACCAGCTCAGGGTCTTAAAGCTTTTAAGGGTGATTGATAAAGCAGATCCTGCTTACCCTGTCGCGTGGCATTTCGCCGAGAGCCATCATGGTGACAGGAGCAAGCTACAATACGTTGGTCTGGACTTCATTACTTTCTCAATTAGGGGGGGTGACAGATTGCGCAAGTTGCGCCGTCTTGAATCCAGATACATTATTGATCTGTCCACTAAATTTCCCAAAGGCCTCAACGGTGGAGAGGATCTAGCTGTTCATCTGGGTTCATAGAAGAACTATTTATATGACTATCTCAGTGTTATTTCTAATTTGCCTCATGAAATTTGAAATCTGTGGCTCAGACATAATATACATTAGTACGCCACTTTACTATTGAATGTTTAAATGATAATGCACATTTGAAGACGCTAAAGATGAACTGTATATATTAGCACCCACATAAATTTTGATTTTGATTGGGTTTGATTTGGATTTTTTATTTTGTTTGTATTCCGCTTTCTGCTAATGATATATGCTTATATTGGTCTAGCAAAGGACATAAGCCGATCCACGGCGAGAGCGTGTTTTTATACCTCGGTATTTTGTTTTGTTTAATGAAATAATGAATTGAGAGCTTGTGCCGATTCACGGCCACAACATTAAAAGATCAACATTATCTTAAACTCTTAAACAACTCCAATATGGCGCCCATGAGGCTCACTGGGGTTTTGTTGTCCTTTGTTGATGACCAGGCATATGTGAAAAGTTTATTAACATGCCCAACGCATGGTGTCGCGAACACCAAAAAAGGCTGTACGCCGAAATGCGTCTGTTTGGCAGCAACAAATAAAGAAGTTTGCTTAAACGCCCCCCACGAGTATATATATATATATATATATATATATATATATATATATATATATATATATATATATATATATATATATATAGAGATATATATATATATATATATATATACACACGTATATACACAAATATTAAGAGGGCTAGGCAAAATCGGTTTGGGTCAGACATAGTAGTAAGGTTAAAGGCGTTAGGCCTACTTTTATGTCTGGCCCGTCCGGTTTATTGCTTCTTAAAATCTGGTCACCCTATGCTTGGCCCTTGTAGTCCCACTACCGCCTCCCAGTCTTATGAGGCTTACCGCCACCAGCCTACACCCCTCTTGGTTCCTTTGTGCTAAAGAGTTCTGTGGGGAGGAAAACAAGTGATTTTCCAAATGGAGAGGCGGTGGGCCAAAAACGAAAACACTAGTGTTTTATGCAAAAAGCCTCAAGATGTTGCGGTGGGAAATGCTTCGCTCGGATGAAGATCCCTCTTGGTTCCCGCCTTTATTAAAAGCGCTTCTGTGGCATGATTAGCGGGGCGGGAGGGTGCTATTATGATTTCTCGTCGCCATTAGCTATATATGAGGTCACCGGAGACCCCCAGTGCCCCTGCATGCACTGGGCTCACGGAGGCGAATCTCTCAAGCCCCCGAGCCTTTGTGCTACCAGTAAGCCCTCGGCTGGCACTTGGCAGGGCCTGGCGGCATCGACGGGCCGGCAAGAAAGGCTTCCAGGCGCTTAGTTACACTCGATTCAGCACCGAAAAAAGGCCGTCTCCGTCCTCCGCCCGTCCTAATCCCGCCGCTGCCTTCAGTCTCAGCCATTCGTGAAATTGGGACCGGTAAAAATATTACGCTTTTTCTTCTTTCCTTTTGAAAGGAAAACATCTGGCGCTGATCGGCTGCCTTTCACCATTTTCTATTCTTTTTGGGGCGCCTGCTGCTTAAAAGACGGCAACACGCTCTCTATACCCTCACACTCTTTGATTTATGGAGCCTCTCAGAACGGAGACATTACCCTCAGCACTTTCACAAAACCCTCACATCTGAGTCCTGCGCTACACCCCATGGGTCTCTCAGAGAGCTATCCACCTTCTTTGCGCTCTCACAACTGAGACATGCTCTGTCCTGTCAGGGTCTCTCAGAAGAGGCATTTCTTCCTCATTCTCACTCGTCTCACACAGCTGAAGAACTCTCAGGGCCGCAGAGATGAGGCACTCACCTCCTCTGCGCTCTCACAACTCCCCCAAAGCTGAGACATGCTGTGCACTCTGTCTCCTAGGACCTGTTAGAGATGAACCACCCCCCCCCCCCCCGCACTCTCCCGGCTCTCTCACACTTGAGACATGCTCGGCACTCTCGTCTCCTGGGGCATCTAAGAGATGAACCATTCCCCCCCCCGCCCCCCACTCTCCCGACTCTCTCACATCTGAGGAGACATGCTGTACACTCCTGGGGCCTCTTAGAGATGAAACATTTCCTCCTCTGCGCTCTCACGACTCTCTCACAGCCGAAGCACTCTCAGGGCCTCAGAGACGAGGCACTCCCCTTCTCTGCACAACCCTTCTCTGCACTCTCAGGGCCTCTCGGGCATTAGACACCACCTCGTGGGCTCTGTCAGAGGTGGGAAATTCTACTGAGCACTCTCACAGCTGAGACATCCTTTTCACTCTGTCTCGTAGAGATGAGATACTCCACCCTCTCCACTCTCACAGCCCGATCGCAGCCGAGACATGCTTTGAACTCCCAGGGCCTCTCTGAGATGAGACATAATCCTAGTGTGCTCTATCAGGGCCTCTCCTGTGCACTCTCACAGGTGAGACATGCTATTCACTCTCAGGGCCTCTTAGAATTGCGACATTCCCGCCCTCTCCATACTAGGGACATCTGGTGGATGAGACAGTTTCATTCTTTGTACTTTATTTCAACAACAGGGGGAACCGAGTGCGGACAATATTTAACGGGGTCCAGTGTACATGTCCGGACGACTAGTAACACAAGAAGGGTACAGAGTTCCCCGACAAGAGTGTAAGAGACAAGAGTGCGTGCAGCATAAAGGAAAGGAAAAAGGGAAAAGGGCATTTTCCTTTTTGGAACTAAAACCCTCACACACCTAGCAAGCTAGATGTCATGCTTCATCATATGGGTTCTGCTCCTCCTCAGACTGGCGCTGCAATGTCTGACGGGCTCCCGCGAAGGGGCTCTTTATCGGAGATCTTTTATTCCGGCCATATGGTGCGTGTGGGTGAGAGGGCAAGTGAAGGTGTAGTCGTGAAGTGGTGGTGAATAAAAAAGATGGGTCAGTCCACAAGGAATTTTATTAGCGTGGCTGACACCCTTGGTAAAAATGGTGGGAGGGGAGATATGTGCTAAGAAGTGTACTCAGCAGGATATCTACGACCCTCTGGTCAGGTCAACATGTTTCTTGCTCCAGTGGCAATTATTCAGGACCTAAGTGCTCAGTACTACACATTGAAAAAAAATTAAAACTTAATGTACAATCTTATTCCAGGAGGTCAATAGGAAGGCAGGCCGACAGGTCCTGCTATTGAGTGGCGACCCTAAGTGATTCACTAAGGCGCCTCGCAGTCTGCTCTCGTGGGACCTGCGCCAATGGTCAGGTACCGGAGATATGCGCGGTCACAGCCATCACAACCTACCCCCACGAGCCTGCTCAGGGCATCAGAGCGACTCATTCTTTGTACTGCCAGGATCTCACAGAGACAATCTCCCCTCTGCACTCTGAGCTGTTCAGAGTGGACTCAGCTTCGCTCTGGCCAAACCATCTTCCCACTGTAGTTCTGTCAGGAGCTACGAAACATTCCATACACTCAGTGAGCTTACCACAGCTCATATCTACATAGGGTCTGTACTCTCAGGATCTATGAAACACTGTATGCACTCAGAGCTTCTTTCGGCTCATACCTTCCCACTGTCTGTCCTGTTAGGATCTATGAAACATTCTGTGCACTCAGAGAGCTTCCTACAAATTGAATCTTCCCACTCTCTATCCTATCATGATCGGCTAAACATTCCATGCACTCAGAGAGCTTCTCACAGATCGCACCATTCCGCTGCCTGTCCTGTCAGGAGCTACTAATCATTTCAAGCGCTTAGAGAACTGCTCCTAGCTCACTTCTGTCTGTCCTGTCAGGAGACCGAAAGATTCTGTGCACTCAGGAGCTGCGAAACATTCCATGCGCTCAGAGAGCTTCTTACATCGCACATCTTCCCACTATCTGTCCTCTCAGGATCGACAGAACATTCCATGCACTCAGAGAGCTTCCTACAACTAGACTCTCCCCACTGTCAGTCCTGTCAGGATCTGCAAAACATTCAATGCAGTCAGAGAGATTCTCACAGCTCACATCTTCCCAATGTCTGCCCTGTCAAAACATTCTGTGCACTTAGAGAGCCTCTTACACTCAGAGAGCGTCTTACAACTCACATCTTCCCACTGTCTGCCCCGTCAGGAGCTACAAAACATTCTGTTCACTAAGAGACCTTTTTACATCTCACATCTTCCCTCTGCTCTGTTAGGAGCTTTGAAACATTCCATGCACTCAGAGACCTTTTTACATCTCACATCGTCACACTGTGTGCCCTGTCAGGGGCTAGGAAGCATTATACACACTCCTAGAGCTTCTTACAGCTCACAAGTTCCCAATGTCTGCCATGTCAGGAGCGACGCAGCATTCCCTGCCCGCAGCCGGTGGGAGGCCCCAGGCTGCCGGTGTAAACTGCTTGGAGCCCTTCCCCTTGTTTTCAAGGCCCGTCTGCGGCGAGGGCCCCTTCTCCCCTACAATGTGTGGTGTTTCAACATGTGACGTTTTTGTCCGTCCGCACAAAGCGGTTTTGCTTCAAGTCAGACTGACAAAGGCCGCCTGGCAGGGCCGGGCCCCAGTCCCAAATTAGCACAAACCCGCATTGAGCGAGCAGCTTGTTGTGGCTCAGAGGAAATATTCCCTGTTTACCCCGTGCCCCGCGCCCTCCCTGCTGCTGCCCCCCCCCACACCTCATTAGCCACTCTCTCTTTAGTGTCCATTGTCTGCAGTCGGATTCCATAGGGTGAGATAGCTCAGTGAGCTGTGACCTCCAAATACAAACGTCTGTAACTCAGCGGTCGAAGCTGTGAATTCCAGGAAGATAGCTCAGCGGGTTGAGCGCCTGCTGCAGATTGTATGTGAAGTGCAGATGACAGGTTGGAATCAGTGTGATAGCAGAGTGTGTTGAGCGCCTGCTTCTGTGAGGTGTGTGCTACATACAGGTCACAGGATCAAATGTGCCTAGCCAGTTTGGGCAACCCTACTGCAGTCTCCTACCCTTCATTTGCCCCCCACCCCAGAACACCTCATCAAGTTCTCCTAAAGAAAAGAAGTTTGGATGCAACTTTCACAACCATGCTGCGAGTCAAGTCAATGCAGTGGTCAGGGGGTCAACAGGCCACCCTCTCTGACCTCCAGACATAGCGCCTGGTTCTTTGAGCCGACCACCGAGTGGAACTCACAAGAGTCTTGTCCATTGCAAGACACGACTCAGGGCAGGGCTGGAAATGGAAATAATATCTGGGAAAAATGTCCATCCCAGCCTGAGATTCCAGGAGGCCACCATTGGAAGGGACTACTGGACCCAGGGGCAGATGGCTGAGGCCTGAACCCCATCCTGCTTTGAAGGCAGCATCTCGCCTGAAGCCCCCAGGGACAATGCCAGAGAGGTGCAATGACCCCTGCTCTGCAATGACTAATGTAACATCAGCTTATGTGATTCAGCACCCCTTTGCTACCATATGTAGACACAAATCACATGACATTCGTAAATATAATCAAATCAACATTTTTTAAAATTTCATCACCTCATCAAGTTCATTATTTCAAATTCTTTCTTTATTCAGATCTCTTGGTAAAAGTTATTTTCACTATAGCCAATGCGTTTCGTCCCTCAAAGGGACTTCTTCAGGGCTGATCAAAATATCTTTCTGGCAGAGACGCATCAAACCCCCTTGTTATTGGTTCTTTTCTTCTTTATCACGTTGGTCGTCCTGATATTAAACCCATCTCGTGTTGGGATAGCCCATTTACAGTCCTGTGAATTATATGTTTCAATAGAGTATCTCTATATTTTTTCAGGGCTGGCACCAGCCAATACCAATTCATCCCTGCCTGCTCCGGGAAAGGGTGTTTGGCCTGCACACACCACCCAGGCATCATCTTGAAATGTTATGTTACGTTACATTACGTTATGTAATGACCACAAGTTGTCTAGGGCATTTGTGTCGTGTCATAAAAGTTCTGCAAAATTCATCCTTCCCGTGTGGATTGTGAAGAATAAACGTTCCATTATATGGACAGTGGTCCTGTTCCTGCTAAAGTCCTTCCTACTACACTGGATCAGAGGCCCCCAAGACTTCCAGGCTTCCTACACCAGGCATCTTACATTTGTGGACATCTCAGTAGTGCCTTGAATGTAGAGAACCCTTCCTATACTGGGGTTTTAAAGTTACTTTATTTGCTATTTATATATAGTTATAAGAATATCTCCAAAATCAAAATATGGGAGCCTATGTAAAGCCAGTAGCCCAGCTCATTCAAACAAAGTATATGGCGCACAAATGAACAATAATAATAAATATATATCATTTTAATTCCATCTATAACAACTGTTTGTATAGCCAATAGTTTTAATAAAGCACGCTTGTTCCTCCGCAATCTAGTTTTGTTCGAGTGGAATTAGTAGATGATTTTTATTTTCCAAACTTCGCTTCGCCCGCTCATCTGGTCATAAAGGCACCGAAACCCATACAACAATCTCAAGATACATCTTTGGCGAACCACTGCATTTTTTGCACATAATAAGGAATGTCCTTGAATTAGAAAAATTAATTTGGAAATGGATTTTCACAAGCAATCGCACATGCACCAGAAATTCAACCCAATCTGATAATAGCAAAATCAATGACATGCCTCCTTCTCATTTTAGCGAAAGAAACTTTAATCCACACCAGAAGCCAGCAGGACTTTCTGTCACTGGAGCCAAGGCGGAAACTTTTCCAAATACCCATAAGTTAGGAATAGAGCTCAGACCCAGGAACACATTATTTTTATGACTTCTTCTTGTATTGTTCGCTTCTCCTTTCTATGAGTGCAGTTTATAACCAGTTTTTATCCAGGTGACAGGTCTTCCTTGAAACCCCTCACATTTTTTCATCTCTTGGTTTTAGTATTTTTTTACCTTAGCTTTCCAAAGAGACCCCAATAATTGCCTTTGCTGCTTCATGAGGACATAGGGGGTCATTTGGAGTTTGAGAGAATGGTCCACCATCAAATGGACAGTCCAGTCCAATCTCCATGGCCACCTCCTCTTTGAATGGAACATAAGTAGACCATATGCAACATGGCTGATGCCCGGTGGAGCTGCTAGACCGCTAAAGAGGAGATTGGTCCTGGTGCCCCCCTCGACCGTCACATGCCCAGCCGGTCATTGGACATAGTTCCCCCTCGTCTCCCTGCTTTTGGCTCTTTCCTCCTCCCCCTCCCTCCCACGAACTCTTGCAACATGTTTTTTTTTACTGTACTTTGCTATGCTCTTGTAACTGATAGTGCAATAATCCTAAATGTAAAGCGCTGTGATAACCCCTGGGGTCTGGTTTGCGCTATATAAAACATTAAATAAACTAACAATATGCCTTACGGACCTTCATCGGTAGCGTGCACCGTGAATCCCATTGGCCCAGTAAGTCATGTCACTGCCCTCTCTCTTACTGCACTTCTGTGTTGTGCGCTCTCCAGCCATTGCAACGCCTTGAAAATGTTACCATCCTTCTCTTTCGGGAATTACCCTCTTCCTGGCTTGACCGCAGAGAACACGCACCACCTCCAAGTAGATCATCGCAGGCCTTCTTGTGTCCCGTTGACCTAGCAGAACTTTCTTAACTTGAGCAATGGAACAATTCTGTGGTACCTCACTGCGCCCTCACTCACCAAAACAAAGGCAGACCCATGTGTACCCCCACCCACCTAGGAGTAGAGAGAGTCCATCCCATAATGCCCTCCACACATCAAGCAAATGCCAGATTTTACTCTGGGGTCTTCATGGCAACTTCCAGCCACCCTTGCTTCATGCGAAGAGCGGTTCCATCCCCCTTTGCGCCCTCTTATATTACTACACCTTTCGTTATAGTCCTTGGTGCCAAATGACAACAATCGAAGATTAGCAGAGCTGTGCACATGAACCACACATGCGCACTGCTCAGACATACACAGCTGCCACAAATCTCCCCTCGGTATGCAATATCTGCCTCACTGTCCTCAACCGAACACCTACCACTGTCCACGTGGTCATCGTCCATGCAGAGGAAGAGGCGGAAAAGTTGGGTAAACCTCCATCAGATGTGTCTCCTGCAACAGTGCAATATGAACGCGCCTCGTCCGCGAGGACTGCAGCATACCGCATTTGGAGAGGTTCTTTAGCATTTGCTAACCCCTTCTGTTCGACCCCTCTCCATGTCAGGAGCAGCATCCACCAGACCCTGCATATATGCGGACTGTCGATACCTAAACCAGGAGCTGAGCCCCTTCCTTCCTGTGCAGACTGTGCATTCATGCCCCATTCCCTTTCCACACTACAACGAGTAGAGCTTTGGCGACTCTACTTTCAAGGGGGTCCTCTGCACTCTCATCCCTCTCGGTCTTGCGTCCAATGACCAAAGCTCCCCTTCATTGGTTGTCGCTTCTGACACCCCATCCTGTTTCTTGAACCTGTTGTCCTTTCTAACTTATCACCAACTATTTATCTTAACTCCCTTCCACTCCATCCTTATAAACTTACTCTCAACAGGACAGACCCCCAACTTGGCCTACGACCCCATTCCTTGACACCCTCCAGTCTGTGGGATGCGACGCCAACCAAAGATTGAGGTCTGAACCCGCTCCTTAATGAACACTCCTGTTTACTCCTCTGTGCTGTGTCCATCCAGATACCCTCAGTGGTTGAGCTTAGAAGACTCTGGGCAGCAATTTATACCAGTAACACTGATTCAGTACAGGAAACACCTAAGAACAAATCGTCCAACTTCCTAGTGAGTGCAAAAGTCTTCACCTATGTCCCCACACATCCATTTCTTGCTTGTAACCTTTTTAGCGTCAAGCAACGAGGTTCCTGTGCACACGAAATTCTCATGTAGTTCTCAGGTGAGAACCAAAATATAGTAAGCCTTCAAGAAATGATTTCACAATCCATCAGTGTGGAATGAAAGAAATGTAATAGTTCAGCATAAATCAGTACAAACAAGAGAAAAAAGCCGACACGTGTTTCGTCACACCGTGTACGGGTAATGACTCATCAGGGCTGTGAGTAAAAAGTGGCCTCGTGTCAAATGGCGAGCCAAGCGTGGTTGGAGTAGGGGGTAATGTAGGTATCAATGGAAACTATTTCCTCGGTGAGGAAAATGAAATAATAATAATAATACACGGGCAAGTCTCAGGACGGGTCTGTCCTAGTGAGCGTGCTGAAGTGCAGCGTGAGCACGGATAAGTGCAGTGGACAATCTCATCATCCAGATGATGAGATTGTCCACTGCACTTTTCACTTGACATGGGATACGTATCTCTGTCTACGCAGGGGTTGTTTTCTGCTGGTTTTGTTCCCCTGACCTGCTTCGCACCGAACATAAAATTGCCTCACCACCCCCTACATACTGGGAACTTGCTGAGCGCCAATCTTCCTGACACTCTTCAAAACCATTCTCACACTTTCACCTTTTTAGCGTCACACTCTTGCTCATATTATTATTATCACTTTAAAGCGTATAAAGCGCATGGTTACTCACACGGAGTGTCCCAGCGCTAACACATCGCAATACATGACAACAGAGCCCTATCCCCCCCAAAAGGCCAACCGGCCCCAGCAACGATATAACTTTGCAACCATAGCGCTTAACACCAATCCCCCAGGGATGACTGAAAAAAAAACAGGTTTTAGGTTTTATAAGAAACATTCCTCAGATGGATACATCCTAAATTCCATAGGTAGACCTTAGCTGCGAGAAAACCGAAGGATCTACCTCCCGAACGTGCCTTTTGAACTTTTGGCACTACCAACTTAGCAGAGCCAATAGACCTACGATTCCAGGTGGGTCTGTAAGCAGTAAGTAACGGGCGCAGGGACTTTGGCCCTTCCTCACTGAAAATCCTGTGGCAGAAACTCAGAGCCCTGAAGGTAATTCTGGCCGGTACTGGAAGCCAGTGTAATTCCTTCAAGGCTGCTCCCACCGATGCACCCCTCGGAATATTCAGTGTCATCCGGGCAGCTGCATTTTGGACATTCTGTAAAATATTCAAGTTACTCTTTGTGACCCCCAAATAGAGGACGTTGCTGTAGTCCAGACGAGATGCAACCAGGGCTTGCACAATGGTCTTTTTGGCATTTAATGGAAGCATATCCAAGATTTTGTGCAACATTCTAAGAATGCCAAAGCATGCTCCTGCCATAGACAGAGGATCCATACCGGAACTCTTAGGCCCAGACTTGCTAACACGTTGCACCATCGCAATGCGATGCGAAGTCAAGCACAGGTGTGCAAACCAATGCATTGGTATGGACTTTCCATCACAAAAGGCATTTTGTGCTGGAAAGGTGTCCTTTTTTCAGTGCAAAAAGTGCCTTTTGCTGCTTTACATTGCTTTGCGTCAAGGTGGTGTTACTAGGGCATTACTGGGCAAACACCCATAGTTTTTGATGCAAAATATGATCTACTAAGATAGCTAGAGCAGGCTTTGTGTCAAAAATTCACAGATCCCTCAAGCAGGCGCTAACAAGGAGAAATGTTTTTATTTCTCAAAAAAAAACATGCATTGCGTGTGTGCCGAAGTTCACAGCACACATCCTGTGCGTGGGATGCTTCTATGTTTGTCTAGGGATAGGAATTTCTAATGGAAGCACATGTTTCCAGTACAGCCCTCTGCTAAAAAGCACACACACACTTCTGCACCATGGTGCACGACTGTGTTTCACACAAGAGAGCCTAATTAGAGCACCAACCCAGGGGAAGACAGCAGCAGCTGGCCACTCTTAGTAGACATGGCTCAGCCCTGTGCTTTGCTCCTTCTGCAACACTGTGTAGCAGGTTTGGTTGCTTTTCCGCACCTGTTAAAAATTAGCAAATCTGCCCCTGGATCTACAGTCATGCTTGTCTACCGCTATCGCCGCATGTTTACCCTACAGATGTTACCTCAATTCTACCTCTTCCATTCTGCAGGCATCTCTCTTCTAACATTTCTCCCCAAACAATTCTTCTATGGGCTGTGTTCCATTTTTTCAGGTGTTCCTTCACATTAGCCTGATCAGCCCCCTCCTCGGGAGACCATGCTCTTCTGACAACCCATTCTCTGCCTCCTTCTTCCAATTATTCACTGTGCATCTTCCAGGAACTCAGAGAACCTGAACACTCATCACAGTTCATGTTCTGTTTGGCCAATAGAAAACGCATCAAGTGCAGGTAGAGATGTCTCTCATTCTGCTAAATTCCCCCCATCATTTATTTTACATTTGCAGTGCTTGTGTTTAATCATAAAATATAAATAATTTCAATAGGTGGTACTTGAGCAGCCAGTCTTCCTAATCCCATTTAATAATGGGGTATCTGTAAATTAGCACTTAGTGATGTGCGCCCTAGCTGGTGGGTCTGAAAGGGGCACACTGCACCGGTGCCCTCCATGCCCTCTCAGTTATGAAACGTGAGTGCAACTTCTCTGCAAAAAATCACTCATTGTACCAGTTCTGTAGAGATCACATCTCAATTTAGCCTTCCCTTTCTTCAGGTAGCCCAATCATTTGGATTTTGTTTATGTGGGAACTACTTTCTGTGTCCTCAGCTCTGTAACATATAGTATTCTATTGCCACTTGTATGGCGCTTTTCTACCCTTTATGAGGCGTAAAGATCTTTCTGGTTGGTTGAGATAGTAGCTATTATGTTATGCATGTTATGCATGATTGAAAGAGTGCTGGTTGGAGCATAGCCTATGTGGAGTATGTATTGTGGCATGTGTGAGGTTCAGCGACTGCGCTCCAAGTATGTCAAGGCAGTATGTGTTTGGTGAAATTGTAAAGTGTGAGAGCTGGCAACTAAACTCATGTACACAAACCTGCACCCTTCCTGTCACCAAGATGGGGTGAAGATGTGACAAGGTAAACCACCTGAAGTGCAAATAAGTGAGTTCATGAGGTCCAACAGAAGTGGTGGAGGAGTAACCAAGTAAAACCAGAGACTCCAGCATTTGACGCGTCACTTTAGAACACCCAGTAGCATAACACCTATGTTTAACTCATTAGTTAACCCACAGAGGACGGACTCACAATGTAAGGTATGTGTATACTTTATGGATTTAATGTACATGCTTGTACTACACACCTGTACTTACTGTTTCCCCAAAATCTTAAGGAAGATTTTGTTCAGTATCACTCAACTATGTGTAGCACGGTCTGTCACGGTTGTAATTCTGGTTATTGATATGTAACTCTGCTACTAAATAAATAAAAAAAAATAAAAAGCCAATTAACCTACAGACACCACCAGTAGATTGGTATATGGTGTTTACCAAAAAGCATACGCTTACAGAAACTAAAGACCCTAGTGGATGAATCTAAGCGGTCCAACGAGCAGCAGTGAGAGCATAACCACTGGAGCTTGCAGATCCCACCAATGGATAAGTGTTTGGGGCCCGCCCAAGAGTAACACCAGCTCAACCTATAAAAAAATCAGACCCCACCAATATACGGGTAATAAGGTCCTCCAAACTCAACCAATAAATGAGTCTAGTGGGCCACCCCAGAAATGCCAGAAAAACCTTAGACGTAACCAGTAGATTAGATCATGGGGCAAACCCAGGAATGTTGACAACCTAACCACAGAAAAACTTCAGACCTCACCAGTAGATTGGTCTGTGGCCTCCACGCAGGAGCATAACCCACCTAAAACTGCAAACCCAACCAGTCGACAAGTCGAGTGGGTCTCTCCAGAACAGGTGAAAGTATAACTCCAAAAGAAAACGCAGATACAACCAGTAGGAGTTTCAGGAACAGTGAAAGACAACCACAGACAAACCAAGGGCACAGTGGGGTGTACGAGCCACTTGAAGTCAATAAAACACAAACACTTGGTTGAAGAGGCGGGTCTTTAACTCTTTGCTAGTGATGATGGTGGTTTCATAACTTAGATGCAGGGACAGAGAGTTTCAGAGGAAGATATTTTGCTGGTGCACAGCATAGCCTCCCAAACCATTTTTCTCGTTCATTGTGGCAGGACAGCTCATTCAAGAATTACTTCTAAGGCCGACCGAGGCCCTGTGATACCCATAGTGTCTCCAGATTTACTGCCTGGAACACCAACTGGATTGATGGATCACTTACTCGTGTTTTGAGCAGGAGTTTGCAGGTCTAGTTGGAGCTAGTCTGCACTGCTTCCACTGTACTGGTAATAATTCTCAATATACCTTAATTCACCTTCAGGACACACATCCACTGAGCCCTGACAAAGTTCTCACCTGAGAACGAAACGCGTTGGCTGACCGTAAAATCACCTATTTCAAGTGAATGAACTGATTACAAATAAAGACTTACTTGATAACTGAGTACTGATTCCTTGGACTTCTTCACTTGGTGCACGCCCAACCTCTTTACATTTCGGTCTTGATGCCCATGGTGAGAAACAGATCTGCCAGGACGACCACAGGAGTCAACTTTTTCCACCACAACTGTGGAGCCCTCAGTACGAGTCTCTGGGGTCAATCCGCACTGCTGAATCCTAGCTCACTGGAAGGAGTTGCATTATAAATGACAGGAGTGGGCTTTTATTGGTGGTCCAAAGTAAAACTTGGATTTGGTTTCAAGTGAGAGTGAAAGTATAGGAAGAACTGAACAAGACTGCAAGGGGAGGATATGAGGGCAAGAAGCAGGGGTTATGGCTCTAGGTATTTTCCTGGCGGATGTCACAGAAAAAGACCCTGCACTTGAGATTAAATGGGGATGATAAATGTAAGTCATCAGAAGGCATCAGAGGAACATATGCAGAGGGCCTGGGCATCTGTTTACAGTAGGCAACAGGGGACAGCCCAGGGCCTGCAGTCACCATGGAAGGGGGTGGGGATGAATAAGTGAAAGTTTTAACTGTTAGTTAGAGTCCTTTTCTTGGGGTGTTGGGGTATCAGAGATGACTGGGCATTGCCCTGTCAAACATGTCATTTGCCAATGGTAATTCAAGCCCACAATACTAATGCACTCCAACAGGATAACCAAGCTTCTCCTTTTCAGGCCATTACCTCTGTCAGATTAGAGAGTATGCAATCAAGGCTTGCTCCAGGAATATTAAATGCAAAATAACAGTAGAGAACACTTGATAACTACAATGCCCAGTTAGTACTGTACTTTTTGATAACTATTAGTTATTTAACAACAGAAACAATGTACTTTCACACTTAGAATGCTGCATATGTTATGCAATAGAGATCAGGGAACCCTGGGTAGTTCCTATGATTTATGCAGAGAGAAGTTCCTTTGCAAGGAACACTCTACAATACCACGAACACTCCAAATCTGCTCACCTCAAATGTCTGTTTTTCTGGCAGAGTTTTTTAGCCTAGGATTACCACAGTGCCAGCCTCGCTGAGATGCAAAAATGACGCATAAATTATGTAAAAAAGAAGCAGAGAACTCTGGGTAGTTCTCAAGTTTAGGTAAAAAGCAGCTCCTGTATAGAGCACCCTCCACACCAGCGACACTCTAAATTTGCTCACCTCAAAAGTCTGCTTTTTTATCAAAGTCATTAAGCATATAGTATTAGCACAATGCCATCCATGCTGAGATAGAAAGGGACAATGTCTTTAGCCATTTTTACAGAAAAGTCTTTAAGCATAGGACTAGCACAGTGCTGTCCATGCCGAGCTGTAAAATGACAAAAGCCATTTACCACTCCAGGCCCAGTATTAGAGCTCTGAATTGGAAAAATACCAACCAAGCCAACCTGGAATGCATAAAAGCAACCCCTGACAAGTGTTTTACTATCATTATAGCTCTTCGGAGAGGTTTAGCTTTGACCAGACACAAGGGAGCACCCAGTATAAGTCAAAACAATACCCCTTCAAGCTTATAGTGCTGCAAAATGTATACAAAAAATAAGCAGAGTAATCTGGGTAGTTTTAGGCGGAGAGCAGCTCCTTTATACAGAGCACCCTACAACACCAGAGACACTCTGAGACTGCTCATCTCAAATGTCTGTTTCTCTCATAGAGATTTTATGCACACGATCAGCACAGTGCCATTCATGTAAGCTAGAAAGTGAACCAGCCTTTTGCCATATTTACCGCCAAGTTTTTAAGCATAGGATTAGCACGAGCCACCCACATCAAGCTGAAACAGAATAACAGCTCTGGATTAGTATAATACCTACCAAGCCAACCTGGAATGATTAAAAGCAACCCATCACATATCTATGAGGCTTAGAGTACCTGAAAGATGGGCAGATTTGGAGTGTCGGTATTGCTGTAGAGTGTTCCAAATAAAGGAACTATTCACCTGCTAAAATCTGGGAACTACCCAGGGTTTCCTGCCGTCTTTTGTATGAATTTAGTAATGGGTAGGTAAAAAAGTACACTTACAATACAGAAACACAGAAAAATAGAATATCCTAACTCCCCCTGGGCACTAGTGAAAGCCCCAAGTGTCTTCATAGCTCCGTCACACTGGATGCAAGATTTCTGATTAATTTTGGTGTATGTGGTCCATGTTATAAAGGTAAAAAGAAATATTCCTCCAACAAAGAATGATGCCAGAACCACTAGACCCTGCACAGCCTGGACTGAGAGAAGTAGCCCCTCTTACACAAAAATGGTACATGTTGAGGACCCCATTGTATCACAGCGAAGCTCTGGTGTTGACAGAAATGCGCACTAATGTGAAAAACTCCCTTAGAAAAGCAGGATTGTTGACGTCACTGGTGAAAAACACACAGAGTTATCCAGGAAGGTGTAAGAACTGGGGGGGTTTCAGCTTTCGAAACACACAGAGGACTTTTATCCCAACATACTAATAAGGTTTTTATCCTCCATCTCAAAAGATCCTACCCCTGCCTATTTATTAGGGGTCTTGGCAACATCCTAAAGGAATCCATCAGCAAAAACAAGCTATTCCAATATTCCCCAATAGTGCAGGCCCTCAAAGGCCAAAACCAGACATTGCTCATCAGTTATGAGGTTCTAGGCACACACACTCTGGGCTGCCAGGCTGCCAGACCCAGCACCGTCCGGCCTGTTCAACCCCTGCTGCAGAGACTGAAGAGACTGCAAGAACTTTGCTTTCATGTCGATGATGTTACTTGCGGATGTTACTACTCAAATTACTTCATATTTATACTATACTTATTTTTAACAGTAATCCTTTTATGGGTTCCGGAGTGGCGTGCTACTCACCAGAAAAAGCGCTTCAACACCCATCAGGGATAACGGTTGTATGTCAGTACAACGCATGATTTTACCCTGCATGCCATTACAACGCGGGGATTACAACGCAAGTCGTTACAACGACTTGCGTCTGGGGGCACTGGATAGTGGAATAGTTTAATTTTCTATTCCAACTCCAGTCCCCGTGAATAGTAGGGAAGGTGTTGGATAGAAAATTAATCTATTCCCTTTCCAACAGCGAGCTCCAGCGAAAGTCGTTGTAACGACTTTCGTTGTAATCCCCGTGTTGTAATGGTAGTGCAGGGTAATAGTTGCATCGTAAAGGATGTTCCCCGGGGTAACAAGTGCTATATGAATGCAAATCTTTCTTCCCCTTTTCTCTCTCCGCTATCCTTCTCACTCCAAGTAACAGACTAATATCCACCACTGAAATTACTTCATATTTCACCATATTAATTCACCATTAATCCTTTATAGGCTTCCTGAATAGCGTGTGTCAACAAGCGCTATATAAATCCAAACCTTTGTACTCCTCTATCCTTCTGCTATCATTCCAAATCCAAATAACTGACTAACCTATCCACCACTTAAAATGTACTTGCATGTTTCACTCTACTAATTCAACACTAATCCTCTATGGGTCCCGGAGTAGCGTGCTACCCGCCGAAAAAGCGCTTCGACGCCTCGTCAGGGGTAGTAAGCGCTATATAAATGCAATTAAAATACAATGAGAGGGAAGTCTTGGGCAGTAGGGTTACTTCAAAGGCCCTAAGAAAACAGTGATTCTGATGAGATTGCTCACCCTGCCAGGTGCTTCCAGGATGCTCACTGCTTTCTCAACTGTGTGTACATAGGAAGTAGCTCCGCAGTCCAGCTTCCCACCCTAAGTTTGTCCCACTGCCATCTTTGCTGCAATTGAACACCAGGAACCTTTCAACCAGTCTTGCCACTGGGATTTTGCATCAGTTTCCAGCCTTCGCAGGACACTACGTTGGCATCCAAGCTTCTGGCTCAATTCCTTTGTGAGTCGTCATAATGTAAGTCATCTCCAGCTCACCGCTTCTTTCCGCTCCCTGCTGTACTCTGGGCCCACTGACCCTAAGTGATTATTTGAACAGTGATTATGGCTCCGTTTTTGGAGCACTATGTGAAAGCAGGTGTACTGCTAACTCCCAGTCCCAGGTATCCCTCATAAAAGTTTCTTTACACACAAGTTATGTTAAAAATGTTATGTTACAATATTTGTAGAGTGCATAACTGCCGCAGCAACGGGGCGTCCCACCGCTGTAATTGGCAAAGCAGGGCAGGCGAGGAGCAACTAATGGTAAGAAAATAGCCATGTCTTCACTGCCCTTCTAAAGGGCCAGTGATTCTGGATACACTGAGTGGGGAGGGGCAGGGAGTTCCAGAGGGCGTGGCCTATCACCTGGAAGGAGCACCTGCCTGCTCTAGCCCTACGCACCCGGGCAAGGTGGAGGTCGGCCGAGCACAAGGCACAGGTAGGCACACAGGGAAGACAAAGATAACTCAGAATGAGGGGTCAATAGCCCGGAAGAATTGTGAGATACAAAGGGCCTTAAAGTGGATTCTTTGCTCTACTGGCAGCCGGTGGATGAAGCCACAGACAGAGCAGCGCATCGGAAGAGCGAAGAGTAGCCGAGCCGCAGTGTTCGGGGCTCGTTGGAACCTTTTAATCAGGCTGCGAGGATGGTCTTTCGGGGCAGGGGGTGGGCCGAATACAGCCGGCTAGCATGCTTCTTGCTATGGAGAGGTGTTGTTCCGAAAGATGAAGACTTCCCTCTTGTCCGAGTTGAACTTGAGGCCATTTTTTCATCAAGTCGGTGACTTTCATCATACAAATGTGGACGTTGGTTCTGGAGGTGGAGGGGTCTTGTGGCAGCGAAAGGATGAGCTGGGTGACCGTAGCGTGGGAGATGATGTTGGGTCCGTGTGATCTGACGGTGTTGGCCAAGGGGGTCATGTACGTAGTGAAGAGGGTGGGGCTGACGGATGATAATTGAGGGGCGCTGCCGATTATCTTCTTGGATGCCGAAGTGAGTGGAGGAAGACAAATCTCTGGATTCTTCTGGTGAGGTATGAGGTGACCCATTTGAGGGCGTCTCCCTGGATTCCTATGCGGCAGAGTCGGTTGATCAATCAATAAATCATTTGTTAAGCGCACTACATACCCGCGAGGGTCTCAAGGCGCTGGGGGGGGGGGCGCTACTGATCGAACAGCCAGGTCTTGAGTATCCTTCTGAAGATCAGCAGGTCTTGGGTCTGGCATAGGCTCAGTGGGAGGGTGTTCCATGTCTTGGCGGCGAGGTGGGAGAAGGATCTCCTGACGATGGTTGTTCTTCGGATGCGTGGGACGGTGGCGAGTGAGAGGTCCGTGGAGCATAGTTGGCGGTTGGGGATGTAGAAGGAGAGCCGTCTGTTGAGGTAGGCTGGACCAGTCTTGTGGAGTGCCTTGTGTGTGTGGGTGAGGAGCTTGAAAGATATCCTCTTGTTGACGGGGAGCCAGTGCAGGTTTCTCAGGTGGGGGTGATGTGGCTGTGGCGTGGTACGTCGAGAATCAGTCGTGCCCAGGCGTTTTGGATGCGTTGTAGTCGTTTGATGAGCTTGGTCGGGGCTCCAGCATAGAGAGCGTTTCCGTAGTCGAGTCTGCTGCTGACGAGGGCCTGGGTGACTCTTTTTCTGTCGGAATCCATCTATAGATCTTGCGGAGCATGCAGAGGGTGTTGAAGGAGGAGGAGGAGATGGCGTTGACTTGCTTGGTCATTGAGAGCGTTGAGTTGAGGATGATTCCCAGGTAGAGTGCGTGGTCGGTGGGTGTCGGGGCTGCCCCCAGTGCCGTGGCCACCAGGAGTCGTCCCAGGCTGAAGGGTTGGAGCCGAGGATGAGGACCTCCATCTTGTCTGAGTTCAGCTTCAGACGGCTGGTCTTCATCCAGTTGGCGACGGCCTTCATTCCTTCGTGGTGGTTGGCTTTGGCGGTGATGGGGTCCTAGGTGAGGGAGAGGATCAAGTGAGTGTTGGCGGCGTAGAAGATTATGTTGAGGTTGTGCTGTCGGGCTACGTGTGCGAGCGGGCCATGTAAATGTTGAACAGCGTCGGGCTGAGGGAGGATCCCTGGTGTATGCCGCAGATGATCTCGGAGGCTTTAGAACGGAATGGGGGAGGCGGACGCTCTGGGTTCTGCCGGAGAGGAAGGAGGTGGTCCAATCCAGAGCCTTGTCTCAGGTTCCTGCAGCGTGGAGGTGGGCACGTAGTGTGCAGTGGCAGACGGTGTCGAAGGCGGCAGAGAGGTCTAGGAGGATGAGTGCTGCGGTCTCGCCGTTGTCCAGCAGGGTCCTGATGTCGTAGGTGGCAGCGATGAGGGCAGTCTCAGTGCTGTGGTTGCTGCGGAACCCTGACTGGGAAGGGTCCAGGATTCTGTTTCCTTTGAGGTATCGGGTTAGCTGTCTGTTGACGGTTTTCTCAATGACCTTGGCCGGGAAGGGGAGCAGAGAGATGTGTCGGAAGTTCCTGAGGTCTCTTGGGTCTACCTTCGGTTTTTTGAGTAGGGCGTTGATCTCGGCGTGTTTCCAGATGTCTGGGAAGGTTGCGGTCTCGAGGGAGAGATTGATGACGTTGTGCAGGTGGGGTGTGATGGAGCTGCTTGCTTTGCTGACGACGTGGTGTGGGAATGGGTCTGACGGAGAGCCGGAGTGGATTGAGCACATGGTCTTGATGGTGTCATCGATGCTCACGCTGGCCCATGCTAGGAGGGGGTGGTTTTCGATGGTGTACGGAGGGTCTGTTGTGTTGCTGTCTGTTGGGGCTGTCTGGGTGTTGAAGCTGTTGTGGATGTCGGTGGCGAGGGAGTAGCACATGGCTTGCGACTGCGGGATGTCGTTGGTGTTGGAGCTGGGGTTGGGGTGTTCCTTCTCGATGTTGAAGAGCTCCTTGCTATTGTGTGCGTTGTTGTCGGGGCGGTCTTTGAAGGAGGTCCTCTCGGCGCCCTGAGGTGTGCTGCGTGGCTGTCGGAGATTGTTCACTGTGCCATTTCTTTCTCTAGTTTCCGGCAGGCTCGCTTGGAGGCTAGGAGTTCTGGGGAGAACAGGCTGGCCCTCTTGCTGGTGTCTCTGTGGGGGGGTTTCTTCAGCGGGGCGAGGGTGTTGGCGCAGTCCTCGATCCAGCGTCTGAGGCTGTGGGCAGCGTCGTCGGTGTTGGAGGGTTCGGTGGGTGGGCTGAGAGCTCAAGATGTGATGAGAGACAGTGTTGAAGGCAGCAGACAGGTCCAGAAGGATGAGAGCTGCTGTTTAGCAGGCGTCCACGAGGGGTTGAAAGGGGTGGACCCAAAGCCAACTATTTGTATACTGTTAGAGTGGTGGTGTTGATGGTGTTGGTGTGGGGGGGGGGGTCAGTTGGGTATGAGAGATATATCTTTTTTTTAACTCACCTGTCCTGCTGCTGACGCTTCTGTACTCCTCTTCACTTCTGATGGTGTGCCAGCAGTCCCTGGGACACCGGCACAGGCTTCCCACCCAATCCAGACGCTGCTCTCAATGCTTGAGGAAAAACATGAAGTATCCCAACTGGTATTATTGGTGGCCAATTAGAAAGTATATGTCATAGACATTATCAGAAAAGAAGTAAGGAGACTCTGTAGCTGCTTCAAATGTGCTCATGGCATCAAGTTTATCCAAAAAACAGGGATTGGCAAGTTTTACAGTTGTATCAGCACTGTAAATAAACAATTAATACAACCCATAATTGTACTTGGTGCTCAAGATGTGCAAGTGATGTGCAGGATGGCGACGCAAGTGACAATGTGATCAGCAAAATTCGGCGCAAGGTGACTAGTGCAAAAATATATACAGTGAGTCAATAAAACAATATGGTTCCAGCTGAATTGTGGCGATTGGTTCTACTTTGGTTTGGTTGTAGTTTGGAAGAACCACATTGTGTGCTGCGCCTATAATTGCGCTGAGTGGTCGACGGCGTTTCGATCCTCATTAATCGGGATCTTCATCAGGACTGGGTTGAAGAGCCAACAGTGCTGGACGAGAATTGGATTCCTGTTGAGCTAGGCAAGTGGCAAAGGGCGTCGGTCTAACTTAGCCTGGCCTGAAAGCCGGTGTTAGGTGTCGGGATAAGATGGGCCCTGGCCAGTACGATCGGGCAATCGATCCGTAGCGTGATCATTTGGAGGAGAGCAAATCTCACGAGTTGAACGATCGCCTCGGACTTCGAGCGAATCGCGTGTTGTCAAGCATGAGAGCAGCATCAGGATTGGTCTGAGCTGGTTTTTTGCCACTCAGACAGTGCCTTAGTGCCTGTGGCATTTCTCCAACCGGTCAACACAGCCAGGTTGGAGAAACCTAAGTGCACAAGTCTGTTTGGACAGCCTAATGCGGTAGGCCAAGCCCACATCCACACTTTTGCAGTGCCCACCATCCCCTCCTCCCTGCCATACCCGGTCCCACCCTGTACAAGACTCCCTGGCTCAGTCAGTCAACAGAAAAACTTTTTTTTAATATTGTTGTCTTATCATTTTAATTTCTGCTCACAGACTCTCTGGGGTCACGCTCCTCCGCCGAAACGGAGGAGCCTCCCCAAAAAACTGTAAGCAGTAGGTTTAAAAAAAATGCAAGGTCCAGAAAAAACATGTCAAAGCCACCTGGCTTTGAGATTTTCTTAAAATGACAAATCTGTGAGGATGACCACCAGGGGGCAGCAATCTCACTGGTTTTGGAAAAGGATTCAGACAAACTGATTAGAGGCTCTTTGCTACCTGTGCCAAGCCCTTGCACCCACCCTGCACCGAGGGGAGTCGCTGGCATCAGCTTGCCCATTCTTGGCACCACCCAGCCCAGGATTCAAAAAGTTCCGCGCCTGCTCTCCTCCCTCCTCCATGCAGCTCACAGAGGCCGCACTTGACGTGTTCCAAAAGATAGGCGCATGCCAAGAAAATAGTTATAAACAGCACTAAAAAAAAAATCCCTTCCCACAACAAAGCCGGCTTTAAAACATTACCAAATGACAGCGCGCTCCCCTCAGCCCCGAGGCGCCCTCAGAAGTTGGGGAGATAAAAGATGCTTGCAGCCGTTGCCACGGGGGCTGTTTACCCCGAGCTCCGGCAGGGGGGGGGGGGGGGGGGGTGGGCGGGCCTGGGCCCGGTGCTTGCCCGCGCCTGCTCCCGAGCCTGGAATTCCGCCGGGTCACTGCATCCGGGGCCGACTGTCCTCGCGAGGAAGAAAATAAAATATGATAACCGCAGAAACATAACCACATTGGTGCCTCCCCGCCTCCCCCGGCCCCCTCATCCTCTCCTGACCCCAGCAGCCTTCCTCCCCAGCCAACTGGCGGCGTGTTTTCAATTAAGGACCCGGGTTTGACGATTTGAAGCTCGCATTGTGCGCTCTATCTGAGCCCCCGGTGCTCCGGTGACTGCCCCCGTGGAAACCGACCCCGTGCAGGTCTGCATTGTTGTGGCTACGGGGCATGCCAAGAGGAAGGGCAGTGTGGACGTGGCCATGGAGGGAGGGGGAGAGGTGGAGGCTGTGGGGGCTGGGGGGAGAGGGGACCGGACTGTTCTCTTCCCTCATCCGATAATACACACATCCATCCTTCCGCTCTGTTCTTCATTCATTCACTCATCCATTCCAAAGCATCTACCGACCCAACCATAAACTGTCCATCCATCCATTCATCCTCTACTTCACCCACCCATCCATCCTTCCGGTCACCCGTCCAGGCATCTGTCCATCTACCCAGTGGCCCATTCACCCAACACGTATTTTCATCTTTCTAACTTAACCTTGATCTGGTATAAAAATGATACTTCAAAATGGCGTCTTCTTTGTGCACAAGCGCGCGTGATGGCAGGCGACCCCAAAGGACCACAACCCCTTCTTCAGAACTGTGCCCTTGTGAACAAGCACAGCCCGAATGACACGCACAGTGCAGGCTGTTTGCCAGCATTTATATCAAGAGTGCAGCGCCTAGAGGCCGCACGTAGCTCCAGGGCCCACAAAGAGAGATCTTTGAGGCCGGGTGTTTCAGGGACTAGCAAGCCATGGAAGGGAGAGGGAGGCGTCCACGGAATCGTTATATTCCCAGGTAAGAGTGAATCTCACACCGAGCCTGCCATAGCGTGGTGAAACGCCTGCACCTTTTCACCACGGGTGGAAAGATTCCACTTCGGCTCAAATAGATACACAGATGCGGAAAAGCCAAAGATGCCAAGTGCGGCCTAGAGGGGGCGGAAGCAGGAGGGTGACCTGGGACTGCACGAGGGCACGGGAACCCCTCCCTGCAGGTCCAGGAGATGGGGGATCCGCACGAGCACAGATCTGACAGAGACGCACAAGAATCGAGCAGAACACGGGTGAGTCCGAGGAAATGCTCACACCGCCCGCCCTCCTATCACCGGCCAGGCTGGAGGCCGGTGCACACCGCCTGTCCCCCTATCACAAGCCAGGCTGGAGGTCGGTGCACACCGCCTGTCCCCCTATCACAAGCCAGGCTGGAGGTCTGTGAACACTGTCTGTCCTCCTATCACCGGCCAGGCTGGAGGTCGGTGCACACCGCCTGTCCTATCACAGGCCTGGCTGGGGGTCGGTGCACACCGCCTGTCCTCCTATCACAAGCCAGGCTGGGGGTCGGTGCACACCGCCCGCCCTGCTATCACCAGCCAGGGTAGAGGTCGGTGCACACCGCCTGTCCTCCTATCACTGGACTGGTTGGGGGTTAAAAGAGGTCTGTGCACACTGTCTGTCCTCCTATCACAAGCCAGGCTGGGGGTCGGTGCACACCGCCTGTCCTCCTATCACAAGCCAGACTGGAGGTCGGTGCACACCGCCTGTCCTCCTATCACAAGCCAGGCTGGAGGTCGGTGCACACCGCCTGTCCCCCTATCACAGGACTGGTTGGGGGTTAAAAGAGGTCTGTGCACACTGTCTGTCCTCCTCTCACAAGCCAGGCTGGGGGTCGGTGCACACCGCCTGTCCTTCTATAACAGGCCTGGGTGGGGGTTAAAAGAGGTCTGTGCACACCGCCTGTCAACCTATCACAAGCCAGGCTGGAGGTCGGTGCACACCGCCTGTCATCCTATCACAAACCAGGCTGGAGGTCGGTGCACACCGCCTGTCCTCCTATCATAAGTCAGGCTGGAGGTCAGTGCACACCGCCTGTCCTCCTATAACAGGCCTGGCTGGGGGTTAAAAGAAGTCTGTGCACACCGCCTGTCAACCTATCACAAGCCAGGCTGGAGGTCGGTGCACACCGCCTGTCCTCCTATAACAGGCCTTGCTGGGGTTTAAAAGAGATCTGTGCACACTGTCTGTCCTCCTATCACAAGCCAGATTGGAGGTCGGTGCACACCGCCTGTCCCTCTATCACAAGCCAGGCTGGAGGTCGGTGCACACCGCCTGTCCTATAACAGGCCTGGCTGGGGGTTAAAAGAAGTCTGTGCACACCGCCTGTCCCCCTATCACAAGCCAGGCTGGAGATCTGTGCACACTGTCTGTCCTCTTATCACAAGCCAGGTTGGAGGTCGGTGCACACCGCCTGTCCTATCACAGGCCTGGCTGGAGGCCAACAGAGATCTCTGCATACCGCCTGTTCTCCTATCACAGACCAGGTTGGAGGTTAGAAGAGGTCTGTGCACACTGCCTGTCCTCTGATCAAGGCTTGGCTGGAAGGTAAAGAGGTCTATGCACACTGCCTGCCCTCCTATCACAAGCCAGGCTGGGGGTTAAAAGAGGACTGTGCACACCGCCTGTACTATCGCAAGCTAGGCTGGGGGTTGAAAGAGGTCTGTGTACACCGCCTGTACTAACACAGGCCAGGCTGGAGTTTAAAAGAGGTCTGTGCACATTGCCTGCCCGCCTGGCTGGAGGATAAAAGAGGCCGGTGCACACTGCCTGTCCTCCCATCACAGGCCTGGCTGGAGGTTAAAGAGGTCTGTGCACAATGCCTGCCCTCCTATCACAAGCCAAGCTCGGGGTAAATAGAGGTGTATAGACACTGCCTGTCCTCCTATCACAAGCCAAGGTGGGGGTTAATAGAGGTGTATACCCACTGCCTGTCCTCTTATCAAAGGCCAGGCTGGGGGTAAATAGAGGTGTATACACACTGCCTGTCCTCTTATCACAGGCCAGGCTGGGGGTAAATAGAGGTGTATACACACTGCCTGTCCTCCTATCACAAGCCAAGCTGGGGGTTAATAGAGGTGTATACACACTGCCTGTCCTCCTATCACAGGCCAGGCTGGGGGTTAATAGAGGTGTATACCCACTGCCTGTCCTCCTATCACAAGCCAAGCTGGGGGTTAATAGAGGTGTATACACACTGCCTGTCCTCCTATCACAGGCCAGGCTGGGGGTTAATAGAGGTGTATACCCACTGCCTGTCCTCCTATCACAGGCCTAGCTGGGGGTAAATAGAGGTGTATACCCACTGCCTGTCCTCCTATCACAAGCCAAGCTGGGGGTTAATGGAGGTCTATACACACTGCCTGTCCTCCTATCACAGGCCAGGCAGGGGGTTAATAGAGGTGTATACCCACTGCCTGTCCTCCAATCACAGGCCTGGTTGGAGGTTAAAGAGGTCTGTGAGTGATAAGCAGGCTGTGTGGTGGTAGGAGGTCTGAGTGACGAGTGTGGTCAGTATATGTCTGTGTTTTCAGCAACAGAGGGGAGTCACACCTATCCACGCAGACCTGGCCCCTTTGTTTAAATTCTCCAAACCGGCTCTTGGCTTCAGGAAGTCACCCTGAATTAATCCGGAGGCACAGCGCCCAGTTCTAGTTTTCTATGAGCATCACACAGAGGCCAACCAGGACCTGCTCAAGGACTGGCACATTGTACAAAACCCAAGGCACTTGTCCATTTCGCAGCCACCGTACTTTGCAACAAGCTTCAGATTCCAGGAAGGCCCATGCCCATTCACAATGTCCATGACGTGCCTGGTCATTCAATTTGCCAACTAGGCCTTTCTGTGCAGCCTCTTCTCTGGTAGGGATCTCGCGTCTTTTGGGTGTCAGTTTCCGCTCAGACCGCCTTCAACTTAGGCAGACCTTTAAGATATATTCCTTTCATTAGGCCTTTTTATATGTACTTTTTGTTTCTATTTTTAGTTGTACTGTGCATCCCTTTATTTATTTTTTTACCAATTGATTTCATTTTATGCTGTTGTTCAACAGCATCTTCTCCTGGGATAAGGCTGTCATTTATACATTCTCAACAAAATGCATTTATTTAAAAAATAACATATAGTTGGTGGTGGTGGGAGGAACCAGAACTTTTGGCTGTGTGACATAACATGCTCACAGAACACATCACGTGCAGGAGGCACTTACTCAAACCCACCACAAATCAAAAAGCTCCTAAGCCCACAATCTACATGCAACCTGCTCTGTGTGCTCTCCCGCTGTACCATGTCCAAATACTTAATTTGAGCTGGTGGTTAGCGGTACTTGGCATCAGCACTTTATTCCCAAACTGACTCTAATGGGAGTCTACCACATGGAGGCACTGTCTATCAAAGTTTGATATGAGCAGAAAGTAGTATTTAATCATTCAAAAAACATAACTGAATTGTACCTGCCACCAATGCCCTTCCAATAGCTTTTTTTTTTTACAAATTAAGCACTGCCTATGCTCGCCATGCATGCAACCTACCTTGGAGGGTCTCATTGCTACCCTACATCACTGAGCATGCAACCTACCCAGGGAGGCCTCACATGTTACCCTACACCACTGAGCATGAAACTTACCCAGGGAGGCCTCTCATGTTACCCTACATCACTGAGCGTGCAACTTACCCAGGGAGGCCTCACATGTTACCCTACATCTCTGAGCATGCAACCTATCATGGGAGGCCTCACGTTACCCTACATCACTGAGCATGAAACTTACCCAGGGAGGCATCACATGTTACCATACATTACTGAGCATGCAACCTACCCAGGGAGGCCTCACATGTTACCCTACATCACTGAGCGTGCAACTTACCCAGGGAGGCCTCACATGTTACCCTACATCACCGAGCATGCAACCTACCCATGGAGGCCTCACATGTTACCCTACATCACCGAGCATGCAACCTACCCAGGGAGGCCTCACATGTTACCCTACATCACCGAGCATGCAACCTATCCAGGGAGGCCTCACATGTTACCCTACATCACCGAGCATGCAACCTACCCAGGGAGCCTCACATGTTACCCTAGATCACTGAGCATGCAACCTACCCAGGGAGGCCTCACATGTTACCCTACATCACTGAGCGTGCAACTTACCCAGGGAGGCCTCACATGTTACCCTACATCACCGAGCATGCAACCTACCCATGGAGGCCTCACATGTTACCCTACATCACCGAGCATGCAACCTACCCAGGGAGGCCTCACATGTTACCCTACATCACTGAGCATGCAACCTACCCAGGGAGGCCTCACATGTTACCCTACATCACCGAGCATGCAACCTACCCAGGGAGGCCTCACATGTTACCCTACATCACTGAGCGTGCAACTTACCCAGGGAGGCCTCACATGTTACCCTACATCTCTGAGCATGCAACCTATCATGGGAGGCCTCACGTTACCCTACATCACTGAGCATGAAACTTACCCAGGGAGGCATCACATGTTACCATACATTACTGAGCATACAACCTACCCAGGGAGGCCTCACATGTTACGCTACATCTCACATGTTACCCTACATCACCGAGCATGCAACCTATCATGGGAGGCACACATGTTACCCAACATCACCGAGCATGCAACCTACCCAGGGAGGCCTCACATGTTACCCTACATCACCGAGCATGCAACCTACCCTGGGAGGCCTCACATGTTACCCTACATCTCACATGTTACCCTACATCACCGAGCATGCAACCTACCCAGGGAGGCCTCACGTGTTACCCTAGATCACTGAGCATGCAACCTACCCAGGGAGGCCTCTCATGTTACCCTACATCACCGAGCATGCAACCTACCCAGGGAGGCCTCACATGTTACCCTACATCACCGAGCATGCAACCTACCCAGGGAGGCCTCACATGTTACCCTACATCACTGAGCATGCAACCTACCCAGGGAGGCCTCACGTGTTACCCTACATCACCGAGCATGCAACCTACCCAGGGAGGCCTCTCATGTTACCCTACATCACCGAGCATGCAACCTACCCAGGGAGGCCTCACATGTTACCCTACATCACCGAGCATGCAACCTACCCAGGGAGGCCTCACATGTTACCCTACATCACCGAGCATGCAACCTACCCAGGGAGGCCTCACATGTTACCCTACATCACCGAGCATGCAACCTACCCAGGGAGGTCTCACATGTTACCCTACATCACCGAGCATGCAACCTACCCAGGGAGGCCTCACATGTTACCCTACATCACCGAGCATGCAACCTACCCAGGGAGGTCTCACATGTTACCCTACATCACCGAGCATGCAACCTACCCAGGGAGGCCTCACGTGTTACCCTACATCACCGAGCATGCAACCTACCCAGGGAGGCCTCACATGTTACCCTACATCAACGAGCATGCAACCTACCCAGGGAAGCCTCACATGTTACCCTACATCACTGAGCATTCAATCTACCCAGGAAGGCCTCACATGCTACCCTACATCACCGAGCATGCAACCTATCATGGGAGGCACACGTGTTACCCTACATCACCGAGCAGGCAACCTACCCCCCCCCCCCCCCCCCCCCCCCTCCATGCTCTGCCGTGGTGCGCAGGTGCGTCACGCCGCCGCCGCCGCCGTCACCCTCCGCCGGCCGCGCCTGGCGCCCAGGCCCCGTCCCCCCACCGCCCTCGCCCGGCTGAGGGACGATAAGCAGATATGATATTCCTCATAACATCTCCCCCTGGCCCGGTCCTCTCTCGGCTCTCCACGCTCTCTCGCTCTACCTTGACACAACACCATTCGTCTTGCTGAAAGGCCTGGCCCTGCTGCTGAGGGCACGCTGAGTGATGCGGCCCACGGCCCTGCGTGCCAGCGTCCCACGCACGCGGCCACGCCCCCTGCAACAGGCCAAAGGGCCTTCTTTCAAAGTTTTGTATTTTTACTTTCTCCCTTTGAAAGTATCCTTTTACTGCAACGCAAGTCACTGAACATACATTAAATGTTTTTGTTGGTGGAAAAAAACTCAATTGGGAACCAGATTCCATAAAATGCTATTTTTGGGGGCAAAATGGCGCACCAGTACTTTCTTGCCCCCTATATGTTCTATTTTATGTATTATTGAAGTACGGTGCATCATTTGCTCTGCTAATAATCGCCCCAGCTGAACACATTTTGAAAGAGTGTCTTCTCAGACAAGCAGTGGTCGAAGTGGGCGGGATCGACAGGGCACGGCGTGCCCGTACTTCTTTAAATCTATAGATTCCGTTCCCCTACTTTTTTTTATTTTAAACATGTGTCCCAGGACGGCAGAAATAGCCACAGCCTATAGATAAGGCTCGGGGTCGGTGGCTGTTCGGGATGGGCGGGGCGGACAGAGAAGGGAAAGGTCTCCGTCCTTTCCTTCTTGCCCAGAGAAGACAAGGACAGCCTCCACTTCTGCTCTGCCACTGGCAGCTGCCCCCCACCCCCTCTTTCTTACTCTTATTCCCCCCCTTTCTGTCTTGCTCTACCTCCCTTGCCCGTGGGGAGCTGCACCAATCCTGGGAGTCATGCAATGCTGATTAATGGGTGGATTGTAAAACAAAATATGTATCGCGGGTCTGTGTGCACGGCTGCGGTCTTTTTAAACCATTCTGCTTACGTTTTGTAAGGATATAAGCAATGGACATTGAAACGGGTCCCTTCCGGGCCCTGTAGTCGTGTCCTTAACTTTTCAGGCAAAAACACTGATTGATTTGTGAACAGTGAGTGTAAAAGCGTTATGGTAACCATGTTGTTCGTGCTTACATTTCACATGCTTTATCTAATCTTGCATACCCTATAAGTGTTTACTTTTTCAGGATGTTGTTACTTTTTTTAGGCAGCACATTGCTCTTGCCTATTGCATAATTTGAATTGAGGCGCATCCAGGGGTTTATAGCAGGGCACAATTGGGTTGTAGTTGAAGGCAGTTTGAGTTACTCTCAGTGGGGAAGAGGATGTGGCACTATGGTCAGAGCTGACAAATTTGGAACTGGGGAACCAGGTTCAGCCTTCATCACAAGTCCACTCTCCTGAGGGAGCACGTTCCCATGCTAGCCCTTAGAAGGCCCGCAAGACCTTAGAAGTCCTACCGGCTAAGCACCAGAAGGTGGTCCCTAGCGGTGGCCACTGTGTGTTAACCTTGAAGGCCGTCCCCCACAATCCATACTGAAGTTCACCACCAGTCGTAGGGGCAGGCCTACAAAGCGGCACACCCTAGAGCAACAGTGACTCTGTCACTGAGATCACAGGACCCTTGAGCAGGGCGGGTTCTATGTCAGTGCGGCCGGTGTGACCGCATGAGGCACTGACTTTGGGTGGGTGCATCATGCTTTCAAGTATATTATGGTTTTAAAAGCACTTCCTGCCTCCTTCCTGGCCTCTAGCAATCGTCTGCAACAATAAAATGTTATGATAACTCTGATTAATGTTCTTCCTAGAGAGAGATCGGGGTTTTGTCTAGTGGAAGTTTTGACTCATGGAAAGGTAGCGCAGAGGTTTAATGTGCCTGCTGCAAAGAACATGTGCCATTCAGATCACAAAAGAGTACACAATGTAAAGAGGTCAGTCGGTTACTACATTTTTTCAGAGAGATCTTTGGTTACTTGCAGTTTATAAGTTAAAATCCTAGCATAGAACAGTGAACCAATAACTGCTATCTAAGAGCTGAATGCAAACTGCAAAGTATAAATTAGAGCGTTATGGTGCTTTCCCCCAGTCTTTAATTGCCTTAATGTTGCAAAAAGTGTTCATTTGGATAGTAATCAATTCTGATTATTAAAGAGAAACCCCAAACATGATATTATGTTTTAAATCCTGAGTTTGTGTTCCTCCAGACCAATCACTATAAACTATACTGCCTCCTAATAGGTTGTCATGGGACTCCTACACCATGTAGTTCTTTGTCTTTTGTAACATTTCCTATACAGAGATTTACACACATATAAATGATTGTCTTTGTGTAGTGTGTGTGATGTAAAGTGCTCTAACACCCTACACTGGTGTGGCAATGCAAATAAACTTAAATGCATCTGAGAGAGAGTGTGGTTTGGAAACTTGAGGGGAACTTTTAAAGCATGGTAGTGAGGTACTCCGAGGCGTAAGTAGTCATTGGGGGCACCAACAAACATTGTTGCACAGGGCGCCACCAGCGCTGAAGCCGGCCCTGCCCTTGGGGCCAGTCCACCTCACCCATTGGTATCTCCATTGGCCTTGTTTCAGCAGCAGTAGCTGCAACTCACCAGGGATCGGCAATGCAGGATTTGCGCACACACCAAACTAAGATCGCAAACTTCACAGTTTCTCTGCTTCATGCACAAGCACTCTTAACATGTGTTGACTGCTTTGGGGCCACTGGTATTATGCAGCAAAGGAGGACAAAATGATGCTGAAGTGTTGTCTAAATGATGCAGCAAAAGAAAGGCTGCAGCGTAATGCAGTATATTTTCTGATGCTTTATTATTTTGCCAACTTTACAGATGCTAACAGTCTCTGGAAAGCTTTTGTCGTATTAGTACCAGTGTAACACACAAATACAGCAGTGAGAAAGGTGATCAGTCAAACTTCGCAAAGGGCCGTCCGCTGTGCAGCAACACAAGTCAATTTATTAAAAAATTTGATCCGTTTGAGCTACAATTTATTAGTTAAAATCATCACATTATGCAGCAGATGTTGTATAATGTGGCAAATTTGGCAGAGCCATAAATATATAGAAAACATTTGCAAACTAGGATATTTTGCCATTCATGTTTGAACTGCTCTTGAGGAAAAAGGGAGATGAAGTGCTGATGACAGAAACTCCATGGTTCGGAGACAAATGGCTGTTGCGTCCACTTTTAAGGGTATTTGGGACATTATGTGATTAGAAACATATCCACTTTGTGAATCTATTTTAATGTCAACAACTCATATCAAACCCTAAATAAGCATGTGTATCCATTTGTTGAATTAAATAACACAATAAGCTGTAACTGGTCAGTGAAATGACAAACAAATACAAAAAATTGGGGTGTTTTGCACATTCTGGCCGCACCTCTGACTCTGCCCACTGTTCCAATCCCCGGGTTATTCCCGCCCTCTGATTCTCTGCCCACAGTTTCCCTGCTTTGTTTTCCCCACTTTCACCACTACAGACAAGTAAATGTAAATGTAAATGTATAGGCATTTATATAGCGCACTACTTACCCGGAGGGTCCCAAGGCGCTTCGACCGCTGCGAAACCCTTCCTGGCTTCCCTGAGAGATGGTCCCTTAATGGGTATCTCCAGGGTGAGACCAGGCATCCCCGGCGGTCTGGTGGGGCCGTTAGTGAAGATGAGGCAAGCTAATGCCCAGAGTTGCCGAGTGTGATCGCTGATCAGAGTGGGCACCGAGGCGAGAGAATTATCGAGTCCGCTGACCCTGGTCCAGGAACCTGCCGCGCCGGGAATCGAACCCTGGTCTGACACTTCCTTATTCACTGCATCTGACAGCTTTTGTGTTCTTTTAAGCACTGCACCTAGTTATCTGGTATACTTCTTAATCTGAATCACATGCAACAATCTCTGAAAATACAGTTCAGAGTTTCATGCATGAAAAGTATTTGAAAAGCAAACCATGCCATTTCTAAAGATAACAAATATTGAATAATATTTTCAGTTTCATGGTAGCTTGAGATATGCATTTGTTTTTCCTCCAGTGTTTTGAAATGTTTAGTTTTTCACAAAGCTTTACATACATTCATTGGCAAAGCCATCAGCACAAAACTCGCTTTATAAAAGACACCTCTTGCTTTTGCCAATGCAAAGCCCACCTCCCTGGATCCTCGCTTTGCTTCATTATTAATGTACTCCACTGATTTCACAGGTTGATTGTTGGGGTGAGGAGTTCGAAAGTGATCCTCTTGTCGACGGGGAGCCAGTGTAGGTCTCTCAGGTGGGGGGTGATGTGGCTGCGGCAGTGGACGTTGATGATCAGTCAGACGGAGGCGTTTCAGATGCGTTGTAGTCGTCGTAGGTGTTTGGCTGGGATTCCTGCGTATAGTGCGTTACCATAGTCCAGTCTGCTGCTGACGAGGGCCTGTGTCACCGTTCTTCTTTTTTCGGCCGGGATCCACTTGAAGATCCTGTGGAGCATGCGGAGGGTGTTGTAGCTGGAGGAGGAGACGGCGTTGACCTGCTTAGACATGGAGAGGGAGGAGTCGAGGATGAAATCTAGATTGTGTGCATGGTCGGTGGGTGTTGGTGCTGTTCCCAGTGTGATTGGCCACCAGGAGTTGTCCCAGGCTGAGGGGGTGGGTCCGAGGATGAGGACCTCCGTCTTGTCCGAGTTCAGCTTCAGACGGCTGCTCCTCATCCAGTCGGCGACGGCCTTCATTCCCTCGTGGAGGTTGGTTTTGTCGGTGTGTGGGTCCTTTGTGAGGGAGAGGATGAGCTGGATGTCGTCAGCGTAGGAGATGATGTTGAGGTCGTGATGGCGGGCCACTTGTGCGAGGGGGGCCATGTAGACATTGAACAGCGTTGGGCTGAGGGATGAGCCCTGGGGGACGCCGCAGATGATGTCGGTGGCTTTGGATCGGAAGGGTGGGAGGCGGACGCTCTGAGTTCTGCTGGAGAGGAAGCTTCTAGGAGGCGTGTCTTTAGAGTGCGATAGCAGACCGCGTCGAAGGCGGCTGACAGGTCCAGGAGGATGAGGGCTGATGTTTCGCCGTTGAATAGTTGGCACCTGATGTCGTCTGTGGCGGCAATGAGGGCTGTCTTGGTGCTGTGGTTTCGTCTGAATCCGGACTAGGACGGGTCCAAGATGTTGTTGTCTTCCAGGTGGCAGGCCAGTTGCATGTTGACGATTTTCTCGATGACCTTTGCCGGGAACGGGAGCAGGAAGTTCTTGGGGTCCCCTTTGGGCTTCTTGAGGAGGGCGTTGATTTCGATGTGCTTCCAGCTTTCCGGGAATGTCGCTGTTTCAAAGGAGATGTTGATGACCTTCCGTAGTTTGGGTGCGATGGCTGCATCTGCTTTGTTGAATACTACTTTGAGCAGCAGAAAGAAGCAGCGCCTTTTTGCATTGCTCATGGTGCTGTTCGTGCTGGTTTTCCAGCTCAGGACTAACATCCAGCACTAAAAATCAGCTCAAACTGCGCAACCTAAAGCAATGTGGTGCTTCCAGAACTCCGCATAGCGTTGCAGAGTTTTTTGGTCACTTCGTGGAGTTTCACGCAGCAGAACTGTGCGAACTCCGCCCAGGCCTAGCATAGATACATTTTTAAGGTAATCTTTACATCTGGGCGGATAATCCATCAACTACGTCATGCAAGTTTTGGCTTTCCTCAACTAAACACTTCATCCATCCACCCACAAGGTCACAACCTTGACCTTGTTAGATCCCATGTCCTACATCCTATACTTACAGACCATGGTTCAGATGCACCAAAAGACTGGTCATTAAAAGTGATTGGAAATTGTGAGCTAACGTTTTGCGCCCAGTTGTTAGTTCAAGGTGTGACCTACTATGCTGCATTGCAAAATCTTCAGTCACAGGGGTCACGAACGATGTGCCTAATGAATTTTAATCATGCAGTTCACTCTTTACGCCCCCCCCTTTAATGTTGCCAACACCAACACTGACTTTGTTATGGGTTAGCAGTCCAGCTTCTAGACAACAGGGCTTCCTGCGTGGAGACCTGGAGACAGGAAACAACATTACACTCTGTGACTACCTCATACCCAGGGATGGTACCTGCAAGAAATAGAAAATCACCATCCATGTGTTTGCATTCCAAAACAGGAAACTTTTTTAAAGAAGCTCCTGTACATAAATAAAATCGAATGCTGCTTTAAAAAAAAAAAAATCCATTTGTGAAAACATTGGGGGGAAGAGGCAATGGACGATTGCCTACTCTTCCAGAGGCTGCTGATACAATACACAAAAGGGAAGGTGTCCAAAAATGAAATGCTTCAATTTGTGGTTAATATACAACTCTCCAATGAAATGGAACAGCACATTCGCCTGAGGGTCTTTTAGTCTAGGTTCTACCCAGGTCAAGAACTGAGGCTGCTCTCATCAGTACCAAATGAAATCTCATTAATGCTTTGGATCAAGGCCACGTCTGCTCAATGATTGATCCTTTCTGATTGCTCAGCGCTTTTGATGCAGTTGAACACAGTATATTTTTAGACAAACTTCTATTCAGCTGTGCTGCTGATGGAGTTATTCTCATGTGGTCTTTTCCATTCTTAGTCAACAGGTCTCACCAGACCAAACTGGCCTCCTTCACATCCTGTTGGACCAACATCACTTACGGTTCCCCCCGAGGTTCTGTGATCTCCCCACGTCTCTTCAACATCTACATGACCTCTTTTGCAAGCATCGATAGGCGCTATATCTCGGGATTTCATATACATGCAGGCGAGACCAGATTCCCCTTAAAGTCTCCAGCGATCCTAACATCCACTCAACAGTCATGGAGCAACTTCACTACAATTTGATGCAATTTTTTTTGAAGATTTATATAGCGCAAACTTGACCCGAAGGTATTGGAGCTCTTTACATGAGCACCAGTTACGTTACACAAGGACGCATTCATTTTTTTGGTAGGCACAGGAACATTTAATGATTTGCCCAGGATCACAAGATGTTGACGCGACCCCGAGGCTCGAACCTTGGTTTCCCAGCTCCAAAGTCGGCAATCTAGCCGTAAGACCACATCCTCTCTCCTGTGCCTCCATTGGTCCAAGACTGAGTCTCTACATTCAGTCCTGCGCGACTGGGCTCTTTGCACCAGCTCACGCTCAACTCTCTCTCAAAATGTCTGTAAGGTGGTCTTCGTCCATGAATCCAATCTCTAAAATATGCCTCAAGTGAACAACGTTGAAAGGGCAATCAACCATCCTACCACCGGTCCTGCCTCTGCTACCTTTACTTCAAAGGATCCGCTTTGCCTTGGCAGGGGTGATCCATGGCACATATCACCTTAATGGTACTTACATTGGCCTGCCTGCTAAAATTATCACCGAATTACAAATTGGGTCCAAAACATTGCTGCTGGCCTCTTCCCCAGACTGAAAGACGCAGATAACATCACACTGGCTCTAATGACACTGCATTGGCAACCACCAAACACAGGATTGAATTCAAGATCTTAAACACTTTGCACAAGGCCCAGCATGGTCACACACTATCCTATCTCACAAAACTGCTTCAGACCTACCAACTCCACCCCTTCAGCCTTACCAACTCCACCACCTCTGTCATACTAACTCAGCTGCTTCTACTCCACCAACTCCACCCCTTCAGCCTTGCCAACTCCACCACTTCTGTCATACTAACTCCGCTGCTTCTACTCCACCAACTCCACCCCTTCAGCCTTACCAACTCCACCACTTCTGTCATACTAACTCCACTGCTTCTACTCCACCAACTCCACCCCTTCAGCCTTGCCAACTCCACCACCTCTGTCATACTAACTCCACTGCTTCTACTCCACCAACTCCACCCCTTCAGCCTTACCAACTCCACCACTTCTGTCATACTAACTCCACTGCTTCTACTCCACCAACTCCACCCCTTCATCCTTACCAACTCCACCACCTCTGTCATACTAACTCAGCTGCTTCTACTCCACCAACTCCACCCCTTCAGCCTTGCCAACTCCACCACCTCTGTCATACTAACTCCACTGCTTCTACTCCACCAACTCCACCCCTTCAGCCTTACCAACTCCACCACCTCTGCATACTAACTCCACTGCTTCTACTCCACCAACTCCACCCCTTCAGCCTTGCCAACTCCACCACTTCTGTCATACTAACTCCACTGCTTCTACTCCACCAACTCTACTGCTTCTGCCCTACCAACTCACCACTGCTTCTGTCCGACCAACTCCACCACTTCTGTCCTGCCAACTCCACCACTTCTGTCCTGCCAACTCCACCACTTCTACCCCACCACCTCCACTGTTTCTTTCCAACAAACTCAACTGCTTCTGTCCTTCCAACTCCACCACATCTGTCCTATTAAAATCCACCTCTTCTGCCCTACCAACTGAACATTTAAGAAGGATTCCTAAATAGGCCCGGGCGGTGAATTCTGTTCCGCTCGTGGAATTTGCGGATTTTGGGTAATTTCGCGTTCCGCGGAGAACGCACAATTGCTGAAAATTCTGCGTTCCGCAACTTTTTTGCTTGTTCGTGTTCTCAGAATGCGTGTTTGAGAGATATTTCTCAGTGAACACGCAAACAGCGATTGCGAACAGTAAAAAACCATCGCGAATAAGCAATTCCGCGGAATTTCGGCTTGTTCGCGGAGATTTTTTACAGTTTTGAGATTTGCGTAACGCGATTACGCAAATTCCGCCCACCCCTATTCCTAAACCCATTTTGCTGTTTGTCCAATAGGCTGTTGGGGCGCAGGTCTTTTCCTTCACCAGGCATACTACCCCTGTGGAAAAAGGGCGGTGTTATTAATAAGAATTGATTGATGGCATATGTTTTATATACCTGGCGAAGGTTCTACCTCTGCATTAACTAAAAAACAAACATATCCCTGTTCAAGTGATGGATTTGTGACATCTTTTTACCGTGAGTAAAGGCTGTGTCTAAGCTACTTTGTCCCCTGCCTATTTTTAGGTTGAGCCTGGGCAGCGCATGTGCTGCTCTGCGAGGCATGCTGTATTGAAGAATGGAATAAAAGCTCCGCCCATTTCCCGCCCATCTTTTCAATTGGCTCATGTTTCAGTCCTTTCGAAATTGTTGCTCTTCAGTCCTGAATAGGCTTACTAGTCCTGCCTTGTCTGCATTTGAAACCTACCATACCGACTGGACTTTTTACTTGTGGTCTGACACGTCTGCTTTATCTAGTCGGTGAGCACTATTTTCTTTAATGTTTATTCTAACAGCCACGACAGGCTCTCCCTAACCCACCTTGCTTCCTGACAGGACAGCGCCTGATCATGGATTCTATCCTTTATTCAAAAAATGCTTCCAGCACAGCACGGCCTAATGCCGCGCTTTCACTTCAATATCAGGCGTGCACCTTTCTTTACACGAGCCCCGTCTAAAGAAAGGGGCGTAGCTGACATTAAAGAGAAAGAGCAGCACGGGGCGCTTTAACCCAAAAAAACTATTGTTTGTCAGCTTCTAGGGGTAATTCACTAACAGGAACGCGCTTGAGTTGCTTCATACGACAGCGAACAAGCCCCGGGCATAGTCTTCGGACCCAGCAGTAGAGGTTGTAGTACCAAACCTACATTCTAGCTTTGATTTCCGCTCTATGGTTGTGTAATTCTGTAGCCCGCCCCTCAGCCCGGTTTTTCTTCAACTCAAACCTGAAGGCTGCATGACATCATTGAAAAGACAAGCATTTGCTATGGAATAGGTTTCGTATTTGCGAGAGTTTAAGCTATTAGCATTGTAAATGATCATGCCTTTTATATATATATATATATATATAAAAACCAAAACATAAACAAAAGGCATGCTCATTTACAATGCCAGTAGCTGGAACTCGCGTAAATGCGAGACCTATTGCATTGCAAATGCTTGTTTGTGGCTTGTTGCTGGGTTTCTGGGATCAAGGTAGGGTAGCTTGGATGGTACACTAAAGGAACACATGAGTAGTTATGCAAATGGAGGCAAAGGACTTCTAGTGTGGGGGCACATCTGGGGGTGTCCCTTGGAAATGGATCCAGTGATCGAGACAGCAGGGCACCATGCAGGGAGTGTGACACTGATGGGTCTCAGGTGACCACGCATGGACCTGGCCCTCGGCTCCCGTGAACACCTGTACGAAACACCTGCAGCAGGTGAGCCGAGCCTGGACTGAATACACACCACTGCGGGAGCATTGTGATCCAATCAGACCTCTCAGCCCAGGGAGGCCAGAATACGAACGGTGCGTTAAGAGGGAGAAGAGTGAAATAGAGAGAGACAGCGAGAGAACGAGACAGAGAGAGAAAGAGGTGCGAAGGAGATAGAGAGGTAGACATAAAGTGGAATGAGAGAGCAAAAGAAAGAGATCGAAAGAGAGACAATCATGAAATAGAGAGAAAGAGAGAAGCGAGAGAGAGAGAGGGGAGAGAAAGAGAGAGCTGGAAAGAGACATTCATGAAATAGAGAGAAAGAGAGAAGCAAGAGAAAGAGAGAGCTGGAAAGAAACAGTCATGAAATAGGAAAGAAACGAAGGAGATAGTCTGTCCCAGGTGAAGGCGTCTGTGCATGGGTGTGCGTGTGTATCACAGGGCCCTGCAGCATCTGTGTGTGTGTGGGGGGGGGGGGGTTATTGAGCTCCAGGGGCCCCTTCACCACAGCACCCTGGCCTGAGGCCTCTTGGCTGAGTCCAGAGGGCCCCCAATGCACTTTTCAGGGGGGCGCCCTCAAGTTTCCTTACTCCACTGCCTCCCCCCAGATCGTCCGCCGATCAGCCTGGAGTTTCTTCCCAGAGCAGGGCGGGCCCTTCCTTCCAGTGAGTGTCTCCACGAGGCCCTGTGCGCACTCTCTCACACTCAGCACCTCCTGACCTCACCCCCCCTCGAGGGGCGAGGCCGAGGAGGAGGAATGCAGGGCTGGGCCCTGATTGCAGGCCGATGACAGCTGGGTAAGAGCCCTAAGAGGCTTACGGGAGAGCCCCTCCGGCACCGGGGGCAGCAGGGCCCGTTCACCTCAAGAGCAAGGCCTTACTCAACCCGCCTCAAGGCGCCTCAGAAATCATTAGCGTCAGGGGCTGCGCCGAGAGCTCGTGGGGAGGAGTGACAGCAGTGAAGGGCGAACGCACCATCGCTTAACCGTAGAACAGGTACAGCGCAGGTGGGGCTGAGCGGGCGTGAACCACACACGATCACACCTGCACACAACAGGTAGGGGTGGGCAGCAACTGTGCGTCTTCCCTCATACATAGAACAGGTGGGCGAACTCTGACCGTGGGCACTGAACTCCGCTCCGCTAACGGAGGGTGTGGAATTCAGGCTAAAACTCCGACTCCTCCACCGAGCGGAGTTAGCTACTGCACCCACAACCCTTTAATAAAACAACTTTACCTTTACATGCTAAAAAGCATATTACCAATTCACAAAAGTGAGCTTTGAAAAATATCAGGCAATGAGAGAGGTGATGATAGTTTCACAGAGTTTTTGTTTAACTCCGCAGAATTCCGCATAGTGGTACCCCGCCAACTTCACTCACCCTTAGCGAACACATGCACATACAGCTTCTCATGAATGTATGCACGCTCTCACATACATGGCCAGCCTTTAGCTGGGCGCAGGCCCGGGGCGCCTGGAGCTGTGTGCATGAAGGTTATGCCAGTAGCGACACACTTCTCACATTGCTCCAGCCTTGGCCCTGCCTGTGTGTTTCTGTCTGATTCGCCAGTTTAGAGTGGTTTTGACGCTAGATGCTTTAACACCCCTTTAGGCCCCTTCCTTATCCCCCCTTTACCCTCTGACCCCTGCTGACACACATCAACAAAATCATCATGAGCAGGTAAGCTATCTGTGATTCAGGTGAGCTGGGGAGGCCCGGGGATGTTTGTGTTCAGGGGCCAGTCCCCCTGATCCAGGTACTGACCAGCAGTGCTTAATTTGTAAAATATGAAGTGCAGGTGCTCAATTTTCCTCTGGAGGCTCCACCCACTTCGGGAGCTCACAACAGCTTACACCACCCATTGCCCTCTACAGAGCTATCAATGACAGTACCAACACAACTAGTATTTTGTATGAGTAGTACTACAGTAAGACTAATTTTACAGGCATGGTTGGGATTTTAATTTTAAGGTAAATAAAAATTAAGAAAAAAGAGAGAAAAAAAAACTACTGAGGAAGTCATCCAAAACCTGCGTTTTCCATTATGAAACATACACTTTAAAAAAATATATACAAGAATAATACAATTCGAATCTGTTTTAGACCGGTCATCTATCCATAAATAATTAGTAATGCAAATAAAGACAGAACTTGTTAAAAAGGTGATACAGAGGACCTTCCAGAATCACAAATTAAGATCAAGTAAAGGAATATTTATTTCACTGAGTAAGGGGCAACGCTGGCCTCAGAAATAGCAAGAGAGGGGCAGAATAGGGAGAAAGAAGGGGGAGAGATGATTGGAAAAGGACGACGAAGAATAGAGCACCTGCAAGAGCGTGAAATTCGAACAGAAGTGGAACGAGGTGCAAAATAGGAATGAGGGAAATCAAGCAACCTTGCCATTAGAATACGCCAACAGGCCCCAGAAATCCTTGAGGCCCCGGCGCTTATTATTTCACAAGATAAGCATTGTGCACAATGCACCTCATTCATGTCCAGCAGCAAAACATGACACCCATGTGCAGCTTCTATGCTACTGCACTTCAACAGTTAACTTGCTTTACTCTGATAACAAAATCATACAACTCAAACTGTTAATGCAGGGCAGAATAGAATGGTAAAGAAACACAAGAATGATGCAAAATCCACCACAAACACCACCCGCCCAGTACAGTAGCATTACACTTTTTTCATCTAATGAAAAGCATCCCGTTCCATCCCAAATTCAGCCTGCACCCGTACATTCAAGGGCATTGAGGGGGGGACACGTTACAAATCTAGCTTCTGTAGTGAACAAGGCCAGACAAATGGAAAACGTTGCAATACAAACAACTCCTCAACGTTTCCTAGATGACAAATACATAAAGATGTGCCCCTACAGTAGCTGTACCTGAAAAAGCCTTCTTGTAAAATGCACTTACGTTACATATTTTCCTCACTAGAAAAACCCAGAAGTTCCGGCCACATTGAAATAAATAAAGGGTTCTGCTAAAAACAAAACTGCCCACCCGACGATCTATACCAGCTGAGAGACGCCAGCGCGGATCTCAGCTGCTATGAATCAAAAAGATTAAAATTCATCTGAAGTTTGGTAAAGCTCATCAATCGATCCTAATAACACACCCAAAGTACCACAATCAACGCCCTATCAACCATGAACCTCCTTGTGAGTATAAGCACTATATCATCGACTAACACGAAGTGGCACCTGTATACTCAACACTTCAGAAGAACTGTCTCGCTCCTATAATTTGGAACGAGCTACATAAATTCTAACACAGTACTTTAAAAAAAATCCCTATTAATATCTGCTCCAGGTGTTACCTGAGGTAACTTACCTCTTTAATAGGCCAAAATCATGACTCAACTGCCCTCTTCAGCTTTAATGTTTCCACCTCTACTGCCCCTCCCTCGGACTCCACAATCGCAATTACATGATGCTGCTCAGATCACCACTCCAGGCCACTCTGTCATGTTACCAATTGTAGTCAATATTACAGGTATAGTTAGTTTTGGGCGGCAGTTGTGATATATTGGTGTGGGTGATGTACTGCATGTGTGATGTACTGCATGTGTGATGTATGTGACGGGACTATTATTTGCAGATCTGATAAAAGGGCTGTGTATATCTTACTGGTACTTGCAGTGTCGACAAACATTTTGAGACGCCGATTTGAGCGGCGCTGATTTGTACAATGCTGCCATATGTGAGCACTTGGGTTGATGATGGTCCACGTTAGGGTTAGCTGCCTTTCTGCCAGAGTAATCGCGGTTGTGACAGGTGTTCTATGCATAACATGTGTCTCCCATGCATGCAGTGCTTAGTCGTGCCTGGGTTTTGTTGGTAAATGATGAGGCTTACTGGACAGCTGAGCTCACAAACTTCATCCATACCGGACTGCTTGAAGAGTCTATGTAAGGTGGTGCATTGCTCGAAAGGGGCTTCAGCACATCTGTGACACATATACAGAATTTTCCATTGTGTGTGGCAGGGACATCCTGTCTTTTCTCTGTTCTTTCAGAGCCTAGTATGACCCTTTCTGGTGTGTATGCCCTTTGTGGTTTTGCTTAGGGATTTGCAACAGAGGTAAGTATGTGCAGGCTGTATCTGTGAGGTATACAAATTAGTTTACATTGAACGTCACTAGTTATGAGCATTCACATTACTGCTCTGTCCCTCGTCATCTATAAATACAGGTGCTAACTACAAGGGTCGTCACCGCTGCCGACAGATGCCTTCTAAACTAGCTCGCTGACTCGCACCATTTATTAGTCTCACAAGCTGACTGAGACCTGCGCAGTAATCTCACATACAAAGTTGTCTGCTAGTACTGCGAGAAACAAGTTTTAAACTACCCCCGGATCTTTTGACCGAAAAGACAATAAATGGACCAGAAACACACAGTTGTTCTGCGCCCGGGCCGCGGCCTCTCCAGGGCAGAACTTGTGAGCTACAGCAAGTTCAGTAACACGGCGGCCGCACTGACTGCATGCAGCTGCCCAAAGGAAATATTTAAGGTTTGTGACTGTGTACAATACAAATAATTTAGCACACACACATACTCACTCCGGTGGCTGCACTGCACCCCTGTGTCACTTACTGCAACTTCACAACATGTTTCTTTCCTGCTTGCTTTCTCCTATCAATGCGGACCGCAAACCTGCAAGCGCCAAGCAGCGCCTTCCTTAATACTTCCCGCTTTCTGTCAGCAGGAAGTGACGTCCCCTGTGGCGCCGGCGCAATCAGCAACAACAACACTGTCTGGTTATATCATACCTTTTCACGCCACGGACCACGGTTCAATCATTCTCACCCCACTGCCAGGCCTCTGGCCCTGCCCTGCCTCGCTCGCCTCGCACCCAGGTCGCCCTCACCTGCTGAGCAGTGACTGTGAGCACTCGCAGTCGCCGGCCGCTCCCAACTCCGAGTCGAGTCTCAGTCCCCCGACTCCCCCACCAGCAACTTTGGAGTTTGGGCGGGCGAGGGAAGAGGTGCGGAGTGCGGACGTGCAGTTATGCAGGGGCGGGCAGCAGAGAAAATGCGCGTGCAATGCATTTGCATGCAATCTGCGCACGCGTCACTTCCTCTGGCGCGCACAGCCCCAACCCCCGCAGAAAAGCCCTGCCCAGTGCCTGCCCCTGGCCCCTGCAAGGCTGCAACAAGTAACAAAAGTTACAATTTACAACGGCAAGTCCCGGACTCTCCCGCCCAGGCGGCGCCCACTGGGGCCCTGATCCGCGCCGCGCCTGGGGAAGTGGAATTAATTTGTTCTTCTTCTTACTTCTTTAAGTAACTCAGTGCCACTGCCTGACAGTAATACACAGCAGCGCCACACTCTGTGCCTGCCAGAGAGTCATCACCACGCACCAGTCAGTGCGCACGCAGACAGAGACACGCACGAGTCTAAAAAATGAAAATGAGGCAGAGAACAGGTGCACTTTAATGCCGAGTGATAGACCCGGCCCCCATAATTAAGTGCCGGTGCTGAGCACCGGCAAGCTCCGGCTCAAATTGAAAAGGGACCCCCTGTGCCTCATTTAACTCACATCGGCAAGGGCGCCAAATGTTTCCCTGCCTACACCCAGGGCGCTATCCTAGCACCTACAACAACAGGTGCAGAGGAGAGAGAGAAAGACAGCCTTCCTTCACACACAGGTCAGGGGCAGAGCAGGTGGAATTCAAGCCGGCTTCCAACACACCCACTTGCACACGCACACACGCACACATTCACACTAAGACATTTACTTTCTCAATCCCATGTACTGTTTTCTTTCTTATACACACAGACACACATGCACACACACACTTACCCCCTCACACACACATTCACGCACACTCACACTCACACTCAGCCTTAGACTCTCTCAATCCTATGTAGTTTTCTCTCTCTCTCTCTCTCTGTCTTTCTCTCTCTCTCTCTCAATCCTATGTACTGTCGTCTCTCTCTCTCTCGCTCTCACTCTCTCTAGCCCATGTACTGTTTTCTCTATATATATATCTCTCTCACTCACTCTCTCAATCCCATGTACTGTTTTTTCTCTCTTTCAATCCCATGTACTGTTCTCTCTCTCTCTCTCTCTCTCTCTCTCTCTCTCTCTCTCTCTCTCTCTCTCTCTCTATTTCTCCCTCTCTCTCTCTCTCTCTCGTACTGTTTTCTCTCTCTCTTGCTCTCGCTCTCTCTCAAACACACACATACACAGACACACACACACACATACACACTCAGGCATATACTCTCTCTCTCACTCCCATGTACTCTCTTTCTCTCTCTCTCTCTCAGACACACACACAAGGTTCAGATATTTATTTATTTATTTATGCGATTGTATATAGGGCGAACTTTACCCTAAGGTGTCAGAGCGCTTTACATAAGGACCAGTTGAAAAACATAAGGATTTAGGATTACATGTGTTACATGAAGGATACAAACAGAAAAAATTGCAAATGTACAAGATGTAAAGTCACACAAGGAGATACAATGGATATACTCTTAGAGTCACATTGGAATGGTAGAGAGTACGAAGGTCTACTGCATATACTAGTGATTAGAGTTATCTCTATATACATAGGGAAGGGATATGACTGGATATACTCTGAGAGTCACATAGGAATGGTAGAGAGTATATAGGTCTGCATATACTAGTGATTAGAGTTATCTCTATATACATAGGGAAGGGATAGGAATGGATATACTCTAAGAGTCACATAGGATCTTATCCTGTGGTAGAGGTAGGCGCCTGATCTCCCTCCTTTACTCTGCCATGCGCAGAGACTCGATTCCCCCCTTGGCGCCAGCTTGGGTGGCTTGGGAGGCAGACCTGGGGATAGATTTAGATCCGGCCCAGAGAAAGCGTATCGGACTGTTGACTCGTAAAGTGTCCTGCAATGCACGTTTCAAACTGATTCACTTCAACTTTGTGCACCGCACTGACATGACACCTGTCTCCCTCCACCGTATTTCGTCAGATAGACGCCGTAATTGCCCTAGATGTGGGACAGAGAGGGCGGGATTCCTGCACCTGGCATGGGCATGTCCCATGGTTCATGATTTTTGGCGTACGGAGGTGGTTCATATCACCCGGATCACACATCTTAGATTGCAGCTAGACCCGCTTCACTGTTTACTGGCGTTAGTGCCCAAACCAAAGAAGAAAGGTCTGTCTTACAAATTGTTGCAACTTCTACTGGTTCTGGCAAGGAGACGGGTGGCCATTACCTGGATGGGCCAGAGGGCGCCTGAAATCTCTCACTGGTTACGAGACGCCAAGGATTGGGCCTTGGCGGAGGAGACACATATGCAACGCACTCGCAGGGACGGGAAGCTCCAGGATGACTTACTCGCCTGGAGAGCCATGTGTATCGAGGGGATGGAGGGGGATGACTCGGACGCCACTAGCGCTGAGTGTTTTCCTCTGCTTCCTCGGAGTCTGGTGATGAGGGGGGGGGGGTCTGGGCCGGGGTGTCGGGAGACAGAGTAGAGGTCCCCTGTGCCATGCCGATATTCCTTGTTAGATATGTTTGTATTTAGCTGTAATTCCCGTTTGACCACCCTGCACTGTGATGACCGCGTCCTACCTGGCCCTTTCATTCATCTCCTCCTGTAATCGGATCAGCGCTAGAAATGCCATTCATGGGGTTCTTCGTTCATGTTATACCGTTATATAGTGTGGAACTGCAAAATAAGAAAATTGGCTTAGACATTGATACTGTTTTTTTGATATTTGAATCACAAATGCAAATTTCTATACTCGTTTATGGGTTCACTCTGACGCCGCCCTGCCTCCGGGATGTGGGCCGTAATTGGCTGTGTATTTACTTTGGAACTGGCCTTCCTGTTCTTGACATGTCAACTGGCTTGATGACTGTATAATTTGTGCCTTTTTGTTATCTTCGCCGCAATAAACATATTTTAAAATAAATAAAGAGTCACATAGGAAGGGTAGAGAGCACAATGGTCTACTGCATATACTAGTGATTAGAGTTATCTCTATATACATAGGGAAGGGATACACATGGATATACTCTAAGAGTCACATAGGAATGGTAGAGAGTACAAAGGTCTACTGCATATACTAGTGATTAGAGTTATCTCTATATACATAGGGAAGGGATACACATGGATATACTCTAAGAGTCACATAGGAATGGTAGATAGTACAAAGGTCTACTACATATACTAGTGATTAGAGTTATCTCTATATACAGAAAAGCAGAGTTCCATCAGTGGGGTCGGAGGGGGGATGCAGTCACAGCACAAAGGGAGGGTGGGAGGTTGCACACAGTAAAAAATTACAAAACAGGGGGTAGGGAAATGAGAAAACTCGAGGATGGCGCAGGGTGAGGTAACGAGAAGCAGTGGGATGGTTTCAAGAGAGGCTGAAAGTAAGAGACAAGAACAATTTAAGGGGCAGGGGAAGGAAGAGGGGGGACAGAGAGAAAGGGAAAGGAAGGCAGATAAAGGACAGGAAAGCAAGATCGAGACAAAACGAGCAAGACAGCGAGGGGTGGTTCGGAGGCACAGGAGTGACAACAGAAAGGTCGCTGGGACAGGGGAAGAAGCCAGAGATCACCAAAATGGCGGATCAGGAGAGGGGCGGTAGAAGAAGAGAGACATAAAATGAAAATGGCTGCAGCACCAAGGTCCAAGTCCGACATCCAGGGTGGAGGGTCACCAGAGCCAGCAAGTCCGGAGGGAGAAAGGCAGTCGGCCCAAGACCACAGCCGCCCCATTCATGAGTAGCGGGGGCAGAGGTGTTAAATCCATACACAGATTGGCACCAGCACCGGTGTCAGAGATGCAAGCTTCTCGTATCACACAGAACAGGTACAGCACCAGCAGCGACAATGCAAGCCTAAATGTCTTTCTCTAAAACACACACAAACACTCGGTACAGCAGGGAAGCACTACATCCTTTACTTATATAACAAAGAGGTATATCATGATAGTGAAAGTGCAAGCTTCTCTTGTGCACAAAACAGGTACAGCGGCTGCAGCATTGCAAACTACTTACTGACACACACATGTGCACCCATGAGCCCATACGTGCATGCACACACACAGGTGAAGCACTGGCAACAGCATTGTAATCATAGGTATGCGACACACATCAAGCCGTGCAAGCTTCCCTCACACACAACACAGTTACAAGTCAGACATCAGCAGTGCAGCTTCTCTTTCTCTCTCTTTCTCTAACACACACTTGGGAAGCAGTAATGCAAGAGCCCTTGGTACACAAAACAGTTGCATTCAGGCAATAAAAGTGCTAACAGCAATGCAATGTTATGTTACGTTATGTTATGTTATAGGGGGGTTTTGTATAGCGCTCAGCTACTCCAAAGGAGTGTCCCGGCGTTTTCAGACCAACGGGTCAGCAGCTAACACACAACACAACAGGAAATAGGACCGGCAAAAAAGAAAACAAAAAAACTAAAGACAGAACAACCAGGTTTTAATCTTCTGCCTTATACACAAATCAGGGAGCGCCTAGGTAGTGGCAGTAAAAGGTTCCCTCACAAACAGGCTGCAGTCATACAGGCTTCCCTTATACATAGGATAGGTACAGTACAGGTAGCAGCAGTGCATTCTTCCTCACCCACAGACCCATACAGAGCAGGTACGGACAGTCTTCATCTGTAGAATAAGTAAGGTACAGATATTAGGACTGCAAGCTTTTATCATGTACAGAACAGAAGCAGTAACACCAGTGCAAGCTTCCCTCCCATACAGAGCAGGCACGGACATTCTTCATCTGTAGAATAAGTAAGGTACAGATATTAGGACTGCAAGCTTTTATCATGTACAGAACAGAAGCAGTAACACCAGTGCAAGCTTCCCTCCCATACAGAGCAGGCACGGACATTCTTCATCTGTAGAATAAGTAAGGTACAGATATTAGGACTGCAAGCTTTTACCGTGTACAGAACAGAAGCAGTAACACCAGTGCAAGCTTCCCTCCCATACAGAGCAGGCACGGACATTCTTCATCTGTAGAATAAGTAAGGTACAGATATTAGGACTGCAAGCTTTTATCATGTACAGAACAGAAGCAGTACCACCGGGGCAAGCTTCCCTCCCATACAGAGCAGGCACGGACATTCTTCCTCTGTAGAATAAGTAAGGTACAGATATTAGCACTGCAAGCTTCCGTCACACACAGGAAACATGCTTTACAGATTGCAGCCATACAGGTTTCCCTCACATGTAAGATAAGTACAATATAGGTAGCAGCCGCACAAACTTCCTCACACACAGAACAGATACAGTACTGGAATCAGTAGTGCAAGATTGTCTCCTGTACAGAGCAGGCACGGCCATTCCTTATGTGCAGAATAAGTAGCATACGGATACTACAAGGTCAAGCTTGCCTTACGAGGTGCTGAATGTGCCACCAGAGTGTAGGGTTTCCTCACACACCAGGCAGATACAGGTAGAGTAAGCTTTCTCCACACAGTGCTAGCTTCCGTCAGATACAAGACTGGTGCAGCACAGGCAGCAGCAGTGCGAGCTTCCCCAGAACACAGATGAGGCAAAGTCTCACGAGCAGCCGTGCAAGCTTCCCGTTCCCTCACACAAGGAACAGGTACAGGTAAAGTAAGGCTTCTACACACAGTGCTAGCTTCTGTCAGATACAAGGCTGGTGCAGAACAGGCAGCAGCAGTGCAAGCTTCCCCAGAACACAGAGAAGGTAAAGTCTCATGAGCAGCCGTGCAAGCTTCCCTCATACAAGGAACAGGTACAGGTAAAGTAAGGCTTCTCCATGCAGTGCAAGCTTCCCTCAGATGCAAGTCTGGTGCAGTACCAGCTATCACGCTGACCAGACGGGACCCATCCTTTCGTCCCAACACGTTCACATTGCGGTTCGTCTTGAACAGGCTCACGCCACTCAGCGCGTTGCCAAAACATCCAGTAGTTACTGATAAAGGTTCTTTGAAACTCCAGGAAACATACTTGCGGTTCCAGCAAAAACCGCGACAATGCCTACGCTATAAAGCCAGGCCCCCTAGAAGTGACATTGCTGCACTGCTACCCAAGACATGAACGCACTACTTCCAAGTGCCACGGCTTATGTAATTGCAATCAATCAGGCAAAGCTCTTTATTGTAGCCCTGAAGATGATCCCAACATAACTTTGGAGATAGGGATCGAAACGTTTGTCGACTGTTTGTACAGTACTGCTCCATTTGCATTTTGTAATTTGTGTTGCAGTTACTGTAGGTCAGAGCTTACTTAAGATTTTATTGTATTGTACGCCACTTCTTTCTCCAACTTGTTTGCCTGTTATTTTCTCCTTCTCACTGTTCCTTCTCCTATGTATTGTTTTTCCCTGACTTGGTACAGGCTTGTGCCCAGTTATTAATGTGTGACCTGTTTCACTTTATAAAATGTATAATTTTATCAAATTCTCCCAAAAAATACTTTTATGTCCGGCTGGACACTGAAGAAAAAAACACACAGTCCTTATTCTAAGCCTGTGTTTATCATTTTCTTAAAGTAATCTGAAGCCTAGGACCTTTGTTAACTTTAAAAATGGTGCAGCACAAGCAGCAGCAGCGCGAGCTTCCCCAGAACACAGAAGAGGCAGAGTCTGATGAGCAGATATGCAAGCTTCCCTCACAAAATGAACAGGTACAGGTAGAGTAAGGTGTCTCCATGCAGTGCAAGCTTCCCTCAGATACAAGGCTGGTGCAGCACAGGCAGCAGCATCACAAGCAGGCACCGCCCGTGCCGGGCGTTATACTGCGGTGGTGACGTTAGGCAGGGGAGGGTCAGGGTGGGGGGATGTAAAATACGGGATAAGGACCATTAGAGGTAAGTATCAAAAAAAATAAAAAAATAACATTCTTTGCCCACTCTGCATCGCCAAATGTGATGCAGCGTGGACAACGAAATTTGTTTTATTTATGTTTTTCGATACTTACCTCTAATGGTCCTTATCCCGTATTTTACATCCCCTCACCCTGACCCTCCCCTGCCTGACGTCACCGCCCCAGTATAACGCCCGGCACAGGCCGTGCCTGATCACAAGCTTCATCAGAACACAGAAGAGGCAGATTCTGATGAGCAGTGGTGCAAGCTTCCATCACACCGAAAAGATGCTATATGTGTCACCACAGTGCAGACGTTCATTACACACAGAACAGGTAAAGGTAGAGTCTGGTCTGCAGTGGTGCAAGCTTCCATCACATATAGAACTCAAAGAGGTATAGTCTGCTCAGCAGCGGTGCAAGCTTCCATCACACACAGAACAGGTAGAGATAGTGTGCTCAGCAGCGGTGCAAGCTTCCATCACACACAGAACAGGTAGAGATAGAGTCTGCTCAGCAGCAGTGCAAGCTTCCATCACACACAGAACAGGTAGAGATAGAGTCTGCTCAGCAGCGATGCAAGCTTCCATCACACACAGAACAGGTAAAGATAGAGTCTGCTCAGCAGCGGTGCAAGCTTCCATCACACCCAGACCAGGCAGAGATAGAGTCTGCTCAGCAGCGGTGCAAGCTTCCATCACACCCAGACCAGGCAGAGATAGAGTCTGCTCAGCAGCGATGCAAGCTTCCATCACACACAGAACAGGTAAAGATAGAGTCTGCTCAGCAGCGGTGCAAGCTTCCATCACACCCAGACCAGGCAGAGATAGAGTCTGCTCAGCAGCGGTGCAAGCTTCCATCACACCCAGACCAGGCAGAGATAGAGTCTGCTCAGCAGCGATGCAAGCTTCCATCACACACAGAACATGTAGATATAGAGTCTGCTCAGCAGCGATGCAAGCTTCCATCACACACAGAACAGGTAAAGATAGAGTCTGCTCAGCAGCGGTGCAAGCTTCCATCACACACGGAACAGGTAGAGATAGAGTCTGCTCAGCAGCGGTGCAAGCTTCCATCACACACAGAACAGGCAGAGATAGAGTCTGCTCAGCAGCGGTGCAAGCTTCCATCACACCCAGACCAGGCAGAGATAGAGTCTGCTCAGCAGCGATGCAAGCTTCCATCACACACAGAACAGGTAAAGATAGAGTCTGCTCAGCAGCGGTGCAAGCTTCCATCACACCCAGACCAGGCAGAGATAGAGTCTGCTCAGCAGCGGTGCAAGCTTCCATCACACCCAGACCAGGCAGAGATAGAGTCTGCTCAGCAGCGGTGCAAGCTTCCATCACACACAGAACAGGTAGAGATAGAGTCTGCTCAGCAGCGGTGCAAGCTTCCATCACACACAGAACAGGCAGAGATAGAGTCTGCTCAGCAGCGGTGCAAGCTTCCATCACACACAGAACAGGTAGAGATAGAGTCAGCTCAGCAGCGGTGCAAGCTTCCATCACACACAGAACAGGTAGAGATAGAGTGTGCTCAGCAGCGGTGCAAGCTTCCATTACACACAGAACAGGTAGAGATAGAGTCTGCTCAGCTGCGGTGCAAGCTTCCATCACACACAGAACAGGTAGAGATAGAGTCTGCTCAGCAGCGGTGCAAGATTCCATCACACACAGAACAGGTAGAGATAGAGTCTGCCCAGCAGCGGTGCAAGCTTCCATCACACAAAGAACAGGCAGAGATAGAGTCTGCTCAGCAGCGGTGCAAGCTTCCATCACACACGGAACAGCTAGAGATAGAGTCTGCTCAGCAGCGGTGCAAGCTTCCATCACACCCAGATCAGGCAGAGATAGAGTCTGACCAGCAGCGGTGCAAGCTTCCATCACACACGGAACAGCTAGAGATAGAGTCTGCCCAGCAGCGGTGCAAGCTTCCATCACACAAAGAACAGGCAGAGATAGAGTCTGCTCTGCACCGGTGCAAGCTTCCATCCTACACGGAACAGGTAGAGATAGAGTTTGCTCAGCAGTGGTGCAAGCTTCCATCACACCCAGACCAGGCAGAGATAGAGTCTGCTCAGCAGCGGTGCAAGCTTCCATCACACACAGAACAGATAGAGATAGAGTCTGCTCAGCAGCGGTGCAAGCTTCCATCCTACACGGAACAGGCAGAGCTAGAGTCTGCTCAGCAGTGGTGCAAGCTTCCATCACACCCAGACCAGGCAGAGATAGAGTCTGCTCAGCAGCGGTGCAAGCTTCCATCACACACAGAACAGGTAGAGATAGAGTCTGCTCAGCAGCGGTGCAAGCTTCCATCACACCGCAGATCAGGCGTCCCTCAGACACAATGGATGTACAATATGATTACCTGCACTGAAAGCGGCCCTCACACACGGGGCGGAGTTCTGTGCAGAGTATGGGTGGCTTTTCCTTGAGCATTAATATGCCATTTGGTTTCTCCCAGGGAGCCTGCCTGAGCAGGCCCGAGCACCCCCACAGGCCTAGAGATTAAGTTTGTGAGCTTTAGGCAAACTGTGGTGTTGTCAGAAAAGCTCTTCGCAGGCCCGATAAGTGCATAGTTTTCTTGACCTCTGCGCCCCTGGAACCAGCTGAGGGGGGTCTGAGGGAGCTCCATTCTGCCTCCCTGGAGGAGGGGGGGGGCAGGATCTGACATTTCCACATGCTGTTGTCACTCCAGGAGATGGGGGATGGCGGAGGGAGGGAGGGGGTAAAGGGGGGGGGGGGTGTTGTAGCAACCAAGGGACGGAGTCAGCAACCAGAATAAGAGGTTGTTGTAGACAAAATAATGGGACTTGTAGAAACATTAAACAGTGAAAACCACACATTGAAAGTTAGAGGAGAAACACGACCAATGTAAAACACAGTTAGATGGTGGGAAAATAAGAAAGCAGCAGTGGACGCGGATATACAAAATATTATAAGCAAGTGCAATAAAGTGGAATGAGTAGAACAAAATCAGCGCTGACTGCAGTGCGATATAGGTAGAGAAAATACAAACATGACAAAAGTATTTGTGAAATAGAAGAAAAAATAATTAAAACGGTAAACAAATGTGATCTATAGAGAGAAAGAAATTAGAACTAACAAAGTAAAATTATATTAATATATAGATGAAAACATTATAAATATAAAGCGCTGGGAAATAAAGAGAAAACATGAAAAAAATATAAAATACAATTTGACATATAGAGCAAAAATAAGATCCAATAATGGAAACGATTCAACATATAATACATGAAAAGATGCTAAATATAAAACTCTGATAAATGAGTAGTTTACAATGAGATACATAAATCTATGGTTAAGAACCATTACATGTCAAGAAAGTTTATAACAATAATCGCTATTTTGAGGTACTCTGAACACATATAGATATTTACACAGAACTTTTAATTGTATTTATTCTTCTCTTTTTTAATAGAGAACTTAAGTAACCTAGGTGACTAGTAATACTTAATCAAAATCCTAAATTAATACATAAATAGATTTAAATAGGATCAGGGTAAAACATTGCTAGCCATAGAGTAAAAAAAAAGTGTAAAATGCGGTTAATAACAATAATTAAAACATTATGCAAAAGAGTGAAGACGTATACAAAGATGAAAACTTCAATATGTGACACTGATATACAGAGTAAAAAGAAATATGCAAAATAAATTGAGTTACATAAATGAAAACATAATACAAACTATTGTACAATACAATACGACGTATGGAATAATATATAAACTAAATTGTATACAACTGGATAAGTAAAAATAACTCTGAAACACTTCAAATATAGAACCTTATTTAGGGAAAAATAAGCAACGTAAAATACAGGTGTCACTTAAAGTTAAAATTAAAAAAAATATATGAAATACAATATTATGCAGAGTGGAATTAGTAGATAATGGGACATGCAGAGTTAAACCTAAAATACAAGGGGGTAAAAAGAGAGTAAATAAAAACATAATACAAACTGGTGTACTATACAATACGATGCATCGAAAAATATATACACTAAATTGTATACAACTGTACAAGTAAAAATAACTCCGAAGCACTTCAAATATAGAACCTTATTTAGGGAAAAATAAGCAACGTAAAATATATGTGTCACTTAAAGTTAAAATGAAAAAAACATGAAATACAATATTATGCAGAGTAGAATTAGTAGATAATGGGACATGCAGAGGTAAAACCTAAAATGCAAGGGGGTAAAAAGGGAGAAAATAAAAAGGATGTCAAATACACAGAGATAAATAGAGGCGCAACTAAAACAACCTGTTAAGCCTAATGAGATAAGCAGAGCAAACGTAAACAACTAAGTCAACTACTGTAACATAGCGCACAGAATCCTGGCGCCAGGTTAAGAATAGCGATGCACGACCCCTCTGCTGAGAGGCAGTAAATGGCCAGCCCCACGGACGTCACGGGGACCCTATATCACAGGGTGTCAGCCCTAACAGCAGCACCTGTCTTTATGAAAATACCGCCGAGCACCTCCAAGAATAGGTGTCACTCATCGGCGCACAGCAGGCCCCGGGGAGCTAAAGACAACTCCGACTGAGAGCCCGGAATGGGAAAAACAACACGCGGGGGTGTTACAAATCACTCACTCCGTGACAGAGCACCTCGGAGCGGCCGGAGGGCACCACACGGGCAGACACTCACCCACTCCGGCTCAGAGGCAGAGGAGTGGAAGGAAGGGGCCACTAGAGGGCGCAGTCTACCACCAATGTCCTGCAGGATGGACTCTGACCCTCTGGCGCACACCTCACATCCGTCTTTCCGGCTTATACCAGACCCGCAATTTTATAGCTGGCATCGGACCCTCTATGCACTGCTTACACCAGCCCCTCCCACTTATAGCTGACACCAGACCCTCCAGCTGACATCAGCCCCAGAGCCTCAAATATATAGCAGACACCAGGCCTTCTGGTTTGGTGACTGTCAGGATGCGGGAAGGATTAGGTAAGACCATTGGCACATACCCCGTGATGAATGTGTGACTCCAGGGGAGCCCCTCATCTTACCAGGGGACCTAGAGCCATCCAACTCTAGGGTGCACCAAAAAGAGTGAAAACTGGTATGCGAGCTGTACGCCTCATAAATGTGCAGTGGCGTGACGGTCGGCGGCTGAGTAATATGCCGCTGCAACACCACTATGCATATTATGTGTTTCAGGACCACCAACGGTGTCATTTAGGTCTTTTCTCCATGAAAAGGCTGGCGGTCCTGAAACAAAGGGGGCCCTACAGGGCACCTTGTTGCCCATGTGCAAGAGGACCCCTGCAGGGGGGCACAACACGTGCCCCCTTATGTGCATGCACCCCAGTTCCTGCACAGCATGGACTTTACAGTTTATATGATGCTGAAACTTTTTGGGGCGTTTTCATTGTGGTGCCCATTTTCAAAGGCACCACTGTGGGACCACCCAAAAAAGGAGCCAGACACGAGGAAACTCGTAATCTGGCGGGCGGCGCCCTTACGGGATTGGCAGGGTGAGAGCAGGCCGCCGGGATAGTGGTCCGCTCCGGCACCGCCAAAACTCGTAATCAGCCCCGTAATGTCTTCCAAGAAATAAGACCTAGGCTCATTTTATGTGGAAATGTCTGATTTATAGGTTATACGACAGGTGAGGGACCGTCACGAGACCGCTGTGCTGGTGAAGGAAGACCGAATAGCACTCTACCTTAGAGCTGGCATCAGATTTCTCAGCTGCTATGAGACTCCATACCCTCCAGCTATAACTCACCCCAGACCTTCAAGTGTGTAGGTGACATCAGACCATCCAAATGCCCAGCTGGCACAGGGGACTGGTGCTTACAGCTCTCACCAGTCCCTCCTGCTCATATCAGACCCTCCATTTTAAATCAACCCCTAGACTCGTCGCCAGTGCACCCTGCATCAGACTCTTCAAGGCACAGTTATCACAGAGCCCCCCAGCTTAAATAAGACCCACAGGCTCTCCAATATATAGGTGACACCCGACCCTCCGGCCACAGCTCACACCAGGCCCTCCAATTTAAAGCTAACCCCCCAGCTTCAACTGACCCTTGACCTTCCAATGTATAAAAAACAATGAACACATGCCATTTCTGCATTAATTTCAAGAGCAAGTTGTAGGTTCTTCTAAGATGTCGATGGTGGATGGGGGAGGGACAGCTAAGGGTCTCAGCAAATGGCCAGCTTGTGCACTGTCTGCATCTGGACACTGAGTGACAGGTGGCCCCGCCCACAGCCACCCTGGTGCCAGAGTGGGGGATTCGAATTTTGCCTGTAGTCAAAACACCGAAACTATTCAGATAGAATTACAACATTTGGAGCAGCAGGCATCTCCTGCTGGCAATATTCACGAGCAGAACCACTTACCTCCTCCTGCGTGAGGGCAAAAGTAGGCAGCCAGGGGTGCGTGCCCCCGGGGAAGAAGCAGACGTCCAGATGACGTGCGCAAACCTGACAATGTTTTTTTGTGCGGAGAGCACGTTAGGATGAGTTAGGATAATACATTGGCGACGAGGATCTGAATGAACCTCTTGGGGCACCGTCGATATTTACTGAGAGTGTGAGGGGCAGGCGATAGCTGTCTATGGATGAGTCCACCTCGAGGCATGGGCCTCCGGCAGCTGTCCCGCTACCCGAACCGAACCGGGCCAAGCATTCGAAGGTGACCTGCTCCGTCCACTACATGCAGGAGACTGGATATTGTTGGGACAGTTTAATTTAGAATGGGTTTTTCGGCTAGAAGCAAACCAACAGGAAGAGGGGCACTTGAGAGTGAAGGGTGTGTGCGCATGGAGGACATTTCAATGGGGCTGATGTTTATGTTATGTTATACAAATGTATAGGGCTAATATACAACCCAATAAACACCACTGGCCTAAACCTGGTCGATTAAAGTGGACCCTATGCACTACACTAGCCCTATAGGATCATTAAATCCAGTTGGGGCACATTACTTTTAATTAGGCTAGTGCCCCCTGGGAATAAACACATTTAGTTAGGACAGCCATAGACCTATTTTAACCCACTCACTCACCGCACTACCTAACCCACACACCCGCACTCACCCTACGGCTTCATCCAAAAAAGATCTCCGCTAAAGAGCCGCTTCGCGGGTGCCCGTCGGGCATTGCAGCGCCGGCCCGACAAGGAGCGAGGCCTATGATGAAGCAAGACATCCTTGTGTGGGGGCACTTTTTGGAAAAGACCTTTCTTTCCCCACCCTTAGGAACTGCACACTCCCTGTATTTCCGATTAAAGTTAACCCCACCTCCAGGGTTTGTTTTGTAGGGTCAAAAGATAAACTCTAAACCCAAGACAGTATAGATATTGGTGGCCATTTGAAGGTGGGGAGTACTAACAGGATATCAACCAAAGTCGACGGATGTTTCGACCGCCCAATGTCCCCTCATTTAGATGTTGGGAGACGTCAGTTTTCCCAAAAGAGAAGCTGTCTCCGGCTGTGTCGGTGGAAAAATCCATTCCTGTTCATGGTATTAGAGGCGCTTCCCACATATTAGGGGTTGTCTTATTTTGGATAATCGCTCTAAAACATTGTGTCCTAATTGTTTTCCTTGTCCAGCAGTCGCAGACAGGAAAAGTGCAGCCCAGCCCATCAGGGACATTATTTTTTAGATCTGGGATTGGCCAAGCCCTTTGGATTTTACTACAACTGTATATATACTTAGGGGCAGATTTACAATCCCCTTGCGTCACTTTTGCGCCGCTGTTGCGTCACTCTTGTGACGCAGCGGCGGCGTAAAAGTTGCGGCCCATTTACAATGTGGCGCATCTAGGGAGATGCATCACGTTGTAAAGCCCTGCGTCACATTAGACCTGCGCCAGGTATAATGTATGCAGGGTGGGCGTTCCCATGTAAAAAGCCACTTAGAACTTGCGCAGTGAAATTTACAAGATTTCCCTACGCCTGCTCGGACCAGGCGTAAGGATTGACGCAGGGCATTTCACATGGGACCTACCTATGTTTTCTGGCACATTGCAGGAGTTGCGTCACTTTTGTGTCAAACTCTAACAATGCGTCACTTTTCCTCCAACGGATGCGTCATAATTTCTGATGCATCTGCAGTTCCTTGCACCATGGTGCACTATATTGTAAATACAGCGCATCCATGGTGGCGCAAGGACATTTGGAGGTAACGCAAGGAAACTGACGCATCTATACAGATGCGTCAGTTCCTTGTAAATCTGCCCCTCTATATGTATGTATACTATACTTCAGAAACTCAGGAAAGGACTCAAGACCTGGATGTTTGATCTAACAGACCACCACCCAGCAACCACCAACCGGTGGCGTAACCACATTTAAGATGGTCCCCCTACAAGGTGCATGGAGGGCCCTCGCTCCAGATTTTATCAGGAGCTGTCGGGCAAGAGTACTGGGCTGAGGGGACCCCCTGCCGCTTGGGGGCTCCCCGCACTGCAGGAGTGTGGGGGCTTGTGTTATGCCCCTGCCACCAACTCCAGCGTATTTGAGACCTTCACCAGTGATTTGCGGAGCTTCATAAATCCTGATTGATTGACTCACATGGGCTTTCAGCCCATCTTCTTCATCCGTTGCCCTGCTGTTGTGCCATTTTCATGGTCTCGTGCTGCTATTGCATACAGCATGGGGCAATGGGTCCGCCACTTCTGCCATTGGCTAACTTCACTGTGAGTGACAGCATTCTGACCTTCGCAAAGAGCACCTCCGCATAAAGTAGTTCCGTTTACTACCAGGGAGAGGTGTGGCACAAGGGTCAGAGCGGCTGACTCTGGAGCGTGACGCTAACGCTATGATCCCCGGCAGCAGCGCAGCTCAGCATCATGCACCATGTGACACTGGGCAATAGCACACTTCATCTTTCTGATGGCCCCCGCTCTTCAAGAATTAGCTGTCGGTAACGTCGCGCAGGACCAGACCTTTCTGGCACACCAGCCTTTATTACATCAGAACTTCCGAGCCGGATTTGGGTCGGATGCGGTCCAGGCAATAGGCAAAATTTGACTTACTCGGCTTATTGCCTGCAGCACTTATCAAAGGAAAATGGTGGTCCACGGTGAATATTGAGTGGAGTACACCAGTGGACTATGTATGCTTTTTCAGGCCAAATATTTGAAACCACCTAATACACTTGCCCTGATGAAGTTCTAGGCATAGAACGAAACACATTGGTTGTTGTGGCTGTTTTGCTGCACACCTGCCATCATTGTAAAAGACGAATAAAGAAACTTTTGGCATATCTCAATACTGGACGGACATTCGTACATATATTCTTATATGGGCTTTTTTGTAATGTGGTGCAACCTGCAGCTTTCATAATTAAATGTTCAACACTCCGTCCATCAACCCCTTTGGTTTTGGTTTGTTCACCCTAAGTTGGCAGGGTATGCCCAGACGTGGGTTCCTTGCTCGCTTTGCCACCACATTCAAGCTAGCATGGCTGATGATGGCTGACTAGCCAGAAACCGGTACCAGGATGCTTGTCTCTGGTCCAGGGAAGACATGGCTTGGCAGTTCGGGCTGGACTGTTCCCATGAGGCACAGGGTCAGACTGATTTGCATATGGCCATGTCTGAACTGGGGTGGCAAAGTGAGCTAAAGAGCGGTGATGGATTAAACCCAGATCAGTTGACTGGGGACAAGTGCTTGCAATGTTCAACACTCCGTCCATCATCCCCTTTGGTTTTGCTGGGAATATTAGGGAACACCGGCTGGCTGATACCTTTTAAGAGAGAACCCATTAAATATTGATATTAGAATACACAAGGATCACTAGCAAGTAGGGATCTGGAGGCCAGGGTGTTGCCACCAGATGTAGGGGCAGACACTACAAGGCATTTTAAGCGGGAGGTGTTAGGTTTTGGTGAAAATGGGTGGATTATGGCCCGATGGTGATGGCCAAGCTTCACCATATGTTTGCTTTTGGGAACAATAGACTTCAATACCTAGTGTCCCGTGGCCCAGGCTTGTTTACAAGTGTAGGAAAATTAAGAGTATGTTAGTGACTTTGAAAAGGAACAGTCTTCACACACCGGGTCAGGCCTCTGCAGAAAGCAGCATATGATGATTCACAGGACCAGCCTCTTATACCCAAGGACTGAACCGGGTTACAACACATAAACAAACAAGCAGTGGATATATTTCTGACTTTTCCCTTCTTACAAAAATTCGGAGACATCCCATTGTATATATGTATAAGTGTAAATACTGCACGCCTCTGCACTTTTTGAGCAGTGCACCGTCTGTACTTAAATTGATGTTGTTGACGTTCATTTCATACGAATGTTTGAGAATAGATGGACAATATATTTCATATACCAAGAAGGAGAGCTGTTTTGAGTGTATAAGAAAGGAGTCCAATGGAACCAATCTTGCTTGTTTATCTGCAGAAAGTAGCAGCATAGAGAGCATGAAGGGCCAAAGCCGAAGGCCGCCACTGAACCTACTGCCTCAAAACATCTGGAGTGCGAAGGTCAAAGCCGTGAAGGACCTGGGCCTCGGTCTGGAAGCTTTGACATTTAGAAGGCCAGGTAGGGACTGACCAGGCACTGACTCTATGAACCCCGCAAGCAGCAAGTAATGCCAGGCTCCATAATATGAACCACGTCATAGAAGCATCGCAAGCCTCAAACTCAAGTCAACCAGATACGGTGTTAGCCACAGCTAGAGGGCTCGTGGGTTTGGAACCGACACCTGAGAAGTGGCCATGGCGCTAATGCTGCAGGGGATGCTACCAGCCCCTACCGACCACCAGAAAAGTGTGTGTGAAGCCGAAAAAGGCCATCAACAGGGTGGAGGTGGCAGGACCTTCTCCCTTAACTCACAAGTTCTTTTCTCCTCTCAGTTTCTTATTTTATTGGATTGTATCCATCTTGAATTTCCATTTTGTATTTTGGTATCCACTCTATGTCCTGTTTCTTAGAGTGCTGTTTGTCTATGCTTCCTGCGTAAAGCCATGAGTTTGACCCAGACCATCATGAAAGGACCCTGCCCATGGACTGGCCACAGAAACCTTAAAGCTTTACAGCACTATAAGAAACTCACCCGCCTATGAGTACCACCCAGGGGCATTTTGGTTTTTAAATACACTTTTGGTTTATATGAGAGCATCTCTCCCCTACCCTTGGAGGAGAAACTCTCATTCCCGTACTTGGTCTCCGTAACAACCATCCAACCACTGCCACAACAGGCGTGGTGATGTAGTGTTCTGTAGGGTTGTTTTAGTTGTAATAGGCTTGATTGGTGGCTATGCTTGGTGTAAGGTCTTTAGGGGGACAAAGGGCCTAGAGACTAGGAGTGGGTAAGAGATAGAAATGAGAAAGGACGCGGCAGCCAATCTGAGCCAACGCAAAGCTTTGTCCGCTGGCACTGTCCTTGACAGAAGATGCCTTGATAGCCAGTATGTTGGCAGCGGATGGGAGATGGGTGTCCTTTGCCTGTGGATTCTCATTAGTGTAAAGTCTGACCTTCGCCCTGGGCTCCTTCTCACCTCTGTTGTCCATTTCCCTGATTTTCATACAGGACTGGCCAGGAGGGACAGCACATCTCTTTGGGCCTTGTGATGGCCACCCAAGGATCCAGTCCTGTGCAAGGGAGTGATGTCCTGCCAGAGGATTGGCTGGGCTCGATGCTACCAGAATCCTAAACCATGCTCAGCCTGGAGAGAGCTAACAAGATGCGCTGATCTCTTCTCTTAAGAGAGTGCAGAGGGACAGAGGGATATGTGTTCTAGGAGGTTCACCGGGGAGGCTTACAGCTTCATGGTGAAGACGAGCTGCTGCGACATCTATTGATGGGCTGAACTCCCTCTTCCGCTCTAGGGAGGCTTTTATGTGACCAAAGGCCTCAGAGGCAGCCAGACAAGAGGTTTGGGTTGCATGTCGCTTAGTTCCAGACTCGTTTGCCAATGTCGTGGACCAGAAGACTTCTCAAGGTGTTGAGTTGCAGAGGGACCTCAACAACTTGAGTGCAAGGAGTTTGAGCCTTTCAAGGAACTCGTTTTCATTTAGCAACAAAGCTTTTTTAAGGCCATTTGTTGGACCCTGGCTTACCTTTGTGTCCATATCTGGAGCCATGATTAGTCTGCTGCCTCCAGCATCTTATAGCATCACCACCGCAGCATCTGGATTTACATACTACGATACACAAATCAAAATGTCAGGAAGTTTCCTTTTCTTTCAGTGAAGAAGACTATCTCTTCATTAATAGAAGACAATTTGAGGCATTCTTTAATTTCATGTGGGAAAAATCAGCCAGGATATCCTCTGCTGCAAGAACTTGGAAGCGAGGACCAATCAGAATGTTTCTTCTCAGGTAGCCAGCCAATCAAGGACCAGTAAGCTTTTACTCATGCTTCCTGAGTGTTGGCACCATCAACACACACTGCCAAAGCAACTAGGTCTTGCCTTTTGGACCTATTGGCTTTGACAATACCTTTTAGCCATGCTGTGTAGCACCCTCGATGCTGTGCGGCACGGCTAAATAAGAAAGAAAAGCCTTTTGCATCCTTTGTAGGTGCATGTACCAAGCATGTTGCAAGCTGCTTTTTTTGCTTTTTATTTGCCAATCCAACTTGGATATGCAAATAAAAAAGGAAAACATGTTAAACTGTTCTTTTTTGGAAAGCTAGTGGAAGAAAAAAAAACAGATAGGGGACACAGAAGCAACAAGGTGGCAAAGCTGGTGGGGGAAAGCAATACAGACAGGTTGGCGTGGAATCAACACATGGGTAGGGCTGGGCGTAGTTTGCGAAGTAGCGCTTCGCGAAGCTACGCAAAGTGCACTACGCCAGCTATGCATTGCACTATGCGAATTGCGTAGTACCATGTTCGCACTGTGCAAGATGCCGTTTTCAATGATTGCACAGTGCGGACAAGCATCTGGCACTGTGCAATCATTGAAAACGGCATCTTGCACAGTGCAAGCTGTAGTTTTCTGCCGCTCTAGGAGATTTTTCCTCGAGCTGCAGCTTTCTCAACGCAGACTGGTAGTTTCTCATCGCGAGCATATGCGACCACTCACAATGAGAAACCAGACCTCTCGCAGGGAGGTTTATTTTCCACGCTCGCGATCGGCAACTTGATGTTGCTGATCGCGAACGAGGAAAAAGTCTCGCCTGGATGTAATTTTGCTTGCTCGCGGTCGCCAACTTGACATTGAGGACCGCGAGCAAGCAAAAACTGACCTTTGCACTATGCTACGCTACGCGTGTTCGCACCGTGCTACGTGCAGTTCGCGTTGTGCGAAGTTGCGCAAACTTCGCAAACAACGCGAGTGTAGCGTAGTGCTTTGCCCAGGTCTACACATGGGGCTGATAATGGCTGAAGCAACATGGGGCCAGAAGCAACAAGGATTGGACAGGTGAGGGGGGAGGAACATGGGCGGTGCAGGGTAAAGCAACAAGGATGGTACAGGGGATAGCAATGGGCAAGATACAGAGCAACATGGAGTGCAGGGGTGGGGAAGAAAAGTAAACAGGTGAGAGAGAGAGCAATGTGAAGCCGGGAAAATATGGAGTACAAAGGTAAGAAACCCGCATGGGCAGGGGATCACACATGGGTGAACGCATCATGAAGGGGTTGATAGAAATCCTTACAAGAACGAGAGAGAGAAAGGGAGAGAGAAAGAGAGAGAAGCGCAGAGCAGGGAATAGGAGCAACTTGTGGGAGGCAGCTGGAAAACACATGCACTGTTGTGGAGTGCTTTAAAATAGAAAATTGTAGTGCATAAACAGCGAGCAGTCCAAGGACACAGTAATGCATTAATGATCCAGAGGAGGGACATGCACAAGAAGAGGAAGTAAAACTCACACGCGCTAATGAATAAGACGCTGGTAAATGCGAGTGACAATGAATTCAACCAATGATAAGCAAAGGCTGGCTCTAAGCCCACTGTAAGCGAGCAATATGTCTTGCAAAAAAACAGTGCATGCACTGTCTAGCAGACGAGTCTTAAAAAGTTGCTCGGCTTTGTGGTTGGAACACCCAGTCGAGGTTCATTCCTCCCCTCCATTAAAGTGCCTTGCTGCTCAATAAACCTTCATTGTCAGGCCTGGCACTAGCAAAGGCCTTTTGATTTTACTAAAATTATATGCATAATATACTTATTTTTGGGACTTTCAGTCTGCATTCTTCATCCATCCGTTTGGTATTGTGCCATTCACATTTTCTTCCAACCAGCTACAGCATATGGCAGTGGGTCAACCCACTTAATGCACTGGCTTTCGAAATGAGTGATGTCATTCTGACCTTTTACAAGGAGCATATTTACACACAAACTGGTTCCCTCAAGGGCCAGGGCAATGTGTGCTCTTAGAGATCAAAATATATTTTTTATTTTTAGATTCATGAGGGCCTGGCAAATTACATTTCTACCCCCTTAATCTCGCTTACTCCAAAGCAAAACATGTGTGCTAGAGTGCGACCAGTTAAGAATGAGAAGTGAAAATGTAGATTTTGTCCATAAAAGGAGCTTGATCTAGAGAGTGTCTTCAGTGAACTCTGATGCACAGAACCTTGGACTGCAAGCACCAGCCCTCTACTATGTTGTCACCTAAAAAAAAGGTTAAACTTGGAAAAAGTTACTAAAAATATGTTTATGTTAATAAAATAGTAAATGAATGCTATATATTTATTTTAAATGTAAAAACTAAATAAAAGCATGTTACAGCACTATTTACTTAATTTTGAATTAAAGCTTCAATTAACTTAAATATGATTAATTAAATCAAAACTATTTGGGTGAAGTTTAAGTTTAAAGAAATCCACCTCAAGTATAAAATATACCTTTTAATATGAGACCCAGCTCACACCAGCTTGCATAATGATGATGACGTGGCTTGCTTCATCCCCCTAATCGGATTCACAGCATTTCATTTGGGGAGTTACTAGGGGCAAAGAGACATTATAGCACATGAGAACCCTTTGAAGAACAAATAGGGTAATGACAAAAATCTTAAAAGAGAGAGGCTACTCTGCGCGCACCCATAAATAAAGCTCTGGAAAGAGGAGACATGATAAAGAGGGAAGACATACTAACAGGAAATAGGAAATACAAATAAAATAGAAAAATCCAGTGGTATTAGATGTATCACAACAACAATAACGCTCCCAAAGTAAGACAAGTTCTTCGTACATATTGGCATGTCCTGCACACTGATGCAACACTTGCTAAACATTTAGATAGTCATCCAGGAATAACCTACAGAAAGACTAGATCACCATGGTACATACTATGTCGCAACATGGCTACAAATGACATGAGAACTAACACTAAGAAGATAGTACAAGGGGTTTCCAGATGTGCCAAGTGTCAGGCTTGCAAGTATTATGGCAACATCAGGAGAATACAATTTCCAACTTTGAAAAAGGAATTTGAAGTTCGGAAACACTTGTCATGTAACTCTGATTTGTGTGTACACAGTTCAAAATGTACATGAAATAAGTACCATATAGCCAGCACAATTCACAGAGCCAAAAAACAGAGCACATGAGAGCAACAATGAATCATGACAAACAACACCCAGTGGCCAGGCACTTTAGAGATTTTTACTCGAGTGATATCAGTCAGTTACAATTTTGTGTGCTTTTTATTTTATTTTACGGAGTTTTATATAGCGCAAACTTGACCCGAAGGTATCAGAGCGCTCTACATAGCACCAGTTGCGTTACAAGAGGACACATTCATTTTTGTAAGGCACAGGGAGATTAAGTGATTTGCCCAGAATCACAGGATGTTCAGTGTCGTTGCCGAGACTCGAACCCGGTTCCCTAGATTCAAGGTCGACCGCCCTAGTCGTTAGGCCAAATTCTCTCCCCTTGACAGAATAACACTCAACAACAGAGGTGGAAATAGAATTTGGAATTAAGGAGGTTGGAATCAAGGTATATCATCAATTTCAACAACTTAAATCCCACAGGTCTCAACTCTGACGAAGAACTTTCAGTACATCCAGATTCATTTTTGATTTTGCTCAACATGTATTTAAGTTGCCTTAAAGTTGGGTAATGTGCAGTTGTATCTCAAAGTACAAACGAAAATTTTAGAAAAAAGAAAGTTTTTCCTAGAAATAAGTAAATTTTGGATGGTATTGAATACAATTATTCAACAGTATTGATTAGGTTGCTCACTGGGGCTTCATTTTGAAAAGCAATATGTGCCATAGACTATTTTGAATGATTTGAAATGCTTTATTTTGTGTCATAATTATGTTTTTACCAATGAGATATGCTGATGTGAGGTGTATAAGAACTTTAATGACCATGGGCCTATAATTTTCATTTTAGCGTAAACTGGATTTGGTTAACTCATACAGGTTACATTATAATATAAATTGTGCCTTGACACACATTAGTCTGCCCACTTGGGCTAGTGGTCAAGATTTTAATGAATTATTGTATTTGACTCATGTGTATTGACACGTGTGAATTTGCCCACTAGGGTAAGGCAATGCCTGTTCTATTATAACATTAATTTAGTTTCTGATCAGGACTGTTTTGAAGCCGAATCACTACATTCACAATATCTTAAGATGGCGCATTTGTTTACAAGTCTTTCTTAAATCTGTGTAAATGCAGTCCATTTTCACTGTTTGCACTTCCTTTTAAACTAAATTTGGGTTCACTCTTGGCCCTTGAACAAGGAGATTGTTCTCTGAAACACGTCTGGAGTTGTTGTTACCAATAAATTTATGCTTGTCACAACAAGTAAGCTTGTGGATCCTTTCTGAGAGGACAGAAGAACTTTTCACCCCTTCACCTCAGGGCTAATTCCCCCGCGGTGTGGGGGTGGAGGGCACGTGCGGCGCCGCGGTGCTCGTGACGAGCTGAACTCGTTTTGCTGCACAGTGGAACTGTGCTCATGACGAGCTGAGCTCGTCACGACTCCGCCCACTCAACGGCACAGGAGGGGAATTATCCTCACGTGGGCGTTCGGCGGCGGTTACATGAGCTCAGCTCCACTGTGCCTCATGATGAGCTGAGCTCGTCATGAGCGTCAAAGGAGTTAATGTTTGTCAGAATTCACACCCGAGCGCAAACCTCCGTACTAAGCGGCCGGGAGATATGTGAGTTGAGAAGTTTACAATATAGACACACATTTCTATATTTATTCAATATTATGTTTAGAGATGTATCTTAACATTACATCATCTGTATTTATATTTGTAACTATTTTAAATAATGTAATTTAACGTAGCACTATTTCCCATTCGGTTTTATTGTAAATCTCTACTGCCATTACTTTTAATGGGAGGGTGTGCAGTTCCAGTGGTGGCCATGTGCGGTCCTGGGGTTACTTCAGCTCTGATGTGGAGTAAGTTACTACAGCTTTGAGTCCCTTTTTGGCTGTAGTAACTTCATAAGCACCGGCCATGAATAGCAATGGTCTTACTCTTTTGAGAATGGGCGCACATCCCTCCCTAAACCCCTTCATAACGGTCTTTTAACGCCTCCTTGCTCTTTCCTAAACCCCACCTAATTTGTAGTAAGTATGTCCCATTTTTCAACCCCTCCCTTTGGTCCCTCCACATTTACTGCTAAATAGTAAACTTTTATGTGTGAAGCTCTTCCATGGAAAATATAGGTAGGAGAAGTGGGGATTTACACTTGTGGGATTGTGTTTTGTATTTTGTACTATTTTAGTAGTACTGTAGTAGAACTAATAAACGTACTACGAAAGGCAGTTTGTGAATAAGACCCTCAGAGTGTGGTGGCAACCTCTTCAAAGGATGCAGACGCCGCTGCATATAGTGATAGCCCGGATACTCCTGGGCACAAGCCTGGTAGATGGACTACCCTCAGGGGTTGCAGTTAGACCAAGACCATGGCATACTGTTATGGCACACAGGAAGCTGTGTGAGTTTATTGCTGGGAAGACGTTGGACCCTCGGAAGCCCGAGGAAGATCCTGGCCATGAAAGCTTTGAGGGTCTTGGAGATTGGACGGAGGCACCCTTGCAACAGTGGTGTGTTCTGGGACTGTGGATGCTCTGTTTTTTGTTATTCTCCTGCCCAGTTTTGACAGTTGAGTGTAGCTGCCACCCTAACCTCTTTACCCTAAAAGGGGACACACTACAAAGTGGTAGCATAACAAAAGCCTGCGATGTGGGTGGGCCCCTGAGCTCCATGGGCCCTCTTCAGCACTGCCAGGTCCCTCCCCGGAGGGCTCCGGACTGGGTGTGGGATGTGGGGGGGGGAGAGTGCATTTAGCTTGCAGGGGCCCCCCTCAAGTTTCGTTACACCACTGCTACAAAGGGAGTAATGCCCCACCTCTGGGTTCTGGTGAAAGACAGAGCCCACCCCAAGGGAGGGAACTATCCGATGGTCAGTGAACGCCATGGCAGTGAAGACAGCAAGCATAGAAAGGGAAGTACGGTTAGTGGAGGGCTGGCTAACAGAGGGGCAGGAGTTGAGATGGAGCAGGTCTCAAGATCAAGGAATATGCACACTTTGGGGGCAAGTTCACAGCTGTGCAACAGCTGGAGGAGTTTACACCCTGTGTAACTGAGAGAGCAGCAGTACTAGAGAAGCGCACTGGGCTTGTAAATAACCTCTGAAGGGAGAGGCGCGGCTCAGGGTGCAGGGGTTCTTCTACTGATCCAATCAGAAGGCCTGAAAGAAGAATCATGCGGAGTGCTGAGCGAGCTTCTTGATGCGAGGTTGGGGGTGACGCGGCCTTCTGGGCTGGGCGCCCTCAGACTGACCGCGAAACCTCAGGGAGATAATATGACCATAGGAAGGGATGGTGATGATTACTCCAGCAGGATATGTATTTATTTATTTATTTATTCATTTAGAGATGCCAAGCAGAGTATTACCTGGTGCAAATAAAAAAGATAAGGTGATGCTGGATCCAGACTCCAGGCTCCTTTGCTTTCCTGATCTCAGACGTCGGCGCTGAGGAGCGTTTTAGTGGTAAGGGCCTAGATGCATCATGTAACATTTTGCGATTTCTTAATTGCGAAAATTAAGGAATCGCAATTAAGAAATTGCAAAATGCTATGCATCAAAAAATCGCAAATTATTTTGCGATTCGGTATTTTTCCTTAATTGCGATTCACAATTTGCGAATCGCAATTAAGGAAAACCCTTCCCATTGATTCCTATGGGCCAAAAGGCCCATAGGAATCTATGGGAAGGCATTCACATTTTGCGAATTTCAAATTGCGATTCGCAAAATGTGAATACAATTTCAAGGGTGCAGGGGGGTTCAAAGAACCCCTCCCTGCACCCCTGAAATTGAACTGTAAGTGCAATTTACACACACACATGACCCAAGGACATGTGTGTGTGTAAATGAAAACTTTAAAATATGCAAATAGTGCATGTTTGAAAGTTTTCGGTAAATTAGCATGAAGTTCAACTTCATGCTAATTTACCCCTTCCAAATTGCGAATTCGCAATTTCAAAGTAATCATGCATTGCATTTAATAAATCGCAAAAATGCGATTTCCTAAATGCAATCGCAATTTAAGAAATCGCAATAAAAATGCGATTTCTTAAATTGCGAAAATAGCAAAATGCTTCATGCATCCCAAAAACGGGATTTGCATTTGCAAACGGCCGAATTTTGCGATTCGCACCGTTTGCGAATGCAAAAACCCTTGATGCATCTGGGCCAAAGTGCTTTCTGGCAGAGGTTGGATCACCCGGTCGGACTAGGGTGGATTTTCTGGTCGGAAATGCCTTCATCCAGGTGGACCCAGCCCAGGTCTTTGCGAATAATCTTCTGACGTGCGGGATGGCGATATGATGAAGTGATGCGACAAATGGTGGTGTTTCCGCCATTTGTTCAGGCTTTTGGTTGGAGGTCCACTGAGTACTCAATGACGTATGTCTGTAGTGTATCTATAGGTGCCACTTACAGTGAGTAAAAAGACTGAACCCTAAAGTGTGAGGTTCTACCGTGATCCCACACGCCTGGCCCATGCCTAGTTCCTGTCTGGTTGTCTGGATACCAGGAGGGGGGTTCTGATGCCCCTGACCCTGCAGCATGGGGGGCTACTCACGCCCTGTTCCTTGGCACAAGCACAAGGCTGCTACGCCGGGGCTCCAAGGGTTAACAGGCCTGTTGTGACCTCACAAGCGCAAGGAAAGGAGAGGAAAGGCCCTTTTATTGATACTTTTACACAGGATGGAGGGGGCTTTTAACAGAGTTGGAGAGGCCGGGCTGGCTTTTAATAGCTGCCCTTTTAATAATGCACTGGGAGCATGAAACAATAAATTGGTAAGTGGATATTTTAGAGTATTTAACTGTAAAAAATGTGTGAATGAGCGGTATTTCCTTCTTGTCTTTTGAAAAGGTTTAAGCTAAGAGCTAGTAAAGTGTCTCCGAGTTTGATCCGCCGCCCTCTCTCTCTCACAGGTTTTCTGCTTCTCCCAGCTGAGCTCTGCAGTCAGGCACTGCTGGGTCTTCCTTCTCTTTTGCATCCTAGGGGATGGATGCTGGCCCTTGCCTCACTGGCAGTGTGTCCAGAGCCTGGAAGTCTGTACCGAGTAGGAGCTGCCACCCAGGTGACATGGTTAATCCAGACCGTCTCCTATGGGTGTAGGGCCTGGGTTTGGATTCTAAGAAGAAGGCTGGTCCTGTCCCGTGGATCAGCCGGGGTTCAAGGCACTATTTATTTATTTATTTATTTATTTGCGTTTTATATAGCGCTGGCTAGACCCGGAGGTATCAGAGCGCTTTACATGAGGATCCACAAAGTTACAGAATTGCATCAGTTACAAGTTACATCAGCTCAAGATAACATTTCCAGAGCGTCAGAAGACGAAGTAAATGGAGCTTGAAGGGAGAGGGGGTGGGGTACAGGAGGGGGGAAAGGATGGAGAAAGGATGGATGGAGAGACGGAGGAGAGTCTGCCCAAAGTCCGGCTGGGTAGGTGACGGCCGAGGCGGAAGTCCGCGGCCCATCTCCTCTATAGCTATCAGGTAGCTCCACCGGGCATCAGTCAAGCGGCTTTGAACCATCATCTTCTTGCCACTGGGTACCAGTGAAGAGCTTTGAGAGAAGGATCATGTGTTCCCCTCTGTTTAGGTCCAGGTCCTATCTGCCTCATTCTGCATTCCTCCTGGCTTGCCAGTTAGTTTTCTAGGGAGTGCAATGAAGGTTCCTTCTTCACAGTCCAGGCGTGAAACCATTAGGGGAGAAGGTGCTTGTATTGTGTTTGAAATACCTACATAGGGAAATATGCTGAAGAATTCTCATTTTATCAAAAGTATCTCTCTTCAGTTTGTTGATTTGGGATTTGAGAGACATCTCCAAGTCCAGGATCACGCCGAGGCGTTTAACTCCAGTTGACGCTGGTGGTGGGTGAACCTTTTCAAAGAACCCTGAGGATATGGGGTTCTTATTTTGAACCAGAGGCAAGCATTGCTCTGTTTGAGGAGTCATGTTTGAGGTGAATCTTTGGCATGCGTTGTTTCTCAGCTTTTGGACAGTTGTCAAGTCCAGATGTACTGACACTGGAAGGTTGCTTGGAAGAACGAAGCAATAGTTCCAGAATGTTTATTTGTAACCATGCATCGCTGACCCCAGCCCTCAGGGCACCCAGAATCACAGTTCCCAAGCTATCTTTATGCATTTCAACCTCTGTAAATGAAGACAACCTCGAAAAGGTAACACTTCCAGACTCTCCACATTTACAAGTATTTGCTGAGACATTAGCGACCCCCTGGGATTGCAGCCAAGGATCCCCAGGGGTCATGCATGCATGCATCACTGACCCCAGCCCTCAGGGCACCCAGAAACACAGATCCCAAGCTATATGTATGCATTTCAACCTCTGTACATGAAGACAACCTCGAAAAGGTAAGACTTCCAGACTCTCCAAAGCTACAAGATTTGCTGAGACATTAGCGACCCCCTGGGATTGCAGCCAAGGATCCCCAGGGGTCATGCATGCATGCATCACTGACCCCAGCCCTCAGGGCACCCAGAAACACAGATCCCAAGCTATCTTTATGCATTTCAACCTCTGTAAATGAAGACAACCTCGAAAAGGTAACACTTCCAGACTCTCCACATTTACAAGTATTTGCTGAGACATTAGCGACCCCCTGGGATTGCAGCCAAGGACCCCCAGGGGGATGCACCCCACAGTTTGAAGACCTTTCTTCTAGACTGTGGAAGAGTTTGGAACTAGACTCACTGCAAGAAAAACTCTCTGCTTCCTTCCTCTCTGAAATAAAAATGTCAATAAAATGGTTCTGCAATGGTTAGCTGAAGCAACGTGGGCATTCCTCCTAAAACAGCAAAGCTACGAGGCCACAAAAGAAAGACTGCTTCGTTCGACACTGATGTAAAACTATGAAGACAGAAACCAGGCGCCTCAAAAGAAAATGAAGAAAACATGCAAACCTAATAGTAAAGTGCAGCTCCAAAGGCAGTACAAAGTTCACAGAACCAAAAGGACCTCAATTCATCACTGATGCTACATGCACCACTTAAGAGCTCTTCAAGATTGTAATGAATTGGTTTCCCTGGCAGCGCCAAACAAGCATGAAACGCTTTCAGGAACTGCGTGACGCCTCATCAAAACACTTCACTATAAAAAGCAACCAAGCTTGAATCCTACTTGTACTCCAAGGCAAGCAACACATTCCAATCCCTGCCTATCCATGGGAGAATTTCCAAGCAAATTCAGAACATCCTTCAATAAACCTATACTAAAGAGACTGGGAGACAACGCGATTGACCCAACAAACCTAGGTCAAGTGTACCGAACACATCTCGGGATGCCTGGGATGACATGGAAGACATGGCCGGCTTCATCAGGGACATCCAAGTTCCACAACTTGGGGAAGATGCAAGACCGTCTCTGGAGGAGGAGATATGAGAAATGGAAATCTTGAAGGCCCTGGCCCAACTAAAGGGAAGGAAGTCTCCAGGTCTGACCGGCCGCCCAGAGGAGTTCTTTAAATGCATAAACTCACGCATAGTGGCCCACCTATAGGACACATATGGTGAAGCGAGAGAACGGGGCATGCTGCCCAAAGACATACGCCAGGCTGACATTGTACTAATCCACAAAGAAGGTAAGCCGCCGAGGAGTGTGCTTATTATAGGCCTATCTCATTTCTTAACATGGAGACTAAAGTCTTGGCAAAAGTGCTGCAAACAGACTGATCCGAGTAGAGGACACAGTGGTCGCTTCAGATCAGTCAGGGTTTATGCCCTACAGGTCAACTAGACATACATTAAGACGTGTACTAGGTTGCTTGTCCCGGAGAGATCAGCTATGGGACTCGGCGATATCGTTGGTCCTGGATGCTGAGAAAGCGTTTGACTCGGTGGAGTGGCTGTACCTATATACAATCCTACTGAAGATGGGCTTTGGCCCGTCCGTCCTTCCTGGAGTGAGTCAAACTATTATACCGGGAGCCCTTGGCTCATGTCAAGGTCCACGGAGAACTCTCAAAACAATTTAAACTGGGACGGGCCATGAGGCGTGCCGTCTATTCCCCCTGTTGTTCACAGTGGTGAATGAGTGGCCGGTTACATGAATATGGGGGGACAATATAATCCGCGGCCTGAAGTGGGACCCGCACTTGGGAGGATATGGTCTCGCTTAATGCAGACAACCTTTTCCTCTGTCCAGTGGACCCGGAAAGATCAGTCCTGAGAGTTCTGCAGATACGCGAGGTGTTTGGCGACTTTGTCGGGATTCGTATTAATTGGAGTAAATCCATAGCTTACCCATGAACTGACTGGGAGCACCGAGCGACTGGGTCTGCAGTGGGAGATGAGGGGTTTCTAACACAGTGGCATATACATAACCATGGACCACAAAATATTCTTCTGGGAAAACCGGGGAGGGAAACTGGATAGGTGTAGGAGAGACGTAAAACACTGGCGGAAGCTGCCCCGTTCATGCTGGGCCGGGCCACACTGTACAAAATGATATACCTACCAAAGTTGCTCTATATTCTCCAGAACAAACAATTTGAGGTACCTGACCATTTCTTTAGTGGTGTCGAGGCCACATCAAGACTACTACTATAAGCACAGGGGTGCCCAGAATAGCACTGGTATTCCTGACCAGAAATTCATACAACGCGGGGCAGCCATCCCCAGCTTGAGATTACACTACTGGGCAGCCCAATTGCTAATTGTGAATGGCTGGGCATTTGGAACACCCTCCCTACATGAGAGCAATGGACCCTGGGGTTTACCTGTGTCACCTATATGACACAGTCGGCACGACATATCTGGCGACCCCGACAGCCATAGTGGTTAAGATTTGGCGAAAGGCAATGACCCTGTTAGGTAGAAGATAAAAATTACATTAGAGACATTCCTATCTGTTTCAGGGATGTTGACGGGCCTCCAGGCGTGGAGGGATGCAGAAAGTGGGACCTTACAGGCATCTCAAAGTTGGGGGTATGATCCCATTCGGAGAGCTTAGGCAACAATTTGAGCTAACTGGGGGCCAGTTCTTTTGCTAATTACAAGTGAAGCACACATCTCAGGGATATAAACCTCACTAAGTGAGTTGGCAGAGGAGACGCCACTGGAATTTAACACTATCACTGCTGCAGCAATTCCCCCTCTGTGCTGAAAGTGCTTGGAATCCATTGTTCATGACGAGCTGAGCTCATCATAAGCACACAACCAGTGCACTGCATGACGAGCTGAGCTCGTCATGAGCATCGAAGGGGTTAAGCTATTAGGATCCCCGTTACACAAACACACGATCTACCAGATTTACACCACTCTCCTGGCCAATAGCCTACCCCCCTTGACAAACTCAGAAGTAAATGAGAACAAGACCTAGGCGCCTTGGAGGATGGTGCTTGGGGAGCGGCATATTGCTACCCCAGAGAAGGGGCCATATGGGCAAGATTTCCAGTTAAAAATACTTCATAGGACACACTTCAGACGGATGCGCCTATCTGCGATGAGCAGGATTGACGACGATCCATGCTTAAGGGAATGCTGGCAAAAGGGAACTTTGATCCATACACTGTGGAGCTGCCGAGAGCTTACTGGGAAAAGATTGGCGGCAAGATAGCCCAGGTTATTGACTGCACGCTGGACCTCATGCCTAGCTTGGCGATGCCGGGGATTTGGGGGGAACTCACCCTGGACGGATATGCGTTAATATTCTGCAATGTGGCATAAAGACATAATCAGATACCGGTGGCTGCCATGATCCCACAGGTAGCGGACTGGGAGGCAAACCTGAACGGGTGCATGAAGGCTGAGAAGCTGGTTTACCAAGGACATGGCTGACCACACTAATTTGGGAAAGCATGGAGACCTGTCAAGCCTGCTTTTTATGGCAGGAGTTCCTTCAGCAGTTGTGGGGGCTGGGAATGCATTGCATAGTGGAGGTCTTATTGATATGCGGCGTGGGTTTTCTCAGTATGGCAGAGATGCTAGATGTACCTCTCTGTGGAAGTCTGTTGCCTTTTCTGTGAGGATACTCCACCAAATATGGTGGCGGAACGGTAACTCTGGGTCAGTATTTGATCTACAACCATTTTAAGCAGGGTGAGCTTGGCACTTTCATAGACCACATGTCGGAGCCACAGGAGAGTCTGCAGACAGGACATCCGTCACGCCCCTAACTCTAAATTGAGAAGATGTTCCAGCAAAAGCGCTGTGGGTAAATCCATTGGTTTCAGGGCTTGATTTCCATTTCCGACCTCCTCTCAATCAGATTTGAGGAAAGGCAGAGTCAAAACTCCAAAGTCATGTCAAGTGGGACATGAGTTTCGCAGAAAAATTAGAGGCCGGAATATGAACCATTGCATCAGTGCGTGTTTGTGGCGATTAACTAGTGTAAAACGACATTTGATTTGACCTGGCCGACTAATTCAGGGTTGATGGAATCAGACTTAATGGTACACACATGACCTGCAACTGGACAAAACCATTGAGCCTTAAGTCAATAGCACAGTACAGAGCAGCCATCTTGGGGTAACAAGGAAAATGTCCGGCCTTGTATATAGACGGTTCTAGAAAAGATTGCACCACGGAATATATAGCATAGAAATATTGCAATATCATAGACAACATATCAAAAGGTAAGTGCATACAGAGAAAGTATAGATTTGGTTTACTGACATAATATCAAAACCCAAAACATTGTGGTACAAAAATATTGGCTCATAAATATAGATCACAAAAACATAGTTTTTTTCTATACATATGATGGTAAGAACGAAAATATTTTAAAAATATATTTTTTTACACTAATATCGAAACATATAAATATAAAATATAGTATATATATATATATATATATATATATATATATATATATATATATATATATATACATATATATATATATATATATATATATATATATATATATATATATATTCCAACAGCCCCTCCACACGAGAGAGGAAATGAGTCGCAACCTCTGTCTGGTTTTAAAAATGTATTTATTTCTCTTTTCAAAAAGCGGCTTTTCTTGTTGGGCTCTAATGCATTTCGCTCACCACTGTGAGCTTCGTCAGAGAGGAGGCGCCGCAGGTTCAGGCAGTGACAGCTTACCCACACGACCATAGGTGTACCGGTGCTTCCGTTTTTTAACCCCTTGTTGGGTACCGCATTTCAGCTGTGTCTTTCTGGTTGCTGCATGCTGGGTCATGTAGTTCGCTGTGGCCTTCCGTGCGTGCTGCATTTGAATTTCTGCCTCCTGTGCCGGCCGGACAACCCTGAGAATGTCCTTTAAAACATCTTCTGGGACCCTAACCATAGTCGAGTCTATGGGGGCACCTCACACCCTTCGTGTTTTGCACGTTCAGCAGAATGGTCCAGGTTCGGGTGTGAATGGCGCTCTGGCGGGCGGTGCGTTTCTCTTGGGCCGGACCTTGGCCACATAAATATTCCAACAGCCCCTCCACACGAGAGAGGAAATGAGTCGCAACCTCTGTCCGGTTTTAAAAATGTATTTAATTACATTGAGGATACGAAAGATTTCCTCAACAAAATATCTACTATCAAATGGGAGGAGGGGTTCACACTCATGACAATGGATGTGAGCTCGCTCTACACCATAATTGACCATGAGCAAGGTATAGCTGCATGCCTACATTTCTTGAAAGAAAGAGACCTGGCGTTCCTGGAACATACGCACATGCTTGCAGAGATGCTGAGGTCATGTTTGAAGAACAACATATTTCAATTTGACGGGGATCTCTACAGGCAAGTGCGCGGAACCGCGATGGGTTCGAGCTTTGCGCCGAGCCTAGCGAATCTGTTTCTTGGCAAATGGGAGGAAGAGATTCGCAAAGACCATCTGCTTAACGAGGAATTCAGTAAAGTTAAGACATGGATCCGTTTCATCGATGACCTTTTCGTTGTATGGAACGGATCGCAGATGGAAGCCCAGAATTTTGTCATGAAACTTAACAACAACCCCTACAACATCACTCTGACTCTAAATACCAGCAATGAAAGCATTGAGTTTCATGACACTAAGGTAACTGTACAAGATGGCCACCTTTCTACTCAATTGTACAGAAAAGAAACTGCAGGGAACAGCCTTCTCCACGCCCAAAGTGCCCACCCCGAAAGCCTGAAATGGAGTATACCCTACGGGGAACTCCTAAGAGCCAAACGAAATTGTAGCAATGAAGAACTCTATGAGTTAGAAAAAACAACAATGCTAAAAAGATTTAGGGAAAGAGGTTACCCGGATTGGGTCCTCAACAAGGCAGTTACCAAAGCTCAGGAGAAAACTAGAGAGAGTATACTGGAACCAAGATCAGCTAGAACGGAAATAGAACCTACCACTAGGCTCATTACAACGTTTAATGAGGACTCGAGAAAGGTAAACAAAGTACTGGTTGACAACTGGAATGTCCTCAAAAGTGATAACATCATAGGCCCTATGATAGGGGACCGCCCTTCTGTAACATATAGAAAAGGGAAGAGTCTAAGAGACATTCTAGTGAGAGGTGACATCAGCTCTAGGAAAAATGGAAGCACACATAATCTGAAAGGATTCTATCCATGTGGACACTGTCGTGCATGTAAAGACAGCACGATGGTTAAAGAAGTTGAAATTCCAGGCGCCATTAAGAAATATACCATCAAACAATTTCTGACATGCAGTAGCAACTATGTTGTATACGTCTTGGAATGCCCATGCAAACTCAAATACGTGGGCAGTACAATATGTATGGCTAAAAAACGTGTCCAAGAACATCTGCGGGCCATCACACATGGTGATAAAAACTATCCCATAGCACGCCATTTTCAGTCGTACCATCAATCCAATAATGCACTCCTTAAATACTTTGCCTTAGAACAAGTCCATACGAGTGGTAGAGGTGGTAACAGACTAACGGCCTTGAGAAAAAGAGAATCTAAATGGATAATGGAACTCGAGAGTAGATTCCCGGGGGGGCACAACCAGGATGAAGAACTTGCATCCCACCGCTTAGAAATCTAATTATGATTCTTAAACCATGCTTGGAAGACATGTTTATTTCAAAATTGTATATTGATGATGTATAAAAATGTATATAAGGTTTTGTAACCATATTTTAACAGTTACATTTTCTGTTTATTCTTTACTGGAGGAAAAGGAAGGGGCCTTCACACTCGTCACTTTTTTACAATGCACGGTCCCCTACCCTGTTCTTCAACCAACTCGACTTAGAGGAAGGTACAGGAAATATCACTATTTCACCTAAGGACTTAGTAATATGATCACTTTTTTGAATTAGTCAGTAATGTTTTTTCAAATTTTGGAAGGACATATTGAACTTAAATATATGTTTAATTGAACTTTTCGTCATCATCACCAAATAGACACAGTGGGTTATTCGTGGGTGCATCGTTAATGTTGAAGAGCCTAGAACATTAGTGGCAACAGGCACAGCCTAGCAATTGTGGACAAAAACTGTATGTGAATGCAGCATGAGAGCAATTGAAATCATGCAGGCGATCTATTGTCGGCACTAGTCCGAAAGCAGACTGTTCTAAAAGGTTAATGAATTTGAATTTAATTTTAATTTTAAATTTCATCTCATATAATTTGGAGCCTAAGATGTCCAGGAAATGATGGAATTACTGGCTGAGGCAGTGAATGCAAATCGGCACTAGTCCGAAAGCAAAGTGGTTTTGAGCATAGAACTTTAAATGAATACATTCAATGAACTTAGATAATTGTGGCAATGTGATTCAGTTATATTACAATTTTCATAGTTTTAAGCGCATGTAAATGTACCCTATAAATATTTACAATGTTAAATGTTTAAAATGGGACATATAAATCCCGCAATTTAGATGGTTCTTACATCTTTATTAGTATGTTAGAAACTGTTAACATATCTAGCCAAGACAAATAAGTATAACATGAAAATATGAATGTTATTACTATATTGCTTGTGGAAATTGCTCCGTTCTAAGATGGCCGCCATGTTGTCAATGTTGAAACTAACACTTGCAAGGCTTCTTCTATGTTGATGCACTATTCACTTGAAATCTTTACTTATGCACGCAGCGGTGGTCAAACAATATCGTGTGATCAAGAGACCGGTGGGTCTCGAAACGCGTAGCGAAAAAATAAATTGGTGTTATCTACCCTCAGTCTGAGTGCGCATTGAATCCTTCATTGGAACCTGTTAAATTTGCGCACAAATTTACCGGCTTTTGGGGTCCGGCCGGCACATGCGCCACCTGACTATGGGAACCGTCCAAGAAGGATCGCTTTTGGATTAAGGATATATATATATATATATATATATATATATATATATATATATATATATATATATATATATATATATATATATATATATATATATATATATATATATATATATATATATATATATATATATATATATATATATATATATATATATATAGTTAAAAATAGTGAGTATTAACATTTTAACTTATGACATTAAACCCAAGCTGTGCTCATGACAGAACCGTTCCGTCATGGCCACACCCATTTGCATGGGGGCCCAGCACAGGAAGAAAGTATCCATTGCAAGGATGAGGTTAATGTAATGTTAATTAAATATGTTGAAATAACATTTGAAGATGCATATAAATATGTACATAGGTAAACACACACACACATATATGTGTGTAGATGTGGATGTACACATATAAATTAAAACATTAAAACTATAATTCAAACTATTCATACTAATTTATATGATAATTTTTTATTTTTGTATTTACTGATAAAACAAGTATATATATATATATATATCTGTTTATACACACACACAAATACATATAAAATAAAAAGAGGAAACCATAATACTTAAATTACATTTTTTAAACATTGCCAATTTAATTATATATAAAAAGTCAACAACAGAAAAAAATGTTTTGCGAAAAATATTTAGAAAAAATAACAGAAATGTCTTAATACAAAAAATATTCAATTAAATACAAACAGATAATAATATATATTCAAACAATACCAACAAAATTATTAAATTTTAGAAACAATAAATATGCTATTCACACTCCAGTCAACATTAGGAAAAGCGTTGAACTCAGGAAGGGTAAAAATCACTATTTCCACTTTAGTCTGTGCAACATTAGGAAAAGCGTTGGACTCAGGATGGGTAGAATTTAATATTCCCACTCCAGGAATGGGAACCGGCAACAGTAAAGAAAACGTTGGACTCTGGAGGTGTAAGATTTACAATTCCCATTCCAGTCTGTGTAACAGTAGGGAAAGTGTTCGAGGGTGGAGGTGTAAGAATTACTATTCCTACTCCAGTGTGTGAACAGTAGGGAAAGCGTTAGAATCAGGAGGGGTACAATGTACTACTCCCACTCCAGTCTGTGCAACAGTAGGGAAAGCGTTAGAATCAGGAGGGGTAAAATGTACTATTCCCCCTTCTGACTTAAGGGGGAATAGTACATTTTACCGCTCCTGAGTACAACAGAAGGGAAAGCATTGGACATAGGAGGGGTAACATTTGCTATTCCTACTCTAGTCAGCGTAACATTACGGAAAGCATTGGAATCAAGAGGGGTAAAAGTTACTATTCTCACGCCAGTCTGTGCAGCAGTAGGAAAAATACTTCACTTCAAACACATACCACATTTTAATACGCGTATTAATTGAATAAAAATATAAAGTATTAATCTTAAAATATATATACATTTTAAAAACAATTAAACATTGTACATAATTATAATTTATTACAGTAAATAATATTTATTGAAAAATACCATTAATTAATCATTTTAATCTATTCAATTCAAATACACTTTATTTGGTTGTTAAACAACCATACAATTGTACATAAAATAGAGACAACACAAAGTTTACAAGTGCTGGTTTACCATACTATTGAGCAAAATATGACAGAATGCATAAAATTAAAGTAGAAGGCGAGAAAAGAGCTAAAGTACGGAATCAGTTATCCAGCCAACTACTAAAAATAAAAAAGTCCACATGGCATATACCACAAATAATACAGTGATGAAATTAGTTAATTAAAATGGCATTGTGCCTCGTGAGCGAACAGCTGCACGGAGAAAAGATCTTACGCACATACGCGTCTCTTCATCCTGCAGCTGTTGAAGAAAATTGTAGGCTGCAGTGCAATGCCTAACATTTCTCGAGTTCATAAAATGGTCTAAAAAGCATTTTGTATACATTTTATAAAAGTTGCAAAAAAAAAGAAAGTGCAAAATCGATTGATTAGAAGTCCCATTCCAAGGGAATACTCTCTCATCGAGGTTATGTTGGTACCATATATGAAAATTGAAAAATGTATTGTATCTGTTCTGAAACGAAATAGCAAAAAAAACTAGACAGCCACAGCAGGGCGGGTCTAGTACGAATATCCTCGCTCAGATAAGTGAGGCCCAGCTCTTTGTGGCAAACGTAGTGTGAGTTTAATATAGGGGCAGCCAGTATTTTCCTGCAAAATCGGGGGCATATTAATAAGCCGGGCGTTAAAATTATCGCAGTTTTAGTGGCAGAAAATGGGCTTGATAATATGCCCTGGAGATTTCCAATAGAAGCCCAGGTTCACACCAGAACATGGGTTTCGATTCGAATTCACAAGGCCGTATTATCAAGCCCATTATCGCCGCTTTAGCTGCAGTTTTCTGCTGCTAAACGGCGATAATTTTTAACGCCCTGCTTGATAATATGCCCCTATGTTCTCTTCCCTCTGCAAAGCGAGACAATCTGAAATGCCCCAAATACCCGCGCCATAAGAAGCTATCGGGACCCAGGGCCGCCAGTCATTGACCTTGCAGTGGGCTCTAACTGGGATACTCAGAAAGAGAATATCTTCATTGCTTAGCTTATGATAGGAACCGATATGTATTAGAAGCATGTTAAGATTAGCTATATTGACAGCTAGTAATTATCAATGTATTGGACTTTCTGCGTATTGTGTGCATAATATAAATAATAATAAATTTTAATGTTTGCTTATCTTATGTAATAAAATATGTCCGGGGTCTACGACCCCTAATCCAAGCAGTGCGGTGTTTGAATTGTTTGCCTTGGGGGGAAAAGGGGGGGGGGTGAGCCCCATTGGAGCTGGGAGGGTCCTACCCCAAGGGTACTTGGTGAGGCGGAGGGGGACTTTAGGCAAGTACCAGACCATACTTCCCTTGAATCCCAAGATGAATAAAACTACCAACCAATCTCACGCCTTCCTGTGCCTGCCAAGGTTCTTAAGGCCAGGAATGCCAAACTCAAGGTTTTCCTTGTTGAACACCATCGTCTGGACTGTTCTCAGTTCGGATTGAAACCCAGTCACTGTACAGAGTCAGCCCTTGCAGCTGCTATGGAAGAAATTAGATCCTGTGAATGTCACCAGTAAATTATTTAATGCCTCAAATTGTAAAGCACTCTGATATCCTTCGGGATCAAGTTTGAGCTATATAAAATTTTATAAATAAAATAAATAAATAAAATAAACTCATTTGGCGGTATATATCAGCATTGTAGGAGCCAATGCCCTTCCATTCAAGGGGCATGGAAGGCTCAGCGGTGAATCAATTGCTCCAGCTAATTTTGCTCTACTTTGTGAAATATGGGGGGCCCAAGAACCTGCTGAACTAAAGGTAACACTCAGATAGGAAAAATTATTTGTACTCAGCAAATGATTTCACCCAAATCTGATACTGGAAATTTGAGAGTCCTTAGGGCCACAGGTCATGATAAAAGATTTTGTAAAATTGGTCTGCAAATCTAAATAGGCCATAAAGTCCACAAAAGAGTGAACTGACGGGCATAAGGCACTCGGTGTGCGGGGCATTAACACAGCGTCATCCGCATAAATTAATGTGGGGAGAGGTGCACCGTAGATCTTAGGGGTGTCGGGAGCTCATAATTAAATCTGAGCTGAAGTTGTTAATGTATAAAATGAAAAGCAGTGGCACAAGCATGCAGCCTTGGAGATTTCTGCACTCAATGCTAATGTCGTCCGACACCTACCTTACCGTTCTGACCAAACCTGACGCTAGCTTTCGTATTTTTATGCAATGATACCAGCATGCCTGTAAGGGCTGCATCCAATCCCAGCTCTGTTAGGCCTTGCCACGGCTTTGACCTGTTAACACAGTGAAATGCCGTGGACAAGTCCATGAACGCTAGATAAAGCGGGACCCGTTTTGCCACAGTGTATTTGCCAATTATTACATTTAAATTCGGGCATTGCTCTATCGTGCCAAAACCTGTATGGAAGCCGTACCGACAGGCGCGAAGGATATTGTTATCAATGGCCCACTCTCGTATCCTTTTATAAAGGACCCTCCCAAGGATTTTTGCGGGAATTTCAATAAGCGAGATGGGTCGGTAGGAATGAGATTTTGAGTGATCCCCTTTTTTGAAAATTGGGACAATGACTGAGCTTGACCAAGAGCTAAGAACAGGAAAATGGGTCAATCTGTTAAAAAAGTTAGTCAGCAGAGGGGCCCATCAGTTCACATTATATTTAATTAGATCTATTGGAACGCCATCAAGGCCCGGTACTTTTCCCCCTGATCTCTGCTGAATGGCCAAGGTAACTTCTGTAAAGACACCATCACAGATGCAGACCGTGCCTCATGTCCAAATGTTATGATCTCATGGTTAGAGACAAGGTACATTTGCATGAACTGGGTCACCCATGCCTCACTGCTTATATGGCAACTAGAACGGGTTGTTTTTTGATCAGTAGATGCATTGTTGGTTCCGTTGATGGAGCAAGGATTCGCACGTAACGCGACTTGCTCTCTATCATGAACCTCGCCTTAAAATCATAACTGTACTAACTCCGATTGTTTGTCATTTATTTGTATTTCCCCAACACACGGGTGTCCCTAGGAGGCTTGCCTATGTGTTTTTCATCATAATCAAGCTTGCACATTAATAAAATGGCCGCTTTGCAGAAATTCAGTCTGCGCATGCGTCGGTCATACCCATGTGACGTGACGCACTCGCAATCTGGAGGGAAAAGTTCGCTCATGCGCAGTGGTGTTAAAATGGCCGCTTGTCACTAATCATGCTTCATGCTATCTTAAGCCGCTTTTGTCTATGCAATCTTTTCTGCACTAACTCTTAATGCTATAAGTATTATAAAATAAGGGATTAAGAGTAGTTGGTCATGGTGTACAGTGTATTCATTTTATTCTGTGTTATTAATTTGTTTTCGCTTACTTTTCATGTACCGCGTAAATGAGGGCCTTGACGTGGGGATGGGAACCATTTTGAAGCTGACGTATCCCTCATCACGTGATCAAAGATCTGGGACGTGCAGCAATGGAACCTGGCCAGTTGGCCATTGAAAAGGGGATTGTCCTTTCCAGACGCACCTTTGCCCTTGAAGACTTTCTATGTTTACTCTGAAATGCGCAACAATGTTGCAAACCTTTTCTTCACTATTGTACTTTCCCACACGTATGCCTGGGAACCCAGATGTTAGGGGGAGGGTAATATCACGTGAAATACGTAATAGAAATATAGGTGGTGACAAATGTCTTAAACCACCTACCTTGACCAATCAGAAGATGGGACTTTGTCATTTTGCAACATTTATGGGTGGTCTTGGGGACTTAAAACTGTATATATAGCCTAGCTTAGCTTAGAGAAATTGTCCGACTTGTCCGAGTAGCAGACCTGTCACTGACCCTACGAACTCTATAGGTGCCTGATACAGAGTGCTGCGGAGCATTCTGCCTGAAACTTTCCACAAACTCCAAGGGGTGGAAATTAGTCCTAAGTGCTAAGCGAAGCACTTTGCTGGGAGATTCGAAGACCCAATCGGGGTTATTGGCGGATTCCGTGCAGAAGAGGGGGTAACGCTGGCGTTGCATCCGATGCTGTGAGGGGTTGGTCGTGCCTTGGTGAACCCAGTCCTGACCCAGACCTGAGGGGTATCCTGTCCTGACTGTCCATGAGCTGTACCTGCTCACTTTCTGGTATTCCTGAATCCTTGAGGGTCCTTGTCCCGTTCTTTCCCAACTGACCCGTGGCCAGGGTTAGTCCTTATTCTCACATAGGTAAATATTGGCATAGGTGTCTGTCTATACTATACCCTAAACTTTTCCTTCTCTGATTAAAGCAATCTTGCCTATGATATTCTCCAATGTCTCTTTTGAATGTAATTTCATGCAATTGATTATTAGTAAATGTTCCACTTTTACCCTTCCTATAGGACATTGTTAAACCCGACTGTTTATCTAGCTTGTTCCACTTATTCCCTTTCCCTTAGTATGGTTGCCGTGAAGTTAGAAAGATAGCATAAGGTTTAGGAAATAGTATAAAATTATTAGGTCACACATTAGGTTTTTCTCACGTCCTTGCCCTAGATTAAACTGTATTAGATAAATGTCCATTATGATTCATGCCCTATAGTGTTCCATTTTACTCTATGATACTCACTTTAATTCATAGTTATATTCTGGTCCTAATACTAATCATTGATGTATTACTTTGCATTTGCCTACTTGTAATGGCATTTTCGTTCTAAACTTATACTATATAAAACCCTTAAAACCATCAAGGTGTCTGTGGTCATTATACATTAAAGAAATATTAAAGGTATTAAATGTGTAAATTAGAATTTTCTCCCTTGTAGGAAAACCCTTATCACCTGTCCACTGCTAGCTCCTGATCTGTCAGGAGTAATGTGCCTGTGGTAAGTCAGGTACATGAATAGTGAGTGGTGTAAGAATCACCCACCGCGATTACTGATAGTAGCGTGATAGAGGTTTTTCACCCGGTTCATTGCGAAACGCTGTCATCATATGCACGCCAGGGCCCAGTGCGTGGAAAATTTGGTAATCTAAGTGACCCGGGTGACCCGCGCGCTCTATCAGTAATTTCTGGTAAGCAGAGGAATGGTTAGGACTAGTAAGATAGGTAGATAAGATAGTTAGAAAAGAAACCGTGAAAAATAAATGTGCTGCTAAAATTGTTTTTTAATATTGATTGTGTTACTTAATATTTATTGCAAAAGAAATCGATTTCACAATTGTTTTAAATGATTTATATATGTATTGCTGCTAAAAATTATATGTTTTATTAACCAATTGTGTGTGCTTGTTGAGTGTTGTCTGAAATCCCCGGGGAATTGTATAACGGATGGTGAGTAGAATCCATCGCGTTCTGAGGTCATTTGTAGGGAGGAAAGGTTAGTGCATGGTTCAAGTGGAACTGGAAGCGCTAATTAGGTCTTTTTTGGAAAACTATATGAATGACAGTGACGGGACTGCTGATAGAAACCTTGGTCTGATATCACCTAGTAAGGGTCACACTAAGGGAGTAATAGAGTCATCGGAGCTTGTATGATAGCAAAGGGAAACGCTGACGAACCCCAGGCTTAGTATATATCCCGGAAAGAAGTGGATGAGACTGGGTAATAGCAGGTTTTCTAATGCTTGCTTGAGGGTAGGCAAGAGAAGTCTATCCGAAGTGTATGAAAAGTAGACAGAAGTGGTTTACTTGCAGTAAAATAAGAATTTTCAATCTCTTTAGAACACTCCTACACAATGGCGAATGTTACACGTTGTTGACTAAAATTAACAATAGCACCTTAGAGAAAATACAAAGTTTCCGTTACCTTGTGAAGGAGGGAGTCAGTCGAAGGGCTGCTCTGACGTCACTCCGTGCCGCGCTGGTATTGGTTAAACCAGCGGGTGGGTAGTGAAGCCGAAATTGTAAGGGAGGGGTGAGTGCCTGAGCGTGAGAACGCGTCTCGCGAAAAGGCCGCACACCCATTGGTCAAGAACTTTTGCAACCTCTGCACTGATTGGTTGTTGAGAAATTGGAGTCGCGCTAGCATTGGAAGCACAAACGAAGTAAAAATTTTCCGCACCGAGCTTATAGATTGTTACGAGCGGTGTATGTGGTACCCTGATTTTCTGCCTGATCCACGAAATCTAGGGTGTCATAAAGAGTTGATGAGCAGAGGCAGACCTCAAAACATGTACGGAGGAAAGAGAAAAATGTCATTTGCCAGCAAAATAAAGAATTTCTTCAAAACTGACAAACCCGTACGAACTAGGGAGGGCGTGATCATCCCTCCGCCAGATACTCCAGCCTCTTTCATGATGTTAGAAAAAGGGTATCATACCTGTGTATGGTTAGAGAACTGGGTAAAGTACACTGCGGAGGATGGAGTTTTAGCCTTTCCCATTGATGGTACTTTTAACGGGAGAGTCCTATTTAACCTGAGGACCCGAATGAATGAATTACATCCCAGACCTAGATTAACTCAGTATGAAGCTTTAGAGGAATGGGAAATTGAGGCTCTAGAGCGAGACAGACCCCGAATGGACAAGGGAGTGACCCGATGGTATCCAAAAATGGTAAAAGAAACCAAGGAGCAGAAATTGAAACAGTGGAGACAAAATATGATGGTAGAAGGGTTATTCCCCATGTTCGGAGCTAATGAAATGATGGGAGGGAAGAAATGTACTGAGAAAACCCGACACATGATGCCCCTGGGTGAATCGGAAGATGAATTTTTAGAGGACTTATTTATGAAAGGTCCCCCGCCTTATAATGAAGACACCAGATCTCAAAGCTTAACTACTCCAGTGAGACCTTCAGGAAGAAGAAGCACTAGTGAAGCCGATTCCACAGGGATAGAACAGAAAAGAGCGGGAGGAGAGGGATTTGGTAGACCCGACCCCGTGGTCCCGAATTACAACCCTTTTGGTGAGGAAAGATCAGTTTTATCCACTCCATCTGCTCCGAATTTATATCCTTCTCTAGTACCCCAAATGATACAGGATCCCCCCATGAATCGAGTATTACACGAGCAGGAAAGGGATGCCCTGAGAGGACAGCGGAATGATCTCATACATGCCATAGCTCAGATTAATCCAAATCCTGAAGCCCTGACGATTCCAGTAACCATTGGTCCAGTTTTTCCTCTATATGGGGACAGAATAAATACTCCTAAAACTCCAGTCATAACCCCGATGATGCCCCCGCCCAGAAGGGAACCACTCATTATTGATGACCAAGCAAGTGAATGTGAGTCCATGGCTTCCTTGATGGATTTGCCAAATAGGGAACCGGGACCTAGTATGTCTCGAATGGGAACTCAGATTAGGAACAAAGACGTACTAATAGAGTCTTCAGCAGGAACTCAAAGTGCGACAGTGGTAACTCCCGAGGAAATAGAAAGATGGACCCGAGAATTAGAAAAGGGAACCCCTCATCCGAAACCACTAGATATTTATAAGCTAAGAATAGAGCTAGAAGAACTGAGCGCAGGGAATGTGGGCTTAGAACGATTGAATGTCCGGGAGGAGGATGAGTTGTTGTTCATGTGCAAACACCTGACTCGGAACGCAAAAATATACTATGACAAATTAATGGACACGGCAGTATGTATGGGAATAGATATCAGCAGATCCAAAGTACTACAGAAATCCTACAGAGTAGAATTTTCAGACAAAGATCTAGAAAACCTGAATACCGCAGGGAAGAAGACGCAGATTAAGGAATTGATAAACTTAGCACAGAAATGGGGAGATCTAGACAAGTGGAAAGCCAGGTGGGCAAAGAAAAAGGAGGATAGCAAGGAGAGACCACGGACTGCTGAATACGTCCTACAAGAGGTGGACAAACCAGAAAAATTATGTCCCATGAGAGAAGTCCCAGGGGGAAAATATGTCCATGTCCCTTGGTCCAGACAAGATATAGTGTCATTTACCAATGACTTCCCTAAACTGAGGGAGAAAACAGTCGATTGGTACCGACAGGTCGAACGCTTCATAAAAGTTCAGAAATGTCTTCTGAAAGACCTGGATGGTTTTTTCGACATTGTGGTCCCTGTAGATTTGTGGACCGACTGCAAAATTGAAATTGATTGGCCTAGCAAAGAATTTGCGAGAGACGAGCAAACAGGAGCTCCCGCACCTGAAGTAATGAGGAAGTATGAGCAAGTCATACAGTACCTCAAGAAGAAGGTGCCCGCAAAAGAAACTGATTGGACCCGCATAGATAGAACTACCCAAGAGCGTGATGAATCAGTCCACTCCTTTTATGAAAGGTTATTGCAGGTGTTCAAAACTTACAGTGGAATCGATAATGTGGACATGAAGGATATGACCCATTTCAGTTATCGATTCGTGTTGGGATTGAGACCTGAAATATCCCAGTGGATTAGGGATAACAAAATCAGTTGGCAAGGGAAACCCATTGATGATGTTCTCAAGTATGCCAAATACTGCGAAGATGAGATCGAGAACAAAAAGAAAGCCCTAAAGGAGAAAGTAATGTGGGCTCAGGTGAAATTAGCTGAACAACAAGAAAAACAGTTAAGTAAAATGACTAGCAGTAATAATGCTCCAAATCCGAATGCTGGGGTGGAGGCAGGCCCCGGGTAAAAATGAGTAGGGAAGAGGCTATGGAAAAATTCCCCTGTCACGGATGTGGTCAAATGGGGCATTGGAGAGATAAATGTCCGCACTTGCAGGCTGATAATGCCCCCGTAAATGGTTTAAATCCACAGGTGCAGAAAGAGGGGATCCGAAAGACCCAACAGCAGGTAAATCAACCCCCGGTGCCACGCGCACCTAGGCAGAATTATAGGAATCAGGGTCAACAGAATGAAAGGGTCGAAGTGTGGGAAGGAGAGAATGAAAGAAATGCACCCATTCCGCAGTACCTGTTAAACGATACTTTTCTCTGTCATGATCAATTCTGACGGGGCCTGAGAGGGGAGGACAAGGAGTGCGTGCTTGGCGCCTCCTTACCGGTAGACCAGACTGGACCATACATTGAAGGAAAGGTTGAAGGGACAGATGTCACCTTTCTGTTGGACACTGGTGCTACCCGTTCCACTGTGAGAACAGCGGACGTTCCTAACCTACCCCTCTCGGGAGAAGCTATCCAAGTAGTGGGAGTTTCAAATCAGATAATCAGTACTCCAGTAACAGAACCTATGGAAATTTCCATAGGAAATTTCAAGGAAATGCACAGATTTGTGGTCTGTGATTCCAGTCCTGTAAACCTATTAGGACGAGATTTGCTATGCAAAATGCGTTGCACCATCTTTTGCTCACCAAGTGGTGTTGAAATTCAGACCCCAGATGAAGATGGCCTATATAAATTGATGTTACTAAGGCCCGACACAGAAATTAAGCCCATGTCCATTGAAAGTCTACCTGAAGAACTGCAATCAAGCGTAATACCTGAAGTTTGGGATTTTACTGGAAAAGATGTAGGCCTAATGGCAAATGTAGACCCAGTTAAAATAACTATAAAAGCAAATGCTGTATACCCAAATACCAAACAGTATAAAATGAGTGCAGAAGTGAAAGAAGGAGTCGCAAAGGAATTAAACAGATTGCTCAAAGCAAACATCATTCAGGAAGTGATGAGTAGTCCCTGTAATTCACCCATACTCGGAATTAAGAAACCTAGCGGAAAGTATAGGGTAGTGCAGGACCTGCGCAAGGTAAACCAAATTGTAGTACCTTGCTGTCCCATAGTGCCTAACCCAGCAGTAATACTGTATCAAATTCCTTGGGATGCGGAATGGTTCACTGTCATAGACTTGTGCCATGCGTTCTTTTCCATCCCATTGCATCCAGAAAGCAAATTCCTTTTCAGTTTTGAATTCAACAGCCAGGTCTATGTCTGGAATCGTGTCCCCCAGGGGTACACCGAAAGTCCATCGATTTTCAACCAGATTCTAAAGAAATGCCTTGAATCCTTAGTACTGCCTAAAGAGTCTGTCCTGGTACAGTATATAGATGACCTGCTGGTAGCATGCATCTAGAAGTCAAGACGACTGTGTCACTGATACCATTGCCTTGCTGAATCACCTAGGAAAAGGAGGACATAAGGTCTCACCAGACAAATTACAGTTCTGCAAGAACTCAGTAAAATATCTGGGGCACCAGATAGAGAAAGGGATCCGGAAAGTCACTACAGAGAGAATTAAAATAATTCGAGAAATGTCACTACCCGTAACCCAGAAAGAAGTAAGAATGTTCCTAGGAGTTGTTGGGTACTGCAGGCAGTGGATCGTGGGTTTCGCGGCTATAGCTAAACCCTTGATTAACATGACAAAGAAAGGAGCGGAAGACCCAGTTTGTTGGAATGATGAATGCATGACTGCTTGGGTAACATTGCGGAATTGTCTGTGCACAGCTCCAGCCTTAGGAATGCCTGACTATTCCAAGAACTTTGAACTGTTCTGTGACACGAGAGACAATTGTGCGCTCTCGGTCTTAACCCAGGAACATGGTCTGATTAGACGTCCCGTGGCCTACTTTTCGGCCGCCCTAGATCCAGTGGCTGCTGGATTACCTGGGTGCCTGAAAGCAGTAGATGCTACCTGTACAAGCCTAGAGCAGAGTGAGAACATTGTGATGGGACATCCTGTCACTGTATTTGTTCCACATTCAGTTGTGATCTTGCTCACCCGAACCAAGACACAGTATCTCACCCCTAGTCGGCTGACTAAGTATGAGAGGATTCTCATTGGTGCAGAAAATGTAATAATCACCCGATGTAATATTTTAAACCCTGCCACTCTATTGCCCCTTCCCATTGATGTAGAGGCAGGAGACGAAATTGACCATAGCTGCATAGACTTGACTGAATTTAGCACAAAACCCCGTCCTGATATCAGAGAAGTGGCCTTGGTTGATGAAGACCTCAAAATGTTTGTGGATGGTTCATGCTTGAGACATGAGAATGGAGGTTTGAGTGCTGCCTATGCTGTAGTCACTTTGGAAAGAACCCTGGAAGCTTCCTATCTTTGCGAAGTTAAATCTGCTCAAGTAGCGGAGCTCATCGCTCTAACAAGAGCTTGTAAAATTGGGAAAAACAAAAGAGTAACTGTTTATACTGACAGTCAGTACTGTTATGGGGTTGTTCATGACTTCGGCCAGCTCTGGTTGCAAAGAGAATTCATGACTTCCTCAGGTTCTCCTATCCGAAATGGAAAACCAGTACAAAACTTACTAGAAGCCATCCAATTGCCCAAAGAATTGGCTGTGGTCAAGTGTGCGGCTCACCGATCCGGAAATGACGAGGTGACAGCCGGAAACAGATATGCAGACCAAATTGCCCAGTACTGCGCCCGACACAAAATGTCACTCCTAATTAAATTATGGGGAGGTGAAAGCAGCTGCCAACTGATGTTGTTTGAAAGATTGGGAACATGGGATGAATTGAGAGAACTACAACAGACCACAGACAGGAAAGAAAAGGACATGTGGAGGCAGGATGAATGTCGACCAAGGGAAGGAGATGGTGTTGTGGTCCATGTAACTGGTATGCCTGTACTCCCCGAACGACTGGTTACCGCAATGGCACGGGTAATACATGAACCAACACATATTGGGAGGGATGCCATGTGCCGAATGTTTGAAAAGGTGTTCTACAGTCCAAAATTCAGGAGCACAGCAGACAAACTTTGTCAGAGGTGTTTAGTGTGTCAACAATTCAATGCAGGAAAGAAGACAGTAGTGGAGCAAAGTACCATTGGGAGAGCAGAAGGTCCCTTCATTAGGATGCAGGCAGACTTCATAACAATGCCCCTGTGCAAAGGATATAGATATGTCCTGGTCATAGTTTGCTTGTTTTCCCGGTGGGTGGAGGCTTACCCAGCAAAGAAGAATGATGCCCTGACGGTAGCTAAATTGTTACTTAGGGAACTGATCCCCCGCTTTGGAATTCCTGAGACAATTGAAACAGACCAAGGTGGACATTTTTCAAACGAAGTCCTAAAAGAACTCTGCAAAGCATTCAAAATGGAGCAAAGGCTGCACTGTGCCTATCATCCAGAGGCTTCTGGAATAGTCGAGCAGATAAACGGCACTCTCAAGTCCAGGCTGGCAAAACTGTGTGACTCCACAAAAATGAATTGGATAGAAGCTTTGCCCATGGTACTGATGAGCTTGAGAAGTATTCCAAACAGAAAGACAGGCCTGAGCCCCCATGAAGTGCTGATGGGAAGAATGATGCGACAGGCATGGGTACCTGGACACAAACTGCTAAGTATTTCTGATGATATGGTGCTAGAATACTGCAGGCAGTTGGGTGACCAAGTGCGTTCTATCTCTCACCAGATTGGAGAGACTGCTGTCGAATGGCCTACAACTCCAGCACACAAACTGAAACCAGGCGATTGGGTGGTGTTAAAGAAACACACCCGGAAGAGTTGCCTTGGACCGAAGTGGGGCAAGCCTCGACAAGTGATCCTTGTCACCACAACTGCTGTGAAGTGTGCTGGTGTACCAAAGTGGATCCATGCAAGCCACACGAAGCGGGTAACTGGAGAAAACGCGACTGAAGCTGAAGGTAGCCCAGCTGAGGAGACTCCAGAAGAGGGTCCGGATCTCGCTGATGGCGAACTACCGAGCACAAGTCAAGACGTTGAATGGTTTCCTGCCGACGACCAAGTTCTTGATCCAATAAGAACCAGAAAATACTCTTACCTAGGTAGTGAGTGGGACAGTGCAGGTGAGTCAGAACAAGAAGAAGAAGGTCAGATCATCAAAGCCATCATAAAATCTGATCAGGGAATAGGCCAAATAGGGACAGATCAAGTCATCGACACTCCTTCTGAGAAAGAGGAGACTGGAAAGGGACAGATAGTAGTCAAAGCAGAAGTTCATGCGGAAGAAAATCAAGAGATCGAAGAGCATGAACAAGGCCAGTTAGTAATAGATGAACGTGTTCAGGAAGAAGAGTCCAGTGAATCACTCACCAACGAAGATCAAATACAGTCTAAACCTGAACTAGGGCAGCTTAAGGACCAGGCAGAAGAAATAGATGAAAGACCTGGAACTAGTCAGACAGGAAGGGAAAAAGACACTGCTGAAGCAATAGTGCGACAAAATAGAAAAAGCAAAAGAGTTCACGAGGAAGAGCAAGTTTCCTCGACTACAAAAAGGATCGAAAAGAAGGATGAACCCCGATATGTAAAAAGACTGAGAATAAGAATAAAAACAGTCGAAGAAAAACTAAAGGACCGAAAAAGGGCTGAAAGTGAAAGAAAAGAAGCCCGAGGAAAGTCCATCCGAAAGGGCGGCAGAGTAAAGAAACAAAACAGACTGTATCGGAGCCCTGAGTGGACCTATTTGGTGTTGGAAGAAATAGATGAGCCCGAAGCTTGTGGCAAAAGCGACGAAGAGTCTATTGTTGATCGGAGTTCTGACGAAGACCCTCCTTGAGGTGAAGCAAAGTAAAACCTCAGCTGAGAAGAAACGAAGAGGGGTTGAGAAAGCCACCTGTAAGATAAAATGTCTGATTCAAATGTCACTGGAAGGTCCAGATTTAGCTGGTGCAGAACTTGCTGTAAAATATGCATCTGTAATATAGTACTAATGATAGTGATATGGATAGGATTAACGGTGTTTATACCTTTTATGATAAGCAAAGACCCTAACATATATCCTACAGACTTGACGACACAAGACGTAGAAGTTGTACATACTGAAGAAACACCACGAAGAGTAGAAAGACGTGACAATGCAATGAGTCTGAGACATACACGACCTGACTTAGAAGCATCAGATGAGGGAGAACTACATTATCACCAAATGAAGAACAGGACACACTTAAATGTTTTCGCAAACCTTTTAGTGCACTATGTAGAAGCTATGGAAATAGAAGATTGCTATGTCTGCATGATGCTACCTACTTCAGTAGCTGAAGGTGTGACATACCACCATTTACCCCTGACCTATGGAATTTCCTGTAGTATTTTAGCTAGTTTATTCTATAGAAGCACTTTACAGTATTATTACTCAAACACTGACGTTATTTTTTCAGAACTTCCTATTAGAGGGAATCTGAACCTTGTACATACCCTTGGTGGAGTGACTCGCTACATGGGAGAATACTTCCTGACAATAGGTGACATAGATCTGAATGAAGCTCGTAGAGACAACTTGACGTGTTCCTTACATGCTCAAGAGAAAATGTTCTTGAAGATGGCAGAGAAGAGAAGGGAAAAGTTTCAGAAAAAGGCAAATGACGAGAAGAACAGAACCCCTAGATGGGCAGAAAACATGGATAACACCTCACAAGGCGAAGTTACTCCTGCTCTGTTACTGGATTTTGAACGGAAAGGGAAACTCTGTCTTCATAGAGAAAAGACTAGTTATTATAACAATGTATTCATTGGTTCCAGCGAGTGTGAACATAATTACAAGGTAATTGGAGGTTGGGGTTTCAAAAATGGGTCAGAACCTGTGTTTCCAGGAATTTATTATATATGTGGAAACAAGGCTTATTTCAAATTGCCGGATCACTGGTATGGAAGCTGCTACTTTGGCATTGTTTTTCCGAAAATATACCATGTGAACAATGCAGCTGGAAGCAATGAGATTACTAATGGCTTAGTGCGTAGAAAACGTGAAAGTGTAGGAGAAATTGTAGGTGATATTTTTAGTGCACTGATACCTGGAATGGGGGTAGTTCTGAATACTCATAGAATCTGCAAATTATCTACAGTAGTGGATCGGTTATCTACTGACACTGCTGCTGGATTCCTGATGATCAATACCGAAATGGTTGCGATCAGATCAATGGTTTTACAGAATCGCCTTGCTCTTGATACCTTATTGGCAAAAGAGGGCGGAGTCTGCAGGATGCTGAGGGCACAACATTGTTGCACTTACATTCCTGATAAAAGTGTCGAAATCAAGAAGTATATAAGAAACATTACTAATTTGGAAAAAGAACTCAAACCATTAGAGGTTGACAGTGCCTGGAAGAGACTGACTGATGGTCTCTCCTCTGTAGGTAGTTGGTTCTCTAACTTAGGTAAAAGTCTTATATGGAAAATATTGATGCCAATAGCTGGAATAGATTTGATTGTTCTGGTCATATTCATCTGTTGCAAATGCCAGAAGTGCAGAAAATATATAGTGAATAAAAGAGGAAAGCGAAAGGCTGAAGAATTAGAATTAGAAGAATTAAGAAACCAGATATATAAGAAAATAAAGAACAATCATACACACAGAGAGGCGGAGAGAAAGCTCAACAATAAGTTCATTGAGATTGAGATGGATGAAGTGGATGAATGAAGTTGGCATCTGTTTTCATGTGTAGTGATGATAGTAAATATCATCAAAGAGGGGATTGATGGAGCAAGGATTCGCACGTAACGCGACTTGCTCTCTATCATGAACCTCGCCTTAAAATCATAACTGTACTAACTCCGATTGTTTGTCATTTATTTGTATTTCCCCAACACACGGGTGTCCCTAGGAGGCTTGCCTATGTGTTTTTTCATCATAATCAAGCTCGCACATTAATAAAATGGCCGCTTTGCAGAAATTCAGTCTGCGCATGCGTCGGTCATACCCATGTGACGTGACGCACTCGCAATCTGGAGGGAAAAGTTCGCTCATGCGCAGTGGTGTTAAAATGGCCGCTTGTCACTAATCATGCTTCATGCTATCTTAAGCCGCTTTTGTCTATGCAATCTTTTCTGCACTAACTCTTAATGCTATAAGTATTATAAAATAAGGGATTAAGAGTAGTTGGTCATGGTGTACAGTGTATTCATTTTATTCTGTGTTATTAATTTGTTTTCGCTTACTTTTCATGTACCGCGTAAATGAGGGCCTTGACGTGGGGATGGGAACCATTTTGAAGCTGACGTATCCCTCATCACGTGATCAAAGATCTGGGACGTGCAGCAATGGAACCTGGCCAGTTGGCCATTGAAAAGGGGATTGTCCTTTCCAGACGCACCTTTGCCCTTGAAGACTTTCTATGTTTACTCTGAAATGCGCAACAATGTTGCAAACCTTTTCTTCACTATTGTACTTTCCCACACGTATGCCTGGGAACCCAGATGTTAGGGGGAGGGTAATGTCACGTGAAATACGTAATAGAAATATAGGTGGTGACAAATGTCTTAAACCACCTCCCTTGACCAATCAGAAGATGGGACTTTGTCATTTTGCAACATTTATGGGTGGTCTTGGGGACTTAAAACTGTATATATAGCCTAGCTTAGCTTAGAGAAATTGTCCGACTTGTCCGAGTAGCAGACCTGTCACTGACCCTACGAACTCTATAGGTGCCTGATACAGAGTGCTGCGGAGCATTCTGCCTGAAACTTTCCACAAACTCCAAGGGGTGGAAATTAGTCCTAAGCGCTAAGCGAAGCACTTTGCTGGGAGATTCGAAGACCCAATCGGGGTTATTGGCGGATTCCGTGCAGAAGAGGGGGTAACGCTGGCGTTGCATCCGATGCTGTGAGGGGTTGGTCGTGCCTTGGTGAACCCAGTCCTGACCCAGACCTGAGGGGTATCCTGTCCTGACTGTCCATGAGCTGTACCTGCTCACTTTCTGGTATTCCTGAATCCTTGAGGGTCCTTGTCCCGTTCTTTCCCAACTGACCCGTGGCCAGGGTTAGTCCTCATTCTCACCTAGGTAAATATTGGCATAGGTGTCTGTCTATACTATACCCTAAACTTTTCCTTCTCTGACTAAAGCAATCTTGCCTATGATATTCTCCAATGTCTCTTTTGAATGTAATTTCATGCAATTGATTATTAGTAAATGTTCCACTTTTACCCTTCCTATAGGACATTGTTAAACCCGACTGTTTATCTAGCTTGTTCCACTTATTCCCTTTCCCTTAGTATGGTTGCCGTGAAGTTAGAAAGATAGCATAAGGTTTAGGAAATAGTATAAAATTATTAGGTCACACATTAGGTTTTTCTCACGTCCTTGCCCTAGATTAAACTGTATTAGATAAATGTCCATTATGATTCATGCCCTATAGTGTTCCATTTTACTCTATGATACTCACTTTAATTCATAGTTATATTCTGGTCCTAATACTAATCATTGATGTATTACTTTGCATTTGCCTACTTGTAATGGCATTTTCGTTCTAAACTTATACTATATAAAACCCTTAAAACCATCAAGGTGTCTGTGGTCATTATACATTAAAGAAATATTAAAGGTATTAAATGTGTAAATTAGAATTTTCTCCCTTGTAGGAAAACCCTTATCACCTGTCCACTGCTAGCTCCTGATCTGTCAGGAGTAATGTGCCTGTGGTAAGTCAGGTACATGAATAGTGAGTGGTGTAAGAATCACCCACCGCGATTACTGATAGTAGCGTGATAGAGGTTTTTCACCCGGTTCATTGCGAAACGCTGTCATCATATGCACGCCAGGGCCCAGTGCGTGGAAAATTTGGTAATCTAAGTGACCCGGGTGACCCGCGCGCTCTATCACCGTCTCCTCAAAAAGATTGACTGTCTTTTGAGTTTACCACAGCGTCCCATATCCCACTGCTGAATGGGGGGTGCCGCCCACTTCGAAGCCTTCCCCATCAAGGGCTCCATGTCAGGTGGCAAGGAGCCCTGTGAAACCGGTCAGCACCACATGGTTGCCGCCCAAGGTTCTCCTTCAACTTCAGGTGTTTGTATCTTAGTTTCGAAGAGTTGTCGTCCAGATGTTGTCAAGCTGTTGGCACCCATGGATGGGGGCATCCACCACCGCAGAAAGTATCCAGCAGAAGTGGGGTGATCCAGGCTTAGGTTCAAGGTGGCAGTGAACCTCTGGCTGTGAATAGCTGTGAGGTGGTTCAATCTGATCTGAGTTGAGTTGGACCACAACTTCACAGTGGATGAACGACACCTTCATGAAGCATTGGATCAAGTTCCCGATGTCATGAACACATGATGGAGGCGGCCCACGTCGTTCCTGGTGGAGGGTTAGATACTTTACAAAAATGTTATTATTACACATTGTAAATGTAGTATACTTGTAAAGCGCACAGCTGCCCCAGCAACGGGACGTCCTGGCACTGTATAACGCTGTGGATCCCTTCCTGGCTCTCCCTGTGAGATGCCCCTCCTGGGCACCCCCAAGGTGAAGCCAGGCATCCCAGTGTTGTTGGGGCCGTTGTGGAGATTAAGCAAGCTATTGCCAAGAGTTGCAGCGTGGGACCCATGATTAGAGCAGGCACCGAGGCGAGAATTATCGAGTCCGCGGACATTGAGGCCAAGACCCTGCCGCGTCAGGAATTGAACCCTGGTCCCGGGCCAATCTCTGCTTCAGAGTCTGCCGCTTCTAACCAGGGAGCCACACTTCTCCATTCCAGACCCCTCTATTATATTTGGGAAGAGGCAACTTTAGCTAGATACTGCTCAAAGAAGCATAATAAGGTTGACTGGGCACTATTGTGCACTAGTGTTTTACTCTTCACGAGGAGTGTGAACACAACTAAGAATGGGATCCTTTCTTTACTGCGGCATGTATCTGACATGTATGGGAGTCATCCACCCCCGAACAGACCATGAGGCACAGTGCCTCGCTGGGCTGGTAATGTAACAGCTAGCACTGGAACTGTGCATGTCTTTTATCCTCATGTGTAATACATCACTTAATTGTGCATGCAGAATGTCTTTTTGTGCAGTGTCACTTGTGCCACAACTTTGCATCCATGCTTTTAAATATTTTAAAGTTTACCGCTAGACTTGGATGCGGTTTATATATTACGATATTTGTTTACCCTAATGCCACTCCTTTCGTTTTACTCTTATATCATGTAAATTTACCTTGTGACTTGGAAAGGAGAGGTAAGTCCTCTCTATATTTCTTTATACTATCCCTGTAAATCGTATAAGAATCCATACATCAGCCCTGATGAATGCCCGAGACCTAGTTAGGCTACCCATGGGCCGAAACATGTTGGCACCTCAGAATAAGGGACATGGTACCCAGTGACTTCCCCAGAATATACATTTCAGTGATTTTATATCTATCCAGCATACCACTTAATAACGGTTTCTTTGTGGTTTACTCAGAAGTATGTTTCGCTTTATTAACTGGATCCCAGGTATTTATCCAGACAGAACAATTTCTAAGAACTTCCTCAAGATAGTCCCACTTGAGGTAGAGTCCGCCCTGGTAGTACCATCTTACCAGGAAGGGATGAGGTGGCCTAGGGTAAAGCATGTCACATTAGGTGAGTGAGCCCGCCTCATCCAGGTTTTGAAATTGCCATGATCTAAAGTAGGAAGTTGTATGTGCCTCTCTAGAGAGGCACATACAACACTTTTAAGTGCCTTACTGACAGGCTACCATGTCATTGTGTTTAGATACTTTACTTGAGGCAGACAGGAGGCCTAGCTGAGCCTCTTGTTCTCTGTGTGTGATAAGAACTCCAGGTTTGGTGTCAGCCTCGACACTGTCCAGATGTGGGCAAGCCTCACCCTCAGCTGTCCTGAAGAGTTTGGTTCGAAGTTCAGAGTGTTATCCACTACTGGGTACAGAGGGTCAGAGCTTAGCTAAAGTCCAGAGCACCGGTGGGAAGTCAATGACCCCTTAATTGATCGAGGGGGAGGCTTTGTTTGACTTTTGAGGGCCTTATCAGGCATGGCAGTGGGCCAACTCAGAGGAGAGGGAGAGACAGAAGAGGACAGATGTCAGCTAGAAGGATAACTGGGCATCAGAAATTCCAGCTTGAAAGGAAATTTAGGAGCAGAAGATAAAAGAACAAGATGTTCACTCCTTGATGAGAACATTGTATTGTATTGATATTTCCATAAGGCTTTCCATGTCCCTGACAGTAAACAGGACTTCATATGCATAATTTCTATCAGGTTTCATTGGTAAATGCCATACAAAGCAAGCCTGGAGAGGGGAGGGAAGAAGATATTGTGCAGTGATGACAAACGGAGAAACTAGTGACCTGTAGACCAGGTGGGACATCTGTGAAAACTCATATTAGAGCTGCAATAAAGGTGGCTCGGTTTATAGTAAAGCAACAGTATGCAGCTGCCTAGAACGCCACTGGCAGGAATGCCAGACTGTGTTGTACACATCAAACATAGCCTGGTATTAGAGCCAGGGCGGCACATTGGCACTTTTCCTAGGGTGCCAGAAACCCGCGCTCTGACCCTGGCACCCAGAACGTGAGAAAGCACATCAACGCAGCCGCCATTTTGATAAACGCCTGACGCCATCAGGAAGGGAGAGCTGGTGAAGGGTACTGTTGGCCTCTAAAGTGAGTGGCTACCGGACAAGGACAATGTCCTGAACATGGAGAACTCGATAAATGGTGAGCGTCAGACAGGGTGTGGAGCACGTCATGCGACTGAACCCTCACCGTGAAATCCACTTGGTATGGCTCCACAGATGACCATTCACCTACACTCATAACCCCTTTGCTCTCCTTGACATCACAGTATTAGACCCCTGTGTACTTCCTGTTCTTGCTGCTTCCTTCATGGCACCTTAGATTAGTAGTAGTAAATAGGGGTGGGTGAAAAATTGGCATAGATTTGGCCACTCTGCGTTCTGCTTGGAGCGCGGACTTCTGGCAAAACTCCACCAACAAACTCGGGTAGTGTTTTCTTTGCAAGCGGCTTGCCAACATTAAATTGCTGGGCACAAGCGAGAATTTTCATCCCCTGGAGCTATTTTAGGGTGCTAGAATTCCTCCCGGCAAGATTTCTCATAGCAGGTGGTCGTGGCAGGTCGCAAATGTTTGTGCTGAGAAAGCTGCCGTTCGAGTAGAAAATCTACTCGAGCGGCAGAAAGATGCAGTACCCTTTGGTGTGCTGCAAGGTGCCATCTGCGCTCATTTTACAACGCTCAACAAGCTCCCAGCACTAAAAAAAAACAGCGCAAGCAGCGCAATGTGCTGAATAATGCCCACTCCCGGAACTCTGCAGAATCTCTTGGAGTTTTTATGTAATCCCGCACAATCCCACAGAGCGAAACTCCGCAAGTTCTGCCCACCTCTTGTAGTACCAGCAATGCTGTATGAGACAAGGGGCAAGCAGGGGACGGCAGTGGCTACCCCGTCCTACCCCTACATCATGATGTCCGTGTGATGCTGATGGCAGCAGTGAGACCAAGCGCACCATTCTCAGCTTCTGCCTGCCATCACCAGCCGGTGTACCTCTATTTATTTACTCACAAATCCACGCCTGGCGCAGTGAGTGTGTGTTACGACAGCGCACGTTTGGTGCACCCGTGAAAGGCACCCAAAACTGCGTCCCTGCTGCACACAGGGCACCACAGGTACGTAATCAGAGGTGGCTTCATGCATGGAACTAAACCAAGGGTTCCTATAAAGAACTTGGGGGCATATCAGCAAAAGACGGCTATAAATATCGCAAAGCGCGCTTAGCGCTTTTCTATTTATCGCCGTCTATCGCTGGAATTTATCGCCCGGTTAGCGCGTTATTAACAACGCGTTAATCCAGGGCGATAATATTCCAGCGATATCCAGGGAAATGGGCCAACATCACTGGAAAACCAGCGATGTGGCACTCGAAATGGCGATAGCCTTGGTGATATGACCCTGTGGTCGTATCACCATAATCCACCCCCAACGTTATGGATACATAAGTCAGGATTTTACCAGACGTTCGAATCCAGCGATAATGGCCAGCTAGCGTGATTTTGTACATCGCTACGCTGGCCGGGCCATTGTTGTAAATATCACGAAGCTGCCTTCGCGATATTTATCCATGGAGCTTTTATGAGGCACGCTTACTTTGCATCTCATTGGCGATGCAAAGTTAGGCGTGCTGGGAGCGGGTGCTAACTATGCAAAACAGGCGCTAGCGTGTCCTTGCTGATAAAGCAATGAAGTTATCGCCATTTTTCGCCTGAAAACAAACTCAAAAGCGGCGATAAGTTTATCGCCAGCCCTTGTTAATATGCCCCTAATGTCGCAAGGAATGGAGGGAACCATCGCTAAGGTGAAGGGAAGGTCAAAGGTCCTTGTGAAGAAAATGTGCTGCAGATAGGAGGCGCCGCTGAGGAACACATGAATTCTGAGGCCTTTAACTCGAACTTCTTGTAGGTCTTACTTCTTGTAGAACTTACCTGGTCTTTCTTGTAGGTCTTACTTCTTGTAGGACTTACCTGGTCTTTCTTGTAGGTCTTACTTCTTATCGGACTTACCTACCTTTCTTGTAGGTCTTACTTCTTGTAGGACTTACCTGGTCTTTCTTGTAGGTCTTACTTCTTGTAGGACTTACCTGGTCTTTCTTGTAGGTCTTACTTCTTGTAGGACTTACCTGGTCTTTCTTGTAGGTCTTACTTCTTGTAGGACTTACCTGGTCTTTCTTGTAGGTCTTACTTCTTATCGGACTTACCAACCTTTCTTGTAGGTCTTACTTCTTGTAGGGCTTACCTGGTCTTTCTTGTAGGTCTTACTTCTTGTAGGACTTCCCTGGTCTTTCTTGTAGGTCTTACTTCTTGTAGGACTTCCCTAGTCTTTCTTGTAGGTCTTACTTCTTGTAGGACTTACCTGGTCTTTCTTGTAGGTCTCACTTCTTGTAGGACTTACCTGGTCTTTCTTGTAGGTCTTACTTCTTGTAAGACTTCCCTGGTCTTTCTTGTAGGTCTTACTTCTTGTAGGACTTACCTGGTCTTTCTTGTAGGTCTTACTTCTTGTAGAACTTACCAGGTCGTTCTTGTAGGTCTTACTTCTTGTAGGACTTACCTGGTCTTTCTTGTAGGTCTTACTTCTTGTCGGACTTACCAGGTCTTTCTTGTAGGTCTTACTTCTTGTAGGACTTACCTGGTCATTCTTGTAGGTCTTACTTCTTGTAGGACTTACCTGGTCTTTCTTGTAGGTCTTACTTCTTATAGAACTTCCCTAGTCTTTCTTGTAGGTCTTACTTCTTGTAGAACTCCCCTAGTCTTTCTTGTAGGTCTTACTTCTTGTAGGACTTACTTGGTCTTTCTTGTAGGTCTTACTTCTTGTAGGACTTACCTGGTCTTTCTTGTAGGTCTTACTTCTTGTAGAACTTCCCTAGTCTTTCTTGTAGGTCTTACTTCTTGTAGGACTTATCAGGTCTTTCTTGTAGGTCCTACTTCTTGTAGGACTTACCTGGTCTTTCTTGTAGGTCTTACTTCTTGTAGAACTCCCCTAGTCTTTCTTGTAGGTCTTACTTCTTGTAGGACTTATCAGGTCTTTCTTGTAGGTCTTACTTCTTGTAGGACTTACCTGGTCTTTCTTGTAGGTCTTACTTCTTGTCGGACTTACCTGGTCTTTCTTGTAGGTCTTACTTCTTGTAGGACTTATCAGGTCTTTCTTGTAGGTCTCACTTCTTGTAGGACTTACCTGGTCTTTCTTGTAGGTCTTACTTCTTGTAGGACTTACCTGGTCTTTCTTGTAGGTCTTACTTCTTATAGAACTTCCCTAGTCTTTCTTGTAGGTCTTACTTCTTGTAGGACTTATCAGGTCTTTCTTGTAGGTCTTACTTCTTGTAGGACTTACCTGGTCTTTCTTGTAGGTCTTACTTCTTGTCGGACTTACCAGGTCTTTCTTGTAGGTCTTACTTCTTGTAGGACTTACTTGGTCTTTCTTGTAGGTCTTACTTCTTGTAGGACTTACCTGGTCTTTCTTGTAGGTCTTACTTCTTGTAGAACTTCCCTAGTCTTTCTTGTAGGTCTTACTTCTTGTAGGACTTATCAGGTCTTTCTTGTAGGTCTTACTTCTTGTAGGACTTACCTGGTCTTTCTTGTAGGTCTTACTTCTTGTCGGACTTACCAGGTCTTTCTTGTAGGTCTTACTTCTTGTAGAACTTACCTGGTCTTTCTTGTAGGTCTTACTTCTTGTAGGTCTTACTTCTTGTCGGACTTACCTGGTCTTTCTTGTAGGTCTTACTTCTTGTAGGACTTACCTGGTCTTTCTTGTAGGTCTTACTTCTTGTAGGACTTACCTGGTCTTTCTTGTAGGTCTTACTTCTTGTCGGACTTACCTGGTCTTTCTTGTAGGTCTTACTTCTTGTCGGACTTACCTGGTCTTTCTTGTAGGTCTTACTTCTTGTAGGACTTACCTGGTCTTTCTTGTAGGTCTTACTTCTTATAGAACTTCCCTAGTCTTTCTTGTAGGTCTTACTTCTTGTAGGACTTACCTGGTCTATCTTGTAGGTCTTACTTCTTGTAGGACTTACCTGGTCTTTCTTGTAGGTCTTACTTCTTGTAGGACTTACCTGGTCTTTCTTGTAGGTCTTACTTCTTGTAGGACTTACCTGGTCTATCTTGTAGGTCTTACTTCTTGTAGGACTTAGCTGGTCTTTCTTGTAGGTCTTACTTCTTGTAGGACTTACCTGGTCTTTCTTGTAGGTCTTACTTCTTGTAGGACTTATCAGGTCTTTCTTGTAGGTCTTACTTCTTGTAGGTCTTACTTCTTGTCGGACTTACCTGGTCTTTCTTGTTGGTCTTACTTCTTGTAGGACTTACCTGGTCTTTCTTGTAGGTCTTACTTCTTGTAGGATTTACCTGGTCTTTCTTGTAGGTCTTACTTCTTGTCGGACTTACCTGGTCTTTCTTGTAGGTCTTACTTCTTGTAGGACTTACCTGGTCTTTCTTGTAGGTCTTACTTCTTGTAGGACTTACCTGGTCTTTCTTGTAGGTCTTACATCTTGTAGGACTTACCTGGTCTTTCTTGTAGGTCTTACATCTTGTAGGACTTACCTGGTCTTTCTTGTAGGTCTTACTTCTTGTAGGACTTACCTGGTCTTTCTTGTAGGTCTTACTTCTTGTAGGACTTCCCTGGTCTTTCTTGTAGGTCTTACATCTTGTAGGTCTTACCTGGTCTTTCTTGTAGGTCTTTCTTCTTGTCGGACTTACCTGGTCTTTCTTGTAGGTCTTACTTCTTGTAGGTCTTACCTGGTCTTTCTTGTAGGTCTTTCTTCTTGTCGGACTTACCTGGTCTTTCTTGTAGGTCTTACATCTTGTAGGACTTACCTGGTCTTTCTTGTAGGTCTTTCTTCTTGTCGGACTTACCTGGTCTTTCTTGTAGGTCTTACATCTTGTAGGACTTACCTGGTCTTTCTTGTAGGTCTTACTTCTTGTAGGACTTACCTGGTCTTTCTTGTAGGTCTTACTTCTTGTAGGACTTCCCTGGTCTTTCTTGTAGGTCTTACATCTTGTAGGACTTACCTGGTCTTTCTTGTAGGTCTTACATCTTGTAGGACTTACCTGGTCTTTCTTGTAGGTCTTACATCTTGTAGGACTTACCTGGTCTTTCTTGTAGGTCTTACTTCTTGTAGGACTTCCCTGGTCTTTCTTGTAGGTCTTACTTCTTGTAGGACTTACCTGGTCTTTCTTGTAGGTCTTACTTCTTGTAGGACTTCCCTGGTCTTTCTTGTAGGTCTTACATCTTGTAGGACTTACCTGGTCTTTCTTGTAGGTCTTACTTCTTGTAGGACTTCCCTGGTCTTTCTTGTAGGTCTTACTTCTTGTAGGACTTACCTGGTCTTTCTTGTAGGTCTTACTTCTTGTAGGACTTACCTACCTTTCTTGTAGGTCTTACTTCTTGTAGGACTTACCTACCTTTCTTGTAGGTCTTACTTCTTGTAGGACTTACCTGGTCTTTCTTGTAGGTCTTACTTCTTGTAGGACTTATCAGGTCTTTCTTGTAGGTCTTACTTCTTGTCGGACTTACCTGGTCTTTCTTGTAGGTCTTACTTCTTGTAGGACTTACCTGGTCTTTCTTGTAGGTCTTACTTCTTGTAGGACTTACCTGGTCTTTCTTGTAGGTCTTACTTCTTGTAGGACTTATCAGGTCTTTCTTGTAGGTCTTACTTCTTGTCGGACTTACCTGGTCTTTCTTGTAGGTCTTACTTCTTGTCGGACTTACCTGGTCTTTCTTGTAGGTCTTACTTCTTGTAGGACTTATCAGGTCTTTCTTGTAGGTCTTACTTCTTGTCGGACTTACCTGGTCTTTCTTGTAGGTCTTACTTCTTGTAGGACTTACCTGGTCTTTCTTGTAGGTCTTACTTCTTGTAGGACTTACCTGGTCTTTCTTGTAGGTCTTACTTCTTGTCGGACTTACCTGGTCTTTCTTGTAGGTCTTACTTCTTGTCGGACTTACCTGGTCTTTCTTGTAGGTCTTACTTCTTGTAGGACTTACCTGGTCTTTCTTGTAGGTCTTACTTCTTGTAGGACTTCCCTGGTCTTTCTTGTAGGTCTTAGCAAGATGCTAGGCCTTTCCGTGTGCCTTTGCTTCTGGTTTTTATTCGGTTTCTCTTTGCTTCCCTCTCCTGAATCCTCGTCCCCTTGTTTAATTCAATCACTTTGTATTTGTCTTTATAATTCCTGCGCTCGAAGGTGGGATTTCTGCCTGAACCCGAGCGAGTGTGACCGGCTCAGCTCACAAAAGAAGTTACTGTGGAGGCAGCTAGCTCACAAAGGCCTTTGTGCGCGGCGCTAGCGCGACTCGACTTACAAAGGAGGCGTCTGGTGGGACCGCGGCCTCCCACACAAAGGGGGTGACGGGGCCGGTCCGTGGCCCCTCACACAGAGGCCGCGCCGCAGACTCCTTTCAGCGCCCACCTTGTGTCGGTGGTTGTGTGAGTGTGAAGGGGGGTTGGGGGGAGGGGCGCACTCATTGTGCGCTCCTGGGTTAATTTGTCACCATCAGACAAGAGCAGGAGAGAGGCAGAAAAGGGAGTAAGGACTAAAGGGAAGACAGGAAAGAGTGACAAATGTAGAAAACGGATGAAAAAGAAACTGTAAGAGTGGGATGAAGAGACCGGAAGTGTAGAGTGTTGAGGGAAAGCGGTATGGGGAGGAATAAAAACTAGGGCAACCTAGTGTTCATGAGACAGAAAGTGTAGGGGGTAGAACAGGTATGGCGTGGAGTCACGGCCAGGAACACTTGGTATTAATGATATATAGAGACAGGCAGTGAAGGGTGGCGGAAGAAAGAGGCATGAGGTGGAATCAAGGCCGGGCAGAGCTGGTATTCACGAGATATAACAAGTGTAGGGTGGTGGAAGAAAGAGGCACTGGGTGGAGCTGGAAGCAGGAAGAGGCAGCCTCTCGGACTAAGAAAGATTTTGGGCCTTGCACCCAGATTTTATTTTTAGAAGTTAAGCACTGGCGCCATCACAAAGGCAGTGCCTGTGGTGGCGCTGTGACATCCCTCTCAGAGACAGTGTCTGTGGTGGCGCTGTGACCTCCCTCTCAGAGGAAGTGTCTGTGGTTGCGCTGTGACCTCTCACAGAGGCAGTGCCTGTGGTGGCGCTGTGACCTCTCATAGAGGCAGTGTCTGTGGCGGGGCTGTGACCTCTCACACAGAGGCAGTGTCTGTGGTGGCGCTGTGACCTCTCACAGAGGCAGTGTCTGTGGTGGTGCTGTGGCCTCTCACACAGAAGCAGTGTCTGTGGTGGCGCTGTGACATCCCTCTCAGAGGCAGTGTCTGTGGTGGTGCTGTGACCTCTCATAGAGGCAGTGTCTGTGGTGGCGCTGTGACATCCCTCTCAGAGGCAGTGTCTGTGGTGGCACTGTGACATCCCTCTCAGAGGCAGTGTCTGTGGTGGCACTGTGACATCCCTCTCAGAGGCAGTGTCTGTGGTGGCGCTGTGACCTCTCACAGAGGCAGTGACCTCTCACAGAGGCAGAGTCTGTGGTGGGCTGTGACCTCCCCCACAGAGGCAGTGTCTGTGGTGGGCTGTGACCTCTCACAGAGGCAGTGTCTGTGGTGGGCTGTGACCTCTCACAGAGGCAGTGTCTGTGGTGGGCTGTGACCTCCCCCACAGAGGCAGTGTCTGTGGTGGGCTGTGACCTCCCCCACAGAGGCAGTGTCTGCCTCGCCCCCCCCTCTCACACAGGTCTGACTTCCCCGGTCCTCACTCACCGGGGATTACCGGTGTCAGCTCTCCCCGACGGGCCTCTGAGACGACGGAAGAAAAGGGAGACCCTCGGAGGGCCGGCTCCAGGGGGTCCAGACGGGGCTTGTTAGATGCCGAGGAGTGACATGCGGGGGCCCCCTGTGGGAACCGGGAAGGGAGGGGGTGGGTGGCTGACCCCAGGTGTTCCAGGTGCATAGACCCAGTGCCTCTTTGTTTTGGTGTCAGTCTCACTCAATGGGGCACAGACTTATTTTCTGGGCCATGTTTCACATCTTAGGGCGCAGTCTTGTTATCTGAGCGGGAGTATAAGACCTTGAAACACAGTCTCACTCTTTCAGTGAGAGTCTCACATCACGGAGAAGTCTTACTCTTGGCTTGCAAGTCTCACACTTTGGACACAGTCTCACTCTTTCAGTGAGATTTACAGTCTCACACGTTCAGTGAGATTTACAGTCTCACTCTTTCAGTGAGAGTCTCACATCATGGAGCAGTCTTACTCTTGGCTTGCAAGTCTCACGCTTTGAACACAGTCTCACTCTTTCAGTGAGAGTCTCACATCATGGAGCAGTCTTACTCTTGTCTTGCAAGCCTCACACTTTGGACACAGTCTCACTCTTTCAGTGAGAGTCTCACATCATGGAGCAGTCTTACTCTTGGCTTGCAAGTCTCACGCTTTGAACACAGTCTCACTCTTTCAGTGAGAGTCTCACAACATGGAGCAGTCTTACTCTTTGCTTGCAAGTCTCACGCTTTGGACACAGTCTCACTCTTTCAGTGAGAGTCTCACACCAACGAGCAGTTTCACTCTTTGCTTGCAAGTCTCACACTTTGAACACAGTCTCACTCTTTCAGTGAGAGTCTCACACCATCGAGCAGTTTCACTCTTTGCTTGCAAGTCTCACACTCTGAACACAGTCTCACTCTTTCAGTGAAAGTCTCACACCACCGAGCAGTTTTACTGTTTGCTCGCAAGTCTCACACTCTGAACACAGTCTCACTCTTTCAGTGAGAGTCTCACACAACGGAGCAGTTTCAGTCTTTGCTTGCAAGTCTCACACTCTGAACACAGTCTCACTCTTTCAGTGAGATTTTCCAACCTCAGAGCTCAGTTTCACCCGTGGTCCATGTCAGTAGGTTTCTTGAATTAAGTGGAGTCCTTCTCCTATCAATGTTTGTTTTTTCATCTAAATTGTAACCGCTTGGTCCAAAATAACCTAATTTGAACCTTGCAACTACCTTGACTTTCAGATGTGCATATCTGTGTGCATACGTGTTTGTGTGTGCAGTTGTGTGTGTGTGTATGCATATGTGTGTGCAAATTTGAGTTGCACATGTGCGTATCTGTGTGTATGTGTGTCTTGTCTGCACATTCATACACCATTGTGTCTATTCATTGTTCTTTGTTTGCATGCCTGTGCGAAAACAAGTGACTGGGGGCGCTCCTACCAGTAAATGGATTGGCGTGTAGTAGTGTTTGTAATATATATGATATGGTAACCTCTAGACATGCTAACTAACATCCTGTAATGAAGATATGCTTCCCATCATTGAAGTTAAGTTGGAATAAAAAACCTAAAATGTGGTTCTATCTCACAATTTTTTTAATCCATCCGCTCCATCATTGGATTTCAATTGAATAAACACATGTAGAATCTGGTAAACTAGTCCAAAAGTCCAGTCGATGGTACTTCGTAGAGTAATGTCTTGTGTCCTGGTGCAGAGATAAGAAAAGAGGTGTGTTACTCCTGTTGTGTGTGGCTGTAGTAGAATGAGCTTTATGTTGAAATTTGAAGCATTTACTCACCAAGTAATCAGCATAAGGAAACAGCCAACAGGCGTTTTGCTCCTTGAGGAACTTTTTCAAGGCTGAAAGAGAGGAGATAAAAAGTCGGTAAAGAAACCTTGGTTCTCTCTATTTTTTTTTTTTAAGGTTTTTGTATAGCGCGAATAAGACCCTTGCGATATCAGAGTGCTTTATAGGGCAAATATAGGTGATAGACATATACAAAAATACTATGAATTATGTGAATACAGAGGTGGTAACCATTACAGACTAGCACATATCTACAAGATTGTATAAAATAGTTCAGGTGAATTTGGAAAGGAAAATCGATTTCACTTCTTTCTTGAAGAATGCCACGGAGGGGTTCAGTCTCGTTTCTGGGGGCAAGACGTTCCAAACCCTGTGAGCCATTCCTGAGAAGGTATGGTTGTATGTTTTCTTCTTGGAAAATCGTTGTGGTTTCAGTAGAAGATTATCATAACTCCTAGTAACTCTGTTACCACCCGATAGTACTAATTTCTCCGCTAGGTATCTCAGGGTTTTGTGATGCAATGCCTTGTGTGTCAGACATGCGATTTTCAAATGGATTCTGGCCTCAAAAGGTAGCCATTTGAGGGCACGAAGGTCAGGGGAGATGTAACAGTTTCTTTTGGAGCCTGTGATGAGTCTAGCGGCTGCATTGATAGAGGCTCTTAGAATGGATAATTAGATATGGAGAAAAATGTGAGCGAAGGAGGAGAGAGTGAGTGAGTACAATATGAAGAACCACCCCCGACTAACAACTTGAGAGAAGAAGAAAATGGAGTGGAGAAAGGACGTGTCCAGGTCATTTCACCAGGTGCTGGAGAGATAGGAGATACACGCTTGGTGGATGAATAACATTCTGCCTCTTGTCGAGTCGGGGCAAAGAAAGCTAGCTGAGGGTAGTGCGAAATGGAGAGTTTGAAGATAAGAGAACCGATGAAGTTTTAGTGAGCTAGGAACCGCGTAGTGATGACAAACAAGAGGAGGGTGTTCGGTAATGTGAAGGGTGTGCAGGAAAAAATGACATATGACCCTTACCATAGGTCTACACGAAATGCGCCGTTATGTAGATGTAATAATCTACGGCTTCACTAGGAGTAGAAAGGGTAATCTTCTCTGCGGAGCAAAATTTACAAAAAGTTTTAAACTTCAGAACTAAATGTTAAGTGATAGCAGAGTGTCGCTGAATTCTATTCCGTTAACACTTGACATTTATTTAAGAAGCTTGCAATCCTCAAAACACCCATCTACTTTACCCATCACATTTGTTGTCTCAGTGCTTTTCCTGACTTACTAGTATATTATCTGTTGTCTTATCTTCAAACTCTCAATACAGCTCTACAATGCACTACCTTTCTTTGCACCAACTGGACAATGGGCAGAAGGGTCACCTTTTTAGCGTCTCTCCTACCAGACTGCAAGTAAGCGGTCTGGTTGTAAGAGAACAAGAATGTATAGGTGCTCACAGCCGTCCCATCTCTTTCAATTGGTTGGCTTTATTGCCACTCTCATTTACTTGCTTCTTATTTGATGGCTTTCATTGTCCCAACTTGACCATCATGTGTTTGTCCCTCCCCTGGAGCACAGCCCTTTATTATCTGTCTGACTGGCCTCTGTCCCTTCACCGCTAATGGGGAACCTTTTAATGGTTGAGCACTCCATGAGCGATGCAGGTGTTTTGCAGCTCTCCTTTTTTCATCACCTACACCCCCCAGATGTCCACCTGCCTCTCCCTCTGTTGCTGTCTCCATCATGTTGCAAGGTCTCTCTCGTATGCTTGTCTCCCACCACCAAACAACCTGCCACCCCCTCATTCCGCGTGCTTTCCCCTTCATGGGCTCTATATTGTTGCTTTTATTTTTCTGCTACCTACTGTACATTGCTACCTCCCACCCATCCATTGCCCCACACTTTCACCATGGTATTGGTTACAAAAAAATACCTATGTATACTTATTTATTTACTTTTTGAGTGTGATGACCAGGCAGCAACTTCCTCCCGGTCCCTCTGCCTTATATGAAATACCAGTATTTGTAAAGCGCACAGCTACCTCCGGAGAGGTGTCCCGGCGCTGGGGACCCTCTGGAAGATTAAGCAAGCTAATGCCCAGAGTCACATGGTGCTGGGCTAACCTGCCGCCAGAGCCGGGGATCGAACTGTGAGCCCTGTGCTCCGGAGTCAGACACCCTGGCTGCTGCGCCACACCTCTTCCACTAATATGAGGCGTTTGCACAACTTCTCTTGCATCTATTTTTTTTTTACTTAGTAATCCATCTCGGCTTTGAAAATGTTAAACAAATTGTGCCTGTGTCATTTTGTGGGCACGTATGCAAAATGCTGCATGCACGCACATACACCATCATGCACGCACATGGCTACAAACTGACGTGGCCTCTGCAGCTACTTGATTGGTTCTTTTTTTGTACGCCCTCACCAAAAGTCATTATCAATGAGAATTTAAAAAAACCTATTCGCTTAGCCATTTTTTGGTATCGATTTGTATCGGTAAATAAACAAAAATAAGTGGCATGAAAGCTTTTGTGTTTTTTGAGGTATGGGTTGGTGGGGGGAGGAGGGGTGAAAGAAACCCACCTCTCGTAGAGGCCTGAAAACCTGGCTATATCAACTCTAGTCCGGTGTCTTTCGTCCCACCCCTGCTGATGTGCTTCTAGTGCGGGGACACACCTTTAGGGGTAGCCAGGCGCTCTATAAATGAACTATTATTATTAGGGCAAGGGTGGGGGTGTAGCAAAGTGGGAGAGAGAAGCAGAGTGTGGGTAGGGGGAGGCAACACAGAGGGCAGGTTGGGGAGGAGAAGCCGCAGGCGTGGACTTCTTTCAACGGTGTGGGACCATATCTACGGAACGGATTGTTCCGGGCCCTAATTTTGACACATAAGGGCCCCAATATTTGACAGATACCTACTGATACGTAGTGTGCCCCTTAGCTACGTACCTTCGATCTCGTGTACTATACAAGGCATATTCCTCCCAAGCATCTCCAAGCACCATTTCCCCTCTGGGCGCTTGACATTGCGATTTTTTCCATCGTTTCACTTTACTTTTCTACTAAACGATAAGAGGACGACGGACCTTATTAGCGTCTACTTCAGTCTGCATTCGAGCCTTGAAGAAGTCGTCTACACGACGAAACACGTGGTGGCTGTCTGCATCAACGTGACTACAGCATTCCAACGATACTATAAGCTTTATTGACATTTCATTTATGGACATTATTTCATTTAGATTGTCTTGCATTTGGACCTTATAAGACTGTACACATATTAGTTTTTTTTCCATTTAATTGTTTGTAATTAGAATGGACTGACAACAGTCAGTCTCTAAAACAATTCTGCTGTGCTCTATAGTGTATAATTTGAGTTTAGCAGGCGGGAGAGAAGCACACTGGTGAAAAAGCAGAGGGGACGTACACAGGGGTGAGTGCAGTATGGAGGGGGTAGAGGCACACAGGCGGCAGATAGCAACACTGAGTGCCGGGGGTGAGAAGCACACGAAAGAGGCAGCTGCAAAACAATACACTCCAATTGAGTGCTTAACTCCTAGCTGCGGCCCGTGCAGGTTAGAGAGGTGGGGCAGGGTGGGGCCGGGTGGGGGGGCGGGGGGATTTCGACGGAGGATGACGAAGAAAATTAATTATTTATTTCATTTTCCCTCGTCATCATCTGTCGAAATACCCCCTCACCTGGCCCCACCTCCCCAGCGCTCTTACCAGCATGGGCCGCGGCTGTTAACTCCCCCCAAAAAAGTAGTGTTTGAAAAGCAAACAGTGGAAGCATGGAAGCCAGCCAATGACAATAGATACAGTAAAGCGATTATGCCCCAATGGGAGGGGCAGACACAATATTGACAAGCTGGGGCACAAATAAAAAGCAGGCCACTGAGAATGGCAGGAAAGCCAGCCATTGGTAAGCTTTGGGCGGGCTCCAAGCCCCTATGTGCTCTTGGTTAGCCCACGGTATGTCTTGCAACAGACAGTGCATGCTGTGTCTAGTAGGCGAGACCTAATGAACTGGAGCACATCCTTTCTCTGCTCTTTTTTCCCAGCAATCAGTGGGGTTCCTATGCTGTTCTCAGTCACCCTCTTACTCTTCAGTGCTGGATGGCGTAACACCCCCACGTCCTTCTCCATATACAGAGCTCAGATTCCGGATCCAAACTTTTATCTGCTCGCTTGCAGCCTGGAAAAAGTTCCTCACATGCTCACTTGGTCAGTAAATGCTCCAGATTTCACTATAAAGCGCCTTCTACAGCCACATACAATGGGAGTAACATGTGCCTTTGCTCGTCTTTGCACCGGTGCAGAAGACATACCATCGATTGGACTCGGGGACTATTTGACCAAATCCTAGATTTGTTTATTCAGGATACAACCAGTGACAGAAAGGATATAGTTCAAAATTATATGACATCACCAAGTTTTAGATCTGTGAATGCTGATCAGCTTCAAGTATGGAAATGATATTTTTAGTTAATGATTTCATTAAAAGTCTGTAGGTTCTCATCAAATATATCACATCCACTACTCTGCATGAGGCCCAATCGCTTACAGGTAGGAGTGCCGCCACTCACTTGTTGTGCTTGGTTTTCAGAGTTATGGGGTCTGGCTTTGCAGTTCCCATAACCTTTTTTGTTGGGGGGGGGGGGTTATATAGCGCAAACTCGATCCAAAGGTATCAGAGCGCTTTACTTGAGCACTTGTTTCGTTACAGATGGACACATTCATTTTGTTAGTCACAGGGAGATTATTTGCCCAGAATCACAGGGTGTCGAGCATCCCTGTTGAGTCTCGAACCCAGTTCCCTAGCTACGAGGTCGACCGTTCTAGCCGTTAGGCCATAACCTGGGCACTTACACCTTGCCGTGCGATGGAGGAAGTTTGTGGTTCAGCACATTTGATTCACATACAATTCCAGAACTTGGAATGTCTTATTGATCAGGATAGATTGTGTGGTTACCTATCCAGAGTAATACGCTTCGCAGGTGATCATGGGCATGTATGTGTATGTTCCTGTGTGTGTGGGGAGGGGAGAGAGAGAGAGAGAGAGATAGAGAGAGAGAACGCAACATAATGCAGTACATTTTGAGACAGTATTGCCTAATGGGTTTGTCATATTTGTACGTGTTGACATTGTCTTAGCCAAGGATTTGCCTCCTTATACCACTTTAACCCCTTCGATGCGGATGACAAAGCCAGCTCGTCATGGGCTTAACCTGCGCTGCGTGCATGACGAGCTGGCTTTGTCACGAAAGCCGCGATTTTCACATTTCAGCGCGCAGCGGGAAAACCCGCTAGCGCGCATGCGGTTAAAACGAAGCGTTCCTCTGCGCACCAATACGTCTTGTTTGGGTTCTTAGAAATAATTGATCCATTTGAGTGAGAAATAAAACTTTTTTTGTTCAAACCTGCAAATTATGCAGCAAGTGATGAATTATGTGGCAAATGTGGAAAAGAAATCTGCAAAAAAACGCGAGGATCACAGAGGCGCATATTTCCTGAGTGCAAGGGGCAGTTGTCGTTTACTGAGGGTTTAGCGTTGTAGTCTTGTATAGCGCTGCGCAGTCGCCCACGAGCGCTCAATAATTGATGTATGGTGCATACGGAGAGACCCTGCAATCATCACCACAGCTTGTTTACAGCAGCCACACAGTGCAACAAAAAATACCTTCAACACAAAGACAAAGCTATAGTAAATACCAAAGGAACACAGTTCTAATATTGAATTCAGTCCTGGAAATGTACGGAAACTGTACTTGAGAAGGTGCTGGAAAGTAGGAGGGACCTGCTGGATCTCTGGCCCAGATGTGGGACCCGGCCGACCCAGGGAAACATGCTGAATCTGTCCTGGTGTCATTAGTCTGCATTCCATTCAGAGCTGCAACCTGCAGGGAGCTTTCTTATTTTAACATCAGCTGGGTCCAAAGCAATGGCCTGACTTAAAAAGCCATCAGCCCTCCTTTTGTTCAAGATTCATCCATGCAGGGAGATATCTGGGGCCTAACACCTAGACATCAGGGCAGTGGAAGGAAGAAAGGTGCACAGTCAGTACCTCACATGTACCTAAGAGAAACTGTTGAATGCTGGTTTTAACTCTGTATGTAAGAGATTTGCCTGCACTGTAAGAATGCACGATTTTTCTGCCGGTGCGAGCAATTACACAAATATTCATTTCAATGGCACCTATAAAATGGTTTTATTTAATTATTTTAGAGTGCTACTCATCTGAGTGTAGGATGTCAAAGCACTTTACGTCACACACAGAGGTACAATAAATCATGCAAGTGTGTAAATTATAAAACAGAGGATTATAAAATGTAGGAATCACAAGTGTTACGCAGATTTGTAGAGCACACTATCCCTCGGGAGGTTGTCCTAGCGCTGAGCAGGTGGGAGTCTAGGCCTCGGCCAATGGAATTGTGCAATCTTGCTGCCACTGCAAGTTTTGCATAATTAAAGATTTGCTGCATTTGCCAGATAATCCATCATCTGCGGCATAGCCTGCAAATTTAAAGAAAAACATTTGTTTCTACCTCAAACAGTTCAAAAGATACTAAAAACGCAGCTGCACGTGTTGCAGTGCAGTGGAAAGATCTTTGCAACGATTGACTGTTTATCTTTCTGTTGCTTATTGCTGTATTTGGGTGTTAACCTGGTACTAATGTGGTGCAACTAAAACCCGTACAGTGTTAACGTGTAAAAAGTCCAAAATAATACTATTACAAAATGTGCTGCATTATGCCACATAATTTGCCTCTTCTTGCCTCATAATTTACTCAGTCCTACCATATAATTTGGCCCTCCCCTCATGCATAAATCCAGTGGTCCTGTTCTAGGCATTCCTACTGCCTAGTGGGACTACGCATACAACCAGGGCTTCAGCTTGTTGTGGATTTCAAGAAGCGAGGAGGAAGCTCTTGAGTGTAGTGCAGGTTGTTATGGGATTTAGGAGGTGGCGGCTCCTCTGCTATCGTGTAGGAGCGTCGCCCCTCCTACTGGCCCGCCGAGGAAAAGGAAAAATAAAATGATAATAAAACATTATTATTTTAATTTTATTTTCCCTCTGGATGGAGCTAAGTCTTTGTATGTATGTGTGTTCTTATATAGCGCTCGATTTTACCCTTGGGCATCTCGGCGCTTGCCTTAGGAACCCGTCCTGGTTTTTCCCTGTGAGATCACCCGTGCTGGGCATCCCCAAGGTGAAAGCCAGGAATCCCGCCGCGGGGGGGGGCGTTGTGGAGATTAAGCAAGCTTGTTGCCCAGAGCTGCATAGTGTGACTCATGATTAGGACAGGCACCGAAGCAAGAATTATCGAGTCTGTGGACAATTGGGTTCAGGACCCAGCCGCGTCGGGAATCGAACCCTGGTCCCAAATCTGACCTCAGCTTCAGGGTATGCCTCCTCTAACCAGTGAGCCACACTTCTCCTTTGGGGGCGGGGCCATGCCATGACAGGCACAGAAGCGGAGTGGTGGGCAGCACTGCTGTCAGTGCGCCTGCCGGTTTGGCCGGTCAACTTAGGAGGACAAAACCATCACGTGCATTGATATCTCCCCAAACCGAGCTGCATTGCCGGATTGAGAGAACACTCTGCTGGGGCAACTTACTCTCCACCGGACCTCTGGGCAATCTCCGCAGCTCCCCACTGCTTCCCGCCGGACACTGGTTCCCTACGCCGAGTTCTCCCGCCGCCGCGCTACCTACACCTGCGGCCGCTGTGTGGAGAAACTCGGTTTCCCAGGGGGCACTGCTTCGGCGCTCACTGAGCGCGTCACCGCCTTGCGCCTGGAGGTGCTAGAAAGCTGGGGACCGCCCGACCAACTGGGCATTTCTTTGAAACTCTGCTGGGGCAACTTACTCTCCACCAGACCTCTGGGCAATCTCCGCAGCTCCCCACTGCTTCCCGCTGGACACTGGTTCCCTACGCCGAGTTCTCCCGCCGCCGCGCTACCTACACCTGCGGCCGCTGTGTGGAGAAACTCGGTTTCCCAGGGGGCACTGCTTCGGCGCTCAGTGAGCGCGTCACCACCTTGCGCCTGGAGGCGCTAGAAGGCTGGGGACCGCCCGACCAACTCGGGCATTTCTTTGAAACTCTGCTGGGGCAACTTACTCTCCACCGGACCTCTGGGCAATCTCCGCAGCTCCCCACTGCTTCCCGCCGGACACTGGTTCCCTACGCCGAGTTCTCCCGCCGCCGCGCTACAGACACCTGCGGCCGCTGTGCTGAGAAACTCGGTTTCCCAGGGGGCACTGCTTCGGCGCTCAGTGAGCGCGTCACCACCTTGCGCCTGGAGGCGCTAGAAAGCTGGGGACCGCCCGACCAACTGGGCATTTCTTTGAAACTCTGCTGGGGCAACTTACTCTCCACCGAACCTCTGGGCAATCTCCGCAGCTCCCCACTGCTTCCCGCCGGACACTGGTTCCCTACGCCGAGTTCTCCCGCCGCCGCGCTACCTACACCTGCGGCCGCTGTGTGGAGAAACTCGGTTTCCCAGGGGGCACTGCTTCGGCGCTCAGTGAGGGCGTCCCCACCTTGCGCCTGGAGGCGCTAGAAAGCTGGGGACTGCCCGAACGCGGGAGGCGAGCGGGACGCCCAGACGAAGCCCGGACAAAGGGCGGACAGTCTTAGACAGTCCGAGACTGTCCGCGACTGGACTGGGCCATACCCCCTGCCTTTCAAGTAAGGGAACTTTTTATTACTTTACTGTTTGTGGGAATTTTTCTATCTAGTGTTCAATATGCCAAAAAAAACAGCCCCCAATAGCTTCAAAAACAATGGATAACTACTTGGTTCAGGCGGTTGTGAAAATCAATAGCGAAAGGAGACAGTCACTGGGGTTAAGCCAGTCTCCCAATCTGCAGCCCCTGAGCCCAACTCAAACTTCCTCACAGATAGACACTCCATTGCTGGATGCTCTTATTGACTTGATAGACATCACTGTACACCCAAGTCACAACCATGATCAAAATAGCTTACTGGCAGTCGATATAGCAACCTCAGCTTTAACTGACCCAGAAAACAATATTGACTCTGACCATGAGACATGTGTCCAAAATTCAGATGATGCTCCCTCCTCCTCCTCTGAACAGGAAACTCGACCTGCGAGAACACGCAGGAAAACTCAGCAAAAACGGACAGGTCTACGATCAGGAATGAGGAAAAAAAGAGCAACACCTCCCGGGAAAACTAAGGTCAGAACCATCGAACATGGGGATGATAGCGAGAAATGCAACTGGGACGATGATTTGCTTCACAGGATAGCTGATATGATAGACTCTAAAATCAAATCTATCATTAAGCCTCTAGTTGCTAAAATCGATAAATTAAATGCAGAGGTAAAAAGAATGAGTGGAATCCAGAATAAGGTTGTGAATGAGGTTGACAAATTAACAACATTAGTAACAAAAACGGCTCAATCAGCTGAGGATAATGTGGGGAGTACTACAGAGAAGGGGAGCGGCCCGACGCCATCTGCTTGCCCAGCTCAAATTCCAACAAGTACTAACAACTATCCTGTGGCCACAGATGGTGGCCCAGAAATATCAAACATACCGACTGTAACATGCCAAGAAATGTATCCCCTTCAATTTATAGAAAAGGCCTCTCCAGTGGTATTGGTATTGGCCAATGTACCACCCCTAGTGAATGGTCAATCGGAATCTTCAGCATCATTGTCTAGTAAGGCACTCCACTGGCTAACAGGAAATATGCAGATGGCACCAGGAGGAAAGCAACAGCTCGCGGGTGAAATTAAGACAGTGAACAGGGTTGCTTGGATTGGGAATCGACCAAAAAGGTTTAGAGGAGACTGTGTCACAGTGACTTTTTCCCCCCCGGCTGTTTTACCCAATGTTCTAACCAATATTTTCCCGCCACAAAGAAGATCTGGGACTGTTGTCCCCCCTCACTCTCAAATATTTCTATGGCGAACAACAAAATGTAACATTCCCCAAAACTCCGGGACCTGTGTGGGACATTGTTAGAAATAGTAGAGGAATAAAGGTACCATGTAATGAATGGGGAATGGCTTTAGGAAACAGATATGAGGCTCTATCAGGGTTAAATGACTGCGATTGACTTGGTAGGGGACGCAACACTGCTCGCCTTATTCCCCCTGGTGATTATTTAGTGGGAGACCCGATGGTCCAGATAAACGCCGTGATAGTTGATACTCCCACATCCCAGATAAAAATGAGGAGCAGACAAGATACTCTGGAGGCTTTAGAGGAAGTTTATGACCCTACTGGCCGATCTGTCTACACAACTAATCATAGTTCAAATGTAAAAATATCTTTAAACTTGGTGTCAATTGAGAATAACACGAGTGAAAGTATTCCATCTCAACAACATATGGTCAGCCAATCCATTAGCACGGAACCCCCTAATGCTGATGTTTCTGCACAATATACTTTGGTGTCATGGAATGTTGCAGGTCTAAAAAGTAAAAGGACATCGCTGGACTGGCTAACTTTCCTGGACACAAAGGATATAATCCTTCTCCAGGAAACTTGGCAGAAAGCCCCAGATCCTATACAAGGATATTTACATTTTTATATCCCGGCTACACCGAGTTTAAGGGGAAGGCCAAAGGGCGGCCTGGTGACATGGGTAAAACAGAATAGTGGGCACTCTGCTCTCCAATTGGCTACTAATAGTCCCGATATTCTGTTAGTTAAATTACAGCGACCTCACTGCAAGGACCTTTATATTTTTAATATTTACTCAAGGGGGCTACCAGGTGGTAAATCCACTGAGGCAGTTGACCAATTAGATTCTCTTTTAAAACAATATTGTTTGAACGCCAATGTTATTGTTGGCCGTGATTTTAATTGCTGTTTTGAGCCCCTAGATAACCATGATATAGATCTTACGGTAGAAGAGGACTATATCTGGGAAATCCCTCAGCTGTCTCTAATACCTATTAAAAAGTGGACAGAGGCCGCATTACAACTAAAAGTTCTATGTACGGAGCATGGGCTACGGGCCACTAATGGAAGAACGGGTTCTGATAAACAGGGTGCCCTTACTTTTAATAATGGCATATCACATAGTCGTATCGACTAGATCCTCATTAATAAGGAGAATTGGTCCAGCGTCGATGATATGTGGATAGAGCCAAGGGCGGAAAGTGACCACGACCCACTAATTCTGTTATTTAAATTGTTTGATCTATTGAAAAGTGATGAATCGAGGGATAACGTTCAAATAGCCCTTTCAAATGACAATAGACGTATTAGATGGTCCAACTGTGTAACTAACGAGGAAAGTATAACAGCTATGAGGGACCTAACAACCCAGGCTATCATAGAATTAAGGAGCAACTCCACTATGGCGACTTCGGAATCTGATGTTAGTACGATCCATGATGCGTTTTTTAACAAATTGAAATTCTTCTTTGTGAAAAAAGTTGCTAAAAAACAGTGTAGGGCAGCGAGGAAGGAGGACCAATGGTACAATAAATCCTGTAGGGTTGCCTACAGGGCCCTGTCTGATGCAGTAAAGACAAAAGATATAGTTAAGATAAAGGATGCCCGAGTCATGTATAAAAGAACACAAACTAGGGCTAAGGGGGAATGGGAGGAAGGGTATTGGAGAGATCTATTAACACCTTAACGGCTATGGAACGTCCAGCTCCAGTGCTGAACGTTCCATTGCGCAGGTGCAGTTGGAACGTCCAATGACCGATGGCAGCACTCCCGAGGTAGTGGTGCCGTCGGCCATTGGACGGGCGCAGCACTTAAGGTGTTAAGAGCTAGTAAAGAAAGATCTATGACCTCCTTCTGGAACATCGTCAAATGGGGAAGGGGGGCCAAAAGAGGAGAACCCATGAACCATGTGTCACCAGACGCATGGGTTTCCCATTATGCGTCCCAATTCGCTCCTGAGGATGGAGATGAAGAAGGGTGCGAAGTACTTGTAAATACAACTGCGAGTGCTAGTTACCTATCTTTCACCAAAGCTGATGTCCTAAAAATTTTAAATAACATCCCAAAAGGGAGGGCTCCAGGTTTGGATTCTGTTCCTGCAGATCGGTTTATGCATGACAAGGACCTTTGGGCTTCCTATATCCAGTTGCTAGCCAATGGTATTGCGAAGGGTTCGCCTATTCCGGAGACTTGGAAGGGAGCCGAGATTATCCCAATCTCTAAAAAGGGGGCATGCTCGGACCCAGCCAATTATAGGCCTATCAGCCTTATCGCATGCATACAAAAAGTATTGGCGAGGCTTGTACTGCACCGTATCCATGGTTGGATGGATGAACAGGACATACTGTCACCCTTACAGGCAGGGTTTCGCGTTCACACTAGTACCATCGATCAAGTTTTTAGATTTGTTTTATTATATTGGCGTGTAGTGCTTCTTGGGGGGGGTATGCTTTTTGCAGCCTTTGTTGATTTAAAATCAGCATTCGACTTGGTCCCTCGTGCTAAGTTGTGGAATGTTCTACAAGAACAGGGCATTCCAAATGAAATTTTGTCCTTATTAATTAGATTGCACGAGAACAATTTTGCACAAGTTCGATGGAACCAGCAGGGTAGCGTAACTGATAAATTCCCCATTGCAAGGGGAGTACGCCAAGGATGTGTGCTAGCCCCAACTCTTTTCTCGCTATACATCAATAGGGTGATCAGGTATTTCGAACAACAACCGACCGACGCACCTAAGTTGGCCGGAAAACTGATCCCCCTATTGATGTTTGCGGACGATACCCTACTAATATCAAAGACCCAACAGGGACTTCAGAAGGCCATTGGAGTTTTTGAAGCGTTTTGTGCAGACCATGGTCTTGTCATCAGCACAACTAAAACAAAGTTCATGGTTCTGCACAAACGGAAACATATTAGAGGGAAGGTTATCATGGACGGGGTGCAACTAGAACTGACCCAAGTTTTTAATTACCTGGGCATTACCCTGTCATACAAACTAGATTGGAAACATCACACCAACCAGCTGGTTACAAGGCATGCACAACTGACAGGAGCACTCAACAAGGAATTATTTTCCTCACATACTAGACCTATTACTCCGGTTTTAAAGATTTATAATGCAAAAGTCGGAGCAGCGGTCCTCTATGGGGCTGAACTCTGGGTGTGCCCAGTAACCTTACAAAGTTGACGGTAGCCCAAAATAAATTCCTCCGCAACATTACTGGTTTACCAGTATCAACTCCTTTGATACCTCTTCACTATGATTTGGGAACTCATAGCTTTGAGGATATAGCCAAATACAGATCAGTAGTCTACTGGAGGAGATTATGGGTTACTCCAGAACTCTCCCAGTATGCCCAGGGTTTCCTCGAGGTTAGAGCCTTGGACAAAGCTCATAAAATTTTATGGATGAGAGAGGTAAAAACAATTTATATGGCTATGGGTTTATCTCCATTATGGGACGACCCTGTAAGGAATGTCTTCCCACCTAAGAAAATACTACGAGATCTGTATTGGAGCATGGTTGAGGCTAAGTGTTTTGGATGTCGTATTGAACGATCCCTTACTACTGACTTCTTAGAACTCAAGCATGCACCGGTCCTAGAACCTTATTGGGATTGGATTACTGTCCCAGGGGACCGGAAGAAGTATCATCAATTGAGGGTGGGAACACTACCATTAAATGCCCTAACTGTAAAATGGTATGAGAATCAAACTTCGGGGTGCCCTTTTTGTCCTGATCAAAAGGAAAATATTGGGCATGTGTTGTTTGCCTGCCCAGAATATAGCGCACCCAGACGATCATGGCTAAAACCGATTTGCGCCCAGCTGGGCTTTAAAACTGCAAGTGAGGCCGCTAGGATTTTAAGAACTGATACCTCCCAGCCATTTGTTATAGCCATGTCAAAATTTCTTCACTGGATGTGGATAATTCGGGCCCGTAAAATGAGTTTGGAATAACCCAGGGCTGGTCGTTACATGCTGCTATCCGATTTTTGCACACTGTATTAAGCAACTGATATATTTTGCATCGATGAATTTCGTCTTTTAATAATTGTTTTTAATCTTTTTTAATATAATAGATTTAAAATTGTGTAAATAGGGAAGAGCTAGTTTGATAATTTTAGATAAAAACTGAAATGATTTATTGTGGATCTTGTATTTTGCTGGGTATGGGGGGTCAATTTTGTAAATGTCTTTTTATGATTGAAAAATATCGAATAAAGACTATTTTGAATTGAATTGAATTGAGAGAACAGCAGGCGTAGGCTCCCAGTCCACTGTGGAGTGGAAAACAACCCTATGAGGCCAATCCCAGTGCTTCTCACATGCTGACCAGAATGAGAGAAGTGCTGGGATGGCTGTGAGGAGTTTGGGAGCCTCAGAACGTACACAGCAGGAAGGAGAAGAGCGGCATATTGCCGATCGACGAGGAAAAGATATGTTGTTTTCTTTTTTGATTATTTTGTCCTCGGTCCATCCCCTGCCCACCCCATACCCCTCTACCCTCACCACTCTGCCCCGAGACCAGCCGCTACTGGATTTAGCAGCAATGTAAGAGAAGGCTCAACCACAGATCTGGTTTTCTATAGGCTGGGATCTCTGTAAGCAGAAGCCCAAACTAGCAGAGCTGTCTGGAAGGTTTGTGAAAACAGGTGAGATTGTTGAGGTTTGCTGGGCAGTGTTCTGTAGTGCCTTGAAAGTGTGCGGGGGAGTTTGAAATGTGCTTGTTATCATCCTTACTTATAGACACTATTTTTTAAGAGGGAGGGGTCGAGAGAAACACAACATCAGGATATTAAGCCTAACTCAGTGATTGTGAATGTCTGTACTAATAAGACTTTATTAGTTCCCAAAGGAAGCCTTTTTTGCCATCTTTGAATAACAATAAGTCTAAACCCAGGGCTTACTTAAGTTTTGCAATGTGTGAACTAGAAGTCAAAAAAGTGATCTAAGTGTCAACAGCAATATCCCACTTGCCTATCTAAAGGAAATACAAATCTGTGATCTGCATGTTACATGACGTGCTTTGCAGCGGGCACATTAACCCTCTATTCTACTTTATGGGTCAAAACTGTGACAGGACAAAACGCAGAACTCTCTCAGAACTACATTAACTGCCAGAGCTATTTTACCACTATTGTAAATCCCTCAGAATTGTTGCGCACACAAAGATCTCTGCTGCAGGTGCCTTAACCCTGTAAGATATTTTAAATTGCAGCATCTTTCTGGCGAATTAAGTAATCTAGAGAGACTTTACTTCCACATATGACCTTGTTGCCAATTTCTTTGCAGCAGATTTAAAAATAAATGTGTAAATTGACTGTCAGACTCTGCGTTTTAAGACCCGCCCACTCATGACTCCACCCCCCTTTCCTCTGCAACACTTGACCCACAATGTATGGGTGCCCAGAGCACTTTTCCCCCAACTTTAGCACTGTCTGTTGATCTACTACTGAGGTGGGAAGGTGTGTGGTGGTGGGGGTGGGGTGCAGCAAGCCATCACTGCTCAGATATTAGGCCAGGAGAAAGCTGACGTCAGCATAAGTGTGAAAGGCATTGGGCAGTAGAGGTACCATTTGCGCCAAAATAGATGTGCAACCTGCAGGTCACTGGTTCAAAACATAGTTAGAGAGCTCAGTGGGTTTGCCAACCACTGCCACGGCCGGCGTGCCTCGTGACGGCCACAGCGTCAGTCCCAGCAGAATAACTCCACGGCCTGCTGTGCTTGCAGCGGTGATCTACTCGCTACATTTGGCTCTCAGCTTCCAAATAGGTAGCTCGGTGGGTTGACAGCATACTGCTCAGATTTTAGTGCGCCGTGGAAGTCACATATTCCTATTTTGACAGGAGCGGTTCAGCCTTTCATGTTTTTGATGTCGATAAAATAAATATTGGGAAGTCAGGATCCTAACACCAGCTTTTTATGGTGCTTATAATCTGCATAAAGCAGTAAAAAAACGATATAATACGGAGCTGACACCGTGGTACTGGACCAGGGAGAGAACACAGTCGCCCTTCTAGGGGTCCCCCATTGAGCCTATAGACTACGACTGTTCTCCCAAACAACCATTTCTAAACCTTTCCCTCTGACTCCCACCCCCTCCACCTCTCCTTTACTCACCTCCAAACCTCCTCCTGCTGCTGTGATCTCCCAATAAACACGTTCTAGACTCTTCCCTCTTCTATCCCTCCACTATCCTTTTTCAATACAACAGACTCACATGCCCACCGCTCAAATTAATCTCATATTTCCCTATAATAATTCCCAACAAATCGTTTTTGGGTTCCAGAGTAGCGTGCTACTCGCCGACAAGCGCTTTGACGCCTCATTAGGGGCAGTAAGCGCTATATAAATGCAATTACAATATGGAAGTTTGGAGGACTTCATTCTGTAGGGCGGCGGAGGTGTGTGAGTATGTGTGTGTGAGGTTCATTATTTTGCATTACCCCCTCCTTGGGACCCTTCTCCCGAGCCAAGATAAAAACATTCCCATGCGATGCTGGGCAGAGGCGGGGCTTCCGGCTCACGCTCTTATTGGGTTCCGGTGAGCCCACCCTTTGCATTTCTCTATCCCCTGTCACATTAAAGACAATTTACACCTCATTTTTATTCCATTCCCGGCTCCTCTTATCGGCCCCCGCCTCCCCTCTCGATATCTGCGCCGGGCACTCTGTGCAGAATAAACCCCGGCCTGACAGGCTTCTCCAAACACCTCCAGCCGGTGCGTGCAGCCAGATAAGGGCCCCTGAGCGGGCACTCTGGGAATGTGACCGGAGGCTTTCAGCACAGCAGCAGGCGCATGAACCCTGCGACCACTCGGAGGCGGCAATCTCCGACTTATCAGCTGTAAAATCTGAAAATTCTCTATTTCATCAACCGAGATGTGCAGCGTTCCTATGCCCTCATTTATGAGCCCTTGCGTCACTTTTACGCCGCCGGTGCGTCACTTTTTGTGACGCACCAGTGGCGTAAAAAAGGTGCCTTTTTGCGCCATATTTACAAAGTGAAGCATCTAGGTAGATGCGTCACTTTGTAAACCCCTGCGCCACATTATACCTGCACCAGGTATAATGTATGCAAGGGGGGCGTATTGGCGCAAGAAAGGGTCGTAGAAGTGACGCAGTGAAATCTATGAGATTTCACTGCGTCACTTTTAGGACGCCGTTGCGTCAAAATCTTGCGCCTGCCTCACAGCAGGCGTAAGACTGACGCAGGCCCTTTCACATGGGGCTTGCCCCATGTGAAAGGACGCATTGCTGGAGTTGCGTCACTTTTGTGACATGCTCCAGTAATGCGTCACTTTTGTGCTTACAGATACGTCAGAAATAATGACGTATCTGTAACTCCTTGCGCAATGATGCGTCATACTGTAATTATGAATCATCATTGGTGTCGCAAGGAGGGCGCAATGAAAAGTGACACATCGCTGTTTTCACGCAGCGATGCGTCACTTTTCATAAATGATGTGCCCTTAGACTGCAAAACACTATCGGAGCCAAAAATTGTTTATTCGTTCAAATGGAATCTGTACGGTTTTATCAACTCTGGGCATCATTTCACGAGCAGATTTCCGATTTCTGTGGGATTCACATAGATTCACAAAAGTTCTCTTGGAATCAATTCTCCTCACGCCACTGATTGTACAGGTCCCCCCAGCACCCCTCCGCCCCACTTTTACCACTCTCTTTCCCACTCCTAATGCTTAACCCCAGGGATGTAAAATTCACGAGTGACACAGATTTTATTGTATTGTAATTGTATTGATATGTCGCATACTACCCCTACCAAGGGGGCAGATTTACAAACCCTTTGCGCCACGTTTGCGTCACCTTTAACATGGAAAAAGTGACGCAAAAGTGGAGCAAGGGGCTTGTAAACCTGCCCCAAGGTGTTTAAGCGCTTTTCCGCGAGTAGCACGCTACTCTGGAACTCAAAAAGGATTAGTGGTGAATTAGTATAGTGAAATTTGAGTTAATTTGAGCGGTGGAGATGTGAGCCTGTTAGTTGGATTGAAAAGGATAATGGGGGATAGAAGAAGGAAGAGTCTGGGAAGTTTTTATTGGGAGTTCATAGTGGGATGAGTAAAGGAGAGATGGAGGAGGGAAGAGTCTCTGGAAAGGGATTAGGGAAATCATGGTAGTAAAATGAGTTTTGGGATAAGTCAAAAGAGGGATACATGAGGGAAGAATTTAGAAAGTGTTTTTTGGGGGATCATAGAAGTCGAAGGGGGTTTGGGATTTTATTTATTTATTTATTTTAAAAGTTTTATATAGCGCTAGCTTGACCCGTAGGTTTCAGAGCGCTTTACATACAAACTGCAAAAAAAAGAAGGAAATTGCATTACATAGTAGGCAGGCAGTAAGGAAGCAAACCAGAGATAAAAAAAATACAGCATGAAAAATAAGTAAACAGTGCATCGGAGGGGTAGAGAACAAAACATTTTTTTTTTTAAATAAAAGGTGGTTAACACAGTTAGGTCACCAACTATCCTTGAATGTCAAGAGAGAGTCAACTCGGATATTGAAGTCTAGGTTAGTTGAAGTTGGTCAGGAAAGTATTTGTTAAGGAGATGGAGTTTCAGGTCCCTTGAGTCAGTCAGTGAGTGGAGGTAGAGGAAATATTGAGAAAGGTATCAGGTAAAATATTGAGTAGTTCATTGGAAAAAGTCAACATTTTTTACAATAGGAGAAAAGTAATAATTATATAGATACACAAGTACATATTATTTATTATAAATATTTATTTCAAGATATTTAGATCTTTTAATTACTTTATTTGACTTTTAAAAATCTTGGACTAGTTTATTAAAATTCCTAAAATAATGTTTATTCTTTACAAGCCCTATTTGATCCATTCTATTGTCTTGGTTATACCCATCAATCTTATACAAAGAAAATTACTCATAATCCCATTTTTTAGTAGATGTTGCTTCAAATTTGATTTAGAATTACTCAACTACAAAAAAATGTAGTTTTCTATGTTTGCAGGAATTCACTGAGGCCGGGTTTGCACAATTGTAATTTTGGGTTTCGAAGCAGGTGAGCAGGATTGTCAGTTGGTGACCATGGGCCGATTCACAGAATGAATTTAAGACTCAATCCTAAACTTACTACTATTTTGGCATTCACAGAATGAACTTACTACTTTTGGTATTCACAGAAGTTAGGATTTTGTCTTAAGTTTGTCTTAAGTTTGTCTTAAGGCAAACTTAAGACAAAATCCTAACTTCTGTGAATACCAAAAGTAGTAAGTTCATTCTGTGAATGCCAAAAGTAGTAAGCGCATTCTGTGAATACCAAAATAGTAATAAGTTTAAGATTGAGTCTTAAGTTCATTCTGTGAATCAGTCCCCATGTCCCGGGCAAGCTTGCCTTTGGGTAGTCACAAACACTTTGTCTGGCCTTTCTAACACTGAAACTCTTGTAAAGTTGCTCCCGAAAGGTCGGAATAACTATATTTTCAGGGAGGGTATTGGAGGAAACACCTCCAAGTTTCAGGCAGGTGCTGGGGTGTTGATATGGGGAAAATATATTGCTAATGGAGAATAATGGGAAAATGCTTAAATACACATTTTTGTCTAGTGAAAAATATTCAAGAGTATATGCTGGGCACTAGGCGGTGCTTTCACTGGGCAGTTGCTATCCAGTACTGAGTACCTGCACTTCTTTCATCTGAAAGGGAGAGTACCTGCACTTCTCTGCAGGGATGCCACCCTTTTAACAGTCAAGTACCTGCACCTCTTCCATCTGAAAGGAAAGTAATTGTAGTTGTCTTTATATAGCGCTTGCTACTCCTGACAAGTCATAAAAGTGCTTTTTGGTTAGTAGCATGCTACTCTGGAACCCAAAAAGGATTAGTAGGGAATTAGTATAGGGAAATTGGACAAGTAAGTCTTTTTGTTGGATTGAAAAAGATAATGAATGGATAGAGAAGAATTAGTCTTGAAAGTGTTTATTGGTAGATCATAGTAGTAGAGGAGATTTGGGATGAGTAAGGAAGAGTTGGAAGAGGGAAGAGTTTCTAGAAATGAATTAAGGAGATCATAGAAGCAAAGTGAGGTTTGGAGTGATCCAAGGAGAGATAGAGGGAAGAGTCTAGAAAGAGTTATTTTGGAGATCATAGTGGTAGAATGAGGTTGGGGGTGAGTCAGAGAGTGTAGGTAGAGGATATTGAGAGAGGTACAGGGTGAAACACAGGGTAGAGCATTGGAGAGATTCAATTTTTTACTAAATGTCTTTATTTTATTTTATAATAGGAGTAAAGTAAGTTGCTGTACTATAAGCTAATTTAATTTGTATTTTTTATTTTTTTGTTTAAATATTTTTCAATATTTCAATAGTAAAACCATTGTAGATAAATAGGTATTATACTATTTACAAATTGTGATTGATAAATACATGGAGAACCATAATCATCTAAACACATAACTTATATGAAAAGTATGCAGTGACCTATACACATGTTAAGCATAGAGTATATATAAATTAGGAAGATAGAACTATAGACATTTTTTGTATACCAAGTAAGGTACAAGCATAATAGCCTACGGTGTGTCAAATACATAATAATTAGGCACTTGCCAATACGTTATTTTACTTATTTGAATATTTGCACTAGCAAGCTATCTGATTTGACAACATGAATTTTGGCACTAGCACTTTAGAGAGAAACATTGTTTACTAATGCACTTGCACTTTACTACAATTAATTGTTAACATCATATCATTATACATTTAATGAACTTTGCAGGCACTGTCCTCATGCATAAGCACTTTACCTTGAAGTCAATAATTGACTGGTGCAATAAGATTATGTCAAATGTACGAGATGTGGTCAAATATGATCAATCTGAATACAAAAGTTAAACAGGGAGAGGAATTTGACATGGGTAACATCAATAGAAAAGCAACATAAAAAAATTCTAAATGAACAAAGAATAAAAATAAAAGTGAATAATAATTTGTTGAAAAGGAAGGGCAAAAGCAAGAGAAAAGTAAAAAGGACAAATTTTGAGTAACATTTGTGTTTTAACATATTTACCTCTGTGGTATGTTTTCCATGTCTATTGTTTGTGAAACCATGTGATCTATTGTTTAAAACATGGGCTGTAACGATGTCTAGTGTATGATCAAGGCATCAAGGCAGTAGTCACTGCTGAAACGCGTTACAGCCAGAAATATATATATATATATATATATATATATATATATATATATATATATATATATATATATATATATATATATATATCATGAGCACTATGTAAATTGTTTAAGCAGACCTAAAGAATATATCAAGATTATGTTACATAATATTTATACAAAGAAATACACATCTATAGATATATACATACAATCAAATGAAATGCTTTTATACACAGTGGTATGCTGTACATTTATGTTTGCAAGTGGTGGTTATGTAGAGAAGAGCCAACTCCTGAGTAGTCTTCTGAAGATAACATACTTATCTGTGGATCTTATGTTTCGGGATATGAATTCCATAGTTTGGCTGCTTGAACAGAGAAGCATGTGCCACCTATGTTTTTTTTTAGGTCTCGCGACCTATCGATGTGCGCAAGCGCATCGAGCGGAGCGAGAATTCAAGTGGCGAAAACATCTTCAAACCAAAGGGCTTTCAGCCCCGCGGTTTTCATGCAGTTCCCGTGTACATGCACGCGCATCGCATGCAAGCCCAGCCTCTCGCAAGCCCAGCCTCAGCACCTCCCCCCTCCCACACCAGCACCTCCCCTCTCTCTCCACGCAATCACAGCCTTGCCCTAGCAGCACTCCTCCCCCCTCCCACACCAGCACCTCCCCTCTCTCTCCACGCAATCACAGCCTTGCCCTAGCAGCACTCCTCCCCCCTCCCACACCAGCACCTCCCCTCTCTCTCCACGCAATCACAGCCTTGCCGTCTGGTTTACTTCCATTTCACCACATGCTTTCAAGTCCGGCCTTTCACCATTTCGTGGTTGATAAACTGTCTGCCACTGAGCTAGCTGGCCTTCTCCACCTTCCCCTCCGTCTTGTTGTATATTTTTTTTGTACTGTCGATCATTCTGTCTGACTCCGTGTTATATCTTTCTCTCGTGTTTTGTTTGTATCGTACTGCTCGTCCCCCCCGTTTTCTCACTGAATCCTTTTCTTTAGCGCCCATCACAGCCTTGCCCTAGCAGCACTCCTTCCCCCTCCCACACCAGCACCTCCCCTCTCTCTCCACGCAATCACAGCCTTGCCCTAGCAGCACTCCTCCCCCCTCCCACACCAGCACCTCCCCTCTCTCTCCACGCAATCACAGCCTTGCCGTCTGGTTTACTTCCATTTCACCACATGCTTTCAAGTCCGGCCTTTCACCATTCCGTGGTTGATAAACTGTCTGCCACTGAGCTAGCTGGCCTTCTCTGCCTTCCCCTCCGTCTTGTTGTATACTTTTGTTGTACTGTCGATCATTCTGTCTGACTCCGTGTTAGATCTTTCTCTCGTGTTTTGTTTGTATCGTACTGCTCGTCCCCCCCCCGTTTTCTCACTGAATCCTTTTCTTTAGCGCCATCTTCTTCTCTGTTTCTTCTGTCTCTATCTAACTCATTCTCCCGCTCCTCTATCTCGCTCTCTTTGCTCCTTTAATTTGTCTCCACTTTTTTGTAACACTTTATATTCTTCACCTTTCTCTCCCGCTGTCCCTCGTTATGCTTATGCCTCCGTTGCTTGCTTCCTCATTCTCTCCCATGCCATTCTCTCCTCGTCCCTGTTATGTTTCACTTTGCCCCTCTTTCTCCTACTCATATTCTATTCGCCCCTTCTTAAATTGTCTCCCATCTCCCGACCTCTGGTTCTCTCTCACGTAAACACACCTACTATTTCCGTTTCTCTCCCTCGCTCTCGCATAACCTATCCTTGTCCCTCGCCTATGCCTAAAGCAGACACATGAGGGCGGGGGATGTGTTCTGTAATCAACTGCTGAGGAGCGCTGTCCCATTCCGTGGGCTTGCCTTAAGTGTCGCGTTGCTCTGCCCACGTTTGAATTGGGGGTTGTAGTTAGAATTGGATATGTGCGAGCCCAAAATTAAGCGGCGAGCCGAGAGTTTGAGGAGTCAATGTGACCATGCACGAGCCGAGCCCTGAAAATGGTTGGCGCGTAAACAACAACAAACACTATGATAAAGAAAAACTTTTTTATTTTTGTAAGCGTCTTTAACATATAGAAGCTTTTAAACATAGAAGATCAGATTATTGCAGTTGTCACGCAACACCACTCACCCACGCAACACCACTCACACACACGCAAGCCCACTATCACCCATGCAATGCCACACTCACCCAAGCAACGCCACTCACCCAAGCAACACCACTCACACACGCAACGCCACTCATCCACGCAACGCCACTCATCCACGCACCGCCACTCACCCACGCAACGCCACTCACCCACGCAACACCACTCACCCACGCAACGCCACTCACCCATGCAACGCCACTCACCCACGCAACGCCACTCACCCACGCAACGCCACTCACCCATGCAACGACACTCATCCACGCAACGCCACTCACCCACGTAACGCCACTCATCCACGCAACGCCACTCACACATGCAACGCCACTCACACATGCAACGCCACTCACACATGCAACACCACTCATCCACGCAACGCCACTCATCCACGCAACGCCACTCACACATGCAACGCCACTCACCCACGCAACGCCACTCACTCACCCACGGAACGCCACTCACCCACGCAACGCCACTCACCCACGCAACGCCACTCACCCATGCAACGCCACTCACCCACGCAACGCCACTCACCCATGCAACGCCACTCACCCATGCAACGCCACTCATCCACGCAACGCCACTCACCCACGCAACGCCACTCATCCACGCAACGCCACTCACACATGCAACGCCACTCACACATGCAACGCCACTCACACATGCAACACCACTCATCCACGCAACGCCACTCATCCACGCAACGCCACTCACACATGCAACGCCACTCACCCACGCAACGCCACTCACTCACCCACGCAACGCCACTCACTCCCTCACGCAAAGCCACTCACACCCACGCAGTGCCACTTTCACCCACACAGCACCACTTTCAGACACGCAACACCACTCACACACACGCAAGCCCACTATCACCCATGCAATGCCACACTCACCCAAGCAACGCCACTCACCCAAGCAACACCACTCATCCACGCAACGCCACTCATCCACGCAACGCCACTCATCCACGCACCGCCACTCATCCACGCACCGCCACTCACCCACGCAACGCCACTCACCCACGCAACGCCACTCTTCCACGCAACGCCACTCACGCAAATCCACTCACACCCACGCAGTGCCACTTTTACCCACACAGCACCACTTTCAGACACACAACGCCACTCACACCCACGCAAGCCCACTCTCACACACGCAACGCCACACTCACCCATGCAATGCCACTCACACACGCAACGCAACTCACACACACAACGCCACTCACACACACAACGCCACTCACACAACGCCACTCACACACCCAACGCCACTCACACACACAACGCCACTCACAAACACAACGCCACTCACACACACAACGCCACTCACACACACAACGCCACTCACACAACGCCACTCACACAACGCCACTCACACACACAACGCCACTCACACACACAACGCCACTCACACACACACAACGCCACTCACACACACAACGCCTCTCACACACACAACGCCACTCACACACACAACACCACTCACCCACGCAACGCCACTCACCCACGCAACGCCACTCACCCACGCAACGCCACTCACCCACGCAACAACACTCACACATGCGATGCCACTCACCCACGCAACGCCACTCACTCAAAGCCACTCACACCCACGCAGTGCCACTTTCACCCATACTGTGCAGTGCACAATAGGTCTCGCAGTAGGAAAGTTGGAGCTATTGGTTTTGTAAATGACAAAGCCCTTTATGTTTTTAAAATGAAAACAAAAATAAAAGGCATTGTTATTTGCAATTGTAATAGCTCCAACTTTCCTACTGCGAGACCTATTGGCAACGCCAGTGCTTGTTTTGTATGGCGGGATTTTGAGGTGAGGTGCCAATCTAGAGTAGAGGTTCCTTTGTTGAATGTATTTCGTGATTTTCTTCGTGCTGAAGAGCGGTCCTGTTCCATGTAACGTATTGTTGGTAATACAAAGCAGTTTGAACATGTATCTTCTGACAAACGTTAACCAATGTAGGGCTTTCAAGTCAGGTGAGATGTGGTTTTGCACCTTTATAAGTACGAGTAATCTGGCAGAAGAGTTCTGAATCTGTTGTAGTCTTTTCATAGTTGTTAAAGATGATCTGTGGTAGAGGCTATTGGCGTAATCGAGTTTAGACAGAACAGGAGAGATGGTAGCCTGGACCTTATGTTGAAATCCCAACAGGGGTAAGATTTGTTGTACAGTTTTCATAGCAATGAAGTTTGATCTTGCTAATTTTTCCACTTGGGCATTTAATGATAGATTGGAGTCTTTGGTAATTCCAAGGGGCCTCATTTATGAGCCCTTGCGTCACTTTTACGCCGCCGGTGCGTCACTTTTTGTGACGCACCAGTGGCGTAAAAAATGCGCCTTGTTGCGCCATATTTACAAAGTGACGCATCTATGTAGATGCGTCACTTTGTAAACCTGTGCGCCATATTATACCTGCGCCAGGTATAATGTATGCAAGGGGGGCGTATTGTCGCAAGAAAGGGCCGTAGAAGTGACGCAGTGAAATCTATGAGATTTCACTGTGTCACTTCTAGGACGCCGTTGCGTCAAAATCTTGCGCCTGCCTCACAGCAGTCGTAAGACTGACGCAGGCCCTTTCACATGGGGTTTGCCCCATGTGAAAGGACGCATTGCTGGAGTTACGTCACTTTTGTGACACACTCCAGCAATGCGTCACTTTTGCGCTTACAGATACGTCAGAAATACTGACGTATCTAACTCCTTGCGCAATGATGCGTCATAATGTAAATATGACGCATCATTGGTGTCGCAAGGAGGGTGAAATGAAAAGTGAGGCATCGCTGTTTTCACGCAGCGATGCGTCACTTTTCATAACTGAGGCCCCAGGTTTCTTACTTTCTTTCATACTTCATTCGTTGTTCCGAGATCGTCAGGCGAGGAATCAAGTGGGTCATCATTTTTCCAGTCACCATATGTGAGTAATTCCGTTTTGGAAGCATTCATTTTGAGATGGCACCAAGTAATCCACTGATCAACGGCTCTGAGGCAACTGAATATTTATGAGTTTTTACTTACTTTGGGGTTTTCCAGTTTAAGAAGTATGTGTGTGTGTCCTCTGCATAGCTATAGCATGTGAGCTGAAATTCTTCGTTTGATTTTCTCCCATTTCAAAGTGCCGCATTTACAAGCTGCAGGCCTCTTGCTGATTATAGCCAGTAGACACTGAGCCATATGGAGAACTGAAAAATAGAGGTATGTTTTAAATGAGAGAAATCTAAAATGCAGAAAAAATGTTCCATATTTGGAACACTTTTGTAGAACATATTTCTGCACTTCAAATTTCGAACATTTAAAAAAAAAAAAAAATGTTCCATGATTATGTTAAACATGTGCCACATATGGTGAAAGGTATGTCTTGGGTCACAAGTACATAAAACACAGGCTATTAGTCTCTCAAGCACATATATCTCATTCATACACACATATGTTCATAAATCTCCAAATCAAAGAAAATTCCCTTTGGCCTTCTCAATAGCATACTCGGACACTCAAACCTCAATCACACTTCATTTATATCCAAACTATTGCAATTGCTAAAGGCTAGTATATAAATGTTTTATTCACCAGGTGAATTCACAATAAAAGATCTCTATTGCATGTGTAAAAAATAAATAAAATGCATTAAGCAGCAAATAATTCTGCGCGAATAACGCCAATAGGGTCATAACCTGAATATCCACCTCCCATTGGATATACAGGTTAAGAAGTGGTCTGAGCAGGCGTTAGTTTTCAGCGATATTCGCTCTTAGCGTGAATTTTTTCATCGCTACGCCTGCGTTGATAATAGGCGATAGCGATGTTAGCGACCGCTTTCACTAGGTAACAGGTTGAGTACGCCCACTTTGCAAGTCATTAGCGATAATTATCGCTGACATGCAAAGCGGGCCCCAAACCGCTCGCTATCGCTACAAGCTGTCGCTAACTGCTGTTATCGACAGCTTGCTAATAGGGCGATGAAATTATCGCCGCTTTGCGGCTGAAAATGACAGCAAAATCGGCAATAATTCCATTTCGCCGCCTTGATAATATGCCCCTAGGAGCTCTACTTATAATGCAACTGGTGCTCATGTAAAGCGCTCTGATAGCTTCGGGTCGAGTGCGCGCTGTATGGAGCTGCAAAACAAAAGTGGGTATGTAGTTTTCAAGTTAAAAAGCTGGCTGAACAAATGTTTGTTTCAGTAGCGTTACATCACCAGGAAAAAAGAACTGTAAACAACACATGAGGCTTAACTGAATTTTTACAAGTGTGTTAAACAGATATATCAGCAGTCAGAGAGACACTGCAAGTTTGGATCTAATCGTTTCTGCACGGGTAAACAGAACTGAACGAGGCCTCTCCCTTCCTGGGAAACTGACCCCTCTTTAAAAGGCCTCTTAGCGCGGCCTGCAGGAGGAAACGGGACCACCAGTTAGTGGGTTCCTTCTGCGTTCCAGGGGCCTCGATAAGCCGGCATCTGAAGCGATGTTAGTCAGAGGGCAGCACATGTCATCCGACAATCACAAGTTGGTCCTCGGTTAAAATAAAATAAAAACCTCATAGTTCCATCTACTGAGGAAAAATCATATGAAGGAACGACTCCTACGAAACATTGGGGTAAAAAAAAAATATATCAACATTTGCCTGCTGAAATGACCAGCAAAATAATTATTTCACAGATTTCTGCTACGTGGAGGATAACTTCACGCATTTTTTTCGGTCAAGGGCTGGAAAAAAAACCTGGAAGCCGAAGCCTCCACTTTACTCTGGGTATAAGTGTGCCACTTTTAAGATGGGATGGTAAAGGTAGGGTCTAGTTCTGGCAGTTTGTTCCAAACATACTCTCAGTGTGTTAGAGGGTGAAACATGTATGGGAGGTGTCTTTCTAAAGTCTCGGGTGTCAGCTAATAGACACAGATACATGTATCCTATAAAAGTCATCTTGCATGAAATGCTTCTATAAAAGGCCAACTCTCCTCCTGAAATAAGCAAAAGGGGAGATAAACAAAACCCCCAATTGTGGCAAAGTCATGAATGTGAGGTGAAGTTTGGATCATCAGAGTATGCAGAGCCCAGGGGTCCTTGCAGAGAGGCCAAGGCCACATACTGGTCTGGAAGGCCCAAAACACGACAGAAAACCGCAGCGGCGCCTACTTTTGTAAACATTGACTTCGACTGAAAAGGCCTCTTCAGGGACCTGCAGGGATGTCAAATGTGTGTCACTGCCTCAAATGCAACAAGCATTGGCATATCCAATGGGTCTCGCTTTTGGGACCTTATAAGTGTTTAGCCATGCAACACTTGATGTTGTTGCACCAAGGATATTGTGCTGGATAACTAAACACTTGTAAGGTCCCAAAGGCGAGACCCATTGGCTATGCCAATGCTTGTTATATTAAAGTTTTGTTTTTGTTTTTTTTGGCCTTGTGATGGGTATGGGTAATTTAGGCAGTGTAGGGGGTTTTACTGAGATATGCTTGTCAACCCACAGTCCCTGGTGGGCTTGTTACTGAGGAGATTAAGATGTTGCCATGGCCTTGCACAGGGTGGTCCGGTTTCTGAAACACACAGATGTGGAGACTGCTGCTTTCTCTGTTACTCTCCTGGCTTCTCGTAGTACGTAGAAGGACTGCAGTGTAACATAGTGTGCTACAAGTACTCGATATAGGTTTGTCCAGGTGGGTTGTGCATGGCAATGACATTATTCCTTACCTGGCAACGAGTGGAAATGGGGCCGGTTGCAGTGACATTAGCAAAGGCTCTATTGGTGACCTTCAGGTAAGTACTTACTGGGCCCCACACAGCATGGAGGCAATAGTCGGGAAGAGAAAACAAAAAAATGAATAAATAATGTAAAGAAACGTCATCCGAGGTGCATACTCGGAGAGTTACATTGCCCCTACCCAAGAGCTGTCTTAAGATAAATAGTTCATCACCCATAAAATAAATTCCAAGGAAGAAGTAAATGTTTTGGCAAAGAAATTAAGGGGGAGATGTTAACCAGGCAATTCTAATATGGAGATTGCGTCTCGATCTGCAGCACCACCCTCTCCTTTGTCAGGTAAAAGTATAGAGTAGGGGGAGGGGCGGAAGTAGAGCAGAAGAAAGTAGTTCTCAAAGGAACGCTTATGTTCATTCATCTTAACACTTGCGGCACTGGTGTGTCAGATTTAGAAAATACTGTAGCTCACAATGTGTCTAACTGTGCAGAAATCCTTAAACTTCTATCTGTGACGAGGTTGATATGTGTATAAGGGGCGCAAGGATCAATATACAGAAAGAGAGCTTGTGGGACGTTAGCTTGGTTTTAACACTGTTACTGAGTACTTACAATTCTTTCATTCAAAAGGGAGAGTGCCGTCAATTCTCGGCACTCGTTAATACTTTTAAAGTGAGAGTGCCCTACCGGCAAGTCCCCGGGAAATTCTTCAAATTAACAGCTGATCCGCTAATTTTGACCATGGGAGATAAAAATCCACCCGCCACATGAACAGCCCTGTATTTATTGTTTAATGAAAAAGTGTTACCCATTAGGAATGGTTGTTCTCAAACAGAAACAAGCCCGGCACTGGTGCGTGCGTGCAACCGCAGTCAGCTCTTTTTGGAAGCACATACTCGTGCTTGTGGCGTGCCCCTGCTCGCTCCCGCAAGGTGGATGCTGCCACAAGTACAAGTATGTGCTTTCAAAAAGAGCAGAGCGACGGCTAAAGGTCCTCCTATGCAGAGCTTGTGCGCTGGGTAGGCGAGACCTAAAAATTCATCACCAAGGAATTGGCTCAGAACGATGATCCATTAATTCAAGTGAGTTAAGAACTCTTCCTCAATCTGGTAGAGGCTGCTACCGGTCCGGGTGGTGGGTGGGGGAAAGAGGGGGGGAGCGAAAGACGTAACGGGAAAAAAACGTATCTGAAATGGCTACCGCCTCCCCTGCATCCTCCGTCATATTCCTGCAGACTTGCAGCAGGATCAACTTGGCACAGAGGCTCGACCCTGCAGGTCTGAGTGCCGTGGACAGGTGTTCAGACTGGAACATGTTCCTGACCAGTCTTGTGATGCAGCCTGGTAGGAACATGCAAAGTGCGTATGAACTGTTTGGTCGGCCCAAGAGGGCCAGCCAAACAGTTCATGCACACTTTGGGGGTGCACAGCACTCCTTCCCTGCTCTGGCCAGCTCCACCCTGCCCCGCCCGAGAGCCACTATGAGTATATAGGAAAAATAACATGATAATAATGATAGTTATTGTGATGTTATTTTTCCTTTTGTGCAGTAGGGCGATGCTCCTCCGCCTTAGTGGAGGAGCTGCCACTGCATCAATCGTAGACGAGCCTTCACCAGCGATAATGACAATTCTCTCACTGAGTTCTACTAAGGGTCTTGCTGAAGTAGAACAGACTTCTTTTCATAGTTAGGGCTTCAGACATCCCTTGTCATCAGTGGGCATCAAAACAAAAACAGATCACCTGCCCTCTTCTGCCCGGGGCTGCTCAGTTAAATAGGATTGAAATAAAAAAGCGCTTAGAGGTAAGGGCCATTGTCTCCGCAGCATAAGATCTGCTTCACTACAAATGCTTCTATGTCTTCTGAAAAAATCCCTAGCAATTAAGAGCCCATATTAGGCAGAATTGTACGGAGTAGGCCTGGGTGGAGTTCGCAGAGTTCCACAATACGAAACTCTGTCGTGCTACGTGAAGTTCCGCAAGCGGCGAAGTGCAATACGTCGCACCGTTCACACTGATTTTTAGCACTGGGTGTTTGTACTGCGCTGTAAAATCAGCACAAACTGCGCCACAAGCAGTGCAAGAAGGCGCTGCTTCTTTCTGCCGCTCGAGTTGAAGTTCTATTCGAGAGGCAGCTTTCTCAACGCAAACAGAAGGTTTCTCAACGTGAACGGTAGCAACCATTCGCGACCACCCACGTTGAGAAATCTCGCCGGAAGGTGGTGAGTGTGAGTGAGGAAAAAACTCAGCTCCGCAGAGTTTTTCAGAACTCGGCGATCTATGCGAAGCAGGAAAAACTCTGTGAGTGGAGGGGAATTTCACACCCAGTCCTAGTAAGGAGACAGGGTGGTGTTTCACCACCCCTACTCTGCACCTACTATGCTGACAAGCCACACTGTCTTCCGGAATGCATTATTCTTATAAACTGCTTAGTCCATTTTCCAAGTCGTAGCTGTGGCAGCCATTGCAACACAGCTTGACCTATGACATTTGTGAAGGAGGGCCACACCGGAAGTCTTGTGACCCTTCCTATAACCCACTGAGCAGTGTGAGTTGTGAACCTAGAGGATCTTCAAACAACAGTCACATCCAACTCAAGTCTACATTTTTTTTAAATGAAAAGATAATCCTAAAACAAAGAGACTAGCCTTACCATTGGGCTTCAAGAACTTCTTAGCGTGCAGGCAGCGCTCCAGTATACGTTCATTGAACAGCATGTGGCCCATGGGCCTGAAAGGATGATGCCCACCTGCCCTGGGAGTGAGACTTCTTCCACTTTCCCTGGGATGACCAGAATCTGGTCAGTGAGTGCTACCCTTTCAACAGTAGGGTACCGCTGCTTTACCCATCTGAGAGGGCGAGTGTCGGCACTTCTCGGCAGGGGAGTCGGCCTTTCAGCAGCAGAGTACCGGCAATTCCCCCTTCTGAGAGGGGGAGTGCCTGTACTTTCTCGGCAGGTGCGCCACTCTTTCAGCAGTAGAGTACTGGCGCTTCCCCATCTGCAAGGGGGAGTGCCTGCACTTCTCGGGTGCCGCCCTTTCACCTGTAGTGCACCGACGCTTCTCCCATCTGAGAGGAGGAATGCCTGCCCTTCACGGCAGGGGTGCCACCCTTTCAGCAGTAGAGCACCAGTGCTTCCCCCATCTAAGAGGGGGAGTCCCTACACTTCTCAGCAGGGGTGCTGCCCTTTCACCAGTAGAGTACAGGCGCTTCTCCCATCTGAGAGGGAGAGTGCCTGCACTTCTTGGAAGGGGCACTGCCCTTTCTGCAGTAGAGTACCAGCGCTTCTTCCATCTGAGATTGGGAGTGCCTACACTTCTTGGCAGCGGTGCCGCCCTTTCACTTGTAGAGCACCAGCGCTTCCCCCATCTGAGGGGGAGTGCCTGCACTTCTCAGCAGGGGCGCCGCCCTATCAGCAGTAGAGCAGCGGCGCTTCTCCAATCTGAGAGGGGGAGTGCCCGCACTTTTCGGCAGCGGAGCAGCCTTTTCCGCAGTGGAGTACCGGCGTTTTCGTTTTCCTTGCTGCTTGGGTGCAGTGCAGGGTGGGTGAGCCGGGCAGGTCAGTGCAGGGGACAAGTGTAAAGCACACTGTAAAGTGCGCATGACAGTTTGACCAGCCCAAGGGAGCCTTTCAAACAGTCATGAGCACTTCGCATCTTCTCCAACAGGCTGCATTACACAGGCTGGTGAGGAACATGCAAAGCCCCCAAACCCCTGTCTGAGCGCCGAACCACGGCGCTCAGACCAATCACAATGCTGCTTAAGGCAGCGTTGTGATTGGACAGGGGCTTCTGGGATGCCGGGAAATTCCTCTTGCGGCGTGGAGGAGACAGAGCGGAGGCTGCAGCATACGGCGGCTTTCAGGTAAGTGAGTTTCTTTTAATTTTTTTCATTCACCTCTCAGCTATACTAGGGTGACCAACCGTCCGTAAATTTCACGGACAGTCCGTAATTTCGGCCGTCTGTCCGTTGTCCGTGAAGGATCTTTTAACGGACGCCATTTGTCCGTAATTTTAACCGGCCACCGGTCGCAGCTCCCTGAAGCCGGCGCAGCTTCCATCCACCTCCCTTCTTGACTCCGATGCTGAGGTCAGGTGTCACAGACTCCGAGCCAGCACAAAAGCTCACATACCCAGCAGCATTGGAGAGGCACAGCGGGGTGGCAACCCTCACACCTCCAGCCCTTGATGAGCTGTTAAGAGGTGCTTGAAGGTGACTGCCCCCCTCGCCCCCCCCCCCCAAGCTTCAGGAGCATCTATTCAGATGCAAACAGCCCTGAATACGCCATGTCTCCACAATTTAGAGGGGCTTCACACATTCCATTTCTGTCCAGGGCTACTGTGACACCAGAGATAGGTCAGAAATGCGAAGGTCTGGAAGGTGGGAACACTGCTTTCTGGGCCTGAGAGCATTCCTGCAGGAATGGGTGCTCCCTGCTGCCTCGCACTTCAGGGAAAACAAAAGTCATGGTAGAAACCAAAAGCCTCTCATTTCATGATTTAAATGAAATCATGAAATGCGCGGTATTTCGTTTCTACCATGACTCCCTCCATATACAACAGAAACACACATCTCTGTGGAGGGCTTTAAGTAGGATGAAAAAACTGGGTGTGGTGGGGGTTCTTGTTGGGGGGGCTGATGTATAATGAGCGTGGCGTAACACTTTTAAGTTAGAAGAAATCTGTACTTAGCATAGTATGCTGCCCCACTGCTCTGAAGAGATGAGGAACAGCTGCAGGTCATTAGTTGCAGGTAAGGGAAGGCATTGCTAAGCACCCAACTTTGAAATAATCCATGTGAGAGGGTTACCCCGGAACACTGGCTGGGAGCACGTGGGAAGGGAAATATTCACCCTGCTTGTTCATCACAATAGTACTTCCGTGAAAGGCTGCTTCACACTCGAGTCGAGACTCTGAATCGCACTTCATTGGCCAGTCACGGGTGCTTACGATAATGTCTTTAATGATAAAAGGCTGACAGATAGCTTTATTGCTGCCCCGCTGTTATAGTTATATGGGGTCTGTACGAATGCGGAGCATGTGTTTGTTTCAAGAAGACAATGGTGTAATGCAAGTTGTCCCTACCCGCCAAGCCCCAAGAAGGTGAAGAGAGTCACCTGAGCATCCCATATCTGACAGATATTTACTGGCTTTCGGCTGAATAAGGGCCCCTCTGATTGATTAGGGGGCACCTGTGGGCCTAAAGAACACCTTTACCCCTGACAGAAGACCGTAGGTTAATAGACTCGTTTTGGTTTTATACGTGATGTGTTTTGCGAAATCACACGTGTCTCGCTGTCACTGACAGCTTTAGAAACTCTCCAAGACAACCAATCTCTCCAAAACCTGTGTACAGATTGACTCAACATCCGGTGAATTCACCCTTGGGGCCTTTTATTTCTACCATGCGCCCATGCAACATACACACACAGCGTGTGTTTCTGTTGTTTATGGAGGCATGGCAGACACCAAAGGCAGCGCATTTCATGATTTAAATGAAATCATGAAATGTGCAGCCTTTAGTTTCTACCATTGCTCCCTCCATATACAAAAGAAACACGCCCACACTTCTATGTGTGCAGAGCTTTAAGTGGAATGAAAAAACTGGGGGGGGGGGGGTCTCTAGTAGGGGTGGCCAATGTAATTATGAGCGTTGCTTAACACTGTTAAGCTAAAAATCTGTACTTCGCATAGTGTGCTGCCCCACTGGTATTGTGCTTCATGTGTCATTGCCTCTCCAGATAAATAATACGAGACACACTTATAGGGCCTGTTTCCGTTGGTTGGGTGTGCTTGGCTTGGGGGTCATTTTGCAAGCAGACCATTTAGAGGATTGGGCTAATTTTTGATCTGTTTCTAATGTTTTCTTCATATTTGTGCTTTAAAATGCTATATTTGGATCCCCGTTTTTCTCCAGTTTGCAGTAAAAATGTGGTGTAAAAGCCACCATTTGAATCAATTTTTTTAAAAAAATTCTTGCGCACCCTCCTATTGTGTTTCGGGTTTGCTCGCTTCGCTCGCTTGCTCGTTATATTAGGGTACAACATTTTTCGCCCCACCACTTTCAAAATCCACAAGCCGCCCTTGGCCCTACCCCACCCTGGAAGAGACCAAGATGATACTAGAATACTGCATGCCCACCCCTGTGCCCACCCTGGTGGATCCTGTTCGCCCTCCTGTGATGGCGCCTGTTGTCCCCCCCGCCCCCAGTGATGGCTCCTGTTGTCCCGTCCCCCGGCCTGTGATGGCTCCTGTCCCCCCCTGTGGTGGATCCTGTCTCTGCCCTGGGTGGCTTCTGTCCCAGTCCTGGAATGGCTCCTGCAGCGAGGGTGAAGTTTTTGACGGGCCTCTTCTCAAAAAGGCTCAGCTCAAAATTAATATGAAAAGGTGGGCGAGTGAGCAAGTGAAAGGATGGCTGGATGCATTAGTGAAAGGGTGAATGGATGAATGAAAGATTGAATACATGGATAATGAGAGGATGGATGGATGAGTGAGTGGAAGGATGGAAGAGAGAAAAGGTAAATAGCTGGATGTATGGGTGGAAGGGTAGCTGGATGGGTAAAAGGGTGGATGGATGAGTGAAAGGATGGATGAGTGAAAAGGTGGATGATTGAGTGAGTTGGTGGATGCATGAGTGAAATGATGGATGGATTGATGAACTGATAAGTGCAAGGGTGAATGGATGGACAGATGAGCGAAAGGGTGGATGTAAGGATGGATGAGTGAGAGTGAAAAGGAAGTTAGATGGCCAAAAGGATGAATAGATGAGTGAAGGAGTGAAAGGATAAATGGATGAGAGAAAGGATGGATGAGTGATAGGGTCAATGGATGGATTCATGAGTGGATGAGTGGATGAGTAGATGGGTGGATTGATGGAAGGAAGGATTGCTAAGTGAAAGGGTCGATGGAGAGAGAAAGGGAGGATGGATGACTGAAAGGGTGGAAGGATGAGTGACTGGGTGGATGGATAGTAAGTGAAAGGATGGCTGGATGGGTGAAAGGGTAAATGGCTGGATGGATGAGTGAATGAAAGGATGGATGGGTAGAAGAGTGGATGGATGAGTGTACAGATGGATAGGTTGAAAGGGTGGATGGATGGATAATGGATGGATGAGTGAAAGAATGAATGAAGGGATGGATGAGTGAAATGATAGATGGAAGGATACATGATGGATAGGTTTGCAAATGGTTTAATATATTTGGATATGGCTGGGCTTACTTATATACTATTGCGCGACCTCTGATGTGTCTGTAAAACGTATCCAATTGTCCTGAAGTTTTGTCCTGAATTTTGACCTCCTGTCCTGAATTTGTGTCCTGAATTTTGACCCTTTGTCCTGAATTTTTACACTCACCGTCCTGAATTTGCACCAATGCCAGTTGGTCACCCTAAGCTATACCCCCACCTCCAGTGCTTTAAATGAGCAAGTACAGAGTACCGGCACTTTTTTATTTTGAGAGGGAGCGTACCGGCACTTCTCAAGAGAAACGCTATACTTTTCATTGGAGAGTTCCGGCACTTCTCAGAAACAAGCAGGTACTCTGTTTCAGAGTGCGTGCACTTATATTTTTCCATTTCAAGCACAAGCCCCCCTCCCGCCTCACCACCCATGCTTAGTAGCGGCCGCTACTGTTCTCCCATCTGGAAGGTAGAGTACCCGCACTTCAAAAAAGCTTGACCTACACCTGAGACGTAAGAGGCCCCCCACGGATAGATTCCCTCCAGCCTTTGAAGCTGGGATCTGTAACCCTGGCTCCTGGGTGAGTTTAATGTCCGTGTGCTTCCTACAGCGCCTAATGTCAACATTTAGCATTTAGCGTGTTTCCAGGCACTCTAACAGGCTCACAATAGGCCTCAGACTTAATGGAAAATAGCTGGGTAATTGCATCGTTCTCTTTATCAGAGGGAAAAACCAAAAACACATGCTTCAAAGTGATGACTAAAAGACTAAAGAAAGAGGAGCAGGCCGTAAACTGCAGCTGGGCGGAGAAGGGTAAACCAGCGCCCGATAACGGGGGCATTGTCCCGGCCCGGCCCCGGTGCCAGCGGCGCAGACAATGAAGGCGGCCGCAGCCGCGCGGCCAGGGGTTGTAAACATCTGCAGAAGTTATGACAGGGCGCTGCGTTGGGAACACTTGAGAGATTTGTGGTCTCGGGGAATGACGGGTCATTAGGACGAGGAGGAGGGGTGCGGCCTGACAGAGATATCAGTCTCTGGCAGATATAAACACAGCAGTCCAGAGGCGGCCTTCCTCAGAGGAAGAGAGCTTTTAGGAGGAGAGGCCAGGAGAGGAGGCGGGAGGGAGGGTTATCTGGTCACTGATAGGCGGTGCACGCACAGGCCGTCCTCACAGCAGAGCTAGGGTGCCAGGGCAGCAAGGGTGCCAGGAGATCATGGGTGCCAGGTTAGCATTGGTGCCAGGGCAGCATGGGTGCCAGGGCAGCAAGGGGGCCAGGGCAGCAAGGGTGCCAGGGCAGCAAGGGTGCCAGGAGATCATGGGTTCCAGGGCAGCAAGGGTGCCAGGAGAGGAGGCGGGCGGAAGGGTTATCTGTTCACTGATAGGCGGTGCACGCACAGGTCGTCCTCACAGCAGAGCTAGGGTGCCAGCACAGCAAGGGTGCCAGGAGATCATGGGTGCCAGGTTAGCATTGGTGCCAGGGCAGCAAGGGTGCCAGGTCAGCATTGGTGCCAGGGCAGCAAGGGTGCCAGGGCAGCATGGGTGCCAGGGCAGCAAGGGTGCCAGGGCAGCATGGGTGCCAGGGCAGCAAGGGTGCCAGGGCAGCAAGGGTGCCAGGGCAGCATGGGTGCCAGGGCAGCAAGGGTGCCAGGGCAGCATGGGTGCCAGGGCAGCATGGGTGCCAGGGCAGCAAGGGTGCCAGGGCAGCATGGGTGCCAGGGCAGCAAGGGTGCCAGGGCAGCAAGGGTGCCAGGGCAGCATGGGTGCCAGGGCAGCATAGGTGCCAGGGCAGCAAGGGTGCCAGGGCAGCAAGGGTGCCAGGGCAGCATGGGTGCCAGGGCAGCAAGGGTGTCAGGAGAGGAGGCGGGCGAGAGGGTTATCTGTTCACCGATAGGCGGTGCACGCACAGGCCGTCCTCACAGCAGAGCAAGGGTGCCAGGGCAGCAAGGGTGCCAGGGCAGCAAGGGTGCCAGGGCAGCATGGGTGCCAGGGCAGCAAGGGTGCCAGGGCAGCAAGGGTGCCAGGGCAGCATGGGTGCCAGGGCAGCAAGGGTGCCAGGGCAGCAAGGGTGCCAGGGCAGCATGGGTGCCAGGGCAGCAAGGGTGCCAGGGCAGCATGGGTGCCAGGGCAGCATGGGTGCCAGGGCAGCAAGGGTGTCAGGAGAGGAGGCGGGCGAGAGGGTTATCTGTTCACCGATAGGCGGTGCACGCACAGGCCGTCCTCACAGCAGAGCAAGGGTGCCAGGGCAGCATTGGTGCCAGGGCAGTAAGGGTGCCAGGGCAGCAAGGGTGCCAGGGCAGCATTGGTGCCAGGGCAGCATTGGTGCCAGGGCAGTAAGGGTGCCAGGGCAGCAAGGGTGCCAGGGCAGCATGGGTGCCAGGGCAGCATTGGTGCCAGGGCAGTAAGGGTGCCAGGGCAGCAAGGGTGCCAGGGCAGCATGGGTGCCAGGGCAGCATGGGTGCCAGGGCAGCATTGGTGCCAGGGCAGTAAGGGTGCCAGGGCAGCAAGGGTGCCAGGGCAGCATGGGTGCCAGGGCAGCATGGGTGCCAGGGCAGCAAGGGTGCCAGGGCAGCATGGGTGCCAGGGCAGCAAGGGTGCCAGGGCAGCATGGGTGCCAGGGCAGCAAGGGTGCCAGGGCAGCATGGGTGCCAGGGCAGCATGGGTGCCAGGGCAGCAAGGGTGCCAGGGCAGCAAGGGTGTCAGGAGAGGAGGCGGGCGAGAGGGTTATCTGTTCACCGATAGGCGGTGCACGCACAGGCCGTCCTCACAGCAGAGCAAGGGTGCCAGGGCAGCATGGGTGCCAGGTCAGCATTGGTGCCAGGGCAGCAAGGGTGCCAGGGCAGCATGGGTGCCAGGGCAGCAAGGGTGCCAGGGCAGCATGGGTGCCAGGGCAGCAAGGGTGCCAGGGCAGCATGGGTGCCAGGTCAGCATTGGTGCCAGGGCAGCATGGGTGCCAGGTCAGCATTGGTGCCAGGGCAGTAAGGGTGCCAGGGCAGCATGGGTGCCAGGGCAGCAAGGGTGCCAGGGCAGCATGGGTGCCAGGTCAGCATTGGTGCCAGGGCAGCATGGGTGCCAGGTCAGCATTGGTGCCAGGGCAGCAAGGGTGCCAGGGCAGCATGGGTGCCAGGGCAGCAAGGGTGCCAGGGCAGCATGGGTGCCAGGGCAGCAAGGGTGCCAGGGCAGCATGGGTGCCAGGTCAGCATTGGTGCCAGGGCAGCATGGGTGCCAGGTCAGCATTGGTGCCAGGGCAGTAAGGGTGCCAGAAGAGGAGGCGGGAGGGAGGGTTATCTAGTCACTGATAGGCGGTGCAAGCACAGGCCGTCCTCACAGCAGAGCAAGGGTGCCAGGGCTGTATGGGTGCCAGGGCTGTATGGGTGCCAGGGCTGTATGGGTGCCAGGAGAGGAGGCGGGCGGAAGGGTCATCTGGTCACTGATAGGCGGTGCAAGCACAGGCCGTCCTGCCAGCAGAGCTGGGAGACATTCAAATGTGGGACTCATTCAAGGAGGCCTGGAGCAGACAAGGGTGCCAGCTGAACAAGGGTGCCAGGGCAGCAGGCAGGGGTGCCAGCAGAGCAAGGGTGCCAGGAGAGCAAGGCTGCCAGGAGATCATGGGTGCCAGGGCAGCTCTTGAAAGGCCCAGGGTAGCGGGGGTCAGAGTGGTGCCTCAAGTCCTGAGCTGTAGCCAGGTGAGGTGAGGCTGTTTCCTCATGATTTACGGGTGTTATCAACATACTGTAATCAACTGAGAACCAAGACAACAAGTTTTGTTGGTTGTATATGTTTCCAACCCAAGTTTTGATAAACACTTCACTGATTCACAAGAGCGCAGTAGCACAATATATCTAGGTCCTGAGGAAGGCCACGATCCAACAGTAATCATAATGGCCGAAACATGTAGACCTTATTTTTGAACAAATGTAGTCAATATTTCATAACTGCATCTCCACTGTTTAGGTCTCGCTGAGATAACGCACATGCGCTCTCAGCGAGACTTAAGTAAAGGGGCATTCAAAAATGCTCCCAAACAGACGGATTGCCTACAGTGCATGTGTGCAGGCGAGTGCGCGCACTCACACATCAAAGGAATCCGCTTCCCCTGAGAGCTTGTTTTTTTCAGTTCTCTAATTGTGTCTCACTTGTGCTGCTTGTGAAATCACAGCACGTCATGGAGACGGAAGCAGCACAAGATGTGGGTCACTCTCCACCCTGTGCCTCGGCTGGTTAGTGGCTTCACGCACTTTGCGTTCACTGGCCTTCTTCATCCCTACTTCTGTGGACTTAAATAGACAAACTACAATTTTTTTCCCCTTGGCTTCATTATTTCACTGTACTCTTTACACAGCTTGGCAGTTTACAAAGCAAGTGATAGTCTTTGTTGGAAGTTTGAGATCCTTGTGTTCATGGCAACTGATTTACTGTGTGTTCCACATATGCCACTGCAGTAAAGATAACGATCTTTGCTACATTTGATTATCCCGTCGCTGTCTACTCTCCCAACACTTCGAAAAACTATTCAAACCTATCACACAAGCCCAGACTGCTTGGCTCACGCTCCCTTCTTCTTCTGATAAAAAAGTGTGAATACATTACAATTAGCTTAAAGGCAATGTTTCCCTTTGTTATAATTAAAAACATCTTTCGACAAAATGGTGCTGCTTTATGTTTTTTTTAGCTTGATTTGGTGCATTTAATGAATATATTTATTTATTTTAAAAATATGTTTACAATTTGCGGTTGTGGAAATTGAAATAGAGGATGTGGCATAATATCCAAAGGTGTTGACTTTAGTGCTGGGGAACCAGGTCCGCATCTCAGGGTCAGCTCAACATCTTGTGATATTGGGCAAATTGCTTAATCTGCCTGCTCCGTTGAACCATTGCTTCCTTAAAAAATTAGAAGAGTTTAAACAATCATTGGAATAGCCAAAGAGGTCTCGCGTTTGGGACCACACCCCCACCCCCACCCCCACACACACAACCCCACCCACACACAACCCCCCCCACACACACAACACCACACACACAACCCCCCCCACACACAACCCCCCCACACACACAACCCCCCACACACAAACCCAAACACACACAACCCCACACACACACACAAAAGCACACACACACAACCCCACACACAACCCCACACACACAACCCCACACGCAAACACAACCCCACATACACACAACCCCACACACACACAACCCCACACACAATACCCCACACACACAACCACACACACACACAACTCCCATATACAACCCCACACACATACAACCCCACACACACTCAACCCCCACACACTCAACCCCCACACAGACACAACCCCACACACAACCCCCCCACACACACAACCCCCCACACACAACCCCCCCACACACACAACCCCCCCACACACACAACCCCACACACACACACAACCACCCCACACACACGACCCCACACACATACAACCCCACATACACACAAGCCCCCACACATACACAACCCCCACACACAACTAATACACACATACACACAACTACACAACCACAAACACACACAACCACACACACACACAACAACACACACACAACCACATGCACACAACCACAATCACACACACAACCACACACCACCACAATCAACCATTCAGCCACACACGCAACGCCACAACCACACACACAACACCAAACACAACACACACAACCACACACTCAACCCCAAACACAACACACACAACCCCACACACACAACCACACACACACATCCTCAACCACACACACACACAACCACACACACAATCACAACCACACACACAACCACACACACAGCCACACACAACCACACCCACACACACAACCACACACACAACTATCTATCTATCTATCTATCTATCTATCTATCTATCTATCTATCTATCTATCTATCTGTCTGTCTGTCTGTCTGTCTATCTATCTATCTATCTATCTATCTATCTATCTATCTATCTATCTATCTATCTTATCTGTCATATCTGTCTTATCTGTTTTATCTGTCTGTCTGTCTGTCTATCTGTCTGTATATCTGTCTCTGCCTATCTATCTATCTGTCTATCTATCGCCCTCACTCTATCTATCTATCACCTTTACTCTATCTATCTATCTATCTATCTATCTATCTATCTATCTATCTATCTATCGCCCTCACTCTATCTATCTATCTATCTATCTATCTATCTATCTATCTATCTATCTATCTATCTATCTATCTATCGCCCTCACTCTATCTATCTATCGCCCTCTATCTATCTATCTATCTATCTATCTATCTATCTATCTATCTATCTATCTATCTATCTATCCATCCATCTATCTATCTATCTGCCTCACTCTATCTATCTATCTATCTATCTATCTATCTATCTATCTATCTATCTATCTATCTATCTATCTATCTATATGCCTCACTCTATCTATCTATCTATCTATCTATCTATCTATCTATCTATCTATCTATCTATCTATCTATCTATCACCCTCACTCTATCTATCGCCCTCACTCTATCTATCTATCGCCCTCACTCTATCTATCTATCTATCGCCCTCACTCTATCTATCTATCGCCCTCACTCTATCTATCTATCGCCCTCACTCTATCTATCTATCTATCTATCTGTCTGTCTATCTATCTATCTATCTATCTATCTATCTATCTATCTATCTATCTATCTATCTATCTATCTATCTATCTATCAATCTATCTATGTATCTATCTATCTATCTATCTATCTATCTATCTATCTATTGCCCTCACTCTATCTATCTATCTATCTATCTATCTATCTATCTATCTATCTATCTATCTATCTATCGCCCTCACTCTATCTATCTATCTATCTATCTATCTATCTATCTATCTGTCTATCTATCTATCTGTCTATCTATCTATCTGTCTATCTATTGCCCTCACTCTATCTATCTATCTATCTATCTATCTATCTATCTATCTATCTATCTATCTATCTATCTATCTATCTATCTATCTATCTATCGCCCTCACTCTATCTATTTATCTATCTATCTATCTATCTATCTATCTATCTATCTATCTATCTATCTATCTATCTATCGCCCTCACTCTATCTATTTATCTATCTATCTATCTATCTATCTATCTATCGCCCTCACTCTATCTATTTATCTATCTATCTATCTGTCTATCTATCTGTCTATCTATCTATCAATGGGCAATGAAGATGCATGGGAGAAAAGAGCAAAAATCAAGCAAGCATTGGCAAAGCCAACAGGCCTTGCATTTTAGATCCATTGGCTTCATCAATGTTTTTTAGCAATGACGTGCAGCTTCCCTGCTGCTGTGCAGCATGGGTAAAGAACAATGTAAAACAGAAAAGCCTATGACTGGGCTATCTGTATAATTCTGTAGGCGTATGCACCACACATGCACATGTCTGCTAAACGACACCCCCGCTTTATCTCTTTTTAGGTCTAACATCTTGGGGACATTCGGAGAGCTTCCCTAGGAGTACATTTCGCCCCTTGCTTCCCATTGGCTTCGTGATTATTAACTCACATTTGCTTGCTTTCTATTTGCTGGCTCTATTTGAGCTTGTTCCTTCCATTGCCCAATCCCTAGCTACTGTAATCTTCCACCTGTATTCGATTTTTGTAAACAAGACTTTACATTTTATTCTTATCTTGTCTCATTTACTGTGCTTTCAAAGACCGAGGTCAAATGTCAGGCTCTATCTTCCAGGGAGCTTGATGTTTTTTACTTTTCTTTTTCTGACTTCAAAGTGAGAGGATTTATGTAACAGTCATGTTGGCAAGTTTGGGTGTGATTGAGGAAGGCTGCATCTTTTTTTTCTAGTACACAATTAAACGTCTTTAAATGAACTGTGCTTAATATATCAGAATTAGAAATGCACAAAGGAAGAACATTTTTGGGTAATTCTGAAGTGTGGTGGAAACGAATATTTAAATACGTTCAAAACAAACCAATACACTAGGTAATGACTAGGGCTGGGCGTAGTTTGCGAAGTAACGCTACGCGTAGCACTACGCGAACTGCGTAGTAGCATGTTTGCACTGTGCAAGATGCCGTTTTCAATGATTGCACAGTGCGGACAAGCATCCGGCACTGTGCAGTCATTGAAATCGGCATCTTGCACAGGGCGAGCTGTAGGTTTCTGCAGCTCGAGTAGATTTTTACTCGGGCGGCAGCTTTCTCAACTCGGACTGGTTGTTTTTCATCCCGAGCGGTCGCGAGAATACGCGACCACTCGAAATGAGAAACCTGACCTCCCTGCGTTGAGAATCTCGCCAGGAGGTTTATTTTCCACGCTCGCGATCGGCAACTTGATGTTGCTGATCACGAACGAGGAAAAAGTCTCGCCAGGATGTCATTTTGCTTGCTTGCGGTTGCCAACTTGATGTTGAGGACAGCGAGCAAGCAAAAAATGACCGTTGCACTACGCTACGCTATGCTACGCATGTTCGCACTGTGCAATGTGCAGTTCGCGTAGTCCAAAGTTGTGCAAACTTTGCAAACTGCGCGAGCGTAGTGTAGTGCTTCGCCCACTGCATGCTATGACACTCTAATCTGCAAGACACAACGCCACCCTACTTTCACCACTGCACTCTACGCTACTGGATGCTACACCAGTCTACACCATTGCTTTCTGCCACTGCACTCTACACCACTCTATTTTACTCTGCACCATTGTACTCTATGCCACTTCTCTACACACCACTCTACGATGCACCACTTTACGCCAATACATTCGATGCCAATGCACTCTACTCTACACCACTGCACTCTACGACTCTCTGCTCTGCAAAAGTGCACTCTCTGCCACTGAACTCTATGCACCTACTCTGCACCACTGCACTCAATGCCAATGCACCACTCTACGCCACTCCACTGTATGCCACCCTACTCTATGCCACTTTACGATGCTCTATGCAACACCTGATATGCCACTCCATGACACTTTATTCCAGTTTATTCTACAACACACTACACCACTCCAGTACGCCAGTCCACTCTACACCACTCGACTCTGCAACACCCTTTCTCCACTCTATGCCGTTCCACTCTCCTATACTACTCTACTCTATGCCACTGTACTCTACAATACTCCCACTCCACTCACCACCCCTTACGCCACTCCACTCTGCTCTACACCACTCCACGACACACTATGCCACTCCACTCTACCATAACACTCTACTCCACTCTACGCCACTCAATTCCGCTCCACTATAGGCCCTTCCTCTCCACTACACTCTTCTTACTCCAAAACACTCCATAACACTCCATAACACTCTACTTCACTCCTCTTCACGCCACTCTACTCTATGCCACTCCATGCCACTCTACACTGCTCCACTCTACACCACTCGCTTTCACCCCACTAACTTTTAGCCATGCTGAACAGCAGAGGTGCTCATGTACAACATGGTTCAAACATGGTTAAAACATATTGGCAAAGCCAATAGCTCTTGCATAAGTGAGACCTATTGGCTTTGCCAATGCTTGTTAACTATGGATTTGAGTTGAATCAGTAGATAAAAAGAAAAAACAAGCCTTTGTGTTTTTAGGGACCATCAATTGAGGGAAGAATCAACACGGGTGTGCGGTTGTGGGGCACAGCACAGGGAGTGGATGGGGAAGCAACACTGAGTGCATGGATTTGGATGTTGAAAATCAAGCAGGTGAGAGTGAGAGCAACATGGAGGCTGAGAGAAGAAACACATGGCCAAGAAAGCAACAGAGAGAGAGAAGCACATGAGGGTAAATTCATCACAGAGGGAGATGAGGAAGAAGAACACGAATAAGAGAGAGCAACACAGAGTGCGGAGGAGTAATAACAGCGCACTAGGAGATAGCTGGAAAACAAGCACTGTTGTGTGGGTGCTAAAGGCGAAAGAAAAAAGTAGTTCTCTAAAAATGAGCAGTGGAAGAACACAAGTAAATTGGCTTTGTTCCAGGGGATGGACAAACACAAGATGGACAAGGCAAGCTATCAAAAAAGGATCAGGCAAACGAGATTGACAGGAAATCCAACCAATGGGAAGGAATGGGAGGGCTGTAACCCTCTCTTTGTTTTTGGTAAGTCCACAATATGTCTGTCACAACCAGAGAGCTGAAGGTCACAGGTACACTGGCAATGCTCCAGGGGAGGGACGCACACTATAAACAAGGCAAGTCATTGAATAAGAAGCAGTCAACTGGGAGTGATAGAAAAAACATCCATTGGTAAGCAATGGGCAGGGTGGAAGCCGCTCTGTGTTCTTAGTAAGCCCACAAAATGTCTTTCACAAGCAGACAGCTGGGTTGTCAGGTAGGTGCGACCTAAAAAGGGTTGAGAGAGAGCTGCTCTGTAGTCCCTGGCATCTATTCAATATGGCCATGTTAAAGAAGCAAAAGTAACATATTTTGGATCTGATGGAGAAGACATTTGCCAATGCATGTTGCCCATTTTATTGACTTTAACTCTTAATTTCCTTCTAAGGGGCACCTGCATGTTCCGTCTTCTGCTGCAGCAAGAGAGCCGTAAGTAGGCCTCGGCGGAGTTCTGACCAAAAAACTCCGCTGCGCTAAGCAGGGTTCCACAAGTTGCGGAGTGCATTAGGTTGCACTGTTCGTGCTTATTTTTAGTGGTGGGTGCTTGTCCCATGCTGGAAAATCAGCGCAAACAGCACCATGCACAGCGCAAGCGGGCGCATCGTCTTTGTGTCTCTCGAGTAGATGTTCTACTTGAGTGACAGCTTCCTCAATGCGAACAGAATGTTTCTCAATGCAAGCGGTAGTGGCCGTCCGCGACCACCCATGCTAAGAAATCTCGTCGGGAGGTGATCTGGAGCAAGAGTTTCCTAATTGTAAATTGGCGAGTGAGAAAGAAACTCTGCTCTGCGTAGTGTGGAGTGAGAAAAACTCTGCAAACTCAGCAGGCAGGGTGGGAATTGCACACCCAGGCCCGGCCGTAGGCTATTCTACTGTTCCGTTGAGAATAGCAGATGGCTGTGAAGACGTCAGCTTCCATTCTCATTGAGGCCAAATCTATCCAGACAGCAGGGTTGACCAAAGTATTTTGTAGGGCCCTGGTATAAGAGTAGTTTGGAGGCCCCATACCAGGGGCGCCTCTAGGCTCATGGCGGTCCTGGGCAGGGAGCATAGGTAGGGGGCCCCAGAAGAGGGGGTCCAGGTGCGGCGGAGCGAGGAGGCCAGTGAAGGGGGAGAGGGTCAGGGTGTTCGGAAGTGGAACAGAGCCAGAGGCCGCCAAATCCCTGCCAGTGGCCACCACACAAATATCTGTCCATCCTCAGAGGATTATTATATTAAGGATATATATTGGCATGGTGGTCCCTGGGGTTTGGTGGCCCTGTGCAGGTGCACAGCTTGCACATGCCTTAGGCCACCCCTGCCCATATTTGTTCTCTCCCAAAATGCTTTTGAATATCTTTCGCAAATATTTTGCTTGAAAGGAGATTGTGACAATATCACTGTCAAAAGTTGAAAGTAATTAAAGAAGCTTTTATACCTGTATGGCGATGTGATTTGGGGAGTTTGCGAATACCTTTACATATGGAGCATTTTTCCTTCAAAAACATTTTTATTAAAAACACACCCTAAAACATCCCCACATCTGTAAGAACACTGAGCAGCATCTCTCCTCAAACGATAATCATGAAGGTAACTGGCATTGGCAAGAGCTTCAAAATGATAACAATGGGATGACTTACCTCCAATCCCACCTCAAATGGAGACTCTGTAACACTGCAGATGGGGGGGGGGGGGGGGCAAAGTGATATAAAGATAAACTGAACATTTAAACAAAATTCCCACAACAATAAGCAAACTACTGAAAAACCCACCTTGTCCTATCCCCACCCAACAGTCAATTCCAGACAGTTCCCTGCCAGAGGATGACACATAACTCCAAACCCAAGGGCAGATTTACAAGCCCCTTGCGACACTTTAGCACCACCGCTGCGTCACTTTTTTGACGCAGTGGCATCGTAAACAATGCACCACGTTGGGACACATTTACAACGTGACGCATCTAGAGAGATGTGTCATAACGTAAAGCCCTGCGCTACCATATACTTGCGTCATGTTTAATGTACGCAGGGTGGGCGTTCTGATGTAAGAAGGCCTCGTAAAAGTGATGCAGTGAAATCTACAAGATTTTACTGTGTCCCTTCTACAACGCCACTGCGAGCAGGCATAAGGAGTGACGCAGCATAATAGGCATAGGCATTCCTGAGCATTGCTCGAGTTGCGTCATGCTTGTGACAAGACTCCAGCAATGCATTGCCTTTACGCCAACAGATGCATTACACATCTGTCAATCCTTGTGCCGCGCTGCGCTGCATTTTAAATGTGACGCATCCATGGTGGACAAGGGTTTTTTTGAATGGCGCAAGTAAACGGACACATCCCTGCTGATATGCAGAGATGCGTCAGTTCTTGTAAATCCGCCCCTCAGAGCCTCAAACCGGGCTCCCACCTCCACACTCTTTGTCATCATGTCTCTTGAGTCCACCAATCAGGCCCAGGCAGACTCGGCTTCCACAAAAACAAGCACTCCTTATTCACTTGAGCCTGGCTGGGTGCACCCTTAGCACTTTTGCACCTATTGGAATAACTTTCTTCCACTCAGAGGTTGAAGGGACCCCCTTCTTCTGGCATCTCTCTATTGGAGGCAGTAAAGGCAATTAGAGACAGTCTCCACAATGGTTGTACCCTTCTTCATGGCGGTCCCGCAGGGGCCCCGAGTGGGGGGGAAACAGATCACCTTTCACCCCATGGGTGGGATCTGGGCTCCCTCACTCATCACTTCAGAGTTCATAGCATCTCTCACCTCCTGTAGGAGCAGAGAAACCTAAAATGGAACTTGAAAAAAACAGGGCGGGCAAGTAACATAGATAAACACAAAATATGATTTATAGTTATGGGTGAGACAGAATCTGTTCTGTGAACTGTTCTGCGGTGTTTTTTAACCAATTTACTGTATTGTCAATGAAAGTCTCCCCCTTTTTAAAAAAAAATAAAATGTGAAAACCTTTCTCAAAACAAACCTTGTTGTTTATGCATTATATATGTGTATTGGTACAAATATATGGGCTTACATTGAAGTTGTTCCTCGCCAAGGGATACCTTGCTATTTCACGGAGACAGAATCTCCCCTGAGAAAGTTGGGGGGACATTGATGAATGGTGCATTTTACTGCATAACTGGCCAGCAACTTAGCTTAATAAATTAGGATTTAAACACCATTTTACATGGGACTTGTAGTTTCTCTCCAAGGAATACTTACACAAAAAGACATGGGGCCTCATTTATGAGGCTGTGCGTCACTTTTACGCCGCCGGTGCGTCACTTTTTGTGACGCACCAGTCACGTAAAAAATGCGCCTTGTTGCGCCATATTTACAAAGTGACGCATCTATGTAGATGCGTCACTTTGTAAACCCCTGCACCACATTATACCTGCGGCAGGTATAATGTATGCAAGGGGGGCGTATTGACGCACGGAAGGGTCGTAGAAGTGACGCAGTGAAATTTATGAGATTTCACTGCGTCACTTTTAGGACGCTGTTGCGTCAAAATCTTGCGCCTGCCTCACAGCAGGCGTAAGACTGACGCAGGCCCTTTCACATGGGGCTTGCCCCATGTGAAAGGACGCATTACTGGAGTTGTGTCACTTTTGTGACACACTCCAGCAATGCGTCACTTTTGCGCTTACAGATACGTCAGAAATACTGACGTATCTGTAACTCCTTGCGACATGATGCGTCATACATTAAATATGACGCATCAGGAATGTCGCAAGGAGGGCGCACTGAGAAGTGACGCATCGCTGCTTTCACGCAGCGATGCGTCATTTCTCATAAATGAGGCCCATGGTGCCTTTGACGCACATGGAACAGTAGCATTGATCAGAATATGGTGGGGAGGGGGATGCACAAAAGAAGAGAATTATTTTAAAATACAAAGGGAAATATGGATACTTTATAACAGTTTGTTGTCCATGAAAGGGGGAGGGACGTCTACTGATGGAGTCTCACAATGGGCAGCAAAATAATTCATGTTTTCACTAACACGACTGACTCTGACCAGGCTCTATCAGCCTTTCAGAGCCACCATTTGTTTCACATTCAGTCATGAATCAGCCGGTGACCACTCTGCCGGTATTTTACTAGCCAGGCCTGTATTTTCATGTCCAGGCTGGTGAAACGATTTTGAAAGTAGAAAACGCCTGTATTTTTCCTTATGTGAAATACAGTTAAAACATCAATTGCATAACTACATCCTTTCAAAGGTGTTTTAGAGGTGTCTAAACTATCCCTAAATAATCTTTAAACCAAATGCAAAGACTTGGCAGGCTGAAAAAGAATGCAGAGAGTTTTTCATACATTTATTTATATTGAGGAACCAGCTGGGGCCTTCCACAATCTCAGACAGCCTGGCTGGTAACCCCATTACTCTGATTGGTTCTTCATCGTCCCAGGCACACGAGGAGGCCCCACATCCCATGGAACCCCTTCCAAAACTAATAAAGAATGTTTCTTCTATTCCAGCCTCCCCACAGTGCCTCCTGGTCACAGATGCCCAACAAGGCACTGTTCAGGCGAGACGGTGCATGTCTGATAGTCAGGTCAGGCTGGGATGAAAGATGAGCATCTTCTTGGTCCAAAGATGCAAACGTTCCCATAGTAACACCAATGGGAGAGGTCCTGGAGACTGTCCATGATGAAATCAGTTCAAACTGGTCCATTCCCTTTATATCCATGAGATCTTTTCCACCAGAGAGACGTGCGAGTAGACCCTTAGGTCCAATCCCGCCTTGGGGAAACGGATGTAGCTTCTTGTCCAATAAGGTGATAATTCCTTTTTTAAAGAGCCATTGCTTGTCTTTTGCCAGTGGTTTGTAGCACACATGGATCCGGAGGCAGGCATGTGAATTCCCATCTGTATCCTTCTTCAATCCCCAGAACCCAAGAGTCTAAGATGACTTCCTGCCAAGGATGAAGGTACTTATGGATTCTACCTCCCACTGGATCTAAAGTTGGATGGTCGGAGTAGTCAGGGGTGAGGCACACCTTTTCCAGAAGGTTTAAAGTTGGCTTTTGAGATCCTGGCCTCAGTTTCTTCCTCCAAAGTGGTTTGAATCTCCAGTATTTGCGCAGTCGAGGGATAAAGTAGGTGTCTGTGCTGAGCCCTTCAGGATGCAAAGGGCAGCATGTGCTTTCTACTCCTGAATGATGTATCCACCAAATCATCCAACTGTTTCTCCTTTTCCTGAATCGCAGGAGCGATGGGGCGCACCTGGTGCGCGGGGTCAGGGACGCTATTTCATATTCTGGGCAGGAACATGAGAGGGACTCATTTCCAGACTCTTTTCTTTGTCACAGTTCTTTTCTTCCAGGCTGGTGATGTCCTGGCTCTGTGTGGTTGGTATCCCTTGCCCCCTCACAGAGGCACCACTCTTCTGCCAGGTCTGGGTCAGAGGGACCACTGTTGTTTAAAGCTTTGTAAGCCATTCAGGAGCCCTTGAAGGTAATGCAGGCGTCAGTGTTCAGCCAGGGCAGGTTCTAACGCCTCCCTAGATGCCTTTGATGGGCGTGTGAAAGCATGGGGGGCTCTCTTAAAATACAACATAGCCAAGACTGGGAACCTGCAAACAGTTCATTCCAACCATTTAGGCGGGAGATAAGCTCTGTTTTCACAGTGGGGCCTAAGGTTTCACCTTGAGAAGAGCTATTTCGGATCAACCTGTCTGTGATATTTGGGGAACATCCTTTACCACGCAACTTTTACAGCGCAGTACCATTACCACGCAGGTATTACAACGCAAGTCGTTACAAAGACTTGCGCTGGGGGGCGCTGTAGAATAGGGAATAGTTTAATTTACTATCCAAAACCTTCCGACTATCCACGGGGACTGGAGTTGGAATAGTAAATTAAACTATTCCACTATCCAGCGCCCCCCAACGCAAGTCGTTGTAACGACTTGCGTTGTAAAACCTGCGTGGTAAAGGCATGCGTGGTAAAAGCATGCGTTGTAACGACATACATCCGTGATATTTTGATGATGTGTATTTCCAAGGATGTATAACAATAACAGAGGCAAGAGTTTTGAGTTCAGGCCGAATAAGGGGTGCATCCTTCCAGATGCATGTTGTTGACAATGAGGACAAACACTGCTGTGGTCACTTTTAGCTTCAGACACCCATGTGACCTTTGAGCTTGGATGATGGCTTGCCAGTCTCTGAGTCAACGCCTTTGGCTCTGCCTCAACTTGAGCATCATCGCCCTACCCATGGATGTTGGACTCATTCACTGAAATCATCTTCCAGAAGCTCTCAAGGCAGGCCAGATCCTCCCACTCCTAAAGAAACCCAGAACCTTGAGGGACACCGTAGGGCACCTGCAAACATGAGATGTGTCACTCTCATCAATGAGACCGTTCATCTCATTGAATTGTGCTTGAATGGAGACATAGGAGGCAAGCATCTGTGCACAGTTTGGTGATTGTCATGTGATCTGAGAGGATGTTAATTCTTGGAGGGGAAGAAGGAACTGGAGGCAGGCTGCCTTGGTCTACAATGAGGACAGTTTCTCACTGGGTTTATTTATAGCAATGCCCTTTTCTGTTGAACGGCACATGGGTATTTCCGGTAGGAGCTTACTACAGTGTTTCTCTGCTTTGAGCAGGACTTTGCTTCTGTTGGAGGCTGTTCTAATGCTGGGTGTGTAGTGCATTGCTCTGGTTGTTGACACAAGCTTTCTGTGTGTTGACAAGAGGGTTTCCAGTTCTTTCAGTTTATCCCTGGAATGTGTGCATCAACGTTTGTTCTCTCATGTGCCCAATGCTTGTTGTCCAAGAGTTTATGGGAACAGCAGATAGAGAAGGGGTTTGTCTTTAAGGTGCATTGTGCCAGCAGGTGTAGATGTTGAACCTCTTGCTTGTGGTCTTGTTGAAGGCATTGAGGGCAGTGTTTTTGTTGTCAGTGTATTGGACTGCTGAGGTAAACAAGAGCAAATCTTGACTAGGGTGTTTATTTTGAGTTTGGCGGGCAGGGTTCTCCTCCATAAATGCGGCAGAGTACCCTCTTCGGCAAACCTAGTTTCGCTTGCTCTATTTAGCGTCAGACGCACCATCATGTTTGCGCCAGATGAGCTCCCGCTGTCTCCACCAGTGGAAGCCTTAGCCGACTGCCTGATTGACATCAGACACTATTTAGGACAGACATTCCGATATATGTGGAAAAGCCTGGTGGTCCTGAAAAGGAAAATAAATCAATGACCCCCACACACCTGGCGAAAACTCCCCGGTTGGCCAGGATATGTTTTTCAAAATCAATCTTGCACCTTGGGAGTTTGAGTTTAAAAAACTAAAAAAGTCTTTCCTGTGCAAGCAGAAGAAAAGGACGCCCACACAGCCCTGTTTCAGTGCCTTCGGAGGAGCCACTGGTGCAGGGCTCCTCTGAAGGCACAGAGTTCACCGTCAAGCAGGCGGAAAACTCTTAATATAATGCAGCTGCAGGCCTCTAGGTCCGGGAAGTCATCCCTCCAGTGTACAGACCACCAAGAGCTAAGCAAGCCCCCCTAAGTGTGCTAATGGAGAAGTTCATAAAACAGCTGTAGTGCTGCCTGGCCGGTTTGTGGTGTCCTCTTTGGTGGGATGCTGTGTGATGGACGAGAAATGGGGTTCATTAATAATCTGTCCAAACAAATGATAGATAGAATGCTGAACAAATCAAACATTCACCCACAGTCACAAGGATCTGGGTTAAATCCATCATTGTTTTGCTCACTTCGCCACCGCAGTTTGTACCCAGCCATATGCAAATCAGTCTTGACCCTGCCTCTCATGGAAACAGTACAGCCCAAAATGCCAGGTCAGGTCTTCCCTGGACCGGAAACAAGCATCCTGGGACCAGTTTCGGGGTATCACCCCTCCTCAGCCAGGTTAGCTTGAATCCAGTGCCAAAGCAAGCATGAGACCAGGGCTGGGCATACTATTCCCACTAAGGGCGAAAATGCTGCACAAACAAATGATGGACAGAATGCTGAACAAATCAAACATTCACCCCAGTCAAGAGATCCGGGTTAAATCCATTGTTGTTTTGCTCACTATGCCACCGCAGTTTGGACCTATCCATATGGAAATCAGACTTGACACTGCTCCCCATAGGAACAATCCAGCCCGAACTGCTAGGCCAGGTCCTCCCTGTGCCTCTGGATTCAAGCTAGCCGGTCCACTACAAGTGCAGAGCAATCATAAGCAGTAATTCCCATGCAAGGGTTGTAAACAGGCGAGGTTGGCCTTGTAAGTTTACAAATACCAATAAACATGCTTGTCTGAGGGCATTCACAAACTCTGATCTGACACTTTACAACACTAGAAACGGGAGCAGATTTACTCCCCCTTTCCAGACAGGTCGGGGAAAGGACCACTGCCAGGCTTGGTGGGTGTATATGGGAAAGGCTTCCTCCGTGGGTTTATCTCTTTGAAAAATGTAAAATGAGCTACTGCACAATCAGTGGTCCTTGTCCATATGTTGAATTATGTGATATACTCTTCCACACGGAGGAAAATTAAGAAAGAAAGAAAGAAAGAAAGAAAGAAACGAAGAAAGAAAGGCTGTATGAAAGAAAGAAAGGCTGTATGAAAGAAAGGCTGTATGAAAGAAAGAAAGAAAGAAAGAAAGAAACATAGAAAGAAAGAAAGAAAGAAAGAAACATAGAAAGAAAGAAAGAAAGAAAGGTTGTATGAAAGAAAGAAAGAAAGAAAGAAAGAAAGAAAGAAAGAAAGGTTGTATGAAAGAAAGAAAGAAAGAAAGGAAGAAAGAAAGAAAGAAAGAAAGAAAGAAAGAAAGAAAGAAAGAAAGAAAGAAAGAAAGAAAGAAAGAAAGAAAGAAAGAAAGAAAGAAAGAAAGAAAGAAAGAAAGAAAGAAAGAAAGAAAGAAAGAAAGAAAGAAAGAAAGAAAGAAAGAAAGAAAGAAAGAAAGAAAGAAAGAAAGAAAGAAAGAAAGAAAGAAAGAAAGAAAGAAAGGAAAGAAAGAAAGAAAGAAACGAAGAAAGAAAGAAAGAAAGAAACGAAGAAAGAAAGGCTGTATGAAAGAAAGAAAGAAAGAAAGAAACATAGAAAGAAAGAAAGAAAGAAAGAAAGAAAGAAAGGAAGAAAGAAAGAAAGAAAGAAAGAAAGAAAGAAAGAAAGAAAGAAAGAAAGGAAGAAAGAAAGAAAGAAAGAAAGAAAGAAAGAAAGAAAGAAAGAAAGAAAGAAAGAAAGAAAGGAAAGAAAGAAAGAAAGAAAGAAAGAAAGAAAGAAAGGCTGTATGAAAGAAAGAAAGAAAGAAAGAAACATAGAAAGAAAGAAAGAAAGAAAGAAAGAAAGGTTGTATGAAAGAAAGAAAGAGAGAAAGAAAGAAAGAAATAATGAAAGAAAGAAAGAAAGAAAGAAAGAAAGAAAGAAAGAAAGAAAGAAAGAGAAAGAAAGAAACGAAGAAAGAAAGGTAGTAAGAAAGAAAGAAGGAATGAAAGAAAGAAAGAAAAGAATCACATGACAAGTGCAGCAGCACACCTGGAAACCTGCAGCTCAGGTGTGTCGCCAAGCGTACTAATAATACACCTTTTTTAGATCTCGCCTGATACAGCACATGCGCTGCACTGACAAGACATTTTGTCTGTGGGCATTTAAAAGTGCTACCACAGCTTTTTGACTTGCATCGAGTGTGCGGTTACACGCACAATGACGAGCAGAGGCGCCATCTGGCTTTCCTCTCTCGTCATGGTGCGCGCACATCGCACCCATTTGCCAGCCTGCTTTCACTTTTGCCTTGTATTGCGCGTGCGTGCACACAACTCCCGGACTTTTTACATTTTTTATTATGTGAGCCAGAATTAGCGCGTGCGTACCCGAACAGACAACTCCACCGCCCACCACATATGGTGTCTCTCTGCCGCTCGCACGAGGCCAATGCTTGTTATTTTCAGTAATCCTGGGCAAAGCACTACGCTACGCTGGCATAGTTTGCAAAGTTTGCGCTACTTCGCACTACATGAACTGCACGTAGCACAGTGCAAACACGCGTAGCGTAGCGTTGCGTAGTGCAGCGGTCATTTTTTGCTTGCTCGTGGTCCTCAACGTCAAGTTGGCGACTGCGAGCAAGCAAAATGACATCCCGGCGAGACTTTTTCCTCATTCGCGATCAGCAACATCAAGTTGCCGATCGCAAGCATGGAAAATAAACCTCCTGGCGAGCTTCTCAGCGCAGGGAGGTCAGGTTTCTCATTGCGAGTGGTCTCGTATGCTCGCGACCGCTCTCGATGAGAAACTACCAGTCTGCGTTGAGAAAGATACCGCTCAAGTAAAAATCTACTCGAGCAGCAGAAAACTACAGTTCGCACTGTGCAAGATGCCATTTTCAATGATTGCACAGTGCCGGATGCTTGTCCGCACTGCAATAATTAAAAACAGCATTTTGCACAGTGCAAACAGGGCACTACGCAGTTCGCATAGTCAGGGGAGTAGCTAGAGCTTGTGGCGCCCGGGGCTATCCTTCAGATTGCCGCCCCCCTGGGGGGGTGCTGGGGAAAAAGGACGGCGAGCACCTGAAAGAGGTCCGAGAGACACGTAGTATCGCCGCTAATAGTTACCTCGATCATGCAAGTTACATGCACATATATGACACGGCCCAGGGCTAGATAGCCCCGGTCCCCAAAACAGTGCCGCCTTGGACGGACCGCCCCCACCTAGCTGCGCCGATGAAGGAAAAGCAGAAGGAAACCCAAAACTTATATCAGTTCTACCTACCCTGTTTTTGACATCTCACTCATAACATCACAGCTTGTGCAGGACCCCTGTCCCCTATCTGCCCCGTCCATGACCTCAGCAATGTCTGCAGACCGGTCCACCACACTGGGTTTGACCACAATTCTCTTTGCAGCACCTTCAGGATACTACAGGTGAGTCCTGCAGATGGGGCAGAACCAGGCCGGATGAGGGGGGAGAGTACTTAGTTTCTAAAATGCCGGAGTGCTTTACGAAAACAGAGAGAACCACATGCTGGGGGTGCGGATATGTGCAATGTAATGCAGCTTTTCAAGCGATATGGCTAAAAATGGCATCGCTGCCAAGGTTTCAGATTACTATGTGTGACATTTTCATAATGTTAGAATAATTATGAGTGACATTTCAACGACTATGAGTTACATGTTCTCGCAAGCAAAATCAAGCAATGAAGACGAGGGAAACATATAAATATCAGAAATTACACCCATTTGAGCAACAAAAAACTCTAAGAACAATGTAAAACTGCAACAATGCACCAGAAAGGAAGGGCACTAACCTAATATCCTTGTCACCTGATTATAGTGTTAAACAAATGTGTAACCATGATATTAAACAAGTCATTCAGTGGCAGTACTTTATTAATGTTCTGTGCACACATCCAAGCATCACACGTGCAAAAATAATACTTACTGGATGCAACAGATTGTCATTTGCATTACAAAATAAATACTATACTTTTAAAGTCCTATGTTTGGGGGGGTAGTATCGGGGACTGATGGGAGCCACACATGCCTAAAATCTCCCCAGAAGCCTAAAATCTCCCTAGATGCTTCTCGGTGATCATGAGAAATTATTAAACAGCTTGCTGGCTGGCCTTAGTTTCCCATAAGTGGCTCGAAATCACACTTTCTTCCCTGATCTTAGTGAGAAACTGATAAGTAACGCAGAAAATTGTAAAATATATTATTTCAATTTCATTCTGCTGCATCCAGAGGAATCATCTTTGTCTCCTACAATGGACAGCTTGGGTATTTGCATCAAGAAAGCTCACAGGGTTGAGCACTTGCTGGAGTGATATGTGTATTCCATGACCTGGCCTTTTGGGCCACTTCCCACTGTCTGGCCAATGTAGACAGGTGTTGGTGGCTGCACTTCCATGATGTGGCTTCAGATGCAGAGTTATACTCGGGGGTACGTAGCTCGTGAATCACCAGACACACAACAGTACATTCAAAGGAAATGTATGCATTAAAAATTCAAACTTAGTTAAAACACAAAAAAGCACTAGTTTTTCACTCTTCCAGAGCATCTTACTGATCTGCAGTTTATCAAGCAACGTGGTAAAAGGTAGCGGACTAAACCAAAAATACATAATTACTGCAAACACGGTCACATGCTGGGAGACACTTCTATAGCTACGAGTGTGGTGTAGGTTACATTTTCTGAGATTATAAATACACCTGTGGGGGTATCGGCGGAGGAGACATGTCTCTTTTTCTGAGCCTTTTACTGCACAAGTGGGCAACCTGGTGGAATAGGTTCAGTAAGTACTCTGTGTCTATTTGTACACTGGTCACCCACAGAAGGGGCAGGGGTCTTGTCTGGTTTCTGACCTTGTTATCCCACATGTGGGTTAGAGTCGGTCAGTGCCGTGTGTGGTGCACGTTATACAACTTCGGAATAGTATACAAAATAATTCAATTTACTTTATCACATAATTTAATCACCTCTACCACATAATATGAGCCTCCATTACCTTAGGGCCCCTGACTCTAGATGCAGCACGTGCATGGTGACCTTGCACTTCTGTTTGTATTAAGCGGCTCAGAGAGGCTTGTTGAGGCTGAAAGATCTCACACTGCTTGCAATATTAATACATAGAACAAAACATCTATGCTGTACATTTCCTCTTTAAACCTGCGAAAGCCTGCACTTGGTTGTCGTGATAGGGTGTGGGCGGTCGTGCTAGCTTCCCTCTCACTGGAAGACCGATAGAGGAGCCCAGCAGTGGATGCCTGGAGCCTCGGGAAGAACAACATTTCGTAACAAAATCTCATTAGTGCTCCTCAGTGTGCCGCCTGTTTTTAAACGTGCCGGTCGCTTCACAATAAGTGTTTATGAGGTGGATTTCTACATGCGGATAATGGGAACAAAAAACGTGAGGACGGAGATGGGATTCAGGTACACTGAATACGTGTGACTGCAGATGGATCTTCAGCTTTACCAGGGCAAACAGCTGCAGGCAGATAACCGCAGAGCGTGCTAAGCCACAAAGCGTTTATAATTTTAAAACACATTGAAATAGAGTGAGATCCCTCACTCTGAGTCCTGGCACACCTGATTCACTTAATACTGGGCCCCAACGACTCCCGCTGCAAACACCGTCGCCGCCGGAGGCATGATTCAGAGACCCACACATAAATGGGGCCACGGGAAGCGAAAATGCGAACTGTCATTTTACAATGATCAAAACCATGTTTGTCGAGCAATGCAAATCTGGTTGTACATAGTCAGTACGATAACATCCCTCAAAAGTAATTTTTTTCAATTAACCTGCAGAGCAGAGCCTTTACCGCCACAAGGAAGCCCTCACCTGGCAGGCTCGAGCGCGTTGCAGCACTGGGGACTGGAGGCAGAGCTGATGTACTCGGGAGCTCAGCTTCCGTAGTTAACCAACGCCCGCGCGTTGGAACTCTGTCTCTGGCCCAAGTCAAGTTGGGGTCAGGAGAGGCGCTCGAGGGCTCCTGCAGCTCTAAAGTGCGGTGCGGTGCTGCTGCGCCTGCGCAGAGGAACCATGCTGGAGAAACGCTTCCAAAACGGCGGCTGCGCTGCACTGGTCCGTTGCGGCGGCCTTTATAATTTATTTGAGGACACTGACTGACAGAAGTCAATGTCCCCAAATAAATTATAAAAGCCGCCGCAACGGGCCAGTGTCGCGCGGCCGCCGCCCTCAAAATGCTGCTGCCTGGGGCGGACCGCCCCCCCCGCCCCCCCCTAGCTACGCGGCTGCGCATAGTGCGACGCGTAGCTCGCGTAGTGCGAAGTGCACTTCGCATAGCTACGCGTATCGCTACTTCGCGGACTACACCCAGCCCTAATTTTCCTTCAGCAACACCACCACCGCCTCACTTTACATTCTTTATGCTGACTACCTGTGTCTCTACCAAAGCATTTACTACATCAATTTCTTTCCACAATTAAATGTGTGCTCCACCACCTTGGCTACTGTAATTCATTCATGATGGGTACGCTCTCTCCTTAGTCGCTCCTCTTTCACATACCTTCCCCGTTCCTAGAACGAAGCATGAACTGGTCTCTGATGTGTTCATCATATAGGGTCTCCTTTATAGTATACATTCTACTGGAAAACTATGTAGTGCTGTGATGTGCTCTGTAGCCAACGCACTACCATTGTTCCGACATCCCTTTTGCCAGGGGATTCTAACGTGTGTTCAGATTTCTTCAAGATTTCTCAAGGATGTTTAAAGCCTCTCTATTTGCATCATCATTTGTTTAATTAGACATAGTCAAACTTCTGGGTCAAGATAATGCAACAACATAGAATTGTGTCTCAAACAGGGCACCACACTAATACGGAAGACAGCTCTGTGACCCTCCCGGAAGAGAGCTCTGTGACCCTCCTCAAAAGTGGCTTACCAGGACAGAGCAAAAACAGAACATTCATGCGTAGGATTCCAAAATGAATGTTGATAACACACAATGTGAATATGAAATACTCCACAGGCAAAAAAAGAAAACCCGACCCGTAATCAATTCACAAACTCCTTCTCCTCCCGCCCCTCCCCAGGACCCCCACCCATCGCCTAAAAACACACTTTAGCTCTTCTGCAGGACATATCTGATAACTGACTCCCAAAACTGCAACTGAAACCAAACTGTCTTTAAACGAAACTGAATTTCTCTCAAAACCTTCATATCCAGTACCAACTCGCCCCACCCTGCAATATGTAAATATTGTGCTTACTGTTATGTTGACCGCAGGTGCGAGGCCTCGTAAGCTCGCGGACAGTACAAACGCGTCCAGCACACAGGTGATTGATTAGCAGGCTGGGCCTGAACCTCGAGCGGGTCACGCCCCTTGTGTTTGTGCACTCGGCCCGTGCAGGTACCAGCGGCCAGGCAGCCACGGCCCGTGGAGGGAGTTTCGGTGGGGCAGAGAGGTGGTGCAGGGGAGGGGCTAAAAACCGGAATATGGATAATTTTGCGATGCAGGGCGCGCTACGAAATTCGTTTTATTAATTAAATTGCTTACTTACCTCCAATTATCCATATTCCGGTTTTTAGCACCCCCCAACCTGCCCCTCCCCCGCCCCGCCTCTCTGCCCCACCAAAACTCCCTCCACGGGCCGTGCGTGCTGCAGTCAGGTTGTGTGGGGTCAAGAGCTCCTCAAGTTGAGCCCGAGTAGCTCACTACCAGTTACCAAATATAACTCTTTCACATCAAAGTCTGCGAATTAGCATATTCAGAATATCCTCTACCATAAATATTGTTTACCAAAATATCTGCCCATTAGAGTTAATAATTTAAAATCTATGCCAAAGGGGACAACATTTTTGCAAACGACATTTAGGGCACATGCAGGAAATATTTTTGATAACAACGTCAAGAGATACAACGTTTTTTCGCAGATACAGCACTTTATTCACGACAAAGGCACACTTGCTGTTTTAAGAGCAAGTCACTAAGGGCCCGATGTAGGTAAAAGGGATTTTCCGAATTCAAAATACCGAGGCGGGCCGAATCGGTATTCTGAAATCGGAAAACGAGATGTAGCAAACAAACAGCGAAATAATACCGAATCGGTCGGCATCGGTAATGTGAATCGCTACGTACCGATTCGGCACGGACCGAATCGGAAAGTACCGAATCGGCTACCACCGAATCGGAAATAGCCGAATCGGCTACCACCGATTCGGAAATAGCCGAGTCGGTAAAATCCGATTCGGCAATTACCGAATCGGAGGTATGAAAACACACCCATGGGCAAAAAGCCCATAGGAATGCATTGAAGAAACCGAATCGGTAAAATCCGAATCGGATGTTACCGATTCGTTAGAATCCGAATCGGTAAAATCCGATTCGGTAAAAGCCGATTCGGTAAAAGCCGATTCAGCCAATGAGGTGGATCCCCCCTCCCCCACCCAAACAGGGAGTGGCAACCCTGGCAGGTGCAGCTAATTAAGAACTTTCTGGAGAGCCAGCCTGAGCTGAACACTCACAGTCAGCAGCAGTGGGAGTAGGAGGTAGAGAACTGTTCAGATCAAGATGGCAAACCCTAGTGAGAGCCAGAAGTCCAGCCAGAAGAGGAAGCCAAAGTTCAGCAGCATCGAGCTGCAGGTGTTGGTTGAGGAGGTGGTGAGGGTGCACCGGCAGCTATTCGGGAAGCTGTCCCTCAATGTGCCGGACAGCACCAAGAGGAGGCTCTGGAGTGAAATCGCCCAAAAGGTCAATGCTGTGGGTGTCACCCCCAGGTCCCTTGATGAGCTGAAGAAGCGCTTCTATGACATCCGCAGCCTGACCAAACGGAAGATGGCAGAGATCCAGAGGCAAGCTGGAGTCACAGGTGGAGGCAGGAACCAGGCGCCACCCCTCACAGACCTCGAGGAAATGGTGTCCACCACCATTGAGAGGGAGAGCGTAACCGGAATTGGGACCCTGGACAGCTCAGCCAGAGCCACAGCTACAGGTAAGAAGCATGCGCATCATGACACACCCTACCAGACACCTCCCCATTACACACAATGCACAGCCAAACCCCAGCACAGTACTGTAACCAACATACAAGAGACAAGCATCATGGTATATGTAGTCAGCAGAAGTTAGCAAAATATGGCAGTGCAGAATCACAAGATAGGAAACAGTGGAACACATTCTAAGGAGATGCAAGGACATGTGGAATGCTTTAATTGTACTGACTGTAATACATCGGCACTCAATTTACAAATGCTTCTTTGTACCTAGGGGCACCATCAGGCGGAGAACCACAGACAACAGAGGCAGCACCAACTACCAGTGCAGTCGCAGGGCCGAGCACGAGTCAGGCTGCCGAGGAGGAGGAGGACAACACCATAGGGCTGGGTATTGAGGGAGACCTGGCAATTGACTATGATTTACTTCACTCCCCACAAATGCCGAGCACACCCCCCTTGCTGTTCTCCCCAGAGAACTCCCCGACAAGGGACCTCCATCCACCTACACCAGCTCCTGCCACGATTATGGCTGTGGCTCCAGTAAACCCTGTCCTGGGAGCAGGGGCTCAGGCCCCGGCCAGCACCACACCCCCACCAGTGGCACCCCAGCCCACTCAGCAGGCCGGCAGCAGCAGTACCCGGCGCCGTGCCATTCCCACCACTGCAGCACCAGCACCGGAGGGCAGTGTCTTCCTGGGCCTCGAAGGTAATATGGTGAAGATCCAAAGGCAGCAGGCGAAGTCCATCATGGCCTGCCAACGCCAGCTCCTGCAGCACAACCTGCAGATGGGGGAAATGGTGAAAGGTTTTTAGGCCTTTGTGGATTCCAACAAGGAGGTAGCAGCAGGTTTAGGCAGGCTAACCACTGCCATTACCCAGTTATGTGGCAGACTGGAGGAGCATGAGCTGGTGCGCAGGCGGGATGCCCGGGTGCAGAACCGCTCCATAAGCCGCCTTGCTGCTGCAACGGCACAACTCTGTCAGCGCGGTGCCAACATGGAGTCTAGTCTAACCCAAAATACCGCAGAGATAACAAGGGGAATGGCCCGCATCACGACAGCAATGGAGGCCATGATTATCTCTAACACTGCCGCAAATCCTGCCCTGGACCTGGGGGATGCTGGGGACAGCAGCAGCCGCAGCAGCCCGGCCAGCGCTGCGTCAGAGCCACGCAGGAGCACCAGGCGCTCCGCAGATGCCGCTGGTCATTCTGAAGGGGGTGAGGGACACCCCAGTGGGGCTGCCAAGCGCTCAAAGAAATAGCCTTGCAAGGGCGGGTGAGGCAACCTGGACCTTAGACTTTTGTTTTATTTGCTATTACACCTTTTTTTTGTTGCACATCAGTGCAGTAACTGTGTTGCAACAGTATTAAAAATTGCTTTTTCACCACAACCATTTACCTGTCTGTGCATCTGTACTCACTCAGAAATAGTTTTCTGTAATCTCCTCACGTCTGTATCTGCCATCACTTGGCGTACACACCCCAGCTGGCTGTGTCAGTGGCACAGCTTCGTCGTCGTCATGGTCCTCGTAGTCAGACAACTCGACCTCAGTGCCCTTCTTCACCGCAAGGTTGTGCAACATTGCACAGACAGCTATGATCTTGCAGCAGGTGATGGGGGTATACTGCCTTGCACCTCCACTCTTGTGCAGGCATCTGAATCTACTTTTCCAGATGCCAAAGGTCCGTTCGACGACATTCCTTGTGCTTTTGTGGGCCCGGTTATACCTCCTTTGGCTGGGTGTGGAGGGGTTGAGGTAGGGGGTGAGTATGAATGAGCGGAGGGCATATGCACTGTCGCCTGGAAGGGAAAGGGGTAACATTACACACATGCATACATGTATTACACCTGGCTACTTTGTGTTATGGGGGTCTGATGATGTGTCTCACCTAGGAGGTATCCTTCTGTGGAAAATAAATACAAACTTGGTGAACATTATCGGCGCCATCTTGCCCCTTTTCACGCCCATTCGTGCGCGTAAGCGGCAGCCATTTTGAGCACCATGGCCTCCCTGCCCCTCGCTGATAGCCAGCGCGTCTCTCTCTCTCTCTTAACCTCGCAAGCATCCCCCCGCACACTGACAACCCCCGCTCTCTCATGCCCTGGGTCATAAACCCCTCTTCAGCGCAGCTTCACCACGGAACCCCATCCTGTTCCCAGCGCAACACCTCCCCTCATTCCTTTCATGGCCAACAGACCCTTTTGATGCAAACCCCCTTTTCCTGTGTCCCCGTTTGTCTTCCTTGTTCCCAGGCCGCCACCTGGCCCTGCGGATACTGTTTATTACCCCGTACAGTAGGAAGCTTCCCCTCCCCATCAAAAGACCCTCGAGCCGATCAAAGCCCCCACCCTATGAGATCCGATCAACCCCATGCATTCCGTGAATCGGCGGAATGCCCTGCTGTGCGGCAACCATCACCTGTTGTGACCGGGGTGGGGAATCCAACTGTAAATGTATGTGGGAACGGGCCTGAAGGGGAGATTCCGAGGATGTTCTTTCAAGTACCAAAGTGTTACGAGAATGTGTTATGTGCAATAAAGGTCATAAACCCTAGTATAAGAGGCCAGGCCTCAGAGATGTGGTTAGAGCACCTCGTGACGATACTTGCTGTCTGAATTGACGTGTTCTCCTCCGGAGAGAATAAAATCCTCGTTTCCTGCCTTCCAGTCTCCAGCGCCTGCTTCTTCATTGATTAACATTGGTGGGTCATAGAGGCGATACCGCCGGGCAACAAAAAGGGTCTTTGGTTACTGGTTGTCTTTGGAACCCTTTTTAACAATTGGCGTCCCAAACGTGGGGCCCATCAGCGACTCGTGGATCCAGTGGGAGAGGTCCTGACGACAGAGTGAACGACTGCAACGATCGGAAGGTACCCTGTCCGATAGACCCTCGTCTGACAGCCGATCATCCGAACTTCACTGGTTCCGAACAGACCTCTCTCGAGTGATCTGCGGTCCTGACTGGGAACCATCAGGAGTGCCACGAGAAGTACGAAGAGAAGAGGACGATCGGGCGCTGGATTCGGAAGACAAGAAACTGTCCATGCGGTCCGGGTAAGGTCGTGTAAACACGACGAATTGCGAAAGTGATAGATAATTGAAAGTGATTGATAATTGTTGAGAAAATACTAGTATTACTTTTTGTTAATTTATTTGGAGATTCACTGTTTGCAAACGGAGAAACAACAGGCTCTCCCTTTATAAACAGCGAAGGATAGGTACGCACCCGTCGGACCTATCTTTCTCCCCCATTGAACAATTGCCCCCTCCCCCCATTGATTAACTGTTATAGATTGTTTTCTGGAGATTCTCTGTCTGCAAACAGGGAAGAATAGGTCCCCTCTTTGCAGATAGTGAAAGGGTAGGTGACGCGAACCTTTGCGAGCCTATTTATTCTTCCCATTGACCATATTGATTTTTTATTTTTGACCTAACATTGATTGCTCAAGATTGGTTCATGAGGTATTCACTACGTGCAAACAACGTAGAATAGAAATATTCTGTCTAGTCTTTGCGCGCAGTGATAAGATAGGTAGTGCTGACTATTATCCCATTGTGATCCGTCATGCCTGTCTTCTCCCCACTGGTTAGTAGCCTGTTTAGCCCGGACCGCTTATTAGAGATGAACCATCCGGCTCCGCTGGAAGGCACCCCTAATAAGGACATGTTCATGAAGCATGGATTAATCGCTATAGCCTATAGTGAGCTGTGGCATAAATATACGAAAAAGGATCGAGAAAGTCAGTGGCCACTGAGAGGATCCTTTGATCTTGACAAAATAGAAACGGTAGAAATAGCCCTTCGTAGGAATGAAACAACACCTATTATGCTCGATAGTCTCGGTATGTGGCGCAAAGAAGCCACACGACGAAGGGAAGGCGACGAATTTAGAAAAGGTGAAGGAACACGACGGACAACCCTCCAAACGTCTAGTAGGCAAAGGGAAGGGCCAGCAATGGCACAGTCCCGAGGAGTAGACATGAAAAGAGAACGGTGTAAAGGGGTGTGCCGACAAGTCAACCCCGGGACACAACGACCCGAAGGTAATCCCCCGACACTATGCACAGGACGAACAGATTTAAAACAAAACCAATGTGCTTTCTGTAAATGTCTCGGGCACTGGAAAGCCCAATGCCCGACTCTGCAGAGCATAGGTAAGAACGGAGGGTCGACAGAAAGAACAGGCCGACAGAAAGGGAAAAGGCGCGAGATAAAAACCAATCAGACTAGTGCAGACAGAACAAACAGGACCACCCCGTTTGATTATGCTCGATGGCACAGATTTCGTCAGACCAATTTTAACGACATGTTAGAGTTCTGGGACTGATTGCTCTCTGTTGCTCCCCCACTCTGAAAACCAAACACAACTGCAGGCCAGTGTAAACAACCCCCCGTTAGAGAAAAGACTCAAGGAAGCCAAGCGTCTATTATATAACTTAGGATTTAATTACGGTAAAGAAAACACACAACCAACAGTAAATAGAATAACTAGTAGAACTCTCTCTAAAACAAACTTTACTAATAGGAAAAATACAAAACATATTATGCTCACTCCGGAAGTCCTCGAAACGTAACAGTCCGATGGTCCCGCCCATCCGAAACACATAGCACGTGTGGGGCGGGGCCTGCCAGCAACCATGGGCCAAAAAGAGATCGCTGGCGAGAAGGTACTGGAGGCTCCACAAAGCAGGCAATGAAATGGTCTTCCCATACTACCCTTCCAGGGATGGCGTCCCCCGGGCCACGAGTAGGGAGGGGGCGGCTGCAAATGACCCCCTCCCTCGTATCTCCTGGTCCGGCCATCACGAATTCCTCCATCGAACGGATGCAGGGTGGGCAGGGAGGGAGAGGCGACGCGGACGAGCCTCTCCCACCTCCACAGGTAGGAGGCTCCCCTGCCCTGGCCCGGCGCCGATGTCCTCCAGCCGGGCGACGGCCATATACCTACGCTGCACAGGACATATCATGCCCGACTGGTATATTTTCGCAGCACAAGACATACAACGCCCGACTGGTATATTTGCATAGCACAGGACATACAATGTCCGACGGGCATATTTACGGAGCACCGGATGTACAATGGTCCCCCAAGAGTCGGAATCAGGGGTGTAGGGTGGTCATCATGTGCACCCCTGATTCAAAGGGACGGCGTAGGATGCGCCGGGAGAGGAAGGCGGCACGGACGAGCCTCCCTCACCTCCCCAGATGAAGGCTCCACTGCTGCACCCTGGCGCCCCGAACCAAAATGTCCTGCTCCAGCAGCATGATGCTCTGTCTTTCGCCATCACAAGAAGTTTCTTCCACTCCTGATGGATACGACGAAGGGTGGCCGCCGCAGGATCTCAAAATGGCGTCTGGGCCCTCGAAAGGCGGGTCTAGGCCGCTGGAGTAACTTTGTCCAAAATTGCAACTCGGGCACTTGCCCACCTGGGCGCAAACCCCCACCATCGACAAACGTCCCCTCGACTTTGAAGATTCTACCAAAGTCCCAAGAGCCCTCAGCCCCTTCAGGCTTCCGGTGAGGAACAGCTGCATTGATCTCATATGAAATAACCACGGCACAGCAACAAGATGGCGGTGCTCTCGTGTCTGCATCAGCTTCCGTCTGAACCACCCAGGAACATTATGGGCTAACGAACTCGAGTAAGTTCCGGCTGAGCATCAACATGACCCGGTAAGAAAGACTCTACCCCCTCCCTCTCTTGATTGACGGTCCACACCACCAGCCCCTCTGTTAGCACAGTTTTCTTTTGAACTGCCGAAAGGGACTCTGGTCCAACCGCCAATCGTCGGGGACATTTTTTTCCTCTGATGCTACTTCCGGACTAAACCGGCCTCGCCCAAAATGGCGCCGGTATCAATAGGAACCAACGGATGCCTCGTGGTGCTCCTTAGCTAATGAAACTTGATGTACTAAGATATATATATACGAACCATTGCGCACTCGATGAAAAAGGGAGGAGGGTTCACTTGGCGAACATTTGAAAGGGGTTCCGTAAAAATGTTGATTTCAATGAACGATTTATTTTTGATATTTATTGTAACTGGTACATAACGTCGCTTATGATGCACACCCACGGTTTACATCTAGGAAATGTGATTCTGATGAGCTTGACTGTGTTTCCATTTATGAACTGAAATGCCCCTGATTCCCTCGTCACGCAATGAAATGTTTTTAGTTACTTGCAAATAATTAATTAGGCCCTTTTTAACATGTTCTTGTGCCACAAAATAACCCCCTACTGCATGTGCTTCCATCGTCGACATGTCCGGCCAAAATATGATTGCACTCTTCACATTTTACGTACTGAATAATTATGCAAATAAAGGTCTTAAAAAACTATGAACAGGCATCGCATACTTTTGTAAATGCGGGTATCGGTGGGAGGGTTTTTCTGTACGCAACCGTTCTGTTCCTTTTTTAAGGTTATCTGAAGAAATGGTTGTTCGGCCTTGGATTAATGATCGAATCGAAGGTATGATACGTTGCCTCCAAAATATGCGACTGAACTCAGGAACTTACGTATGAAGAAGGACCTCGACTTCTGAGAATGGGTAAAGTAAAGCGGTGTGATTGATAAAATGCTATAAAGTTATGGTGGTTGAAGGTACTCAGGTACAGGGTTGAACGAAGAACTGATATGCCTTAGAACATCACAGCTTTAGGGAATGATTTAAGGATCCCGATGGCCGGATACATCTACAAAACCGGATACCTCACGCTAGGCACCTCTGATCTTTTTTAGCGTTTCCCTACACACGATCCTTAATGCCATCCTCGAACCCCCCCCCATGAACCACCTATCACATTGCCCGCCCCCTTAAACTTCAGAGACCAAGACCCTAAGGATTATACCCCGAAGAGATAAGTACGAGTATGCGGTAAGTAAAGGACTTTCGTGCCCGTACATTTGATGTGTTCGAATGTTGTCCCCCCACCTCCCCCTTTCCCCCCTTTTTTTCCCTCTGCAGGTTACATTAGAATCCCGATTAGAGTATCGTAAGGGATCTGGAGCCACGTCACGCCCGATGCATGAAAACGGACTAACGCTGCAAGACGACACAAAAAGACGCCCTACCCAATGCACGACCTTTTTTGTACCTGATCTAATGCTCTTCTGTCCCAAAACTGCATGCTTCCTACATCCTAACCTAGACCCAAAACGTCTAACGTTGGGTAACGCACTGAATAGCCCAAACAATACACGGTCATCCTCCATGTCACACGTGTACTGTTTGGCCTATTGTCTGTCTGTCTCTCTCTCTCTCTCTCTCTCTCTCTCTCTCTCTCTCTCTCTTTCCCTCACTCTTTCACCCCTCCACACTTTCCCTCTTCCTAGCGACTGGCACCTAATTGACGAACCTGGTGCACCTCCTGATTGGCCCCAAATACCACAAGTATTTGCATAAATTTGTCCTAAATAAAATTGTATCGGTACCACGTTACTACCTCTCCTTTTCTGCTAAATATGGATGAAATTTAAATTGGCCAAAAGGAAAGGGACAGGTAAGACGACTAAGGTTCCCTAAATTTGACCCACACTCAGGGAACCATTTGTCAGTGGCTTCTATGATAAAATATGTCTGTGGTAATGCGACCATCCCCACTCCAAATTGTCTCCATACCCCAAATAGTAAGAAATGATCGAGATACCCCCGTCTTCCCAAAATGCCCCCAGTTTGGTATCAGCTGCCCTGAACGAGAGCCTGAAAAACGCCCCCTGCTCCAATTCACTGTGTTCCTAATTGTTTTCCATAAGATCCCACCTTCCCCGAGGATAAGTTTAATAATTATCGCAAACCACCCCCCGAGTTTTTGTAGTAACCAGGTTGCGAGGATTTATATAGAAAGTTAGAAAGATGTGTGCAAAGTTAAAAAATTAGATCGAAAATCGAAAGAACTTGTTGCAGTAAGCCTTGTTGAAAATAAGATGTTTTGATGTAATGAAGACTTGTTTAGCCCATGTTCACCCCTTAGAAGGATGCCTATCAGACTGTGGTGAATAGCACGTTGCACTTTTTCGTAAAATACAAAGCCCTGAAGACCAGCCTAGCCTTGCAAGACTCGTACTAGGGAAATGGGTCTCTACCAGAAGAACTGACATCTACTATAATAGACGTATGCAATGAATGAGTACCAGACCTCGTACCTATTACAAATGAACGTAATAATCATCAAAGCGCCAAAGAATTAGCCAACAAAAGGAGGTTGTAAGGAATCCAGCAAACCCATCATCAATTGTTTATACGTTAGCCGCAAAAATCTCAAATGTAGCGAGTGCTTACCCCAGTTGCTTGGCGTTGGGAGAGAAATAGATTTATGTAATTACCTTCTTCTGCAAAATCTCTAAAGACTGTCTTTTCAAAACTCATTTAAGGGTATCACTGTCGGAGGAGAAAGAGACCGGATGTGGGAGCACGCGGCCTGACTGCGGATTGTGGAACATCAGCGACGGAGGCTGAGGCGAGACCACAGCAGTAAGGAGTCGCAGGACGGGGCACTGTTTCAGACAAAGCTAAGGAAAGGGCTGACCTGAAGCCCCTGCTCTATGATCAACGTGTGCCAAAAAGTCCCCGCTCTCTGAACATGGTTACGGACCCGCCTGTCGCAAACTCTCCGTCCCCCTGATCTGTTCCCGACTTGGCCTTGCTCCATCCCCTCCTCCTCCGACCTACCATAAGGACTGTTCACACCCGCACCTTTCCACCCGAACTTCCAAGTTCCTCCAAATCCTACTGAGCTACCCAGAGAAGAGTACTCCCTGCGTCAGAAGGGAGGGAGCTCCGACTAAGTAGACCACGAACTATGTTAATCTTAGAACGGTGACCTAGAACTCCACCAAGGGTCGCCTCTAAAGAGAAGATGAACGAAGTATGTGGTTCTACCCGCTGCTGAACGCCTCGAAGATGATGGAAGCAACAGGAAATACCCATCACAAAGACTCAAGAAACAAACAGACCCCACCACTCAAAGACAAATTGCACTTTCTTATCACCATCCTTTCTGCCTCCTACTAACTATGCTCTGCATTACGGAAGAAGATGCACCTGCTCCAAAACCGTAACGCATTTCTCCTACGAGGTCTGACGAAAACCAACAAAATGCATCCCTACCCGCAGACCCCCAACGACTCAATCCACATGAACATTTCTGTTGATAGGTAATCCAGGTGCTCAACAGTGCCGACAGAAGACGACAAAAGACAACGAGAACTCTGATATTTTTTTACTGTATCTCCTTTCTCTCCCAATCACCATTGGACTAACTATGCTCCCGCCGAATACAAAAAGGACTTACTTATGTGATAACTTACCAGCTCCTATTTCGAATGACTATAAGTACCTATGATCTGTACCCAACGCCCTCGCTACGTACTTCTAGTCTGATATTGCATTACGATGACTTTTTCTGCAACCAACTTAACGATGAACCCGCCTACTAGATGACGAGATTTTTCAATATGATGTTTATAATGTGATGTTTATGTACAGTTCTTTTGCCTAAGTCCCCTCTCCCTTACTTATGATCGCTGCATATAGGTGTAGATAGGAAATAGGCCAGCAAGATGTCTTGGAAATGTTAAAGGGAGGACTGTGGAAAATAAATACAAACTTGGTGAACATTATCGGCGCCATCTTGCCCCTTTTCACGCCCATTCGTGCGCGTAAGCGGCAGCCATTTTGAGCACCATGGCCTCCCTGCCCCTCGCTGATAGCCAGCGCGTCTCTCTCTCTCTCTTAACCTCGCAAGCACCCCCCCGCACACTGACAACCCCCGCTCTCTCATGCCCTGGGTCATAAACCCCTCTTCAGCGCAGCTTCACCACGGAACCCCATCCTGTTCCCAGCGCAACACCTCCCCTCATTCCTTTCATGGCCAACAGACCCTTTTGATGCAAACCCCCTTTTCCTGTGTCCCCGTTTGTCTTCCTTGTTCCCAGGCCGCCACCTGGCCCTGCGGATACTGTTTATTACCCCGTACAGTAGGAAGCTTCCCCTCCCCATCAAAAGACCCTCGAGCCGATCAAAGCCCCCACCCTATGAGATCCGATCAACCCCATGCATTCCGTGAATCGGCGGAATGCCCTGCTGTGCGGCAACCATCACCTGTTGTGACCGGGGTGGGGAATCCAACTGTAAATGTATGTGGGAACGGGCCTGAAGGGGAGATTCCGAGGATGTTCTTTCAAGTACCAAAGTGTTACGAGAATGTGTTATGTGCAATAAAGGTCATAAACCCTAGTATAAGAGGCCAGGCCTCAGAGATGTGGTTAGAGCACCTCGTGACGATACTTGCTGTCTGAATTGACGTGTTCTCCTCCGGAGAGAATAAAATCCTCGTTTCCTGCCTTCCAGTCTCCAGCGCCTGCTTCTTCATTGATTAACATTGGTGGGTCATAGAGGCGATACCGCCGGGCAACAAAAAGGGTCTTTGGTTACTGGTTGTCTTTGGAACCCTTTTTAACACTTCACCAAATTCGCCAGCCATCAGCCGTGCATAGATGCCGCTCTGTTGGAAAATATAGGAGTCGTGGGTACTCCCTGGGAATTTTGCTACCAGGTCTGTGATGGTGCACTTCGCATTGCAGATCACCTGCACGTTGATGGTGTGCGTAGACATCCGATTGCGGTATATGTATTCTGTGTCCGCTGGTGGGCAAATCGGAATGTGCGTGCCATCTATGCAGCCAATGATTTGGGGAAATTGTGCCATCTGGTAGAAGTCAGCTTTAGTTTGTAGCAGTTCTGCGTGGGTTGCAGGGAAAGAGATGTATTGGTCCATCCTGTGTATCATGGCGTCAAGGAATGTGTGGAAGAACCTTGACAGGCTGCTCTGGGTCACCCCTCCTGCCGCTGCAACTCCACTTTGATAGCTGCCAGACGCAAGCAGGTGTAGGCTGCATAGCACCTGGACGTGTGCTGGGATGGCGTGTGCCCTTGGGGTGTGGTGGTCCAACAATGGTTTGGGGTCCCTGATGAGCTCAAGAATGGTGTCAGAGTCCAGCCTGTATCTCTGTAGGATCTCTGCCTCTGTGAGCATGAACAGGGTTATCCTCTGTCTGTAGACCTGTTCATTTCTTTGCCATTCCCTCTGTCCTTCCTGCTGTAGCCGTAGCCGCCTCGCAATGACATAAAAAGCTGCCATCCTGCAAGTTGCAATGCATTTTGGGGCTGTTTTTATGGGTTGGAGTTGGTTACCACCTGATTGTAATCCATGGTAAATACCGAGTGAATTCTACCGATTTTGAGCCGAAATCGGTGTTTCTGTGCCTCCCTACATCTCCCCATCTGTCCGATTCGGGGAATTTCCCGATCGGTGATTCCAACGAATCGGTAGGTTCTCCGATTCGGCTCATGTCCGAATCGGTGTATCTACCGATTCGGTACATGGACCGATTCGGATAATTTCCGAATCGGTGTCACTACCGATTCGGTACATGGACCGATTCGGATAATTTCCGAATCGGTGTCACTACCGATTCGGTACATGGACCGAATCGGATAATTTCCGATTCGGTGTCACTACCGATTCGGTACATGGACCGATTCGGTTATTTTCCGAATCGGTGTCACTACCGATTCGGTACATGGACCGATTCGGTGTTTGCATCCGATTCGGTGTGTTACCGATTCGTTACATATCCGATTTTCGGTATGTACGTATCGGATTCTTTTCCATTCGGTACTCATTCCGATTCGGTTTTCGCTCCGATTTTGACTTTTTTCTTTGCCCTACATCTCGATGGCTGTATACCGATCGGTAAGGGCCCAAAATCGGTATTTTCGGCCGTTACCGATCGGTAACGGCCTACCTACATCTGGCCCCTAAGTGCGTCACTGATTTCACTTAATGACATGCTGATACTCACCCTTACATCTGTGCCGAAATCTGAGACTTCCATACTATAGTCAGTTCACCTAGAGTCACTCCCTCTCCGTGCCCCTGTACCCTGTAACAAAAACAAGCATTGGCATAGCCAATAGGTCTCACCTTTGGGATCTTATAAGTGTTTAGCCATGCAACAGTTGATGTTATTGCACCAAGGATATTGTGCTGGATAACTAAACACTTATAAGGTCCCAAAGGTGAGACCTATTGGCTATGCCAATGCTTGTTGTGAATTGTGAAAAGTGTAGACGTGCTCTTAGGAGGAGTCATAGAACTCTGTCCGCACTTCTACACTTCTCTTTGTGAACAAAGCCCACACTTTTTCATAGGAGACGAGAACTGAGGCTGACATCTAGGATTGAATTGTCCACGTTGTTTTACTTGTTAGCTCCTTGACACCTCTTTTGATAATAGCATCTCTGAATAGCGCTTAGCCTACAATACCCCCTTTATAGCCACCTACCTGCATAATTTAATGCGTGACGTAGGGCAATGCTTGCTTTGCAATGGACGTGTACTTTGATACAACCCTTGCATTGTCTCCTATTTGTGCTGCTGGACACACCGGTGCTTCTGCAGGTATAAATAATTCAAGCTGGTGTTGGGTGCAGCGCTTTGTGCTGGTGAAGACAGCGTGGCGACTACCGGTAGCATAGCGCTGCGGAGCCGGTGCGCGGTCTGTGGTCCTCCTCAGACCTCAATTCTAGGACGGATGGAAGAAGAAAGATCAGATAATGTCTGTGGTTACTGCATGGAAACACATGAACCTAATCACAACTCTAAACACAAAGTATTTATTCATTTTTATTTGTTTTAGGTATTTGATATAGCTCAACCTGGCTCCAAGGAGCAGTAGAACACGCACTTTATAGAGAACATTAACCCACCAGGGGCTGTATTACAGATGGTGCCCCGGAGCGCAACGGGCGTTTACCACCGCTTTGCGCACCCCCAGGGAACTTTGGTATTATAGAAGGGGACGCAGACGTTTGTGCATCCCTTTCTATAATAACAATAGCACTGGCGCACTTAAAGCGCTAGCTCCATCAACAGAGGGTGTTCCCTCACTTGCATAGGGGAGTGCCCTATGCAAATGAGGGAATTCTTTTGACTCTGCACCCGCGCCATATTACAGACGGGGCGCAGAGTCAAAGAAGCTCTCAAGAGGCGCGCTGAAAGTGCACCGCCTGACAACAGCCCTCTGCAGGGGGTAAAAGGGGGTCCCATGGACCCCCCCAGACATCCCCTTGCATCCTGGTGCAGTCACTGATTGCTCCCTCCTGCAAGCGGATCTATAACCCCCCTTGAAAGTGCAGACGGGTGCCCCCTGCACAGTGAAAACACTAAGTGGCTGCTCCGTGTTTTCACATGAATACGCTGCCCTGGGGGCAATGTGTGTTCGCGGCTGCCCTGGGGGCAACGCATACACCGTAATAGGGCGCATTATCACTGTTTGCGCCCAGTGCACCTTTTGAAAAGTGCGCCGGGCGCACACAGTCATGATGTGTAATAAGACCCCACGAAATATGAATCACGAAGTGCTGTTTATGTGTTCTCAGCAGAGGTCGAAGTGGGAAGGGTCTATTGGGAACGAGGTTCCCAGGCAGTTTTAATTTCACCAAAACAGCTTTATACTTCTGTTAAAAAAAACATAAAACACTCCTGCAGGCTTGTAGCAGACAATGAGAGGCCTCCAGCTGAAAGGGAAGGAGAGGGGTCTCCTGCACTGTGGAGTGAGAGGAGGGAGAGACAGGTAAAGAAGAGACAAGCCTTCTCTGCAGGGTTCCTGCTCCTGGAAGGAATATACACGTGTGCAACTGCTTAATCAGCAAATCTAAAGGCTGTTTGCAGCCAGCCCAAGCTTTGTTTGAAAGAATCATTTGAAGCTCCACAGTGGCAAAGAGGCAGTCTTTTTAAGTGGCACTGTAAGGGTGTCAACAGTTCTGGAGTGAGTCCTTTAAATGGAAACCTAGAATAAAGGTCTACAACAGGTACATTCGGATAGCATATTACTATAAATGTAACAATTAAAAGCCTGTAGGCACTTAAACACTCAACCCTTCTACACATGTTGTGGCAGTCTCTCTAATACTGTGTGCACCCTATCTAATACTGTGTGTGTGTAGTAAATCTTTTAAACTAATCTCTTGTATATTCACAGTGCTTCCTGACACTGTCTGGGACCTCACAGCACTATACATGCACGTCAGCATTCCCCTGTGCACCAACCAAGACTGCCATGACTCTCCAGGTACCCACACAGACATCTGAAATGATCTCATTAAAGAACACAATAACTTGCATTTACGTTTCATTTATTGTGTGTGCAGTGTGTTTGAAATGGAGTTTACCTGTATGGGAAAGGTCAACAAAATAGGTACAGAATATGTTGGTCTTATTTACCAGTCTCACCGCACTCACTGACTCTGCCCCCATTGTACTCGGGATTACAGTACCCATGCTTCTTGTTTTGCACTTCCATTGCTGGTTCTTCGCCTCCTGTGTCTGCCCTGCTGTACGCTTGCTTTTGCACCCATATTACACATGCTCTCAGTTCTCTGTTAAATTGTCTGACACCATGTTTGGCATTGTTGGTGTTATACAAATTTGACAAAAATTAATTAATATAACATAATGGTGCTGCCTTGGATTAAGCTGGGAGCAGAGGGTGGCATAAGACCTCAATTCTCTCTGAAAACCCACAGCATAACTCCAGCTCACACGAATGTAAAGGCAGTGGCGGCTCTTCCACTAAGGCGGATGAGCGTCGCCCCACTGCTTTCCGCGGTGAAAAAAGGAAAAATAAAGTGATAATAACTCGACGTTTTTATAATTTTACTTGTTCCTGCTGCGGCGTCTTGGCGGCCAGGGCGGATCTGCTGTGCTCTCAGAGCAGGGGGAGGAGTGGTCGGCACTATGCAAGTGCGCATGAGTGTTTGGTCGGCCATCTTGGGACAGCCAAACATTCATGTGCACTTTGCATGTTCTCCATCCAGGCTGCATTACAGCTTGGGTGGAGAACATGTCCATTCTCCCATTCCCTGTCTGAGCGCCAACAACGGCGCCCAGACTAATCGCAATGCTTCACTGCAGCATTGTGATTGGCTGTGGGGAGCCGGGAGCCCGGGTGCTTCCTGTTTGCAGAAAGAAGCCAGGAAAAGGACAGAGAGGGCGGAGGAGAGGCGGCGGCTGGCCTACAGGCAGGTAAGTGATTTTCTTTTTTATCTCTCCCCCCTCCTGCACCTCTTCCCACCCTCCCTGTCCCACTGCTGCATCCCGGGAGCAGCCGCCACTGTGTAAAGCACCAAGAGACCATCGATAGGAGAACAAGGAGCTACACAGGTACCATGTGACATACCATAACATGAATCTTGGTGTGTGGGGAGGGGAGGGGAGGCATGTTGAGGCCAGATCACAGAAACCAGGATGTGTTAGGGGGAAGGGCTGCACGGACGTGTACCTGGGATAGTTGACTTTTACAGTACATTGTGCATAGTTACCCAACTGCACACATTGACTTACACATATTTACATTTTAAGGCTCCTGCCTCAGCTGCAGGTTAATAAACCTTGGTGAGAGCCTCTAATCTCAAGGTCTTGGGTGGGAGGATTCTTCACCGGTGATAGCTAGGCGTTGGCTTGCATTGATTGTTCCAAACATTAATGGCTCTTCTGTAGCACATTGCACATTTTTGGGTCAATATTACAGACTCTTCCTTGGTGCAAGAGAAAGCAGGGCAAATCCATTTGCACCATGTTTTGCTGCATGTGTAATTTAGAATGGAAGAAATCTATTTTTCAGTCCAGTTCGCATTCATGGTGTGTATGCTGAAGCAAAAAGTCGGAAAATGTACAAAACTTGTTATAAGAAATGTAAAGCAGGGGTGCTTGCTCTCCAGAGCCATGCGGGGGACTTTTCCCTCCCCAGCACGTCTGCCCCCATTAACAGGGAGCTCTCATTTGCGGCTAAAGTGATTTAGCAGACACAGGTTTGAACAAAATACACTTTAAGGCCACACAGTGCAAGACAGACAGACAACGTGGCATGAACACAGTGGCATGACATCAGCACACAGCTCAAGCTGAGCGCCTTCCTTGTCAGGCCCATTCCAAAGTTATCTTGGCACAAACTGGGCCCCTCCTGAGGTGCATGAGTGTTAAGTGCACCAAGTGACACATCACATGTTCTACTCTGCTGCAGACACACTCTTTGGATACTTTCCAAAGTTGGGACAGTTCAGTTCTTTTTTATTAGGAGGGGTAAGAAATTGGGTTCTTGGTTAGGTGGGGGGGGGGGTGAATACCCACCTCAAGTAATATTCAAAATCTTTGTCAGGGTGAATCACTAAAGACACAAAATAAACGTGACCGTAGCCTCCTGGTAGCTGTGGCACAAAGCAGACAAGCTGAACTTAGAGGCAATGTGTAAAGGATTTACGCTGCACTAACACAGAAATAAAGTAAAAAGGCAAAACCATAAAAGTCCCAAAATGAGTTAGGAAAATGGGGTAAAATGTAATAAACAAAATTGCAAATATCCTATTAGAGAACCGGAGATATGGATTTTTAAAGTTCTAAGTAGAAATAGCACCAAACAAGCACATGATAGTCAATGGCTGCTATAAAACCGGACCAAGGCACAGTTTGACACTGGCTGTGATGGGGCGCAGATAAGATACACTAGCTAGGTTCATCCTGGACCAAAATTCTACTTTCTGATTTTAGTCCTTTAACTCCTGATCCATCACAGGAGAAAACATATAATGCCCCCCTCCGCCCCCCACTCTAAAGCAAACCTCAGTCAAGGCCCTTAGAGACTCAGAGGTTGGCAGGCAGAGGACCACAGAAGGGTCCGATCCAGGTCCAGTTGCCACTAGTCAGCTGGACAGATGCAGGAAAAGGCCACCTGTAGCTTGTTGCGTCCCTGTGGCTTGGACAAGAGGTCATCCTTGTGATGCTTGCCACCCACCTCTTTGTCCTGGGTACACGAGGAATAGTAGGCCCAGTTTTCTAAGCTCTTCTTAGGTCACAGACTAAAGGTGCAGTCCTGGTCTGGTCTTTCTCAGGTCCAGGAGTGTTGCTGATGTACAGGGCCTGATTTAGGGCAGTGTGACTGATGCAGTTGCACTGCACTGACCTGGGGAGGGGTGGGCACTAACTTCAGTCGGGGGGGGGAGTGTGCAGAGTTGAACAATAACTTATGATTGTAAGCACCTGCTGCAGAGTTGCATGGGCCTCCAGCTTTCAGGCAGCAATAAAAATGTCAAGATAACTCTTGTGATTAATGTTCCTACTAGAGAGAGAAATATAGTTTTGTCTAGTGGCAGTTTTGACGCCATTAAGTAGCGCAGAAGATTAATATGCCTGCTGCAAGGAACATATCTGCATTTTTTTGTGGCTAGCTGAGTGGATTTGTAAAACCAGCCTTCACCAGTGCTTTGAAACAAATGAAATGTATGTGAGAGAGGGGCTATGGAGAGATGAGGGGCACTTCTGCTAAAGCCGGCCCTGCTGAAGCTGATGCTTGGAGGGGTCACCTTTACTCCTGGTGTGAACTAGTCGATGGAAATAACCTCAGAGGAAGCCCTAAATAATGGGGGTAAAGGTTCCTGGGGCTAAACCTACCCACTTTGGGCATTTTCAATATGGCGAAAGTCTTCAGCCACACTAAACTTTGGCTCTAAGGGCCAGGGTGTGTAAGTGGAGTGTTCTGTGGTAATCCTAGAGTCCTCTTACTTTTAACACTAAAATGCACTTTCAGGTTCTATACCCACAACAACCTCAGAGACAGAGGTCTGATAAAATAAAAGGTGTTTAAAGCAACCAGACAGTGGATACACAAGAATTATTTTGCATCCTGTTTCCCTCCATCCATTAAAGTGTGTCTTAAGAGTCATATGTAAACCTAGCAGGCATGTCAAACAGGCTTTGAAACTGTAATGCCAAAAAGAGTCCCACTGTGATTGAGGCCCGCTTGGCTGGGGGCTCTGCCTAAGTGTCACCTAACGTTTGCCTGTGACAGGGGAGGCCTCTTTAAAGTGTGCCTTTAGAGTCATATGGAAATTCGCGGCAAGCCTGTCAAGCAGGATGTGAAATTCAAACAAGATTTGTTACTTAAAAGTCAAAAAGGATGTTTTTACATCCCCATCCTGCATATTCTGTCAGGTTCAGAGGGGATCATCTCTGTCCATTTAGGTCGGCCTATCTCTTGCTACTTAGGAGGCTTTTCCCATCAATTCACCCCTATTCAAATAATAATTACTGGCTGACAGCAGTGGTAGAACAAATGCAAACAAGTGTTCATGGGTTTAGGCAGGGAAAGGTAACTTTCTAAAAGTACCTTTTTCCTTCATAGTTAAGCACAACTTGATTTTAGCATTTAATTGGAGTTTGAATAGTGATTACAAAGACCCTTTAAAATAAGTTTTTAACTGCTTCCAAACTGAAGTTAGCATTATTAAATGTAATACTGCAACCTAGTGTTTTCCTGTGAAACAGCCATCCTTGCTACAATGAAAGTAGCCTTTTGGGTCTTATTCACAGTGAGGACTTATTTACCATTAATTCCCACATGTCCTATTTTTAAATACCATACAACCTGCGTTATGGGCAATAAGACTTACATAGGGGTGGCTTATAAATATTTAAAAGAAAGGGTTTGACCTGTTAAAATGGTTCATTTTGACAGGCCAAATTCGCAGTTTTAAAACTGCAACAGCTAAGCCACACATTATATTCCTGCAGTAATGTTTGCATTGTCACTGGGGTAAATGGCACAATGGATGCTGTAGTCTACAGGTGACTTTTAACTTATAAGTGGCAAGAAAATGCAAATTATATGGCATAATGTGGCCCCTTTCATAATAGTATGACTCCATTACGTCATCATTTTTAAACTTGGCAATACTCTAGGAGCATTGGTAGCACCTCATTAGTACCAGTTTAGCACCCACATATAGCAATAAGCAACAGAGAGATGGACAGCCCAGCTTTGCAAGGGGTCTTCCACTGTGCATCAACAAGTGTTGCTACATTTTTTGTAACTTTTGAACAGTTTGAGCTAAAAACACATTTTTAGTTTTGTTAAAATCTGCAGATTATGTGGCAAAGGACGGATTATCTGGCAAATGCGGAAAATCTATAATTATTCAAAAATCACTGGGGTCGCACAATTGCATAATTCCAGTGGTCATGCTTATAGGTAACACAAATATGCTACTTAGGGATGTAACAATTTCATCATGTTGAAAAGGGGAGCACTTCAGCTGAAGATCTGCAGCTTCGATAAAAATAAGGGGTACTCACATCTTTTAATTAAATGGCTAGAGGCTAGCCATGCATCCACCCCACACTATGCACAACAATGACATCTTACTTAACATTAAAAAAAAAACTGAAATTCACTGAACAAAATAAAGGTTGAAGTTACGTTATAGTTAGGAATTGTAATAATATGTTACTTTTCATAAAAAATGTATAAATTTGCTAAAATATCAAAAGTTAATGAATCATTATAGTGAGGAGAAAATGTCAGTTAAAATATACCATTTTAAATGATAGATAGATAGATAGATAGATAGATAGATAGATAGATAGATAGATAGATAGATAGATAGATAGATAGATAGATAGATAGATAAATAGATAGATAGATAAATAGATAGATAGATAGATTGCCTACTGGCGGTCGCTAGTAGGTAGTTATAGTTAGTACCTCTAGTATCCATTGGGAAATAGTTTTTTTGTGTTGCCAATAACTTTGGCACAGTTTGACGAAGCTCCCCAAATCTTTCAAAGCTTGTTTCCCACTCACTTAAGCTGCTTTGTGAAAGGTTTCAGGGTGATCCATCAAGTGCTGGCCGAGAAATAGGAGGGTCCTAAAATGTGTTTCCCCATTACATTTCCTATATGGTTTTTAGACACAACTACAGAGTGAATTGCTGGATGTAATTCCACCAAATTCGACACAAATCTATCTCTTGGTCCAGAAAGATGCTGATGACACCCTGCTTCTGTTCTCTTGGGGACGAGACGATGATTCAGTTCTCTCCGCTCAACACTGTTTCTCTTCTGTCTTTCACTGCAGGGGCTTAACACAGGCACCTGCAGCCTCCGTGGTGCGGGCGGGGGCCCTAAGCTCCAGGGGGGTCCCTCGGCTCTGTATTCTGGCTAGAGAGCTCCTGATGGAGCCTGGAAGGGGCCCCTCTTCATACCATGCAGGGAGGCCCCTCAATTGTCATTATGCCCGTGTTTCGCTGGCTCGCTCTGGCACAGCTTCAGTGCAATAAGGAGAAATCTGAGCTCCTCTTATACAGCACATTTCCTGCCAATTTCAGAGAGAAGCTGTGGCCCCCAGGTGTCCCCTTACCCAGTTCAAAGGGAGACTCAGTCAAGAATCTGGGGGTTTGGTTCAGTGAGAACTTGACTTTTTCATCTCAGGTCAAGAAGCTGGCTGGCACCTGATTTAGCATCCTGAAAACTCTGAGGAAGTTTTTCCCTCTACTTCCAAAATCTGCAAAGGAAACTGTTGTCCGCACCCTAATTCTTTCCCGCCTAGATTACACTAACGCTCTGTATGCTGGCATCCCGGGTTACCTCTTGAACAAACTGCTAGTCATACAAAACTCGGCTGCCAGACTCCTGCTGGGCCTTTCCAGCAGGTGCAGTGTGCGTTCTCATTTACGATCTCGGCACCGGTTCCCGGCGGTGGCTCAAATAAAATTTAAATTTCTATCCAGTGCCCGCAGAGCTCTCCATGGTCTGGGACCCATTTACTTACAGAAGAGGTTCGCTTTCTACATTCCGGTGAGACAGTTGCGTTCTTCCTCCCAACGTTTGGCGCAGATCCCTTTGTTCAACCGCCAAAGGCTTGGCAGGAGCTCTTTTGCCCGGATAGCTGTGCTGGCATGGAATGCTTTGCCATTGGCTTTGTGTGATGTCAAAGATTCTGCGATTTTTTAAGAAAAAGTTGAAAACCTTTCTCTTCTAGCTCTGCCTTCTGACTCTGACCCCTTTTTCAGGTTCGCGCCGGGACACTCCCTGGAGTATCTGTGCGCGCTACAAGTTTAAATAACATAACATTACATGTTGTGGACTGTCAATAGAGCAGGTGCTGACAATTAAGTGCCGGTGCCGAGCACGAGGAACCACCGGCACAAATTAAGCTCTGATCCTGACCCCATGGTGCAAGATAGGGGTCTCTGAGGAACCACTTATGGGTGACAAAATGCCTCAAAACAATTTTTTTCCAATGTGGACAGATTTGCGACTCCACTACGATGCTCAGCGCAGTTGCCCATGTAACGTCGCAGCACATTTGCGAATACGCATGTTGTGGCAGCTATTTTATATAAATTGCTCTGAAAAATGGGGGAGCAATACGGGGGTTATGAGGGCAAAAAAATGCCCCAAAATAATGTTTTTCCATGTGGAAAGAGTTGCAAATCCGCTGTGATGCTAAGTGCGACCCCCGTGTACCGCTGAACAGAATTTATAAATTCTGCTAGAAAAAAAGAATATATATATATATATATATATATATATATATATATATATATATATATATATATATACTCACTCAGACACTTATGCACTCACTCACAGACCCACCCAGACACTCACGCACCCCATCACAAAGGCACTCAGACACTCATTGACCCAACCAGATGCTTGCACACTCACTCACAGACTCACACGGACACTCTCACACCCACTCACAGACTCACACAGAGACTCTCACACCCACTGCCAGATCCACTCAGACACTCATGCACCCACTGGGAGACCTATTCAGACACACACACACACTCACAGACCCACACAGGCACAGGCACATTCACAGACCCACACAGATACTCATGCACCCACTCACAGAGCCACTCAGAGGCTTTCGCTGCCATTCACAGACCCACTCAGACAGACTCATCCACTCACAGACACACTCAGTCACAAACCCAATGACAGACCAACTCAAAGACTCATACACCCACTGACAGACCCACTCATACACCCACACACACACTCATGCACCTTCACCAGGAGACCCACTCAGACTCTTTACACCCACTCAGAGTCCCACTTGAACACTCATGTAGAAAAAGCTATGGTGACTGAAGTTCTTGGGATGTAGATTCTCAATTGCTATTGTAAATAGACCCTAGAACATGAATTTCAGAATATTATGATTGCCCATACAGGGCACCATTATACAGATACACTCTGATTACTGTCACCCATTCAGGGCTTAATGATGTAAGACCACGCAATACTGTCTGCCGAATTTCAGGTCACCACGGTCATGAGTTTCCGTCTTTATTTTGTTGATCATATGTATATAATTACTAGTACCTAGGAATTCTGGAAACTCTGTAAAAATGTGTTTCTAATTTGATGATCATCACATGCCATTATGATATAATATGGCTTTAGGCATCTGCCTCAAAAGATAATGAATTGTCTTTTTGAAACTGAAATGTAAATATTTGTACATATATCTGATTCGTCTTATAGTCCATTCAAGACTCCAACAAAATGCCAACAAATATGAACGCGTAATAATATGTTTTGGATCGTAACCTGAGACCTTTATTGAAATGACAATTGCATTTGGCACAGAAAGATGGCGTATAGCATATCGTCCTTCTCTTATGTTAACGAAATGCACCAGGAGAGAATACGCTGTCCTCTTTCGTTGTTCATGTTTTGTTTTGTTTAAAAAAAAGCACCCTTCCCGGTTTCCACCTACAGTGGAAAAAGGCGCGATGCCGAAACGCGTCCTGTCCCGCTTCATGGTTTTCCGTTTTTAATAAAAGAACTGAACTTTCCCCAGCAAATTGTGTGCGCTCGTCCTTGTTTTCGTGAGACGAGGTGGGAGCTGATATATATATGAACAAGGGCTCTTGGGCCCGAAACACGTCATTGCTGAAACTATCTGGGCTTAAATATATACCACCTTTGCCAGATCCTGTGGTCCGTCTCCTTCCTCGCCAGTCTTCGTGGGCCGGAGGTTGTTTGGAGTTGTTGCTGCATATATGCATATATAGATATATATGAGCGCGAAAACTCCAGGCACCACCTCCAGTCCCAATGCGGATCGGCGAAGTAAGCAGGAGACGGACCACCAGATAGAATTACAGGTTTCTTTATTGCATTCTTGGAAGGGTAGAAGGGCAAGACCCGTTTCGGGCTGGAACAGCCCTTGTTCACATGTATATATATATATATATACACAAGGGTTGCTGTTTTTGAATATATATATATATATATATATATATATATATATATATATATATATATATATATATATATATATATATTTATATTCAAAAACAGCAAACCTTGTATGTATTCAAGATAACGCAGCCTACACATAGTGTGTCAGTTTCCATCAAAGTTTAATGGCAATGCGCTTCAACCGAGTGTCTTCGTCATGGCCTTCATATATACATATTTAAAAACTCTGGCAGGCCTTTATTTTTTCTGAAAAGCCACAATCCCGCATGATTTAAAAAACAAAAAAATGTATTTTGGCACCCGGGGTCCCTCTGGAATCCCCTCACATAGCCTAGGTGGGCAGGGTATCCTCGCCCTGCCCCTTTACATAATTTTTTTATTTACATACAAGACAGGGAACTAAGGGCCAGATGGGCCGACCGGTTTTAGGCTTTTGAGATGTAGGGGGCCAATTTACAGATTCAGTAATTTACTGAATCAGTATTTTAACGAATCGGTAAATTACTGATTCCTGAAAATACTGAATCAGTAAATTACCGAATCTGTAACGTAGGGAGCACTCAAATGAGTGAATTGCATAGTTAAGGATTCGGTATTTACCACCAACTAAAAGTTGGTGGTAAATATCGAAAACCTTTGGAAAAGCAAATTTGTGCATTTCCAAAAGTGCCATGTGGCAGACATACATGCCCTTAGGGCATGTGTGTGTGCCACATGTGCACACATGCATGAGTCAGGGGTGCAACAGGGTGCCAATGTGACACCCTGACACCCTTGAATGTGTTCTCCTATTACCGAATCAGTATTTACCGATTCGGTAATTCCCATTCATTCCTATGGGCCTCCAGGCCCATAGGAATGAATGGGAATTACCGAATCAGTAAATACCAATTCGGTAAATACCGGATTGTACCGATTCGGTAATACTTACCGAATTTTTACCTACATAGCATTTACCGATCCTAAAATACTGAATCGGTAAAATTCAGTATTTTAGAATCAGTAAATTTGGATTACCTACTTGCTTTGAATTTTACAATCTCAAAAACTACTGAACAGATTTACGCCAAATCACAAAAATCACAATCTGCGTACGAAGATTTAGCTTCCTGCCAAATTTGGTGCAATTCAATTCAGCAATTTTTGACGTAGTGCTTTTAAAAAAAAGTTTATGTAAAAGGCATGAGGGTTTTGAGTTTTGGGACCTCTTCTCTTTTTCGGCCCCCGAGGGGTCCCCCGCTTCAAAGATCACCACAAAAATTTCCATGCACTAAATAGGCAAAAAAGAGAAACTTTAATTGGAAAGTTTTATGGAGATTTGTCAAACTGCACCAATTTTATTAGCAAAATAAAAAAAGCATATCCTATGGAAACGTTGATTGAATTATAACTACTAGGCCTGGGTGGTAATGGGTAATTTCGTGTTCTGTGGAGAAAGTAAAATTGCCCAAAATTCTGCATTCCGAGACTTTGCAAAATTTTTTGCTTGTTCACGTTCTCAAATGTGTGTTCACAAGATATTTCCCCCCGAGCACGCAAACAGCGATTGCGAACAGTAAAAAAGCATCGCGAACAAGCAATTTCGCGTTTTCGCAGAATGTTGGCGTGTTCGCTGAGATTTTTTACCGTTTTGCGGAGGTTTGCATAACGCGATTGCGCAAATTCCGCCCACTCCTAATAACTACCCAGTGGTGAATATATTTATTTATTTACTTTTAGGGGCTTCAGACAACCCTCTTCATCTATTGGTCTTTTATTGTGTCATTCACATTTTCTTCCTCACAGTACAGCATGTAGCATGGGGCAGTGGGCGGGTGGGGGGGGGGGGGGACTGCGGATTAAACCCATTGGCTATTTTTACTGTGAGTGACAGCCTTCTGCCATTGCACAAGGATGACATTTCCACATTAAGTAGATTCCTTCCCTTCTATGGCAATATGCGTTTTTTGAGACCAACAAAATATTTTTGTGTTTTTTTTATTTCCGTGATTGTTTTCCTAATATATCCGACGAGCAAGGTGCTCCCACAACAATGTTTTTTTTGTTTTTTTTTAAATCATGCAAAAACAAAACAAGCACTGACAAAGCAAAAACGCTGATAGTGAACTCCAAACAATTGTCTTTATCTATGCTTGTTTTAATCTTGTGATGAAGACACACTAATAAAGTGCACATCACAGACACTATATATTGCTCCAGTAGCCCTAGCCAATGAGGGCCAAGGCACCTATTGTTGTTGTCAGGTAGATTGTACAATGTTGTATGTAGCATTATCAGTGTGAGGGGTTTTTGTCTGGATGTTGTGTGTAGGGTGAGGCGCTATAAGTATAGAGCTCCCACCGTGTGCACACTTTGCGTTTGTAGGTGATCAAATGGTTAAATCTAGAGAGATGTGAGACATGAGTCAAACAACCAGTGATGGGTCACACAAGCCCCCTTACCCACTGCTCCTACCTGCACTCTCTACCTCTCTTCCTCCTTCCCTACTTCCCCACATATTAGAGAAAGAAATGTGTACATCGGAGGTAAAATATGCAGAATTAGTGGCATATTTACAATAACTGGCGCATCCCTGCAAATCAGCAGGGATGCGCCAGTTATTGTGCGCACAACTCCGCCATCATGGATGCGCCGCATTTACAATGGGGCGCACCATGGTGCAAAAATGTGCCGTAAAAGTGCTGTAAAAGTTCCGTAAAAGTGACGCATTGCTGGAGTTGCGTCGCAAGCGTGACGCAGCTCCAGCAATGTTCTGGGGGCCCTCTCTAGTTAATGCTGCGTCAATCCTTACGCCTGCTTCAGGCAGGCGCAGGGTTTTGACGCAGCATGGGCCTAAAAGTGACTGAGTGAAATCTTGTAGATTTCACACAGCCACTTTTAGGAGGCGTTCCTGCACAGGAACGCCTACATGTGGCGCAGGGCATTACAACGTGATGCATCACCCAGATGCGTCACATTGTAAGTACCCCCGCACCATGGAGCAGGATTTGTGCCGCTGTTGTGTCGCAAAAGTGATGCAACAGCGGCGTAAATGAGGGGCAAGGGGCTTGTAAATCTGCCCCACAGTATTTTTAAAATGTTGAGACGGAGACTGGTTTCTTATGGTTTATGGACCAAAGCCGAGTTGTGGTGAGTGGACTCGGGCTATTTTGATAACATGCAACGACTGGAGTAGCCTCCTAAGTGAAGATGAAAAGTAGACACAAATGTGACTTCACACCACTCTTAAAGGTCGCTGCACCACAATTGGATCACTCCTCTGAACCTCATGCGTGACACCACAATGCTTCCCATACAGGCCACTCTGTAAACCTGCTCTCCATTAGCCAAGAACATCAAACGGAGTTGCCACTTACACAACTCTTCCTGCCTTTCTGGGGCATTAAGCTCTGTATAAATGTCACAACACTATTGTCCTAGACCTGTAAAACTCTAATAAAATGTGTTTCTAAAAAAGGCTATTTTCCAAGATCATATGATTCTAACTACATACAAAGCACACCCACAAGTAGTTTGCAGTGGTTTGCAGAGTTATCCCACACATGTGGCAAGTGAATTGCACCTTACCAAAATATGCATGTTTTATGTCTTGTATTTTTTGGTTTTTTGTTTTCTATACTGAGCACTTGATCTGAAGGTATCAGAGCGCATTACATGAGCACCAGTTGTATTACAGACGGACGCATTATTTTTTAGGTCTCGCCTACGCAGCGCGCATGCGCTGAATAGGAAAAAAACAATAGCTATCGATTCAGTTTCGCAGGCGAAAACATGCACGCGTTGCATTCCTTTGAATGGCAACACGTGCATGTTTGGCGATTCCCTTGTGGGAGCGAGCTTTTAAAACATCTGTTTACATTTAACTTGCAAACAGATAGTTTAATGCTCGCCCCCGCAAGGGAATCGCGCCACCCTTTGAGCCTCTCGCATATTTTTAACGTTGCACATTCGCTTCACTTTCAGCGGTGTGAGACGCAGCTCTTGTTTCATTTGAACACGGCTCAATGTCTGGAGTAACCGTGAACCACTGTGTAGTATCCTGCATATTATACTGTAAGGTGTTTTACCAGCCCTGCTCTGCCAGTGCCTGTGCTCTGTCTCATTGGAATGTTGGAGTCAGATGACGCCTCGGAATGTTGGGACTGAGGGAGGCAGAGCGACAGTTGGTCATTGGCTGAGCAGCTGACAGGCAGCTCCTGGTGGAGCTCTGATTTACCACATATCTTCATAATGTCCTGTACCTTACAACCTGTTATCTTCATGAATCTGAATTTCAGAAAACAACTTAAAACCCTGCTGTTTAAAAACGAGATCTAGTTCCAGCTTTACTCATTCCTCTGTGTATGTTAGCCGGCCCAAAAGCGCAGAGATACTCCAGCTGGAGTCGATTCTAGTGCTATATAAACTCATAAATAAATAAATAAATAAATGAATAAATCATCCTGAAATGCAACCTTCCTGAGTGAACCTTCATCACTACATATTTTGGCGACGAGGTGACGAAGAACCTACAGCTACAAGCAAATCTCAGGTACCTGATTTAAAAGTGGACCTGGAGATGGCGCAAAATAATGAAACTACAGTGGAAACAACCACAATTTTAAGAAGAAGAGGTATCCACAAGAAGGAATTAACTACGAAGAAGAAAAAAGCGTATTCTACACAGTACAATGAAGACAACTGCAAGGAAGAAACAAGAACTTCAAAGAAAAGAAAAAGAAGACAACAAGAAACAAGTAAGCACAAAAAACTATGCCTGTTAGCCCCTGGCTGCCGCCTTCGTTTATCTTACGGCAGTAGTATTGGTAACATATTTTGGGCTGGTAGATAGCCGGCGGAATGAAGCTTTAGAGCTGGCCGTTCAGTGTCCAACAGTGAGGGAAGTCTGTGTGTTTAGTTCATAGATACACAAATGTTGATGGCAGATGAATCATAACTGGCTGGCCAGGCAGATGGTGGTGTATTAATTACTAATTTATCAAGTAATTGCGGAGGGGGCTGTGTGGTTGCCTGGGTGCTGGCATCTGTTTTGCTGTGGGGGGAGTTCTTGCAGCATATTAATTTCCTACACTGCGTGCCACCATTTAATACTCGGGTCGGTGTCCTGGAGACTTGTGCTAAGCAAGGTACGATGTGAGCGTGTTGTCCTCGGGTCCTCAGGTTGAATGCATGACTCACACGAGCACGTCTTTCATGCTTTCTTAGTTCGACCATGAATTGCGGATAAGAAATGTTTTGCTAATCCGCTCAAGCTTTGCCACACATCTTTTAAACTCACAGTGAGCTGTACCTGATGCCTGCAGGATGAACACACCTTCTCCGTTGCCCACAAGTCACGGCTAAGCCCCAGTACAGGGGTTTGAAGCTAAAACAAACCTTGGCTGAAGTGATGAACACCCAGAGAGTATGTGTGCTTGTAAAAGTAACAGGTGCTTGTGAAAAGCGCTCTAATAGTTCGCGCTATGTAAAACTGCAATGAAAAAGCCACTTAATCTTCTCCCCGCACTGACATAAAACCAGCAACAACCACCAGGAAGAAACCACAGGGGAAGCAGTGATGTATCCATGACATTGTAGAGGCTGGGTGGCTGAATTCAGCTCAAAGCACCGCAAGCCATATTATCAAGAAAGGGCGATACATTATCGCCGCTTTTATCGGCAGGAAACTGCCGCTAAAGCGGCGATAATGGGCTTGATAATATGGCCTTGTGAATTCCCATAGCAGCCCAGGTTAACACCAGAACCTGGGCTGCAATGGAATTCACAAGAGCATATTATCAAGCCCATTATCGCTGCTTTAGCGGCAGTTTCCTGCCGATAAAAGCGGTGATAATGTATTGCCCTTTCTTGATAATATGGCCCCAAGCACTCTAAAATTGCATAGGGGCTCAGCTTCGAGTCTGAGCATCAGCTCAACATCCTGTGAGTCTGAGCAAATCAAGGCCCCATGAGTCTGAGTTTCGTCACAACATCTTATGATTCTGGGAAAATCACCGAAACGCTCTGTGTGCTTAAAAAAAGAGATATGAATGAATGTACTGTTTAATGTGTCTCCCTGCCTAAATTAAACAAGCATTGGCATAGCCAATAGGTCTCACCTTTGGGACCAAGGATATTGTGCTGCATAACTAAATACTTATAAGGTCCCAAAAGGCGAGACCTATTGGCTATGCCAATGCTTGTTTTTTTTTTTAGTTAGGCACAGGGAGATTAAGTGATTTGCCCAGAATCACAGGATGTTGAACGTCCCTGCTGAGAATCGAACCCAGTTACCCCACTTCGAGGTTGGCTGCTGAAGCGATATGTCTTTTTTAATATATACTCATGTTATCTTTTTAACTATTTGTGTTTATACACTGCAGAAACATCAATAATACGCAGAACAGGAAAGAATTTTAAAAAATGGGTACTATGAATGCATGTTGGTTTGAAGGTCAGGGAGGTAGGACATCAGAGCTCCTGGTCTTAACTAGAGCCGGGACCCCAGAGGGGGAGGCATTCAAAGGGCTTAAACACGTTGACTGCAGTAATAAGCGACCCCAGGCATCACAAATAAACTTTCAACCGTTGCGTGCTTCTGTCGGCCAACGCCGTCGCAAGTACTACCTCCGTAGTGCTGCACACGTCCGTTAGCCGACACTGCCCCGCCCACTGATCAAAGACGCCGCACCGTGGCGGAATTGCCGCCGTGGTAAATGGGTTAAAGTCAATAACTTGGGAAGATGCTAAGAACACACACATTGGATTCCATAGCCTAATACATACTTCCTGTTAATACAGGGAGTCTACTCAGCACTCGTGCTTTCTCTGGCGAGTGTAGTCGGCCGATGATGAAGCATGACACTCCGGGATGGGGTGGGTGGAAGGAGTGAAGTCTTGCATTACAGTTTTGAATGAATTCTTGATCCTTACATATACGGAAACATACAGGACATTGAGATTCCCCCAAGAACTTTGGAAAAGTGCCTTTAGGTGGGTTCCCTGCTGGTCTTGATGGACCGGTCTTGTCTGTTCTTTTGGTTCTTGTGCCAGAAAATCACTAAAATGGTTCCACTCTAGTATAATATTGGTTCTTAACCTGAGGTCCAGGGACGCCTGGGGGGCCGCGAAGCCTACTCAGGTGTTTCTGCGAGTGCTTAGAAAATTAAATAATATTAACAGATTAATAAAGAGTATGTAAATAAAGGATCAAAATGTACAACTGAACATTTCAAAATGTTCTGTAAGTTTGAAGGAATTTGAAATTTGCTGCTAAAAATTAAGTTTGTATTCTCAGACTGAGTCACAGGAGCAGTGCAAGAGTATGAAACAAAATATAGCATACACGACAAGTGGCCTCATAGTAATTTAGAAATGCTCCGACCTTCCTATTAGAATTCAAATTTTTATTTTTTATATTTGTTTCTGAATTAAATCAAATATTTCATCATTTGTTTATGTGTTTGATGAATGCTTGTTTCAGTATTTTTGTAATTGTGAATTGTTTTGCAGTACAAATCATTGGAAATGGTTAGGCCGGGTTCCCCAGCTTCCAGTAATGACTGCCACTCAAAGGTGGTCCCCGGATTCTAATAATGATTCATTGGGGAGACCCCGGTTTTCAGTAATGAGTAAGTGGGGGTCCTCAGTGCAATTTATTTTAGAAATTGTTTAATGGAAGGTAAGACAATTTGTTTGATCTCTGCACTCTTTCTAGATAACATTCATTCTACCGTCTGAATGAACAGGACTCTTTATATTATGGCAGGGCTGGCTCAAGGGCGGTGCAGCCGGTGCCACCGCACCGGGTGCTGATTTCTAGGGGGCACTGTGTACGCGTTCCTTTCTGCCAGCAATTTTCACCCAATAAGAAAAATGTCAAGATAACTAATGTGATTAATGTTCTTCCTGGAGAGATCAGAGTTTTGTGTAGGTTGAGGTTTTGACTGATCATAAAACAGCACAGAGGGTTAATATGCCTGATGCAAATAACGTGTACCATGCAGATTACAAAGTGCATATAATGTAAGTGGGTTGCTGCTTTTAAAAGAGACATTCCTATGTTACATGCAATTCATAAGTTAAAATCCTAATATAGTACAGTGAGCTATTAACTTTCATCAAAGAATTGCGCTCACACTGCAAAGTATAGATTAGAGTATAGATTAATGTTGTAAAAACGATTCATTTGGGTAGAAATCGATTCTTATTAAGAGAACCCTCAACCATGTGTTACGTTTTAAATGCTGAGTTTGTGCTTCTCCAGACCAAGCACTCTTCAACTATACTGCCTTCGAGTTTGGATGACGTCACCCCAACACCTTGTAGTTCTCTGGCTTATGTAACATTTCCTATAAGGTGATTTACACACATATGATTGTCTCTGTGTAATGTGTGTGTGATGCAAAGTGCTCTGACACCCTACACTGGTATGAGTGGCACTATGTAACTAATTAAATGCATCTGAAAGAGTGGTTATGGACACTTGAGGGTCACTGTGGTAGTGAGGGGTCCCGTGGTGGATGTGGTCACTGGGGGGCACCAACAAACATTGTCGCACTGGGCGCCATCAGCGCTAACGCCGGCCCTGTGTTATGGCAACTGTACTGAAGCCATGAAATGCTTCTGTCTGGAGCTATTCTTAAAACAGGGAATTATGGTTGAGTATGAAGGAGAAATGTAAATATTTACTAGCAGTGCAGCAGCCGCCAAGTGGCCCAGGCAACCTTGTCAAGAAGGTCACCTCGGATTCCTTCACCCTTGTCATGACTTTGAAAATAAAAATAAACCACCATTTGTTTGCGGTGCTTAATTTGTTTTAAAAATGTGTCCGCCATCATTATGCCAAGGTTGTTGAATAGCAAGGCTGCCTAATCCTGAATCCACGTCATGTGTCCTTCATTCACCACACTGCACTTCCTGTCTCTTTGTTTCACTCTTGCAAGTTCATTTTATGCCCTGCTTTCTTTATTTGTCACTGTTTTCCTTTTCTTCTTTTCCTCCTTCTTTCTCCCTTTTCTGCCTTTTGTCTCTTGCTGTAGATCCAAGTCTGCTGATGATGATGAGAAATAAGTCCCAGTACCCAACAATGAGTGCTGGAGCCCGCCACCAGAAGCCACACGCACAAATTAAGCACAGTTTGTCTCAGTACAGTTTCCATGCTTTATTTTATGGAAGGGGTGTTGGCAAATTTAGATACCAGGCCATGGCAAGACATTTCACTCCCTAGATGACCAGGGCACAGCTGGTGGCAGGTGAGGTGTTTTCAGGTAAGTGGCCTGCCTAGAACCAACCTAGAACCAAAGGGTGTGCTGATTAGACTGTGTAGAAGAGGGCCAGGAGCAAGATTTAGCCAGTGCTTGGATACCCTCACGGCTGATAAGAAGCGCTCTACAAATCTACTGATTGATTGGTTGTGTCTGGATGGGTATTCCAGGTATGAAACACAGAATTTTCCAGCACAAGTGATGGAGTGGGGATTACCATGGAGAAGTCGAAGGCAGACACAGGAGGGCAGCCCTTGTGCTGAATATGCCAACAATGTATACAGTTGCTGAGTTAAATGTGTAAACTAGTTCCACAGAACCATATAAATTGTTCTACTGGATTAAGTCCGGGTTCTGGGGAACACAGGGCAACGCCTTTCATCGTTAAGGTAAACATTCTTCAAGACATTAGTTCTGTATGCAGTTTGTCTATGTGAGTTTGTTCTGATGGTGAAGACAGCATTTCTTGGCCTGCTTGAAGCTTGCAAACGCTCATGCTGTCTTTAACCATTGCAGGCCGGTCTGCCAGGGCTGCCAGTGCTGTGGAGGGACCCAGTGTCACTGCTGGATCTTTACTCAACATCTTGCATTCTGAGGCTTGTGGCTTTTTTATTTCCAAGTCTGAAAGTACTGTGTAATATTCCATTGCATCACTTACATAGCGCTTACTACTCCTACTGGGCGGGGCGCTGATGCGCTCCCTGAATGGGCAGCATGCTACCAGCCACGGACCGCGGAGGGAGTTCCATGGGGTGGTAAGGCAAGGCGGGGGAGGGGCAGGGTGGGGGTTGTAAACACTGGAATATGGATGATTGGAGGTAAGTAAACAATTAAATTTAAAAAACGAATTTCGCTGCGTGGCCTGCATCGCAAAATGCGATGCAGGGCGCGCTACGAAATTTGTTTTATTTATTTAATAGTTTACTTACCTCCAATCATCCTTATTCCGGTGTTTACCACTCCCACCCCGCCTTTCCGCCCCACAGAACTCCCTCCACGGGCCTCGGCTGCATGCTACACCATGTGGGGTGTGTGGTTGGAAGGGCGTTGTCTTTATTTTTTTTCCAATTTTGGAAGTGTTTTTATGTCATTTATGCTGACCACTGAGGTGCGATAATCGTGTTATGGAACACAGCGCCGAGCAGTGTGACGGATGAGTATGTGAGCCATGATTGCACAGTTTATGGTTTTTAGTAAGCAGGCCTCTTTAAGCTGCTTTGCAAGTTCCTTTTCTAGTATTTCTTATGATCACAGTCCACTTAGCTGATTATGGCACTGGGTTGTCCAATCTGAGCTGCTTGTTTGCTCTTGGTCCTGAGCAGGCATGGCTGGAGGGAGAAATGGTGGGGAAGATCTTCTGCAATCCACTTTTGTTACAGTCATCCCAATCTGATTGTCATTGTGAGATGTCAAGAAGCTAGGAAACACAACAAGATGATGGACGGTGCCACTGGATTCAAGCTAGCCTTGCTGATGAGGGGTGATACCCCGAAACCAGTCCAAGGATGCTTGTTTCTGGTCCAGGAAGGACCTAGTTGGCAGTTCAGGCTGGACTGTTCCCATAGGAATTGATTTACATATGGCTGAGTCTAAACCGGGGTGGCATGGTGAGCAAATGAACTATGGACTAAACCCAAATCTATTGACTGGGGGTGAGAGGTTGAAAAGTTTCAGCGCTCTATCAATTTCATTGTGTTTGTTTTGTTCGCCCTAAGTGGGATGGGTATGCCCAGGCGTGGGTCCTTTGCTCACTGTGCTACTGGATTCCAGAAAGCCTGGCTGATGAGGGGTGATGCCCTGAAACCGGTCCCAGGATGCTTGTTTCCAGTCCAGAGAGAACCTGGCAGTTCTGGCTGGACTGTTCCCATGAGGCAGAGGATCAAGACTGATTTGCATATGGCTGGGTCTAAACTGGGGTTCTATATTCGGTGAAAGTGCGCTCCGCTATGTTTCGGACCAGGGATTTGGTGATGTGGGGAACATTTCCATTTATTCCAAGATGATGGAGTCTTTGTTGCAGCATGTGGTGGTGGGTAGTATAAAAAACATTGATTGATCCCAATAGCAATAGTGAAGTCACTTTGTTCTTGTCCACTGTGATTTCTGAGTCATCCCAAATGGATATGATGGCTGACTCTGTGCCTGTGCCTGGTCTGAAACCAGGCATAGGCATTAAGTCTATTTTTAGCTGTGTACTTAAAAAGTAGAGTAAACACTTTTCTATTCTCTTCCTAAGAATGGCCCAGTCCATATCGGTCTGTAGTTTTCTGGTTCCGATGGGTCGAGGTTTTTCACTTTGTGGAATGGTCTCATGTCGGATGGTGTCAGCGCAGGTGGGAATGATCCTTGTTTCAGGGACTTAAATGCTTGTTTCTCCTGGCTTCGAAAGCATTGTTTTGAAGCTCTGAGCTCATCAGAGAACCATGGCGCTGATATATTGTGTCTTTTTATCCTGGTCCTTTTACCAGGTGCCCGTGTGAGAGCAGCAGCATCCAGACAGTGTGTATACAGTTGAACCGCAGATTCAGGGTCGACCGAGGCACTAGGAAGGAAGTTTAATAATATTTGATCATACAGGTGCACCATAAGAGGAAGTTCAAATAGGGTGGGCTGCAGGCCCAAGATCTTCTTGACTGTGTTTCACGTTGGAGAGAATAGCACTATGGTCAGTCCATAGGAGCAGGAAAGTCTTTATGTTTACTAGTGATTAATTATTCGAAAAAATACCATCTAAGGTGTGGCCAGCTTAGTGCATGGGGCCTACTACCAGCTGGGGAAGACCTAAAGCTGACAAAATGTGCAGCAGGCAGCTGTATCACTGTCAGCAAATCATTTAAGTGAAAATTAAAATTGCCTGGAACTGTATAGTCCTTCCGCAAAACATTGGCTTCTATTAAGCTTCTAATATCCTGTGCAAAAACAGTGCGCTGTCCAGGTGGACAGTAAATTAATTTCCTTTGAAGAGCTGATTTTCAGAAACTTCAACCGAAAAAGAAATTGTTTCCGAGACAGAGGAAGATAAAAGATCACAATGAAACTTCAGAGCAATTTTGTTAATCACTGCTATCCCGCCACCCCTTTTCTCTAAGCAATCTTGTCGGAACATTGCGTTACCATGAGCCATTCACACCTGACGTGTGTAGCAGGAGCGCCCAGGGTGTCTCACGGGGCTTGGCTGTACATGCGAGGCGGGCATAAAGTTTTCGGGCGGAGAAAAATAGGAAACCAGGAACAACTTTCAGTAGCTACGGGAGTAGAAAACACAGGTAGCAGTAGGCGAGTGGGGCGAAGAGGGAGTGGGGTAAAGAAGGTGCAGATTGTAGAAAAAGAAAAACGTACGAAGAGAAACAAACAGAAACAAGACCAGACAGCAGAAGAAGAAAAACTTACGAAGAGAAACAAACAGAAACAATACCAGAACAGCAGAAGAAGAAAAACGTACGAAGAGAAACAAACAGAAACAAGACCAGAACAGCAGTAAAAACAAGGGAACGTTCTGTTTTAATTGCGAGCTGGATGACAAAGAGCTCGCGTGTGACGCCCATCCTTGATGTCTCGGTTTGCGGCCTGTGGTGAGGGAGGGGGAGGGAGTTGAAGCGAGCAAAACAGAGAGCGCGCGTAACCGCAAGCTCTAGGCCGGCCATGGTAGCATTTTCTGAACCCACTTACTAAAAGTCTCGCCAGAACAGCGCATGCGCTGGCTTAGGCGAAATCTTAAAACAGCCCTTAGCCTTTTTTCTGTGCAGGAAGGTACCCTTTCCTGCACAATGACAATCCTGCATGTTACAGAGGCACCCTTGCAGAGTGGTGCAAGGGTCCCTATGTCGGTGCTAGTCTGTCGAAACGGCACCAGCGCAGGTAGAAATGACAGGAATGCACCATATTGCTTAAACACGGTGCATTGCTGCCCCTTCACTCAGCGTAGGGCAGCGCAACGAGGTTCCTTGCTGTGCTGCACTACACCAAAATGCCATAAATAAGCCCCTTTGTGTTGCTGAGTGGTGGTCTGTAGAGTAAGATGTAGGAATCAGTGAGAGCTAGAGTGGGGTGACAGCGAACCAGGAAGGATTTGCAGTCCCAGCATATAAAGTGTAGTTGGCTCAAACCCAAGACTCCAAGAAAATGTCACGTGACAAGGGTAATATTAAAGAAACAATGGTTACCTGGGAATCATTCAGTACACGACTGGACAGTGACGGTTCCTCCAGCTTTGGCGTTCTCCATTTAGGGAGAGCAAAGGTTATCTTTCCTCACTTTCTGGAATGATTCTTGGGTTTTTGCAGCCTGTAGTCCCTCGTGGGATTCTTTCTGGTTCCCTTCCGCAGACTGAGAGACATTTTGTCTCCAAGACTGGCTCCTAGCTGTTAGATACCCTATGCTGGGGCTGGCAACTGGGTAATCTGCCACCGGGTTGAATCCTGCTTGCTGACCATCTTTATTTACTCCTGTTGCAAGTATTAGAGCGTCCGGGTGCACTGCTGTATCGGCAGCATCATTGTCGAGGCGGCCATCATTATTTATTTACTTATTTTTTATCTGTGGAGTTTTATAAAGCACGAACATGGCTAGTCAGGGTATCAGGGCACTGTACATAGAGCAGTCAAGTCATATATACAAGGTAAAACAAGCATTTGCAATGCAATAGGTCTCATATTAGGAAAGTTAGAGCTATTGGTATTGTAAATGACACATTTTTATTTAGGTTTTGTTTTTGAAAATTGCGAAATTAATAGCTTTGTCATTTACAATGCCAATAGTTATAACTCTCGCAAATGTGACACCTATAGCATTTGTAATGCAATATGTATTGTATTTACGTGACTTACATGTATTGATATTACAAATAACAATGTTTTTACATTTTTTTTAATAATTAATACTTAAATAAAAGTTATTGTAATTTATAATGGCAATAGCTTAAACCTTCGTAAATAACATTTGTGAAGATTATGTTCAGTGTATTTTATTGTGACGAAAATCAAAGAACATATGTCAAATATTAACATCTTTTTGTTACATTTGTAATAAAGCTTGAAACATTGAGATAACATATTTGAACCAGTTGTTGTTGAAAGGTTGCACAGATTGATGCTGAGGTAGCGCATAGTGATGTTGTGGTGCCACTGAGTGATGCTGTGGTGGTGCTGAGTGATGCTGTATGCTATTCTATGTTTTGTTTTGCTATTCTATGTTTTGTTTTGTTATGCTATGCTATGCTGTTTTGTTATGCTATGCTATGTTTTGCTATGCTATGCTATGTTTTGCTATGCTATGCTATGTTATGCTATGCTATGTTTTGCTCTGCTTTGGTATGCTATGCTATGTTTTGTTGTGTTTTATTATGCTATGCTTTGTTTTGCTATGCTATGCTATGTTTTGTTGTGTTGGTATGCTACGTTGTGTTTAGCTATGTTATTATGTTTTGTTATGTTTTGTTCAGCCATGCTATGTTTTGTTTTGTTAAGCTATGCTGTTTTGTTGTGTTTTGTTATGCTATGTTTTGTTATGTTATGCTATGTTTTATGTTATGCTATGTTTTGTTATGCTATGCTATGTTTTGTTTTGCTATCCTATGCTTTGTTTTGTTATGCTATGCTATGTTTAGTTTTGCTATCCTATGCTTTGTTTTGTTACGCTATGTTTTGTTGTGTTTTGTTATGCTATGCTATGTTTTGTTATGCTATGCTATGTTTTGCTCTGCTATGCTTTGTTATGCTATTTTTTTATGCTATGCTATTCTTGTGTTTTATTATGCTATGCTTTGTTTTATTATGCTATGTTTTGTTATGCTATGCTATGTTTTGCTGTGTTTGGTATGCTATGCTGTGTTTTGCTATTCTATATGTTTTGTTATGTTTTGTTAAGACATGCTATGTTTTGTTGTGTTTTGTTATGCTATGTGTTGTATTTTGTTATGCTATGTTTTGTTATGTTATGCTATGTTGTGTTTTGCTATGCTATGCTTTGCTGTGTTTTGTTATGCTTTCTTTGTGTTTTGTTATGCTATGCTATGCTATGTTTTGTTATGTATGCTGTGGTTTGTCTTGTTTTGTTTTTCTATGTTTTGTTATGCTATGTTTTGTTAAGCCATGTTTTGTTATGCTATGCTTTGTTGTGTTTTGCTATGTTTTGTTTTGCTATGCTATGCTTTGTTATACTATTCTATGTTTTGTTTTGCTACGCTTTGTTTTGTTATGTTATGCTATGTTTTGTTATGCTATGGTATGTTTTCTTGTGTTTTGTTATGTAATGCTTTGTTATTCTATGCTATGTTTTCCTATCCTATGCTTTGTTTTGTTATGCTATGCTATGTTTTGTTATGCTATGCTGGTGAGGGTGAGTGAGGGTGAGTGAGGGTGGGTGGGTGAGGGTGGGTGAGTGAGTGAGTGAGGGTGGGTGGGTGAGGGTGGGTGGGTGGGTGAGTGAGGGTGAATGTGTTAGAGCGAGGGTGAGGGTGAGAGGGTTGTGAGGTTGTGTATCCTATTTTTTTTTTGTTATGCCATGCTATGTTTTGTTATGCTATGCTGATGAGGGTGTATGAGGGTGAGTGAGTGAGGGTGTGTGAGGGGGTGTGAGGGTGAGGGCGAGGGTGTGAAGGTGTGTGAGGGTGAGAGGGTTGGGAGGGTGAGGGGGTGTGAGGGTGACCTAAAAACGAAGGAGGAGGATTTACAGATTGCATGTTCCTTAATAACACCTAATAAAAACAAGTTTTTAAACCAGAAAAATATATGCAAACCCCAGCAAAATGAAATGAACAGGTAGATGTGAATAAAGATGATAATAAATGTGCAATGCACACGAATATTAAGAAAGCCGACCTAATTGGACGAAATTTAAATACATTAGTGCTCCGAAAAAAAATATCAAAGCTGTGCGCTTCGGCGAGATGGAGAAAGTTTGTATGAAGCACTCTTTACATTGTGAAAAGCGCAATAAACATTGTTGCCACGTGGGATGATAAAGCCGTGTGCATCGGCGAAATAATACAAAACTGCACAATACGACAAGGAACAGTGTAAAAAATAAAATAGACATCATTGTCAGCACAATCATGTAAAACCATATGATGCGCCACTTTAAAGTGTACATAAATCGTGCGCATCAGCTGAACACTAATCAAGGAAATCCCACCATATAGTAATGGTTGTGATCAACATCAGATGGGTCGATAAAGCCACATGCATCTGCAAAATCATGTAGAATTGCACAATGCGCCCTTTAAATTGCAAATAAGATGTGCGCATCAGCGTAAAACTAAACAGGAAAAGCCAGCAACGAGTAATGGTTGTGAGGGACGTTGCTATATAAATGGCAAACACAACCAATGGCCCGACGTTATGAAATGTGACATGGCACGTAGTGGATACGCTGGAGGCAGCGTGAAAAGTCATAGTGCGAGAGCCGTGAAATGGCCTCCTGTCGTGACACACACGAGAACCGGAAATGTTATAACACAGTAACAGAGCGATCCCAATGAAGAAAAGGCAGAACTTCCGTCCGACTACGGGAAACTCCACCTAGAGGTAAGGATGATTTTATCAAACATTACTTGTGGTTATGGATGTTTGGTCGCTGACACCAGCACATCTGCACAAAAAGGGTCCTAAGGCAGCAAATAAAAACAAGTTTTAAAACCAGAAAAATAAATGCAAACCCCAGCAAAATGAAATGAACAGGTAGATGTGAATAAAGATGAGAATAAATGTGCAATGCACACGAATATTAAGAAAGCCGAGCTAATTGGACGAAATTTAAATACATTAGTGCTACGAAAAAAAATAATAAAGCTGTGCGCTTCGGCGAGATGGAGAAAGTTTGTATGAAGTACTCTGTACATTGTGAAAAGCGCAATAAACATCGTTGCCATGTGGGATGATAAAGCCGTGTGCATCGGCGAAATAATACAAAACTGCACAATACGACAAGGAACAGTGTAAACAAGCATTAGCAAAGCAAACAATCAAGCGGAAAACGAAAGCCGTGGAAAACTAGATGTGCCGGCCGGCCAGCCAGCAGTGAATAATTAGGGGAGAGAGAGGGGAGGTGCTGGGGAACAGATGGCCGTGAAGCAGGGGGCGGGGAAGCGGAAACCTTTGAAGTCACGGCCTGCGGCCGTGAATAAGTGACGGCGGGGGGGGGGGCGGGGCGGGGCAGCGGAACCCTTCGATTGCTGCTGGCAGGGGGAAGTCTGTGGGGAAATGCAAGCTCGTGCACGAAGGAGCTTGTGGTCACGTGATTTCACGTGAACTGTTGAGAATCCGGATCGTAAAAAGTCAGCTTTTGGGTTGACAACAATAGGTTCGAGTAAACTCGACCTAAAAAATCATGAAGGGAAGTGAGGGAGCAAAGCAAACAGAGCAAACAAACACAGAAAACCACAGCGGCTTGGTAGATCCATGATTCAAAGCAGTCCACATGTAAACGATCAAGCTCATTGATAAAGAATCAGTAGTAATGAAGTATTCCTAGTGGGGGAGACCATTTAGCAGAAGCTTTTACTCTTCTTTTTGAAGCAAGAAGAGGAGGGGTTTGTCTTTGTTTCTGGTGGAAGTGCGTTCCATATTCTTGGGGCAAGACCAGAGAAGGAGTGGTTGTAAGACTTCCTTTTATTGAACTTCTGTGGTTTCAGCAGTAGGGAACTAGAGCTTCTTAAGAAGCGAGTCCTCCCCGATAGTTCAAGTTTCTTGACCTGGCAGACAGGTGTCTTGGAGTGCCTGCAAGCTTACTTCAACTGTATTCTAGCTTCAAATGGCAGCCATCTCAGATACGATCATTGTTTGACTTCCATTTTACAGCATAAGGCAGGACTGTATTTACTGATAGACTCTACCTGATCACAACGGATAACTGGCACACAATTGACCCTCCACTACTACGTGTCCAAAAATCAAGCTGTTCTGATGATGACCTCACCTAATCATTGAGAGGTCGAAACGCCTTCGACAGCACCTCAAACTGACTTTTGTGGTGCTAAAGACTGCTTGAGGGTCTGTAATTTACATTGAATATAATACATAGCCCTCTTTATTTTCTCTTTTTTGTATTCTTGTTATATGTACTGTTTATTGAATGTGAGCATTATGGGCCCTGAGCACTGCATCGTCAGTGTGATTGAAGAGGCCAGCTTTCTTGGACTCTTTCCTGAACGACCATCTCCGCATTGTGTTTGCTTAGAACAACTTTATCCTTGAATGGATACTCTGAATGAGTCCCGGGGCACGGTTGTTTCTTTAATATTGTATGTTTTACCCAGGTTCCTGTGGGCTTATTGTGTCGCTCACGTTTCCTTTACATACATGTGGCATGGGGTTGTTTGCTATTCTGGTCTGTGTACCAGTGACAATACTTAACTTTTCAGCAAAGTTTGCAAGAGCCCTGGGGCGTTAGAAACTGAGTGAAAAAATAAAGATAAACGGTGAATGGCAGTGGGACTTTGCAAAGGATGGGTTGCATAAGGGAACATGGTGAGTTTGCGTCATTCAGAAACACCCCAGTACCACAATCTGGCCTTAAAGCTGCCTTAGCAGTTGTTCACTGTGATAACATCATATTTTGTTTCTAGTGGCCTGGCAAAGAGATGGAGTTAATTTGAGGGAAACGTTGAAAATAGCCACTTCCCGTGACCGAGGAGGTCGGGGTGTCCTTAGAGACCTGGGTCGGGGTGTCCATGAGGGCAGGGCCAGGGGGCGGTGCCGGATCGCCCTAACCATGCAGGGTAAAGGTTGGCCCAGGTGCAGGCTGTCATGGCACCTGGCTTCAGCACAGGCAATCACCAAAGCGAGGCTGCAGACAGAGCAGAGGGCAGGCCTCGCTGAGACAGACCGGGGCGGGGAACAGAGACAGACGCCCCATCCGAGAGCAGTGCATCCAGGCTCCAGATAAAGCCTCCCGCAGGCCGCGCCACCACCCCTGGGGCCCAGAGCCCTAAGGAAATATTTACATTTTCTCGTACAGTTTCATAAACACTTTTTAAAAGCGCCAGATTATAAAGAGCATGAAAGACCTCGCCGATCGCAGGGCCCCCCATGACAGGACATCTGGAGCCCCCAAACAGCAAGGGGCAGCTCATGGGGGCAGGGAGGGGGCGGGGCGGACAGGCATCGCTCTGGGACAGAGGGACGTAGGGGCAGGAAGGAAGCACTGCTGAGGAGGGAGCAAACAGGGGGGACATGGACGCTGCACAGGAGCAGGACACAGGAGCAGGGGGGTAAAGGCAGAGAGGACAGGGACACAGGCACTGCTGAGAGACAGAGGGACGTAAGAGAGAGGACAGGGACACAGGCACTGCTGAGAGACAAAGGGACGTAAGAGAGAGGACAGGGACACAGGCACTGCTGAGGGACAGAGGGCAAGAAGAGATGGGGTGGAGGCACTGCTCAGGGAGAAAGGCACCGAGGACAGGGACACAGGCACTGCTGAGGGACAGAGACACTGGGGGACAGGGACACAGGCACTGCAGAGAGACAGAGGGACGTAAGAGAGAGGACAGGGACACAGGCACTGCTGAGAGACAGAGGGACATAAGAGATGGGGGTGGAGGCACTGCTCATGGAGAAAGGCACCGAGGACAGGAACACAGGCACTGCTGAGGGACAGAGGGACGTAAGAGAGGACAGGGACACAGGCACTGCTGAGGGACAGAGGGACGTAAGAGAGAGGACAGGGACACAGGCACTGCTGAGGGACAGAGGGACGTAAGAGAGAGGACAGGAACACAGGCACTGCTGAGAGACAGAGGGACGTAAGAGAGAGGACAGGGACACAGGCACTGCTGAGAGACAGAGGGACGTAAGAGAGAGGACAGGAACACAGGCACTGCTGAGAGACAGAGGGACGTAAGAGAGAGGACAGGAACACAGGCACTGCTGAGAGACAGAGGGACGTAAGAGAGAGGACAGGGACACAGGCACTGCTGAGAGACAGAGGGACGTAAGAGAGAGGACAGGGACACAGGCACTGCTGAGGGACAGAGGGACGTAAGAGAGAGGACAGGGACACAGGCACTGCTGAGAGACAGAGGGACGTAAGAGAGAGGACAGGGACACAGGCACTGCTGAGAGACAGAGGGACGTAAGAGAGAGGACAGGAACACAGGCACTGCTGAGAGACAGAGGGACGTAAGAGAGAGGACAGGAACACAGGCACTGCTGAGAGACAGAGGGACGTAAGAGAGAGGACAGGGACACAGGCACTGCTGAGAGACAAAGGGACGTAAGAGAGAGGACAGGGACACAGGCACTGCTGAGGGACAGAGGGCAAGAAGAGATGGGGTGGAGGCACTGCTCAGGGAGAAAGGCACCGAGGACAGGGACACAGGCACTGCTGAGGGACAGAGACACTGGGGGACAGGGACACAGGCACTGCAGAGAGACAGAGGGACGTAAGAGAGAGGACAGGGACACAGGCACTGCTGAGAGACAGAGGGACATAAGAGATGGGGGTGGAGGCACTGCTCATGGAGAAAGGCACCGAGGACAGGAACACAGGCACTGCTGAGGGACAGAGGGACGTAAGAGAGGACAGGGACACAGGCACTGCTGAGGGACAGAGGGACGTAAGAGAGAGGACAGGGACACAGGCACTGCTGAGGGACAGAGGGACGTAAGAGAGAGGACAGGAACACAGGCACTGCTGAGAGACAGAGGGACGTAAGAGAGAGGACAGGGACACAGGCACTGCTGAGAGACAGAGGGACGTAAGAGAGAGGACAGGAACACAGGCACTGCTGAGAGACAGAGGGACGTAAGAGAGAGGACAGGAACACAGGCACTGCTGAGAGACAGAGGGACGTAAGAGAGAGGACAGGGACACAGGCACTGCTGAGAGACAGAGGGACGTAAGAGAGAGGACAGGGACACAGGCACTGCTGAGGGACAGAGGGACGTAAGAGAGAGGACAGGGACACAGGCACTGCTGAGAGACAGAGGGACGTAAGAGAGAGGACAGGGACACAGGCACTGCTGAGAGACAGAGGGACGTAAGAGAGAGGACAGGAACACAGGCACTGCTGAGAGACAGAGGGACGTAAGAGAGAGGACAGGAACACAGGCACTGCTGAGAGACAGAGGGACGTAAGAGATGGGGGTGGAGGCACTGCTCAGGGAGAAAGGTACAGAGGGCAGTGACACAGGCACTGCTGAGAGACAGAGGGACGTAAGAGAGAGGACAGGGACACAGGCACTGCTGAGAGACAGAGGGACGTAAGAGAGAGGACAGGGACACAGGCACTGCTGAGAGACAGAGGGACGTAAGAGAGAGAGAGGACAGGGACACAGGCACTGCTGAGAGACAGAGGGACGTAAGAGAGAGAGAGGACAGGGACACAGGCACTGCTGAGAGACAGAGGGACGTAAGAGAGAGGACAGGGACACAGGCACTGCTGAGAGACAGAGGGAGGTAAGAGAGAGGACAGGGACACAGGCACTGCTGAGAGACAAAGGGACGTAAGAGAGAGGACAGGGACACAGGCACTGCTGAGAGACAGAGGGACGTAAGAGAGAGGACAGGAACACAGGCACTGGTGAGAGACAGAGGGACGTAAGAGATGGGGGTGGAGGCACTGCTCAGGGAGAAAGGCACAGAGGGCAGTGACACAGGCACTGCTGAGAGACAGAGGGACGTAAGAGAGAGGACAGGGACACAGGCACTGCTGAGAGACAGAGGGACGTAAGAGAGAGGACAGGGACACAGGCACTGCTGAGAGACAGAGGGACGTAAGAGAGAGAGAGAGGACAGGGACACAGGCACTGCTGAGAGACAGAGGGACGTAAGAGAGAGGACAGGGACACAGGCACTGCTGAGAGACAGAAATGAAATGAAATGAAATGAAAATTGATTTGTAGAGCGCATGGCTGCCCTAGAGTGTCCCAGCGCTAAAAGAAACACAAAGCTACCAGCAGCGTGCACCAAAAAGTCAGACGTCAAGAGGGAATAAGTGGGTTTTCAGGGCTTTCCGAAATTTCCCCAGACTAGGTTCCTTCCGAATCGCAACTGGGAGGGCATTCCACAGCTGACCGGCATTAACGGAAAACCGGCGGCCACCAGACCGTGCCCTCTTCGATCTCGGGATTGTCACCAAATTGCCATGGTCGGACCGAAGGGAGCGCAACGACTTGTAAGGGCGGATCAAGTCCCTCGGGATAGGGGGGCCAACGCCCTGAAGTGATCTGAACACAATGCAGAGGGACTTGAACTTCACTCTTGCTCGGATCGGCAGCCAGTGAAGGGCCTTAAGGGCAGGTTTGGCAGAAAATCTTTTTCCCGATCCGGTGAGCAGCCTAGCAGCCGCATTCTGGACTCTTTGGAGCGTATTGAGGGTTGACTCTGGGGCCGCCAGGAATAGGGCGTTGCTATAATCTAGCCTAGATAGAATAAGCCCCTGCACCAGAAGTTTCCTGGAGTTGGGCGGGAGTAGCGGAAGAATTTTCCGCACTGATCGGAGCAGGCCATAACAGGTCCCCACAACCCTTTTTGCCTTTGTTCCCATTGACAGCTCCGGCTCGAACCAGGGACGTAAGAGAGAGGACAGGGACACAGGCACTGCTGAGAGACAGAGGGACGTAAGAGATGGGGGTGGAGGCACTGCTCAGGGAGAAAGGCACAGAGGACAGTGACACAGGCACTGCTGAGAGACAGAGGGACGTAAGAGAGAGGACAGGGACACAAGCACTGCTGAGAGACAGAGGGACGTAAGAGAGAGGACAGGGACACAGGCACTGCTGAGAGACATAGGGACATACAAGATGGGGGTGGAGGCACTGCTCAGGGAGAAAGGCACAGAGGACAGTGACACAGGCACTGCTGAGAGACAGAGGGACGTAAGAGAGAGGACAGGGACACAGGCACTGCTGAGAGACAGAGGGACGTAAGAGAGAGGACAGGGACACAGGCACTGCTGAGAGACAGAGGGACGTAAGAGAGAGGACAGGGACACAGTCACTGCTGAGGGAAAGGGGCACTGTTATGGATAGAGACAGAGAGGACAGGGACACAGGCATTGCTAAGAGACTGAGGCACTAAGGACAGGAACACAGGCGCTGCTGATAGAGAGGGGGCATAAGAGAAGGGGTTAAAGCCACCAGGGCCGGCTCTAGGCTCATGGTGGCCCTGTGCAGGGAGCGTAGGTGGGGGCCCCGGAAGAGGGGGTCCGGACGGACTTTGATAACCCTAGAAGTTGACTACACACAATACAAACTTAACGTCCAGAAAGCATTTTCATAATTAAAGCATCTCTTTAGAATACATGCTTTAGGAAGACCACCTTATTCTTTTCTCCTTCCATCTTTAGGGGATTTCTTTCTTAGCATTTTTGCTTTTGGTTTAAATGAAGTATACATAGATAAATATGTTGGCTCTAGCAACAGCAAGTGCACAGTATGCCATGTTATATGTATTTTTATATAGCTAGGGCAACTAGTAGCTGAAGGCAGGGTGTGTGAGAAAAGGTTTCTGGCCTATGTTTATATGCCAAATTAGAGGAAATAGTGAATTGTGATTGCTGGATTGTTAGCCGACCTATGCATGTGTTTGTTTCACTTGGCTGGACTGTTGGCCCCAAGCCCAACCCATTAATTCAATACCTGTCCCACTACCTTCCCACCATTGCACAGACGCCATCAGATGAGTTTTCAGTGCTAAAGGCGGTATTAATTCAATAATACGTGGTTGATCCTATAATCTATAAAATTGTAGAGTGCTGCTAGGAAAGCATTTCGCCTTCATGCCTAAGAAAGGCATTTCACAATTGCCGTTCTCCTTTTGTAGAGGTACTTTGCCACAAGAGACACCTTTGTTGTTAATGGAGGCACACCACATTAAAAGTGAGACTGGCATTAAAGGCATATGATTATGATTACCGACGCGTTGACTTTTTTTCCCCGTGTGATTTCAAAAGGTCGTACTTGGGCGGCGGGCCTCATGAGTCGGCCGGGCCGCGGCGGGCCTGCCATGCCATGACGCGAAATTGGGCAAAACAGTGCTGAGGGGTTGTACAAACGGCTGGCGGTTGCGCTATGGTCGGGTGTGCCTGTTAACTGTAACCCTATTTCTAAGAAGGCAAGGAGATGAACTTTTCAAAGGCAGAGATGGTAGGATTTGGTCGAACAACATTATGCTAGGTCGTTGCCAGCTGTTGAACCTGCTCGTACTATACGGAAATGAAGGGATGCATTTTCCCTTTTGATGCTGGTTTAGGAATATAGTATATTTAAGTAGTATGCCGACTGACGAGGGGTAGCGCAGGTTGGTGGTTGGAGGTGGCGTTTTAACATGAAGGGGTTTCATTTTCTCAATAACTTACGCCACTAAACTAAATCTAGTATGTCATAAAATGCCAAACATGATATGAACATCCTGCGCTCTCTAAAAGATATGTCCCTTAAAGGCACTTCAACAAATGCGGTGGTTCTAACTTAGGTTCCAACTCTAGCAGCACAGCCATGTATACTGAACGAGTCAAATGAATCAAATTTCACCATTCTGCACCCAAGTTAATCATCTTTTTTTCTCCTTTTTATCCGTTCATTTCAATTCTTTTTACTCATTCACGTCAAAGATGGTCACAAAGGCACAGGCAAAGAGATGTTTTTCTTCATATCATGACTTTATTAAAAATTAAAAACTTGCCCAATGCATTTCGGGAGGGTCCCTTTGTCAGGGGCATCTACAATACAATGTAAAACAAAATCACTTGCGTATCAGAAAACCGCTTATTTAATCTCTATTTAAATAACAACATTCCTGTTACCTCTTAAACAAACTGTTTAAAACTACACATGATAAATTGCTGCTAACTGAGATTGAAATGCGCGGTCACATTACACCAATTTGTCCTTCACATATAATCTCATTTTCAAAGAAATCTATTTAAATTCAAAACATCAGCCTACCCCACTCCTTTCCTTTGTCATTCTCGCTCGCTATTATTCAAATGCGCTTACCATAACATTTGCAAAGTTCATTCCTTCAATGAAACAGCCCGAACACGCTAGGAATCGACTCCATTTCAGTGCCGTATAACTTCGATAATTTTTCCCTCAGTCTTTCAAGTGTGCCGAAGCACATTACCTCCCTCTCGGTCTGACTCCATTACCTGCTAAGGTTTGCTCCATTTTTTATCTCCCCTCTTCAAGTACCCACAGGTGGTTAATTACGTGAGTCTGAACCAAACAGTAAAGCCTAACAAAGGACTGCTGATGTTCTATACTCCCCCTTATTTTCACCTACGTGAAGCACAAACTACATTTCCCAAAATGCTATATCGAAACCAATGCCCAATTAAACCTGCATGAAAAACCTACTCAACCACTATTTACAAGCATGTTTACCAAAGTTCTTAGCTCACAACTACATCCATAAATACAGGCTTACCTCTTTAAAAGGCATTTTGTTTTCTGGAGAGACATTTTGAAGACATCACAGTTTATCGTTCCTCTTTTTTCCGTTTGCTTAATCATATTGTAAATCATCAGCCATGTTATGCAACCCGGCCCCTGTGTCAATTATCATTACGTACATTTTCAGTTTATTCCATTTTTTCTCCATTTGTTTCACTGTTCCAGTTTAATCATGGGTGCGACCTCACCAAGGTGGACGGAAAAGACAATTTAAACATTAGAGTGTGGTGAGACGCACACCTTAAAGGCACTTGGCATATTGATTTCGTTAGGTGCAGGAATTGGGAGACATCATGGTGGAGGTTTTGCATTTTGAGGTACGGGGTTGGGGGAGCGCGCTCGTGTAGTGGTGCATTTGTGATTGAGGCTGGTGGGATTGCACGGGAGGGAGTCGCCGCGCTGGACGGGCCTTTTGTTTGGATGGAGAGGGATAGTAACTGCTGCTCTTCAGTGCCCTCTTGGCAGAGGGACAAGTTAGAGACGCAGTTGTGTTGTGTTTGGTATTTTCCACCTTGCTGTTTCCGTCAATAATACGCTACGCAGAATGGACATGCAGGGGCACAAAAGGGGAGAAACACACCAATGGAAGGGCTGCCTTACAAGCAGCACAAGCAGCACGAGCACCACACTCGTGCTTGTACTTAAACGAGTCGAGTGACACAAATGTCAAAAACAAATAATCAGATTCCGAGTGCCCTTACCCGCCAGGTCACAGGACAGGTGCGCAGCGTACAGTACAGTAACTAGTAAGTTCTTCTTTCTGAGGCTGCGCTGCTCAGGCTCACTCATCGACGGACGGACGATGACCACCGAATGCTGTTATGTTGCAGTCGGCCCCCAGAGACTAATAGATAGGCCACACAAGTTACCCACACGCGCCGGGAAGCAGCCAGGTTAGGTTGAGTACTCTGCGTGCGCCGCAGATCACCTTGGCTTCCGGCGTCTGTCTGTGCCAGCCGGGTGATGAAAGTCAACTCAGCCTGGTCATTAATCATTTTAAGTAACACCCCGGCGCCCCTGCTGCCCAATCAGGAGGTCGGTGGTGCACAGCGGAGCCAGAGAGGAGGCCAGGGAAGTGAAAGGGGGGTGACAGGGCTTGCGGGCTGCGGAAGTCAGTATTAACAAGCATTTGCAATGCAATAGGTCTCGCATTATTTAAGTTTGAGCTATTAGCATTGTAAATGGCAATTGTTTTTTGCTTTATGCTATAGTTTTTTTTTACATAAAAAGCTACATTTAAAATATGTTTTATTAAAGTTATTTATGCAGTATCTAAATTTTGTTTGCATAAAACAGTATAATAATATCTTAGTAAAAAAGTCAAATATTTTAATGGAAATTCACCAAATCTTCATTTATGTGTTGGTTTTGAAAATAGCTAAATTAATAGCTTTGTCATTTACAATGCCAATAGTTATAACTTTCGCAAATGTGACACCTATAGCATTTGTAATGCAACATTTGTATTTACGTGACTTAGATGTATTGATATTACAAATAACAATGGCTTTTAATTTTTTTTAATACTTAATAAAAGTGATTGTAATTTATAATGGCAATAGCTTAAACTTTTGTAAATAACTTTTGTGAAGATTATGTTCAGTGTATTTTATTGTAACAAAATCCAAGAACAGAAGTGAAATATTAACATCTTTTTGTGACATTTGTAATAAAGCTTGAAACATTGAGAGAACATATTTGTGCTGTGGTGGTGCTGAGTGATGCTGTGGTGGTGCTGAATGGGGCTGTGGTGATGCTGTGGTGGTGCTGAGTGGTGCTATGGTGGTGCTGTGGTGGTGCTGAGTGATGCTGTGGTGGTGCTGAGTGGTGCTGTGGTGGTTCTGAGTGATGCTGTGGTGGTTCTGAGTGATAATGTGGTGGTGCTGAGTGACTGTACTCACTGTCACTCTGCACTCACTGTCACTCTGCACTCACTGTCACTCTGCACGCACTCTGCACTCACTGTCACTCTGCACTCACTCTGCACTCACTGTCACTCTGCACTCACTCTGCACTCACTGTCACTCTGCACTCACTCTGCACTCACTGTCACTCTGCACTCACTGTCACTCTGCACTCACTGTCACTCTGCACTCACTGTCACTCTGCACGCACTCTGCACTCACTGTCACTCTGCACTCACTGTCACTCTGCACTCACTGTCACTCTGCACTCACTGTCACTCTGCACTCACTGTCACTCTGCACTCACTGTCACTCCGCACTCACTGTCACTCTGCACTCACTCTGCACTCACTGTCACTCCGCACTCACTGTCACTCTGCACTCACTGTTTCTGCACGCACTCTGCACTCACTGTCACTCTGCACTCACTGTCACTCTGCACTCACTCTGCACGCACTCTGCACTCACTGTCACTCTGCACGCACTCTGCACTCACTGTCACTCTGCACGCACTCTGCACTCACTGTCACTCTGCACTCACTGTCACTCTGCACTCACTGTCACTCTGCACTCACTGTCACTCTGCACTCACTGTCACTCTGCACTCACTGTCACTCTGCACTCACTGTCACTCTGCACTCACTCTGCACTCACTCTGCACTCACTGTCACTCTGCACGCACTCTGCACTCACTGTCACTCTGCACGCACTCTGCACTCACTGTCACTCTGCACTCACTGTCACTCTGCACTCACTGTCACTCTGCACTCACTGTCACTCTGCACTCACTGTCACTCTGCACTCACTGTCACTCCGCACTCACTGTCACTCCGCACTCACTGTCACTCCGCACTCACTGTCACTCTGCACTCACTCTGCACTCACTGTCACTCCGCACTCACTGTCACTCCGCACTCACTGTCACTCAGCACTCACTGTCACTCCGCACTCACTGTCACTCCGCACTCACTGTCACTCCGCACTCACTGTCACTCCGCACTCACTGTCACTCCGCACTCACTGTCACTCCGCACTCACTGTCACTTTGCACTCACTCTGCATGCACTCTGCACTCACTGTTTCTGCACGCACTCTGCACTCACTGTTAGTCTAAAGGCGAAACTCAGACTGTTGAATTGTCGATAAGGCAGCTTCTTCACACTGCATGCAATCTCCTGGCCTGGAGAAGCCGGAATGCCGGCGGGACCGCTTGCCGGCTCTGCCACTACCCAAAGATAGATATTTGCCATATCTGCACTTGCCCCGTCCGAGAAGAGAGTGTTCTTGAAACAGCCGGAACCCGCACATGTACGAAGGTATTATAGCCTCACTTCAAGAAGATCTTATGCTTTGGGAAATTCCCAAAATGTATGACCTTTGCTGAATCAAAATTGACCTTGCTGGCATCACAGAATAGGGGTACCTGATAACTGTGCCCTGACCGCGCTGGCACCGCAGAGCACGCACGCCAAGTCACTGTCCACGTTTGCCGTATTCCGAGTGCATAACGGTTCTGGGCCTTTTATGACGGTGGTTCAGTTTTCTCTTCATTATTCATGCCTTTCCTCGCCAACAAGCAACTTCATTATTCTACAAACCACGGCCACGGTCCAACAGCTCTCATGTGTTTAACTTCTGATGTTATAACATGCACTTTTCGTCGTCTCTGAGCCCTATTTAATGATCAGTCCTGTTCCTGCCCCAGCCCTATTTCAGCTCATTTTAAAACATGCACCACACACTTTTTCCGCACTCTACTTCATGTTCTTATTGGCATGGAACAATGCACCTAGCACGCTCCTCTTGACTGAGCACGGATTCAGCAATAATGCTATCGAATTAGCATTGTGTTTAAACAGGGAACGATGTCTGCTATGTGATCTTAACACGAGACTAAATAGCTCTTTTACTGTGTTTTTTATTGTAACGAGCATTATTTTATTGTAAGTTTTAATAAACTGTAGTTACAATCAATATGCATTCACTTTCGGTCCTTGCGGCTCAAGCATGTCGATGGGTCTCATATTCTGAAGATATGGACCCACAATCTCTGCTTATACCTTGGTTAAGAGCCGAAATCTCTCGGATTTGCGATCAGTAGGGTATGATGGAAAGGATTTTCCAAGGGCAGTTGGACTTGTTTACAAAAATGGTATGTGTGCGCATAATACTGTTGAAAAGTACAGACCCACTCAGGTATTCGGCCCCAACAAAAAAGAAAGAGGAGCGACTTTGGTTGGGGGGTGGGGGGTTAATACCAAACGCTGTGTACATGGAAACGAGTGGCGGGAGAGGAAAATAAATTCCAGGAAGCAATCCGCTCTTCAGCTTTCCTGTCGGGTTTTGTAAACGGACGCTTAAATTGTGGAGCGTGAGCAACCGGTTTGCGTGATCAAGATGAAAAAAAAAACCACAATCCTAATTCCTGGCCCCCGGTGCCTATAGCAACGGACATCCGTCTCCTTGGAAACTAATCTCGTGGTATTCGAACAATGCACCGGGGGCCTTTAATCTGCCGAACACTGGAAATCTGTATTCGAGGCTGCTTCTGCTTCTCCCTCACCGTCAGGAACTCGAACCGACCTAAAAAACACGCAGTTTCCCAGAACACGGGGGCGGGGGCTTATTCTAAATCCAAACAAGCACTCTTCAGCGTTTTGCGCCGGCCTGCGACCAGGAAGTCAGGCAGGCCGGGCGGGACAACCGGAAGTAGGAGGGCGGGAGCCTACCCCGCCTCCCACGGAAGAGCCGCGATTGTTTGGAGCACCGGAGCAGGCAGGAGCCTACCCTGCGCCCCGGTGCCGAAGAAGAGTCTTGCTGCCGGTGGGAGCCGCTGCACTGAGGAAGCCGGTGAGTGGGGCTTCGCCTTGTGGGGGGGGGGGGGGGGGGGGGGGAGGGGCATCTGTGTGCGCGCGCGCACGCGGCGGCGGGCTGTGTATGTGTGTGAGCGTGCATGTGTGTGTGTATGTGTCCTGGAGTCTGTGTGTATGCGTGTGTGTGAGAGGGGGGGGGGGGGTTGCCTGTCTGGGTGCCTGCGTGTCTGTGTAAGTGTAAATGCGTGTGCGTGTGTGTGGAGCCGAGAGGAGAGGGGCTGGTGTGTGTGGAGGGGTCTCTGTGTATGCGTGTAGGTGACGGGGGTGTGCCTGTGTATGCGTGTGTATGTGCGCATGCGTGAGTGCTGTGTATGCGTGTGGCTGTGATGTGCGCATGCGTGAATGTTGACGCGCGTGCACGCAGCTCAATCCAGCCAGGATAAGCTCGTCACAGTTTCTTGTCCCTCATTCCCCGGTGTCAGGCAGCTATAAGTCTCCGACCCTGGACGCATCCTTCGGATGCGAATTCCAGGGCGAGACCTAAAAAGTGAAACTAAAAGCCGCCGGGGTTGGAGGCCGCCAAATCCTGCCAGGGGCCGCCAGTGCAACGAATATGTGTATGATTCGATCCTCGTCGTGGCGGCCCCTGGGGTTTGGCGGCCCTGTGCAGGTGCACACTTTGCACATGCCTTGGGCCGGCCCTGAAGCCACTGCTCAGGGGGAGAGAGACACAGGAGGTGAGCAAAAGGGAGAACGCCGGCACTGCTCGGGGATACACGGGCCGGGAGGTGGGGGGTCAGGCACTGGTCAGGAAGAGAGCTTACGAGAGAACTACGGATGCTGATTAGGGACAGAGGGACACAGATGCTGAGGGACGCTGTTGCTGCTCGGGGACAGGTGGCAGAGGGTCAGGGAAAACAGGCACCACTCGGGGATAGAGAGACAAAGGAGGGGGCCACAGCGCGGGCACAGGAGGGAGATATAGATACTCCTCAAGGACACAAAGGCACAGGAGGGGGTTTACAGGCAATGCTCAGGGAGAGAGAGGACCGGGATACGTGAATACAGGCACTGCTGAAGGGCACAGAGGCACATGAGGGGTATACAGGCACTGCTCAAGGACACAAAGGCACAGAGGGGGATACAGGCATTGCTCAAGGACACAGAGGCAGATACAGGCACTGCTCGAGGATACAGATGCACAGGAGGAGAGTTACAGGCACTACCCAAGAACACAGAGGCACAGAGGGGTTACAGGCACTGCTCATGGGCACAGAGGCACAGGAGGGGGTTACAGGCACTGCTCAAGGACACAGAGGCACAGAGGGGGATACAGGCACTGCTCAAGGGCACAGAGGCATAGAGGGGGATACAGTCACTGCTCAAGGACACAGAGGCACAGGAGGGGAGTTACAGGCACTGCTCAAGGACACAGAGGCACAGTGGGGGATACAGGCATTGCTCGAGGACACAGAGGCAGATACAGGCACTGCTCGAGGATACAGATGCACAGGAGGAGAGTTACAGGCACTACCCAAGGACACAGAGGCACAGAGGGGTTACAGGCACTGCTCATGGGCACAGAGGCACAGGAGGGGGTTACAGGCACTGCTCAAGGGCACAGAGGCATAGAGGGGGATACAGTCACTGCTCAAGGACACAGAGGCACAGGAGGGGAGTTACAGGCACTGCTCAAGGACACAGAGGCACAGAGCGGGATACAGGCACTGCTCGAGGACACAGAGGCACAGAGGGGGGTTACAGGCACTGCTCAAGGACACAGAGGCATAGGAGGGGTATACAGGCACTGCTCAAGGGCACAGAGGGGGATACAGGCACTGCTCAATGACACAGAGGCACAGAGGGGGATACAGGCACTGCTCAAGGACACGGAGGCACAGGAGGGGGATACAGGTACTGCTCGAGGACACAGAGGCGCAGGAGGGGAGTTACAGGCACCGCTCAAGGACACAGAGGTACAGGAGGGGGATACAGGCACTGCTCAAGGACACAGAGGCCCAGGAGGGGGTTACAGGCACTGCTCAAGGACACAGAGGCACAGAGGGGGATACAGGCACTGCTCAAGGACACAGAGGCATAGAGGGGGATACAGTCACTGCTCAAGGACACAGAGGCACAGGAGGGGGATACAGGCACTGCTCGAGGACCCAGAGGGGGGTTACAGGCACTGCTCAAGGACACAGAGGCACAGGAGGGGTATACAGGCACTGCTCAAGGACACAGAGGCACAGAGGGGGATACAGGCACTGCTCAAGGACACAGAGGCACAGGAGGGTTTTACAGGCACTGCTCAAGGACACAGAGGGGGATACAGGCACTGCTCAAGGACACAGAGACACAGGAGGGGTATACAGGCACTGCTCAAGGACACAGAGGTACATGAGGGGGATACAGGCACTGCTCAAGGACACAGAGGCACAGGAGAGGGGTTACAGGCACTGCTCATGGGCAAAGAGGCACGGAAGAGGGGTTACAGGCACTGCTCATGGGCACAGAGGCACAGGAGGGGTATACAGGCACTGCTCAAGGTCACAGAGGCAGATACAGGCACTGCTCAAGGACACAGAGGCAGATACAGGCACTGCTCAATGACACAGAGACACAGGAGAGGGGTTACAGGCACTGCTCAAGGACACAGAGGCACAGGAGAGGGGTTACAGGCACTGCTCATGGGCACAGAGGCACAGGGTGGCTATACAGGCACTGCTCAAGGACACAGAGGCACAGAGGGGGATACAGGCACTGCTCAAGGACACAGAGGCACAGGAGGGGTATACAGGCACTGCTCAAGGTCACAGTGGCAGATACTGGCACTGCTCAAGGACACAGAGGCAGATACAGGCACTGCTCAATGACACAGAGGCACAGGAGAGGGGTTACAGGCACTGCTCAAGGACACAGAGGCACGGGCGAGGGGTTACAGGCACTGCTCATAGACACAGAGACACAGGATGGCTATACAGGCACTGCTCAAGGACACAGAGGCACAGAGGGGGATACAGGCACTGCTCAAGGACACAGAGGGGGATACAGGCACTGCTCAAGGACACAGAGGCACAGGAGAGGGGTTACAGGCACTGCTCAAGGACACAGAGGCACAGGAGGGGGATACAGGCACTGCACAGGAGACACTTTTCAGCGAGAGGAGAAACACGGGCACTGCATATAAGACACTTCTCAGGGGAGAGGAGAGACAGTGCTTCTGGGGGACAGAGGAGAGACAGTGAGAGCAGAAACACGGCACTGGTTTCTTGAGTCCTGCCCGTGTTTAGGCTTCACAGCCTTTACTGCGGAAAGGGCTTGTCTAGTCGTTTGTACATTTTTCTTCATGACAGGTGTTTGTTCCAGTGCTGTTGCACAGAAGACTCTAGAGGCGAAATGCCTGTTGTGCTGGTGCAGAGAAGGGATGTGCGGGAGCTGGGTGTAGTGGCAGAGGAGACAGCAGTGAGGAGTGAAGCTGAGGCAGGGAGCCACAGACTTCACCCAAAGCCTTCCTTTGAGGAGCCCCTGTGGTAACATTCATTCTGAGGTACCCCGAGCCTCTCCTGTGCTTATCCTGGGAGAGGCCGGAGGCTCCTGAGACCTCAGATGTGCTGCACTGAACCAAACAACCCCCAATCCTCAGCAGGGATGCTGTGCAGGGGACCCTGACATAAATAACATATAAGGCGAAATGCCAAGTTTCCACCATTGTGCAGCAATGAGTTAACTGGGTTACTCTCTATGTTTTCTTCATTTATGTGAGCTGCTAAAATATGACAAAGAATGTGTATCTTGAGTGTCAAAGGGACTAAGCACAAGGCCTCAAGTGGTCTCCTAGTAGTGCATTGTGGAAGAGGTGTGGCGCAGCGGCCATGGTGCCTGACTACGGGGTTAATGGTTCGATTCCCGGCGCCGGCTGCAGGTTAGCCCAGCACCATGTGACTCTGGGCAATAGCTCGCTTAATCTTCCAGAGAGCCCCCAGCGCCGGGACACCACTTCGGAGATAGCTGTGCACTTTACAAATACTGGTATTTCATTTAATTTCATTTCATTAACCTCCAGATTCTTCACAGTCATAAGGAGGTACGTTTGTTGTCAAACGTGGAGCAGCTGTGATCAGGATGCTCTGGCAACTGATGTGCGGTATGTAAGACACACATTAGGAGAAACTCAAAAATGAGTCAATAGTTGTTCTGTGAGTGACAACAAGTCTCACCCTGAATGAGGTGCACATGGAAGGAAGACATGGAAGGTGTATCCTGCTGAGGATGCAACGCACACGTTTCAGCTGCCGGTTGCAGTTTGAAGAAACAAAGCAATGTCCTAATAAAGTCAATGGTCCCAACTTAAAAGAAAACATGTTTTCTATTTACTAATCTCTATCATGCTGCAGAGGTTGACATATTCACATTTCCTATCCTTGTTTCATGGACCAAACAATATATTCGACTTGAAAAGCTGTAAAGATAAAGAAAAAGTGTTACAGACTCGAGCAGAACTAAGAGAGAGAATAAGTAAGAACAAGGTAAATCGCAAGAACTTGAGGTGTAGGTAGCAGCCCTTCTATTGCGTCATGTGTATAAGCTTATTCATGGTAAGAGTCCAAAGAGCTCCTCTACAATATTTAGTCCATCAGGCTAGTCAGTTTCTAATTTTTTGATCTATCTGAATTCAGGTCTACGTCAATCTCCTCATCTACCTCCTCTCTTAAATTATTGGGGATTCTATGAATGCCACATATTTGCTGACAAAATATTTAAACAACAGGGGGTGGTGATGGACAGAGTTTCTGAATTAAGCAGAATACTCTCACCTGCATATAGCCAGGTTCTGAGCTGGGATGGTGCAGTGAGCTAAAAAACGGTGTTGGATTAAGCCCTGATCTCTTGACTGGGTGAGAGTATTCTGCTTAATTCAGAAACTCTGTCCATCACCACCCCCTGTTGTTTAATAATTTTGTCCACCATAAGCGTGGAAGGGTATACTCAGACGTGAGTCCCTTGCTCATTGCACCATCAGGATTCAAGCAAGCCGGGCCGAAGACGGCTCAAATGCCAGAAACCGGTCCCCGGTAGCTTGTTTCCTTCCCAGTGAAAGAATTGGCTTGGTAGTTTGGTTTGCCCTGTTCCCATGATGCACTGGGCCAGGGACAGACTAATTTGCATATAGCCAGGTTCTGAGCTGGGATGGTGCAGTGAGCTAAAAAACGGTGTTGGATTAAGCCCTGATCTCTTGACTGGGTGAGAGTATTCTGCTTAATTCAGAAACTCTGTCCATCACCACCCCCTGTTGTTTAATCATACATATTTGCTGACGGCGGCACTGCCTTCATAAACTACATCAGCAACAGCGATCTCAGGAATAGTGCACTTCTGACGAACACAAATACATCTCACTTCCAAAGGTTTTATTTTGAATTTCAGGAACCGATAGACATGGACACGTGCTGATGCGTCTCTCTGAAACATCAACGGTGACCTTAAATGGAAGCCGATTTTACTTGCATCAACACTTGGCTGCACAGAAAAATACAAAGGGCAGAAGAACTATCGCAATTTTATTATGATTTATAGTGAATTTATTCTGACTCGTAATCTGCTGATCACATAAGACACGAACATGTATCGGTTTGAAAAGTCAATTTTATTTGATGCAGAAAGGTTGCTTATCACGTCGGCTGCTGTTAGTGCCACCAGCACAGATATTATCTCTTGTAGGTTTACACTTTGGAGATGCTTCAGAGTTTACACCAGTTTAAGCGGCACAAGGCCGAACCTTATTAGGAGTTTTTTTCAACTACATTTATATCGTTCTCTATGATATTCTTGACATCATTGTATCAAACACACTTAGAATGATTGTTAAATAACGCTGCGATTTATACTCTCTACAGTAGGTCTTTCCATATTACCTCTAGATTATGGTAAACAGTCTTTAGTAGGTAGCCTTTAGTTTGCATGCCATAACAACGCGGTTGTTACGAACGACCGCATTGTTATTTTGTGTACCGTTACAACACAAGTCGAAACAACAACTTGCGTTAGGGGGCGGAAGTTGTGGGATTTAAAATCCAACACATTCCCTAGTGTCTGCACAGACTGGAGTTGGAATAGTAAATTATACTATTCCAACATCCAGCGCCCCTTACAACGCAAGTCGTTGATCCGACTTGCGTTGTAAAAGGATGTGAAATAACAACGCGGTCGTTGTAACTGTCGCGTTGTAAGGGCATGCGAACTAAAGGCAGGCCAAATAACGTGGCATATTCCTATATTATGCAACATATAACTTCAGTGGCGATTTTCAAATCCAATTAGAAACATAAAATGTGTTTAATTCTGCATTAGGTAGTCTTACATTTCGAATAGTGGTCAGTAACTGACCAGGCACATTATAGGGGTTACTAATAGATTTCTATTTAATTTGGTGAGTATTAAGAAGTGCTTCTTTTGTGTTATAATTTCGGTGTTAGATGATTCAAAAGTGTCTCTTTTAATTAGTCAATGCTAGCTGTTAAGCAAAGACAAAAACAATCTGATAACTGTTTACAAGGACAAGAGCCAAGGATCAGAATGGACTCGCTCTAAGGGATTTAAATTGTTTCACTCTGGTAATCCGATTCATATTCCAAAGGGCTTGAATCACCCCACAAAACCATTGAGCGTGCCTTCCCATTCATCTGAACGGGAAATATGCAGGTCGCAGGAGAAGAAAAAGTCACCAGGAGGAAATCACTCCTATTTCTTGAAATTCAAAAAGCAAAAACTGTAAGACGCTCCTCAAGCCTCCTCTTGGCAAGCCCCAGGACCCTGGAACTTCTTACCTGGCGATGCCCAGCTCAACGCCAACCTTTGTCACATTTTTAGGTCTCGCCTGTCGATGCGCATGCGCATCGAGCAAGGCGAGAGTATTGGGACTTATCCGCTCTTTATCCACACTGCAAGGAATCGTGGCGATTCCTTGCAGTGCCCGTGACTTTTAAGCTCAATGCGCATGCGCATTGAGCTTAAAAGCGCGTGCACGTCCGTCTTTGTTTACCCGCTCCGCCCCCTCCCCGCCGTCTCGCATTTTGCAATGCCCTCCTAACAACACACACACCCTCTCCCCCGCTCTGCCCCCTCCCCGCCATGTCTGCCCCCTTCCCGCCGTCTCGCATTTCGCAATGCCCTCCTAACACACACACCCTCTCCCCCGCTCCGCCCCCTCCCCGCCATGTCGCATTTTCTTCTTTCATGTTTATTTGTAATTTCTTCTTGTTAGACAAATAAAAAAGGTTTTGAAGTAAACAAAGATTTACTGACTTCCCGGGCCCCAACCCACCTCCCCCACTCCCCCCTCTGGCTCCTCACTGTGTCTTTACGAAACACGCACGCACACACTTGTGAACAGCGTAAACACGCGAAACCAGCGAACATGTCAGGACACATGCAGCAAGCACGACGGGAGATGACAGACTTAGCACATCAGCTGAATGTAAACAGGCTCCTCGCGGAGCAGTTTCCAATCTGACGCTGTTTTGAATGCACGTGATGCATTAGAGACTTGCTCAAGTGTACTATTCTAATAGCGGGGGGGGCTGTCCAATAACATAATCTCACCAAAGGCATAGGGATTTATTTGAAAGTGTTTATTTTAAAACACAAACCATGCTGCCAGAGGACAAACCTTTGAAGGTTTCCTTTATGTCTCATTCGCCATCGAAACTTTCAAGTGGTTTACGAAGGTGCGGCTGCACCTTTCGCACCCCTAGCTCCACTGACACTTCTCCGAGTCCTGCGCGTTCTTGGCAGGCGGGAAACTACGCCTGCAGAGTTCAAGGAGTCACCATGATTAGAGCTAAGAGACGCTGAAAGCGGTACATTTTGTACTTGTCAAGGAGCTGCAGAATTCCATTTCAAGGAACTACATTCTCCCTCAGGGTGCGGCTTCTGATCCGAAGTGCAGGGTATTATCCTTAAGCGTTGAGGGATCTGTCTCTCCTAAGCGAAGGTATCTGTTTCTCCTCCCCCCTCCCCTCTCTTCCCTCCGTCACTGTCGTCTCCCTCCCCTTGATCTTAGGGATCTGCCCCTGGGAGTTACGTCCTCGGCCCTCTAGTGCTGGTTGCCTCCCGTCCGTCTTTGTTTACCCGCTCCGCCCCCTCCCCTTCCCGCCGTGTCGCATTTCTCCTCCCCCCTCCCCTCTCTTCCCTCCGTCACTGTCGTCTCCCTCCCCTTGATCTTAGGGATCTGCCCCTGGGAGTTACGTCCTCGGCCCTCTAGTGCTGGTTGCCTCCCGTCCGTCTTTGTTTACCCGCTCCGCCCCCTCCCCTTCCCGCCGTGTCGCATTTCTCCTCCCCCCTCCCCTCTCTTCCCTCCGTCACTGTCGTCTCCCTCCCCTTGATCTTAGGGATCTGCCCCTGGGAGTTACGTCCTCGGCCCTCTAGTGCTGGTTGCCTCCCCCTAATATTACGGATCTGTTCTCAAGTGTTGCTATTTTGTTGAAATGTGCATTGCATTTTACATGCATTGACTCACAGCTGCATTCTTTAAACAACTATCGTCCCTTCTTAATGTCAGGGATCTGCTCCTGCGTTTTATGTCTTCTGCCTCTAGGCACTAGCTGTGTCCTCTTAATGTTAGGGACCTGCCCATAAGTGTCACACCACCTGCCTTCGAGTGCTGACTGTCTTCCCTTAGTGTCGGGGCTCTGCCCTTAAATGTCACGTCATGTGCCCCATTGTGCCGGCTGTCTCCCCTTATTGTGAGGAGTCTGCTCTTAAGCCTTGCTAACATTTCACTTGTGCATTGCAATTTCTATGCATTAACTCACAGCTGTAATCGTTGATTGATTGAAAATTGATTGTAATCGTTGTATCTCCGCTTCATGTTAGGAATCTGCCCCTACGTGTTACTGACTGTTCTTTGGAGCACCATGTCCCTCAGTGCTAAGACCTCATCGCCTTAGAAAGGCCTTCGCACCTTAGTGTTCTGTCCTCTGCCGCCTAGTGTGCACTGCCTCTCAGGGTCTTTGTCCCACAGAGCTGGTTCTCCCTCAGGGTGCGGCTTCTGATCCGTAGTGCAGGGTATTATCCTTAAGCGTTGAGGGATCTGTCTCTCCTAAGCGAAGGTATCTGTTTTGTAGTGCACATAGGCTCTCCTTAGTTTCCGCCCCCTCCCCTTCCCGCCGTGTCGCATTTCTCCTCCCCCCTCCCCTCTCTTCCCTCCGTCTTGTTGCCTATGGGCGGCTGTGCTGGCAAGCAGCGCTGCTTCCTCTCCTCTTTCTGTTGAAACAAACAGCAGGGAGGGGAGGCGTTTCCAGGGCCAGCTCACTCTCGCTCTCTTCGTCTTGTTAGGGTTTTCACCACCAGAATCAAGGAGTGACAAACCAGCCAGTATGTACATTTTCAATTCAGAACGCCCTCTCTCCTGAAGTGTCAGTAATCGCGGCCGCCGTTTCTCCCTCCCCTCACCTCTCTCCCTTCTTCCCTCGATCTGTCTGTAACAGAGTCACTGCTCCTCCCACTCTCTCTCTCTGTCTGCCTGACGCCCTCTCGCCTATCCTCCTATCCTGCCATCTCTCTCACATCCTGACATCTCTCTCACATCCTGACATTTCTCTCACACTCTCTCCCATCCGGCCATCTCTCTCTCCCTTCCTGACATCTCTCTCTCCCATCCTGCCATCTCTCTCTCATCCTGCCATTTCTCTCACACTCTCTCCCATCCTGGCTGCTCTCTCCCATCGGGCCACCACCCTCACCCTCACTCACCGTCACTCACTCACCCTCAACCCCTCACCCTCACCCCCTCACCCCCTCAACCCCTCACCCCCTCAACCCCTCACCCCCTCACCCTCACTCGCCCTCACCCTCAACCCCTCACCCCCTCACCCTCAACCCCTCACCCTCACTCACCCTCAACCCCTCACCCTCACTCACTCACCCTCAACCCCTCACCCTCACTCACTCACCCTCACTCACCCTCAACCCCTCACCCTCAACCCCTCACCCTCAACCCCTCACCCTCACTCACCCTCAACCTCACTCACCCTCACTCTCACTCACCCTCACTCACCCTCACTCACCCTCACTCACCCTCACTCACCCTCACTCACCCTCACTCACCCTCAACCCCTCACTCACCCTCACTCATCCTCACTCACCCTCAACCCCTCACCCTCACCCTCACCCACCCTCAACCCCTCACCCTAACTCACACTCACCCTCACTCACCCTCACCCTCACTCACCCTCACTCTCACTCACCCTCACTCACCCTCACTCTCACTCACCCTCAACCCCTCACTCACCCTCAACCCCTCACTCACCCTCAACCCCTCACTCACCCTCAACCCCTCACTCACCCTCACTCACCCTCACCCACCCTCACCCTCACTCACCCTCAACCCCTCACCCTCACACAGTGCAATAGGTCTCGGAGCATTTGAGTTAGAGCTTTTAGAATTGTTTATGGCTTTTTTTATTTGTAATTCTTTAGCATTGGCTACAGGAAACAAAAATGCTAAAGATTTACAAAAAAAAACCATAAACAATTCTAAAAGCACTAACTCTAATGCTGCGAGACCTATTGCATTTCCAATGCTTGTTAACATCTGCCTCTCCGACTCAATCCACAAGACCTTTAAAATATCATTTAAGATCATTGAGAATGGTTTACTACATCCGGGCTATCAAAATATCTTAAATTAATAAATATGTACATGAGTCACTTGTTGATTTAGCATTTTCCAACTGCTCTCTTATTTCCAAGGCTTGTGGTATTCCTTCAACTACTACGTTTTTTTGTTAGTAACAATACACCACAAAAAATAAATGTGCTATCTTCAATCTGTATAGAATTGAAATTGTTATTAAAAGGTCAACTGGTTTCATTGTGCTTGGTTCCTTATTCAGCTTCTTGGAACAGACAGTGCGTGTCCATGCAACTCTCCCAGTGCCCCTCCCCCCACCCCTCCCCCCTCCTGAGAGGGTTCTAAGCCCCTGAACCGCAGGGGTCCGACCCTTGGGGGTTCCCCTCCGTGCTGTGTGTCATCCACTCTGCTTTTGAAACTGTGAATCAAAGTGTATTTCTTAATAAACACCTGTCGAGGTCCTCGTTACAGACGGCTTTTCTTGGGTTACATTGTATCTGGGCCCAAAGAAGGAGGGACACATTCCCCCACAGGCGTCAGCCTCCTCCCAGAACAGACATGTAAAATAGAGAAATGAAAACCAATTAAAGCGGATAAAACACATTTGCAGTCTCCTCTTTGAAGATGATATGTTGGCAAAAGCACCAAACGAAATTCGAGACGCACAGAAGTGGGTCAGAGAGAGCCCCGCCCGTTAGAAGGAGAAAGAAGGTGGGTCTGTGTAACAACTGTGTAATACAAGGAAGCCTGCAGTCCCTGCACGAACGCGGCGTCTGTCTCATTACACTTGTGGTCTGACGTCAGGGGCCGCGGCCAGAGCTGCAGACGGTGTGAACAGCCCCACCCTGGGCACAGCACCAACCGCCACTTAGGGAATTACAGGGGAAAGCGGCTTCGCAAATCCCTTTCGTTTTACTTGAACTGAAAATTCACAGTCATCAGCTGATAAGGAGACGTTTATGGCTGTGAGTTTATTTATTGCAGCGGCGGTGCTTAGAAGGGAAAGTGGGACTCTGTCTGCGTGTGAGCACACACTAAGCGCTACGAAGCCAGCGACTTCACCAAAGTGCTTGAAATAAGGGGCAGATTTACAAGCACCTTGATCTCTTTTACGCTTACACCCCTTTCTGACGCCGCGGCGGCCCAAAAGATGCACCATGGTGCGGGCTATTTACAACGTGACGCATCTGGGAGTGCAAAAAAACAATGGATTTAGGCCCAGATCTTTGTACTGGGGTGAATGTAAGACATTGTTCTGCATTCTGTCCATCAACTGTGTTTTTTCCATCTGGGAGATGCGTCACTTTGTAAAGCCCTGCACCTTAAGGAGGCGTTCTGGTGCGGGGGGGCGTTCCGGCGCAGGAACACCTCCTTAAAGTGGCTGAGTGAAATCTACAAGATTTCACTCAGTCACTTTTAGGCCAATGCTACGTCAAAACCCTGCGCCTACTTGAAGCAGGCGTAAGGCTTGACACAGCATTAGTAGAATGGGCCCTCCAGAGCATTGCTGGAGCTGCGTCGCGCTTGCGACGCAACTCCAGCAATGCGATACCTTTACGGCACAGATGCATGCCGCATCTGTGCCGTTTTTGCCCCATGGTGCGCCGCATTGTAAATGCGGCGCATCATGTGTGGTGGAGGCATGGCGTACAATTACCTGTGCATCCCTGCTAATTTGCAGGGATGCGCCAGTAATTGTAAATATGCCCCTAAGTGTTTACAACAAACAACACCGTGCCAACTGAAGTGATCCTTTTCAAAGTATGGGTACCACAATTCTTCTTTAAGTATGTATCTATGCATGCATGTATATATGCCTGTATGTATGTGTGTGAGTATGTGTGTGAGTATGTATGTGTCTGTGTATATGAATTTATGTATGTTTATGCATTCGTTTATGTACGTGAGGATGCCTGGTCTGGTGATTTTGTGAACTAATACGTCCACTGTAGGGGCCTGTGTTTGACTTCATGGTCACAGGATCAAATCCCGTCAGATCCACTCAGCCTTTCATCATTCCGATGTGGATTAAATGAGTACCATTGAGTTAGATAAGAATTACCGCTGTTATTCAGCGCCAAGATAGCCATCGAGGCGCTTTACAAATACACATGTTATGTTACATTTGTGTATGCCTAGGTGTGTGTGTGTGTATGTGGCCTTATACAGCTGGAACAAAGATACACAACATGAGACTGCTGAAGAGAGGGGGGCTGTTCCAATCATCTTGGAGAGAGGGGAGCTGCTATAGAGGAGGCAGGTGGAGCTGATGCAGGCTGGACATGGGGGGCGGGGCGAGTGAAGGAGGTAGGGGGGAATGTGACCTGAGAGCTCACACTGTGATCCTACATATTTACAACAACATCTCTATATCAGTATGGCCAAGAGCCAAGCATTTCAGAAGGAAACCGTCATCTTCCATTTATTTGAAAAAGTTCCACAAAACCATACATAGAAACTGTAATCTTACAATAATACCAGTAAGATGTAGATACAAAAATAAAAAAAACAACAATCTATGAATAAACCGCCCTCCCAGCCTTCCTCAGTACAATGGTTGCTTCGAAGCAGCAGTCAGACATCTGGCAGGCGGGTGAGTGGGTGGGTGTCTGACACAGGTGGCTGCATTTATCCACCCTCCAGCTTCCAAAGTACATTTCAACAGAACAAAAGGAGCAGCCACAGACCTTCCAACCGACAGAACAGCACACCCTGGATTTCACACAGTGCCGGGCGAGGGGGAAGCGCCCTAGCCGTTCCTGCAGTGGCCCTGGCTAGGCCGGACAGGCTAGCAGGAAAAGAAGGGATGTCTCAGAAGTGTTTGTTTAGTGATCCTACCTCTACTGTCTCTGCAGTAACACAAAGTTCCCTTCTCCTTCTACTCTGCAGACAAAAATATAAAATCATACAGAGAATAATCAATTTCTAATCAAACATATGAATTCAAAGGAATGTATTATCAATATTTTATTCAAAAGATCTTGTTCTATGCAATTGATGTTGACAAAGTTAAAAACACATTAAAATCATACACTCATCATATTTTTAAATAAAAGAAAAACAATATGTGAAATAAATACATGAAGAACAACTGTCGACGTGGCGTTTCGGTGCGAAGGTGGATCGTCACCTTCTTCAGGACAATAGTTCAATATTTAAAAATCTATTGATTTATGTGGAAGCTCTTATATTTGCCTCCAATGAAGTTTTGGACGGGTTCCTTGTCTGGCTTTTACAGTCTCATATGTGTCGGATAATACCCTATAATTTTCTTTGGAGGGTCTTAGTTTAGTTTTCTCACCCTTCTATTTCTATGAATCCCTTCAAGGGTTAAGGTGATACCTTTATGAGTCACACTTCGATGGAATCATTCACAAATAACTTTTAAATTGTCAGGTCCATCTTAACTCAAAATATAGATCTCTAATTAAAATCTTGTTTATTAGATCCACCCACTTTTTCTTGTTGAAGGGTGCTGGTTCCAGTTAATTTTAGTTCTGGTCCAGATTTTATTCAGATATTAAGTTAAAAGAACAAGCATCCGTCTTGCCAAATTACTAGTGCACACGTGCAAGGCTGGCAATGTGGCATGCCCCCTTATCTTGCAGAAGCTCTTCAAAGGGAACCCCCTCTGTGCACCGGCACAGTCGTCAACCTCATCTGAGAGTTTGTTATGGAATTGTGCAGACTCCTTGGAGCTTTAGGGACGATGGCTGCAACATCAGCACGCAAAGTGTGGTACCCTTCCCATCCTCTTCTCGAAGAACCCTTGCACACCTGTGACCTGTGTAGACGACAGCAAGGACTAGACTGCCTGTCTCTCTTTTGGCAAGAAGTACTATAACCCTAGGGCTGTGGAGAAGAGACTTGCTTCTGGGCTCTGCAGGAAGTAGACATCCTGGAACCTTGCCCACCAGACACTGAGATCCAGGGGGCAGCCCTGCTGTGGGGTGCTCAGCCCTGCTGTGATGTGCTCAGCCTTGCTGTAGGGTGCTCAGCACTGCTGTGAGGTGCTCAGCCTTGCTGTGAGGTGCTCAGCACTGCTGTGAGGTGCTCAGCACTGCTGTGAGGTGCTCAGAACTGCTGTGAGGTGCTCAGCCTTGCTGTAAGGTGCTCAGCTCTGCTTAGGTGCTCAGCCTGGCTGTTAGTGCTCAGGCCTGCTGTGGGGTGCTCAGCCCTGCTGTGAGGTACTCAGAACTGCTGTGAGGTGCCCAGCCCTGCTGTGAGGTGCTCAGCCCTGCTGTGAGGTTCTCAGCCTTGCTGTGAGGTGCTCAGCCTTGCTGTGAGGTGCTCAGCCCTGCTGTGAGGTGCTCAGCCTTGCTGTGAGGTGCTCAGCCTTGCTGTGAGGTACTCAGAACTGCTGTGGGGTGCTCAGCCTTGCTGTAGGGTGCTCAGATCTGCTGTGAGGTGCTCAGCCTTGCTGTGAGGTACTCAGAACTGCTGTGGGGTGCTCAGCCTTGCTGTAGGGTGCTCAGCACTGCTGCGAGGTGCTCAGCACTGCTGTGAGGTGCTCAGCCTTGCTGTAAGGTGCTCAGCCTTGCTGTAGGGGGCTCAGCACTTCTGTGAGGTACTCAGAACTGCTGTGGGGTGCTCAGAACTGCTGTGAGGTGCTCAGAACTGCTGTGAGGTGCTCAGCCCTGCTGTGAGGTGCTCAGCCCTGCTGTGAGGTGCTCAGCACTGCTGTGGCTCACACTGCTGTGAGGTGCTCAGCCCTGCTGCGAGGTGCTCAGCACTGCTGTGAGGTGCTCAGCCTTGCTGTAGGGTGCTCAGCACTGCTGCGAGGTGCTCAGCACTGCTGTGAGGTGCTCAGCCTTGCTGTAAGGTGCTCAGCCTTGCTGTAGGGAGTTCAGCACTTCTGTGAGGTACTCAGAACTGCTGTGGGGTGCTCAGCACTGCTGTGAGGTGCTCAGCCTTGCTGTAAGGTGCTCAGCACTGCTATGAGGTGCTCATCCCTGCTGCGAGGTGCCCATCCCTGCTGTGAGCTGCTCAGCCCTGCTGTGAGGTGCTCAGAACTGCTGTGGGGTGCTCAGAACTGCTGTGAGGTGCTCAGCCCTGCTGTGAGGTGCTCAGCCCTGCTGTGAGGTGCTCAGCACTGCTGTGGCTCACACTGCTGTGAGGTGCTCAGCCCTGCTGCGAGGTGCTCAGCACTGCTGTGAGGTGCTCAGCCTTGCTGTAGGGTGCTCAGCACTGCTGCGAGGTGCTCAGCACTGCTGTGAGGTGCTCAGCCTTGCTGTAAGGTGCTCAGCCTTGCTGTAGGGAGTTCAGCACTTCTGTGAGGTACTCAGAACTGCTGTGGGGTGCTCAGCACTGCTGTGAGGTGCTCAGCCTTGCTGTAAGGTGCTCAGCACTGCTATGAGGTGCTCATCCCTGCTGCGAGGTGCCCATCCCTGCTGTGAGCTGCTCAGCCCTGCTGTGAGGTGCTCAGAACTGCTGTGGGGTGCTCAGAACTGCTGTGAGGTGCTCAGCCCTGCTGTGAGGTGCTCAGCCCTGCTGTGAGGTGCTCAGCACTGCTGTGGCTCACACTGCTGTGAGGTGCTCAGAACTGCTGTGGGGTGCTCAGAACTGATGTGAGGTGCTCAGCCCTGCTGTGAGGTGCTCAGCCCTGCTGTGGGGTGCTCAGAACTGCTGTGGGGTGCTCAGAACTGCTGTGAGGTGCTCAGCCCTGCTGTGAGGTGCTCAGCCCTGCTGTGAGGTGCTCAGCACTGCTGTGGCTCACACTGCTGTGAGGTGCTCAGCCCTGATGTGAGGTGCTCAGCACTGCTGTGAGGTGCTCAGCCTCGCAGTGAGGTGCTCATCCCTGCTGTGAGGTGCTTGCCCTGCTGTGAGGTGCTCAGCCTTGCTGTGAGGTGCCCATCCCTGCTGTGAGCTGCTCAGCCCTGCTGTGAGGTGCTCAGAACTGCTGTGGGGTGCTCAGAACTGCTGTGAGGTGCTCAGCCCTGCTGTGAGGTGCTCAGCCCTGCTGTGAGGTGCTCAGCACTGCTGTGGCTCACACTGCTGTGAGGTGCTCAGAACTGCTGTGGGGTGCTCAGAACTGATGTGAGGTGCTCAGCCCTGCTGTGAGGTGCTCAGCCCTGCTGTGGGGTGCTCAGAACTGCTGTGGGGTGCTCAGAACTGCTGTGAGGTGCTCAGCCCTGCTGTGAGGTGCTCAGCCCTGCTGTGAGGTGCTCAGCACTGCTGTGGCTCACACTGCTGTGAGGTGCTCAGCCCTGATGTGAGGTGCTCAGCACTGCTGTGAGGTGCTCAGCCTCGCAGTGAGGTGCTCATCCCTGCTGTGAGGTGCTTGCCCTGCTGTGAGGTGCTCAGCCTTGCTGTGAGGTGCTCACACTGCTGTGAGGTGCTCAGCACTGCTGTGAGGGTCTCGCACTGCTGTGAGGTGCTCAGCCTTGCTGTGAGGTGCTCACACTGCTGTGAGGTGCTTATCCCTGCTGTGAGCTTCTCACACTGCTGTGATGTGCTCATCCCTGCTGTGAGCTGCTCAGCCTTGCTGTGAGGTGCTCACACTGCTGTGAGGTGCTTAGCCTTGCTGTGAGCTGCTCAGCTCTGCTGTGAGGTGCTCAGCACTGCTGTGAGGTGCTCAGCCTTGCTGTAAGGTGCTCAGCACTGCTATGAGGTGCTCATCCCTGCTGCGAGGTGCCCATCCCTGCTGTGAGCTGCTCAGCCTTGCTGTAAGGTGCTCAGCTCTGCTTAGGTGCTCAGCCCTGCTGTGAGGTGCTCAGCTCTGCTTAGGTGCTCAGCACTGCTGTAAGGTGCTCAGCTCTGCTTAGGTGCTCAACCCTGCCAAGCTAGTCAGAGGCCGGAGGCGCCACGCCGGAGCCTAACACATCTGAATAGGCTGATAGAGTTGAGCAGCATGTTTGTGAAGCAAGCTTTGCACAGCTGAAGCAGACATGTTACTTCATCCCTGCACTCCAAAGGGTAGCCCATCAATGTTCTGGACCGAGAACAACCGAGTTGGTGACCACTCACTGTCCTGAGCCCTGGACCCACAGCGGATGCTCCCTCACCCTGCATCGCTTGCAGACGTGAGGCCCGTGAGACCTCACCATGGAACTCATGGTCCATAACTTCTGCAAGCCCTGCACCCATCCAGTGCCGCCGACTAAGAGCCGACGTGGAGTGGTGTGGCTCACTGGTTAGAGGCGGCAGACCCGGAAGCAGAGGCCGGCCCGGGACCAGGGTTCGATTCCCGACGCGGCAGGGTCTTGGGCCATGGTCAGCAGTCTCGATAATTCTCGCCTTGGTGCCTACTCCAACCATGGGACCCACTCAGCAACTCTGGGCAATAGCTTGCTTAATCTCTACTAACGGCCCCATCAGCGCCGGGGATGCTTGTCTTCACCTTGGAGAAGCCCAGGAGGGACCATCTCACAGGGAAAGCCAGGATGGGTTCCCCAGCGGTATACAGCGCCGGGACGCCCCTTTGCTGGGGCAGCTGTGCGCTTTACAAGTATACGACATTTAACATTTGACGCCAAGCCCACCACGAGCTACAGAGAGGACCCTTTGTCTTCCAGGCACACCTACAACCACCCCCATGGATAGAGCACCAGCAGAGAGGCTGTATTCGAAGTCTGCAAACTGTAGTTCCCACAGTTCAGTTCCAAACTGTTTGAACCATCTAGGCAGGGCCAGTACTTAATTTGAGCTGGTGGTTGCCTTTGGGGAACACCAGCACTTATTTTTTGGGGAATGGCATCAGATATTCACAGAGAGTAAAAGAGTGAAAACACACATAGCGGGAACATGGAGGGAAAAAAACACAAAAACCCATTACATAGGGAGGAAGCAGGAACCTGCAAGAGTGAGGTAAAGGGGCAGAGAGTGTCTGGAAGTGGATTAAAGAGGCGTGGGGTGGATTCCAGACTACACAGACGGGTACTCGTTGCGCCGATGTGCCGACATTAAATAGCACCCGCCGCAGGCTTCTGAGCAGAGCTTTGGGCCCCAGCACTCATTTATTTACAAATTAAGCACTGGCAGGCCACTCTGACACCAACAGGCTCTTGTTGTGTGGCCGCCGTTGGACAGTGCAATCAGGGCTCGAGTCGGGGTACCACGCGGGTGTGCGGCATCCCCCCACTTATTTTACCAGGAGCTCGATAACTGCAGCAAATGGAGCCACACATTCACTCTTTGGCCTCTCTGGGGTGAGACCGGAGCTCATTCAGAACGCTGCTCACGCGCTGGCTTCTCTGATGCAATCGCATCTAAGGGGTGAGCGAGGGGAGGCAATATGTCTGATGGTGCACGCCACCTTTCATGACGCCACTTCCTGTTGTGACGTACGCGTCCCCCTACTTCTTTTTTTAGGACTTGTGCCCTGGGTGCAATGCATACCACATTCAACACTTCTAATAGACCCGGAACACTCACACAAGACTTGTCGAGCAGTAAAATATACACAAAGAACCAACACTCCATGAGGATACGCTAGGCTTGGCGGTTGTAGTTAACAACACGTGTGATTGTAACCCGCACCGCCACACCCCTCTGAGGCCGCACCCACCACCCACTCCCGCTGGGCACATAAAGGTTGCTATGCATTTACTGGAATAACACAAAGTAATATAAGGGCTATAAAACTTGTTAAACTTTCTAAGCGTATTGACTAAATGATAATAAAAGTGTTATCTTCTTATAAAGATTATCACTGCTTGTTCGTTATTTTTATTGTGAGTGATAGATATGGGGCCTGAACTAACCGCTGTACACAGTATTATTGTGAGAAATTGGATTATTGTTTTGGGTGGGTGACCCCCACCTCAAGGAACAATCACAACCCTTGTCAGGGTGAACCCTCAAAGTGAATAAATTAGCCTGAGCTCAACCGCTGGCAGCTATGTCTCTGAGCAGACAAGTCTCACTGATGGCAATGCGTAAAGTATTTATGCAGCACCAAAACAGTAATACGGCCAAAACGCCAAACAATAAACATCCTAAACTGAATTAGAAAAATAGAGTAAAATTTAATATATAAATGAAAATGGCACTAAAATGAAAACAAGCATTGGCAAAGCCAATAGTCTATTGCACGAACTGCTATGCAACATGGTTTAAACTTATAAATAAAAAAGGTGGATAATTGATGAAATGCATGCTAAATGCAAATAAAATTATATAAAATGGCCCTTAAACATGGTTCTCACAGAGTGTAAGGAGCGACCGTCTAGAAACTGGGCGGCAGCCTAGGACTTGGCTGAACATGCTAGAGCAGTAAGAAACAAAGCGGTAAAGGGAACACATGCTGGCCCCGCAACAAAACAATAGAAGAAGACACGTGCTGGGAAAAAGATGGGCGAAACGGAGTCCCAGAGTATTTAAAAGTATACTAAACTGCGGTGAGAAACATCGGCAGCGCAAATAATTCAGCTGGACCAGACTTTGTTCACCAGTAGAGTAAATTTTTTAGTGACGTCGAGTCACCAAAATACAACACTTAGGGCCAGATGTAGGAAACGTAATTCCGGTCGGTAACGGCCGAAATTACTGAATTTCGGCCGTTACCGACCGAATTAGGCTACTGAGATGTAGGTGCCCAAATTGCTAATTCGGTAATTTACCGATTCAGTATTTTAAGGAATCGGTAAATTACCGATTCCTTAAAATACCGAATCGGTAAATTACAGAATTGGCAATGTAGGGAGCACTGAAATGAGTGCTTCCCCCCTTTTTGGGATTCGTTATTTACCACCACCTACAAGTTGGTGGTAAATAAAGAAAAAAAAACAAAAAACAATTTTATGCAAATTGCTTCAGTGCCATGTTGCAGACATACATGCCCTTAGGGCATGTATGTCTGCAATATGTGCACCCATACACAATTGAGGGGTGCAACAGGGTGTCAAAGTGACACCCTGCCACCCTTCAATGTTTCCCCCAATTACCAAATCGGTATTTACCGATTAGGTAATTGACATTCATCCCTATGGGCCTCCAGGCCCATAGGAATGAATGGCAATTACCAAATCAGTAAATACCGATTCGGTAATTACCAAAACTTACCGATTTGGTAATTTTTTCGGTAAATGTACCTACATCCCATTTGCCTGTTCTTAAATACCGAATTGGTATGATTCGGTATTTAAGAATCGGTAATCTGGGATTACCTACATCTGGCCCTTAGTCCCAGGATATTTGAAAATATACAAAGAAGCGGTGATAAACATTCAACTGTAGCAGGCTTCCTTCAAAGACTGTTGCACGTCACCTTAAACAAGGACGCGAGAAGGGGTGGGAGGGTTTAAAAGGGGTAGACAGAGCCTACAAAGACATGTGCCCTTAAGGAGCGTCAGATTTACAAGAAAAGTACCTGTACAAGGTGGGGCCAGTGGAAGCATGCTGGCTGCTGAGACCTCAGACCAGAACTGTACTTGGACAAGCTCCATGTACGACAGGAAGTCAGCAAGCAGTGAAGAGAAAGTAGAAGCAGCAAGGGGCTCTGACCAATCAAAAGCAAGACCGCGCGTGAATAGGGGCACACAATGGAGGATGTACCTACATAAGAAGTCCTCTCTCTCTCAAACGTTGCCTCCCCCAGCCTCAGACATAGCTCGGGGCAACGACGCAGAGGTGAGTGCAACCACCACGTTGTGGTTTTCAAACATCTTGTGAGCTTATGTCCTTATAGTGAGACAATTTTCCATAATCTGCAGTTATAGTGCCTGTGGATGAGCTTAGTTTGAGACTGGCTGTAAGAATGTTAAGCTAAGGATCAGATATTGACTAGGGACTCCAAACAAGTAGATAAGCTCAGTTTCCCTTGCTTTATCTTGACTTGGACTGCCTTTTCTTATCCCTAGAGCGTGGCCTCCCTTACTCTGAGCCTGGTCCAGGTGAGGTGAGTTAATTTCCCCTGTCAAGAAGAGTGAGTAAGGAACTATTATGCTCCTTTTCCAAACTGACTTATATTGTTATATATCCTATGCATTTATACCACTTTGCACTTTTGTTTTAGGTGATTGACACACCAGCTGACATGGAGGAATAGGAACATATATCCTTTAAAGATGTCACTGTATTTGATTTCTTTATTGCTTTGAGTGTGGTTTTGCACTTGCAGTAGCAAAAGTCTTTAAGAACAGAGTCCCTGAGGAAAGCCAAGGGAGTATTCCCCCTATTTGGCAGAAACATGTCGGCCCCTAAGCAGTCATTTGTTTATACTGCGTTTTTGCGCTGTTCTGGTTTTTAAATTGAAAGAGGCTTACAGCCATTAAAGTTTCCTAACTGTGAGCTCTGTATTCTTTTCTAACTTCACTTTTTCCTACACTTTCACCCTTTGCACTGCACTTTGTTCCATTTGGTGATCCCACGCATGGTCAGCAAGCGATTGTTGGCTTGACCCCAGTCCTGCCAGGCGGTCCTGGAAGTAGTCTCACTGATCTAGAGACACACCAGCCCAGCCCTGTGGATGACCAGATGAGAAAATAAGATCACCAACAAGATTTTGATGGTAATCCATCTCTGGATCTTGGGTCTCACCTACCATTGCTGGTGGTCACATGCGTTGGATCACAATACTTTATAAAAAGACCATTCTGTTACTTCACTAGTACTCCATTGACTTTATATTGTGTATGGTCCCTGAAACAAACTTGTTTCTTGCTAGACCCCCAGGTTTTTGAATAGTTTATAGCCCCCAGCTCACATACCAGGTTGTCCAGAGAGATGCTAGTAAGGGCGGATGTTCGATTGCTTCATAGACAGAAGGTGAACTATTAGGGATGTAGATGCAGCAACTGGCACCGATGATGCAACATGCTCCTCCACGGTCCGCTAGTACCACGTCCAGGACCATGCGGTTTTGTAGGGCCACCAGAAGGACCGCTTGAAGCTCGACAGTGTTGTTGGTGAGGATGCCAGCTGTGACGTTTAGGGCAGTTTCTACCGCTTGAGACAGATGTCTGATGGCTCGGCTGTTAGCCATCGGACCCCATAGCGGGACGAGCCCTTTTGCTGTGTTGAGGAACTGTGATATGGCAGAGTCTGCTTGATCAGTGTCTTTAGAACGCTTTTCTTGATGATGCTCTGCAGGGGCTGTGTAGGTTGGTGGCAAAACAAAGGTGATGTAGCACGTGCCCCCCCCCCCAGTTTCTTGGGAGCCAGGTGTAGGCTTTGGTTCCACAGACAAAGTACATATTGGGTGATGCAACAAATGCTGGAGGGTTGGCAGTGTTCAAAGTCCTTACAATGTTACAAGTGCTGTGACCCACATTCTTAGTCCCACGGCCTTCAATGCATACAAGGCCGGAGACGTTCACAACAGATAGGGCCACAGTCAGTGTTGCAGCAGTTCTTTTCTTCAGGTAGGAAAAAGTGGGTCTGACAGTATTATTGTACACTTGTATTTCCACTCGTTCTTTGGAGAGGACATTCATTGGGAATATCGCATTGGAGGTGTGAGGGCAAAAGGGAGCGGTTGTTCTTCCTGTTTTGTTTAACCAGAACTCGCTGTAGAACTGAGCGATTGTCCCATCGGAAGTGGCATTGTCTCTGTAACTTTCTTGTAGGAGCATCATCCAGGCAAGGCAAGATCCGTGAACAGAAAAGGGTGATGGGATGAAAGGGATGGAGTGTTCAGTGGCATGTGGTAGCAGCCCACAGACCCAACAGTTGGTGGCATTTGCCGCAAGATTGTGCTGGTGCAGCATCTGCACGAAAGAATGATTCCAGAATTCTTTGCGTCGTTCTCAGAGATGTGGCGACAGTGATACCAGATAGTGTTCTTTCTTGGTGGTTGGTTGCATGGTGGGTGACATTGTTTTGTATGCAGGAGCATTCTCTTCAATGATCCAGAAGGTGACCATTAGCAGGAGACAGGTGAGAAATGCTGCTACAAGTGCAATTGTCTGTGCTATGCAGGTTGGCAGTCTTGGTGTCTTTTCGGTTGCTCTTCAGGTGCTCAGTTTCTTCCATCATCTTCAAGGGACTCAATGACGGACAGGGCCACAGACTTTTTGTCTAGTGCTTTTCCTGGTAGCGTTGGTTGATTGTGCTACCGATCTCAGACCTTGACTCAGTTAGTGGCCTGGTCGTTGGAGCACCCTCCTTTCGTTGAACTTAGGTTGTACCCTTTCTTGGATGGCACTGTGGGTTCGGGAAACTCTGTCAATTCAAGTGTCTCTTCTTGCGGGTAGCAACTCAGAGCAGGTCGGTCTTCTGCCAGTACTTCCTCTAGCACCTCCACTTCTTCACAGGTTGCCAGCATTGGAGGGAGTCTTTTACAATGGTGTGCGTACAACCAATTTCGTTTTCCTTCCACTCGAAGGGCATTTCGGGTGGTGATCAAGACTTGCCAGGGGCCCAACCACCTGGGCTCCAGACTCTTCGTCCTCTGGAAATTTCTGACGAGGACGTAGTCACCAGGCCTTATTTTGTCTCCCGGGCCCCTGGATGCGTCTGGTAAGGCTTGCTGCACCTGTTGGTGGATAATAGTTAGCTCGTTTGTCAATTTATACAAATAATCGGACATTACTGTGTTCGGGACATGGTTAATGGAGGTTGGTTTTGGCGCCGCCCAAATGCTCATAGGCCTGCCAAATACCACCTCATACGGGGTCAGTCTGTGTTTAGTTGGGGTGGAGCGCATTGATAGCAAGGCTAATGGGAGGGCGTCGGGCCATTTCAACCCAGTCGTGGCAACTATTTTGGCCAGTTTTAACTTCAATGTTGCATTGTGTCTTTCTACCAGGCCCGCTGATTGGGGGTGGAAGACGGCATGGCACCTTTGTTTTACCCCCAACCCTTTCAGTATGTTCTGTATCACCTCGGCGACGAAGTGGGGGCCGTTGTCGCTCCATAAAATTCTACAAAGACCGTACCGGGGGAAGAATTCTTTCAGCAATACTTTTGCAGTTTCTAAGGCTGTATTATCACGGGTGGGGTATGCCTCCACCCATTTGCTAAAAGTGCACACAACCACCAGAACATTTTTTAGACCATGTCACCTCTCTAGTTGGATGTAATCCATTTGAAGGACTTCAAAGGGGTGGTCAGGGACTCCAAACCCTCCCCGTGGTACTACTGTCCCCTTCCCTGGGTTGTGTTGTAGGCAGACTATACATTGTTGTACTAGGCGCTTTGCAGATTCTGTTATCTTGACATTATGCCATACTCTGGCAATTAGTTCAATCATGGGGGTGAAGCCTATGTGTGCTGGTAAATGTGCCATGGTCAATATGGGGATTAGATAGGCATTGGGTAACAGCCATTTATTCCCGTCTTTAGTTCTCCAGCAATTTTCCTCGTCTTTTAGTCCCACCCTTTCCCATTTGGTTAATTCGTCTTGTGTGCCTGTCGTCTGTATGTCCCTTACAGTTGTCCTAGCTTCAGTCCATTGTTCAGCTTGTGACCTGGTCACATACATTCGTGTCGTAGTTCTGTCTTCTGCCGTGGCTCAGGCAGTCCCGTCTGCCAGCGCATTTCCCTGTCCAATTAGATCTGTCACTTTCCTATGTGCTTGGCATTTTATCACTGCTAGCTTTCTGGGAGGAGGACTGCTTCTGTCAAGGCGGAGACTAAATCTCCATGCAGGATGGGTGTACCGTGTGAAGTCAGGAACCCTCTTTCTTTCCATAGAACCCCAAAATGGTGAACCACCCCGAAGGCGTATTGGCTGTCAGTGTATATGTTAACTGTTGTGCTGGCTGCTAAAATACATGCTCGTGTGAGGGCAATGAGTTCTGCTGCCTGGGCGGAACGTTGGGCAATACGGGCTGTTTCTAGAATGTTTTGGGCTGTGGTGACAGCGTATGCAGCTGAGGTGGTGCCGTCAGGGAGTTTGATGCACGAGCCATCCACCCATCGTTCTCCATCTGGCTCTAGAAAGGCGGTGTCTCTGAGGTCTACTCTACTCTTTGTTTGTTCATCGGTTAGTGTCACACAGTCGTGTAGTGGAGCCACACTAGGATCATTTTCTGGTAGGGGTAACAGTGTGGATGGATTGAGGGTGGTGCATCGCTTTAGGGTTTTCAATATTAAAAGGGATCGGTCTGGACAAAGGGTTGGTGAAGGGCGTACCATCAAATCCTATTGAAGTCACATGTGAGCCAGACAAGGGTGCCCTTGGAATCAGTTGTTTGGATAGTGCACTACGTGTTGCTCCTGTGTCTACCAAAAATGGCGACTTTGTGCCCAGGACCTTTGCGGTAACATAAGGGCCTTGCTGATCAACATAGAGCTCGACTGGATCCCTCCGTTGCCCTTGGCTGTCCTACGCGAATTCGTACGTGTTGTCGTAATCTGGCTGTTGGTACTGGTTCTGTCTGGGGTGATCAAATGCGTTCGCCCTTCCTGGCCTTAACTCGCTAGCTTCATTCTTGTACCCTCTCCCACGTCCTCTTCCACTTACTATTTCCCTCACCCCTCTGGCCCTACCGATTCCTAACAGAATCGGGCATTGGGACTTCCATTGTCCGTATTCCTTACAAAACGCACATTGATCCTGTCCTAGGTCTTGACGTCCTGTATATGGAGTCGATGAACTATTTCTGGGCGGTTGCGCTCTGGGGTATTCTGCTGGTATCCTCCCTTATATTGCTCCCTTCCTGTATTCACCCCTTGAAGTTGCTCTATCATTACCCTTTCCTTCAAGTCCTTCTTTTTCTTTTCTGTAGCCCTATCATTTTCATTTTTCTGGTGTTCATAGTACTGGGCCATCTGGAGGATGGCCGCTGGTTTAGAGGCTGCCCAACTGCTTTCGCTGGTCTGCAGCTTCTGCAATACTTCCAGAAGCAATCCCTTAACATAATTCTGTACAAACAAGTGGTGTCCGGTTGCGGTGGACATGTCTTGTCCTCTGTAATCGGAGAACACTGTTTTGAATCTGGAGAAATACTCCGAGACATCTTCTTGTGGTTTCTGGCGGCACGCGGTTACTATGGACCAGTCGATCTTTTTCTCCGGGATCATAGTTTTTACTTTCTGTACTATCTTGTCAGGGAGGTCTAATATAGCTTTTACTGGTTTCTGACCAGGGTTTCTCTGTTTATCTAGTGTGCTGAGTTGTTCCCAGGTATGACCGAGCAGTTCTGTGTGGTCTACTTTCCTAATCTGTTTCCACACATCCGCTGGCAGACATAACCCGAAGAACATGTCGGCAAGTGTCATTATTGTTGATCCCAAAGCGGTACCTAGCTCGGTGTAAAAGGCGATGGGGTTCTTTCGTAAATCCGGCAAGGTTTTACGGAATGTCAAGATATCCTGTCTGTCCCATGGTTGATACACCCAATTGTAGACCACCCTTTCTCTAGCGTCTTGGTGGTTTATATCATCGTTAGTCCCTTATCCTCTAGGAGGAACCCAATAAGGGGCAGCTTCTTTTATCTGCATCATGCTATCTGGTTTTTCTATCGGGGGTCCTGCTATTTCAGGTGTCCTGTCCTTATCTACCTGTCCTTGTTCTATGAGATGACGGAATACTTCTAGTGTAGATGAAAAGAGTTCTGTCACATCGTTGTCGCCTTGATCTCCAGTGTCTACTTTCCTATAAAGAGCCACTAGCCACTCGGGCCCTACTTCCTGGTATTTCTCTTCATATGCAGTAAGAGTGTGGTAACAGAGGCGCACAATAAAGTATTGTTTGTGGTTTTCGACATAGGAGTTTCATATGTCAGTTACATATTCTTCTGTCTCTTTCCTATCCATGAGGGTTTTAACTATTTTATTAATGCCGGCTCGCTCGTTTTTACTTAATCGCGGGACCCTAGGCAACCCTCTTTCCTTTGATTTTACTTCTACTACTGTATCTATTGATGAGGCATTTGGTGCAAGAGACTCGGTTGGCGCAGTGGCGGTGGAGACCGAGACAATTGTGCCATCTCTGGCTATATTTTGGGGTTCCTGGCGTTGTACTACAGGATGAGTAGGGGCGTAAGGAGGTGGCATGTAGATGATCGGTGGACCTAATAATAAATCGACATCTACTCTTTGTTTCGCCGGTAACTCGGGGTAAAGAGTCAAGGGCGTTCTAATAGGGTATTGACCTGAAATCTTTGACTCTTGTTCCTTTCTATCGGTTTCTCTTTCTTTTATGTCTTCTTCTAACTTTTGACAAGCTTGGTGAGCTGATTTCCGCATTTCTTTATCTAATCTAGCTTCGTTTCTTTTCTTTTGTTGGGCTGCTTCTTTCTGCCACAAACCAAAACTATCAAGCATAGCTGGTGTAGTTTTCTTTTTGTGAAGGGCTATTTCTAGCACTTCCATTTTAGCGGGGTCGAAAGATCCCGTCAGTGGCCACTGATTTACCCAGTCCTTCCTAGTGCGTTTATGCCACAGTTCACTATAAGCTACAGTGGCTAATCCATATTTTACGTACATGTCCTTATTAGGGGTGCCCTCCGGTGGTGCCGGATGACTGACCTCTAATAAACGGTCCGGTCCAAAACAATTTCCAAACAATTTAGACATAACAGGCATGACGTATTTATCGGTCAATATAAATATCTCAATAGGGCTGTAGACAAAAGTCTGCACTACCTGTCCTTCACTGTCTGCAGAGAGAGAGAGAATATTCCTATTCTCTGTTGTTTGCAAGCAGGGAATGTCTCAAATAACTTTAAAGGGGAATACTAGTATTCGAGCTAACAACCAATCAATCAAACAATCAATTAACGTAGTTTTTCACGACCTTACCCGGACCGCATGGACAGTTCTTCGTCTTCCCCTTCCAGCGCCTGGTTGTCCTCTTACTCCAACTATCAATGCGGCGTTCCTGTAAGGTCCCAGTCAGGACTGCAGGTCACTCGAGAGAGGTCCGTTCGGAACCGGTGAAGTATAGTCGATCTTCAGCCAGACGAGGGTCTCTTTTAGGCAGGTGCACTCCAATCTTTTAGTCGTTCACTCCGTCGTTAGGACCTCTCTACCGGACCCACGAGTCGCTGATGGGCCCCAACGTTGGGTCGCCAATTGTGAAAAGCAGCAAATCTCTTAAGACCCCCAATGCTGCCCGGCGCAGGGTCACCTTTAATTCACTGGATTTACTATCAAAATAATGAGGCATGTGCTGGAAAACTGGAAGACAAGAAACAAGTTTATTTCTCAGGAGAACCTGTCAACAGACACCGTGGTAATCTGCTGAGGTGTTCTGCTGGCAACTCCTTCTGGCTCTTCCTTTTATACAGGTTTGACACAATGCATTTGTTTTATTTATCCTGGTTACAGGTTTGGAGTCTCCGCCCCGGGCAGGTTTGTCACACAAGCCCAACATTGTTCCATCCACATGGTTACACAAGCCTAACATTAATTCTCCTCCCACCCAGGTCAAAACAGACAATCTAATCTTGCAGCTGGACCTTGCTTCAGGGTCTAAAACATGTGAGACCGGCCAGATCTAAGAGTCCGTTCTGTTGATAAAAACAGGTCCCATTGTTGGCAAAAACAAGTCTTGCGGTGTGCAGTGCAATAAACCATGTTTGCAAGAGTCTGTTTGGTATTTGGAACCTGTTTGTGTAAGGTTGTTCATGGGTTTGCCTGTAAACAGAGATGAAAGGAAAAACGAGCTTGTGGCAGCAAGTTGATGTTTGTCGTGGCAATAGTTTATAGCCCCCAGCTCACATACCAGGTTATCCAGAGAGATGCTAGTAAGGGCAAAAGGACAAAAGGTGACCAACGGAATACAAAATGGCTACGGTTGGTCAGAATGACTGCAGTTTATGTGCACGTAGGAACTTCCATCAGACAAGATGGCGCAGGTAATGTTCACGATTGTAGTTTTGCTTTTAACAGGCATGCGTTGTGGTTCTGCAATTCTCAAACCTGATTCCATTTTAGTCTTGCCCTAACGTAGGCCAGTGAAGTAGGCCCAACGAACAAGTGGCCTTGCCTTCTGAGTTTGTGCATATATTAATTTGGGTTTTTCTGACTCTGAATGAACTGCAGAGAGAGTAACCCTTTTCACCTGAAACTGACCTTATGCAAAACCAGTTTCACTAGCTGATCGTTGTCTGAGTTTTTCAATCACTGTTCAGGACCTCGTTAACCTTTAGTTTCCTTGCATATATCTTATCCTAAACAATATCTAAATTGTTTCTTTCCTTAAGACTTTCTTTTCTAAACATGGGCTTTTGCCATGCGTCTTGACTGCCATCTGGTGTTGCCTTTTATGTAGGCCTCAGCAGTTAGTCTGTGAGCAAAGCAGTCTGACCTATTGTGGATCATATATATATATACATTAACTAAGGATTTCTTCGTGTGCTGGAGTTAATTTCAGAAGCTGGTCTTTCACCTGGAAATTGACCCTGCCAAGCCAATTTCCCTGCAAGATCGTTATTTACTTTCCCAATCACCATTCAAGACATTTGTTAACTTTTAAGTTTCTTTACGTTTCTGTTATCTTGCACATTATCTGAAACTACTTTTCTTTACTGTTTCTTCATTTCATGGGTTACACTTCCAATTAAGGGTTTGTTCAGACCTTCCAGATTATTATTTAGATATGCCTAAATATTAACTTGTGGGTTGGGACACTGTAAAATGAGCTTTACTGTATGATGCTGTGTGATGTCATGTATTTTCTATTGGTTGAATTTTGGTGTAGGGGCGTGCATTTTAAATGTACCTTTTTGTGTATAAATAGGGATGTCTCGCCTTAGTAAAATTGAGCAGTTTCTTGAGTTGTACACTGTGTTGTATTGCTGGGATTACTGCTACTAGCTGCAGCTAATAAATTTGATCTCTGACGCCACCTAGAAGTATTCTGTGTCTCTCTATACCAAGGCAAGGGAACCCAGAGGACTTTGGGCGTGTCCCTGGCGCCGCTGGGTATTTGAAAACCCGGTTCTTCAGTTGGCGCGGCCAACGTGGGACGACTTCAGTGGTACCGGTCCAAGCCCAAAGATTGCGAGGAGCCACGTGAGGAAATTCTGGAGGAGGGCCCCCACTTCATCGACCCCTGCTTCTCGACGTGGACCAAAGGTGTTTTCTGTGAGGTTTCCTGCTTTCCAACGGCCACGAAGGACTGCTGCCCTGACTGTCGCCTTGTCTTGGACCCTCCAATTGATGTTTGTAAAGCGAGACGATAGACGGTCTTCTGGTGGTGTGACAGATATTTGGTTAAGTATAAGTGGGTCGCTCCCACGACTTTGTCTGGTTCCTTGGTTTTGATTTGGTTGCTGCAGTACCCAAAGCCGAAGGGCTTGTATATTTAAGACTGTATCATTTTTTGATTCCCTTTGAAGTTTGAAACCAGACTAGTGAGCAGGATGCCTGGTCTTGGTAAATTTGGTAATTGGTTTGTTTGTGGTAGTAACAGGGATTCCCGACTGGAGGATTCATGTCCGATACCTCCGGTTGGAACTCCGACTTATGAACTCTACTCAAAACACGGAGTGGGCCCTATTACTTATAATGAAGTATGGGTCCACTACACTAAAAAGGATGGTGTTTTACGATGGCCCCCACATGGTAGTTTTGAAACAGAGATTTTAGACAATCTAGAAGTTAAGCTATTTAGGAAGAAAGCCCGGCCGGCAATGTTTGACTCTTTCCGCCTTTGGCGTAAGGAAGCCAAACAGAGAGAAATTAAGCAAGCAAAGAGAGATAGGAAAGATAAAAATATGAGAGTACTACAAGCTGCTAGACAGTTTAAGGAAGATGGAGAAGAGCATGCGAGTGAAGTCTTAGATAGACAGTGTTGCATGGCCATAGATAAATGTTATCCGGCCTTGCCATCTTCGCCTCCGAAAGTGGTGGAAGACCCTGAAAAAGATCCTTTGATCTCTCATTTACTGAGATTGCCTCCTCCCCATGTGCAGGGTGCTACTGCGCCTCTCTTACCCCCGGTTGTTCCACCCTTTGTTGTTCAACCTCCTGCTGTTGTTCAGCCACCCGGTGCTCCACAGAGGGTTTTGCCTTCTCCTGCGCAACCCATTCTAGGGTCGCCAGCCTTGCTATCAGCTTTGCCTCAAACTCCTTTGCCTTCTGCTTCTGCATCTTTGATTTCTACTGTTCTTGTCCCTATACCTTCCTTGCCTCAGAATACTTATTCTCCTGTTCTTATGCCTACTTCTTCCCCTTCTGCTCAAAAACGAACGACGAGACTGTTGTTAATCTGTTGTCACCATTGTTTGGGTCACTGAATATGACCCCTGTTTCGGAACGTAAGCAGGGTCGTAGTCAGCTTCCTAGTTCTGAATAACGGACTGTGTTGGATTTGTTGGCTCGTAGGTGGATTTTAAATGCTCCGAGGTATGATTTGCCAGCAGTTATGGATGTTTTCTTTCAGTGGGAACTGCCTAAGCAAAGGTATGTTTTTGATGTAATGTGTACTTTTCTGCGTCAGGAATGGGAAGATAACGAGTTGGGTCCAATTCCGCAGAATGTGCTCGATGTTCAGTCAGATTTTGCTAAAGGGATGATAGTGGAATCTGATGTTACAGATGCCGTAGAGACAATACTCGCTTTTAGATCTAGACTTTCGCCTCAGACATTGTATGAACCTGATTCCTCTGTTAGGAGGAAAGTGAAACAGTACCCTATGAGAGAAGTTCATCCTGTTTGGAAAGAAGCAGTTCAGGCTAATGTAAATTTGGGTATTCAGGCCGCTCCGGCTCATTTTCAGCGAGTATGGGTACATGTCCCTTGGAAGAGAGCAGAGGTCTTGGCTCTTAAGCAGACCTTGCCTGGCCCTCGTAAGAATCCTGCTGGTTATTACAAGGAGTTGTCCCAGACAGTTGAAGCGTGTATTATGAATTTAGCTGACATCGATATGTTGATGGGTAATGTAGTCCCTCAACCCTTGTGGGCGAAGATTCGTCATGAGAATCATGCTGCTGAATTAGGTGATACCTGGGCGAATATTGTTGCTGCAGATGGTAGACAGGAGGGAGGTGCTAAACCTGAACCTCTAGTTTCAGAATTACCAGGTAGAATTATTAATCTGATGAAAACGATGATGCCCGCTTTACGAGTGAATTGGGATAAGTTAGCAGCATGTAAGCAGAAGAAAGATGAGAGTATGTCTGATTTCTTCACTAGGTTTGAAGAAACGTTTATCGATCATAGTGGTCAGGATATGAGTACGGAGGGTGGTCAAAGGTTGTTTGTGGATACATTTGTTTTTAATTTGCTTCCCGAACTTTCTAATAAGTTAAAGGACTCTGAGAGTTCACGGGCTGTCTCTTCGTCGGCCCAGATATTGGCTACTGCACAATATTACGAGAATAGGGATAAAGATGAGAAGGATAAAGTGGAGAAGAAAACTAAAGAGTTAAAGACGAAAGTTCTTTTGCAGCAAGCTTATCCGCCTCGTCAGAATCAGCCTCAGTTTCAGCAACCGCCACAATTTCAGAGATTGTTACAGAAGCCGGAGCCTTATGTTCAGCGATTCTTTCCTGGCCCTAATCAGTGTGCTTATTGCAGAGAGGAAGGTCATTACAAGAATAGTTGCCCAGATTTGTTACAGCGTGCGAATGGTGTATCTGGTTAGAGAGGTCGTGGTAGTTTTCAGCAAGCTCCTAGGGGTAGGGGACGTGGTGTGTTTCCCCAGAATGAGCGTTCCTCTACCCTACAGAATTCTGCGAATTATTTTGACAGACAGAATGTTCCGAGTGGTCAGTCGTCCCAGTATTATGTTGAGGATTACTATGTCGAAGATGAGAGTTCTGGTTATAATGATAACTAGGACAGCCAAGGACAAAGTGAGGGAGTAGTGTCAGTTCCAGTAGACCAGAGTGGACCTTATGTTGAAGTGATTACATCAGGTGTGGTAGAACCTTTTCTTTTGGATACTGGTGCGATGAAGAGTTTGATTATGCACTCTAAACTTCCTGGCGCACCTTTGTCTGGCTTGACCAATGTTTCAGTAGGATTTTCAGGCGCCCCAGTTCGTAATCCGGTTTCTAGTCCTTTGTCCCTTTCCATTGGCCCTTGTGAATTGGAAGCTCCACTTATTCTAACGACTGGTTGTGGTGAGAATCTGTTGGGTTTGGACCTGCTGAAAAGATTGTATGCAACATTACATTGTTCTCCTTCAGGAGTACAACTTACCCTCAGTAAGAAAGTGATTTCCCCAATGTATTTGTCTAAGGATTGTTTGCCACTGGAATTGCGTTCGCTTCCTGATACACTTTGGGCTACAGGTCCAAATGATGTTGGTCTTTTGCAGATTCCACCTTATGTTGTCACCCTTAAGTCAAATGCTAGGCTACCTCGTATTCCCCAATACAAGATCTCGAGTGATGGTGAGAGAGCTCTTTTAGCAATTGTTTATGATCTGGTTGAGAAGGGTGTAGTTGAGGAAACGAGGGGTAATGTTTGTAACAGTCCTGTTTTGCCTGTCCTTAAACGTACTGATGCTTCTCAGCCACCTGTGTACCGGTTTGTGATTGACCTTCGAGAGGTAAATAAGATAGTTGTGCCACAGTTTCCTGTGGTACCTGATATCACTGCTTTGTTGACTTTGATTCCTGCTTCGGTAGCTTGGTTTTCTGTCATCGATTTGAAGAATGCTTTCTTCAGTATTCCTATTGCTGAGGAGAGCAGGGATATTTTTGGCTTCTCATTAGGAGGCCGAAGCTTCCGGTTTAAGAGAGCTCTCCAAGGTTATTGTGAAAGTCCCTCCATCTATAGTCAGGCGTTGAAAACTCAGCTTGACGGTTTTGTGTTACCTGTTGGTGCTACTCTTATTCAGTACGTCGATGATTTTACTGCTGATGATGAAAAGATTTGTAAAGAGGCTACTCTTTCTTTGTTGCAGTATTTGTCTGACCTTCATCATAAAGTGTCACCTTCAAAGTTGCAATATTGTCGCCAAGAAGTGACCTACTTAGGTCATCTCTTGTCGAAAGAGGGAAGGAGATTGACCCCAGAACGAATTCAAGCAATTGCGCAAATGAATGTACCATCCACACAGAGAGAAGTGCGTGCCTTTTTAGGTATTACATCGTATTGTAGACAGTGGATTCACAATTTTTCACTGTTGGCGAAACCTCTGTTAGCATTGACTCTGAAAGATCGCATCCTCTTCCTTGGTCTGACGAATGTCAGAAAAGTTTTTCTGAACTACGCGATGCATTGTGTTCGGCTCCTGTGTTGGGTACTCCAGACTATAGTAAGCCTTTCAGGTTGTACGTGCACGAGAGAGAAGGTTGTGCGTTGTCAGTGTTGACACAGCCATTTGGGGACAAGCAGCGTCCATGTGTGTATTTCTCCTCAACGTTAGGCCCAGTTGCTAAGGCGTTGCCGAGTTGTCTGAGAGCTACAGCTGCAGTGGCTGTTTCTATCCTACAGTCTGCTGGTTTGGTATTGGACAATACGTTGATTGTGATGGTCCCACATGCAGTGGATACCTTATTAAACAGGACTAAGACACAGCACCTTACTAGTGCACGTCTGTCAGGTTACGAGTTGACATTGTTGGCTAGTCATGTGCACATTAAAAGATGTAATGTGCTGAATCCAGCTACGTTGTTACTGATCTCTACAGAGACGGATCCTCAGGAACAGCATGATTGTTTTCTTCATACAGAGGAAGAAACGAAAGCTAGAGTTGACCTCAGGGATACTCCCCTTACGGATGTTGATGGTACCCTGTGGGTAGATGGTTCGTGTTTTAAGCTTCCGAATGGTGAAACGACTGCAGCGTATGCTATTACAACTTTACATACAGTTGTTGAGACAGCACGCATACCACAGAATTCTGCACAGGCAGCAGAATTGATTGCACTGACTAGAGCGTGTGTGTTGTCAGAAGGAAAGCGAGTGAATGTTTACACCGATAGCCAGTATGCGTTTGGAGTTGCCCATAGTTTTGGGCATTTGTGGAGAGAGCGTGGGTTCCTTACTTCGCACGGAACCAAAATACAGCATGGGCAGTTGGTGAATGAACGTTTGGAATCTCTCACTCTCCCAAAGCAGATTGCAATTGTGAAGTGTAGTGCGCATAAGAAAGTTGTGGACGATGTTGGTCGAGGGAATGCGTATGCGGATGAAGTTGCGAAGGAAACGGCGAAAGACACGATGAGCCGTATGTATGTTGCAGGCCCAGCTAATTGGGTTATGGCTGGTGGAATGTGCGGAGACACAATAGAAAGTGTGAAAATGATTCAGGCTGAAGCGACTGAGAAAGAAGTGAGTGTTTGGAGAGAGACTATGGGTATGTTGGATTCGACAGGTTGTTGGGTTGAGTGGTCAGAACACCAGCGATGGCTGTTGCCAGATGCGTATGTGCTCCCAGTGGTTACAATGGCTCATGGAATGGCTCACATAAGTTCGAAGGGAATGTGCAAGTTGTTGGCTCCAGTTTGGCAGAATGCTGGAATTTCGAAATGTGCAGAGAACTTGGTGAAACATTGTATGATTTGTCTGAAGTATAATCTTGGTAAGGGAACTCCAACTCCAGCTGGTCATTTTGCTCCTCCGACGTATCCGTTTGAGGTGATACAGCTAGATTATATACATATGGAGAGATGCAACAATTTAAAGTATGTCCTTGTGGTTGTTTGTGCCTTTTCCAAGTGGATAGAGGCCTACCCCCTAAAGGATAATACTGCCTTGTCTACAGCCAAGGTTTTGCTGAGAGAGTACTTCCCTAGGTATGGTTTGCCGAGAATTGTATGGTCGGACAATGGGAGTGAATTTGTGGGTCAAATCATGAAGAAAGTATGTGCTGGTTTGGGAATAAATCAGAAGTTCCATGCAGCGAATTACCCCCAGTCTGCTGGACTTATTGAATGTTACAATGGTACCTTGAAGCTGAAATTAGCTAGGGTACAAGCGAGCACTGGTCTTACATGGCCGGATGCCTTGCAGTTGGCTATTTGGTCAACAAGGACGACTGTGCATTCTCGAGTGGGACTCCGTATGAAATTGTGTTTGGTCGTCCGGCCAATGTTTGGGGTGTGCCTCGTCCTAAAGAATACAGCAGTATTGAGCACCCTATGTTGGTGGATTACTTACATGACTTGACTGCTAAATTACGTGTTCTCCACCAACAGGTCTATGACAGTCTACCGACAGCAACTGCGGATCCAGGACACACAATTCAACCCGGCGATTATATTCTCACGAAGAATTTTCAACGAACAAAGAATTTGGAGCCGAGGTGGACTGGACCGCATTTAGTTTTGGTAGTGACTCGAACTGCTGTTAGAGTAGCTGGCAAGAAAAACTGGGTGCATGCCACCCAATGCAAAAAAGTTCCATTGCCCTTACCATATGACAAGTGGGTGAGGGGAGGTATAGCCAATTCTGAATGTGAAAAAATTCCTAGATTTGTTCCATTTAGTGATGCTCATTTGACATGGACACAGTCGGAACGCGAGGGTGATGATGTTCTGCAAGCTGCTGTGCCTCCTCATCTAAAGATTGACACCACCAATCCGGAACTTTTATTCAAAGATCCAACTGTACCTGATAAAGAACGCTACGATCTAAGACCGCGGAAGACTGTACATATGGACAAATAAAACGTGAAACTGGAATATTTTTTTTTAGATAGTGAATTTACACTTTGGCAGATCAAGAAACTTTTTGGCTTTTTCCCTTTTTCGAGTCACCATCCGGACTCAGCTGCATAGTCACGGTAGGAAATTCTTAAGGGGTGAGCCGCGTATTGACACAAGGTCTGTAATTCAGGGTCGTTAGTGCGATCTTGGCGCAAACTTAAGTGAAGAAGGAAAATTTCCGTGAGAAGCACGGTAGAGGATGGAGTTTCTTGAGTCTGAAAAATGTGTTAGGAAAGTGGATTCTAAAAATCGAATATGTACATTAGTTCGTAGCAAATGTTTTTTAATATTGTGTTTTCTTATGCTTGTGAATATTACGTTAGCTTGTGTGGGTTGGATTTTCCATGTCACACAATTGCCACTTACATCTACCTCCCAACCTACTCTTTCTTTTTCTACTGTTTCTCCACATGAGTTTCATACGTTACCTGAACATGAACAGACACGAAGATCAGAATTTGTGACCAATTCGTTTATACAGATGTTGCATCAGCATCAGCTAGTCATAAATACCATGAATTGTTGGGTGTGTGGTCATAAATACCATGAATTGTTGGGTGTGTGGTCTTATGCCACATACTACAGATAAGGGAATGCCATATTTGGTTTTGCCTATTTCGCAATCAATGTTTATCTATGCGAATGAAGCCTCTCCTGTACGTTCCGTCAAAGACAATGCAAGTAATAATGCCTTGATACGGGGAATAGTTGATATGATTAGAGATATCGATGCATATAACGCTATCCCTAGAGATGAGGTACGAGCATATGTCAGTTGGAATAAGACGACATATAGTGGTAGCTTGACGGAGAAAGAAAGGCAGCGAAGGTCTCCTCCTATTTGGATTGTACCCCACCGAGGTCATCTTTGTTTGCAAGGTAATGGTCAGAATCCGAGAGCTCAGCTTGGTAAGAGTGTGTGTGTTCACACATACGTTTATACGTCCCAGAAATCTCCTCCGTTTGTGCCAGCTAAAGGCACGTATTTTGTTTGTCACGATAGAGCATATACATGGTTGCCATCTGATTTTTCTGGCACATGTTATGTGGCATTTTTGCATTGCCCTACATACACTGCTGTTTTCGATTACCATAAGACAAGATATGGTAGAGGTGTAATCGATGCGAAAGATACTGTCGCACAAGAAGCTGGGGTTTTCTACCCTTTTGGGGTCCTATGGCTAATAGTAGGAATAGTCGTCAGCTTACAAGAGTGGTTGAGGCCACTATAAATGAGACTGCAGGTGCCCTTAGCAATATTACAGCTGAGCTTCAAGCAGATCGCCTTATGACATTACAGAACCGTTTTGTTTCAGATATTATACTTGCAGATAGAGGTGGGGTATGCAAATTGATTAGATCAAGTTGCTGCGTTTTCATACCAGATAATGCCCCGACAGTGTACCAAGCCATCTCTAGACTACATAAATTCTCTGAGTCTATTCGTGTGAACGAAGGAGACTGGTCGTTGATGGGATGGTTATGGGAGTCGTTGTCCAAATGGGGATGGAAGATTCTGATGTTCCTTGGTATGGCGTTAGCTATCCTTTTCTCGTGTTGTGTATGCATACAGTGTAGTCCCGCCATTTATAGTCTTTGTGCTACGATCTGTGTGAGAAGACCAGTCTAGAGAGAAGTGAAGGATAATAAGATGATGTTACAGCAACACCTTGATGACCTGATGAGGATAGATATAGACCTAGATTCAGATTGACATGAGTTTAGGTTATTGCTTATGTAATGGCAAAAGGAGGGTCTGTGGTTCTGCAATTCTCAAACCTGATTCCATTTTAGTCTTGCCCTCACGTAGGCCAGTGAAGTAGGCCGAACAAACAAGTGGCCTTGCCTTCTGAGTTCGTGCATATATTAATTTGGGTTTTTCTGACTCTGAATGAACTGCAGAGAGAGTAACCCTTTTCACCTGAAACTGACCTTTTGCAAAACCAGTTTCACTAGCTGATTGTTGTCTGAGTTTTTCAATCACTGTTCAGGACCTCGTTAACCTTTAGTTTCCTTGCACATATCTTATCCTAAACAATATCTAAATTGTTTCTTTCCTTAAGACTTTCTTTTCTAAACATGGGCTTTTGCCATGCGTTGTGACTGCCATCTGGTGTTGCCTTGTATGTAGGCCTCAGAAGTTAGTCTGTGAGCAAAGCAGTCTGACCTATTGTGGATCATATATATATATACATTAACTAAGGATTTCTTCGTGCGCTGGAGTTAATTTCAGAAGCTGGCCTTTCACCTGGAAATTGACCCTGCCAAGCCAATTTCCCTGCAAGATCGTTATTTACTTTCCCAATCACCATTCAAGACATTTGTTAACTTTTAAGTTTCTTTACGTTTCTGTTATCTTGCACATTATCTGAAACTACTTTTCTTTACTGTTTCTTCATTTCATGGGTTACGCTTCCAATTAAGGGTTTGTTCGGGCCTTCCAGATTATTATTTAGATATGCCTAAATATTAACTTGTGGGTTGGGACACTGTAAAATGAGCTTTACTGTATGATGCTGTGTGATGTCATGTATTTTCTATTGGTTGAATTTTGGTGCAGGGGCGTGCATTTTAAATGTACCTTTTTGTGTATAAATAGGGATGTCTTGCCTTAGTAAAATTGAGCAGTTTCTTGAGTTGTACACCGTGTTGTATTGCTGGGATTTCTGCTACTAGCTGCAGCTAATAAATTTGATCTCTGACGCCACCTAGAAGTATTCCGTGTCTCTGTATACCAAGGCAAGGGAACCCAGAGGACTTTGGGCGTGTCCCTGGCGCCGCAGAGTATTTGAAAACCCGGTTCTTCAGCGTGTGGTTTAGAGTCAGGAAGTGTGGTCACTGTGAGGAAGTACAATAATAGAGGTGGTGGCATGCATGCATCTGGTTTATATTGGCACACGTGCATGCAGGCCCGGACTGGCCATTGCGGGCACCGGGCAATCCCCCGGTGTGCCGCAAGGGTGAGGGACGGTTTTGGGCCCTGGGGGCCGTTTTTGTTATAGGGCTGTTTTTTCAGCATAGGTGCAAAATCGGCCCTGTAACAAAATCGGCCGAAAACCGGCCCTGGTAATGAGCTCAGTCGCACCCCCTGGGGGCCGGCCAAGCACTTGCCAGGGCCGGTTTTGGTTCTCAGTCCGGTCCTGCGTGCATGTGGTTTAGAATCAGGATGTGCGGTCAGTGTGCAGAAGTATAATAATAGAGGTGATGGCATGCATGCGTGTGGTTGAGAGTCAGGACTTGCGGTCACTGTGAGGAAGTACAATAATAGAGGTGATGGCATGCATGTGTGTGGTTTATATTGGCACACGTGCATGTGGTTTAGAGTCAAGATGTGCGGTCAGTGTGCAGAAGTATAATAATAGAGGTGAAGGCATGCATGCATGTGATTGAGAGTCAGGAGGCGTGGTCACTGTGCAGAAGTACAATAATAGAAGTGATGGCATGCATGCGTGTGGTTTAGAGTCGGGAGGTGCGGTCACTGTGCAGAAGTACAATAATAGAAGTGATGGCATGCATGCGTGTGGTTTAGAGTCGGGAGGTGCGGTCACTGTGCAGAAGTTACAATAATAGAGGTGATGGCGTGCATGCATGTGGTTTAGAGTCAGGAAGTGTGGTCACTGTGAGGAAGTACAATAATAGAGGTTATGGCGTGCATGCGTGTGGTTTAGAGTCTCAGGAAGTGCGGTCACTGTGCAGAAGTACAACAATAGAGGTGATGGCATGCATGCGTGTGGTTTAGAGTCAGGAGGTGCAGTCACTGTGTAGAAGTACAACAATAGAGGTGATGGCACACATGCGTATGGTTTAGAATGGCAAACATGCATGTGGGTGTGAGTTAGGGGTGTGGGCACTGAGCAGAAGTACAATAATAGAAGTGATGGCATGTATGCATGTGGTTTAGAGTCAGGAGGTGCAGTCACTGAGCAGAAGTCAATAATAGAGGTGAAGGCACGCATGCATGTGGTTTAGAGACAGGAGGTGCGGTCACTGTGCAGAAGTACAATAATAGAGGTGATGGCATGCATGCGTGTGGTTTGTTCCTTTAAATTTCGATAGTTTTTTTGGGGTCCAATATGCCCTGTGTATGGTGAACATATGATTCCTTTTGATTGCAGCTGGTTTTATACAGGACCAACATTTTTCTAGAGATCTGTGCCAGATGGTCTGTAAGTCTAATTCTTGGTCCGGCATGTCTTTCCTCCATGTTGCTTCCGGGACTAAGAAATCTTCTTCTCCGGCCCGATGAAAGCCCAGTACCATTTTGATATTTCTTTCTTTACTGGTGATGTTCGTTACCCTTTTTTCTTTCTAGTAAAGTGTTAGCCCAACTGGTTAGTTGATAGTATTTGAATTTTGATAACTTGGCTTCGGTAATTACATATAATTGATCCCACGTTATTATAGAGTTTTCTACCATCAATTGTCCCCATCTTTCAATTCCTGCTCTTTTTAGTGGTGTTGCCAGGGAGTCTTTCAGACATTCTGGTGTCCCTGGAGAATCGCTCCCCCACGCTCCTGATCACTTGCAGCTACGACGCTCCGTGCTTTAACGCATCATCGGTATCGTTACTACTGTGATTACCATAGCATTGTTTTGCCGATCCTCATAGCATTCTAGCGCTTTTCACGCGTAGCGCCGCACTAACTGATTGACATAATAGCGCGACCTTGCTCAGGTTGTTGTGCTTATTATTTCTATTGTCTGCATCGCTGAGGCTGTTGTGCATTTATTTCATTTGACTGCTCACTCGGCGCATTTGAGTATTTGCTGCCCCTGTCTCGCTTTCCCTTTGACCCTCCATTTTGTTGTTGGTATCCCCTGGCCCGCCCCTCATCCCCGCTACCGCCTCCCTGCTGCCCCTCCCACCCACGATTACTGAGCCTTCCACTTCCCCGGCCAAACTGTGACCGCCTGGACCTTCCTCAGAACGGTCGCTCCACCACACTCCTGATCACTTGCAGCTACGACGCTCTGTGCTTTAACGCATCATCGGTATCGTTACTACTGTGATTACCATAGCATTGTTTTGCCGATCCTCATAGCATTCTAGCGCTTTTCACGCGTAGCGCCGCACTAACTGATTGACATAATAGCGCGACCTTGCTCAGGCTGTTGTGCTTATTATTTCTATTGTCTGCATCGCTGAGGCTGTTGTGCATTTATTTCATTTGACTGCTCACTCAGCGCATTTGAGTATTTGCTGCCCCTGTCTCGCTTTCCCTTTGACCCTCCATTTTGTTGTTGGTATCCCCTGGCCTGCCCCTCATCCCCGCTACTGCCTCCCTGCTGCCCCTCCCACGCTCCGCCCCCTCCACTCTCCATTTATGTCAGATGTCCACACGTGCAGCGTCCACGCGCTGCAGCCGCGCCGAATGTGCGCCAAAGGTAAGCCCGTCTATGCCCGTCCGCGCCTGGACCACGCCCAGTGCCAGACCCCCTGTCCCTCGCACCACCCATTCCTCCCGCATCACTTACGCCGCCTCCACCCTCCTAGCCCTTAACCCCGGCCGTCTCCCCAACTGCGCCCTAGCTGCCCCTGGACACACTCATGGACCCTTCACATGCATCTTCTGCAAGTTTGACGGCACCAAGACCAACTCCTCATCCTCCAACACGAAACAGAGACCTGACACCAACCACTTAAAATGCATCCTGCTCAACACCCGATCGGTCCACAGACACGCCATCGACCTCTGGAACCTACTAGACACCATCTCTCCGGACGTCGCCTTCCTAACTGAAACATGGATGAACACCTCTTCAGCCCCAGATATCACCATTGCCATCCCGGAAGGCTACAAGAGCATCCGAAAAGACCGCAACAAGCAAACAGGAGGAGGCATCGCTATCGTCTACAAGAATACCATCCGCATCTCATCCAGCTCAGACGTCAACCTCTCTAGCGCCGAACACCTTCACTTCCAGATCCACACCGACCCCAAGACCACACTCAGAGGCACCCTCCTCTACAGGCCACCAGGACCCCGTGCACAATTCTGTGAAGACATCACTGACTTTATCACCCCACACGCCCTCCCCTCCGAGGACTACATCCTATTGAGAGACCTCAATTTTCACCTGGAAAAAAGCAACGACAGCAACACCACCGCCCTACTGGACAATCTTGCCAACCTCGGACTCAAACAACTTGTTCATACCCCCACTCACCACGCAGGTCACACACTCGACCCTATCTTCACCTCCAGCAAACATATCTCCTTCAGTCACACCACTGCTCTCCATTGGACGGACCACAGCTGCGTTCACTTTATCTACAATAAGACCACAACCCACAACCATCCTCAACCTACTCTGCGAAGAAACTGGAACAAAATCACCATCGACCAAATCTCCTCATCGCTTCTTCAAAACCCCCCTGCCAACTCTTCGAACCCCAACCAAGCAGCAATTAACTTCACTCAATGGCTAACCAACAGCGCCGACAACCTAGCTCCCCTGAAAAAACGTCACATCAAACTAAACAACAAAAACGCCCCCTGGTTCAACGAGGATCTCAAGAAATCCAAGAAACTCTGTCGCTCCCTTGAGAAGGCCTGGAAAAAAGATCCAAACACCAGCACCAGGGACGCCTTCAAAAACGCCACCCGCATACACCACCAACTGATCCGGACTGCCAAGAAAGCCGTATTCAAAAACCGACTAGACAACAACGCCCACAACAGCAAGGAATTATTCAACATCGTCAAAGAGTTTACCAACCCCACTGCCAACTCCAACGACATCACTCCCTCTCAAACCCTTTGCGACTCCCTAGCTTCGTTCTTCCACGACAAAATCGCAGACATCCACAACAGCTTCGACAACCAACCCGGAGACCAACCTACTCAACCTTCTGCCGTGCCTTCACCCCCCCTGAACATCCTTAACGAATGGAACCCAATATCCACTGAGGACACCATCCGCCTGATGAACTCCATCCACTCAGGATCCCCCACAGACCCATGCCCTCACCACATCTTTAACAAAGCAGATTCAAGTCAAGTCAAGTCATAAAATTTGTATAGCGCACTACATACCCAGAGGGTTTCAAGGCGCTTAGGAAGGGGAGGAGGATTATTTGTCAAATATCCACGTTTTAAGCTGCTTTCTGAACGCTAGGTGGTTCTGGGTGAGGCGAAGGTAAGCGGGGAGTGAGTTCCATGTTTTAGCAGCCAGGTATGAAAAGGATCTGCCTCCCATGGTGGTCTTGTTGATGCGAGGTACAGTGGCGAAGGCTTGGCTGGAAGAGCGTAGTTGGCGGGAGGGGGTGTAGAAGGACAGTCGAGAGTTGAGGCAGTCTGGTCCGATGTCGTAGAGTGATTTGTGTGCGTGGGTAAGCAGTCGGAAAGTGATCCTTTTATTGACGGGTAGCCAGTGGAGGTCTTTAAGGTGACCGGAGATGTGTTCGTTGCGTGGGATGTCTAATATGAGCCTGGCTGAGGCGTTTTGGATTCGTTGGAGTTTCTTCTGGAGTTTAGCGGTGGTACCTGCATAGAGGGTGTTTCCGTAGTCCAGTCGGCTCGTGACCAGAGCGTGGGTGACTGTTTTCCTTGTTTCGGAGGGGATCCAGCGAAATGTTTTTCTGAGCATGCGAAGAATGTTGAAGCAGGAAGAGGATACGGCGTTGACTTGTCTGTTCATTGAGAGTGAAGAGTCCAGGATGACGCCAAGGTTCCGTGCGTGGTCTGTCGGAATGGGTGCTTTTCCGAGGGCTTCCGGCCACCAGGAGTCGTCCCAAGCAGAGGGGGATGTGCCTAAGATGAGGACTTCTGTTTTATCTGAGTTCAGTTTCAGACGGCTTTGTTTCATCCATTCAGCGACTTCTTTCATTCCTTCGTGTAGGTTAGTTTTAGCACCACACCACACCTCCGAGACGTCATCAACTGCTCCTTCAACTCCGCCACCTTCCCGGAAAGCTGGAAACACGCCGAACTCAGCGCCCTTCTGAAAAAACCCACAGCTGACCCCACCGAACTCAAAAACTACCGCCCCATCTCGCTCCTTCCGTTCCCGGCCAAAGTTATCGAGAAAGCCGTCAACAACCAACTCGCCGCCTTCCTCGAAACCAACAAATCCCTCGACTCCTCACAGTCCGGCTTCCGAGCCAAACACAGCACTGAGACCGCACTCATCGCAGCAACAGACGACATTCGTACTCTACTGGACAATGGAGACACAGTCACCCTCATCCTCCTCGACCTCTCCGCAGCCTTCGACACAGTCTGTCACAGCATCCTGATACAACGCCTCAGAAACATCGGAATCCAGGGAAAAGCACTGGAATGGATCACCTCGTTCCTCGCCGGAAGAACCCAGAGAGTCCGCCTCCCACCATTCAAGTCAGAGGCCACTGAAGTCATTTGCAGCATGCCACAAGGATCCTCGCTCAGTCCCACCCTCTTCAATGTATACATGAGCCCCCTCGCGGCCATCGCTCGCCAACACAACCTCAACATCATCTCCTACGCTGATGACACCCAACTTATCCTCTCACTCACCAAAGACCCTAACAACGCCAAAACCAACCTACATGAAGGAATGAAAGAAGTAGCCGAGTGGATGAAGCACAGCCGTCTGAAACTGAATTCCGACAAAACAGAAGTCCTTATCTTAGGTACCTCCCCCTCTGCCTGGGACGACTCTTGGTGGCCAAAGTCCCTTGAAAAAGCACCCATCCCGACAGACCACGCACGGAACTTGGGCGTCATTCTGGACTCCTCACTCTCGATGACCAGACAAGTCAACGCCATTTCCTCATCTTGCTTCAACATTCTTCGCATGCTCAGAAAAACATTTCGCTGGATCCCCACCGAAACTAGAAAAACGGTCACCCATGCACTGGTCACAAGCCGCCTGGACTACGGAAACACCCTTTACGTCGGCACCACCGCAAAACTTCATAAAAAACTCCAACGCATCCAGAACACATCAGCCAGACTCATACTAGACATCCCGCGTAACGACCATATTTCTGGTCACCTGAAAAACCTCCACTGGCTCCCCGTCAATAAGAGGATAACATTCCGCCTCCTAACCCACGCACACAAAGAACTTTACGAACTTAGACCCGAATGCCTCAACACACGACTTTCCTTCCACACCCCCTCCCGCCTGCTACGCTCCTCCAAACAAGCCCTCGCTGCTGTACCTCGTATCAACAAAACCACCATGGGAGGAAGATCCTTCTCCTACCTGGCGGCTAAAACCTGGAACTCACTTCCCATTCACCTTCGCCTCACTCAGAACCACCTAGCATTCAGAAAGCAACTTAAAACCTGGATATTTGACAAGTAATCCCCCACCCTTCTCCTAGCGCCTTGAGACCCTCTGGGTATGTAGCGCGCTATATAAATTAACTGAATTGAATTTAATTGAACTGTAATACGGTATGTTTACATTGTTTCTGATCTGGTTCCACAGCCTTGCCGCATTATATAAGATCTTTAGTTTTATTTTTTATTTTAATTTTGGGTGACCAAACTTATAGAGGAAGTGGTCTGTTCTGTCCGTCAAATTCTGTAGATAGTTTGGGTAAAATTGATGTTTCTTTAATAAGGGTCTAAAGTTCTTAAATTGAAATGATCTGTAGTATTCATATAAGTCAGGACTTGCTATTCCACCTTGCTCTTTCCTCCTCCTTAATTAGTTCCAGGCTATTCTCGTGCTTTTAGATGCCTAGATAAAGCTAGCTATTTCCCCCTTGATCTTCTTCAGTATACTTTTTTAAATTCCAATGGAATAGTGTTAAAAATGTATGTAAATTTTGGAACGATAGTCATTTTTATTGCATTGGATCTTCCCAAAAAACTGAGTGGTAGTCCCGTCCAGACTCTGAGTAGTCTTCTCATGTCCTTAGCAACTCTGTTCAGGTTTATTTGTGGAATTTTTTCAATTTCTTTATCCAACATAATTCCTAAGTATTTTATTTTGTCTTTGTTATATGGAATATTTGGACTCGTGTTCCAACTCATCGCCTCTGTTTTCTCCTGGTTTATTACGTAGCCTGAAACCCTACCAAAGTTGTTTATCGTTTCTTCTATTGCCTGATTGGCGTCCTCAAAGTTGTCTGTAAATAAAATAAGATCATCCGCATACAATGCAACTTTTTTTGACCAGTTTCGGTGTTTAAAGGGCGTTATTGAGTGATGTCTTCTGATGGAACAGGCCAGTGGTTCTATGTAAAGATTAAAGAGTAGTGGCGACAGCGGACAGCCTTGCCTTGTGCCCCTATGTATTTTGATGTTACTAGTCAAATTCCCATTAACTATAATTTTTGCTCTTGGGTTGTTATATACTTCCCTTACCATGTGGCCAAAGCTTTCTCCTAGTTTGTTATTCTTGATGGTTTCATTTAGGAATACCCAATTGACTCTGTCAAAAGCTTTAGCAGCATCATAAGTAATTATAGTTAGAGGTAATTTTCCAGATGTGGCTGCGTCTATTGCTGCGATTAACTCATGGGTGATCTCATGAATTTGTCGTCCTTTTATAAAGCCCTTCTGGTCTAGATTAATCAGACTTGGCATAACCTTCGCTAATCTTTTTGATATAACTTGCATGAATATTTTGTAGTCACAATTGAGTAACAATATGGGCCTATAAGACTCACATAGCTTGGGGTTTTTCCCAGGTTTTAAAAGAATGCTAATTGTTGCATCATTCCAGGAGTCTGGAATTTTCTTGTGGTCTAGGTATATAATATTCATTAGTTCTGTTAATTGGTCAACTAAGGTTTCCTTTAGGGCCATGTAAAATTTGTTTGGAAGCGCGTCAGGGCCGGCAGCTTTTCCTCTTTTCAGGCCATTTATGACTGCTCTGACCTCCTCAGGTTTGATTTCGCTGTTTAGATCTAACATTTCCTCATCTGTTAATGTTGGAAGTTGTACAGTATCCAGGTAATTCTTAATCTGTTCTTCAGTTGGATTTATATCTTCTCTGTATAGATTAGAGAAGTACTTTGAGAACTCCTGTCTAATTACAGCGTCGTCAGAGCTTTGTAGCGTTTGATCTTGAATCTGGATGCATGGTATATTATTCCTTGATTGATCAGTTTTAATTCTCCATGCTAACATTTTCCCACATCCTTCCCCGTATTCGTGGTTTGCCAGTTTACTGTTTTCCCACTTTTCTCTCACTATGTCCTCCAGATAGTCAGCCAGGGTTTCTTTAAGCTTTCGGCTCTTTTCTTCTAAGGCTTCCTTTGGTTCTGAGTAATATCCTCTCTCTAGTTGTATCTCCACTAGTTTAATATTCGTTTCCATTTTTCTGATCTCTAATTTCCTGATCTTAGTTTTATGGGCTCCTAAGTTCAGTAGTTTCCCCCTGGCCACCGCTTTGTACGCGTCCCAAGTGACTCGTTTCGGCGTGCCGATTGAATTGTCTTCAAAGTAATGTATAGACATAGTTTCTAATTGATTCACATTCTGCGGGTCATTAAAAATGGTTCGCTCAACTGTCCATCTGGGAGGAGTTATGATTTTTGATATTAAGAGAGTTAGTTGTACAGCAGAATGGTCGAACAGATGTGCTGGGAGGTGGTCAATGCTTTTAACGCTACCTAGGAGATTCCTACTTAGAAGGAAGAAGTCAATCCTTGACCTATGGCCCAATTTTTTATTATGAAATGTAAAAGGGTGACATTTTTCTCCTCTTTGTTTCCACATATCTTCCAAGTCCAGGTCTTGCTTATAGTTCCCTAGCCATTCCCTAATTTTTGGTAGATTCATCTGCTTACTTGGTGATGTTCTATCCAGTTTTGGGTCGAGTATAATGTTATAGTCACCCCCTATGATTATGGGGGCGGAGGTTGACAGGAGTTCTGTATAGAGTTCTTGGAGAGGAGACGGATCGTCCAAGTTTGGGCCAAAGTAGCCAGCTATAGTAAGGATATTATCGTCTATTCTGACTTTGGTCACTACCCATCTTCCCTTCTTGTCTACCACTTTACTTTCAATCTTGGCTTTAAGAGATTATTTTAAAATAATTGCAACCCCTTTTATATTGCATTCTTGTGTCGTGTGTATACAAGCATCCACCCAAGTTAGTTTTTTTACTATTTGGTCCCACTCAGGGCTTACAAGATGAGTCTCTTGGAGGATAATGATCTCGCTTTCAGCTTCCTTTAAATATTCCAGGATTCTTCTTCGTCTGTTAGGGGTTCTGAGGCCATTTACGTTCCACGAGAGGACTTTAACTATTCTTTCCTTTGTCATCTTTCATTTAGTTTTGTGATAACCTGATGTAGGCTAATAAGTGATTTATAAGACTCCCGTTTGGCTCCTGATTTTTGATTAATGAGGATATTTTTTCTGGTTTTTTTTCCCTATTTTGCTCCCCACCCATGTTTTTAAAGGAACAAACACAAAGTCCTGCCCCAAATGTGGTGAGGAGAAGGCGGATGATACCCACATGTTTCAGAACTGCCCCGCACTCAGCTCCTACTGGCATGAGATTGGTAAGACGTTGACCAAGGTATTGGGAATCCGGATAACTGTAAGTACCCCTCTTATTATCTTTGGGATATACAACATCAATGAGGTGGGCACGGGCAAGCTAACTAAAAAACAGGAAAACCTCCTATTCGTACTGATATTGCTAGCGAGGAGGGAGATCTGTATAAATTGGGTTAAACCAGCACCACCCTCAAACACAAACTGGTTAAATTCTGTAGTAAAACATAACAAACTTGACAGGAAAGGGAAATGGTCCGAGAGAGTAAACTTCTGGGAAATATGGGAACAACACTTTCAGATGGACCATTAATTCCTCTGGGGTCACTGGGAAATAAATTCCAATGATTAAAGCGATGACAATAATTCCAGGCAGAAATCATTTCTGTTGAGTAGCCAGGAAGGCTAGCTCCTCCCCCAACCACCGGAATTATTGATTAAGATTAAGAGCATTGGAGATAACTGATTCGTCACAATTCCCAAAGGGATATTCCCCAAAACCAGTTGAAAATAACGGGGCAGTGAAGGCATAGAACTTGGGACCACCAGACTCCTCAATTCTCCTTATTCACACAATCGCATAATGAGGAATAAAAAATGTTTTTAAAATGCATGCGTGTGGTTGAGAGCCAGGAGGTGTGATCAGTGTGCAGAAGTAGAATAATAGAAGTGATGGCAGGCATGCGTGTGGTTGAGTCAGGAGGTGTGGGCAATAGCAGCCCGTGGTGGGAGTAGGCCTGAGCAGTAAATTCCGTTCCGCCGGTGGAATTTGGATAATTTTGCGTTCCGCGTAGAACGCAGAATGACCAAAAAATCCGCGACCCGCGGCTTCGCAGAATTTTTTTCTTGTTTGCACTATCAAAATGCGTGTTCGCAAGATATTTCTCCCCAAGCAGGCAAACAGCATTCACAAATAGGAAAAAAGCATTGCGAACGGGAAGAACAAGCAATTTCACGTGTTCGCGGAAGTTTTGCATGCTCGCAGATATTTGTTATCATT